>NC_136063.1:1376408745-1377797078 GCF_964261635.1 Lissotriton helveticus | reverse complement strand
CGTTTCAAAATCTGGGAATTTGTCTTCATGTTATTCCTTGATGCCAACCTCTGCCAGCAGGCAAATATCTATGGTGTGATGCTTCCTATCAGCCTCTGACACAGCTTTCTCAGGGGCATATTTACATTAACGAGGCAAAGCGTGATGTTAAGCCAAGAAAGCTAACAACACGCTTCGTAACTTTAGAAACGCAGGGCTGCACCAAATTTACTAGAATATGGTGCAGCCCTTCATTCCCCCTGCATTGGCGCTATCTTTAGCTGCCTAGAGCCAACACAGGCAACCTTGCACCATAGTGCAAGTGTGCCTGTTTTGAGGGGAAGAATGTTTATGTGCACATAAATAAATAAATAGTCTTTAAATGCTGTTTTGTAACTTCTACTTGTGCTACTGAATGCAGCATACATAGAAGTTGCAAAACTGCATTTTTTTAAATGATTGTTCATGTGTGGGAAGGTAGACCTTCCTGCACATAAACAATAATAGTCAATGTGCTGTTTCTATGTGTGCCGTCAAGGCAGCACCAACGAAACAGCAAACACGAGGAGAGTATTTCTCCTTGTTGCGACTGTTTAAGACCAGGTTTTCCCTGGTCTTAACTTTGGCGCTGCCTCCTATTTACGCAGCTCTTGTAAATAGGAGGCAGCGCCAAAATTAATGGGTATTGCGGTGGAACGCCCACCGCAGCACCCATTACCCTCCACTTTCATGCTAAATACAGCATGAAATGGTGCCTTATTTACAAGGCCACGTCTGATCTTTATCCTATTTGAATGGCCTCAAAATATGAATATCATTCCAACCTCTGGCAAAGAGGCTAAAAACCTGAGAGATCTACTCACCATTGACAATATTGGCGGCAAAGGCTTACATTCACAACTTTCCCTGCTTGAAAAGATTACACTCCTATTACATGATACCCATATGAAGGAACTGACAAGGTCGTGGGTAATGGCAAAACTGACTTACTGTAAGGTAGTATACATCTGGCCACAGAATCACAGCGCGATTCCAAGCCTAAACTTATAAAAGCATGATCATGTAAAATCAGCTTTAAAATGTCTTCACTGGTTAGCAGTGAAAGAGGGAGTTATATTTAAAGATCCTAATTTACAGGTTTTTGTTGCTGGGCAATGCAGTAAGCCACTTTCGTGCGCTGCCCTGTGTCAAAGGAAACAGCAGGAATGCATCGTATTTATGATAAACAGCGCATTCCTGTTCATTCCCACTGTGCTGGTGCCATTTTGGCTGCCTTGTGCCATCCCAAACAGTCTTGTACCATTGTGCAAGGGTGTCTGCATTGTATGAATGTTTGTTTTTGTGCAGAAAGGGACACTTTCCTGCACAAAAACAATCAATGGAGCCGTTTCCTCCTTTTATGTGTTCTGCAGAATGCAGCACACATGGAAAGAGGAAAAACAGGGAGAAATGAAAACATTTCTCATCAGTACACCTGCTCTGGGAGGAGTAAGATTTTGGAGCTGTCTCAGATTGACGTGAATTTGTAAATCTGGGGAAGTGTCTAAATCCATGGGTGTTGAGTGGGAACACCCACTGCAAAGCCCATGGAAAGCATCCTTGATGCAGAGCAAGGCAAGACTGCCTTGCCTTACTCCTTATCTATGAGGCGATGCAAAGCCACTCAGGGTGGCTTTGCATCGCCTCATAGATATGACGGAGGGGCCTGTGCCACTGGAGCATCACAAAAAATTATGCTCCGGTGGCACATCCCTCTTGTAAATGAAGCACAAAATGATTTGCCTAGTACATAAGGAATACTGGAAAGAGAGCCTATAGTGAGTACAAGAACTAGCCGGCAGTACATTCCAACGAGAAACAAGGCCTGGAAGAATTATTACTTATGCCAGAGTAACCAGGGTATTTTCAGTAATCACTCATTATGCCTGTGATGTGAAATTATGAATTTTGCGATTATGCCAGTTATTAAGTAATTAAGAGTAACTATGGGGGGGGCGTGGCTTGGCGCCGTGGGCAATGGCAGCGCCTGAGTGAGGCTCCGGCTGGACACCGGGAGAACTTCCTTTCTACATTCACAGTTCCTGTCCTCTGGTCCTGAATCCCCGTCGGAACACTTCCGCCATGTAGTGGCACCTTCGTGGACCTTTTTCCGACGTCGGAGGCTGAGGTATTTGCGAGTCCGCCTTCAGGGACGCTCCGGTATTAGTGGCCGCCATTACGCGGCTCCAGTCACGGAGCAGTCCCCTGGTGAGGGCGAATGTGATTTTACCCAGTGTGAGCGCTCTCCTCAATATGCCTGCAGTCCGCCTCTGACTCCCTCTTCAAGACCGCGCTGCATGTCTCGCCTGCTCTGCGACGTCCGACGGCAGTAAAGATTCTCCTCACACAGAGTGACCGCCATCTTGCGCGCTACGGAGTCCTTCAGCATGGAAAGCGGAATGTCTGTCAAGCTTTCATTTTCCATCAAGGTTTGACTTTTCCTGCACTTTTTACTATCTGGATACTTTTTAAAACGTCTTTGGTATTCCTTTTTCATTTTAATACCAGCAGGGACAGCAGTTTGATTAATGTTCCCATCAGTCCTTATGTTTACATGGGATGTCCTTCAATGCTGCAGATGTATCCTTCCTGCCTTCTTCTAATTTCTAATTTCGGTGGCGCACTGGGAATGTGTCCTATTTACAAGCTTTGCGGTTTTGAATCTCTCTCCATTTCTGATGAGCTCTATTTGTATTTCAGCCTCTCATGAACTTTAAAGCAGAATTTCATTTTCTTCTGTGAAATAACTGGATGCACGCTCCCACCTTCATGCACTGCGCGCTCTATGTGTGCACGTATATCCTCATTGACTTTTCTCAATATGCCTGAGTGGGTTATCTTTATATGAGCTCTTTCTTTGTTTTCTTTAGCAGCGCACCTTCTTCATTAAGGTTGTGACTAGTGCTTCTGCTTGCTACCATCCAGTGTTTGTCACTCTTCGTCCCAGGCTCCTTTGCATGGGAAAACACCAACACATGTCTCGCTTTTCATCTAAACCACCTACAAAGGTGGCTTTTGTCAAGAACTCTAAAGTTTTTTCAGCTTTGTCCCAAATGGAAGACTCCCTTCCACCTTCTGACTCGGAGGCACTCCTGGAAACGCCGTCTCCTACCTCTGCAGGAAAAGTAACGGCCAAACGACTCAAAAAGCATCCTCCGTCTCCACCTAAATCATCGTCACCTGTTTCCATGGAACTATTATTGGAGGAAATTCGTTCTTTTCGTCCTTTCCTTGAAGAAATTGGAACTTTACGCCCTTTCATGGAGGAAACTAATACCAAACTCCAAGTTTTAACGGACAATTGGTCTCAAATTGAAACGAGAGTTTCTACGGTGGAGCAATCTGTTGCATCTTTTCAAGAATCTCAAACTAAAGTCACACACTTGTCTTCACAGGTAGGGGCTCTTCAGAAGCAGGTGGAGGAGTTGGAAAATAGAGGCAGGCGTAATAATCTTCGCATTTACGGCCTGGCGGAAAATCTTGAAGGGTCCGATCCGCTTGCCTTTTTCAAGTCCTTCCTTCCCAAACTGCTCCATTTACCACAGGATACCTCTCTCAACATTCAACGGGCGCATCGTCTAGGCCGTTTGCCTACATCCCTCTCCATGTCACAAAGGCCACGAGGTGTCATCCTTTATTTCCTGGAATACACTGACCTCCTGAAAGTTCTAGCAGCTGCCAAGGCTCTTCCCAAATTGTCTTGGCTGGACTCTCCATTGTTCTTCGCCCAGGACTACGCCAAAGCAACTGCTAACCGTAGGAAAGCTTTCCTCAGCATGAGAGAGGCCCTCCGTGCCATGGGCGCCCGCTATGGCCTGTACCATCCATGTCTGTTTAAGGTCACTTACAATAACAAGACCACCACCTATGAGGATCCTGTGAGACTGCAGAGTTTCATTAATGCGCATCGTACTTCTACCATGGATACCTCTGGTCCTTCGTCCTTCTCTCCTGGCTGACTTTTTGCACTACGAGTCTGTCTCAAGATTCCAGTTTTCATGTTGATGCGCTGTTGTTCGCTTCATGTTTTTGGCTGACTGTCTGGTTATGTTAGCGAAGTTCTTGTTCTCCTCATATGTTCAATTAACGTGTTTTTTTTTTTTTTTTTTTCTCCACTTTTTGAAACTTTTTGATTACTTGTTCATTCTATTCCCTTTTTCTAATGTAATGTGTTTTTTATCATTTCGCTCCCTTCTCCTCATTTTTTGCTACTGTTCCTTGTATTATTGTCTCAGTCATACCCCGTCTTTCTTCCCGCAGGAACCCCTCAACGCATGATGTCATCTCCCTGGTTCCTTGCCCGGATGCCCTCGACTGTGTTGCCTCTCCCATCTGGCTCCTTCCCCCCTCAACCTCTTCTCGTACCTCCCCTTCGTAGGTATGTTATTTGCATGTTTTTTGTACCTTCCTTGTTTTTTGTTTCTCTTTATTTTCCCTTCCTTTATCACTACTTTCATGTTTTGCTTTGCAATGAGGATTTTTTTCTCCTCAGGTTCTCTTACACCTTTCCTTCCTCTCTTTCCTCTTCTCTTCTTGCTCCTGTCTTCTTTCTTCTGTACTCCTCTTCTGCTCCTTACTCATTACTCGCTACTCTCTGATCTCTCTCCTCTTTCTAATCTTTTTCTTCATGTATTTCTTTCCCATCTTCCACAGTTCCCTGTCTTCTTTTTTCGTCTTTTTTTCCTCGTTCTTTCCTTTATTTATACCTTCTTTTCTTCTATTCCTCATTACTTCTTTGCATTGTTGATTAAGGAATTTATGGCTTTCATGTACATACTATGTCTCTAAATTTGGTTTCATGGAATGTCAAGGGTATTAATTCCCCAATTAAACGTCAACGCATTTTATCTCACTTAGCTAAATTGAATGTTGACATTGCGTTTCTTCAAGAAACCCACCTTTCTGACCTAGAATCTGACAAACTCAAAAGAGGTTGGGTGAGTGACGTCTTTTTCTCACAGGGTGATGGGAAACGTAATGGTGTTGCCATTTTATGTCGTAGGTCACTTCCTCTAACGGTTCTCTCTCAAGAATCGGATACTAATGGCAGATGGATTCATGTCAGACTATCCCTAAGAGGTGTTCCAATCTCTCTCCTTAATGTTTATGGCCCCACGGCCGGTGAACCCCTTTTTTGGGCTGATCTCTCTCCCCGCATCACCCAATTTATGGATGATAACTTCATCCTTGCGGGAGATTGTAATCACCCCTTTGATCCTTTCCTGGACAGGAAGTCCGATGCCAATTATATTCCTACGAAATCGCACAAATTGTTCACCCAAACTATTTCGCAACATAAGCTTGTGGACTCCTGGCGTTTATGTAATCCAACTTTACGAGAATTCACTTTTTACTCCCCTCACCATCGGTCCCAATCACGGCTTGATTACATTTTTGTTTCCCACGCACTTACTCAAACTCTTCATGCTGCAGAAATTGGCCCGATTTTACTTTCTGACCATGCCCCTGTACTGGTCAATCTCGAAATTTTACCCAAAACTGATGGTCCTAAACGGTGGCGTTTCAACAATGCCCTTCTTTTGGATCCCAACTTTTCTGCTTCTTTTTCTGCCTTTTTTGATGAGTTTTTCCTCTTTAATGATATCCCACCTATTTCGAAACACACCCTGTGGGATACCTTTAAAGCAGCTGCTCGTGATTTTATTATTACTTTTGTTGCTAAAAAACGTAAATCTGCACGCCAATTTACCAAAACCCTCCTTCATGACATTAAAAGATTGGAACACGCCTACTTCACTTCCCATTCCCCAGATAGTCTGACATCTTTGGTTGCTGCCAAACTTAAATTTAATGAACAGTCAACTGAAGATGCCTCTTTGTACTTGCTTAAATCTAGTGCCAAGTTTTATGGTGGTAGGAACAAGGCCGGGAAGATTCTTGCAAATTACTTAAAAATCAAACAAAATAAAGTCACTATTGAATCAATTTATGATGACACTGCCCAGTTACACCATAAAGATGCTGACATTCTTGCTACCTTCTCACATTTTTACAAGTCCTTATACACCTCAGATACACCCACTTCTCCTCAGTCTCTTACTCACTTTTTCTCTACCATTCAGACCCCCCCCTCCTTCCCTCTTGACTTGTCCTCCTTAGAATCTGATGCCTCGCAGCCAGAATTGGTTGCTGCTCTTCATCGTTTGAAACTGAACAAAGCCCCCGGCCCTGACGGTTTCACCGTTGAGTTTTATCTCCACTTTTCGAAGCTTCTTATTCCAAAACTCCACTCACTTATCTCCTCTTTTACTGATTTAGGCACTTCTTCTGGTACTTTTTCGGACGCCCATATTTGTCTAATCCCTAAACCTGGCAAAGATGCCCAATATTGTAAAAATTACAGACCTATTTCACTAGTCAATATAGATTACAAAATCTTCGCTAAAATGTTGGCAATGAGACTGGATCATCTGCTCCCCGACCTGCTTGGAGATGAACAATCAGGCTTTGTTAAAGGCCGCTATATTACAGATAACACGAGGCTTCTATTTAACATCTTAACGAAATCTTCTCATCTCCAAATTCCCCTTGCAGCCATAGCTTTAGATGCTGAAAAGGCATTCGACAGAGTCGAATGGTCGTACCTTTTTCACACCCTTAATTGGTTTGGATTTGGTCCTAAATTTATCTCCCTAATCTCCTTGTTATACTCTCATCCTCGAGCTGCAGTTTTCGCTAATGGCCATATTTCTCCTTATTTTGATCTCGGTAGAGGTGTCCGTCAAGGTTGTCCCCTCTCACCCTTCCTTTTCAACCTGGCCCTCGAACCTTTTTTATCCAAACTCCGTCAAAACCCTAACATTACTGGTTTTAGTACTACAGAGCTTTCCGTCAAACTAGCTGCTTACGCGGACGACATTTTATTATTTATCTCGAATCCTACTGTTTCCATCCCTGCCTTTCTAGCGGAAGTACAACATTTTTCCTCAGTTTCTGGCTATAAACTTAATAACGATAAATGCGAAATTTTACCTTTAACGAAGTTTACTTTTAAAACTGATTTCACTGCCTCAAACTTCACCTGGAGTCCTTCCAATATTAAATACCTCGGCTTACATATTACCCCCTCAATTCGTGACACTGTTTCCCTTTGTTTAACCAAGTGCATCCAGAAAATATCCGATCTCACAGCTAGGTGGCATCCTCTTTATTTATCCTGGTGGGGCCGCCTTGATACAATCAAGATGATGATCTCCCCTATTATTCTTTACACTTTATCCAACATTCCGGTCCCCATTCCAGCTAAATTCCTCACAAAAATAAATTCAGTTTTATCTTCTTTTCTTTGGCATAAAAGCAAACCTAGAATGTCTTTAGCTAGACTCTGTCGTCCTCCCTCCGAGGGTGGGGTCAACTTTCCAAATTTCTCCGCTTATCATAAGGCCTTTTTGCTTCGTCAGTCTTCCTTCTGGTTACAAGACCCTGAGTCTCCATGCCCTCTATGGACAAAGGTAGAGCGCCTTTTTCTTTCACCTTTTTCTTTTGCTGAATGCATCTCCTTTTCTCGTAAGCCTGCCTCACTTCTTACCCCTATTCATAAGTTCACCCTCAAACTCCTCCATTCCTCTCACCCTTCGGCTCCTGCTTGCATTGCTGACTTTCTCTCCTCTACTATATGGCATAATAAGTACCTTCTGATCCGGGGCAAACCCATTCTATGGAAGTCTTGGAGATCCAAAGGACTGCTGTGGGTTTCCCAATTGTTTTCACGTTCCGCCTTCTTACCCTTTTCCATTCTTCGTCTCACCTTTCACCTACCCCTCACTTATCTTCCCCAATATCTTCTCCTCAAGGCGTCAGTCATGGCCGTGTATGTTACACTTCCTGCCACTCCTCCTCCTTCATCTAATCCAGACCCTATTGCTCACCTTCATTCTACTCTACTCACCCTTCCAAAAGCTTCTGTTCTTTACAAACAGCTTCATGTACACGCTATTCCCAGACTTAAGAGCAAAGTTGAGGAGCAGTGGGAGACTGATCTTTCCCTCTCCTGGCCGACCCCTCTTTGGGATAGGATCTGGTTAAAGATTCGTAAATCCTCCAGGGCTGCTTCCTTAACTCAATCTCTATTCTTTATTTATAACCGTCTATTACACACTCCTTACACCCTTCACCAACGTTTCCCTAACACACCCGACACTTGTTGGTCATGTACTTCCCCACATGCTACCTTGTTTCACATGTTGTTCCTTTGCAAGGATGTTCATACCTTTTGGTCACAAGTTTGGGCACAAATTAATGTCATTTTTTCTACTACTATTCCATTTTCACATGCTCATGTTTTCCTGGGTAGCCTGTCTTCTTGTTGGGACTGTCATGACCTTAATGTTCGAATTGTTGATTTATTATTAGCGGTTGCCTTTCAACAGATCACGATCAATTGGAAGTCTGCATCTAGTATTACTTTTAAAGCTTGGTGGTTTAATGTACTTCACAACCACAGACTCGATACTGCTTTTGTTTTTCCTCCACAGCTGGCCACTAAACGTGCTGACTTATGGCTTCCTATTACATTATATTTAGATAAATGTGCACTTCGTTCTTTCCGCCCTAGACCTGCGCAGCAGGAAGTACCTAAACCTCCTTGATACCCTTCACATTACTTTCTATTTAACCACTCTATTTTACTGCATAGCCATATTTGCATTCTATTACATTACCTATTTATTGCACCCTTTATTTTTATGCTTTTTTCAAAATGATTTACCTTTATATTCTGCATGATGTATTGATTTTGTTGCATTGCATTGCTATCCTTTTTATTATTCCACCACTGTAAGTTTTTATTTCCCTTCCCCCCATTCCCCTCTTATTATTTCTCCACCATTGCTCCCTTATTAGTTTTGTCCCTGATTTGTATTATTCCCATGCTTTTCTTTAATAAACTTGATTTTGAACTGAAAAAAGAGTAACTATGGGCACAAATTCTACACAAGAACAATGATCTAAGAGAGAGTGAGCAGCTGTTGGCTACTGCAGTTCGTGTTCTCTAGAATTTAGTTCTATTTCCTTAGCACAAAATGAGGCCTCTGGGTCATATTGGATAATGCTAAATGTTGGAATACGCTTCTCACATAATCACACATAAATACAAGTAATATTTTGCTGCAATTATGAGTACCTACGCTAGAGAGAATTGAGTCAGTTACACACACCCTCACAAAAAGCTTCCATTACCCTGCATCACATTAACTCATCCAACAAACTTTCTGGAGACTAAACTTTGGACAAACATTAATAGGATTTCAAAGTAAAAAACTGAAGAATTCCCAAATCCCACCTCAAAAGCAGCAGCGAACTAACTGTCCTTACGGAAAGTCATGAGAACTAAACTTTTCAAAACATCATTTGACTTGATCTCAGAAGAGTTAGAAGCGAATGGGGACTATTAGACGAGGCCCACACACCATGGAATATTGGAAAACTACTTTGCCACATTCATCGATTACTTTAACTGTTTAGTACATTGAAATCATTACGAGACAAGACGCCGCGCTTTCTAAAATATGTCGATAAAGTATATGTGACTTTTCTGAGATTTCCATTTACCTTCCAATGCACAAATGTTTAAGATTTAACAAGTACATTTCCATTTGGAAATTTTGTTCCATAAACCTATTTCGCCCCCAAGCTTTAGATCACTAACTATAATAATCTTCATTACTGAGCATGTTTTTTTTCATTTTTCTTCATGTTGCCGTACACGTGATTGCCATATGTTTCTCTTCCCATAGAATGTTTGTTCCTACACTCACACCTTTATCTGTTGGAGAGTAGTACCCAACCGAGAATACCCATGGCAGCATAACTGCTTGATTAACATGGTAAAAATACTTTAATCTATCACTAGGTTAAAATTTACAACCCAAAATAGTTACAGCTATGTTCAACATCATATTGTGGGTAGCACAACTCCATTCTATTTTCCCTGAGGGCCCATCCCATCAGCTACTGCATCACTCTTGCAGATTCTTTTTGATCCCTGTATTTTCTCTTTGACTTCTTTTTCTCATTTCTCTGTTTTCTGCCTTTTTCATTGTGCGCACTGCATCGCCAAATGCAATGCAGTACGCGCAACAAAATTCGTTTTATTTATTTATATGTTTACTTACCTGTATTTGGCCGTATTTCTTAGTTTACTACCCCCCGTCCTGCCCCTCGCCCGTCCCACGTCACCGCCGGACAGCACTCCCACCACCGACTGCTACTGATTAGATTTCTTTTGACATCATAAACCATTTTATGTGAGAATTATAAATTCTACAGTAAAGACTCTTTGAAAGAACAGTGCCAGTTGTAACCTGTGCAAGAATCACTATGATGTGTAAGGTTCAGGTGCAAAGGGCACATTCATATTGTGTGTTGGGTATAAGTCATATTTAGGTTTTAGTGACGTGTGAAGAGTGGGCAACTTTGCACTACAGCAGCAGTCTAGGCAGCAATGCTGCATAACACTTTAGCATCGCAGATAAAATAATTCGTGATAACATTTTCTAATTGCTGTTTTCTGTGGTTCTTTCCGGAGTACTACCTTATGTCCTTTGCAAACAAAGTAATGAAGGTTAACACTGATTTTAATTTTTTCTGCCACAGGGTATGAACACATGTATTGTAAGCATCTAAATGCAAATATCATTTTCGTCTCTGGTTTTTCAGCTGACAATGCTTAATGGCACGTGACTTGGAGACTCCAGGACAGCTGGAATAGAGACTTAGCAATGCGTGCCTTTAGAACAAAATTACATTTTGGAAAAAAATAACATCAGCATAAAACAGTGCAATTTATAATTAATTCCACTGACATTGTTCATGCTAATGCAACTGAGCCTGTTATGCCAAAGGTATCAGTTTCTGCTGATGCGAGCTCTTTGCTGTTCACCTTTTATCCCCTTTCGCCTGCTTACTCCATATTGCTTTGGTCTTGTATCTGTTTCTGTGGCACTGCAGGGAATTCAGTAGCACCATGGATATGAGCAGTTTTTCCTCCTTCCTCACTAATTACATTTATTGAGCTGCTACTTTTGTTGATTGTACACGTCTTCAAGGTAGGGTGGAATCCAAAGCCGAAAGGAACTTTCCTTGAAGAGTTACACTACATACACAGTGTGATTTAAAAAACATTAAAGCGAGATGTCGCTTATGGAAACTCACTCGGGGTTACTAACTACGTGATTTTACATTTCAGTGACAAATCACACACTCACACACACATAAATACACTTATTAATTGGAAGCTCCGATCCGAGCACTTTTCTTCAGAATCTGCTAAGCATACCATGGAATGAATGAAAATATAAACCTAAGACTTGATTAAAAAATAATCATTAGTTAGTGCGTTAAAAGCAGAAAATGCACAAAGTGCCTGCTGCAAAATGTGTTCCTTTCTGCTCTTTACTAAAAGATGCACATAGCCCAAACAGTGGATTCGTATGCCTCTATATTGAGTAAATCGGGCACATTTTGCTAACAGACAAAGGCAGGATATTATCAAGAATGTCGTTAAAAATTATCGCCGTTTTAGCGGCAGAAAACTGCCGCTAAAGCGGGGATAATGGGCTTGATAATAGACCCTTGAGAATTCCAATAGAAGACCATGTTCTGGTGTGAATATGAGCTTCTATCGGAATTATCTGGGCATATTATGAAGCCCATCATTGCCGCTTTAGCATCAGCTTTCTGCCGCTAAATCAGCGATAATTTTAACTCTGTCTTTGATAATATGCCCCAAAGGAAACTACAAGATTAACATGACCCATTGTAACTGATAAACTTCGCTGCTGCTGATGGAGCGAGATTTGGAAATAATTTTATTTCAACTCGTGAAGTCACACTTCCATAATGAAAATAACTTTATTAATGTTTGGTGCTGTGTTTGTATTAATTCAACATGGATTAAAATTACATTATACGCGGGAAACTAACTTGTGTGCTCATATTCGTTCATATTTGTTGCATCTTTTTGTTCGTGCAAATTAATAAATTAATTCTGTCCTTTTGTCATGTTATAACTAATTGCGGCTGTTTTAAAAGTAGCATGTGCTTGTTTTGCTTCCCTTGTCTATGTAATGTCATTCTACTCTCTATAGGTGCATAAAGGATTTCGTGGATTTTATGAAGACTGGTAGATATAAAATGCTGCTTTATTTGTTTGCTTTTTGCTAGGTAACATTAGATTAATGGGTAGGTTAAATAATAAGCAAACAAAGGGTGGAAACAGAATGAATAATATTTCTTTCATTAATCATTTTCTTGTGTTTGTTTATACACTAGAGAAGTTAAATTGACTGCTTTGGGCCTAGTTTACTCGAGTTTGCAAATAATTTCTGCACGGAGCAAGAGAGAGTCCTTTCAAAGAAAGATTTCCTTTCGGTGGCAACATTTGGAAAGCGTGGTGTGTTTCTAGCAGTCTCCTTCTCGGACAAGGCCAAGGCCAGGAACCGGCAGGGGGAACATTTGATAACTTTGCATCCGAGGAAGTGAATTTGACGTGATGTAAAATTTTATGCAAGAAAATGTTGCAATCTGAGGAAGCCTCGGAGCTCGAATGCTAGAGACAATGGACTCTAAGAAAGTCACGGAACTGATGTTTTGAAAATGAGGTGACATGTCACTTGTCACTTTTCAACCAATGGGACTCCGACTTTTGCAGAAAGAATTACTTTTACTTAGATTCGTTAGCTAGTAAGGTATAAAAACCCATTCTCCGTAGAAGGGTTGTGTTGCTTGCTCGCTGCTGCTTTTGCTGACCTTTAGATGAGGATGTCGTGCTGACGGACTTTACTTGGAGCACGTAAGAGCCCTCAAAAGACTTTACTTTATTTCCATTTATTTAGCTTAGTTAGAGATTTAGGGTCTGAAAATGCTAAACTGATAAATACTTTGCAATATTAAATTTGAAACTTTAAAATGTTTTTATTAGCAATAATTCTAATAAAAATGCTTAATAAAATTTACATTTACAAAATATAATAAATAGCTAATAAAATCTTACTTTTGAAAACAAGCTGGTCTTGACATTTCATGGGTTCAGGTTACCATTAGCTAGATTCTATCGCCATAAGTGGCTTAATAAATAGTTAGGTTTATTGAAATTATGATATCCATTTACCGCGGTTGTATATAAATGTATATAATTTGTGAATAGGTTAATTAGGCCACTTGGTTCAGTTGGTCATAATATGTCATGTTTGATTAATGGGACTTTGTGTTTAATTAGTGATTATTAGTATAAGTTGTAGAGTTAGGTAGCGTGATTTATGACATATTTTCTATAGGCCGCTGGATCAATTACCTTGGCCGCTGGATCAATTACCTTGGTAGCAGAATTTGATGGTTGCTATGGTAACCAACATATATGGTAGTTACATAGGATCGATGTCTAACATATGTTGAATTTGATGGTTGCTATGGTAACCAACATATATGGTAGTTACATAGGATCGATGTCTAACATATGTTGAGTCCGTTTTCGTACTATATGTGAGGTTTTTTCCAGCAGCGTGAAAATTCCTTGTTGTACCGGTACAAATTAGTGTGATGAGAAGGTAGTCACACAGCACATTTGATCTGTTTCATGAGTAGTGGTATCGCCGTGTATCACAAGTGTTGTCGCCATGCAACACTAGTTAGGGTTAAGAATGAGAGTTGTATAGTGAGGATTATCTAAGAAATTTGAACAGCATGAGTATAGGGACAATGAGCCCGCTCTAAAACTCACTGTGATAAAAGTAATAGTATATATTCGAACTTGTGTGAAGGGTAAGTTAATGCCGGTGTATGATTATCTATAAACAGGTGAGAGTCCTGTACGGATAACATGCTTAATATCTATAAACAGGTGATAGTCCTGTACGGATAACGTCGGTCATTTACTAACGGTGCATGATATCTATAAACAGGTGAGAGTCCTGTATGGATTTCATGTGTGTTTGATTAGGGACATTTTCCGTTTGAAAGTGCGTAATTGTTTTGTAAGAGTGTTCAAGTTAAACTTTGAATTGTCACTTGGATGTGCATTCTGAGGGAAACAAGTTCATTATTATTTGTTTGAAGGGTAGAGTAAAAGGATTACTTTATCGGCAAATGTATATTCTGTGAGAATAGCGTCGTCTATTCCACGTATAGAATTCTTGTATGATTGAAATTCTATCACTTATTAGAGAAACAGACAGATGAGTCTTTCTTGTGGTTGTTGAATTAATTTTCATTGAAAACGCGTTCTTAAAATGGCGCTGTGAAAAGTTTTTGTAAAGGAGGGGTGAGCGCTAAGAGTGAGACACGAGAAACCGCAGCAGCTGTGTACGTCACACGGTTCGCGCAGTAATTGGGTAGCATACGTCACAGGCTGTGTTCTGATTGGCTCTCATTACTCTGACGTGCTGTAAGCTGATTGGTTCTTTGAGAACGAACAAATTTCTATTCGTTGAGCAAGGTAGTGACGTAGCTCAACTCTGATTGGCTTGTTGGTGTGTTTCGCGCACAGATTGGCTAGTGTTACGGAACATCCAGGAAATATTTTACGATCATTTCCTTCAATTGGATTTGATTCGAAAAATGAGTTATTATTTTAAACATGTTGAGAAAAAGCCTTCAATGCTTCAAAGGTTTAAAATTTTTATTTCACCTGACAAGAAAGTAAAAACGCGAGGTGGTAAATTGCTTCATAAATACAAAACACCTGCAGCGTATATGGAAGGTGAATATGGATATCATACTGTCTTGTGGTTTGATGTCTGGAAGCATTATACAAAAGATGACGGTGTTTTGACTTGGCCAGAAGATGGTTCATTTAATATAAAAAAAATTAAGAAATTTGAGAGAAAAGATGAATGCTCTTATACCGAAACCGAGACCTACACAATTTGAAGCTTTAGTTGAATGGGAGGATGAAATGTTTCAACTTCAAAGAGAAGCGAGTGGTATTAAAAGACCTCCGAAAATACCAAGCTATAGACGAGAGACATATGAAGATAGAATGCGAATGTGGAGACAGGGAGACATGTGTGATGGTCTCTATTTAATTAGAGAAATGGTTTTGGGATCTCCTGGTGAAAAAAGATCTGAAAAGAAAAATAATGTAGTCATAGAAAGTGAATCTGAAGATGCAGTTTTAGAAGAAATTTTTACCTCTAATAAAAGAAATGAACCTTTGAGACCTCCTCGATCATGGTCTACTCCGATGGTTTCTACTGAAACTACACCAAGTGCTCCTCCTATAAATGAATCTCCAAAATTGTACCCTAATAATTCAGAATCTTTTGAAACTCCAGAAAAATCAGAAACTGGGACAAATGCTGATGTTTACATGGGGGTAAACATTTTTCGTTAATTCTAAAAGAAAGGGAAGCTCCTAAAAATTTAATGAGAGAAATTAGGGATGAGGAAGTTGTAAATACTTCAGAATAGTTACGATCGAAAGAAGAATTAATTCGACAAATAACTAAAGGCATGGAAGCTGTAACTGTTCCAGTAACTATTGGTCCTGTTCAGCCTGTTTTTGAACAAAGAGAAAATAACAGGACAAGTTTAACGATTCCTTTAAATGCAGAAATTCAAAAAATTGCTGAAAAATTTTATTCTGATTTATCTGAAATTAATCATGAGAAAACGAAAATGCCTGATTTAACTTTCAATGAAGGTTCTTTTAATAATTCTCCAATGGGTGCAGAATCTGATGCTGAGTCCTCTGAAAGAAGAGGGTCAAATTCAAAACTTGATGTTGCTAAATTAAAAGCAAATTTAGAAGAATTAATAATTGGTACAATTGGTTCTGACAGTCTAAAATTTTGTCGTGATGATGAACTACTGTTCATCTGCAAGAGTATTCAATGGAAAACGAAGAATAAATATGATCAGTTAGAAGAATTGGCAGCTGAACTAGAAATTGATTTAAGTAGACAAAAGAATTTTGGAAAGCATTATAGATTAGATTTTACAGAAAGGGACATTGAGAATTTGAATTCAATTGGAAGAATAATGCACATAAAAGACTTGATTGTTTACATCAAAAAGCTTGGTGAACTGAGCAAATGGAGAGTGAAATGGACTAGAAAGAAGGAGGATGAAAAATTTGAGAAATTATCAAAACAGTTTCCAATGAGAGAAATTGCTGGTGGAGGTTATGTTCATGTTCCTTGGTCGAGACAGGATATTTTACTTTTCACTAACGATTTTCCAAGACTGAGGGAGAAACCTGTTGAATGGTATCGACAAGTAGACAGGTTTATAAAAGTTTCAAAAGTTCTGTGGATTGATCTGGACGGATTTTTTGATATTGTTGTTCCGTCAGATCTTTGGACAGAATTTAAAATTGCTATAAGTTGGCCAAAAGAGGAACCAGAGCGAATTAAAGAAACTGGTGCTCCAGCTCCAATAGTGATGGATTTTTACGGAAAGGTGATTTATTGGTTAAAACAAAAGATTGCTCCAAAAGAAGTGGATTGGGTTAAAATAGATCGAACTAATCAGGAACCTAAGGAATCAGTTCATTCATTTTATGAAAGGTTACTACTAGTTTTCAAACAATATAGTGGTTATGAGAAATTAGACGAAAAAGATATGAGCCATTTTATTTATAGATTTGTTTATGGTCTTAGACCTGAAGTTGGGGAAATGATTAGAAATAGTATTGTCGGATGGCAATCACTCTCAGTTGACGACATTTTGAGAAAAGCAAAATACTGTAGTGATGAGTTAGAAGTCAAACAAAAGAAGTTAAAGGAGAAAGCAATGTGGGCACAAGTGAAAGTAGCTGAGCAACAAATTGCTAGTCTTGAAAATAAAAATGGAAGTTTTATTCAAAATCAGAATATGAATCAGGGTCAAGGAAAATTTAAATTTAATAATAATAAAAGATATAATGCTAAAATGGATGATTTAAAACAGAAATTGCCTTGTTTTAATTGCGGCGAAATTGGACACTGGAAAAGTGAGTGTAAAAACCCTCCCAGAAATTTTAAAAATCCATTATTAAACCCACAGATGCAGAACGATGTTGATCTGCAGCAACAGCTACGTTTGCAGCGTAAACTGAATGACCTGAGTCTTCAGCGACAGCTACAAAATCAATTGGTTCAACAGCAGAATCAAATTCCACAGCCTCCCTTTCCTAATTCTGGGGGAAGTCAAAAATATAATCCAGGTGTGGGATTTGAAGGAGATGATCAGGTAATAAGGACTCAAAGACAAATTGTGCGAAATGCTTCAGGACAGTTTTTGTTAACAGAGAATCAAGGAAATGATTCTGATGATTACTTCTGACGGTGCCCGAGAGAGGGAGAAGAGTGTGTAATAGGAGCCACTCTTGAGGTTGACCAGTCTGGTCCATTTGTAAATGGGAAAGTTAATGATGTAGACATCCCTTTTCTAGTGGACACTGGTGCTACCCGTTCTACTGTTAGATCAGTGGAAATCGAAAACCTACCTCTCTCTGGGGAAACCATCCAAGTAGTTGGAGTTAGTAATCAACAGATTAGAACTGACTTGACTGATCCAGTGCAAGTTGAAATTGGAAATTTTAAAGATAAACATAGATTTGTGGTTTGTAATAGTAGTCCAGTGAATTTACTAGGAAGAGATATATTGTGCAAGATGAATTGCAGAATATAATGTTCTCCTGATGGAGTAGAGTTACAAACAATGGAGGAAGATGGTTGGTATAGAATGACAATGATTTTGGTAGAAACAGAAGGATCAAAATTGTTTCCTGCTTTTGAAAAAGAAAACCTTCCTGTAGAACTAAAAGAGACAGTCAAAAATGAGATTTGGGATTTTACTGGAAATGAAATGGGTCTGATGAAACATATCGATCCAGTCAAAATTGCATTGAAGCAGGGAATAGAATTTCCAAACATTCCTCAGTATAAAATGAAAGCAGAAACTATAGAAGGTGTTATTCCAGTGATTGAAAAATTCATTAGGCAGGGTGTTCTAAAGGAAATTGAGAGTAGTCCTTGTAATTCACCGATTATGGGAATTAAAAAATCAAATGGAACATATAGAATCGTTCAAGATCTGAGAAAGATTAATCAAATTGTTGTTCCATGTTGTCCTGTTGTTCCAAATCCAGCAGTTATTTTATATCAGATTCCACATGATGCTGAGTGGTATACTGTCATTGATCTATGCAATGCATTCTTTACTGTTCCTTTACATCCAGAGAGTCAGGAAATTTTTGCTTTCAGGTTCCAAAATAGGACCCTCGCATAGTGCAGAATTCCTCAAGGGTATACAGAGAGTCCTTCTATCTTTAATGAGTTGTTGAAGAGATCTTTAGAAGATCTAAATCTACCTGGTAGGTCGACATTAGAGCAATATATTGATGATCTACTAATCGCTGCAAAATCGAGAGAAAATTGTGTGACAGACACAATTGTACTTTTAAATCATCTAGCAGGTGAGGGACATAAAGTGTCTCCTGCAAAGTTGCAGTTTTGTAAACAAGAAGCGAAATACCTTGGACATAGAATTGCAAAAGGAGTAAGACAGGTAACAATTGAAAGAATTAAAATGATTCAAGCAATGCAACCTCCAAGAACTCAAAGACAGGTTAGAATGTTTCTAGGGATGGTTGGTTACTGTCGACAATGGATAAGTGGATTTTCAGTAATTGCGAAACCACTACAGAAATTGACTAAATCAGATGTAAAAGATCCGATTGTTCTTAATGAATCTGAGTTGGAAGCTTTTGAGAATCTAAAAAGAAGCCTAAGTGAAGCTCCAGCTCTAGGCATGCCAAATTATGAAAAGGATTTTGAACTATATTGCAGTGAAAGAGAAGGATGTGCATTGTCTGTACTAAGTCAAAGACATGGGAATCTGAGAAAACCCATTGCATACTTTTCAGCAGTTCTTGATCCTGTTGCAAAAGCCTTACCAGGTTGTTTAAAAGCAGTTGCAGCAACTAGTGTCAGTTTGGAGCAAAGTGAAGGGATCATTATGGGATTTCCTGTAAAAGTCTATGTTCCCCATTCAGTTGAAATACTCCTGACCAGAAGTAAAACTCAATATTTAACGAGTAACAGGTTAACAAAATATGAGAAAGTTATTTTAGGAGCAGATAATGTTTCTATTGCAAGATGTGTAAATTTGAATCCTTCTACATTATTGCCTGATTCTGAAATTGTTGATTAAATTGATGTGGAGCATGAATGCTTGGACGTTATGGAATACTGTACCAAGCCAAGGCAAGATATTAAAGACGAACCTTTGCCTGAATCAGATTTTGTCTACTTTGTAGATGGCTCCTGTCTAAGATCAGAAGGAGGTGTTTTAAAGGCAGCATATTCGGTCTGTACAGTTGCAGATGTTGAAGAAGCATCATGTCTTGAAGGAATTCGTTCAGCACAGTTGGCTGAATTGATTGCTTTAATTCGTGCTTGTGAAATTTCAAAGGATTTGAGAGTTACCATAATAACTGATAGCCAGTATGGATACGGAGTTGTGCATGATTATGGACAGCTAAGGTCTCAGAGAGGCTATTTAACTTCAGCAGGATCTCTAATTAAAAATGCAGTGTTCATTAGGAGATTAATAGATGGCATTCAATTACCTAAAGAAATTGCTGTTGTAAAATGTGCAGCTCACAAAAAGGGTGAGGATTATATCACCAAAGGCAATGCTTATGCAGATGAGACAGCTAAGTATTGTGCAAGAAATGGTTGTGCATATAATCGGGAAAGGAGTAAAGAGAGTGATTCGAATTCATTGATGCTAACAACAGTAGTTGAGACATGGCAGGAAATTAGAGATTTACAAAATGAGGCTGATGATGATGAGAAAAACACATGGTTAAAAGCAGAATGTAGACCTCGAGATGAAGATGGAGTTTGGACTTACAAAGATGGCAGAGTAGTTTCACCTAATTGTATGATTGCTGACATGGCCAGATTATATCATGGCCCTGGTCATATAGGAAGGGATTCTATGATCAGACTTTTTAAAGAAACATGGTTTAATACCAAATTTAGAACAATTGCTGAATCTCTCTGTCAGAGGTGTTTAACTTGCCAACAAATGAACCCAAATAGAAAATCAGTTGTAGGTACAGGAATCATAGGTCGAGAGGGTGGTCCTTTCACCAGATTACAAATGGATTTCATTGAAATGCCTTTACACAATTGTTTAAAATATGTTTTGGTGATTGTGTGTTTGTTTTCACGATGGGTGGAAGCATTTCCAACACGTCATTGTGATTCGATTACAGTGGCAAAATTGCTTCTTTGAGAAATTATCCCAAGATACGGTTTCCCTGTCACTATTGAGAGTGATGGAGGGGGACATTTTGATAATAAACTTTTGAAATTGATCTGTGAAGCTTTGCATATTGAGCGGAAAATACATTGTGCATACAGACCAGAGGCATCTGGAGTAGTTGAACAGATTAATGGAACGATCAAAAACAGAATTGGAAAAATGTGTCTTGATACAGGTATGAAGTGGACAGATGCTCTTCCACTTGTTTTAATGTCTCTAAGAAGCATACCTGATAAAAAGACAGGACTAAGCCCTCATGAAATTCTTATGGGCAGAGTCATGAGACAAGCTTTTGTACCAGTAGGGAAATTGTTGAGCATTAATGACAGTGCTATTTTGGAATATTGCAAGAGACTATCTGACGTAGTTACTTCTGTATCTAATCAGGTGGGAACTGAAGTACAATCAGATGAAAAAGTACAGACACATGATCTGAGACCTGGAAATTGGGTTAGAACTAAAGTACATTGAAGAAGAAATTGTCTAGTTCCAAGGTGGCAGAAAGCTAGACAAATAATTCTAGTAACAACGAATGCTGTGAAGTGTAAAGGATTGAAGAGGTGGATACATCCGAGCCACACTATTCCAATTCCTACTCCTGAAAACTCTGATGAAGAGAGTGATTCTACAGATGATTCTGATTCCGAAGTAGAAGGTGAAAGAAATCCAGATTCTGAAGATCGACAGAGAGGTCGACATCTGGAAAATCTGCAAGTGAATAAAGACTTGAACAGAAAAGATTTGGAAATCATTGAAATTTACTCTGAAAGTGATGAAGATCTGATTAAAAGAAATTCAACAGAAGAGTCTACCAAGAAAGTGAATGGAGTAGAGACTATTGAAAATTTTGAAGACAGAGAAGCTGAATCAATTGAAATTTCTGACCAGGAGAGTATCGAAAAGCAGAGGATAAGCTTTGGAAGAAGGAACAAGAAACCAGAAACTGGGAAGCTGAAGGTAATTGAAGAGGAGGAGGAAGTCGAATTACCAAGTACCAGTGATGGAAGACAGAGTATAGTTCCTAACAGAGTGAGACTGCCGATTAGAAAAGTTCCTGAGTCAAGAATAGAAATTTCTGATAGTGATTCTAGAGAAAGTGATGTTGATGATGAAGAAGGAAGAGTGAGAAAAAGATCTTGGAAGAATGAAACAAATATAGCAGAACCGAAAAGAAAGATCTTGAGAAAAGGAGAATCATGGCCGAGTGAAAATGGAGGATTAAGAGTCAGGTTGATTAAAAAGTCTAAAGAACAGGTGAATGAAATCACTAGTCAAAAAGAACGTGAGAAGAAAGTTGAAAAAGGGAGGAAAATAGAAGTAGTGACTAGAAAAACTAAGAATTTTGAGACCTAATCAGAAGTATAAATCTCCTGAGTGGACTTATCTGATTATTCCTCCTGTTATTGAAATTAACAGCAGTAGTCAGGAAGAAATTGAAGAAATTAGTGACAATGATTGAAGTACTAATATAAATAATTTTTGGTTTTTGTTTCTGGCAAAAGGCTGAAGCAATTGTGTTAGGTGACACAAGGTCGAAGAAAAGTTGTTTAGTTGGAAATTAACTTGTGACATTAGGTCGAAGAAAAGTTGTTAGAGGATTAAAAAAAAAAAAGATTTTAAAAAGGGGGGTATATTTAGTCTGATTTAAATTTTAAAATTTTGTTTTCTTTTTATTACTTTTTGAGATAAGACTTTTAAAGATGCCTTATGTTATGGAGAGGAGTACTTCAAAGTGTTCCATTTTCAAGAAATGCTGTAAGATGACTCTGGTGTGTGTGCTCATATTAATTCTGCTCTGGTTAGTATTGGCTGTTGTCATTCCTTTTGAAATTAGTAAAGATTTATATAAAGCTAACATGACAAGCAAAGCTTCAGTTAGTTAAAATAAACATAGTGCAACAATTATAGCTAACAAAGTAATTGATCACAAACCTGAAATTCATCAGGATAAATCTGTTAGTGATTTTTCAAGCAATTCATTCTCAAGGCTTTTGGGAGAATATGTTAAGGTATTGAGTGTCAAAGATTGCTATGTTTGTGTAAAATTACCTGCTTCTGTTTCTGAGGGAGTGACATACAATATGCTTCCTCTCTCATATGGGATAACTTGTAGTGTGTTAGCTAGCTTATTTTATCAGACTGGTCGCTTAGAATATTACTATTCAAACTTTGATGAGATTTTTGCGAATTTAAAAATTGAGAGTGCTTTGAATAAACATAAAAAAGCTAAACAGATGAGGGAATTCTTTTTAGTCACTAATGAACTCACTTATGAGTATGCTTACAAGAATAATTTAACCTGTAAATTAAGAGATGAAGAAAAGTCTTTCTTGAATCTTGTTGAGGAGAGAAGAGCAATTTATAAGAGAAATGAAATAGTCAAACAGACTAAATCTAAATTCTGGCAAAAAGAGGATGAGAAGCTTAATGGCAAGACTTTTGATAATGTTGCAATACACATAGATAAACCAATTAGTGGTAAGCTTTGCATTAGAAGGGATAATACACTTTTTGATAATTATTTTGTAGGTGCTAGTAATTGTGAGGACACTTATCAAATCATGGGAGGTTGGGGATTCAAAGGTGGCAACGATCCAATTTTTCCTGGGATTTACTTTATTTGTGGTGATAAGGCTTATTATAACCTTCCAGATCATTGGTATGGGACATGTTTTCTTGGACTTGTTTTTCCAAAGATATTTCATGTTGACAGAAATGAAGGAGTGTTTAAAATTAATAATCATATAAATAGATATAAAAGAGTAAGTTTTACAGAAATTTTGGGAGATATTTTTGAAGCAGTAATACCTTTAGTAGGTATAACCTTGAATGCAGGAAGGATCAGAAAATTATCCACAATTGTTGATAGATTGTCTACTGACACAGCAGATGGTTTCCAGTTAGTGAATGTCGAGGTCATTGCAATTAGATCTATGGTGATGCAAGATCGCCTTGCCTTAGACATACTCCTGGCAAAAGAGGGAGGAGTCTGTGGTATTTTACATGTTCAGCACTGTTGTACTTACATCCCTGATGAAAGTAAGAATATTGAGATGTATATTAAAAACATTACAGAAATGCATTCAGAAATAGTTCCTTTAGAAGAAGATGATTTTTCAGAGCGACTTGCAAAGAGATTCCAGGCTATTAAAACTTGGTTTCAAGAGATTGGTGGTTCAGTTCTTGGCAAGATTTTAACACCTTTGTTTGTAATAATATTTATAGTAGTTTTAACAAAAATTAGTTGCATGTTACACAAGAGAAAGAAACATATGAAGGAAAAGAAGCGAATTTATAAGATCAAAAAGGAACAAGAGAAAGAAATTGAGTTACAAGAGTTACGTAGGGTTCTATATGATAGTTGCAAGGATTTTGCAGAGACAAATTTTTAGAAAATACTAATACAAATGAATTCGAACCATTTTCGGGTAGTAAAAAATGTACTAAATTTTGGGTGTGGTGTGGTGATTTGTTAATCACCAGATGAGGGAGTTGATGGAGCGAGATTTGGAAATAATTTTATTTCAACTCGTGAAGTCACACTTCCATAATGAAAATAACTTTATTAATGTTTGGTGCTGTGTTTGTATTAATTCAACCTAGATTAAAATTACATTATACGCGGGAAACTAACTTGTGTGCTCATATTCGTGCATATTTGTTGCATCTTTTTGTTCGTGCAAATTAATAAATTAATTCTGTCCTTTTGTCGTGTTATAACTAATTGCGGCTGTTTTAAAAGTAGCATGTGCTTCTTTTGCTTCCCTTGTCTATGTAATGTCATTCTACTCTCTATAGGTGCATAAAGGATTTCGTGGATTTTATGAAGGCTGGTAGATATAAAATGCTGCTTTATTTGTTTGCTTTTTGCTAGGTAACATTAGATTAATGGGTAGGTTAAATAATTAGCAAACAAAGGGTGGAAACAGAATGAATAATATTTCTTTCATTAATCATTTTCTTGTGTTTGTTTATACACTAGAGAAGTTAAATTGACTGCTTTGGGCCTAGTTTACTCGAGTTTGCAAATAATTTCTGCACGGAGCAAGAGAGAGTCCTTTCAAAGAAAGATTTCCTTTCGGTGGCAACATTTGGAAAGCGTGGTGTGTTTCTAGCAGTCTCCTTCTCGGACAAGGCCAAGGCCAGGAACCGGCAGGAGGAACATTTGATAACTTTGCATCCGAGGAAGTGAATTTGACGTGATGTAAAATTTTATGCAAGAAAATGTTGCAATCTGAGGAAGCCTCGGAGCTCGAATGCTAGAGACAATGGACTCTAAGAAAGTCACGGAACTGATGTTTTGAAAATGAGGTGACATGTCACTTGTCACTTTTCAACCAATGGGACTCCGACTTTTGCAGAAAAAATTACTTTTACTTAGATTAGTTAGCGTAGTAAGGTATAAAAACCCATTCTCCGTAGAAGGGTTGTGTTGCTTGCTCGCTGCTGCTTTTGCTGACCTTTATATGAGGATGTCGTGCTGACGGACTTTACTTGGAGCACGTAAGAGCCCTCAAAAGACTTTACTTTATTTCCATTTATTTAGCTTAGTTAGAGATTTAGGGTCTGAAAATGCTAAACTGATAAATACTTTGCAATAATAAATTTGAAACTTTAAAATGTTTTTATTAGCAATAATTCTAATAAAAATGCTTAATAAAATTTACATTTACAAAATATAATAAATAGCTAATAAAATCTTACTTTTGAAAACAAGCTGGTCTTGACATTTCATGGGTTCAGGTTACCATTAGCTAGATTCTATCGCCATAAGTGGCTTAATAAATAGTTAGGTTTATTGAAGTGATGATATCCATTTACCGCGGTTGTATATAAATGTATATAATTTGTGAATAGGTTAATTAGGCCACTTGGTTCAGTTGGTCATAATATGTCATGTTTGATTAATGGGCCTTTGTGTTTAATTAGTGATTATTAGTATAAGTTGTAGAGTTAGGTAGCGTGATTTATGACATATTTTCTATAGGCCGCTGGATCACTGCCTTAGGCGTGTAGAAGAACAATGCCGGAAGTCACATTGACAAATAAAAATTATAAATAAAACACCTCCCTAGAAACATGTCCCTTTATAACACCTGACGTGTCAAATTGTAACAAGAGAAGTATTGTGTTAGTTAAGCAGGGGCAAATATTTGCTTCTGTCTAATAATCATTGGTTACCCCTAGACACTCCCATTTTGTATTTGTAAATGAAGCAATATTCCAATTCCTTCCTATTTTTAGAAAGCACGTACAATATTTGCATTTGAAAATTGTGTACCTCCAATTGCATACTGAAAGGTATATTTATCAAAGGTTTTGCATTGCCCTTCGCCACGCAAGGAGACGTAAGGTGACGCACAACCTAGAATGAGATTTACCAAGCACCGCAAGGTCACCTTGTGTGGCCTGTGTGGCTTGGCAAATCTCGAGTAACGCAAGGCAGCGCACGTTGACATTGTGTGTCACTCTGCCACAGGAAGGCAATCCATGGGTGTAGCGTGGGTGTTCCCATGCATCCAGCAAGGGACTTCAGCACATTCCCAGATTTACCATGAGTGGTAGACCTGGGAATGCAGTAAAATGCAATGCTTTTTGAGGCGAGGCATTTTGAGGAGAAATATCTTTATGTCTCCCTGTTTTTTCCTTTTTCGATGTGAGCTGCATTCTGCAAAGAGGAAGAGGCCTCAGAGGATTGTTTTTGTGCAAGAAGGTTTCCTTTCCTGCACACAGAAAATCCTGCCTCTAATTTAGGCACCCTTGCACCATGGTGCAAAGGGGTCTGCATTGGCGCTAGGCCGCCAAAAGCGCGCCAGCACAATGAGAGAGCAGGAATGGACAATATCTTGATAGATATAGCGCATTCCTGCCCTGTGTCTTACATACCGCATTGTGTTGCATGAAAACAATTACAAATATAGCCCCTTAGGTTTTAGTGTCGGATTGGGACAGGAAATAGGTGCAGGCACCAACATAAAAGTGGCACACATTTGTGAACTGGGTAGTAAAAATGTGGCCTACATTTGCTAATCAAGCAAAACTTTTTAAGAAATGCAAGCCTATTCACAAAGGTAAATTTATGCATGTAAATGTACTCATATGCAAAACTACTCCTGCACCTAGCTGTACATGTACATTTTTGGTCCTATTCATAATTTCCCTTACTTAAGTCTAGACGTACCTGTGTCCTACTCCTGAAGTCGGTGTGAAGACATTTATGACTGAATTTATAAATGTAAAGTTAATACTAGTAACTTTTGAAATGTAGGGGGTTTTGTGAACCTTTGGACTGTAGCAACATTGGAAATGTAGCTTGTGAATCTCAATAGTCTTGGGGCCTTATTACGAGTTTGGAGATCCCACCGCTTAAGCACCGCATTTGTGACCACCAGGAGAACGCTGCGCCTTTTACCTTCTGACCTTCTGACCGAGTTTCCCCAGCGTCCGGTGGTGTGGCTGCGGTGGTCTTGCGGCAGTGGGCAATGTATCTCTGTAAATATTGATACCTGTGTGTACTATTTCGACTGCATTCGTGTCAAACGCACACATATGCATGATATATGTATACAAATACCACCTACTCATTGTCACAGTCCGACCCATATGTAGCCAATGCCGATAATGGGTATATGGTACCAAAGTACTTACCTGTATTTAGCCGCAGACTGCCTCGTATTCCCCGGGGTGAAGATGCTGCTGTGTAGGGGGGACCTGGAGAAAGGGATCCACCTCAATATCTGCTGCGAATAACAGGAAAGGGGTGAGTATTCCCTCAAAATCTTTCGTCTCCGCCGAGCTTTGAGCAGCGGTCTGACTGCCGCCGTCAGCTGGTGGGAAAGCCAACTCGTAATACGAACTGAGGTGTTTTGCCTCTGCACCACCCAATGGAGGCTGCCTTCCTCTGACCGCAACCCCGGTGGTCTGCTGGTGGACCTGGCGGTTAGGCAGCAGTCTTTGCAAAGTCAATGGTACAACTCGTAATATGGCAGATGGACCACCACTGTCGAACAGCCACCGCTGGGATAGCGGTCTATGGACCGCCTAACTCATAATCAGGTCCTTACTGTTTGTGTGTTTGTATTAGCAGGATCTCTCCAAACTACTCCTTGCCTTTCACTAAACCCTTCCCATTTTGAGTAATTATTCTCCATTCTCCTAACACTTTCACTGGATCCTCCCAATTTACACCTAAATCATACACTTTGTGTTCAGATACCTCCGTCACCATTATGTACAGAGAAGATAGGAGAGTCAGAGGTGGAGGACCCTGCCAAAAATGTAATGAATAGCATTTTGCAGCACTGAGTAGTACAAATATAGTACTACTTCCCATTCTACAAAATGCAGTTTGCAAATAGGTTCCATGGTGTCTGGGTGGAGTGGGAGCGGTGGGATATTGCACACATTTGTGCTTGCTGCAGGCAATGTTTTGGTGATATTAGGGAAATGCAAAACTGAAATTCAGTATGTCCTTTTTTTAGAGAAAAAGATAAAACACTCTCAACTCCTATTAATATCACTAATTTAGTGAACAAATTTGGTGACAAGTGGTAAGTAGAAACATAAGTAAGGATCTGTATGAGTGTTTTTTAAGTTGATTAAAGTTTACAATTTTTGTCTTCCACAGTTGTCAGGAAATGCAACTATGGAATTACAGGTCAAATAAAATCCATGCTGCAACTGGGATTATACCGTTCAGGTGGGCTGGGTTTAACTCAATTGAAACCCGGGCAACTTTGACAGTACCCTGGAAATTTGAAATCCTGACAAGTGCTTTCCTCTTCTTATTGTGGCTGTGAGTTGCCATTTCAAAGGATAGAAATCAGAGGCAAAGCAGAAGCCTGGATGGCACAGTCAATGTTTTGTTTCTCCCAAGTGTTCTGCAGTTGTATAACTAAACCTCTATACTCTAAGTTAAAAGATTTAGGCCACAGCAAATGGTGTGGAGGAGCCATTAGTACCAGGGTAATTTCATTCAAAAATATTCTTGCCCTTTCTGCAAGTGGACCAGAAGCTGGGCTCTAATTTCAGGACAGAGCAGAAGAAGTTTGGGACACACATTGGTCCTTGAAAAATGTCTGCCCCACAGCTCTGATGATATAGTCTGGGGTGATTCGATCTTCATAAAATATTGTGTGGGAAAGAGGTGAAAGTTGAAGCAAGTAGACTGGTCTGGGGCCACCCCACCTCCTTAGAACTAAATCTATTTTAAGGATGGGCCTCATGTTCTGTGGTCACTGCTCCCAGAAAATAGTAAGTTCAGCAGCAGGGGAGGGCATAGCATAGGGCTATCTGGCACTGTGCAACAACATCGCAGGTGTAGGGCTGTAGGCATTGATATGATTGTCATATATACTTATCTCCCTGATTGCGGCTAGCTACTGGAGATAATTGGAACACCCCTCACCATCACTCCTCCAATATGCTTTCCATATGTATGGAACTCCTACACCAATGGCGTGAATGCCCTGCCCATGCTACCAAAGAGGAGGTGTAGTGAAGCATTTTAATGTCCTTGCCTCTCTTTTCCTTCACTGGTTTAAAAACAAAGCACTTTGCCATCATAAATACAAGTAAGGCAGATGAGAGATAAGACACAGAAGCCGAGGTGAAAGAGAGCCAGAAGAAGAAACAGGAAGTTGTGCAGAGAATCAAGATAAAGGGAAAAGAGGACATAAAATACATGGAAGAGGCAACAAAAAGGGTTGAATTTTCTAGCTAACGTGCAGGAAAGTTTTCAATTCTATTAAGGATACAGAGGCGAAGATTAGGCTGAATCTTTTTCCATTTATTACACTCCAGCAGCTTTACAAATAACCACAATTTATATTAAAACTAGATTTCCCATGAACAGAGGGAAAATGGAAAGAGAAAAAGTTCAAACAGAAGTAGCCAATCCTGTGCAAGGACGTCTCATAACTTCCCCCGTGGATGCTCTAGCTTCCTCTTTCTTCCTGCAACCCCATTAAGGCAGTCTTCGGTTACTCTTGCTTGCCCCCATCCGATCCTTAGGTAAAAGAAAGCTAGGTAAGTTCAAGGGACTAAAAACACTCTGCAACAACATTGAACGACCTAACATGTCAACAGGCAATGAGCCACAATGTCATAATCAACATTCTTGTTTGAAAAAACATTACCATAAACATTTTACTCACCATACATACGCAGATATTCTGGGTGGGCTCGAATGAACACTGGATGGGCTAATCTTCGCCTCCGTGCCCTTAATAGAATTGAAAACTTTCCTGCACGTTAGCTAGCACATTTTGCATTTTATGGCAGGACCGGAGGCTTCAGATTTGGCTACTTTGAAGCTTGTCCTCCACCAAAGACCCCAGTGACACTACTGTTTTAAAGTAAAATCTTTGGAAGGTGGAATCCGAAGACCAGTCTGCGGCATTCAAAATATCCTCTAGCCGTGCTCCCAGGGAAAAGGCCTTGGATGCCATTGCACCCCTTACTGAGTGAGCTCCAAAACGGGAAGTATCTATACCTGACTCCTCCATCCCCCAGCGGAACCATCTCGCAATAGTAGGGGCCAAAACTGCCCTGTGTGGTTTAGTAAGAGCAATAAACAATTACACTGTGTGTGTATATCTACTGTCGCCACTTCGTAGTCTTTGAGCGCTCAGACCACACACAACTTTGGGACATCAGGGAATGCAGGATAGGACACAGACCATGAATTACATTTAGTTCGTCTGGAAATGTGAAAAGTAACTCCTTCCAGAGTGAAGACCCGGCCCGTCAGATCTAGGTCCCTTACATCCGAAACCCTGCGATATGAAATCAAACACAGCAACATTGCGAGTTTAGCAGACATTTGCTTCCTCGACAAATACTTGCTGGATGGCCAGGATCGAAACAGGTTTGGAACTTTGTTCATATCCCATAACACAGAGTAATGTGGTTCTGGAGGCACTGACAACCTGTTACCTCTCAATAATTTACAAACTAAAGGATGTTCGCCAATCGGTTGATTATTCCGTGGAACATGGCCTGCCAAGATCGCTGAATGAAAAGTGTTGATTAACCTATAGGCCAGTCCCTCCTTTATACAAAGAAACAACGAGATTCTCTTGGAACTACTAAAAATCCTCTGTTTGTTAAATAGAATCAGCTATGTATACCTCATACATCCAAACTTCCACACAGCTCAAATGGAAACACCAGAAATTAACCCAAAAACCAATTGTAATCCACACTGGGATAAGGAAATTTACTTAATATGGAGAGAGGACATATTTGTTCAAACATTTTGCTTCAATAAAATACAATTTAAAAACATGACATTTATGCGATGTATAAAAGAATATGATTCAAGAAATAAAAAATAAAAACAATCAATCAAGGAGAGACAGACAAAAAGTGAACAATTCAAATCATCATACTAAAGTTACTCCAAAGAGAATCAATAAATTGATTCCCATCAGTCTAGTCATTCATTATAATCTTAGACATCAAGGAGTTCCTTGGATGTAACATATCCCACATAAAGAGCGTCAACCCGTTTCAGTGGTATAAACTTATTGGTGTACCACCTTCATCAGGACTTGAACAAATTAATATTCGGATCTCAAACAGATGATAAAAAATTCATAAACTTAATAAAAAATATAAATACACAAAATCACGACACATAACACATCTAAAATTAATCACTTTTTTCCACCTAATGAGGGTTAAGAACAACTCCTATTGTAAACATAAATAATCTCTATTATCAAATCTGATAATGCTAAGAAAAGCATATTAACTAATACAGGATACACTAGAATTTTATTTTTATTATTTATTATCTAAAAAAGAAAGGAGGAGAGGAACAAATGAACAAATATAAAACCATTGGGATGATTCTCACTCATTCATAGGAATGTTGTATCACTGTGTGTTATACAATTGTTTCAGGGGTTCCCAATTTACACAAGAAGCATCACTTTCATTCCATTGAAAACACCATGAAGTGCCATAGTTACTATAATAAGCACTGTTGTCAACCCGTGATGTAATGGGGTTTGGTTTGTCTTATTATTCATAGGGTGTTATTCCCATTTTCTCTATAACTTAAATTCCTATTACATGAGATTAGTGCCCACCTTGTAAATACATCACTGAAGATGAATAATTCCTTCAGAGTACTTGTGCAGCCATATCGGATCCTTTCAAACCTGAAATACATAACCCATAACTAAATAAACCAGGTAATGCTATATCTTCTACGACTTCTATGAAGCAGGCCCTCTTTTCTTGTACCTACCGCTGATAGCGGATAGTGCCGCAAAGAGTAGAGATCAACAAAGACCTTCGTAACGGACTTAATCTTTCACTATGTATACTATGTAACAGAGCTATACTGTTTTACTGTTGATGAATACCTAATAGAGATACAGCAAAGAAAACCTCGCTTGTAGCCACTATCAGAAAAGTAATAGTGAATATTGTCCTAAATCCCCCTGTGATTAATAAGCCCTGGGTTAAACAAAAACTCACCTCAAAAAGTTCACATCAATGGATCCCTATGAATGAGGGATGGTCGATGTCGGATCAAAACCTGATAAGGTATTCTTTTATATAAACAACCATGTGGAATAACATGCGGCAAAAATACTACCACACCTACAATAACAATGACATTTGATTATGTAGGGCACCCTATGCCAAGTATATTGTTATAATATAGGTCTGCACATATATCTATATTTTATAGGGCAAAAATGGCCCAGAATATGTGAGTCATGTATCCAAGATATCGGACTATTTTTGGCGTCATGCTTAAAAAAGAACTACCTATTGATATATTGCTTGAAAAACCCCCCATTCATTATATGTTATAGGGCCTCTCTCTATAAATATCAGGTTAAAAAAGAGAGGGAGCTGCCAATGAGCGCTATAGTCACAAGGGTATCTCGATGTTCCTATGTAAATAGGGGCCCCTCTCTTTAAATAATGATAAGTTCCTCTAGTCGTTCTCCCAGGGAAAAGGCCTTGGATGCCATTGCACCTCTTACTGAGTGAGCTCCAAAACAGGAAGTATCTTTACCTGCCTCCTTCAACACCCAGCGGATCCATCTCGCAATAGTAGAGGACAAAACCGCCCCTTGTGGTTTAGTAAGAGCGATAAACAATCATTTACTTCCTCGACAAATACTTGTTGGATGGCCAGGAGCAAAACAGGTTTAGAACTTTGTTCACATCCCATAACACAGAGTAACATGGTTCTGGAGGCACTGACAACCTGATACCACTCAATAATTTACAAACGAAAGGATGTTCGCCAATGGAACATGGCCCGCCAAGATCGCTGAACGAAAAGTGTTGATTGACCTATAGGCCAGTCCCTCCTTTACCAGTGAGGCTAAAAGTTAAGGACGTAGACAATGTCCGCCTCCATCGGATCCACCTGTTGTCGCAGCCACCAACTTCCCCACCGTGACCAGCGGACCGCTTTCTCTTATTGGTGCTCGTGGCCCAGGACTTAGAGAGCAACATGGCAGCTTCCTCTGAAAGGCCTGGGACTTTCCAGAGTTGCCTGTAACCTGCCAACCCATCAAGCGCTAGCTGCTTGTGACTAGAAGATGGTGGGGATTCCCCTGAGGATCCTTGAGGAGATCGAGACTGAGGGGTTGGAAAATCCCAGGAAAGTTCCATCAGAACCGGAAACCAGGCTTGCCACCTCCATATCAGAGTGATCACCACTAGGTCCGCCTGCTGTCCCCTCACCTGGGTTGATAACCTCATGATCATTGGGAAGGGGGGAAAGCGTAACCCTGTTCCATACTCCAATCCTGGAGGAAAGCATCCACTGCCAACACCTCCGGATCCGGGCACCAACTGAAGTAACATTCCAGCTGAGTGTCCAGGCGGGAGGCAAAGAGATCCACCAAGAATGGACCCCACCGACTTTGGATTTCCCTGAAAACACTGGGGTGTAGTTGCCATAAGCTTGTATCCTTCCAGTGATGAGAGCACCATTCTGCTACTTGGTTGGACGAACCCGGTAGATGCTCCACTGACAGGAATATCTGGTTGGATAGGCAATATTCCCAAAGATCGTGGGCGAGATTTGACAATGCTTTGGACCGTGTCCCTCCGAGATGGTTGATGAAGCGAACCACTGCCACATTGTCCATCTTGAGCAGAACACAACTTTGGATCCTGTTCTTTGTCCAGCACTTTACCGCAAACGAGCCCGCCATTAACTCCAGGTAATTGATGTGAAGGGCCTGCTCGAAAGAGGACCATCTTCCGCCGGTAGATACTTCGCCAGCACAGGCACAACAACCAGAACCACTGGCGTCTGACTCTATTACCAGATCTGGTTGTGAACCGAAAATCGCTCAGCCGTTCCAGGCCTCCATATGTTCGACCGACCATTGCAGTTCTGTCCTGGCCTCCTCGGTGAGGGGCATGACCTAAGAGTAAGTGAGGCCTTTGCGCAAGTGAAAAGCTTTGAGGTGCTGAAGGGCCCTGTAGTGCAGGGGGCCCGGAAAAATTGCCTGGATCGAGGACGATAGAAGGCCCACCACCCTGGCCAAGTGGCATAGCAAAATCGTGGGCCTTGCTAGAGTACGCTTCAGATCGTGCCTGATCTTGGACAACTTCCAAGAGGGCAGGGACAAGGTAGCCACTACTGAGTCTATCATGAAGCCCATAAACTGCATCTTCTGGGAAGGCAGCAGGTCCGACTTGGTCTCGTTGATTACAAATCCCAGCGACTCCAGGAGGGACACTGCTTGCTGCAAGTGGGTCACCAGACGTTGGGGACCCTGACTTATGATGAGAATGTCATCCAGATAAATTATCAGCCAGACGCCCTCTGATGTGAAACGCTCCACCACAGGCTTCATCACCTTGGTGAAACACCACGGAGAGGTAGACAGCCCAAAAGGAAGGGAGGCAAACTCAAAAATCTGCGAACCCCACTGGAATTGGAGAACACCTGTGAGGAGGAAAAACTGGGATCAGAAGGTAAGCGTACTTGAGGTCCAGGCGGACCATCCAGTCCCATTCCTGCAACAGATCCCTCAGGAGGTGAATACCCTCCATTTTTAAATGGCGGTAAATGAGCCACCAGTTTAACTCTCTGAGGTTTATTACGGGGCGGTAGCCCCCTTCCTGCTTCTCCACTAAGAAGATGTTGGTTAGGAACCCCTGGGGGTGCAGAGTGAAGGGGGTAATTGCTACTTTCCTCAATAACTCTGAGATCTCTCTGTCTATTAGTTCCCTCTGCTTCTGAAGACTATAGGTCTGGGGCGAAAGGGCTGAGTAGGTAGGCCTGAATACTCTATTTAAAACCCTCTGACGATTTGTAAAACCCAAGCGTCGGAGGTAAGCAAAGACCAATTGTGAAGAAAAAACTGTAGTTTGCCCCCCAACTTCACCTCCCCCAAACTTTGAACTCTTACCTCGTTGGATGTTATAGGCACCATATCCTCGGCCTATGACACCCCTGCGGCGGGGATAACTCCTGGTCGGGTAGAAGTTCCAGAATCTTTCTGGATTCTGATACTGTCCTCTATGGGACTCGCCCTGCTTGTAGGAGGCTCTGTTGTAGGGGCGGCCAGCCGAGCGCCCCTGCCACAACCGGCTGCACCAAAAACACGGGGTGAAGATGCGTTTAATCGACGTTTGGGCTTTGTCCAGAGAGTTAATTGTATTAACAAATCTTCCCAGTTCCATCACAAAGGGATCTCCAAAGAGAGTGCCCTCCACAACTGGACCCGCTTCTGAGGTAGCCAGCTCCCCTAGTTTAGGATCTATTTTTATGAGCAGGAACCTGCGACGTTCGGTTGATATTGCCACATTGACATTCCCTAAGAAAATGATCGCCCCCTGCGCCCAACTAGAGAGGGTGTCTGGGGAGATCAGAGTACCCAAAGCCTTGGTGTCTTCAGCCATATCCAGAATTTTTGCCAAGGAACCTGCCGCCCAACAGCTTGGCACTCTTTCCACGAGCAATCAATACCTTTTTTGAGATCACAGATGAATTTTGCTAAAAAGGTGGACATCTTAGGGTCCACTTCAGGCGTAACTGCGACCTTACCCTCTAGGGTAGGTCTTGGGCACTCTGCGCAAAAGCAACTTTGTACTTCTTGGTCCAGGGGCTTGCGCAGTCTGGCTGCCATGTAGGCTGCCACCTTGGGAGCAGGGACCCACTGCGATGAGCAAGGATGCAATAACTCATCGAGATTAAGCATGTCTGTGCCCAGGTCCGTATACGTTGACAGGGCAGGCTTAGATGGGCGCCATGGATGCTCCGACTCCCCATCCCCTTCGGATGTCTGGGGGGACTCATCTGCATCCAGTGTAGCCACGTCTTCGGGAACACCAGAGGGTTTCACCAGAGCCTCCTCCGGTTTGCTGGGTGGAACAGAGGCCTTGGCATCTAGGAATGCTTTTTTGAGGCATGTAAAGATGTCTATGTCCAAACCCACATCTTCTAAACGCTTACGTTTGGGTTCCACCGTGCTAGTGGAGGGTTGGCCCAGAGGTAGGGGAGTTGTAGGCCCCGGCAAATCTTCCCTCTGGGTGAGGAGTTGACATTGTGCTTGTAAAAGATCAATTTTCTTTTCCAACTGCGCAACCACTTGGGACACCGCCTTTAGGATGGAGGAGTCCATGACCTGACAAAAATGGTCATCTACGAGTAGGTACATGACCGCCTCCTCCTCATAGTAGTCCTCATATTCCATAGTGGAGCGACACCCCAAACTCAAGGACAGACAAGGGGAATCAATATAGGGCAAAAAACCTTGATTATTAAAGCACAGAATGTGCACCTTATTAGTGGCACAGGTCTGCAACCCAAATCGCCCTCTTATTCCAAGGGTACTAGAACCTGCCTGGGCTGGTCCCTTTCTATGAGCAATGTTCTTACCCACGATGCGGGTGTTCAGGCTCCAGGCAGGGGTTCTCAAACTGCACAATTAGCCCAAACGCAGTAAACTCTGACCAGAATTCTTCCCCCACGGCTGAAGCGAGTCCGTCTGAACCACGCCAATCCAGAAAGCGGAACTAGACGACTCGCAGGCGCTTGGGGGGTAAAAACGCACTGGTAGTGTGCAAAGCGAGAGGGCGCGCGGTCCCCTAGTGGCGGGAGGCGGCACCGCACTGAGAGCCTGAAGGAAACATCGAGGCTGCGATGGAGCGGAGAAACGCTCCCGCGGCCAAACCAAAATCAGAACGGTGTTAATGGGCAATTCAAAATATACACGAGGCAAAAACCCACAAGTTTCGTAATATTGTGTAGGCAATACAGGTAAAAACCGAGCAAATCTAGCAATCCGTATCAAGAAAAACAAAGTCACTCATCTTAATGCTGCTGGAGCAGCGAAGAAAGAGGAAGATAGAGTATCCGCTGGGGAAGTTATGGGACGTCCTTGCACAGGATTGGCTGCTTCTGTTTGAACTTTTTCTGTTTCCATTTTCCCTCTGTTCATGGGAAATGTAGTTTTAATTGTGGTTCTTTGTAAAACTGCTTGAGTGTAATAAATGGAGAAAGATTCAGCCTAATCTGAAGCCTCCGGTCCTGCCATCCAACTTGCACATTCAAAACATAATTTAAGAAGTTGGTGCCCATGACGTTTCTAAATCGAACAATGTCCCAACATTCTCATGAGAGCATTACCTTGACCTATTTTCCAAGATTACTGAATTCCTTCCCCTTTATCGCTTCCTACCTCGTGTCCTAGTCAGACCATATTTTAATTAACATCTTTAATATAGGAGAGTTCTGCAAAAACCCTAACCTTTCTTCCATTACAAAAGTAGTAGATTTCATAGAAATGTAAACTTTAACCTGATTTTACATGACGATTCTGGAGGCACCATCGGAAATATTAGTATTGATTGGTTGATTAATTGATTGATAGATTGACTGGGAAGTTTTATAAAGCATGTTGCTATCTGTTTGGTAGTCCTGGCGTTATACAGGCAAGCTGAGTTTACCATGGAAGTTAAGAATAGGAGATAAAGAGGAACTCTATAAGGTGTTTCCTCTGATATGATGGTCCAGAAAGGAGAGTGGCATTTTGCTCCAAAAGGAAGTTGCCAGATAACTGTGTTTAGTTTTCGTCCCATGTGGGACAATATAAAAGATTTTCAGACCTGAGACTGCGAGAAGGGATGTAAATGTGGAACAGATCCCTTAGATCATTTTGACCCTGAGCCAAAGGGACCAGTATGTATTGTATTATTAATATTTTTTGATTTTTTTCATATTATTGTCATGTAATAATTTATTAATTTAGTTAAATTAATATATTTAAAAATGTCACAATTACCAAACAGAAAAAGAACAATTATCAATATTAAATATTCAATTTCAAAATGTAATATTTTAAAACAAACATTTACAGATACCATACTTACAATCACATTATAAAACATTAAATAAAATATAAATATTAACAAACACTTTTTTCAGATTAATCAATCAAAATAATAAAAGACATAATCAAAAAAATACTTAAATATATAAACACTACACATTTATAATTAGCAAAACACACAAAAAACAACAAAGTAAAAACATAGGGCCCGATTCACAGAACTAACTTACGACAAAATCCTAAACCTACTGCTCATGGAATTAACAGAATGCACTTACGACTGTCCTAAGTTTACGTCTGCACTCGGGCCGGAATTTGCGCACCCGCTGTGTAAGCTCCACACCCGAAGTGTAAGCTCCACACCCCGAGCGGAATTTCCACCATCGGGTCGGAATCTCTGCTTCAGGGCCGGAATACCCACAATCTGGTAATAATTTACTATTTCTGATGCATTTTGGGTATTCCGGCCTGGAAGCGGAGATTGCGGCCAGATGGTGGAAATTCCACTGCGGGTGTGGAGCTGACACTCCGGGTGCGGAACTTCTGGCCCAAGTGCAGACGTAAACTTAGGACGGTCGTAAGTGCTTTCTGACAATACCATGAGTAGTAAGTTTAGGATTTTGTCGTAAGTTAGTTCTTTAAATCGGGCCCAAAATATTTTACAATTCCTTTACATTTGAAAATGAAACTTAAATGCATATTGAAATAATACATGTGTACATTTATAAAATATCAACATTAACACATAGGGCCCGCATACGAGGTCGGGCGGAAAGCTTTCAAATGCTTGTCAGTGGCTTTCTGACCGACATGGTAAGTTTAAAGTCTGGATGACGACGGTCGGAGTTTAAACCTGCAGGGGAATCCGACACGGTTCCCACAGGCTCAAGAAGCCCATCGGTCAGTCGAAAAGGACGTTGTTTTCACCGTTAGGATTATGATGTTGTTTTCCAACAGCCCTTCCATGTCTGCCTTTCTGACATGGAAAGGCTATCAAAAACCAACATTGGGGTACCCTATCAATGGCCCCTTTCCCCCTGGCGCTCCGCATTTTGCCCTGGAGGGCACCTATGGTGCCCCTCATCAACATCCCTGCACCGTGTGGCAAGGCACCTCACACTGTGCATGGATATTTACTAACATCCATTGCTTCCAGAGCTTATGCTGCAGGGAATTTCAGCCCATCATTCTAGCTTCCATTGAAAGATCTAAGTTTCCAACTGCACTATGGGCCTCATTACGATGTCAGTTGGAAAGCAATCCGACTGACTCCTTGTCGGAATCATTTCCAACAGACTCATGTTCGGGGAGTCCAACTGACCGATTACCATGTTTCCAAACACCGTTCAGTCGGGCGCCCATTGACTTCAAAGGGAGCCTGTGTTGTGACCGACAAAACAGGCTCCCATTGAAAAAAGTTGTGGTTGTGGAAATCCTCGTACCCGGCGGCAGGCACCCCATGGTGCATGCCATACTGTGCATGGTTGTACAGACGGGTCCCATGGGTACCCCCACGGGCCCCAACCTGAGGGATTCGGGTAAAGGGGGGCCTGCTACGGGCCCCCAAAATCAGTGTCCCACAGTCATTTCATGTCAGACAGACCGATTTGGAAAGGCTGTCAGAATCCGACATAGTAATACGTCGGTTGGAAACGCGGTCCATAGGCCTATACGATTCGGCTCCGACCAACTCGGAGTCTCCGATTGGTAGTCAGAAAGAAATGTTTCCGATTCAGTCATGAACATGGTTTCCGACACGGGTTAGGAAATTCCGAATGGCATTGGTGTCATCCACCTAACATCATAATAAGGGCCCATAATACTAATAAACTGAACATTAACATCAAATGAAATAGCAATACATTCAAAAAATGTAAACAAGCAAAATTTAAACATTCATTTCTAACTTAAATGTACATTTATAAAATATGATTACAAATGAAAAAATATATTTTATTTTTAAAAATTGCATACAATTATTATTTAAACAAAAATCCTTTAAAATCTCACCATCTCTTCCCCCTCTATGCCTAGGTTTCTACTAATAAAAGTGTTACTAAATATGTATTTTTATTACAAACGTATTAAAATAATTGTTTAAATTTAACTACAATAAATATTATGATTACTTTTTCAAATAGATATCAATACCATTAATGTATTTTTAAATTAACTACATAAAGTACATTTAAAACCTAGCACAACAATTTAACAAAAATATCAATACTTTTGCAAATGATATATTGAAAACAAGACGAAAAAATATTCTTACATTTGATATTTATATCAGCGATAGTTTGCACATCATGATATTACTATAACAGCAATTTTTTCATCACAATATTGTTTTCTGATATTCTGTCTAAACTCCACCTATCGGTCCCATGGGGCCCTGGAGGAACATCAGCCATTTTTTTTTATAATATATTAATTTTTTGCCTACCTCTCCTTACTCCCTCCATGGGCCTTGAAGAGACATGAAGTATTTCCTAAATAATGTATTTGACTTTTACCTGTCCCCCCTACAACTCGCATAAAACCCCAGTGGCCATAGAGGGGGGTTGAGACATTGATTCTCAGCTTCCTGAGGGACCTATTCTCGGGATGCAAAGCCAGGGTTAGATACGGGACTAGCAGGGAATGCACTGAAGCCTTTAGAGTGGAGAGAAGGGTGAGACAGGGCTGCATCCTGACCCCTTTTCTGTTCACCCTATATATACACACAGTGTGGGTGCAGTACTTGCTGTATCTTCAAAAGACCTTACACAAGTAAGAACTTACCCTGTACCGGCCCTCCTCCATGCTGACGATGCCGTTCTCATGGCATGTGCTCCACTAGCCCTCCAGAGCCTGCTCACAAAGTTTATTGAATACATGCAGGACCTTGGTCTCTTAGTGAATCAATCTAAAACGGTGTTATGAATTGTGAGAGGAACACCGCTAACTGTCAAGATTTGAAAATACACGGTGCAACTATTGGTTTTACTAATACTTTTTCTTAATTGGGGATTTTAATTGACAAAGAGGGCTTATGGAACAAGGCTACTTCCAATAGGAAATTACAATTTAGTAAAGCTTGTATGGCCCTCAGAGGGTTTGCCAGACAATTGGGTTCTAATCCACCCAAGTTGATGATGTTGATTTATAAAGTTAAATGTCTTAGTTTTGTACTTTATGAGGCGGGGGCGTGTGGGGACACAAGAAATGGAGTGACATACAACTGGTCACTCCACTGGTAGATAATTAGTTATTTAGGTATCTCCTTGCCACCCCTAATAGCACCCCACTACATGTATGCCATGCCAAACTTGGAGCTCCATTCCTTACTGACCAAATAATGCTACAGCCCCTCGTATTCTGGTATAAAGTATGGACGTCTGAATACACTGATTTAAATCATGCTATAATCAGGGATTGCCCGAATTCAAGTTTAGACCAGCGTATACCATGGCTTGTTTATATCCAATGTTTTTGTAACGACCTGGGTCACCCTGAGTATTTCAAGAAGCCTGAAACACTTGACCTCATTAGTAGGACATTTTTAATAAATGAAGCCATGTCACACTTGGAAAATCGTAGACTGTCAATAGAAATTCCCAAGCCCAGTGTTCTGAAACATCACATGATTTTAACCACTTTTGATATTCAACCCTATCTTAAAGCAGTTTTAAATGCAAGACATAGGTTTGTTTTGATTAGTTTAAGAGTGGACACCTTTCATTGATTGTTTAGTTTCCCGAACATGAATGACTGGTCCACAAATCTAACCAACTGTCCCTGTGATGGCACGTGGCACAGAATACTATGCATGTGGTGTTTTTTTGCAGATTTTATAACTATCAGAGAAAGAGCTACATTATACCTATCATAAGACCTCTACACTTTACGCAATGTCGACCTGCTTATCTATACCTACAATCTTTGCCTTCCTTGGAGGTATGGTATAGGATGGCATCCTTTTTATGGACTGTGTTTTACACCAGAAAGAATATTTCCCTAGCTCAGCTACAGTAGAGGGGTATAGTGTGCAAATCAATTATGTTCCCAGGATAGGCACACACTACCCTCTGTTTCTCTACACCCTTATAACTGAAAAGATGTTTGCATGTTTGTTAAGGTAGCTGGAGAGCGCATGAAGGACCCAATATGAGGCCTTTGTACTCCCCTTCACTCTAGTTTCATCTAATCTTAGCCAACCATGTTATAAAAATGTTGTGCTCATGCTTTTTTCCACTGAACGTATGATGAACTTGGGGAAATAATTTATGTAGATGTGATCGTTCTATTGTTCTGTTTTTAATTCCTAATTGTTACACACCTGTCCTTTTATCACAGCTATACTGTGGTATTGTTCTTCGATTTTAAATTATTTTATTTTGTGTTTTATTGTACACCTACGCACATATTCTGATTTGATGCTATGAATCTTATTTTGTTATGCTTTTTTTATGACTGCTTTGTATTATATACTGATTTTATGGATGTCGAACTGGCTCCGAATAAAGTTATTATTAATTGATTGAAAACAATGAGGTGAATCTGTGGCAAGTATTTTACCCAACTACTTTCGGGTATCATCAACTGCTATTGAGTGCCTACTTGACACTGGGTCTGGTGTACTGGGATAAAGTGGCTAGAATCCCCAAGAAGGATGTGACCTCAGCAGCTACTAATTACTGGCTTATCTCAGTTGCAGCTTTTTCAAGCAAAGTTTAGGGTTACAGCAAGAACCACTGAAAGTTAGTATCCTAGTTTGTAGAGTGCTGGATGACTATAGAATCTTACATTGGATTGCTTGTGTATTTGAATACACAAAAGTATGACTAAGTACAAACTTAGGACTTGGGACGAGGAAAATGTGGCAGAGTTGCCCAAGCAGTCAAGCAACATCACCAATTAGAGAATCCAGCTTTTCCCTGATTGGAGCTTTTGGTTCCAAAACGTAAAGCTTCTGTTTGAGCCAGACATGATGTATCCGATTTCAAGAGATCCGCTCCAACTACAGATGCAATAGTATCCTGCATTGACACTTTTAGAAAAATGACTTTGTCCTAAGACAAAATATTTAACAAGTTTTGTAGAAAAATCTAGTGATGCAAAAACATGAAAATATCTTTTAATACTAAGCATAAAAACAGTTGTAGCATTAATGTCCTTCCCGACCTGTACCCTGAACAAACAAGTGAGTTTGACCCGAATACATGTGGCCATCTTGCAACCATGATAAATTACGCATAAATAAAAATAGGTTGAATATCTATAGAGAATACACAGGCACAGTACATAGTATTGTACAAATGATTTAATATATTTTGTGGCAAAACCTACCGTAGAACCATAGAAAACATTGTGATAATCTCTGCTGTATGTAGGACATAACCGGGAACTGACACATTGCACAAATCCAGACTTTGTGTGTCAATTAGTCTTTAGCAGAGGAGGTGCATCACTATAAATCGGTGGTGCTCCTGCGACATCAAACTCACAGCTGTCCCATCCCATTTAACTTAGGCAGCAGAATTATGCTGACACATAGTGGAGTTGTCATAATGGTCCAAAAAGCCCAAAAACTGCCATAGGTAATATAGTCCATCTGGAAGGACTCAGCTGCAAAATAATGTTTTGTCAGGAGCACTGGTAGATATCGTTTAGGGGTCGTAACTGCGACCCCTAGCCTCAAAGGTGGCAAAACCAGTGCCAAAAACACAGGGTGTGACTCTGCATTCCTTATTTTTAGCCCTTTTTCTTTATACTAACAGTGAACAATAATCTATTATTCACTATTAGTGTAATAAAAAATGGAACACACGTAGATGGAATTGGACCTTTCATGGCAGGTGTGGTAAGTAAACATGTTTTACATGTATGTTGTGTGCCTGCTTGCGGGTGATAATGTGCATATCTAATAAGATATGGTGCATTTTTCTCTCCCTGTGCGTTAGTGCACTTTCGACTGCCACACTCCAATGCACACACCCCTGTGTCCTAGTGCAAGGGTGTGTGTGTTCTCTGAAGTATAGATTATGTACTGGAAGGGATGCCTTCCTGTATAAAAATCCCTTTAAGGCTTTTCCTACCTTGTATGTGTGCTGTGCAGTGCAGTACACACTGAAAGTTGGAAAAACAAGCAAAAATAAAAACATTTATCCTCGTTATGCCTGCCCCAAGGAGTCACATGACTGTGGTGCAAATTCCTCGTTTGTAAACCTGGACATGAGTGTCAGTATGAGTGAGAGTAAAAGTGAATGCAAGTGAGTGAGTGGGAATGGATAAGAATCAGTGTAACGGGGTGTAAGAGAGTATGAGTGTGATGCTAGGGTCAGGTGACATGCCTTCCTGGAAGAAGACAGAGTCAAGGGACATATGACTTCCTGTGATGTAACTTCCACTACCCCTGGCACTTTTGTGAATTGACTCCCATGAAAGCACTGAAAATCATCACACCGTTCCTGAAAATATTTTCAATTAAATTGAAATAAAATTACATTTACAATGATTATGGCTACTGTCTAATAGTATCTGGTGTTTCAATTTTAATTGGCCTCCTACTCACTGAATCGACGTGAGATGTACCTAAAGATTGGTAATCTGGCCTGAAATGTGCTTTATTTCCAAAGTCCATGAAAGGCCTGAATTCACAGCACCTCTCTCCAGGAAGATAGTTACAATGTGCTGCTTTAGAGGAGACCACAGAACACTGTTTCCACCTACTTCTCACACATACACCTGCACTAAAGATCATTCTCCTTATTCTCTTTCTAGTCAATGAAATCCATAATTAAAGTTACAAAAAATTATACTCGCTAACATGTCTCTAAGGAACAAACCTCAACTGCGCGGCCTCTATTTTCTCGTAAATAAATATGACCCGATATAGTAATGCTTGCAGCGCCACCCGAAGGATTAATAATGTGCACGAGGCTCTTTTGCTGGGCTCTGGGAACAAAAAGCTAATTTATGATAAAAGTCAGTGACTTCTCCTCACGTCATGGTATATATGCCTCTCATGTGATTCACGAGTCTCGAGGCCCACGCTTGTTATCACTACACCAGTACCACTTGTTGCAAAGGCCTTTTTTCTAATCTCCATGTCATGCGTGTTCGTCACTGCACACACTGGGAGGCTCAATCAGTAAGAAAGCACTGATTGTGTTCGTTTTTCTAAGGCTATTCCCTAATGAATAGCCAGCACAGGGCATCTGAAAGTTGTTAAATGTCACTTGCAAACGTTTCTCTGATATTACAATTTAGCCATTCAGCTTCTGAATAATGAACTTGTATGGTTTGAATCAGACCATAAAAACATGCTAAAATTAATACATGAATAGGATCAATCGTACACTTCTTCTATAGATCACCCAAAGTAATTCCTGACTATTTCTGGGGAAAAAAATTAAACTAGGAGTCCAGTATCCATAAACATAATACTCAATCTGTTTTTTGTCACTTTGCATGTACAAAATACTCAAATTATGTGGTCAGTTCAGAGAGAGAGCAGGCAGAGTGCGTTTATAAGCTTGGGTGAGATCACATTGCGGACATTTGCTAAATGGTGAAGTTGGAAAAGTCTGGGGGCTGATAATGAGTTTATAGAGGGATTTCTACACTGGTGTACTGTGGAAAGACTAAGAGGTAGATTTTCAAACATTTTGCGCTTGGTCAGCGTCACAAAAGTGCCGCCAACCAGCACAAAATGTTTTTGTTACCAATTTATGTTCCACCGTAAAACTTGTTTTGTGTTGGAAAGTACCCTCCAAGTAATGCGAAGCAGCGTGAAGCACTGCTTTGCGTTACTAAGTGTCAAGGGTTCGTTACATGGGTGGTATATGGGCGTTCCCTTGTCTTTTGATACAAAACCCTATCTACAAACAATTTGTAGACAGGGTTTAGCGCCAAAAGTTAAAACCTTCTGAAACGAGGCGTTCAGAAGAGAAATGTTTTAGTTTCTCCTTTCTTTTCCTACTTTGCATGCGTGCTGCACTGTGCGGCACACATGCAAAGTGGAACAAGTGTTTGAACCTGTCTAAGTATAGTGCTTTGTACAGAAAGAGTACCTTTCCTGTACAAAACCTATGTTAGACTCAGGTGCGCATCTTACATGGCCCCCTGGCAGGTGTTTGGATAATAATACAGCAGTAATCAGGGTACATTGGGCCCCTCAGGCCTCTGTGCGCTGGTGCCACTGATCCTGCTGCACCAATGGACGTTACAACCCTGCCTGAAAGGGCTTGGAATTTAGATAAAAACATGATAATTGCTCCTGTCCTTCTGAGGACTGTGCATTATTCCTCATTCTGACCCCAGAAATAATCGTCCTGCACTGGGGCGGGAGTGCAAGGCGATAATGGTAATACTACACTTAAGGCTTAATTTATGGGGATTTGGCGTAGGGCAAATCACCTTGCTGCACTGCCTTACATCAAAGTGAAAGGCCAGGAATGCACCATATTTGGCCAATTGGTACATTTCTGTCCTTCCCCCCTGCACTGGTAGCCTAGAGCCAACGCAGGTGCCTGTGTTGTCGGCAGGATTGTTTAAGTGCAGGAAGAGGTACCTTCCTGCTCAGAAACAATCCATTGAGGCATGTTCCTCTTTCTATGTGTCTGTAGCATGCAGCACACATAGAAAGAGGAATAAACAAGGAGAAATAAAGTTATTTCTCCTCGTTATGCTTTACCTCAGGTGGTGTAAGGTTTTGGTGCATCCCCAGGTTTACATGGTCTTTTAAATCTAGGGAAGCATCACAATCGATGGGTGTTGCATGGTGACACCCACCGCAACACCCATGGACCGCTTCCCTAGTTCTGAGTAATGCAATGCAGCTGTTTGCGCTGCCTTGATCTATGAGGCCATTTAAAGCCACGCAAAATGTTTTGGAGTGCCCTCATAGATATGATTTCAAGGTTTGCCCCATCGGAGCATCACAAAAACTGGTACTACGGTAGCGCAACAGGCTCATCAATATGCCCCTTAGTATTACAATACCCTCTGATAAAACGGGGCTTTCTGGCCAGCACTGAGGCATTTCTAACTCACCCTACTCCCTCCAAAAATAAATAAATCAAAGCCTTTCAGTCTGCTCACAACATTCTTTGGATATTTAAAATACCCCAATGGACATGGGCTGCGCAACTTCTCCATACACGGGCTAGAAACCGACTGTAATAAGGAGTGTTCAGCTCACCTGTGTTTCACCATGTGGCATCAGCTCCATACTGAGTAACCATGAGAAGGGAGCCTAAATTATTTGATACCATGTAATTCGGCCATTCTTTGTTATTTGGGTTTATTTATCAAACACATTTGGCCCCATTACAATGTTGGGCAGAAAGCCTCCGCACGACACCGTCTCAGATTCAGGACCAACCGACTTGCAGTCGGCGGATCCGACTGACGGATTACAATGCGACCAAACACTGTTCTGTCGGAGTCCCATTGTTCCCTAAGGGAGCTCATGTTCCACCAGACAACTGGCAGTAACACAGGCTCCTATGGGGAAATGGGGTGTGTGCAGAGAACCCTGTCACGGGCACCCTATTGTACCTGCCACACAGTGCCGGGTTTACAAGGGGGTCCCGAAGGTACCCCCTCACCACCAACCAGAGGCCACAGGATGAAGGAGCCCAAGTCAGTTGGAAGGGTTTCAACGCGGTCAAGGAAATTCCGAATGTCGGATGGAGGCTTTCCGCCCGACATTGTAATAAGGCCCATTGTATGCTAAAACATCTTTAGTTGTGCAAAAGTGAATATCAGTTTAAAATATTTATGTTTTATTGTTTCATGTGCAGAGCTGATCCTTGCTCAATATTCTCTCAGATGTGCGATGGATCTTGGCCGCCTTGGATGAGAATAAGGAGCTAACCATCGTATCAATAACAACTACGATGCTTAATACAAAATTTTTGTCAATAAAGAGAGTTTAAAATCTGATTGAAAGGGTTAATTTTCCTTAAAAGTTTTGTATATTCTCTTTATTCAGTTATTTCAATATTTCAGTCATATAACAGAATTGATAATAAAAAATATGGTTAGCTTAAATCATAATCAACAATACATTAAACGAGTTCCATAAAGGAAAAAAATCACTATTCTAAGAATGGGGTGAGAAATGGTGTTAGCAAGAACCCATATAGAGTTCAAGTTTGAGAGGAACAAGTGAGATATAGCACGAAGTACAAATTCAATAAATCAAATGTTAGCAAAACATCCCATAAAGAGAGGTTCATGAAAATCAGTAGAGTCTCAGCAGCTAAAACAGAATAATCATGCAGCAGCAGTAGCAAACTATAATTAGCAAAAGGTTCAGGTAAGGAAGGTAAATCAGCATTTAGTCCTCAGCATTAAGCCATTAGCATTCAGCTTCTGTGTGGAAAGAACATATAGGGTAAGCGTTTCATCAAAGTTTCTTGAAAAGCGTTAAACTACACTAGCAACATCCTCTAATATAAATAATCTACAAGAAATGTTGCAGTCCAGGTGTATCTTCTCCTTTCGTCCAATCAAGTTTCAGCATGCTCATGAGAACTGGCTCTCTTCCTTTCCCAAGTCTTGGACAATGCATTTCAGGCAGTTACAGACAGTTATCGTGAGGTATGAAACACATTTGCAATTATGACTACATAAGAGACCTTTCGATTTCTGACCTTGCTTTTCTATGAGCATGTCTACATTTCTAATCTTCTAATGAAGCAAATTGCATGACACCTAAACAATGGATTATGTAGCTGCACTGAAATCATCATATTCTTTATTTTGGCGTATGCCATAAAAGCACAAATACAAGGAAACAAGATTAAAATAAGAAGTTACATTTAAACAAACAGTTAAAATTAATAAAAACATATACAGTTAATATTAAAACAAAAATATCATAATTAATTTAATAAAAAGTTAACCAAATTTCATACAACACTGGGAGAGACAAAGCAGTCAATAACCAATTAGAAATATAAATTGCTTTGGTGAAGCCCGAAACATCTTTAATAAGAACCGGGAGATTACAAAAATAACAGGTTGTGATGTGTCACTTCTTAATACCCTGAAAGCACCCCAAGGTTCCGACAAAGAGGCAAAAGCTACCTCCTATATACATGATATGTAGGACAAAAAATAGAAACATGTTCAATGAATTCTGGCACTTCAGAGAAAAAGGGGAAGGATGGATCAAGACTAGAACCAGATTGTTGCCATTTAACAGTTAATGTATGTAGAGGCAAGTACCTGAATCGAATTTTCACATACAGTATCTTTGACAATGTTGGCTCAATCTCATACAAATAGCCTTTCAATTTGAAATCATCTTTAACTTCCAGTAAGGCAGCATTGATTTAATCCCCCCTTCTGTGCCTAAGAAATCTTTCATCCATATGCCGCCAGTAAGCCGTCTTGAACTGATTTTGGAATTACACAAGGTCTTGTGGGGCTGTCCATAGCTCCTGTTGGCCAATTTCAATAAGGTGACTTTTCATGAACTGGAACCAAGGTATCTTAGTGGCACCTGGTAAGCTCAGGATTTCCTCAAGACCCAGCAGGTATGTCAACAGTTCAAAGGAGACCCAGATCCGCCTCCAATACAGCAAGGGTCTAAGACCAATTTTTGGTGCCAGAGATATGTGCCCCAGCTCTAGCCTCAGTGGATGAGCGGAGTGCTAGTTGAAAGGTTAAGCAAGGAGCAAATTAACCAATTCTCCACAAGCTCCAATATGCCAATATTAGCATGGCCCTGAAGTTCCCCCCATGTGAGGGTGCAACAAGGGCTTGCATATGTTAAATTTGTAAGGCAGTAGAAACTGGGCAAAGGATATAGCCTCTTAGAGCTCTTGGCAACCCTCCTGTGTATTGCTCCAATTTTAATCTGTTCTTTTGAATTTGCAATGTCCAACCAAAGTTTTCTGTAAGCAGAAAGTTCAAATCCTCAAAAGTATATACTCTCTCCAAGGGTATTCCGTCTAACACAGGATGGGAATGAGATGATAAACAAGGATTGAGCATCATGAACTTGGTGTTTGTAACATTAATTTCCAGGCGTCTCTGCTTGCTGAAGATCCCAAACTGGATTAACAGGTTTTGAACCCATTGGTGATCTGGAAACCAGCAGGGTGTCATCGGCAAACAGGAGTTCCAGAACCTTACGTCTGACCAGTAACAGGGCATGATTATTGCAATGCTCTAGCTGAAGCACCAAATCATTAATGTACAATAAAAGTAAGGTCAGAGCAAGGACACATCCATGTCTAACACCCTGAGTAACTGAGATGGATGGACCTAGCTCCCCCAAAGACGCACACCTGACCTGTGCATAATTGTTGACATGAAGCCTACAAATACCATTAGTAAAATACCTAAGGGCCCCAAGGTCAACCATAACCCTCCACATGGCCTCCCTTGTCACCAGATCAAAAGCAGATCTAAGGTCCACAAAAATCACATGCAAGCGACACCTTCCTAGTGTTACATATTTCCAATAACGCAATTGAAAGGTAAATACTTGGTCAACAATGCTTGTTCCTGCTCTGAAGCCAGCCTGCAAAGGAGTCAGCAGCCTCACATCATCCATCCAAGAATGCAATCAACCAAGCAGGAACCTAGAGAAGAGTTTCTAAGAGAAGTCAATTAGGCTGATTGGCCATTAATTGGAAGACAGCGATCTCAAGCCCTTTTTGTAAATAGGGATGATATCTGCCCATCCCATGTAGGGTGAATAGACACACGATTTACGGATGGAATGCACAACAAATCAAAACATTCACCCCCAGTCGAGAGATCTGGGTTAAATCCATCATTCTTTTGCTCACCACGTCACCGCAGTTTAGACCTGGCCATATGTATATCAGTCTTGACCCTCTGACTCATGGGAACAGTCCAGCTGGAACTGCCAGCTAGGTCCTTTCTGAACCAGAAACAAGCATCCTAGGACTGATTTCGGGGTTTCACCCCTAATCTGCCAGGATACCTAGAATCCAGTGGCACAGTGAGCCCGGGACCCAAATCTAGGCATACCTGGCACACTTAGTTGATGGAAGTAATGGAGAACAAACCAAATCATTCACCACCAGTCAAGTGGGCTGGGCCAAAACTGGAATGGCATGGGGGGGGAACGATGGATTTAGGCCCAGATCTCCATACTGGGGGTATGTATGACATTGTTCTGCATTCTGTCCATCAATTGTTCTTTTTGCATTTGTCACCCGAGTGGGACGGGTATGTCCAGACGTGGGTTCCGTGCTCTCCATACCACTGGAGGCAAGCTATCCTGGCTGATCAGGGATGAAACTCCGAAACCGGTCCTAGGATGCTTATTTCTAGTCCAGGGAGGACCTGGCCTGGCAGTTCGAGCTGGACCATTCCCATTGGGCGCAGGGTCAAGACTGATTTGCATATGGCTTAGTCCAAACTAAAATGGCATGGTGAGTGAATAAACAATGGATTTAGGCCCAGATCTCCGTACTGGGGTAAATGTATGACATTGTTCTGCATTCTGTCCATCAATTGTTCTTTTTGCATGTAGGGTGAATGGCAGACCCCCCTTACAGCATTGAAGAACAAGGCAAAACAGGCACTCCAAATGTCCTTGTCTGCCTTAAAACATTGCCCCGGAACCTTTTCTAACCCTGGTGCTTTGCTTGGTGCAATTCAATCAATTGCATCAGCAACCGCACTAACCAGAATAGGCATATAATTTTCCTACCTTAATATGCAGTCTCCCCCAGGTACAAAAAACACAGGTCTCTCCGGGCCTTCCTGCACTGTGGGCCCCATATATAACTGCAAAAAATGGTTAATCCAGCCATCAACACTGATGCTGCAAGGAATTTCAGTAAATTCTCCCCCTCCCTCATTGGCCAAAGCTTGCCAAAAGGAACGTTGGTCTTTATTCCTCGCAGCGGTCAGAAGGGTTTCCCCATTTAGCTAGTTCAAAATCTATCTTGGCCCTGAATATGGCTGCTTTAAAGGTGGACCTAGCTTCCTGGATTAATGCCCTACACCCCCCTTCAGGACATCTAGAAGTCCCCATTACGCTATTCTAAATGTTTTGGAGTACCATGACACTATTCTCGGTCTCCGTTGCAATGCCTTGGAAACACCGCTGGCAGAGCGGACTTACCTGCCCGGGGTTAGTAAAATGTCTAATGCTACATTCAGTACCTTATTCACGCAGTAAGTCTATTCAGGTGCAAAATACCTTCGACAAGTCACTCTCTGTCTTTTTGATTTTTTCAGTCCTTGTTGATCTGCCTCTGTGTCACTTCCACCGCTCAATTCTGTCTCCTCAGTGATGTTTGGTGGTATTTGATCTACTGGTAGGCTTGTCCTCAATCTCCTCTGACCATACTTCTCTGGCCTTTTTACGTTGCGGGTGACTCTTCTTGTTTCTGTACTTTTTCCTTCTCTCGGTTCCTCTATTTGTGCTGATGCTGTCTCAGTATTGTTTCAACATGAAGTCTTGTCTTTTCTTCGGGGTATGCAGGCATAATATCGAGTTTTAAATAACGATATACCATAATATCGATGTATATATTTCGATTTCACAGAATATCGACCTCAAGAATATCGTCAACAAGAATATCGACATGTAGGTAAGAAATATTGTTATACCTAATATCAAAGTTAGTAATATAAGTAAAAATATCTTTGTTTATAATATCGATATTGTTTTTGGTGTTTTGTATGTTAGTATATGTGTTAAAAGTATAGCTTATTTTTCTAATGTATGTTTGAATTTGTTATCAGTAATTAATTTTATGTAAATGAATTTTTGTGTATTTTAGTTCTGTAGCGGGTTGTGGGTTTATAGGGGAATAGGGTGGGGAGTAATTTAATTATAATATATTAATTAATAATTTTTGGGAAGTTATTAATTAAAAAAATAAAAATTATATATATATATATATATATATATATATATATATATATATATATATACACTGAAAAAACCATAGGTTTCACACCAGTTATAGTTAGCTGAACATTTTACTCGCATAAAACCATTGCAATTCCCACGTTATAGTTAGTTGGACTCACTATAACTTGCGCGTGCAATGCACTGCTGATGACGTCACATATTACATCACTCATGACATGGTCAGTGACATCACTCATGACATCACTGATGACACCATCCTTGTGACAGAGTAACAGACCTCCTTTCACTGTAATGTAACCCTTGAAACACATATTCAAAAATAGAAACTAACATTTTCAAAAAAATGGAGATACCCATATCAGTTACAACAACCAATTAAATAATTCCACCATCTATATAACTATCCACTCATTCACAAACAGTTTTATATAGTCACTCATACATATACTCACTCATCATATGTAGTGATACACCTATACATCCTGTTACACACCGACAGTCATCCAAAAGTTACTCACACACATACTCACACATGCAAATAAACTATTGAACATCAATTTATTTGCATATACAGATATACACACACTACCACCTTACTTCTAAGGAAACTTACACATACACATATACATCAATATTCACATATATTAGATTAAAACATATGTAGTTACTGATAAAGACACTAGTGAGACAGTCATTCAGTCACTAACACACACATATATACACTCATCCACCCATACAGTCCTGCACATATGCTGTCTTCAAAACACATACAAACAGAGAGTCAGTCACTCATGCATCTATGTGCTAATTAATACCCCCACCAAACCATACAAACACTCCTACTGATACTAAGAAAAACATCTAATAACCCATATACCTACACATGTAGCTACTCACCAACCCATGCAGCCACTTATACACAAAGTGAAACACTAATCCATATATTTAAATATTTAAATATTACTCACTAATATATGTATTCACTAACATACACTTAATAAGCGAGTTAACCAATCAATTTTTAAAAAAAAAACATCCATGTAAACACTTATTTAAACATTTATTCTTCCATCAACTTTTACATATACATATATAACACATAATAATTTTTTAAAAATACACACATTCACTGGATGGTGTCATCAGTGATGTCATGAGTGATGTCACTGACCATGTCATGAGTGATGTAATATGTGACGTCATCAGCAGTGCATTGCACGCGCAAGTTATAGTGAGTCCAACTAACTATAACGTGGGAATTTCAATGGTTTTATGCGAGTAAAATGTTCAGCTAACTATAACTGGTGCGAAACCTATGGTTTTTCCAGTGAATTTAATAGGTTTTTTAAATGCTAATTCCTAACTATAACTGGTGTGAAACCTATGGTTTTTTCAGTGAATAAATTTTAAAGCGAATTTCATATTGTATAATTATGTCAATTTTTTTATTTTTATTTTTCACCCCGGGGCGCTCCCGGGGCGCGTACCGGTAAACGCACGGGTAAGCGCAATGTTACGGCGCGCCCCAGGGCGCGTACTGGTGAGCGTCCCGATAGCGCTATTGCCGCAAACGAAAACAACATCGTGACGTATCGCGTAGCCGCCACACCTTGCATCATAAGACACGTATCGCGTAGCCGCGAGATGCGTCTTATGATGCATCGCGTAACCGCACCGGGAAGCACATACGATCGCGCAACGTAAGCGCCCTGACGCGCTTACGCTACGCGCCCCGGGACGCGCCCCAGGGCGCGTAGCGTAAGCGCATCAAGCCATGTGACTTCAAAATAACACTTTTCATTGGTTCAGAACTTTTTTTTTTTAAATTTTGAGAAACCCACCCATTTCTCTCACTATTGCTTTGTACTTGGAGAGAGCAAGAGCTGTTCTGTGTATTGTCTTCTTTTCCTAATTTTCCTGATCTACAGCAATGGCTGCAAGGGCGTCATCCAGCAGTGATTCAGATGAATTTTTGCATGAGGACCCTCCTCACCAGAAACAAAAGAACCATTTCATCTGGAAATTTTATGACATCCCTGAAGGACAAAAAAAAGTTAATGCTCCAAAAGTAACCTGCAAAATATGTGGCAGTATTTTATCCAGAGGCAATCCTCTAAAAAATATAGCTTTGGAAATGCCAATTTATTTAGGCATGTCAAGAGAAGACACCCAATCAACTTTGCCAGGGAGAGTGTAAGGGAGCTGGCACGGAATTTACCAACAGGTGGCGGCAGCACCTCCACTGGTGGAGCAACACCTTCGGGACCACCACGTGGAAGAATGGTCCCTAACATACAGCCGGTGTTTGCAGGCATCAAATTTCTGTGCACACAGTGTGACGAACTCCTCTGCTATGGGGAGCAGAGTGTTGAACTCATTGCTATAAAGAAACAGGATCACCGCTGCATTCCCCGTCCCTAAATTTTTGCTTTTTTTGCTCCTGTTGAGCAGTTTTTGAATCCCTGTTTTTGTTTTTCCCCTGAAAAAAAATCCAAAAAAATATAAAATCGTTTTAAAAAGTCTAAAAAATATAAAACAACAAAAACAAAAAAAAAGTTATTTTCAGAACTATCTCCAATTTCTAAAAAAATGCTATTTTTTTTTTAAAAAGTCTGTCATTCTTTTATCTCCATGGTACGCTCCCTGGTACGCTCCCCGGTGCGCGTACCGGGCGCTCCGCTCTCGCGAAAATCGAATTTTTTTTGCCCCGCGGGACCCTTTTATGGCCCCCACATCAAACCTAGGGGCTCAGGGGGATGTACCCTGCCCCCTTTTGCTCATTTCCCCCTTTGATTTTTCCCACCTCTTGTGTCTCGATCCTACCGAGACACAAGATGGCGGCTGCTGCGGACTGTTTCGAATGTTTACAGACACCCGAGAGCCAATCAGCTTGCCGTGCGCAAGTCGCGTGGCGCGCCTGGAGCGCTCCCCGGTACGCGTACCGGGGCGCGGCTCTAGATATATAATTTTTTTTTAACCTAAATTAATCAAAATCCTCTGGAGCACATATCTTGAGACATAGCAAAGGCACATCGGGCTACCAGTCCCTACAATTTTGCCAAGTTTGGTGAAAATCCATTCAGCCGTTCGAGCTAAAAGTGTGACAGACCGCCCTATGGAAATTAACATGGGGAAAACACGTTTTGGGACCCCCCTTTTATCTCGGCCCCCGCTTGACGAATCCCCCCCAAACTTTCAGGGAAGGAGCGGAGCACCGCGAGGCAAAGTTGCTGAAAAATTCAGGCCGATTGCTCAACCAGCGCCAAAGTTATTCCAAATAGAATGTTGCGATTTCCCTATGGAAATCAATCCTAACTATAACTACCTATATATATATATATATATATATATATATATATATATATATATATATATATATATTGTGTTTTAGTTCTGTAGTGGGTTGTGGATTTATAGGGGACTAGGGTGGGAAGTTATTTAATTAAAATGAACTAATAAATAATTTGATTAAATAATATTTTAGTTTTTAATAATTTATATTGTTAATTGTGTTAATTAATTTGTTATTAATTATTTGTAATTGATTATTATTAATTAATATTTAATTGGTAAATATGTTAATTATGTACTTTTTTAGGAGCGGGTTGCGGTTTTATAGGGAGTGGGGTGGGAAGTAATTTAATTATAATGAATGAATTAAAAATGTTATTAATTAATATTTATGCAGCTAATATTGTATATTGTTAATTGTGTTAAAACATGTTAATAATTAGTTATTAAATGGATATTAATAATTAATAATTAATTGGTAAATATAATAATTTTGTTATTTTTTTTCGGAGTTGATTGTGGGTTGATAGGGGAGTACGGTGGGAAGTAATTTAATGTTAATAAAATGTTTATTTTCTTTTTATATAATATTTGTTTAAAGTAATTTTATAGTGTTAATTGAAAGGATATTATTTATTTTTGATAGTTTTTAAATTGCTTGTTAATTACTATTAATTAATCAATTGTTAATTAATTGTGCTAATTTTGTGTTATTTTGCAATATTGGTGGTGTTGTTTATAGGGGAATAGGGTGTATCATTTTTGGCCAATTAGTTATTTCTTAATTAATATTAATTATTTTGCAGGATTGGGAATACTAAATTATTCCCCTCCGCTATCCAACCCTTTCCCTACTGTTGCATTTTCTGGAGTGGGAATAGTAAATTATTCCTCTACGCTATCCAACACTTTCCCTTGGTGGAGTGGGAATAGTAAATTATTCCCACCCGCTATCTATCAATTTCCCTACTGTTACACTTGTTGAAGTGGGAATATACATTTTTATATCGCCGCTATACAACACTTTCCCTACTGTTGCACTTACTGGAGTAGGAATAGTAATTTTTTCCACTCCACTATCCAGCAATTTCCCTACTGTTACACTTGTTGGAGTGGGCATATTAATTTATACCTCTCTGCTATTCAACATTTTCCCTATTGTTGCACTCAATGGAGTGGGAATAGTAATTGTACCCCCCTGCTATCCAACACTTTCCCTACTGTTGCATTTGGCTGGAGTGGGAATAGTAATGTTTACCCACCCGGTATCCAACACTTTTCCTACTGTTGCACTCACTGGAGTGGGTATAGTAAATTTTAACCTTACACTATCCAACACTTTCCCTACTGTTACACTTGTTGGAGTGGGCATATTAATTTTTACCTCTCTGCTGTCCAACACTTTCCCTACTGTTTCACTCACTGGAGAAGGAATAGTAATTTTTACCCACCAAATATTCAACACTTTCCCTACTGTTGCATTTGTTGGAGTGGGAATAGTAATTTTTACCCCCCTGCTATCCAACACTATCCCTACTGGTGCACTCACAGGAGTGAGAATAGTAATTTTTACCCTCCCGCTATCCAACACTTTCCCTATTGTTGCAAATACACCCTACTCAAGGGATTCAATGACTACTCAACTCATAGGACTGCAATATCCATAAGCCCCGGCATCGTGACTCCACCCACTCAGGGCGGACGACGCCCCTCTCAAGTAATAAAGCATTTGGGAAGTGTGAGCTGAGTTTGGTGTTTTCCTTCTACAGTCCATGAATAAGGGGTGGGTTTTGGCCCCGAAACGCGTCGGACGTTCATCTAAAATAAGAGGGAATCCCTAACCAATGCTTTGGGAGCCAAAAAGAAACCGGATGGTTTGGAGGATGTGGCGAGCCCTTGCCAAAGCGCTTGCACAATTTGCTTTCCAATTTTCTAACAGCATGCCTTTGTCATGGCAAGGGGCTCCACTTCTAACGTGGAACGAGTATCCAGGCAGCAAAAGGCTGAGGCGGAAGAAATCGCTATCGCCTGACAGCACAGAATCCAACTTTAATTCAGCGATGTCTAAGGTTTACCCTCGCCTGAAACCGAAGGATTTTAATGACATTAATTTGTAAGGAAGAACCACCCTACTCAAGGGATTTTATGACTACTCAACTCATAGGACTGCAATATCCATAAGCCCCGGCATCGTGACTCCACCCACTCAGGGCGGACAACGCCCCTCTCAAGTAATAAAGCATTTGGGAAGTGTGAGCTGAGTTTGGTGTTTTCCTTCTACAGTCCATGAATAAGGGACGGGTTTTGGCCCCGAAACGCGTCGGACGTTCATCTAAAATAAGAGGGAATCCCTAACCATCGCTTTGGGAGCCAAAAAGAAACCGGATGGTTTGGAGGATGTGGCGAGCCCTTGCCAAAGCGCTTGCGCAATTTGCTTTCCAATTTTCTAACGGCATGCCTTTGTCGTGGCAAGGGGCTCCACTTCTAACGTGGAACTAGTATCCAGGCAGCAGAAGGCTGAGGCGGAAGAAATTGCTATCGCCTGACAGCACAGAATCCAACTTTAATTCAGCGATGTCTAAGGTTTACCCTCGCCTGAAGCCGAAGGATTTTAATGACATTAATTTGTAAGGCAGAACCACCCTACTCAAGGGATTTAATGACTACTCAACTCATAGGACTGCAATATCCATAAGCCCCGGCATCGTGACTCCTCCCACTCAGGGCGGACGACGCCCCTCTCAAGTAATAAAGCATTTGGGAAGTGTGAGCTGAGTTTGGTGTTTTCCTTCTACAGTCCATGAATAAGGGGCGGGTTTTGGCCCCGAAACGCGTCGGACGTTCATCTAAAATAGGAGGGAATCCCTCACCATCGCTTTGGGAGCCAAAAAGAAACCGGATGGTTTGGAGGATGTGGTGAGCCCTTGCCAAAGCGCTTGCGCAATTTGCTTTCCAATATATATATAGACATTCCAAGATGGCGCTTACACTTTTTGTGTTACCCTCCCCGCATCATAGGCTTGTCCTATGTTTATGGCTTTGACCCTGATTTGGTAATATATGGTGGACGCCTCTGTCGGTTCGGTAAACTTCGAGGAAGGTTCCGACCGAAACGCGTCAGTGTGCTGTGGAAAAATAAACTTTTCGGATTGATACCCCTGCGAGTGCTTCCTTCGTCCTGCGGGTGATTTCCGCGTTGGGAGGCAGAGCGGTACTGGTTTTGCGAGTGCACCCTCGCAACGGGAGCACCCGCCTGTGAGTGCGACGCTTTGGTGCTTTCAGAGCTTCAATATATATATATATATATATATATATATATATATATATATTCACTGAAAAAACCATAGGTTATAGACCATATATAGTTAGGAATTAGCATTTACTAAACCTTATTTTACTCACACAAAACCATTGAAATTCCATATATAGTTAGTTGCACTAACTATATATCGCGCACCCGCAATCCACTGCTGATGATGTCACATATTACATCATTCATGACATGGTCAGTGACATCACTGATGACATCACTGATGACAACATCCAGTGATTATGTGTTTCTGTAAAGTTTAAATATGTTTTACATATTGAAGAATGAGTGGATGTATAAGTGTCTGAATGAAGGTTTTAGTAGGTGCGTGATTGACTGTATGAGTGAGTGATTAAATGCGTCTTACTGAATGCACGGGTTAGTGACTAAACTGTCTAAAAGTGTGCATCAGTATGTCTGTTGTTGTGCAAGCTGCTGCACGTGTTCATCAGTAGCTATATAAGTAGCTATATGGGTTATTGATTGGTTGCACAAGTATTTGTATGGGAGACTGAGTGTGTGTATGGCTGGCTGGGAGGTGTGTGACTCTGTGCAGATCAATGTGTACTTGTATCAGTGATTCTATAAGAGAGTAACTATGTGTTAGTATATGTTTCAAAAATGTAAGGTGTTCTGTGTTTAACTGTATAGATAAGAAAATGGAAGTGTGATTGATTCTTTTCAGGACTGACTAGGTGTGTGAGTAACTCCATGGATGAGTGGCAGAGTGTGAGTGTCTGTATAGGTGTATGAGTGCATATGATAGTGTTGTAAAGATGAGTGATTGTATGTATGAATGATTGTATGAGTGAATGTGTGTGTAGACATAGGAATCAGTGAGTGCGTATGTAGTAACTAGTATTGGTGTGTCAATGGTTTCAAAAATGATACTCTCTATTTAACACTGGGTGTAACGGAGGTTATATTAGAGTGTGAGGAGATGCATTGTATTATCACATGAATGATATCATCAGTGATGTGATCATTGATATCAAGTGAGATGTCATCAGTGATGTCATTTGAGATGTCATCAGTGATGTCATCAGTGATGTCACTGACCATGTCATGAATGATGTAATATGTGACATCATCAGCAGTGGATTGCGGGTGCGCGATATATAGTTAGTGCAACTAACTATATATGGAATTTCAATGGTTTTGTGTGAGTAAAATAAGGTTTAGTAAATGCTAATTCCTAACTATATATGGTCTATAACCTATGGTTTTTTCAGTGAATTTTCAAGGTTTTGTAAATGCTAATTCCTAACTATATATGGTCTATAACCTATGGTTTTTTCAGTGAATTTCATTGGTTTTTTAACAGCTAATATCTGTAGCTGTAAAATTTATTCTTCTTTAAATCCAAAAATATATTTTATATGTTTATGAATAATTATTTTTTTAAATATTTTTTTTTCTTCGTTCCCGCTTCGCGAATCGGGAACCTTACAGTAAAAAAATGTTCAGAAAAATAAAAAAAAAAGTTCTTTTCAGAACTACCTCCCCGTTATTAAAAAATTGGTACAATATTTGGAACTGTGCCAACCTCTATTTCTCTTAGTTCGCTTCCTAGTTCGCTCGCTGGTACGCGAACTGGAAGCGAACCAAAAACAGTAAGTATAAGGGAAGGAAACACACACTTATGTTAAAAGAAAGACAGCTATAGGGGAGTAAACTAGAGATACTATTACCCATAATCCACTACTGATGATGTCACATATTACATCATTCATGACATGCTCAGTGACATCATCAGCAGAGGATTGCGGGTTTTTTGGCACCATGCCTTATCGACGGTTTAATAACGCTGCCTTTTGCTTTATATAAGTTTTCAAATTGTATGAAATATATACCAATAGGTCTTTATGAACCTTTAGGTAGTGCTTTTGTTCATGAGGTCTGGTCGCTTCCATACACATACAGATGTTTCAAAGATGATCAAGAAGTTTATCTGAATGGAGAGGAATGCACTGAGACGCCAGATCATTCACTAATGTGTAGGCACATACAGTTACACGATTCATGCAACAAACAGCGACCAAATATGGCTTGCGTGATGCAAGGCACGCCAGTTCCTGCTATCATCCCCACGTTCAAGTTGTTGCAAAATGGTAGTTATTTGATGCTCAATAATGAAGATTGTTCTGAGTTAATTAAAAGTATTCCTTTTATCGTAACAGTAAGTGAACGGGTTATTTGCTGCAGAAATGTTCTATTTCCTCCCACACATGAACATAGGGAGTTTTCAATCTGGCCACAAATACCAACCTTGGGACACGTTTCAACGGCATGACAAGAATAAGAGCTCTTTTGTTTCAGAGAGAGGTGGCCTTGAGTTCGGCCCGTGAAACTTTCGTACTTCACATAGCGAACACCCGTACACAGGTTTGCCTTTCAATTTCAGCAACATGTTTCCGACTATCTTTAACGCATCCTCCACAAAATCCCTGGCACACTTTTTTAAAGTTGTTACCAGTGGTCTCGTGACTTCATTTGAGAAAATCTTTGGAGTCATCCCTGCTCCCTTTCATTCCATTTTCTCCACTCTGGTTCGTGGATTGCATTTTTACTTGCATTACCAGCGGACGCTCTTGTACTTTTTTACATTTTTAAATATGGATGTCCCTCCTATGCAACCTCCGACCCTGCAGCTGCTGACACTGTTCCGCAATCGCATGCTAGAATATTATGGCACAATGCCGTTGGCGATATTAAGCACGGCATATGGATTATCTTTTCGGTTCTCCTACTTCACCTGTGTCCAGCCTGTATTTCACTGCCTGACCTGTGATTTCGATTGGGCCATTGATTTGTGTCTCTGCGGACCGGTTTCTCCTGACGTCGACTTTAATCAGCTGATGACTCCTATCATTACTCACGAGTTGATTTGTCCTGGCGAAAGGATTATGGCTGTGGCATTGATGCATGGACTACTTGGTCCCTGGAATTTACTGGCGGCAGCACAGTCTTTCTTGGAACACAGCTTTCTTGAAAACCCACCGAGCTGTCCTCTGATGGTGATAGAGGATCCGGTGCTGAGAGAGCACGTATGTTCTTTTCCGCTTTTAAATTGGATGGCTGAACTGTTTTCGGATGAAGACGGTGACTTCCTGTTGGAGGCTGTTGCAGCTTATTTTGCATACACAGTTATGTCATAGACCTTTTTCATGTTTCATATGCTGAGTACTAGCATTTCATTGACAATTCATTGACTTAATTGTCAAGTTTTTATTATTTACCTTGCCTATTGGCTTAAGACTCGATAAAGTACTTGGCTGTTTTATTTTTCTTTAGCATTGAATTTTCCTAGTTTTTAATGCTTTACCTTGCGGACCGTCCACATATAAACTTGCAATCTGCTCTCATGAGATGGCACTTCTATTATCTTATTCAGTTCGTTTCCGGATCATGAGGAGGTGTCATCTAGGTCCTGGATATCTTTACACCGTGTTAAGTTAGCATGGGCTCATTACCGGTTTAAACGCCATTTTTCCTTTTTTGCAACTTCTGCACACGACATTTAGTTGTTGCTTTAGCTTTCAACCTAGTAGTTCATCGTGGTTTACATGAGAATAATATGTTATTGCTCTACTATCTGCTTTGCTTGTTAAACTATATCTGTACAGCGAGTGCTAAAGTTTCAAGAACAACACGATACAGAATTGTTATGAGGTCTGATCTCCACGACTTCATACTCATAACATAAGTGCAACTTCTGCCAATTCTGGGCATGAGGCGGGTTTTATATTGCTTTGCCGAACACACATACACAACAGTTGATGCGGTTCACATGAAGAGAGAGCTGGTGTATGCTGATGTGATTCCTTCAAATCTAAGACACTAAAGTATGGGCACGCCCTAAACCAACACAAAGAGACCTTCTTAGCAAATAATATAATATGTGTATTAGGGAGGGTGAGATATAAGCAGCCGCGGGCCGTGGAGGGAGTTACGATGGGGCAGGGAGGCGGGGAGGGGGAGAAGCAGGGTGGAGCCCTCTCTACCTTGCCCCTCCCCCTCCCCGCCTCCCTGCCCCACCGTAACTCCCTCCACGGCCCGCGGCTGCTTATAAGTGTTGCTAACTCTTATTCATTTACAGCATGTTAACATACTGTCACCATTCGCTTTTTATGTACTAGTAACTATGCTGGTAATTTTGCTACTGATAATATGTGTACTTGTATTCTCCACCCTGCTTCTCCCCCTCCCCGCCTCCCTGCCTCACCGTAACTCCCTCCACGGCCCGCGGCTGCTTATAAGTGTTGCTAACTCTTATTCATTTACAGCATGTTAACATACTATCACCATTCACTTTTTATGTACTAGTAACTATGCTGGTAATTTTGCTACTGATAATATGTGTACTTTTATTATCTAAGGTACTACGCCTGAGAAGACGGCATTAGTAAATAAACATTTCAAATACACATGTGTTCTTCTTAACTCCATGTTCTGGTTTCTAAGAAATATATAACGACCGACTGTTCATGAGTTCCACGTATCCTGAGGTACTATAAGTTCATATTCTGGATTGTCTAAACATTGAGAGTTTGTTATATCCAATGTGACACTGTACCTAGCTTGCTAAATAGTTTTTGATTACTAACGTGAGTTTTGGGACACCCTAATTCGCCGAGGTTCCAATCCTCTGTCCACAATTCTGTGTGAGAACAGAAACCCTGCGACAGGGGCACCCCCGACCCTTGCTGGACCTTCATCACACTTGCGATACAACTCCAGCAATGCGCCACCTTTACGGCACAGATACATCACGCATCTGTGCTGTTTTTGCCCCGTGATGCGCCGCATTGTAAATGCAGCACACCATAGGTGACGGAACAGCGGCACAGAATGACTAACACATCCCTGGTGATGCGCCAGTCATCATAAATCTATCCCTATGCTTCTTATCTTGTTAGAGATGAACCGCCATATGTATCATCAAAGTTATTTGCATTTCCTAAATAGCGAACTTTAAGGAATAAATAGCGATTCTTTACCATTCCTAGTTTGCGATGAGCTATTTGCTAATTAGCCGAATGTAGCCCAATGAAGCCCAATGTAGCCCAATGTAGCCCAAAGATGGCCGCCAGACACACAAAAAAACAAATGTAACCCAAATATCAGCCAGATGTAGCCCAACTATAGCCCAGTGACAGAATGACCAATCAGCTTCGCAAACCTCCGTTACGCGAAGCGGAGCGCTGTTACAGATATATATCTTTTTTTGAACGTTAATTTCTCAAAATCCACTGGAGCACATATATTGAGACCTAGCAAAGGCACATCGGGCTACCAGTCCCTAATATTTTGCCAAGTTTCGTGCAAATCCATTCAGCCGTTCAATTATTATTTTTATTATTTTTTTTTGCCCCGCGGGGCCCTTTTAAAACCTCCACATCAAACCTAGGGGGTCAGCGAGGATCTACTATGCCCCCTTATAGTTATTTCCCCCTTTGTTTTGACCTCCTCTTGTCTCTCGATCCTACCGAGAGACAAGATGGCGGCCGCTACGGACTGTTTGGAATGTTGACAGACGCCGGAGAACCAATCAGCTTCGCTTCACAAAGCTCCGTTGCGCGAAAAGTCCGCGAACCAGAGCGCTAACCGGTCCGCTGTTACAGATATATATCTTTTTTTAAACGTTAATTTCTCAAAATCCACTGGAGCACATATATTGAGACCTACAAAAGGCACATCGGGCTACCAGTCCCTACAATTTTGCCAAGTTTCGTGCAAATCCATTCAGCCGTTCGGGCTGAAAGTGAGGCCAACCGCCCTATGGAAAACTCAATGTTAAAAACACGTTTTGGGACCCCCCTTTTTTCTCGGCCCCCACTGGACGAACCCCCCCCAAATTTTCAGGGGCTGCTCAGAAACAAAATGTGCCATTTTCCTGAAAATTTCAGCCGATTCCGTCCACAAACGCCAAAGTTATTAGACATAGAATTTTCAAAAAACCCATAGAGAAAAAATCCTAACTATATATACCTACTGGCGACCGCCAGTAGGTAATATATATATATATATATATATATATATATATATATATATATATATATATATATATATATATATTTTATCTACCAAGAAGGACTTACACTCAGAGTGAGTACCAAAGTGATTAAAAATCATTATCAAGTTAATATATATCATTTTTTTTTATATGTATGTTTCATTTTTTTGTTTTACATTTTTTATTTATCATGTTTAACTTTTTTTAAGAATTCTAACTATGTTTTTATTATTTATTATTTAATTAATTTTAGTTCATTTTAAAAAAACGATATTTTAAGCAACAGTATATATATTTTAATTGTTTATTGAACAGCTTGTATAATACACAGTAGGTCCCTTATACAGGGCCAAGGTGGACACCAAGGATAACAAACAGTACAAGCCTTTTCCATAGAGCAAGGTAAAAACCCACAGAACTTTCCACCACCCTCAACCCCCTTACCTCCAGGGCACTAAAAAAGATACTGTGACCCCAACAACGCATCTCATCACAGCTGGCAGTATTACGACATATGGAAGTCCCAAGAGTAAACAGATCAAGAGCATCAGAGTACAGCGTCTATTTTAAATCAGGGTTCACAGAAGGTAAACAGAAAGTGGAGCCGAGAAGTCTTTAGAGTAGGAAGATTCAGGCAATTTCTCAGCATAGATTTCAAGTTGTTCTTTGCAATAAAGTAAATCTCGGACCCACTTTTACAGTGTAGGGGTGAGTTTAAAGCCCCAGCATTGCGCCACCTCTCTCTTAGCCAGTAAGGTCGAAACAGTCACTAGTCTACGGTTGCAGGGTTTAAGATTATTTACCCAACCTAATAGGCAGACCTCAGGAGTACATAGCAAAAGCTCCAACACCACTTTTGTAAGCATGTTCGTGATCTTACTCCAGAAACTATATATTCCTTTGCAATTCCATGCGAGATGCAAGAAGCCAGCATCCCCATGTCCACAACGAACACAGCAGGCGCTCTCCGGCAGACCAAAGTGCATCAATGGAATCGGGGTATAGTATAACTCGTGCAGGAATTTAAAATAGATAATGCAGAGGTTACAGTTTGCCGTTAGGTGGCCAATTAGGGCGCAGCAGAACCTCCACACATCTGGCGACAATGAAGTCCCCAGTATCGCCACCCATTTTTTATATGAAGGGAAATCGAGCTGTTCTCTTTCCTTAAGGGACGCATTATATAACTTCATCATCAGGCCTGTGCGATCCACAACTGCTAACACCGCCTGCACCACCAACAGTGGCTTGGGCTCAGCTGGGTAATCGGGATAGATGGTTCTTATCGCCTGCCGCACACGCACATAAGTGAACCTGAGCATCAACCCCTGGTCCCTGCAACCCCGTATGTCAGAGAGCGATCTAAACTGGCCTTATTTATAAAGGTCCCCTAATTGTGATATTCCAACAGCACCTAATGCTTTAAGGGCAGCCGGCTCTTGTGCAGCAGAGATATCATGGTGTGCAGCGAGCGGTAACGCTGGGGCGTAGAGATACTGCAATTGTGCACGCGCCACAAGCCTCTTCCATGCCCATGCTGTGCAAAGTGTGGGGTTAATTTCAGTCCTGAGTCCACCACCCCCACCAAACAAGGCGGCCGTGACAAAGGCCAACGGAAGAATAGCATCACCATCAATAGCTACATGTGGCTGGAATCGCTATGGGAACAACCAATAATGTGCAAACTGGGCCTGTGCACAGAGATAGTATAAGTACATATCAGGGGCTTCAAAGTCCCCCCACTTGAACATTAATACCAGCACTTCCCAGCTGCATCAAGGCTTTTTGCCACCCCACACAAATGACAGCAGTGCTGACTGAAGAGAGTAAAACACAGCAAGAGTAAGGCAGATGGAAATATTAATAGACAAATAAAGTAGTTTGGGCAAAATTGTAATTTTGACCACTGCGATGTGATCTGCTAAAAAAAACAGCAGATGATTGGCCCATCACGCTGCTCGATCAGTGATTTGGGTCAAGACGTGGCCTTAATTCTCAGTAACCACTACCTCAGGGTCCCTGTGTAGCCATACTCCAAAATATTTTACTGGGTCTGTTGACCATGCTAATAGAAAGTCTAGCTCCACGCGCTGCGTACCAGCCATCAGCGGGAACACAGTTCGTTTTGCCCAGTTTATGCCAAGCCCTGAAAAGCATTTGATTTTGATATATTCACGGAGCAGTCCTGGGAGAAACGTTGCAGGTTCTCGGACACACAGAATCATATCATCAGTGTACATTGAGACTACCAATGGACGCTGTCTGAATCATAGCGCTGCCTGTGCGTGACATTGGCTGAGGTTACAACCCAGTGGCTCGTTTGCCAGCGCGAAAAGCATTGGTGACAGCCCTGCTGCATGCCAGGCTGAATGGGAAACACAGTGGAAACCAACCATTGACCCGTACACGTGCCGCAAGCGCCTCATATAGTAGTTGTATCCACTTAGGAAAAAAGGGTGGTAGCCCCATTCTGAGTAGGACTGTGAACATAAACTCCCACTGCAGGGAATCAAATGCTTTTGCTGCATCAAGCAGCACAGCAACAGCTTGAAAATCATCCTCAAAATAATGCAGGGTGAAGAAGATCGTAAGTAGATTATGTGGAGTTGACCAGGCAGGGACAAAGTCCGACTGATCTGGGAGGACCAGGTTAGGGTTGAGGGATTGAAGCATACTGGCAATAATTTTTGCCAAAATGTTGGCATCTATACTTATGATGGATAGGGGACGGTAGGAGTCGCATCGATTAGCAGGTTTGTCAGGCTGAAGAAGCATAATGAGGAGGGACTCTTTTAACGTGGGGGGAGATTACCACTGTCGTATGTCTCCGCAAAGACGTCCAAGAGCCTGGGTGCGAGGTCATCAGCGTAGGCCTTTTAGAACTCACTAAGGAGTCTGTCCAGGTCCGCAGCCTTACATGTGGACAGTGACATAATGGCCAATTTTACATCTTCCACGTCAAAGGGCTGTGTGAGGTATTCACGTTGGTTTAGAGACAGCCACCCCAATGGGACATCATCTAGGTATGCATTTATGTTGGCAGCTTACACATGCGCCCGATCCCTATAGAGATTGGAGTAGAAGTCCAGTACCACCTCACTAATTGCAGGGGAATCATAATGTGCTATTCCCTCCGCATCTAGCATTTCTGTGACGTAGTCCTGACTACGAGGTGCAGCCAGTTTCTGAGCAAGCGAGCAACTGGAGTGACCCCCCTCCCTACAGTAACAAGCAGTGTATCGCTGTGACCTATGTGCCAGCTACTGATATACTGTATCGTTATGTTCCGTTACCAACTCCCATAAAGTAGCCAGTGTAGTTGAAGCTGGGTTTTGGGCATACTCACGCTTTAGTGCAGAGATATCACCAGTCAGTTTATTTACCTGACGAAGCAGGTCCTTCAAAACACCTGCATGCGCTCCCATGCAGACGCCTCTAATGGTGACTTTAAATGCCTCCCACAGGACCCCAGCGCTGTCCACTGAGTCGGCGTTTTCTTTAAAAAAGTTACTAATGGCCACTTCTACTATACACCTGAACACCGAGTCTGTAAGTGAGGAAGGCTGGAAACGCCATTGAAACAGGGGACGCTCACAAGTGGGGGCCTGCATCTCTAACCGCACGGGGGAGTGGTCTGACAATGTTTTGGCCAGGTGGCGAATGTCAATAACCCAAGTGCATGCAATCTCTTAAAGGAGCCAATAGTTCAAGCGGGACCATGTGCCATGTACCGTGGAATTAAATGTACTTTCGCGGATACCCGAATGCCGCATGCGCCAAATATCACGTACAGTCCCTGGATCTAGAAACCCCAATAATGCCTCAGTTGCCTGTCTGTGTTGTGCCGCCCATTTCCCTGTCTGTCTAGTTGCCCGTCCTGGCAAGTATTGAAGTTACCACCCCAGAGCAATTCAGGCGGAGGAATTTTTGAGATATAGCACCAAACATCTGTGAAGAAGGAATGGTCATCAACGTTTGGGTCGTAGACGTTCACCAGAAGAACCCCCATGCCCCCAAGGTTACCATGGACCAACACTACCCTGCCTTGTGCATCCGTTTCTGTGTGAAACACAGTGAATGGGACCCCTCTCTTCACCAATATCATCACTCCCCTAGTGTAAGAAGAGTAAGAGGAAGCTACCCTCAGCCCAGCCCAGTGGGTGGCAACATTCTTCTCGGAGAGCTGCGTAAGATGCGTCTTTTGCAAGAACGCCACCTGGATGTCCAGTCTATCTAAATGTGCCAGGACAGATCGTATCTTCTTGGGAATATTTAAGCCGTGCACGTTCCATGTAAGGAACTTTATGTTACTGCCCATGGACTTGCAAAATCAGATGTAATCAGTAGCGTGAGGTATAGTATTAAAACCAGGCCGCAGAGGTACAATGAAAGTGCCATCTGTACCACTCAGCCCGCCCCCCACAACCCCCACCCACTTCAGCGACCAAAATTTGCCAAAGCCATCCCGTCCCGAAATAAACAATCCCCAACATGGAGAACAGAATATGCATAACTTTTTTTGGGAAACACCCATGGGGGAACACAAGAGTGCTACTAGCCTCCCACAAAGTAGGAGATGGCAGATCAGGTCGAAACACATGTGCGAGGATGTAAGAATAGGCACTGATAAAAATTGCATAAAAAAACATTCACTACAAAGTTTGTTGCTGCCCCTACAAGGCAGCAAGCATGGACATTCGAGGACCACAGTGAATACGTGTAACACGAATCTCCCCGGAGGGAGTGCGCCCAAGCAATATAATGCGTCACCATATAAGCAGCCAGCACTTGAGCGCGGGTTTCGGGGGAGGCACAGGGCAGCGGCAACGGCCATACACCTGTCTCACAGTTCTCAGTGCCAGATTAGAAAGGAAAAACACACAACATATACGTAAATCTGGGGGTCTGGCCAACTAAGTGGACTAAAGACGGGGTGGAGTTCGCCACCCCGACGTAATCGGATCCTGCAATAAAGAAGGGTGAACATGAAGAGTACAAACAGTGCAGATAAAATCAACATGTAGTAGCCAGCATAAGTACGACCAGACAACAGCCTGAACAGAAGGGCACAGCATGAAAAGTCAAAACATGTCACATATGCCGAACATTGGCCACAGCTATTGAGCATCCCCAGGCACATAATTACTGCTCCCCATTGTCTTGACCGATGGCAGCCTCAGATCTTCTCCGCTTCAACTTCTTGAGGTGATCCATTGCACCTTGGGGTTGTAAAAATTTTACAATCCCCATCCTGGCCCACCCATAAATGGGCGGGGTACAGCATGGCATACGGAATGCCTTCCGCCTGCAAGAATTTTTTAACTGCGCCAAACTCCTGTCTTGCTGACTGGACGGATGGCCACCATAAAGTCAGGGAAGAAAGACAGCGTTCCCTTGGTGATTGACTGTGCCCTTTTCGATCACAAGCCTCAAGATAATATCCCGGTCCCGATAGTTTGATAGGCAGGCTATTATAGGGCGAGATGGGGCGCCTGGAACCAGGCTTGCTACCAGCGAATGTTGGGCCTGCTCTACTAAAAACATAGGAGAGAGATTTTCAGGGCCAAACATGTACTTGATCACGGACTCAATGAAGGCCTCCACCATGCCGGTGTTGGTGGACTCCGGTAAGCCTGTGATGTGGATGTTATTGCGGCAGGACCGGGCCTCCAGATCTTCATTCTTCACTTGAATAAGCCCTGGAACCTTCTCCATATGGAGTGCCTTGTTCGCCACCTCGCTAAGGCCATCTTCATTTGTTGAGACGCACTGCTCTATTTCCCCCATCCTCGCATTTTACTTCTCCAGTTGGGATGACATATGGTCAAGCCTAAGATTCATTGCAGCCATAGTCCCTTCGATAGAGTGGAGACTCTTCTGCATGGCAAGTAGAGTTGATTCCAGTGTGGAGGAGCCTTCTCCTTGGGCGTCCGCCTCGGAGCCCTTGGCCACCCTTTGCTGCGACTTGGTGGACTTTCGCACCTCAAACGAGAGGCGAGGCTGCGATTTGTCAGTTCTCCCCATGACTGCTGATGACAAGATAAGGGAGGGTCTCACTCCTCCGCAGTCGGGCCCCAGAGGCGCAAGCACAGGTGCTAGCAGATGCAGGCCTTTTGCGCAGTAGTCCACAGAGCCAAGCGGGACCCACTAAATCACAATCCACCCACTTGGACAGGTAAATATAGTGGGGATACAGCGGTAAACCAGCCACAGGCAAGTTCCAACAAGCACCAGACAGTTAAGTTCAAAGGTGGTGAGGGCCAATAGCCTCATCAGAGGGGCCCCTGACACCACAATGCCACCAACAGCATACAGCCGAGGTACGGGCCAGACCTGATGCACAACCAACAATCCAGACGAGCTGCACAACTCACTGCCAACTGCTTAGGGGGCCTGGAAGCTTCAGGTGTGGTGGATACGGAAGCCACAAAGGAATCTGCCGGAGCACACCATAGAGGGGAAGCCTCCCAGGCCTCAGTCCAAGTACATTAGCTGTGCAGGACCGCTCAGGGCTACGCAGTCGCCAATCGCCTCCTACCACACTCACATGCTGCAGCTTGCAGAGCGCGGCCTCACGCCCCGGCCCTCACCCACCACCGCAGCTAAAAGCCAAGAGCCAGGCCGCACCCCACTCACTACTGCCTGCAGCTGGCATTGTCAATCTCTCAAAGCGCAGGCTCAAACACAGCAGGAGTCTGTCGTGCCTCCAGCAGACCGCCGGGCAGAGTCTGCACCGATGCATACAGCGAATAAGGCAGTGGCACCCTCGGCCCATGAGAGCCCCAGCAGCCCCAGGTAGGGGCCTCTCAACCCACTGTGCCAGGCGAAGGCGGGGAGCGCAGCCGTCGCCTCGGGTTCCGCCGAAATTTACAGCAACGGTGACGGCAGTTCTCATCTGGGGTGAGCACCCGCAGGCAGACCCTGGGACAGCTGAAAATGGCGCAAAGGTGAGCTGCTTCCTCCACCACTCCCAAGGGGACACAGGCAAATGGTTACGGCACCCGTCTGGCAGGATTTACACAGGCAGGTTTCGCCTCCATACTAGCAGTCCTCCGCGCACAGAGCAGTGGCAGTGGGGCGAATCCTTGTCAGGCAGCAGTGGCTGCCATATTGCTGCACTGCAGCCGATTCTCAGTCTCGAATTTATAGCAGCCTCAATGCCTTCAGGAAGCTGCAGTTTCTCCACCAGCTGTAGAAGGTAAGCGCGATGTAGGGCAGACATTTGCAGGCATTGCTGCAATGATATTGGGCGGATTCTAGGCAGATTAGGGATCAGCCGGGTGGAGCTGCACTAAAGTGCGGCCATCTTGCCTGGCGCCCTCTAGCGCCCCCCCAATGATATTTAAAAAAACAATATTTTGGTTTTGATATTTTTGTTCTTACCTTTGCAGAGAATGGATGTTGATATTCTGTCCATTGATATTCTGTACTCGATCTTCTTGTAGGTCGATATTCGGTCCGTCGATATTCTGTTAGTGTTCTCTTCTTCGGAGACCTCAATTCCACTTTGTGAAATTACAGGCCCTTGATTCGGTGCAAGTGTGTGTTGGTCTTCACCCCTTTCTTCTCTTTGCTGTTGTTGTGACCTTTGTGTTACATCTTTTTGTTGGTGTTCAGCTTGTGGAGATGCAGTCACCAGTGCTTTTCGTTCAGACTCAAAGAACACAATTTCATCATAGGAATTTTTTATTCTTCTCATGTGTGCTGCATGCACCCAGGTTGAAACTCCAGTGCATTTAATAGCACTGTTCATTACCAAAATTACTTGGAAGGGGCCTTCCCATCTCGGTTCCAAACAAGTCTTCCGAAAGTGACACTGTTCACGATGCATATCTAGTGTGGCAGATGCACCTTGGTGAGAGATAAAACGCACTGCATTAGCTAATCCCTTGCAGTAAATGAGTATCATATCATATGTGATGCTCATCAGTGGATTTGTCGGTACAGCATGCCATCTCATTGCTCATCCCATAAGGAACTCATAGGGCAATAAAGCAGTCCTCCTATCTGGAATACTTCGTATACTCATCAGCCATAGAGGCAAAACATCAGGCTATTTCAGTGATGTTGAAACACAAACTTAGGCCAAACAGAATGTTATGGTTCCATTGACCTGCTATACATCCCATTACATTCAGGTCAATAGATACAATGAAATCTTTGTCCAGTCTGTTGCACTGAACACAACATCCTAAGGACCGCATTGTTAAAGTTAAGACTCAACTGCATCAAATTCCACATCATCTATCACCCTCCTGGCAATAATTCACAACTCCTTGAAGACATAGCAGACCTAATATTGCAAATCTCACTAAAAGACAACTCTATATCAGGAGAACTAAACCTGTACATGAACAACACTTAAGAGCCTACAGTACAAGCCCTCTCCATCCTCCTGGAAGCTAACAAGCTCACCCAACATTGCAACATGCAAATGCACGATAAGGGCTCCACCCTAGATACAGTTATCTCCAAGCGCAACACACTATGTTCGTGCTCCATCCTACCATCCAACTGGTCAAATCACTATCAAATTCTTTATGATCTCAATTCCATCCATCATCGCTAATGCCACTGCAGCCATCCCAAGTGCTGGGTAAAAAACTTCTACCATTTCCTTCAGGAGGAGCTAGAAGCATTAGTCAGTAACTAAATCCTACGTCCACCTGACCTAGCATCTGCAGAGGACCTCGCCACCCACTACTACGCAAAAATCACAACTTGTGGAAACAATCGCCCCTTTGAAACTCAAGAAATATCCCTCCAGATCATTGTTCAACTAAGACCTGAGCAATGAAAGGTAAAAACTCTGTCTAGCCGAAAGAAACTGGAGACAAGAACCTTCAGATTTCAGTCTCCCGATCTTCCAGGCGGAACGCCAAAAATACAAAAAACAATTTTCAAAGAAAAATCTGCCTTTGCCAATACCAACTTGACAGGTCTAGGAACAGACCAAAAGACCTATTCAACATCATCAAACAGCAAACTTCCTCCCTCCCCCAGCATTCAAGTAACAACTCCTCAAAGCGCTGTGAAGAATTTGTCAACTTTTTTGCTGAAAAATTATTGAACATTGAACTATCTCTTGAGCCTCCCACCATCCCCACTCTGCACTAAAGATGACCCCTGTGGAAAGGGTTCACCAATTACCCTACCGTCAATGAATGGATGCTTCCCCTTCTCTCAAACACAACTCGCCAACCCTGCAATGAAAAACAATGGAACCTGGTCTAAATCTAACTACACACCTGAAGGAGTTACTCTCAGGCATGAAGCTGGCATCTCCCATCTCTGACCCCCTTCCTGCTGCAATGTTGAAGAATCTCAGGCACATCATCTCTCCTATTTGGACCAAAATCAACAACCCCTCCCTATAAAGAGGCTCTATGCCAGCTCCCCTTAAACTGGGCCAAGTCCCCCCCCCCATCAAAAAAACAGATGCCGAACTGAGCAACCTTAAAAACTAGAGACTTATAACCATTGAAAAATATATGCTTGCTCAATTCAACAACCACATCGAACAATACAACGTCTTGACAACTTCCAATGTGGGTTCAGGAAAGGTTGCAGTACCAAGACTGCTATGCTAAACATCATAGTTAACCTACACAGATTATTGGACTTCAGCCAGGCTTGCCTCCTAGTCCTCCTAGACCTCTTGGCCACCTTCCTCTGTGGTCAACCATGACATCCTCCTAAACACCCTCTCATAGTGACAAAGCCACGAATATGTATGTAATCCTAATTCTGTCATCATATATTGTGCAGGTGTACACTTGGGAGGTGCCTCTCTACCTTCTGGTATCGGAATTGTAACGTTACATATCACAAAATTCTTAAATTCTTTTAAACATTTCAAGATTTGCACTGAAGCTAATAATCTATCAGCTCAATTCTGCAACACAAATTCAATGTTTTGCTTTTATTCCGTAAGTATCAAATATCCTTTTCCATTCCTGTCACAATGTATATCTTTGAAAACTTGATAACAAATCTGAATGTGGTGTTCACATTATCATTGACCAGTCATAGCGTGTCACCTTTTGTCATCAACAACTAATCCTAGTGCTACAGTACACCAATTAACTGATCCCAGCATGACACTCTTTGCAGTGGTTCACCCTCCCTAACAATTTCTCTCATACACACAACTCTACCACTTGTAAAAAAATCGAAAGTAAACAATCTTTGTCTGCTTAGCTAAAGAAAATCAAAGGCATTCAACAATCTCAATCTTTTAGGTTTTCATATCTTCTGAAATTTTGTACAAAAGATTTTCACAGTCACAAGTGAAGCCTCGACGAGCGGAAAATCACCCTAATCAATGTAGTGTCACCCTTTGCACAATCAGGTTCTGCCAACATCAGTCAACATTAATGTAATCACAACAGATCAATATTTTCCCTATCTCAATTGTGTAGTCAACAGCACCTTACGATCACCTCCAAAAACCTTTCGCAGACAAGAAGAAACATCTGTCCGAACGACACTGTTGCGTAATGGAACCACCCCACAATAGGTCGGCGGTTCCATCCGCAGAATTTGGATGAGGTCGGAAACATCCATTTTACCATTGTAGCTTGCACGGCAGGTGGAAAAACCCTGCAGCCAGCACAAGCTACAATTATAAAACGGATGTTTTTAAACATCACTGCCCCGTGTGGCAGGCACCAGGCTGTGCCTGCCACATGGTGCAGGGATGATCAGGGGTGCACCATAGGTGCCCCGAGTCCCTATAGCTGTGGGCCAGGGGGGAAGGGGGCCTTGCTAGGGGTCCCCAAATTCACTCGCCACCTGCCATTTCCTGGCGGGCGGATAGCCGTGAAAGAGAAGGTGGAAAGAGACATCATATTCCCGAGAAAGAGCAGAGGCTGGCTCCGCTGTCATTAAGGGATTATGAGTCCTTCTGACACTCCAACAGGCTCCTTGAGCCCATCAGAAGCGCAGGGGAATCCCCCTCTGGGTTTACCTCAGACCGCTGGTATTGTAATACGGCGGTCGGAGGGAAACCATCAATGTTGGGCAGAAAGCCTCTGACTAGGTGTCGGATGGCTTTCTGCCCGAAATCGGGCCCAAAAAGTCTTTTATACTTTTCCTCAAATTCAAAATCGATATTCCAGGATCTTAGACTGCACTGAGCCCAATAATGCTGTAACTTCTCTACAGCAATATATAAATTCACAAAATCTTTAGACTCACATATCCCCAATTACATCTCAATAACACAACAAATAGTAACAAATCACAGCACATCTCCATAATAATACTCACACTTCTAAAACAGGAATCACCTTTGAAAAACGCACCTTGTTACACTTCTGCTACCAGAATTTTGCGAGAGCCTAAATCAGTTTGAAATATTTATGAATTATCATATCGTGCACAGAGCTGACCTTCACTCGATATTCTCTCAAATGTGCAACGAATCTTGGATGAGGTGTCTGATAATAAGGAGCTAACCAGCACATAAATCACAACCACGATTCTTAATATTAAATTTTAATGAACAAAGAGAGTTGTAATTAGATTTAAAGGGTTTTATTTTAATTAAAAGTTTAGTATATTCTCTTTATCCAGTTAGTTCAATATTTCAGTCATTTAACAGAAGTGTTGATAAAAAATATTGTTAGATCAAATCACAATCAACTACGAATTATATGTGTTCCATAAATGAAAGAACTTCTATTCTAAGAATGGGGCGAAAATGATGTTAGCAGGAACCCATATAGAGTTCAAGTTTAAGAAAAAAGAGTGAGATAGACCACGAAGCTCAAATTAAATAATTCAAATGTCAGAAAAACGTCCCATAAAGAGAGGTTCTTGAACCTTACTAGAGTCTCAGCAACTAAAACAGAATAATCTTGCAGTGGCAGTAGTAAACCGCAATTAGCTGTAGGTTTGGAGAAGGATGGTAAATCAGCACTCAGTATTCAGCATTCAGCCCTTATCCTCCAGCTTCTGTGTGGAAAGACCATATAGGGTAAGGGTCTGGAAAAGTGTTATCCCACTCTAGGAACATGTTCAAATATAAACAGTCGAAAATTAAAGTTCCAGTCCAAGTGTATCTTCTTCTCCTCTCATCCAATGGGCTTTCAGGATTCTCCTGAGAACAGGCTCTCCACTTCCTTTCCCACGTCTTGAACAATGCATTACAGACAGCTATCGCGAGGTGTGAAACACATTTTTTAATTATAACTACAAATGAGGCCTTTCACTTTCAGTCCTTCCTTTCTCTTGGGCATGTCTACATGTCTGACCTTCTAATAAAGCAAATTGTAAGTTAACCAAACAATGGATTATTTGAAATAGAAACAGTAGCTGCAATGAAATGTCATTCAGCACCGCATCTATCCATTGTAAAATGAGAAACATATGCTAAAAGGGTCAATATTTCCTATAAATGCATTGGGCCTCATTTATGAGGCCTTGCGTCAGTTTTGCGCTTCCGATGCATCACTTTTTGTGTCGCATCGGCGGCGTAAAACATGCCTCCTGTTGCGCACTATTCACAAAGTGACGCATTTAAGCAGATGCGTCACTTTGTAAACCCCTGCTCTACATTATACCTGCGTCAGGTATAATATATACTGCTTTGTAGAAGTGACGCAGTGAAATCATTGAGATTTCACTGCGTCACTTCTAGGACGCCGTTGCGTCAAAATCTTGCTCCTGCCTCACGGCAGGCATAAGACTGACGCAGGCCCTTTCAGATGGGGCTTGCCCCAAGTGAAAGGATGCATTGTTGGAGTTGCGTTACTTTTGTGACACACTCCAGCAGTGCGTCACTTTTGCGCCATACAGATATGTCAGAAATACTGACGTATATGTAACTCCTTGCGACACGATGCGTCATGCAGTAAATATGACGCATCAGGTATGTCGCAAGGAGTACGCACTGAGAAGTGACGCATCGCTGCTTTCACGCAGCGATGGGTCATTACTCATAAATGAGGCCCCTAGTATTTCTGTGTGAACCACTTTCATTATTTCATCTGATGATAAGTTTTTCTAGCAAATATTTCCAAAATATTTTTATTCTTCAAAAACATTCTGCTGTGTTATATGAAGCTGTCATTAAAGACATGTCAGGGTAAGGTCAAGTTCTAAACATTTTATGGGGAACAACCTTTACAACGAAGGTTTTACAACGCGGTACTGTTACCACGCAACTTTTACAACACAAGTTGTTACAACGACTTGCGCTGGGGGGGCGCTCCAGGATAGTAAATAGTTTAATTTACTATCCAACTCCTTCCCTACTATCCACGGGGACTGGAGTTGGAATAGTAAATTAAAATATTTACTATCCAGCGCCCCCAAACGCAAGTCGTTGTAACGACTTGCATTGTAAAAGTTGCGTAGTAACGGCACGCGTTGTAAAAGTACGCGTTGTAACGTCGTATATCCCATTTTATGCATGCCCGAACACATTCAGTCAAGCCACTTGTAAAGCAAAGCTGCTTTAGCATTTTGAGGTCTAGTACTAATAAGTATAGCTACATACTGCATGTTTGTACATTTTTAAATGTCGTATCAGTTCAATATAGATTTTCATCTTAACATTGCACATATGATTTTATTTTGTATTTTAAGAAAACTCTCTTTTAGTTGCAATAAAAAAATGTTGATATGTTCAAGTGCATGCAGGTTTTCAACATAATATAACAAGCATTAGAAATGCAATCGGGCTCGGATTTATTTGAGTTTGAGCTAATGGCATTGTAAATGCCAATGTCTTTTTGCCATGTGTTATGGAGTGTGTGCATGTGGTGTGTAGTGGAAGTATGTTTGTTGAATTGTAATTTTACCAATGGTGGCATGCTGTGCTTTATATGAATATGTTTAAAAGTAAAGTGTACCATACTGCGATTGCTTGGTGGAAAAGTGCACTGCCGGCTGGAGGTGTGTGTGCCTGGTGGAAGGGTGCACTGACGGCTGGTGGGTGTGTGCTTGGTAAAAGCGTGCACAGATGGATGATGGTTGTTGGTGTTTGTGCATGGTGAAAGCATTCATTGACGGCTGGGGGTGTGTTGTTGTGTGTGTTGTTTTCTGTGTGCTGGTGAGTGTGTGGTGGTGAGTCTGTGGGGGTGAGCCTGGGGAGTGAGTGTGGTGGTGAGTGTGTTGTGTTGAGTGGTGACAAGTGTGTGGTGTTGAGAGACTGAGGTGTGTGGTTTGTGTGTGCGTTATGTGTGTGTGGTGTATGTGTGTGTGGTGTTTTCTGCACACTCACACACTGCCCCGTAACATTCACACACTGCTCATCCACACACTCCCAATGTCACCCTGCATAGTCACACACTGTTTACCCTGCACACTCATTCTGCACACTCACACAATGTGCACCCTGACACACTGTCTCCGCAGTCACTCTGCACTCACTGTCACTCTGCACTCACTGTCACTCTGCACTCACTGTCACTCTGCACTCACTGTCACTCTGCACTCACTGTCACTCTGCACTCACTGTCCCTCTGCACTCACTGTCACTCTGCACTCACTGTCACTCTGCACTCTGCTGTCACTCTGCACTCACTGTCACTCTGCACTCTGCTGTCACTCTGTACTCTGCTGTCACTCTGCTGTCACTCTGCACTCTGCAGTCACTCTGCACTCTGCAGTCACTCTGCACTCTGCAGTCACTCTGCACTCTACAGTCACTCTGCACTCTACAGTCATTCTGCACTCTACAGTCACTCTGCACTCTACAGTCACTCTGCACTCACTGTCACTCTGCACTCACTGTCACTCTGCTGTCACTCTGCACTCACTGTCACTCTGCTGTCACTCTGCACTCACTGTCACTCTGCTGTCACTCTGCACTCACTGTCACTCTGCTGTCACTCTGCACCGCCACTCTGCACTCTGCACCGCCACTCTGCAGCGCCACTCTGCACTCTGCACCGCCACTCTGCACCGCCACTCTGCACCGCCACTCTGCACCGCCACTCTGCACTCTGCACCGCCACTCTGCACCGCCGCACCGCCACTCTGCACCGCCACTGTGCACCGCCACTCTGCACTCTGCACCGCCACTCTGCACCCCCACTCTGCACTCTGCACCGCCACTCTGCACCGCCACTCTGCACTCTGCACCGCCACTCTGCACTCTGCACCGCCACTCTGCACTCTGCACCGCCACTCTGCACCGCCACTCTGCACCGCCACTCTGCACCGCCACTCTGCACCGCCACTCTGCACTCTGCACCGCCACTCTGCACCGCCACTCTGCACCGCCACTCTGCACCGCCACTCTGCACCGCCACTCTGCACCGCCACTCTGCACTCTGCACCGCCACTCTGCACTCTGCACCGCCACTCTGCACCGCCACTCTGCACCGCCACTCTGCACCGCCACTCTGCACCGCCACTCTGCACCGCCACTCTGCACCGCCGCACCGCCACTCTGCACCGCCACTCTGCACCGCCACTCTGCACCGCCACTCTGCACCGCCACTCTGCACTCTGCACCGCCACTCTGCACCGCCACTCTGCACTCTGCACCGCCACTCTGCACTGCCACTCTGCACTCTGCACCGCCACTCTGCACTCTGCACCGCCACTCTGCACCGCCACTCTGCACCGCCACTCTGCACCGCCGCACCGCCACTCTGCACCGCCACTCTGCACCGCCACTCTGCACCGCCACTCTGCACCGCCACTCTGCACCGCCACTCTGCACTCTGCACCGCCACTCTGCACCGCCACTTTGCACCGCCACTCTGCACCGCCACTCTGCACTCTGCACCGCCACTCTGCACCGCCACTTTGCACCGCCACTCTGCACCGCCACTCTGCACTCTGCACCGCCACTCTGCACCGCCACTCTGCACTCTGCACCGCCACTCTGCACTCTGCACCGCCACTCTGCACCGCCACTCTGCACCGCCACTCTGCACTCTGCACCGCCACTCTGCACCGCCACTCTGCACCGCCGCAACGCCACTCTGTACCGCCACTCTGCACCGCCACTCTGCACCGCCACTCTGCACCACCACTCTGCACCGCCGCAATGCCACTCTGCACCGCCACTCTGCACCGCCACTCTGCACCGCCACGCTGCACCGCTGCACCGCCACTCTGCACTGCCACTCTGCACCGCCACTCTGCACCGCCACTCTGCGCCGCCACTCTGCACCGCTGCGCCGCCACTCTGCGCCGCCACTCTGCGCCGCCACTCTGCGCCGCCACTCTGCGCCACCACTCTGCGCCGCCACTCTGTGCCACCACTCTGCGCCGCCACTCTGCACCGCCACTCTGCACCGCCACTCTGCACCGCCACTCTGCACCGCCACTCTGCACCGCCACTCTGCACTGCCACTCTGCACTCTGCACTGCCACTCTGCACCGCCACTCTGCACCGCCACTCTGCGCCGCCACTCTGCACCGCTGCGCCGCCACTCTGCGCCGCCACTCTGCGCCGCCACTCTGCGCCGCCACTCTGCGCCGCCACTCTGCGCCGCCACTCTGCGCCACCACTCTGCGCCGCCACTCTGCGCCGCCACTCTGCACCGCCACTCTGCACCGCCACTCTGCACCGCCACTCTGCAGCGCCACTCTGCACCGCCACTCTGCACTGCCACTCTGCACTCTGCACCGCCACTCTGCACCGCCACTCTGCACCGCCACTCTGCACCGCCACTCTGCACTCTGCACCGCCACTCTGCACCGCCACTCTGCACTGCCACTCTGCACCGCCGCACCGCCACTCTGCACCGCCACTCTGCACCCCCCACTCTGCACCCCCACTCTGCACCCCCCACTCTGCACCGCCACTCTGCACCGCCACTCTGCACCGCCACTCTGCACCGCCACTCTGCACTCTGCACCGCCACTCTGCACCGCCACTTTGCACCGCCACTCTGCACCGCCACTCTGCACCGCAACTCTGCACTCTGCACCGCCACTCTGCACCGCCACTCTGCACTCTGCACCGCCACTCTGCACCGCCACTCTGCACTCTGCACCGCCACTCTGCACCGCCACTCTGCACTCTGCACCGCCACTCTGCACCGCCACTCTGCACCGCCACTCTGCACCGCCACTCTGCACCGCCACTCTGCACCGCCACTCTGCACTCTGCACTCTGCACCGCCACTCTGCACCCCCACTCTGCACTCTGCACCACCACTCTGCACCCCCACTCTGCACCGCCACTCTGCACCCCCACTCTGCACCCCCACTCTGCACTCTGCACCGCCACTCTCACTCTGCACCGCCACTCTGCACCGCCACTCTGCACCGCCACTCTGCACCGCCACTCTGCACCGCCACTCTGCACTCTGCACCGCCACTCTGCACCGCCACTCTGCACCGCCACTCTGCACCGCCACTCTGCACCGCCACTCTGCACCGCCGTCATGGTCAGTAAAACTGGAGATCATACAGCATGGACTGGTGGTGCTGGTCCCCTGAGGGGCTGAGAGTGGAAATACAGGAAATGAAAGAGCCAGAGGAATGGATCAACAGATGGGAAGGGCAAGGGAGAGAATTCACTAAGACTAGCAAACGATGTAGGCATGGGAAGTAGAGGATGTATGGGTGGAGGAAAGGCCAAGGCCACGTGGGAGATAGAAAGTAACTGGGCAATATAAAGGAGGTACAAGAAATGGAGTAGTGGGTTAAGAAAAGGTTGTGAGGTAAAAAGGCTGAGTGGGTGGGACGGAAGGGGTGGTTGGGGCTGGGGGCTGGACGGAAGGGGTGGTTGGGGCTGGGGGCTGCAGAGTGGGAGCGCTAGACGGGAGAGATGGAAGAAAGGAGCCCAGGCTGGAGTCAAGGATGGAGGGAAGAGCAGCAAAAGAAAGAGGACGAAGCCTATTATTAACCGTCCAAGTGGCCTGCCAAGAGAGAGGGGACAGATTGATGTAAATATTCTGGGCACTAATGTACCCATTGCTGGAAAGACTAACATTCCATGCATCCTATGGATTTTATGTGGCAATGCTTGTCATGTACACACAGTGGCTTGTGCAGCAAGACGGGAAGCAGGAATGGGAAGGAGGGCGGGGTGGGGGATGCAGGGAGGGCACGTTGCTCCTGAACATTGAGCTCTGCTTTTAGGACATGTGAGGAGTGGAGAAGAACACAATGTGCTTGCACGGAGCATCAGAGCACAGACAGCATTGGGGAGGGGCGAATAGAGCAAAGAGGAGGGTATACCTGTAGCAACAGAGGAGGGGCACAACTGGCCGCCCTGGGCCATTACATAGAGCAAAAGCTGGTGAACGGGGGGGGGGTGCATCGCCTGCAGCGAGGGGGGGGGGCTGAGGTGATGTAGCAGGGGCAGAAGGAATCGCAGGGAGCATGAATCGCGGTGTGAGGTAGAGGGACGGGGGGTGGGGCGGAGCTAGCTGGCATCGGGTATTACTAGTAGCGGAGAGGAGAGAGTGCAACCAGCGATGGCAAGAAAATAGGAGGGGCGGGGGGAGAGTAGAAAAGAAGGGAGGAGGTGAGACGAACTAAGAAAGGAATGAATTGCACACTTAGGATGGCGAGTCTCTTTATACAAGCTGCAGCCAAAGTGCGAAAAAAGGTATGTCAAGGATTTACAACGAAGTGCAACATTAAAACACACACAATGTGTTCACAGCCTGTGTTTTTTGCAAAGTTCGGTCTTGCCCTCAATTACGAAACCAAAAAAAACAAATATAGCTTGGAGTTGCAGTTCGGTTTACCTTACCTGAACTTTGAAATAAGAGTTGCGTGTGGAAGCCCAGTCTGAACTGGAACAGTTTAGATCAGCAAGGGGTGTGTTCCATCATGGTGAGGATCCGAGTTTGTGATCCGGATGAGTGAGGCTGATGAAGCCCTTTCCCGGCCTGGCATGCAGCAGCTGCGCGCTGAGCGCTGCTGAATGGTGAACGCGCCCGGCCATCTGGATTCACTTACGGAGGCACCCTGACAGCTCCTAATTATAATTAATGTACTTCTTTGCGCGCACACGAACGAAATATGCCCAAGATGGCGGAACAAAACTACATTTACCCTATCACTTCAAGCCTATTAAAACGACAACACAACGAAGACGAATCACTGGCCAGATGACAGAACACGCTAAGGAATGTGTGGAATTTGTCTCGCCAAAGCCCTAGGAGATACTTTTTTTTCCTCTTCTTTAACATTAGGATATCGAAACTCCTCCCACTTACGTGGGCGGAGGCCTCGCCCTAAAAACGGAGGCAATGAAGGCTGATATAGGTCATTGAAAGGGAGCACTTCATTAGCTCAGCATATTGCTGTATTATGATACACAGGTGGAAACACTGCTTCATACCCCCTACGTCATACCAGACAAAGCTTGGACTGCTTAATATTATAAACCTTTATTTATTGAAGAGGGAATTCATTTTGAATTTTGCAGTGGTATAAACATTTTAAATAGGTCTACAATTAGAAACACAATTTCTGTCTATCTTTTTACAGGCTTGAACTATCTGAGCATCACCCAACCATGTCCTATCTATGTCGCCTCTCTTGTAGTGATGCACCTAAAAATGATTCTGCTTTGCAAATATATTTGTGGAGCAATTAAGTCTCCATGTGTTAACAATGCAAAGCGGAATGTTAAATCTTTGCATGAGTTTCCTCCATGTGCACACAACAACATGCAGCTAGTATGTTAGTCCATTGCGTGTTATCATGGAAGTGGCAACCTTATGGTGGGGAAACCGACATGGTAGCCCCAAGCATAGAATGGGAAATTATCATACTAAGACCATTGTTGGTTGTGAGATTGTTTCGATCCGCCCATGAGTTACTTTGGGAAGGTCTTACGAGGAATATGTGGGTACATGTTGTACCTGTACACAACATGCAAATGCATGTTATCAAGCTCATGTACTGTAGCAAACACTAGACAGTGCATTTGATACAACATTTGGTGGGCATAGGGATGTGATGCCAGTTTATGCTTACCTGCATCCTAGTTTTACATGCAAAACACATATATGCTTCAAAACTACAGGACTAATTGTATTTGTGACCATGTCAGCAGGTACAGTATGACTTAGTATACACAAGTAGTAGGGGATCTGACCATAGTAACAACCGAATTGAGGGAATACAAGGCTCTTGCAAAGCCTATTTGGGTCAGTTTTAGGCTCTAAGGGCCAGATGTACGACCTTCAAAATATCGCATCGCAAACTGCGAGTCATTTGAGACTCGCAATTTGCAATATGCTATTTTACATGTACAACAGTGTGTTTTACACTGTTTGCGATTCCCAATGGGGTCGCAAATTGCGAGGCTCATGAGTATTAAGGAGTCTCTCGAAATTTGCGAGCCCATTGGGAATGACAGGCTCTCCCAGGGATGGTGGCCTGATGGGCTTTTAATAAAGCAGTTTTTTTTAAAGGCAGCCCGTTATCCTTAAAGGGAAACAGGATGCATTTAAAAAAGAAGAATGGAACTTTCAGTTTTATTTTTTAAGGGCAGGCAGATCACTGCCTGCTCTTAAAAAATATTTTTCAACATACTCAGAAAGGGGAAGGGGTCCCATAGTGGCCCCTTTCCCTTTGCGAGTGGTTTACCACCTACTTGAAGTTGGTGGTAAAGTGTGAGTGCTTTGCGGCCACAAATGCAGTCACAAAACATTAGTTCATAGCATGTTGACTCGCTATTAGGAAGTGACACCCCTCCCTAATAGCGAGAGTCGCAAATGCTATTTTGTAAGTCAGTGACTCACAAAGTAGCATTTGTACATGCTGTTACCCTTTTTCTCGTTCTCCCGTTTGCGGCTGCAAAAAAGGGTCATACATCTGGCCCCATGTGTTTCAGGGTGAACATTTCCAAATTTTGTACCAGTGATGAAAAATAACAATTGCCTACCCTAGTTGTACTTTTGCTAAATAGGTAGTTGATTGCTATGGCACTGGGGCAGAAGATAAAAGGTGTCTCAGATCATAGGCCAGTCCGAGCACCGCTCAGTGTGCCATGGTAAAGTTCTTCAATGTCATATGGGTTCCATGGATATGTTGCAATGCCTCATTGTATAAGCTGTGCATCCAACATGAAATGTTTCCTGCAGCCCTCACATGAGAGCATGTTACCCTGAGCTGAGACTTCTTCATTATTAAACCTAAGGTTGGGACAATATTTCTAGGCAATAGGAGGTGAAATGACAGGATTTAACAATCTCCCTGATACATATATTTATTGAAAGATAATGATTTAGCCCACATATGAACGCTCTTCACAGCCTGCTTTTCTACATCTATTTCAACATGAAGCCATCTCTGATTTCCCAGAATTCCTCTCTATAAGAATTGACATCACAGCATTTCCCTGCATAAATCTCTACCGAATGCAGCAACACTGGTTTCCCATCACATCCATCTTTAAAAGAAGAAGCTAGGCACGTGAACTTCGATTAAAAACATCCAGTATTAGAGGAAATATCGTCACTTAATTTCCCAGTAGCGATCTCTACAGGAAACGACATTAATACATTTTCCCAGAATCCATCTCTGCAGGAAGGGGCATCTCTAGATGACCATTTTTAGACGAATAGGCAAGGCAAGTGGACCTCATTTCCCAGCCCCACTCAACAGGAAGCCATCCCTAAATTTCCAAGTATCTCTTTCTGTAGGATGTGACATAACTGTATTTCCAAGCATCAGTCTTTACATCACTACATGCCCACCAAAACATCTTGAAAGGAAAGAACTAGACAAGCAGCCATCATTTCCAAGCATGCAACTTGACAAAAAGTAAAATCACTGGTTACTATCTTTCTTTTCCTCCCTCATTTGATACTATTGACAGCTGTTCATGGCATCCCACTGCTTGGGCCCACCCCCAATTCAATGGCCAACCCAGACAAAAGTGTTACCTGTTTCAACCTGTTTGGACCTGGAAGGACCCTAAGCTGAATTTACCATCCAAAGTAAACTAGCTTCATTATGTGCCTCCTTTACATCAAATTTCACACTGTTTCACACTTGCAACCAGACCATCCACATACTTTCACCTCATTCACACATCTAACACATTTAACCTCATCCACATACCTCTCACTAGAACACAACGTTACCTTTAAATAGCACACACAATTGATGCCCATCAATGTACACTCAGAAGCCCTTTGTGCTTTAGACATCATAACATCGTCACCCAACACTACCTAGATACACTATTTATCACACTCTCCTCCACACACATCCTGAATGTTCTCATCGATTAAGGATATAGCAATAATCACGTGGACAGCAAACTCAAAACCTGAGTTGGGACTTGCATTTACAAATAGGACATTCTGGATGAACTAAACAACCTGCTAATACAATTCCATGCCAACAGACATGTCAATACTCTCTTTGACATTTGTAACATCACTATAAGATCTCATGTGGAGCTCGTAACTTCACTGAAAAACGGATCCCCCAAACTAAATCATTCAACATCTCTGTCCATGCAAGAACTTAGAAAAAAAACTACTATTTGAAAACAAGAAAATAAATGGGGAAGATCAAAACTCTCAGATGATTTCCCCTACTATACCATACCTCATCACAACAGCTATAGCCTCTTACTCAAAGACCAAAATCAGTGAGGCAACCAAGAGAAGCAAAGCTCTCTTCAAGGCTGTCAACAACTACACTAATCCTTTACCAAAAGTCCATGCTTCAGTCAAACAGTGCAGCATCATCAAACTCTGCTTCAAATGAGAAAAAAGCTAAAGCAACTTCAAGCGAGATGTACAATGGTAAAGCAATATGTTTTTTCATTCATGGCCATCATTATTGAAGCACATTTAGCAAAATTCAACAGACTGCCATGTCCACTTACCCACCAGACTTTCTCTACTTTCTTTCCAATTACCCATACTTCCTATTGGCATTTCAAAATCTGCCATGAACCAATTATCACTCTTATCCAAAGATCATCTCTTTTATACTTTAAGAGAAAAAGTCAAAGTACCAAATGCATTTACCAGTCAGAAGAGTCAGAGGCCCTGCAGAAAACGTTGTCCAAGGTCTGAACTCTGTACAATTAGAGATGTCACAAAGGAAAAAACCCCAATCATATTCACTGTTCTAAAGGAGGTAGGGATGGGAAATAAAGTATATTTTTCTTAATAAAGAGACCTGACAAAGCAGTTTGTCCAAAGTAGTGTAAAGGTATTATCATACTATGACATCATTTTCACTCCAATCGATGCAGAGTGATAACTTGAACTTGCTTGGAAAAGTTAACGTCCTGGATCACATTGCGTATCTTGTGAAATGTAACATACTCTTCTCACATCAAAAAACTTGGCTTTACAAAACACCAGGGTCCACTTAACCATAGAGGAAATGGAGTATAGGAAATTGCAGAGTTTGCTATAAGCACCATCGATTCACAATTTTTCTATGACAAATTTCAGAGGTGAGAACTTTCATAATTTATCTGGCAAGAATATGTCGGAAAGCTGATAGTGTATGTACACAAGATTCATCGGTTGCTATCTGTAGTACATTTGTGGAATAAGTACTACATTGATCAAGATGGTTATGATGGGTTATCCGTTGAGGGGGATATTTTAGGATGGTTTGATTTTCTGGATATAAAGATCCAGTTAGTTCCATAGTTGTAGCGGGCCCTGGGTCTGAAAGTTACTATTAAGGAATTAATTAGCCGCGCTTCTTGCAAACCAGACCCATGCCCAACAAGTATGGTGGTTTAGAGTTTTGAATGATTTCCACCGAACAGAGTAGCTTTATAATTCCTATAGTTAGAAGAAGGTCCTGTAGGCTCAAGTCTTGAGTGCTTCACTTTATATCAGGGGAGTGAAACCAAGGACCTAGTGACACTGTTTGAAAGTTTATCGGAATTGTGTTAAAAAAATCATTTAGTACATTTTGAATTTCTTTCCATAACCGTCTTAGAACATTGCCATTGAAAAGCTAGTGGTTAAGAGATCCAGGAGACTAATGGCAACTCCAGCATAGAGCTGATTCTAGGAGGTCTAGTTTGAAGAGTTTCGCTGGTGTTCCGTGGGTTTTATGTGTCGTCCAGTATTTACATTCCGATAGGATGGGAGGTACTTTATTTGTAAGAGGGTTAACTAGTTTTGATTAAAAAAGTATGTTTATTACCACCCAAAAGGTTGTGTGGAATGGAAAGTCTAGTCAAAGATTCTCCAAATTAAAACTTCTTTTCAAAACTGGATATTAATATCTATGACTATTATTGTCAACTCCATCTGTATGTTTTTATCTTTCACCAACAAGTAAGGGTCCAGTTTAGAATTTGTCAGGCAGGGCACGCGTCCCAAACTCGAGTACCCTGTCTTTCAAACCCTCTGTCCTTCCATCCTATGTAGAGTTGGGGGGACCATCATCTTTCCATCTGCAGCGCCACCGATGGCTTTTTCAAAGGAAAGCTTACTCTGACGGCCTGACAGAGTGCTGTCCATCATACTATGGGCCTTATACCATCCACCCTATTAAGGACGGATGGGATGTTGTCTTTTTTTTCGTCCATCACCGCTACGGAAGACTTGGCAGTGATGAGCAGAAGAATGAAAATAATGAACCCTTACACCTAGGAAAGAAAATCGCTGTGTCATTAGTTATTTGTTTAAAAAGTAAATTTAAAAAACTACTTTTGAAGTTAGGAGGAGATTGTTTTTGAAAAACAAAATAAAAGTGAGCAGATATCAAAACCAAAGCAGGCCATCACCAAACCTTTGTCAGCTTCAGAAGAAAGAATTGCAGTGACGTCAGTTACACTGAAGGCTGTCGGGCCAGCGGTGAGTTTTACATTTTGAAACTGGTAGTCCGTCAGAGTGGCAGACATAATACCCTCTGTCACCCTGATGGGCAGAGCTACCCATCTAGCCATAATTGAGCCTCAATGGTTCAGTCTGTTTACTACATTTCAAGAACTGCACTTAAGAGAAAAAGCTCTCCATATCTAACTACCATATTTCTACTATGGCCACAACCCAATCATATGTCCCTTATTTGGCTCATCTGAGGCTGCTGGCACTCAACAAGCAGTGTGCTGCACAGCGTTTCTTCTTTAGTAATGAAAGTAGAAAACTGAAAAATGAAATAGCCTCTGATGCGGCTTCAGAGAGCAATACATTCTGCAGCAAAACAACCAGACATAGGATGTTTGATTACATGATTGAAAACACTCAGATCCTTTTATTTTTCACATCATGTCGGTTCTTTCTCCGAGGCTTAACTTTTCCCACAAAATATGCACACATCACAAGATTGTAAGCCTTCCAAAAATAAATCCAAGATCGGATAGTTTTTGAGAAGCTCCATGTGTTATAATTGGGAAATGTCACTGTTTTTTCAAAAGTGAGGATCCCTATCATGAAATTGTGAGCAGAAGGGATTAGTGAATTTCTGTTAAGTAAGACTTTGCACTGTCCAAAGTGCATACTTTTAGGGCCAGATGTACAAAAGCTTTTTGAATTCACAAATTGTCCAAATTGCTGTTCCGGGCCATTTGCAAATGCAAAAAGATGTATACCTATGTATGAAAGCCATTCAAATCGCTATTTTATGTGATCCAAATTAATAAAGAATCACTACTTTTGCGACTCCAAATACCGAATCACTATTAGGAATTCCCTAAGAGCAATTCGGTATTAGTTTGTATGAAGAATTTGCAATTTAAGAATAGTAGTAAACAGCAGTTTTTGCATGTGCAATTTACTAGCAACTTGAATCAGCTGATAATCATGTTCAAACTTTAAAAACGTACTAAAAATGTATCTGACCCTTTCACAATGGGCGCTTTGTATATTGTAGCAAGGAGGATGAGGATTTTAGCTGGTATGCAGAAGAGGAAACAGGAGAGGATTTTTAGGTTTAGGATGAACTTTTTCAACCAGACAGAAGATGAGATCTATGAGACGTACAGGCTAAATAGTCAGGTTATTTGAGATTTAACTGCAGATTTAAATCCGCTGCTACAAACAGCAACAGGAAAAAATAATGTTATTCTACAACATGTTCAAATACTCAGTTCACTGCATCTTTTTAGCCTTTGGAAGTTACCAGGAAGTTATTGCTGTCGCAGGGGGAGTGTCTCTAAGTTATTTTTCCCTTATTTTTCAGAAGATTTCTTGATTTTATGTTGTCTAACATAATTACTTATATTACTTTTCCTGCATCCCTAAAGGACTTATAACATGTCAAACTTAATTTGTATTGTATTGCCCAATTCTCATAGGCTGTGTAGATGGCACACATATTGCTCTAAATTTCCCACTCTGCAAATAAGTTTATTTTTTTAAATAAAAAAAAGAATCACTCACTCAATATTCAGGTAGTGTCTGAGGCCTCTAGTATTATAACTGACATTGTAGCCTTGTTTCCAGGAAGCACACATGATTTAAATATGTTCTGCCAGAGTGGGGCATATAATCGTCTACCTCAAGGTGGTTTTGGCAAGGAGTTTTGCTTGGTCAGCCTAATCAATGTCAAATAAATGTGTCCAGTGTTACAGAATTGCCTATGGTAATGCAAGCTTGTGTTACATTGTGGGTACCATTGCTTATGCATTACATCCTTGGATACTGATACCCTATTTGAACCGTAGCACCAGAAGTGAGTGAAGATACGACAGAGAGCACAAGACCACATGCTTTGTAATAGAGTGAATCTTTGGCATCCTCAAAGGAAGGTTCAAATGTTTGCGGAGCACTACAGTACCCACCAGACATCTTTTGCAAGACAACAGCAACATGTTCAATGTTACCGTTAGACCTGCCATTTTTGCCTCTGATCAACTGTTTTTGACTGTGTGCTGCATTTCGTTGTTGCTGGTGTTAGCCTCTGGGCACTTTACCAATGCTGACCAGTGATAATGTGCAAGTACTCCCTATCTAAAATATAATGGTATTTGGTTTCTCCATGATTGAGTTATTTGTTTTACAGTAAGTCCCTAGTGCAGTGACATGTGTGCCAAGGGCCAGTAAAACAAAATGCTACTAGTGGACCTGCAGCACATTGTGCCACCCACATGAACAGCCATGCAAACATGTCTCAAACCTGCCACTGCAGTGTCTGTGAGTGCAGTTTTTAACTGCCATTTCGACCTGCCAAGCACAACTACAGTAAGGCACCCCTAAGGTAGGCCCTAGGTAGCCCCATGGGGAGGGTGCATTGTATTTGAAAGATAGGGCATGTACTGTTGTGTTTTACATTTCCTGGTAGTGAAATACTGCTAATTTCATTTTTTACTACAGAAAGACCTATATGTCCCATATGTTAGCATGAAGCTTCCTTGTAACACCTAACAAGTGTATTTGCCAATTGGGAGCTGATAGAAAATTGTGGTTTGTTGTCTCTGGGTGCACAATTTAAAAATATATCTTTTAGTGAAGTTGGGCCTTCCTGAGCTAGAGTGGGAGCTGACACTGACACCTGAATAGGGCTGTGCCTGTCCTCACACAAAGCAATCTCCACCCTCTTGTAGTGTGTCGGGAGCCAGGGCAGGGAAAGGCAGGCTCTTGTGCACTACAAAGGCTTTCCTTTGATGTTTGCCTACTTCAAAGCAAACAAGCATTTGCAATGCAATAGGTCTTGCATTATTTATTTTGAGCTATTGGCATTGCTAAATAATGCAACACCAATAGCTCAAACTTTAATAATGCGAGACCTATTGCATTGCAAATGCTTGTTTAAACTGACAGAAAGTTTTCGACTGGAAATAACTCCTGGAGCCCGAATTGCACATATCAGGCTATTCCGGAGCTGGGAGCTGCCCGAGGAAGGTGAGCGCTCTCTGGAGCGGCAGGGTAAGACGGGGCTGGGTGCTGCAGAATTATTCTAAGTGCCAGGAAGGGGCAGAGACTTTACACAGGAGAAGAAGTGGGTAGAGCATTGCCTGTGTGATCTGGTGGGTGAAATGCTTATATTTGTACCCAGTGGCGCTAGTTCTAATCCCGGGTGTTACACAAACGTGTGATCCTTGTCACATCGCCTTATCTCCATGTGCTTTAGTCCTCCTAAAGTATGTATTGGGCACAGTGACAGCAATGTGCTTTGCTGCACCCACTTCTGCCAAAACGTTTAAGGACAGATGTGATCAAACACTCCCACTGCCTCACGTGTTGTTCTCAAAGATTATCACAAGAGCTCTGACTGCTGCTCTAACTCTTATATATGACGTCGCACACATTTCTGCAACAAACCCCTCACAATGTGGGTAGGTTTGTTGTTTATCCAGAGCGTTCACACCACACCAGCTGTCGGGGACACGTCCTAAATAGCTCTCACACCTGAGCCAAATGTTGTCCGGGAGAGGGGTGTGAAGGGCATCTCTGCAGCGGCATTGCCCTCTCAAGGGAGAGGGGTCAGGAGGGGGGAGGGGTTACTTCAATGGTTTCTAATAAGCAGGTGCTTGACTTTCACTTACAGGGCACAGGTGTGCCCCTTTGATTCCCAAACAAATCTGACTGCAGCACAGCTATGCTGATCAGCGGGGCTGACAGCATCTCACACCCCAGGGAAGATAAATGTTTAGCGTGCTCCAGCGTGGGAGGGATGGGGTGCTGGGGGCACTACCCGTGCCTACAGGACTCCAGATCAAAAATGCCACTTGACGTGTGCAGCCACAGAAGGTGGGGGTCCCGGTGGGGGCCTTTGTAATTAATCAGGCGAGGGGCCCCCACCAGCTCATCTGCATCACTTATCGATGCTCCCTGGGGACGGAGGCTCCCCGGCTCCGCAGAGGGGTGGGCTCCTGGCACCCCGGCCTGCGACCACACAGAAACAACCTCACTGTGTCTGGGCGGTGTCACATGTGATGTGTGTACATGTGTGTCATCACAACGGGAAGTCCCTCTCTGCAGCTCCTGCATCCAAAAAGGGAACCACCAATGATGGGAAGGGAACAGAGCACCTCCCTCCCAAGCTGGACGGGTCAAAGGTGGGGCAAAGAGTAGGGTGCCGCTGGGACGCGCACCGCGGCTTGGTGCCACCTGAACGTTGGGGGCAGAGTGATGTCATCACAGCACCTTCATCCCCTCTGGTGAGCTGCTCCCTACAGCTCCTGCAGCTAGGTTACTCGAGAGGCCCTTCATCTGAGTCCAAGGCGCTATAATCATTTATGAATTATTCATGCATTCCGACGTTCAATCACTAGAAAGGTGCACAGACTTCACCAGCTGTGCAGGACCCATAGTGACTGATGACATCACGCGCTTGTGCCATTAGTGACATCATACGTGACACGAGGTGATAACCACTTGAGGGGCCATGTGAAGCAAGCAACTGAGATAAAAAGAAAAATATCTCCTCAAAAACACCCCCAGGCAAAACATCAGCCTGACAGAACTATGTCTTATTGAAACAAGGAAACAAAATCAGATCAAGGAAAGGGTAGTAAGAGTGAAACAGAACAGACAGAACTACGTGAGCACGCGCCGAGAAAGAAGGAAGAAAAATGAGAAAACAAGAGGATGGAAGGCAAGAAAACAAGATCAGATCCCGGAAAGGGTAGTATGAGTGAAAACAGAACAGACAGAACTACGTGAGCACGCGCCGAGAAAGAAGGAAGAAAAATTAGAATAAAAAAGCAATTGCTTTTGGAAGCAGAGAAAGCTGCGAATGGTGCGCGCGCGCCACACCGCTAGCCATATGGTCTCAATTATTGCGCCATTGTCTGGGCACAATAATTGAAACCACATGGGCTTTGGTGCGTGTAACAGACACCAATAGGCCGTGGGCGGAGCAATGCACCCGCCTTTGGCCTATTGAGTGCTCTGTTTAAAAGAAACACGCACTCAAAGCCCAATAACAGAAGACAAAACTAAAAATACACGCACAAGCGAGTACAATTCCAGGGTCAATTTCGGAACCCCGGACAAAAGGGGTCTTGCTGCGCGAGCCCTAATAATGGGTATAACTACTGGACCTCTGACACATATACTCAGAACACTTCCTGGTTGAGGACATTCTGTCAGGAAGAAGACTGGATTGGTGTCAGAAGAGACTGTCACTTTGCTGTTTGCTTTGCTGTACTGGACTGCTGCTGCTGCTTCTGTCCTGGGAGTAAAAGTACTGGACTTTACTTTCTACATCCTGCTTCTGAGGTTCTCAAAGAAATTGATTTGAGCTAGTACAGTGTTAAATAGTATCTGGTCCATCAAAGACGTCACCTGCAATCACCTGGGCTCTCTTGGTGTGAGTCCTACTCTGCAAGTGGTACCAACTCCCGTTACTGGGCCTTTGGAAGTGAGTTCTGGTGATACAAAGAAGAAAATACATGCATTGACTCCAAGCATCGTTCAGAATTGGCACAGCACCACCAATACTTGACCAATTGCTGCTGTCTGCACCGGAGCATGGTTATCGCTGAACGCAATTACCACAGCTTAGAATGCAGGCCCCAGTTTTTCATCGCAGCATGTCAGAAGAACTGCCACTGAGTGAGTTTCGAGCACCGCAGCATAGAAGTCCATTACGCATCGCCTCGACTTCCATGCAGCACCTACTTCAATGCTGTAGAATTGACTCAGAAAGACTTGACTTTTGAAGCATCAGTGACGCATCATCCCTTTGTGCCATTTTCTTCATTGACACCGCACCCCAGTAGGGAACCAAGGTCCCATGTCCAAAATTGGCAAATCAACTCCCCATGTGACAGTAAGGAACCGATGTATCAGCTCACCTACCTAGCAGTAAGGAACCCACACCTCACCTCCCCTGTAGCACTAAGAAACCGATGCATCGCCTTCCTTTTGCGGCGCCTCACCTTCTTGCGCCTTACCGCGATGTTGATTTTTGATGCGTCTAAGGTCCTTTGCCCTGATCTAGTGCAACATTTGATTTTTAAGAACTGAACTTTATTTAATCTTTGAAAGTTCATATCTTGACTTGTGTATGTTGGATTTTTGTCATTTCTTGTTTTACCCAGATAAATACTGGCTATTTTTCTAAACTAGATGGAGTACTTTTGTATTGTTTTCACTGTGTTACTGCCTCTGTGATAAGCCTGACTGCTCTGTGCCAAGCTACCAATGGGGTGAGCAGGGGTTGTCTTAGTCGTGTAACTTACCTACCCTGACCAGTGTGAGGGTCCCTTATTGGACAGGGTGCAAACCTGTGCCAACTAGAGACCCCATTTCTAAAAGTTACATAACATTGCTATGAGTAGGGGGTCTTCCCAAATTGAACATTTATTCAGATTCGGATCCAGAGGATGGAAATACACAACCACACTGCAACAGGATACCTCTCATGCTGCAGAAGAAAGGGCAGGGCAAGTTGCACAGACATTACAGCAAATTATTTCTAAGGTAAGTCCGATGTAATCGAATGATACCATAGACAACATGTTTTTTATTATATGACCAAAAAGTATTTCCTCTTACACAGGTTGTTATTTTTTAGGGTTCAGAACAAATCAGTGGCATTCAGCCTTAACAAATCTTCAGTGTCACCCACAAGATAATCAATTAATAAGAAAACATAATAATACCATGTATGTAGTGTTTTTCTCTGTCTCTGGTTGTATTGCTTCTCTCAGTAGCCTAAGCCTGTGCAGCCCCTGTCTCATCTGTGCCAGATGTATGTCGGTGTGTGCACCTTAGATTTACAACCTCAAGCACAGAGAGGCTACTTAGGCTTGAATCCTCATCCCTTTCTTTTACCCCATAATCAACTTGTCCTTGTATATTGCTGGTTTGCACATATTCCAATGTGGATGTCTCTTGCACCAAATCACTTGCCACATCCCTACAATACTGGTCCATCTCAGTTTGCATAGTTACAGTTCTCCGGGATAATGTCGCAGCCTGTACCAGATTGTTAACAGATTGGCTAAATGTGTCAAAACACACCATTTTCTTGTGTAGTTTGTGCCTTTGAGTGACATGGTCTTGTTGCAAGGTTTTTGCTAAAGTATTGCCAGTACCAGTCAGCTTTTCTATATTCTGATTAACCATCAATTGTCCTTCTTCTACAGACTGGTAAAACATTATCTTGTCCATCTACCAATTGTGACATTGAATTATTTAATTTAAAAAACTTCCCATTGATGCTTTTTTATATTTTTATTCCAAAGGCACTCAACAGAGAGCATTGAGGCCTCTAAATCCTCAAACAATTGCGCATTCCCACCAATGTCCTCATCTTCACGGAGTCTGGCATTTCGAGCTGTACTAGCTGAGAGACAATGCCGCATAACCCTCAAAATTGAGCTCATCACAAACCCTGGGGTAGGAGTTTTTTCCGAAACAGCAACTCTACATCTGAATGGGAGTTCTTCGGTCCGTGTTGCTGGTATTTCTCCAGGTTCCTTCAGAGTCAGATGGACTTTGTGGAGTTGCCTCTTGCTCACTTTCATGTTCTCTCTGGGAATCTATATATGTATAATACTGTTCTGAGTTTGGTTTACTTAAAATGATTAAAGTGTATGAAATATATTTTATTTTTTGTTCATACTGTTGCTTAAGACCTAATTCTGCACTGTACATTAAGTCTGATAAGGTTTTATATCAATCTTTCAACTTCAATATTTGTGCTACTACTCCATGAGTTTCAAGGGCAGAAATTGCATTAATATAAAGGTTTCAGCCTAGAAATATGTAAATTGCAACAATAAAGAAGTACTTAAACATGATGCTACTTAAAAACGTTGTGGGAATTTTAACCGATGGTCAAAGGTGGAGGTTTGGAAGTATCTATATTGCATAAACGTACAACACTCTCTGGCTGTAGAGTGGACTCTTTCAGAATTTCCATTGGAGTTGATTGCTGTGATCCTCCCAGACGATTAGCCACCTTCTCCTTTGTCAGGGAGTGCAAAACATGCCACCTTTTATGTATTTCTGGTATGGTACGCTGTGTGACTCCAAGGGAATTTCTTTTGTCCAATATGTCCATCCAATGTTTGTTTTTCTGGGATTCTGAGACATTGAAAGAGCTCTTCCTGAAAAGGTCTTCATTGTGGGAAATGCATTAATTGGTTAAGAATTCCAGCTCTTTTTCAGCAAATTTTATTTTGCTGTTTCTTCCACCTACATCCTTCTCTGCATCTTCTCTGGACATCTCCTTTTTTTGATTGTGAACAGAAGTATACCAAAGCCTCCAATGACACTTCCCCAGCACTCCCTCACTTCCACTGTGTTACAGAACGCTGAGAGCAGCCTGTATTTAGTGACTTTCTCATTTGTGAGGTCATCAGGCTGCTCCCAAACATGACTTTCCCGATTCAGTCATAAGAAATCCCTAATTTGCGATACTTCTCCTATGAATCACAATTTTACCCTGGATGTGTTTTAAACGTATCAAATAGTGATTACCATATAGCGATTTGGTAACAATCGCTGTTTGGAAATCACTACCCATGGCCAACGTACATCTGGCCCTTAATTCCAGAATTAAAGCGTGAACTGGAGACAGAAAAGCTCAGACATTTGGTTGACTCTCCCAGTCTCTGGACTGTGCTGACTGCAGTTTATGCACCAACTCAGAGAATGTCAGCCTTATATATATACTCTGTAGACCTCTGCTCTGAGCCAGCGCACTCTTTCATGATATTGTTCCATATGTGTGTCCATGTTTTTACAATTTCCATTCCATCTACTCTTTTTTTCTGCCTTCAGTTTTGAAAATGATTGCAGGCAGACAAACATGCTTTAGTTCCAAAGTAAGAAATAACTATGTCAAGTGAGATTGGCTCTACAAATTCCTTACTACAGCAACATTGCATCTATTTGGCACTGTCCAGTCACTCCGGCCTGTTTACTTAATGCTCTTGCATTCCGTTATGGGGTTGTGGCTTTTTCAGGTGGGGGCAACTCACACCTTGGCTGCTCTAGATATTCCTCTGCTGTGCTGGGTCATAATGTAAATGGGTGTGGTCATGACAAGCTCAGCTCATCATGAGCACCCTAAAGGTATACCTCATGACGAGCTGAGCTTGTCATGAGCATCGAAGAGGTTAAACTAATCTCATGGCAAAGCTTTTCAGAGATCTCTGAAAACTCTGTCTCTAAATTTACGCACTATCAACTCTTAAGTTGGGTTAAAACGTTGGGGAAGGAGGGCAAGGGGAACATGGACTTAGTGTCTAGGATCTACTCACTCCCTCTTTTACGAAAAGAAGTTGCAGAGTGGTATTGAATGCTAATCCAAAATGGAGAAGAAATACAAAACCCATTTACAGAGATCTGGAGAAGGGAACTGCTGGACCAAGGCCTTGAATCCCTAGGGCAAGTATCAATGTCTCTATTGTGGTTATACATGAAACCTGCTCCATTAAGGAAAAAACATATTTTTACCGTCCACAAGGCCTACTGGGCGCCACAGAAATTATCGAATCTGGGGAGTCGAGCAGTGAAGAAATGTACAAAATGTGGAGAAAACAACGCAAATCAGGCCCAATGTTTTGGCAGTGTCCCTCAATCCAGCTTTACTGGCAGCGAGTGGGTAAGATCATCTCAGATATCATGGACCAAGAGATTAAGGTGAGCTTAACTCTTGCGATTTTTGGAGTGGTCCTGGGAGGGTGGTTAATTGTGGCCTTCGCTGACTTTTTCAATTATGGTCCATTGTATGTCTTGGTCACTGTGATTCATTTCAACATAATGAGCCGTCAGTTTGGTCACTGTCATTCTCCGCCGGTTGGTGCTTCTGTCTTCACCAATCCGTAGCTTGATTTTTCTTGTTGTCATCCCAACATACATAGAGTCACATGGCATTTAATCATGTATACCACATTAGACGTATTGCAGTTGGTGTGAACTCTTTGTTCCCAATCAGACCTGAGACCAAGGTTAATGCTGGTAGTGTGCTTCGAGAAGGGATACACTACACAACTTTCACAGGGAAAGTGACCCTTCACAGGTGGTTGGTTCCATAATGTCAGTTGACTCTCACGTGTGTGTTCCCAGTTATCCGTGTGCACAAGTGTATTCCTGATGCTCCGATTCCCCCTGAAAGAGAACATGGGTTTCTCAAATGAAAGTTTGTTGGAAGTGAGAATACGCCGATTTCTGTTAATGATTTTCTTTATGTTATTAGAAGACGAACTGTGTGTGGTAACACATGAGTATTTTGGTCTCAATCTTAATGTTGGTTTCTAGCAACGCTTCTCGTGGTGTATTGCGTGATCTTTACTTGGCTTATCCGATAACCTTCTGACGGTATTCCTTTTCCTCCAATCTCATGGTGAGATTTCTGGCTTCTTCATTGTAGCCCTACCAGTTAGAGCAGTTTCTCCGTATCCTCAGGTACTGTCCTATGGAGAGATTCTCTCTTAGAGAGTGAGGGTGTGCACTATCGAAGTGTAACAGGCTATTCTGGTCTGTAGGTTTCTTGTACAGTTTACTCTATAATATCCAGGAAGGAGACACACCGGTTGTTACTGGTGCTGGTGAATCTCAGGTAGGGATTGCCATTATTGATCCACCTCATAAATTCAGTAATGCTAGCTTGATCTTCATTCCAGATGACAAAAATGTTGTCTATATATCTGAGCCATTGTTGTATGTTGTTACAGAAGGGGTTATTGGACCAGATGTTTTCGTCCTCTAGATGACCCATATAGACAGAGGCAATACTGGGAGCAAAGGTATTGCCCATGGAAGCCCCATGGACTTGCAGATACAGTTGGTCCTCGATTTTGAAAAAGTGTTCAGTGAGGGCAATTCGCATAAGGTCAACAATCAGTCCAACCTGTGCCATCCATGACCACTCTTGTCTCCTTAGTATAGTCGGTATGACCTGAATACTCTCCTCTTGTGGTATGCTTGTGTACAGAGCTTCTACGTCAAGGCAGATCATTATCTCCTTAGTAGGACAGTATTCAATCTCTGTTAGTATGTTGAGGAAATGTTTAGTGTCCCTCACATAGGATTTGATCTTCGGTGTCTCCAGCCTATCGCATTGGGCACAGGTTTTTCACCACTTCCCCCCTCTGCATCTTTCTTTCTCTTTGGTTCCCTTTTGCCTTTTTCTCTCCCTAAATTTTGTCTATTTCCCTTCTTTGGTCTTTGCACGAAGTATGTTTACATTTATTCTGAAACCTTATGGTCCAATGAATAACTATATGCTATACAGGCTGCTTTTGTGCTGGGGTCACCTTTTTTTCAGCACCTGTTTCAGAGTAGCCAGCGATACTTACCAGCCGGGAGGTATTTGTGCAGACCTGGGATATATCCCTCCTTCCTCCCTAGTGGAGAGACCGGCTGCCTTTTTACCCCCTTCAGATATGGCCAGGTTTGGTCTTCCTGAATTCAGAGCATATTTAATAAATGAGGACTAAAGAAAAAAAAAAAAAACGATGTCAAACTTGACCGTTGCTGGTGAACATTGTAGATTATGGAATGGTAGATGATCAATGTGACCAGTTTCTACTGGATTCAGACTCAAAATATGTGATTTTGAACATTGGGTGAAATATGTGCAGGGACAAAAAAATATATGCTAGATGCTGGTGGTTCAAAAAAACACCAACTGAAGCCAACAACACGTTGGATACCAATAATTAGATGAATTGACAACTAGATTAAAATGTAATTATCCTCATTGCAGTTCAGTCTGTAAAACCCTTGTGGTGGCAACTGGAATCCTGTAGAAACCATTTGTAATTCATCAGGAGGAATTTCAATGAGGGGATGGGGAAGAGTTTGGAAAAGCAAACTATTTCCTTGCACATCAAGAAAAAAAATTGACACAGCTTGACAAATATTTCCACTCAGAGGTGGTTATTATAACAGGGTCGCCTCACTTAATTTTACAATATGTTAATTACATTTATTAGATTTTGATTATATATAGGTGTAAACTCTGAAAAAAATATTCTTCTCTAAGACATTTGTGTATTTTTCATAAGCAAAAATATCCACGTTTCCAGGTTCTTACCATGTTAGGTTACGATGCATGTTTATTAGACTGGCTTTTAGTTAGAAGGTTGGCATTTAAGCCGTGCTCAGCTCTTAACCTCTGCAAAGTAGATATCAATACATTCACAAATACCCTGTGAGGAAGGCTTAATTTTGCAGCACCTCCTCTAATCACTAACAGAGGTGCTGCAATATTACTGACAGGGATGTTGCTGCCTCTTTATAACTAGAGACAACAGTAAGGCCCTCAAACCCTCCCTCAGTTCCTTTATAAATTCCTATTCGTTTTCTTGTTGAGCTCCTGTCTAGACTGAAAGCAAATAATATTAGTAATGAAACGGTGCAATTCTAGCAAATGTTGTTATTTTTAGCTGCTTTGGTGGAACAATATCAAACCTCTCATGAAAGCTTTTCATTGTGAAAGAGAAAGGTCAGTGAGGAAAATAATCAAAGTACTCCCCATCCTTGGGAATCCATAATTTTATGCTGCTCTCTGAGATGAAAAGTGGTTTTCTTCACCTGCTCACGTGCTATCAAAAGCAGGTTTTCCAAGATGACGCTTTCAAACTATAGAACAAAACGAAATGTCCTTCAGATGTTCCAACAGAGGCGGCCATCTTGCAGCCAAGTCATAGACGCATTTGCTCAGTATGAAGTATTAATTCCAGAGACTATGACAGTTATCAACTGCTATTTGTATTTTTGGAAAAGGCCTGAAGCAAATGTGACTCTAAGTTTATTAACGGACATAACGCATTCCCAGTATGGTAGGCCTTGTTAGCTATACAATTGTAGGACCCCAGGGTCTTGGAATGCTATATACGTTTTAATATAAGCTCCAGGAATCCCTTTTGACCATTTATTTGGAAACTGGACTGAAATAAGTATTTACACTCAATGTCCACATGCCTTTCAACGACAGTCTTTAAAATAGGCTACTTTCTTCTACACGAGTTTTTAATTCTGTCATTTCCAAGCTGCGTCTTGCAAGGTATGAAAAGGACAGGCATTGCTCCTTACATTTTGATGTACTATTCTGGACTTCAAGTGGAATATTTGCTGGGCCCTGCCACTGGTGTACAGTTATCAATGGCAGTCACACCCATTGGGATTTTCCTTATTGATATGAAGAGAATAGAAAATGCAATTTGCAAATTTGTTCACTGCAATGTACAAGTTTAATCAGTGAGCCACTGTGCAGAGATCAATGGGTGCTTCCATTTCTTGATGGGCTGCCAATGTTCTCTTCAGTATGGCTTATATTCCTTGCAAACAGGACATCTCACCTTTATTTTAAAAAAGAACATTGGCAAAGTCAAACGGTCTGGTGTTGGCTGCCAGACTTTTGGCTTTGTCATTTTTTTTCTTCAGATGTGGTTTTTTAAAACATTGGGGCATATTATCAAGATTAAGCGATAATTATCGCTTAACACGGTTAGCGGCAATATTATTATCTCCGAGCTCCGCCGATTTTTATCGCAGATAAACCTTGCTATTATCAAGGTTTATCTCAAAAGCGATACAAATCTGCCGAAATGCATGAATATCGCTGAAAAGTCAGCGATATTCATGCATTACCGAGCTAATGCTCTTAGCCATGTTATCCACCTACCATTGGATAACATGGCTAAGAACTGCTCTGGGCAGGCGTTAGCTTTTGGAGATATTCGCTCTTAGCGCGAATATTTCCAAAAGTACGCCTTTGTAGGTAATAGGAGATAGCGATGTTAGGTACTGTTTACAGTCGCTAACATCTTGGCACGCCCACTTTGCATGTCATTAGCGATAAATATCGCTGACATGCAAAGTGGGCCCCAAGATGATCGCTATCTCCTACTAGCTGTCACTAACTGGTGTTAGCGACAGCTAGGTAATAGGGCGATAAAATTATCGCCGCTTTAGCGGGAAAAATTCCTGCTAAAGCGGCGATAAGGCCCTTGGTAATATGCCCCATTGTTCCTGAAGCTGCCATGTCCTCACCAATATTAAAAAGTAAACATTGGAAATAAAGCAAACAAATGTTTTAGTCTCAAAAAGCAGGCATTGCTCCTTGTGAAAAAGCAAAATGACGTCTTTCATAGTGTAGCTAGCTACTTGCTGAAGTGGGCTCACCCACCTTTTCATGCAGTATTTAGTAGTGGGTAGAAGAAAAATGTGAATTTGAGTAAAAGTTAGCTTGCATCACAGGTGACATGTGACATGTTTTGCAATGGAGCATTTCTGGAGTGAAAATTAATATTTTAATTCACTGCGACTATCAGTAGACAAGGAAATAGTATACTCTTCACAAATAAATCCATTTAAAAAAAATATTTCTCCGTTTCCCCAGGGCTAAGCACAATCTCAGCGTTTATTGCACCACTTTGCTTGAGTACCTACCTCAGTCAATTGTGTTGGTTTAGGGTGAGAGAAGTGATGGTTTCTGCAGGCCCCTTTGGTTGCACTGTTGATTGCTCTCCAATGATAAATGGAGCAGAGGGGATTGGCAGTTGAGATTCTTGCTAATCCATTAGAAGGTGGTGATGCTCTTGCTTGATGGCGCACCACAAAGATGGGCATGTTGTAGACCATTTCAAGACATGATTTTCCACCCAGGACAAATAATCCGTATTGAGTAATGGAAGCTGAAAGTGGTATAAAAACAAGCCCAAGATATCCATGTTTTACCTGTCAATTCTTGTCCGAGGGCACCTGTCCATATGCATTTGCTGAAGTTCACACCTGATCCTCTTTACTTTATTACGTGCCTTCGCATTTCTTCTTCATTGTTTCATATACTCTTCAATTTTTCCTACCCAGAATGAAATTCAGATGTCAATCTTTGATGGAAAGCAGACACTGTTGCCCCTTCTTGTACATTTAGGTCGAGCAGGAATTTCTAAAAGGTTGTTTTGTGAAAGAATTTAGTGAGGCAGAAAATGGAAGATATTTTTTCAGGATGTCAGTGGAATAGGTTTTATTTAATGCAAAAGAAAGGGACGCATTAAGCAGGTGACGTTTATGAACTATGATGTTATGAGACTAAAAGGCTATTGTGTTCAATGCAAATGAGCAGGAGGGGGATGTTTTGAGATGGAAGGGACCAATCCGTCACGTTTTCAAAGTGAACTAGCAGAAAGTAAATGATCAGGCAGGATATATTTCAAAAAGAATGATTGGGTGAATGAACAGATATCATTTTAAGAGTTTAGTGAGTGAATAATCCGGTGTGCAGTATTAAGTGAATAATCAGGTAACTGAAGGATCTAACAGGTGATGCTTTTATTGTGAATGAGTAGGTAGAGAATAAAACGATTTAGGATGTTTTCAGCGAGAAGGAACAGGAACTATATGTTTCCAGATGCAATAAACAGGCAGGAAATGTTTCAAGTGAAAGTGCAAATTAAATGCAAATTGGATGTTGTCATAACGAGTGACTAGGAGGTGGTTATTTTAAATCTAAACAGCAACTGGGAATTTTCGAAGCGAATGACTATGAACAGTATAGGTTCCAAATATACGAACAAGCAAGTTGCATTGAACCGTTTGAGAGCTAAGCGTTTCCCCCTAAAATGCAAAGCCCTTTGTTTGATCGTTGGGGCAGTTACAGCCCGAGTCTTTAAAAGTTTATTGCAATAGTCACCCAGACCGAATATGCATCATGTTTACCCCAAGTTTTTGGGGAAATAAAAGTGTCCAGGGATTGGGATTTACTAAGCAGAGCCCTGGAATTAAGCACAAATTTGGCAAAATAGCTATGTTTGAAAAAGGGGAAAAGTCTGTGCAAGAAAGTATGTGTTTTTATCAAAATTGCCTAAACCTCTTCGCACCTTTCAGAAATAGGGAGAAGAGAAAATAATGTTTTCACTAATATTTCTGCAATTTACTTTCTTGCCGATATGCGAGGGGAACAGGTGCAATTGCAAAACACACGGGTTGGATCCAAAAGAAGTTTACATTTCTGAACACTAAATACAATTCTGAATTCAGCAAGGAATCATTTTTGTAGATCGTTCAGAGCAAAGCAAAGCAACTAATTATTAAAATGAAAAAATAGTAAATGTGAGAAAAAAGAGACATAGAGAGCAAAGTTTTCATCTACAGTTTACACTGAAGTCCGATCTATGAAAGTAATATACTCTTACATCCCTGAGCATTCTGGTCACAGAGACAAATAGGGGGACATTTCCTAATTTTTGACGCAACGTGGCGTAGCAAGGGAACTTGCTTCGCTGCTTTGCGTGAAAGGGAGAGAGCAGAAGTATTCCATAATTACAAAGATATTGAGAATTACCACTCTCTCCTTGTGCTGGTGTACTGTGTGCTGCCTTGTGCCAACACAGGCACCCTTGCATCATAGTGCATAGTGCGTGCAATATGGGCAGTATTGTTTTGTGCAGGAAGGTATTCCTTCCTGCACAAAAGCTATCCTTGTGGGCGTATTCCTCTTTCTATGTGTGCTGTAGAATGTAGCACACATGGGTGGAGGAAGTAACGCTGAGAAATAAAGATATGGGTTTGCGTCATAATATATGGGTGGATGTTACAAATTTGGGTAACATCTAGGCAGATGCGTCACTTTTCGTCAGGATGCGTTGATTTTTTCCTTCATCAGAATTGGCTGCTTCACGTTAGAATTAATATATGCAAGGTAGGCATATATTCGTAAAATCCACTGTAAATCTCAGGCAGTGGTATGTATGACTTTTTCCAAAAGTCACGCATCGTCAGGAAGTGGAGAGCTGCACTTGAGATACATTAAAATTCCTACACCCCTAAAACCCAGGCTTTAGGAATGACACATTGGCTGTTGCAGAGGAATTTGACCAGCTGAAGACACTTGAAACAGTGTAATTTGCAATCAAGTCACATCCCTTCAACAGGCAAGTGCACACATAAGGTATGTAACACAGTAAATCACACATTACACAACATTAATGACTTATGTCACACATACATAGGCATAGTGGTACACATAAGTACACTTTGCCCACTTGTATGCGTGACATCCACAACCAATGTAATAAAGTGCAAGGTGAGTTTTTTCACCTTCTGTTACTGTATCACATTGGCACCCATAATGTAGGATACTTGCATCAGTCAAAAGTGGTGCGTCACCACATTTCTGTAGTTGCATCAGTTTTATGACCAACTAGCAATGCACCACTTTCGGGCCAGATGCCTTGCTGTATCCGTCCCACAGACTCATCATAATTTCTGACACATCCTGGGACCTTGCGCTGTGAAGCCTTGTATTGTAAATATGGTGCATCCATGGAGTTGTGAGGATTTTTCACACAGGAGCAAGAAATTATCTTTTTATATTTGTTATTAGCTCCCTCCATTTGAGAAGTAAAGTAAAAAAAAAGATGTTTCTTATCAATTTATGATATTTCTTGAAAGCAAATTTGTACCTTGCCTTCTCTTGAGATCTATATTGGGCTCTCGACTTTCTTTCAAGTTGTTTACAAAATAACCTCTCCTTGATTGGGGTGAGGAGAGCCATGACACAGATGGCCCAGAGTGTTTGCAACTGGTTCCAAAAAATGAGGCCAAGTCATGTATGTCTTCTGTAATCCAACCACTAATCTAGGCCTGATCATTAGTTAGCTCACTTAAAACAGGTGGAGGAAAGCTGGATAAGAGTCTGCTAAGGTTAACATTTGAAATTTTACTCTACTTGCGAACACAATTTGGCCTAGCTCCTGAGAGACTATTGATGGCTTTGTGAGCCTCTGTTAATATGTTAAAGGGAAGCAGCATTTGGTCTGACTAGGCCATTGCTTCTGGCGAGTCAGGACAAAAAGAAGTGTGGTTGTTAAAAATTGGGTCCAGAGTGCGGCCCGCGTATTGGTGGAGCCAACTACTCACTGATAGATTTCAAAAAACGCTAAAGGATCAGTGAGACTTTCTGCATCTAGTTTATCAAGAGTGTTATCAATATGACAGTTAAGATCTCTTAAAACGGTGAAATTGGAGTATTGTAACACATGTGGGGAGAGAGCAACACTAAACGCACGTACACAATTAGTATAGGGTCCAGGAGGGCGCTAGATTAAGACTCTAGGAAAAGAACATGTTTAGTTTAATTTTAGGCAGAACTGAAGACTCTGCGCCTTTTAGATTACGGACTTCAAAAGTAGTGCACTGAAGTGAGCCTCGGAAGCTAATTTCCAATCCTCCCCATCTGCCCTCTCCTCTATCACGGTGGATAGAGTAGCCTAAAGTGGTAGCAGCTGCAATGTCAGAGTTGGACCAGCTTTTTAACCATGTTTAAGTGATAACAAAAAAAATCTAGACAGTCTTTCAGAACACGATTGAAGATTTCCTGAGAATGTGTAGGCAATGATTACATATTTATCAGTCCTCCATGAAAAGTATTTTTCACCCGAGTCAGTATAGTATCAGATAGACTAAAAGCACCTGTGATAGTGGCAATAAGTGCAGGATGGCTTGGTTCTATATTGAGGACTGATTTACGCTATAAACACGAAACGGGACCTTGGGTGCACCAATGGTGTGACCACTGCACATGTCCACGCCACTAGTCTCTTAATATGCCCAGTTTTCCCCTCTGTTCCCACATCCCTCATTGCCACTAATCCACCATGCATGGATGTACAAATTGTCCTGGCAGAACCTAAAGTGCCATGTGGATTTAAAGTATAGATACCTGCGTCTAACTGTCTTGAAATTCCTGAGGGCTGAAAAATTTGACATTCCATTACATGAGAATAATACTTCTGCCAATTGGGCTCAAACCTTTGTTTCCTGCTACCAGATACATCTGTTTGGTTCTACTAAGAGTGTTTCTGCTTTTGAATTATTAACAACCATTTCTAAGTTAATATATTTCAGTTAATGTTGTTTTCCCCAATAAATACTTTTTGTTTGGCATCTCATCTCGGACCCTGCTTTTAGGGAGGTGCTTTTCTTATGAATGCCTTGTTTATATCCTTAACAATGTCAGGACTGGTGTGAGGAAGACAGAAGAGCAGGTAACTTCTGGATTACTTACCAGTTATCTTTATCACTACAAATCAACATTGCCTCCTCACAGTACTAGTATGTCACACAGCTTAGCCTCTGTGAGTGGGAAATGGTGTATCTAGTTTACTTTGGTACATAGTCATTTTTGGAATGGAGGAAGTAGGGATAAAGGGAAGTGGGAGGAGTATATATAGCTAGTAAAAAGAGAAGAATGATTTTTTTAAGAAAAGGAAGCTTTGTTTCCCTATTATAACTCCCAGCATAAACAGCCTCATGGAGGCTGACCACCTCCTAGATGTCAGGGATTGCAGGAAGAACATTGGCTCTGAGTAATGAAGATTACAAATTAGTAATACATATATTCACTTTCTTAACCTTTTTCTACTCGTTTTATCTATCTACGCAGAAAGGTTATTTCAAAGGAATGACTGTGCAAACAATTATGCATTTCATACTTGTTTCTTTTCACTTTTGATACCTCTGAAGAGCTCTGTATTGATATTTGAAGAGTAGCGCATTTCAAAATAAAAAGGTACTCTGCCGAGAATTAATGTTTCCCCGTTTGATATATATTTTCCTTTTATTTAGCCACAGCCTTGGGTTGGAAGTTGATACTGAAGTGTGATGGGTTCCCATCTGCCATGGTGAGAACTGGGAGAAACACAGCAACCTGGATGCAGAAGAAAGGGCTCTTGTTTTTCAAAACAATGTTTAGTTCAGCGCCTGCGGTGACTTTATAGGAATGGCGTTTCTTTGTGGAACAAAAATACATTTATCCTTTCAAGCCAGCATCTCCCTCACTCTCCCGCGCTGCCATTATGGTGATGGGTGCACTAAAGAAACTAGGTCTGGAGATAAATTAAACGCGATGCAGCGGCGAGCAGGTCTACAAAACAAATCAAAACTTTTTACGAACAAAATCCATGCTGTCTCAAGATAGGCTAAACAAAGCAATTCATGTAGCGTTGAAAGGGTTCCTAGAAGTACGCCCTGCCACACATTGGGAATGGAATAAAATATACTATTGTGCTTGCTTCAAACATAAATAATAGAAGTGGCGGCGTACAAAAGAATTACTTTGACGAGTTACAGTGCATACTCTGAATACTAAATGAAACAATTACCGTTACCAATTATTGTTTACTCTCTGTAACTCTCTATGTTCTCGCTGTGAACCTGCAACCATGGGCATATGTACACAGACGTACACAACTTGGCTGTAGCTGGCCTTCATGGAAATAAATAAATGATAGGGTGTGAATGTGGCCCGTGAGGCCAAGGGCTGTGTGAGCGCATAAATTCGATAAAGGTGCGATGAATATTCCAGCGTTGGGTCTCTACGCTGCAATTCCATTTTAACGCATAAGGGGGCATATTACCAACAACTAGCGATAATTTTTGTCTCTAACTTGTTTAGAGACAAAAATTATCGCCGCACATCGGCGATTTTTATCGCAGATAAACCTTGCTATTAGCAAGGTTTATCGCAAATGCGATAAAAAATGCCCGCATTGCATGAATATCGCTGAAAAGTCAGCGATATTCATGCATTATCGAGCAAATGCTCTTAGCCATGTTATCCACCTCCCATTGGATAACATGGCTAAGAACTGCTCAGGGCAGGTGTTAGCTTTTGGAGATATTCGCACTTAGCGCAAATATCTCCAAAAGTTGGTAATAGGAGATAGCGATGTTAGCGACTGTTTCCAGTCGCTAACATCTTGGCACGCCCACTTTGCATATCATTAGTGATAAATATCACTGACATGCAAAGTGGGGCCCATGATGGTCGCTATCTCCTATTAGCTGTCGCTAACTGGTGTTAGCGACAGCTTGGTAATAGGGAGATAATTTTATCTCCGCTTTCTTGGCTTTTAAAGCCAAAAAAGCTGAGATAAAACCCCTTGATAATATACCCCTAAGTTTTAAGACTTTGGCAGTCCTACAGTGGACAGTGCAATGCGCCATTTGCTGTAGGACCGCCAAAGCCATGGTATGACCCCCTGCCAGATTAGGAGTTGAATTCTGGTTTGGCAAGTTGTCTAACGGCATGTGCTGGAAGGGGGGTACAAATTCAGGGGGAAACTACATGTCCCCCCAACATGCACCCCTAGGCTCTAATCCGGCAGGTGGCCCTGAATTGCCATTCCACCACTCTTTTATGGCAGGTTCACAGCCATAAGGGTGGTGTAATGGAAACTAGGAATATGCTTGAAAGTGCCAGCTACGACACTGCCAGTATATTTCTGCCAGTGAAAGGACGCTGGCCCAGCAGGATCCTTGATCCCAGCGGTGCTGGCGGTCTAAGGCTGTCCAACTGCTGCAGTTGTAATACTGTGGGTGGTCCCGCAGTGTGGCTGTGGTCAGACCGCCACCATGGGTTTGGCAGTCCACTGGACCACCTAACTCAAAATATAGCCCTTTATCTTTATGCCAGGCCTGTGAGACCCAACATACAATCTGTTCCTGTAAAATTAAAAAAACATTGCAACATATACAATCCATCGGTGATTATCCTATAATTAAAAAGATCCTCCTCACATGGGGACGAGGAATATAATCGAATTTTTGAATTGTTTAAAAATGATGGGGCAGATTTATCAACACTCTGCACTGGTGCAAAGTCACAAAAAGTGGCACAAGCAGGTGCAAAATTTTGAGAACTTATTTGTTTTTACGGCTCATATTTTTTTGCACTGGAAAGTAGCCATAAAAGTAAAGACATATAGCACTTTGTATTACTTTGTGCTAGTTTGCATATAGAAGGCATTCCATGGGTGGTCTGTGTACGTTCCCCAGTCAAAGCCATGTCTACTAAAATGGCTAGACTGGACTATATTAATGCCTCTTTGTGGTATTTACTAAAATGCCATGGCGGTTCCTCTGTAATGGTGGAGGAGTGCCGCCCCCAGCTAAACGAGGGAAATTAAAATTATGATAAAAACATTTTATTTTCATTTTATTTTTGCCTGTCTAGGAGCTGACAACCCGAGTCTTCTACTGGGTGGGGCCAGGCAATTCTATTCGGCAGACGTGGAAGGTGGAAGAATTGTGGGCACTTTTAATTGTGCATGTCTGTTTGGGCAGCCATTTTAGGTTACCCAAACGGACATGCACATGTACGTTTCTCCAACCCAGCTGTATTGCACAGCTTAGTTGGAAAAACACCCCAGGCACTCTCTGAGTGGCAAACAAGGCCACTCAGACAAATCCTGGCACTTCTCTCATGCTGGCAATAGCATTCTCAGCATGAGAAAAGTGCAGGGATTGGCATCTAGGAGCCTGGGATCGGAGGAGAGATGCAAAGCGGCAGCTGTCAGAGCAGCAGGTAAGTGTAATTTTATTTATTTATAATTGTGTGTTTAGCTTTGATTGTATTTCCTTCCCTGGCCTCACCACTAAGCAATTATAGCAGCCACCACTGCTAACATGGAGAAAGCTTTTTTCATCTCCTAACTTTTTTCACATTGTATGTGCTGCAAGGTACAGGACTCATCCAATGGATAAAAAGTTTTAAAGTTAGTCTAAGCATAGTATTTTGTGATGACAGGGTACCCCTAATGTAATAAACCTATGCTGAACAGCACACAAAATCATTGGAACTATAGAACAAAGGTAAGTGGATGGAATTAGGCAGAATGTTTGTGACCAGCAGTGGGGAAGAGAGCAGCTGCCTCATATCTTAGAAGATATGGCTCTGCGATGCTCTCTCCCTCCATGGCAACCCAGTGCAGCAACGTTTGTTCCACTTTTTGTCAGTAAATGTGGCCTGAAGTGTATTAACCAATGTTCAGGAAATATGTAAAAATGTACATTTGGAAGGCTGTGATCAGATTACATACAGTGTAATTATTTGCAAGCAAAGTCAATATAAATGAGGTTGCTCTATTACAAATTGTGTTTTGTGCTGTGGTTGCAATAGAATTTAAGTGACCTTAATTGTGTGCAACACTTTTTTTTGCCCATGAGTTTTTGTGATGATCGTGGGTAATGATCTTTCCAAACATCGGAAAGTTTCCTGTGCCATCTTCAACCTTGCAAACCCTCACACAAGATAGTTTTGCATATAAACAGTTTTCTACAGAAACTGTATGGCGCCATTATTTTCACTCAATCTAACATTCTGTACAATTGGGACTATTAAGAAACTGCATTTTTTTAGTATTTAAAATAGTACTACAGTATTGATACCCATTGTTGGAAAACCATCCTGTGCCCTGGGCACCCCGCAACTTTTTGCTGATTGGCACTGGTGGTAATTGACTCTGACTGACCCAGGGCTCTGCCTAACCAGGCGCAGGGCTAGTGCTATGCTGAAAGAGACACACTTAGAATAAGTGAAAACACCTATTTACACTAGGTTACACTATGGGTTGGGGTACCACTGTGATTGGCATGACCTACCCAAAAAGGCCCTAGTAAATAATAGGGCAGGGGGATTGAAACTACCTCTTAGCCCATAGTATATAATAGGGCATGGCAGCTTAGAGGCCAGCAGCCCTTTCTGCACTTGCATGTGTGCACCCTGTGCCTGAGGTCAGTTTAAAAGTAGCCCTGTGTTGAAGGACTGTTTTAGAAATGTAAATTGTGCCCATACTCTGCTTTGGTGTTTGGGGCACTTAAAAATGGATAACCTACATTGTTTGGGCATATTAAGTGCCCCCAGGGTCTTTCCTAGGTGTCCCAGTGGTAGGGGATCAAGTATTTAAAAGGAGGACCCTTATAAAATGACTTTTATATGCCCCGGGTTAAGTGAAATTCAACCCCCCACATTGTGATAAAGTTCTTTCCAAAATCAACTTTGGTGCTAGGAGCACTGTGGAGGGAGGATCTGCAATATGTCTCCCCTAGGTGTTCCAGGGGTGGGGGCCTTGTAGATATAGGCAGAGTACTTATAAAAAATGTTTTTATAAGCCCTTGTGCAGGAAAAATGGTCCAAGCCATTTTCCCATTCCAAATCCCATGCCACGTAGGTTAACATGGCAAGAAGTTATTAACTACTAGCTCTTGATAGGAGAAGGCTAAAAAAAACTTCAAAGATGTCCCAGAATGGTATTAATAAACTGAACAATATAATGTTTTTGAAGTTCTCCTAAAATGTACAGACAAGAAGTTATAAGAAGTTCTTGTTTGTTAGCCCAGATTCAGCCTTCCAGTGGTCTCTCCTGATTAGTCAGAGTTAAATGGATTAGCCAGGCTCATTTTAAGAGGTGATAAAGAGCCCTTGGGGTTAACCTGCTGTGCTGGGAGGGCAGTGTTCTATTACACAGAAATGCTTGAGCAGGAGGAGGACTCGTAAACAATGGACTTCAAGGGAAGGGGAAGACACCACTGTGATTTACAACTCTTTTGAACCTAGCCAGATGCTAGGCTTAAGGAAGGAACGAGCAGATGCATGGGGGAGAGACTATGGAGATTAGCCATCCTAGGAGTGTGTTTAGCCAGCTCTTCTCTCTTTTCTGGAAAATCAGCCATTATGAATTTGGAAGAATTGGGGCACCCTGGGACAAAATAGTGCCACACTCTGCAGGAAGTGGTCATACTTTTGGGCTGTACCCTACAAACCATTGGATAGGAGTGACCTCCTGCTTGACCCAGAGAACTTGGAATGAGTATCTGAGAGGGGCAGAGCCTCTCAGGTCTGCTGCTTGAAACTTAAGAAAGCAAGACAGGCAATGCTGAGAAGTTTGATGTGCGTTTCCTAAGGCCTCTACTCTGAAGATTGCAGCTTCTGCAAAATCTAGAAATACAGCCCTGTGGACTACCTGCTGTAAAAGTACGAAATAGTGGACTCCCTGCAAGCTACAGGTTAACAGATTTCACCTGGAACATCACCACCAAGAAACCTCAACCTGGAGAACTACCAGTGGATTTGTAAGGATTTTGTCCAAGTGGATTGTGGGAGCTGAAGTCTTCAACTTTCAAGGGCCATCTTGGAGATTCCAGACCTTTGTAGAGAGGTTGAGACACTGTGGGACCCTTTAGGGAACTTCGAGAAGAAATTCCAGAAGTTTGGAGAACTTTGGAAAAAAGCTTCATAAGTGGACCCACTCAGCCTGGTCAGCCTGGTTGCAAGCCTTCAACCGCGAGACTGCCTGCTGTCAGGTTTGTCCAGCTGAAAAGCTCCGTAGGACCTACATCCAGAGTTTGACCGGGAGTAGTCAAAATCTGAGGCCGGCGAACCCTCACCGAATCCGGCCTGTTGAAGAGCTTCGAGGGACCCAGCGAGAAAAAACACAATAAAAGTTTCTAAGTCCGAACAAAGAAAAGGTGAGCAGGGGCACCCGCAAAAGTCAAGCCACCTGCCTTCAACCGTGATCCTTGGAATGCTCCGGAGGTCAGACTTCCATAAGTTTGACTGGGAACTTATCACAAGGCGATCCGGCGTACCCTCACTGAATCTGAACTGGCTGAGAGCTTCGATAGATCCTGGGAAGAAAAGCTCAAGAAAAGTTTCTAAGTCAGAGGGTGAAAACTTTAACGGAGATCTACCGTGAAGGTTAGTCGCCCAGGGCTCCATTGCAGTCGGCCAAAAACTTTTACCCGGTCTATCGGGACCAGATGTCCAGATAAGGCGCTTTAAGTTTCTATGTGCTAGATAATGCTAAATCTTTGAAAATTCATACCTCCGGTTCCCTACATTAGACTTTTATTGTTTTGGTGTCATTTTAAAGAGAAAAACAATTCATATTTTTATAAATATATGTTGGATTTTTATAGTCCATTATGTCTTAATTATGTATTGAATTGCTGTTTTTGAATGCTTTACATACCTGTCTTTGAAGTTAAGTTAGCTTGCTCGCAGCCAAGCTACCAAGGGTTGAGCATGGGAGTAATTTTTTCTAAGATCTATTCGGAGCACTCTTCTGTGTTAGTGGCCTTATTGCCAGTGGCAGATATACATTTGCCCCTACTGATAAACCACTTTCCGACACCCATATACTACAAAATGCTATTCACAAACCTACGGGTTGTGATATATGCCACAGTGACAGAGATCTCTACACATGTAGGTGTACATTTTAGTAGAAGATTGTGAGTGGCAAAGGCGGTGACTTGAAAATGGGGACTAGTTACTACTAAATGAGAGGTTTTCAATTTAAGCAGGAAAATGCTAATACAAATACACAACCATAAAAGAGTGATACTATTGATAATCATAAACTACATTTCGAAAGATATAACACAAAAGATGGTTGAACACAGTTGGTTGTGACCCTTAGCTTAGAATTTGGGTAATTCAAATACCACACCTGACTGCTCACAGATACTGTGACAAACAGTCTCATAGAAAACACTAAAGACAGGAAAATGAAGGAACACTCCATAGGAACTAATGGTAAATTAATTACATGATTTAACTATTTAAGTTATACATTATATGTGAACGTCAGTGCTAGCAACTATGGCTAGATCCCAAGTTTTGAGAAAAGCTGTTCCTATTCATGGAGCGCATTTCCAACACCAGCAACATTCTAAATCTGACTACCTCAAATGTCTGTTTTCAAATTTCTAGGCATAGGAATAGCAAAGTGCCACCCACTTTGAGCTAGAACAGTGACAAACCAATTTGCAGCAAAAGCTTTAAGCACAGCATTAGCTAGTGATAACTATGGAAGCTGAAAATCGCAAAAAAAAAACTGTTACAATTCCACAAAAGTTTTACAGCATTGTATTGGTAAAATAAAACACTAGCCAATCCAACATGGAATACATAGAAACATCTTCTGATACCTAGGTGTCCAGAAAAGCTTTGCTTTGTTTAAAACAAGGAGAAGCACACCCAGTATAAGCTAAACTCAAATGATCACAAGCTTAGAATCCTACATAAATTATGAAAATCAAAGCTAGGAACTATGAGTGGTTCCTAAGTGAGAGTTGCTCTGAGACTGTGTATATTATATAATAAATGGTTAGCATGCCATACATTTAGAAAAGCCCATCTCTACAGTTGACTTGTGACTCCCTTAATATAAATCACAAAAGAGAGGACTCACTAAAACCGGTTTAAGTTGACTCTCATGCACTTTATAAATGGGGGTTCCCTTTTTGTTAAAAGGACTCTCAGACACTGGAAACTCCAGTGGCATGCTTTATCCTCGGGTCTTCACCTGACTGTATCTGGGTAGGTTCAACCTTGAACCACAAGAGTGCTCTTTTAAGAAGGGGAGGGTGTAGTGAGAGATGAAATGACCTACAAGGATACCTGAACTATTATTTATGGTATCTTGTGGCAAGTTTAAAAACAAAAAATGTGCATTGGGAGTGATCAATATGATACCTGGCATCTGTAATGTCTGCATGCTTCAGCCATATTCTAGTGCCAAATAAGGTCAAACGACTTTCAGCAGGGTGTTGAACCTAAACTATAATAACACATTGTTAATTGTGTTTTGATGATATTGCTGCACACTTTTATGCTAAGCCGGTGTCTAGCATGCACAAATGTCCTAACAGGTAATGCAATTCACACAAACCCATATGAGGCACTGCCACATATCAAGGGATCTGTGGGTTAAAAAAAGACACAATTTAAAACATCCTATCTGAGTCTATAGCACTCCAGAATATGAATCTGACATTTCATGTGATATAACTTTGTGGGAGCACTTCATACAGATTTGTTTGTAAGCTATAATCACGCACATGCACTTGGAAGTGAAAATTCACAGTGTGATGAAGTGGAGGAATTATAAATTAGCCATGGCGATGCGAGATCATGCTTTAGTAAAGAGGCATGCATTCCAACCTACTTGTATGGTTTCGCATTTATTACAGAACGTAAATGTTTGCTATTTAGTCCATTCCAATGATATTCGAGGCAAATTGTGTTGCTGCATTGACATTGATAGGCCCACAATTTATATGAAAAAAAAACATACAAAAAGACAAGTAATTATTTTTTTTACAGAAATTACACGCGGGGAAAAATATCAAGGGTTTGGCCATGTCGCCCAATAGGCAAATAATTAAATAATGTAAGATGCACTTAAAGTGTAATATTGTGTTGACAGACTTGGGCCCTGATTACAAGTTTGGCGATGTGGTAGCGGGATGTCAAGCCACCGCCCTGCTTCCACACTGCCAAACCAGACCGTCACCAGGTTACAAGTTAATTCGTGATCTGGCAGGCGGATGGCATGGCGGTCCCGCAGAGTGGCAGTTAAGAACTGCACCCCCACAGAACTGCCAATGCACTTTCCTGCACGGCATGGACTGAGCAGTCCATGCTGTGCAATAACAGGAGTGTATGCACATAGGGGGGCACAGCATGTGCCTCCCTGCCTGCACCCCCATGCACAGAGGCAACAGACAGCCCTGTACGGCCTCCTTTGTTTCCCCACCGCCAGCCTTTTCATGGAAGGCTCACCTCCATTAAAAGCCTGGCAGTGGGGAAACTTGTAATATGCATGGTGGTGCCGCAGGGGCACTGTCATGCATATTGCTCCCCAGACCACCGCACCACTGCCAGGGATCAAGAATCCCTGACGGTTGCAGACGTCCCAAAGCTCTCCGACTGCGGTACTCGTAATGCGGTGGTCGGACCACTGGTGCAGCGGTCATTGACTGCCACCGCACCTCCAACGCAAGTTTGGCAGTCTGATGGACCGCCAAACTTCTAATCAGGCCCTTATACCTAATGGTGGACTTGAGCATCCTGGAGACATATTGAGATTCCACCAAAAGCAGACTCCAGGGCCAGACCTAATAAAAATGACTCAGACATGTTTTGTCACAGGCCAAATGCCACATACATACTAAGATATGTGAGGAATTGTGTTTCTGTATGGTTTCTTTTGGAGAGAAGACATTTTATTAACAAAGAATTATATACATTTTGGCAATAACATGAGCTGTAAATAATATGGAAAGATGTAGGCAAGAATTTCTGGTGTAATATTGACATTTTCAGGGAATTTCAATTGCATCTCTTGTCCTTGGTAGATAAAATTAAGGGCAACTCGAAAGGAGATGACAGGTTTTGGAAAGTTTTTCTGCTGTCATTAAGGACTGCATATGATTGCCTTTGATATTGAAATATGGACCGGAAAATAAATGTACTAATGGATGTCGATTTACCAAACACACCAGGTAGTGACATAATTCAATTTTTAATTCAACAGGGCAAATACTCTCTGCTGGGTATGGGCTAAGAGATCACTAGTAAGGAGTGGGAACTATAGAAAGTGAATAAGGCTCGAAGAATTCGGTTTACTCTCTGATCTTAAAGCTGCTACCTAGACCCCTGGAACCAATAGCGTTAAGAGCAACGCCTATGGCACCGAAAAGAAATTCATGAATAGCAGCTGCTACCCTTCTGCCTCTAGTTTGACGCCTCTGCATATTTTTTAAATAGGTTGTGAGTCACTAATATATTGATCAGTACTACCAAAAGGCAGCAAAGTCTTATAAACGGGATTGTCTTTATATTGCTACTAAATAGCAATTAAGATCTTGTTTTCAAGATGGAATAGCATCACTGAGGGCCATATGTATCAAGCTAATTAGCATTCGCCTTTGCGAATGCTAATTTGCTAAATGGTATGTATGTAACATTTTTGCTGCAAAATAAGGAATCGCAAAGTTTGCTATTCCTTATTTTGCGATTGCACTTAAGGAATCGCAAATTTTGCGATTCCTTAAATGCAATGTATCAAAGAAAAAATAATGCTAAAATGCCCATAAGGATTCGCAAATTACCACCAACTTCAAGTTGGTGGTAAGTTGCGAATTCTTTTAAAAAAGCAATTTTCAAAAAAACCAAAGGTGCCATATGACGCTCATACATGCCCTTAGGGCATGTATGTGCGCCATATGCCCCCACATGTCTTTTTCAGGGGTGCAGCAGGGTGTTTTTGAGACACCCCTGCACCCTTGAAAATATTCATAATTTGCGATTAGCAAATTGCTAATCACAAATTTCCCCTTCATTCCTATGGGCCTCCTGGCCCATAGAAATGAATGGGTAATTTGCGATTAGCAATTTGCTAATCGCAAATTAGGAATGTTAAGGAATCGCTAAAAAGAAGCGATTTTTTACATACATACAGTTTTGCGAATTCTAAATAGCGATTCCTTAAAAATCGCTATTTAGAATTCGCAAAACGGAACTATGATACATATGGCCCGTAGTGAGGAAACTATGTTAACACTTTCCAGTTCTTTTTTTTTAATGATAGATCGATGCATCACATAATAACTGTTTTTGTAGCTCGTTGTTTCACTGGTTTATTTCTTTTTAGCAAAACTATTTCGGAGTAATAAACCTAAAAGAAGAGTATTATCTGGGCATCATGCCAATGTTTCATTTTGCAATCTATATCCCATGGCGCACCTGTGAGCTTGGCATTTCCGAGCAGAGGAGCAGAAACATGATTTCTGCGGCAGTGAGAGGCGACTTTTGTGCTCTTGAAGCTTGGAGACCTGACTTTTGCCTCTTGTTAACGCAGATGCCCTGACATTAACGTCTGTGTCTGAGAGGCGCCATACAAATAAATCATCTGCAGCTAACTTCAGCAGCCTTTTTCTTGCTCCTTCAGTGCATTATACCCCCAGACAGAAATGGCTTGTGATATCAAACTGCAGACTTAAGGGAAAAAATCTGTGATCAGAGCACTATAACTTGGAACCTTGAAGCTGATAAATTGAATGCACAATAAAATGCCTTAAACGTATACAAATATTGGGTAAAGTAGCCCCTGCCCTCCAGTGTAAGGATACTGCAAGTCACCGAATATCTCTATGACCAAATAGAGGGTTGAGGCCCAAGGACATGGAACTTCAAGGTACCTCAGAATCCCACCCTTAGGGCCATATTTATATGGGGAGTTGCACCGCTCTTGCTCCATGCAAAGTGGTGCAAGCTCGACGCAAGTCCAAAATACGATTTATGAAGCCACGAAGGCCACCTTAGGTGGCCCCGAGTGGTTTCATAAATCTAGAGTAACGTAATGCTGCACAAATGTCTGCATTGCATTCCTCTGCCTTGGGAAATTATTCTATGGGCATTGCAACAGCGATCCCACTCCACTGCAATGATTTTTTATGTATTCCCAGATTTACCAAAAGTGGTAGACCTGGAAACGCCTCAAAAAGATAAGCTTTCCCAGGGGAGGTGTAACGGGTAGAAATATAGAGCAAATGTAGAGCAAATGTAAATATCCCTCCAGGAATTTCAGCCAGGGAAAATATAACTTTCTAACAATTACTTTCTATTAATAATTATTTAACATACAACTTTATCAGTGAATTGAAGTTTAATACCTATTAAGAATAGTTGTTTAACTATTTTTCTAACTAATCCCATTCCTGAGATACAGTATTAGGATTTTAATCTGTACTCTAGTTTTCCACATAGGAGAGGTATGCCTGCCACAGTGAAAAATAAATTTTGGAGGCTAGGCACTTTAAGGACACACTAATATTTAATTTCTACATGTCCTAATTTTAACTTCCATACAGCGCCTTCAGAACCCTTCTTACTCATCCTATATTCTCCGAAAATCAACACAACTCTCCTGCTGTCTTGGAATCTGGTCTACAGTTAAACATTATAAACATTATGCACTTAAATTACTTAACGAAAATCCAGAAACACCTGCTATTGGCCATGTATTCTACTAAAAATGAACATAACTCCTCTCTCTTCTTTACATCTTCTCCTAGTCATTCAGAATCAAGGACCAGATTTATCTAAAGATTGTGTTGCCCTTGCGTCATATTGGATGACCCAAGAGCAACCAATTCCTAAATCAGATTTATCAAACCACGCAAGGTCACCTCCCATAGCCCTGTGTGGCTTGGTAAATCTGGAGTAACACAATGCAGAGCAAGTCGCTGCCTTATGTTACTCTGCACCAGGAAGGTTTTACATGGGTGGAAAGTAGGTGTTCCCATACCTTGACTTATGTACTTTGGTGCATTCCCAGATTTACCAAGACAGGTAAACCTAGGAATGCATCAAACTTGCACGTTTCCAGATAAAGGCACAACAAGGATTCATTTTTGTATTTCTGCTCATTCTTTCCTCTTTCTACAAGTGCTACATTTAGAAGTTACATCTCCTTTTTGCAATTCCTTGCACTATCGGTAATGAAGTCACTTTTCTTTGTAACCTTCTACATCTCAGTGCCAATGAAAGTATTGCATTGACATGTATACATGTTCTTGCAGCTTTAAAAAAGTCCAAAGGACGAAACATGTGTCGGCTGCTTTTGTTTTTACAAGTACAACATCAGATATTGGAATGTTCAAGGAATAAAACAACCTATGGAAAAACAAGAAATACTATGAACTTTTATGTTCTCAATACTCCAGTCTACTTACCCTGCCTGATTTTAATTATATGGACAGCCTGTGTGTGCTTCGGTACCTTTTTAATGTTCAATATTTTTGTTGACAATATTTTTGACACAATATACCTGTATCACAATATTTTTGTAGCTGATATTTTGTCATATAATGCAAAAACATCTATTGCTACTGCTCATCATGCGATTCCATATTGGGGTAATTCTTATCATGGTTACTACTGACTACTGTACATCATGAGATGGAACATTAATATACTGTTTCCAGATCCCTTAGAGCCTTGCTAGAAGAAAACACAGCCAGCACTCACTGGGGTTGACTGTAGGGATTGTGTATAATGTATATAAAAAAGGAAAGAGTTGCTAGGATACCGATACCCCTCCGACTCCATGGGGCCCAGTTAGGTCTCGTGAAAAGTATGTATGAGTGTGTATGACTGAGGAATGCTTGGGTGTGTCACTGAGCGAGGTGTTTTTAAATCACGTTCAAAAATGCACGAAATGAATCACGTTTTTGTGCATGAAAACAACCACGGCCAATAAGTCCGCCTTCGGATCACAGAAAACCATCACATTTTCTGCATAAACACTGTGTGTGATAACATATGGGGCTAATCACCCCGTGACCTTTCAAGTTGTTTTTTATCTTTCAGGAACCACGTGTTTTTTGGAACAAAATACGTAGGTATTAATGCATGCACTTAGTAGAGTTTGCTGCAGTTGAAAGTCTTTTTCTATAAATATCTCAGTGAAAGAGCTAAGGAGTGGCGAACACAGGGCTGGCCCCTGTGTAGTCCCGAAGAAGTGCTTGGGGTATGCACGAAACATGTCGACTTAGGAGTTGATAGGCACATCTGGACACATTAAGTTTAGGGCAGCCTATCCCCCCACCCCGTTTTTAATATTACCACCTAGAGGTCAGAATAAAGTTTATTGAAAACCTACTGGACAGGTATTTTTAACCCACATCACATAGTCCACTCCCCACAAATACACATGCACCACACATAGTCCTTAAAAGTGCTCCTACGTAACTTCGCAAGTCGTAGCACGCCCCAGCCCGTAGAGGACTGGGATGGCCCCAATGATGAAGCATGTCACTGTGGGGCAACCCCGGTGAGTGAGGGGACACCTAAAAAAGGAACAACTTTTCCTTTTTTATATACATTATACACAATCCCTACAGTCAACCCCAGTGAGTGCTGGCTGTGTTTTCTTCTAGCAAGGCTCTAAGGGATCTGGAAACAGAAACCTTTTTTGTTTGACTTAAATTATTGGAGGGCGAGCCTAGCTAATAACCCTCTAACTCCCTTCCCCATTTATTGACATTAATATACTGCTTATGCTATTTGCTACTGACTACTGTACATCGTGTGGTGGAACATTGCTGCACATATATGTACCAGTTATGTGAATATGTCAGTGACAATATTAAGGTTCTTAACTAAAAGAAAGCATAGAAATTCACAAGTTATAGTTAGGAGAGCAAACAACAACTTTCCAGATGCAAACTTGAATAACATGAACAGCATAAGCTATGAACTTCCTCTAGATGCTGCAGTATCTTCTCTGCGTGGGAATGGTAATGGGTCCAGTGCAAGGAAATTGTCAGTAAGGAGTGGGAAACCCGATGGAGGGTCATATACGCATGATCTGTTAGTGTGGAGAAACAAAGGTGCCCCTTACAAACAGATGTACAATTGGTATTACATCCCAGACAGGGTTTATCAAATGCTTCCTAATGCAGGAGCAGCTACAATCAAAGAGGTGCTTTGGTACATATATGGTGGGTCTGTCCTATTAATTTTCTGGAAGGTAACACTGCCAGATTAAGGAGTTTGTGGATAATCCTATTAAGACGATCTTGCAGTGCTATTACAGAGGCTAAAGCCACCCAGATTATAAGGCATAATGAACTCAGAATCTTCCATTTTCCATCAGTATTTATGAGTAGCAAATGTAGCCATTGCTACAAGGTGAAAGAAGAACGCCCCAGCAATTCCCATACAGTGGCATACTCTGCTATGGAATAATTTATTGCACTGTTAAAGAGAAACTCTTAATCTTTGGTGCAACTTGGAAAAAATTAGTAGACTTTTGTCAGGGTAACTGACGTCTTTGACTTTAGAGCCCATCCTCAGAACATTGAATATGTTGTACTGGTTTTCATATGGACTCCCGGTAGCTCAGGTGAGGCCAGCAGAATATGCATTTATGGGAACTTTGATTGACATAAGTGTTAATACAGATGTAACATGTACACATTTGATTGAAGAGAACATTGACTATATATTGTATTATAGTGTGAGGGAGTGAGGTGAGTTGGTCTGAATCGAAGACTATGTTTCTGGCACGAGATTGCATTTTGAGATTCTATGTCATTTGTTTTGGACTTATATGGTAAATGAAATCCTCAGCTTATGTTATTTAATTTTCAAAATCAATAAAAAGATTGTTAAAAAACAGAAGGCAAATTATATATATTGTATCTAAATTGGGCCATTTCATGTGAGTGCTAGTGTAATTTTACACCATTTGCACTGAAAAACAGGTGACAAAAATTACATGTCCAGAGAGCAAATATTGCTAAATTCTGTTTTGCAGTGATCAGTTGGTTGATATTAATTTTGCATTCGTCACTTAATACAAGTAATGCAATATGTCTACTGTGGAAAATAGCCGACCCATAGGGCAATATATGTTCTCTGATCCTAAACTGATTTTTATTGAGAAATGTAACATATTACGGCTGAAAAGTATTACATTGTGAAACACCTGACCGAAAATGGTGCAATGCAATACTTGTCCATGATCGAACCCTCACAACCAGTAGACAGACTACATGCAGTAGAGCTTGATTTAAATTAGTAGTGAAAAGTGCTGAACATCAACTAACCACTGAATTTCAATTAGTATGGAATGTAACAAAAAAAGTCAGGTTTTGCAACAACATATTGGCACTAACCTTATGTATGCGATTGTTATCCTTCTTTGGTTTTGATGTGTCTTAATTTACAGCACTTAGTTGCAGGTTCGCTCTTTAGTGCTACAAGTACCTGTTTGATTGCTTGATTGATTTTGTGGACCTAATCAGTTACTTCGTGGAGATTGGTATAAATGATGAGATCAGAAAAATGCATACAATGCTTCCTAGGTTTAATTAAAGTCACTGTGCTCTATTTCACCTTCCTGGCCAAAGTAAAGGCAGTCTATATTTTAACGATCTCTTGTTATGTACATTTTCATGAAAGATTCTAGTACTGTTTTTTTATGAGCAGTTTTATGTAGCACACAAGTCACAGGGGGTAGCGTAGCACTTTACATGGGGAAAAACTTCATATCAAAATAAAAAAAAAAACAGTAAGATTGGGCTGATAGAAGATAAATACGTCGTACACCCTACAGAAAAGTGTGCTAAAATCCACTGCATATTTGTGAAATAACACCACTGATCTAAAAATTAAATATTGTAGAAATCTTAATAATTATGTTTTCCATTGTGACCGATAAGGAGAGTCACAATTACTCTTCTGCTTCTGCATTTAAGTAGTTTTCTTATAGAAGTAATTGGAGGAGACATGAAACATTTTCCACTTTGTCTAATAGATCAAGAAACGTCACACGGAATTCTCTTGAGCTCGCTAAAGAAGAAAATAGAGCGGTATAAAAGCATATCAAGTTTTCAAGAACTGGTAACACACTGGGTTTCAGTCCATCAAATTACAGCTTTGCCTTTTTACTGTTACTGAATGAGTCTAGTCATGCAGGCAGTGCCCTTAATAAATAATGAAGCCAGTTTATTAAGATACAAAATCAGGCTACCATGCGGTAAGTACTGTTAGGAGCAATGTTTGCTCAGTTGGTATGAGTTGACCATATATTATTAGTTGCTAATGGATAACTTAAGCCAGAGAAAATAGCTCTGGGTTTTTTTGCTCTTTCTTTTCAGTGGGAACTAGAGCCAAAAGTTCAGTTTTTGTTTATAAAGGGCCATCTTTTTGTTTTTAGTTTTTAATGAAGTGTTACAGTTTCACTGCAGATTTCCTCACTCATATAGGTGCCAAAATTAACAACATCTGAATAGAGGAGTCTATGATGTGAAATAAAGTTGTGAATTTCACATAGAGGGAAAAAAGGGGATGAGTCCACCTTCCTTCGATTTTGGTATTCACCAATATAAGTGTTAACGCGGGGTTTCTGGTCTCTAGTTACCTTACCAGATCCCAAATCATGTCGACTGAATCGTTGGTACCTGTCATTGAGTAAAAGACAATCTACTACTAGGTTAGTCAATTAAGAACTTACACCACTCTAAAGAATCACTTACCACTGGGAAAGGTTAAAAGTTTAATTCAAAGTCAAAAGTATCTGAAGATACAAACATCTCAGAATAAGATTCAAAAGGTATACAGGTATTAGTACAAAAAGATACTCTCTGAATATCCTCAAACGACAAAAGGAAATTATCAAAACTACTTCAAAGAGCATGAGCGTTGCAAGAATCGCTGTGAGTTGCAACCTGAGAGTCATTTACAGAAAGGAAAAATACAGGTTTAGTCTGTCCCTACACTAGACTAAGTGACATCCCTACTTAACAAGATCTTTACCTAAAAAGGTGTCAGCCGTGGTGACTTCCTAAGAAGATCACGCACTTCTCTTATTCTCTTCTGTAAATCGGTCTCTCGTGATCAGCCTATCTGCCTACCCAACCGCTTTCTTAAGCTCCCAAAATCATCTGCTCTGCCTTCCCCCCGGGTCGCTTTCCCTAATACAAAATCACATTTTCGATAGGAACGCCCCTCGGGACGCCCCTCACGTGGTACCGATTTCAGCGGCAAAACTCCATGATGATACTCTTCGGGACCCTCGTTAAAGTTGACCTTGGTTCCCAGGCTTCTTCTCCAGTTCGCTGGTACCCCCTGAAATTCCTGAAACCTCCTCCAGGCCTGCGCCAGGCGTCGCTGAACAAGGCTCCATTCATTACGACTGATTAGGACCCCTCGCACCTGCATTCAGACCATCCTACAGTGGGCCTCAAATTCCAGACTCCACCATATCTATAGGCCATAAAACATGTGTAAAACTTTGTGCTTGGTGCCTCTCGACCTCTTCTCTAACGAGCACATTGCAGATCAAAGAAACAACATTATCTGTTCAGGCCTACTTGATTTACATGAAGCGGGTCCCTGCACTCTGAAAACATTTAACTCGGTTTAAACAGTATTCTTTAACTAGCACACATTTCTATAATGCAACACATCTATAAAACATATACTTCAATACTATGCCTAATAATACATTTGCACTCTAATGACATTAAAATCCACGTCACTAAAAGTGTAGCAGCATCTTTCGTTTCCTGTGAAATGCCATGTGGCCTACACATTTTCATGGTTTGCAGAATTACATTTCGTTTTCACTTATTCATTTAACGTGTGACCCCAACATCATTTTAACATTTCCACAATCTCTACATTAGTTTTCCACACTTATATATGTATCTATTCTAATAAAACAAACACCCATATATTTTCACCATATAAGTTGACACTCTTGTGCAATACAATTTAAACTAACACTACGTGCTTGTAAATACGGTTTACTTATACATTTTTCAGATTTGTGCTCTCTCAGTCCCCCCTTTGATGACTTTCAGGAGTCATCACCATCAAAACAACATCTCTAAAATGTAGGACCCTTCAAAGTGAAGTCATGGCAGTACCACTTCTTTTCATTGTCTCTAATGCCTTCAGACTCTTATATTGTGTATCTTGCATCGCCGTTAGTCTTTTCTCCTGTTCTCTCATAGATCTCTGCAACCTGTTTGCTCTATACCATTGATACAATCGCACCAATCCCCACAAAGTGATTACACAAATCACAATTATGATGATGGGTTTCAATATGTACCAAACGATACCCTTTCCTAGGTTGGCAAACCAACCTCCAACTTTACCCATTCCATGACCTACTTTTTCCCACACATTTACCTTTGTCAGATCCTCAATTTCGTGGTGAATTGCAGTAATGTTTCGTATGTACTTCTCTAGAGGTTTTGAATTGTCTGGAATGTAAGTGCAACATTCCTGGACCTTCAAGGCCTTACAGACTCCGCCCTCTTTGGCTAACAGAACATCTAAAGCAAGTCGGTTCTGAAGAACCATTGCCCTTATCGATTGCATCTCTCCCTCCACCAGCATTAAGGATCTAGCAGTACTGGCAGATAACCTATCTACGACTGTAGCCAATCTTCTAATTTTGATGTCATTCAGTATCAATCCCAAGATAGGGAATGCAGCACCAAATACATCCCCAATTACCTCTTCAGCACCTAGCCCTCTCTTCCCTCTTGTTGGTATTCCTCTCTTTGTCGTTTCTAAATTCTCAACATGATATATATACGTACCAATTATCTGGTAGCTTCACATATGCATTTCTTCCACATACAAAATATACATTTGGAATTGCTTGCATCTCTTTCAAAAAATCTTTGGAGTAGTACTCCAATTGGAAAGCATGTTCACAACTGACTTGACCTACATACAGATTCTCATAATAGGAGTAACTCCTGTGAATGCACAGTTTCCCCCGTTTCTCTTTGTCTAAAGCAATTGGACCAAAGCTACCCTTTCTTTGCTGTATCCTTTCTTCCTTGGTCCAATCTGTTTCCCATTGTCCTGAAGCCTTTAGAATCTTCTGCCTCCTGTATCTAGTATCCACCTGCCCTATAAACTTTTTCTCAATTTCTGACACTTGACAAGTCAGATTATTTCTTCGGGCATGTGAAGTATCTAACGTTTTCCATGGAATGAACCATTTCTGTAATCTGTCTTCGCTCTTGTAATTGTCCCACTTGTTCAGATGCTTGTAATTTGGGACCTCTGGCAATGTCGAGTCAAAATTCGAGAAATAATACTCGAACCCATCTCGTCCATAGAATACGCTTAACAACAAACTACATGTGATTCCATATGTCAATGGAAGATGATGGTATCTGATACCCTCATCCACCGAAGCTGGTAATTGCATACAAACGTAGCAATTCTTCGCCTCCATGACATCAATGTATTCGTAAAGCAACTTGGCATAAGCATTTGACCTAAAGTTCCCCTTTGATTCATCAACATGTAATCTTTTGATCTCAGCATCTAACAAAGCCTTTTCTTTCTCAGTGTTTTCTCCTTTTACCTCAGCAACAGTGATAGGCTTTTGTGTTGATACTTTCTTTGTTTCTAATCTTGTCTTTGTTTCATTTTCATGTCCCACTATATATGATACAGTAACTACTAAAACTATAAGAGAAATCACTACCCCTAAAAGTGTGCCAACTATACATTTTGCCCTGCGGTTCGGGTTGCCGGCCTCCATGTTCTCAAACAGTGTAGTTTTGGGTGTTCTTCTAGCACCAGTTTCTCCTTCGCTCCGAACAAAGTCTCTCTTTCGAACAGTGTTTCTTCTTTTGAACACCTGGAAGCTGACAGTTTACTCCGCAAACAACATTAAAGTCCTGTAAAAATAGACAACCCTAGCCCTTCTCCGTCCGCTAAAAGGAAGTCCCTACCATTTTCTTCTTCCACTCGGCGCTAGGTTATCTTGCAACAATATTTACAAAGTTCTTTTCAAAAGTCTTTTATCAATCTGAAGCTATACGTGTTCCAAGAAGTGCCACCACATCCTCATAAATGTCCATACGAAGAAGGATTCCCTCAAGTATTGGGCAGTTCGTACAACAACATGGAAATTCGACTGTCTCTAGGATTATTCTTCTTATTTCACTCAGGACAAGAGGACAAACGAAATTAAGAGTTCATGTTTTTTCAATCTCCACTCCTGGTACTATCAACTCTACATCCACCGTTACAAAGGGGTCCGTTCTAACCAAGATCACTTTCTTCACCTTCCCAGTTCTGCGCCCCTTTGAAGACATCCGCAACAAAGTGTTAATCCAAGACAATGAGTGTTCCAAGAACTTCCACTACTCGTTCAAGCATTTCCAAACGAAGAAGAGTTCCCTCCAATATTGGATATTGTGAACAACAAACCGGAAAATCAACTGTCTCTAAAATCAATTTTCTGATTCCGCTCAGGAGAGGAGGATAGGCGATGTTGAGTGTCAGCAATCTTTCGGCCTCCACTCCTGGTAGCAGGAACCTTAATTGCACTGTGATAATCGGTTCAATTCTGATCAGGCTCACTTCCCTGACCCTCCCGGTTCTGTGACCCACGGACATCTGCGACAAGGTAGGTCCAATCAGGAGTAGAGTATCTTCTGTTAGGTACTCGCACCCTCCTTGATCTTCTTGGACCTTCCTGGACTTGATCCTGGGTATCTTCTTCCGGATCCGAATCTTCAGATATAGGAACAAGCGTTTCTTCCCGAGCTGACCTTAAGCTTAGCCTCCTCCTTCTTCCCGGCCAGGTGGCTGCTCCACGCCTTGTTCTCCTATTTCTCGTCCTCACACTCGGTTCTTGATCACTCTGGTACTGATCTGTGTCTGAGTCGTATTCACTGCAGCTCTCTCCTTCAGTTGCGTCTTCGGTCTCACTGCCGTCCTGCCTTCCTTCCTCTTCAGGATCAGATGCGTTCCCAACTCCTTCCGACACCCCCACAGCTGATCTGGTCCCCTCTTGGGATTCTTCTTCCACGACTGGACTTTCGTCTGGGAGAGGAGCTGTTTCTTCTAGAGGTACTGAAACTCTCCGAGTATGGGATGCATGGATCCAATTTGGCAGCCCTCCGCACTTCACCGCGGTATTCGTGATCAGGATTACCTGAAAGGGCCCACGCCAACGTACATCTAGGCAGTTCTTCTGGACGTGCTTCTTGACCAGCACCCAGTCCCCTGGGCACAGATCATGACACAGGTTCCTTGATGATGGAACTTCAGCCGCCTGCACCTGAAGGGACACAGAATGGATGACGTCAGACAGTCCCTTACAGTAATCCAAGATCAGATCATCCGTAATGTTCAATAAGGCAGCAGTTGGAACAGTGGGACGTCTCATGGCCCTCCCCATCAGAAACTCGTGTGGAGAGAGACCTGTCCTCCTGTCAGGTGTGCTACGCATGCTCATGAGTACTAAAGGAAGAGCATCTGGCCAACTCAAAGATGTGGATGAACAGACTTTAGCTAGTCGACTCTTCAGGGTGCATTTACTTGTTCCACAATCCCTGAGGCTTCTGGTCGATAACTACAATGCAGTTTTTGATCGATCTTTAATGCAGAGCACAACATCTTCACAATTTCGCTGTTAAAATGTGTTCCTCTGTCCGATTCCAGAGAGGCAGGCACCCCGAAGCGTGGTATCAACTCCCTGAGCAATAGTTTGGCTACTGTGAGTGTATCGCACCTGCGTGTGGGGTATGCTTCAACCCATCTGGAAAATATGCATACAACCACCAAAACATACCTAAGGCGGTTGATTTTTGGCATTTCAATAAAGTCCAATTGCATTCTATTGAAAGGCCCCCCAGACCTCCCAATGTGACTCAGTGTAACTGGTGTTCTTTTCCCTATGTTTAACTGTTGGCAGGTAACACATCTCTTGCGTACTGATTCTGCCGCTATCCTAAATTTAGGGCAATACCAAGTCTGCCTAAACACTCTCAGCATAGCATCTCTTCCTAGGTGTACTGGACCATGTATTTGTCTAGCCATTGGATTCGCTAGTTCCTCAGGTAACACTGCCCTCCCATCTGCTGAAATCCAAAAATCCATCTCGCTTCTCACGCAACCTGCTATCTCCCATGCCTTTTTCTCTGTTTCAGGTGCGTTCTCCTGCATCACTCTTAAATCCTCCCAAGTGTCTACTGTTTCCAACATCATGCTCAATTCTGTCTTCTCTTCCGCCCCTTCTATTTCTATCTTTGTGAAGGAATAGTCCTGCTCCGCACAATAGCGGGCGACTTCGTCTGCATAACGGTTACCTTGTGACACAAAATCTGTATTCTTAGTGTGAGCTACACACTTTACAATAGCAATGGCAGCTGGACCTTGTAATGCTTCCAACAACAGTCGCACAAATTCTCCATTTCGAATGGGCGAACCAGAAGAGGTCATGTAACCTCTCTGAGACCACAATTGCCCGAAATCGTGAACCACACCGAAACCATATTGGCTGTCAGTGTATATGGTGACTCTCCTTCCGCTACCTGCTATACAGGCACGAGTTAATGCAATGATTTCTGCTACCTGTGCGGAATGTACTCCTTCCAGGCAAGCGGCTTCCACAACTCCAGTAATGGTGCAAATAGCATAAGCTGCTCTCAACCGACCAGTATCGTCTCTTAAACATGAGCCATCGACAAAGTATATTTCATCAGGGTCAGTCAACGGCTCATCCACGATATCTGGTCTGGGCTTCGTGCATAGTTCAGTCACATCAAGGCAATCGTGGTCTTCACAATCTTCGCCTTCTATTACACTTGGTAGTGGCATCAGAGTAGCAGGGTTCAAGACAGAGCATCTCTTAAGGTTCACGTTCTCCGCAGCAAGGATAACTTGCTCGTAGCGCGTGAGCCTACTATTGGTCAGATGCTGTGTCTTGGTCCTGGTCATTAACAATTCTACTGAATGTGGTACATACACCACTAACTGGTGTCCCATGACAATACTATCACACCTTTCAATGCTGACACCTGTTGCAGCAACGGATTTGAGACATCCGGGCAACGCTGCGGCTACCAGATCTAATGTAGCCGAAAAGTAGGCAACTGGTCTACGGGCATTTCCATGGGTCTGTGCCAAGACTGACAAAGCACATCCCTCTCTCTCACAGCAGTAAAGTGAAAAAGATTTCTCGTAATCGGGCATCCCCAGAGCCGGAGCACGACACAAGTCGTCTCTCAACTGCAGGAATGCCACTAGGCATTCATTGTCCCATGGTACCGGATCACTCACCTCCTTGTGCGTCAGTTTCTGTAAGGGCTTTGCTTTCAGTGAAAAGTTAACTATCCACTGTCGACAATAACCAACCATTCCTAGGAACATCCTAACTTCTCTCTGTGTCGTGGGCGCATTCATCTTCATTATCGCCTCAATCCTGTCTGGAGACACCTTACGCTTTCCCTTTTCTAACCGGTGCCCCAAATACTGTACTTCTGTCAAACAGTACTGTAACTTGCTCGGAGATACCTTATGTCCATTTTCAGCTAAATGGTTCAACAAGGCAATGGAATCTGTTTTACAAGCTTCCTCGGTCTCTGACGCAACAAGTAGGTCATCTATGTACTGAACCAGAACCGAATTCTGCGGCAGTACTAGATTTTCGAGATTCTTCTTCAACAACTGGTTGAAGATTGATGGGCTGTCTGTGAATCCTTGTGGGATTCGACACCATGTTAAGACGCGATTTTCCATTTTAAAAGCGAAAAGATACCTGCTTTCTTCATCCAATGGGATTGAAAAGAAGGCCTGGCAAAGATCTATCACTGTGAACCATTCTGCTTGGCATGGTATCTGAAACAGTATCACTGATGGATTCGGTACCACTGGACAACATGAGACAACTATATTGTTAATTTTTCGAAGGTTCTGAACTATTCTGAATTTCCCACTAGGTTTCTGCAAACCCATAATCGGGGAGTTACAAGGACTTCCCACGATTTCTTGTAGTATTCCTTGTTGAATCATTGACTCGATCACAGGTTTTATTCCTGCAATCGTTTCCTGGGACAATTTGTATTGAGGCGTTCTGGGATACTCGGCATTTGGCTTTACCATTATTTTCACTGGTTCTACCCCCTTGATCAATCCTATTTCCTCGCCTGTGAAATCCCATACCCCTGACGCCACAGCATCTCGTAGGTCCTGGGGAAGATCTTCTACAGTCAGAGTAGGATAAAGTTATATGCAAGATTTTGAATTGGCTACCTTGAAGGTAGCGTCATCGTCTGTAGTCTGTACCTCCACTCCTTGCGGGGTGCAGTATATTGTGCAGTTCAATTTGCATAACAAATCCCTTCCTAACAGACATACAGGACTCGAATCACATACTACAAACTGATGTTCATTCATATGGTTTCCTTTTTCACGGATACTGGTTCAGTCAAAGGACTAGTCATCCTTTTGTTTGCAACTCCTACCACTTGAATTGTTTCCCCTGACATCGGTAAATCTGGAACCACCACTGATCTCAGAGTTGATCGAGTAGCTCCAGTATCCACCAAGAACGTTGTAGGACATCCTGCCACTTCAGCCTCAACAAATGGCCCCCTTTGATCCACCTCTAGAACTGCCCCGAGGGTGCAGTCCTCTTCTTTACTCACACGTTGTCCCGTCAATGGATCAATATAATAACACTTTTCTTCCTCAATAAAAAGAGGCATCTGTTTAAAGACCTTTCCCCCTGTCGCGATTTTCGGTGGCTGTGGAAACTGAGCTCTTGGAGCCGAAGTCCTCCCTTTGACCACCTTGCTTCCTGGGACTGTCGCCTTTTGAGCTGGAACCTCTTGAACTTGCTCTTCTAATTCTAGCTCTCCATTTTCAGGGTTAAAGGGACACTCGCGTCTCCAAAGTCCCACCTGGTGACACTGGTGGCACTTTGTCGTCTTCTTTAAAGTGGCAAAGTCTACTCTAGGTCTCTGCCCTTCTTCATTATCCTTGTTCTGACCATTCGACTTTCGTCCCATCCCCTGTTTCTGTTGTCCGCCCTTTCCGGCTGACTGCATTTGCACCACCATCAGCTTCTCCTTTAGATTTTTCTTTTTAGAATCTATTTCGTCACTGCAGTATCTTGCATATCGCAGGATCTCATCTAGTGGTTTGTTTTGCCAACAGATTAAATGTTGTTGAATCATCAAACAAATATCTGGTCTCCGCCCCAAAACGAACTTTGACACAAACTGTCCTATGTCTTTGGGATCCATTACATCGAGTCCACTATATTGTTTGAATATTTTCAGTAATCTTTCATAAAATTCATGAACTGTCTCTTTGGGTTCCTGTCTTGTTCGGTCTATTTTTACCCAATCTATATCTTGTGGAGGCACTTTATCCTTTAGCCAGGCTATTACTCTTTCATATTTCTCCATGACACTGTCCGACGGTCCATTAGTTCTAGCATTCCTCTCAGGTTCTACATTTGGCCACTGGACACTAATCTTGCAAGTTACCCACAAATCCCCTGGAACCACAATGTCAAACAAAGTGTTCAAATCAATCCACAATATTTTGGAGATCTTTACAAACCTCTCTACCTGCTTATACCACTCAACTGGATTCTCCCTTAACTTCGGAAATGAGTTGGTAAATGCAGCTAAATCTCCTCTACTCCAGGGCACATGTACATAATTTCCATTCGATATTTCTCGCAAAGGGAACGCCTCCATCTGCATTACCCTTCCCTCTGGAGACATCACACTTGTACTCCGTCTAACTGTGCCCCTTTTGGACCATCTCTCCTCCCATTTGTCCAGATCTCTCCACACCCTTATTCCCGATATCAACTCTCTTATGTGTGTTTTTAATCCTGTAGTTCTCTTCTCATCTAGGTCTTGGTCTGAGTACTGCAACCTATGGTTACTCTGTAACGTCTTTGTTCTGGACAAATCTACCATGTACCTGTCTGCCAGGTTAGACAGTTTCTCATGAATTGCTCTGGCCTTTCTAGTAATATCCTTTGCTATAAATAGCAGTTCATCTTGTTCGTACAAATCAATCCTTTCTAAAGGCACCGTTCCTTCTATAATCTCGTCTAGATCGGATTTTAGGCTGGAGACATCAAGCCTTTTAACCTTTATAGCTGCTTTCAGTACTTCGGCTCTCGGTGCTCCTTCAGCCTTTCTCTCATCCCAGCTCCTAGTTCTACGTCTAGGCTCTGGTGTGTTATGTGGAGTCCTCCCATGCTCCCATCTCTCTAGGTCCCATGCCTTTCCATCTTCTCGGGGTGTATGGTGAAACACTCCTTCGCGCCTCATAGCCCCGCATTCCCCATCCTGTCCGGGTTCTCGGGATGCATGGTAAGGCATTCCGTTACTCCCTCTTTCTTCTCCCTGCCTCTGTGACCTCTGATCACTTGATGTATGACGTGATCTTTCACTGTTCCCTCTTTGCCAGTGTTGTACATCTTCCCCAGGTGCGTGATGAGTGCACCTAAACCTATCTCTGTACTCTTGTGTTCTTTGGTCTCCCTCGTTTTTCATGAGGCGAGACATCTCCTCACACTCCATACTCCTACCATTCTGCTCCTGCTGTTCCCTCCGATCTATAGGACGTGTAACTCTTCCATTCTCCTGACTTTGACCCTCTCGCCCCTGACTGCTTTCGCTAGCCCCGCAATGAGATACAGTCCCGTTACCTCGGTTTTCCCACTCGGGTTCTGTTCTTGACCTATTACTCAGAGTTACCGTGGACCCCTCCCATTCTCTCAAATCTGTTCTTAATTCTGTATAAGATTTCGGCCGTGGTCCCCTCAGGTCCATCGGTCCTCTCTGACCTCCCTGTCCTGTGTTGGGACCCACAGTCGTATCGAATGGGGTGTTCCACGTTACCGATCCTGGCAATTGCTTCCATGCATTTGTCATGTTATTCCTCCTTTCCATCTCAATCCTTTCTCTATCTAACCGTGCCTGCTCTTCCCCTCTCCCATGATCTGGATTGTAAATCGACACTATAGGTCCTATGGTAACAGGTACTTGAAGAGCATCCGGTAATCCAAAAGACTCAGCCTTTTCGGTGATTGGCGTCTTTTGTACCACAAACCTTCCCACTACACTCTGTATTGTGTTGTTTTGAGGTGTCTCCTTGCCTTTGATAGGTGTCCATTCCGATATAGGGAGTGGTGTAAACCCCTCTATGGCAGTCCCATCTTCCCTTGCTAGTCCTCTATCTTCAATTTCCCCAACTCTCGGAGGTGGTCTGTCTATCAACAATCTGTTTATCACATTGTCCTCCGAATCGCTCTCCTCATCCTCTTCCATGAGGTTCCTCCCACCTACCACCTCCCTCATTGGATACAACTTCTCTACCTCAATAGCCTGTACCCTCCATCTCTTTGCCTCTTCGTCCCATTTAGAATCTCGCACTGCTCTTACCGAACGAGTCAATCTTTGTTGACGCCTGTTCAAATTCCTGTCGTGCGCCGCCCTAATCCATGCATTAAGGGCCTCAAACTGGGTTGGTCTAGGCGGGGGTTTCAATGAGGACATGGTTGCTTTTAACCTATGTAACACTTCTAACATAAACGTCCCATACTTAGGGAACTGCATTTCTTCATTTCCTTCCGTAAGCTTATTCCAAGCCCCAATCCATAATATCGTATGCAACCCCACATTCACTGCCATATAATGAGCTGGTGTACCCTCCGGCGGTGCCTCTTCCCCGTAATAATGTTCACTTCTTTTTCTTTTAAAAATCCCTTTCAAACACTTAAAGCACTTCATGATTTCTCTTTTCTCCGCGTTTGTTTACTTCCTGATAACAATCTACCAATCACCGCGCTGTTCTCACTAACTGGCCTATCCGATCGCGGCTGTCCTCCGACATCACTCTAGCCGCCCAACCAGAGCGCGGCTCTAGCTAACGTCACACTAACCGCTCAATCACAGCGCGGCTCTAACCGACGTCACTCGTCCCCCTTCGCAGCAGTTCCCCTCCTTTTTCGGCTCGTCTCCTCGGTCATGCGTGCATCCCATTCATACTCTGAAAAATGATTACTTCTGTCCAAGCGATCACCTTTCTTGACTGTACGCCCACAGTCTTTCTGTAGTTGTCACCTTAACTTGACGAAATGTCTTTATGTTGCTTCCAGACAATCGCCTTCTCTGATAGGTTACTTACACACAGTAACTTTCGACCAGCGTCCGTTACTCACACACTCACTCTTGCACTCCCCCTATCTCGGTTCCACGGCGGTCAATGGTACCTCATGACTCCCGTACTATGGTCGACAACTACTCTGGATGTTCGATACACCCAAAACCACTTAGGCTCTGGCCTGAACTTAAGATTCACCAGTTCACCCGTTTACCAGGTAACCAGTTTACCAGGTTGCGTGCGCTTACAACCTTCTCTCAATCACTCTACAGGCATTCAACTCCGCAAGACATTACAATCCAATTACCACACAAACACCGCAATCTGTTCACGCATGACCCTTGTTATACTCACTCTCCTCCGATACTGCTGCTTTTCTTGCCCCGTCTGCACCTTCGGCGCACGATTCTTCCGCTGCTCATCTCTCGATGTCTAGGGGCCTTGGGGTAAACTAACCTATGTAGATTACCTTCCTCAAGAAGATAACCATCCTAAACTGCTACCAACTGTTAACGCGGGGTTTCTGGTCTCTAGTTACCTTACCAGATCCCAAATCATGTCGACTGAATCGTTGGTACCTGTCATTGAGTAAAAGACAATCTACTACTAGGTTAGTCAATTAAGAACTTACACCACTCTAAAGAATCACTTACCACTGGGAAAGGTTAAAAGTTTAATTCAAAGTCAAAAGTATCTGAAGATACAAACATCTCAGAATAAGATTCAAAAGGTATACAGGTATTAGTACAAAAAGATACTCTCTGAATATCCTCAAACGACAAAAGGAAATTATCAAAACTACTTCAAAGAGCATGAGCGTTGCAAGAATCGCTGTGAGTTGCAACCTGAGAGTCATTTACAGAAAGGAAAAATACAGGTTTAGTCTGTCCCTACACTAGACTAAGTGACATCCCTACTTAACAAGATCTTTACCTAAAAAGGTGTCAGCCGTGGTGACTTCCTAAGAAGATCACGCACTTCTCTTATTCTCTTCTGTAAATCGGTCTCTCGTGATCAGCCTATCTGCCTACCCAACCGCTTTCTTAAGCTCCCAAAATCATCTGCTCTGCCTTCCCCCCGGGTCGCTTTCCCTAATACAAAATCACATTTTCGATAGGAACGCCCCTCGGGACGCCCCTCACGTGGTACCGATTTCAGCGGCAAAACTCCATGATGATACTCTTCGGGACCCTCGTTAAAGTTGACCTTGGTTCCCAAGCTTCTTCTCCAGTTCGCTGGTACCCCCTGAAATTCCTGAAACCTCCTCCAGGCCTGCGCCAGGCGTCGCTGAACAAGGCTCCATTCATTACGACTGATTAGGACCCCTCGCACCTGCATTCAGACCATCCTACAGTGGGCCTCAAATTCCAGACTCCACCATATCTATAGGCCATAAAACATGTGTAAAACTTTGTGCTTGGTGCCTCTCGACCTCTTCTCTAACGAGCACATTGCAGATCAAAGAAACAACATTATCTGTTCAGGCCTACTTGATTTACATGAAGCGGGTTCCTGCACTCTGAAAACATTTAACTCGGTTTAAACAGTGTTCTTTAACTAGCACACATTTCTATAATGCAACACATCTATAAAACATATACTTCAATACTATGCCTAATAATACATTTGCACTCTAATGACATTAAAATCCACGTCACTAAAAGTGTAGCAGCATCTTTCGTTTCCTGTGAAATGCCATGTGGCCTACACATTTTCATGGTTTGCAGAATTACATTTCGTTTTCACTTATTCATTTAACGTGTGACCCCAACATCATTTTAACATTTCCACAATCTCTACATTAGTTTTCCACACTTATATATGTATCTATTCTAATAAAACAAACACCCATATATTTTCACCATATAAGTTGACGCTCTTGTGCAATACAATTTAAACTAACACTACGTGCTTGTAAATACGGTTTACTTATACATTTTTCAGATTTGTGCTCTCTCATAAGTCGTAATGAGTAAATATGAGGGCGATACTCTGAAACTAATTCAACCGGGCACATGAGAACATCTAGTGTTCCATTGGCATTTTAATTATTTGTGCAAAATATATTTTGGAGCCTCCTGTTCAAAACAACTATATCTATCTATCTATCTATCTATCTATCTATCTATCTATCTATCTATCTATCTATCTATCTATCTATCTATCTATCTATCTATCTATCTATCTATCTATCTATCTATCTATCTATCTATCTGACTGTCTGTCTCTCTATATACATATACATACATATATATTAAAAGGAAGGGACGAAGCATCCTGTTAGTAAATGCACAAAGAAAATTGCTGAGGCCAATTCAATGAATCATCGCAATATTTTATTCTTTAAGTGACGAGTGGCTGCAGGTTGAAAAACGTCTTTTCCTTTTCTTATTTTCGTTTTTTCTTTCCTCTTTTCCTGACGCGTTTCGGCAGTCTTGCCTTAATCATAGGACTGAGGTTCAGCAATGTCCAACCCCAATTATGTGTTATCCACTTTGCCACGTGATCATATAGCAGCATACAAATCCCAGGATGCATTAGTGTGGATATTACTTTCATTCTGTGTCATAGTGAGTATTCAAATGTTACTTAATACCATTGCTTTGCACCATAAACTCAAAGTTTAATGTGTAGTATTCCCGATGCATCCTGTTTCAATAAAGTGACCACGTGCAAAGTAAAAAAAAAATTGGGCAGACATCGTTTTTCAATCTGTTTACCACCGGTAAACAATGTCTCTGTAATATGCAGAAGTTCAGAATTGCCAGAGAGAGAACACCTCTACCTTCTCCCTTGCTTTTCTTCCAAAGCATGTCGAAACTGGCCAAATCCATCCATGGGCCCGGAGATAAGAGGGTCATGCCCCCAAATCATAAATTCAAAGAAACACTTCATCGTGGGGGGACGGGGGTGAAGGTGGGAGGGGAGGTGGGGGGGCAATCCTGCAGGGTGGCCTCAGCTGACAGGGACGAAGCATCCTGTTAGTAAATGCGCAAAGAAAATTGCTGAGGCCAATTCGATGACTCACCCCAATATTGTATTCTTCAAGTGAAGAGTAGGGTTGGAGACTGCTGAACCTCAATCCTATGATTAAGGCAAGACTGCCGAAACCCGTCAGGAAAAGAGGAAAGAAAAATAAAAATTAATAAAAGAAAATACTTTTTTCAACCTGCAGCCACTCTTTAATTGAACTGCAAACTGAGGAAATGTATTATCAAGTGCAGTTTTACCTTTGAAATATTACTGTTATGAAACGCAGGATTCAAGTAATTTTTAATATGAAAAAAGACTGGGTTAATGCTTATGAAAGTATTTCTTCGGAGGTTGATTACTACGAAAAAACAAGCATTTGCATTGCAATAGATCTCGCATTTGGGAGAGTATAAGCTATTGGATTTGTAAATGACAATGCCGTTAATTTATCTGTTTTGTAATTAACACATAAATAAAAGGCATTGTCATTTACAATGCTAATAGCTCAAACTCTTGCAAATACAAGACCTATTTCCTTACAAAGAAGTGGCTGCCATTGTCCCGGGCTGCTTGGAAAGTGAAAGCGTGCAGGGGGTGCTGAATGTTGCAGGAAAGTCTGTTCTGCTTGCAGTAGTTAAACTCATTTGAAAATCAGCATTAGATTGTGCTGTGCAGTATGAGGCATAAGCGTGCACCAGGTTCCATGTGTAAAAGCCAGCCATGTGGGAAACCAGCATTAAAGTGTGCTGTGCAGCGTGAGCCACAAGTGTCCGCAACGACCTGTGCATTAAAAACAGCATTATGGAAAACCAGTATTAGAGTGTGCTGTGCCGCATGAGACACAAGCATGCACCAGGATCCATGTATGAAAACTATCATTAGTGTGTGCCTTGCAGCGTGAGGCATGAGCTTGCAGCTGGATCCATGCGTGAAAACCAGCCTTTTGGGAAACCAGCATTAGAGTGTGCTGTACAGCATGAGGCATGAGCGTGCATCTGGATCCGGCGTGAAAATCAGCCATGTGGGAAACTAGCATTAGAGTTTGCTGTGCAGCTCGAGACATGAGCGTTCACCAGGACCTGTGCATTAAAACCAGCCCTGTGGAAAACTAGCATTTGTGTGTGCTGGGCAACGTGAGACACTAGCGTGCACCAGGATCTGTGTGCGAAAGCCAGCCATGTGGGAAACCAGTATTAGAATGTGCTGTGAAGCGTGAGACACAAGGGTGCAGCAGGATCCATGTGTGAAAACCAGCATCAAAATGTGTGTAGTGCCACGTGAGAAAAGAACATGCTCCAGGATAAGTGCATGAAAAATACCACTGTGGAAAACCAGCATTAGATTGTGCTGTGCAGCATGCAACACAAGCGTGCACCAGGATTTGTGTAGGGAAACCTACCATGCTATGTGGAAATCCAGCATTGGAGTGTGCTGGGCAGTGAGTGACATGAGCATGAACTAGAATTTGTGTACAAAAACCTGCCACGTAGGAAGCCAGCACCAGAATGTATGCCGTGAGCCACCAGCGTGCACCAGGATCCGTGTATGAACAAAGGCAGTGAGGGAACTAGTCCGAGAATGTGTGCTGTGCAACCGGAAAGACACGAACGTGCACCTGTATCTGCGTACGAAAACCAACAATGTGAGAAACGAACATCAGAATGTACGCCACCAGTGTGCATCAGGAGCCATGTATGAAAAGCATTTGCAATGCAATAGGTGTCGCATTTGCAAGAGTTTACGCTATTGGCATTGTAAATGACAATGACTTTTATTTATCTGCTTGCTAATTAACACATAAATAAAAGGCATCATCATTTACAATGCCAATAGCTCAAACTCTTGTAAATGCGAGACCTATTCAAAGAAGTGGCCGCCATTTTCCCGGGCTGCTCGGAAAGTGAAAGCACACATGGCGCACTGAATTATCCAGGAAAGCATGTTGTGTCTGCAGTAGGAGAAACTCAATAAAGAAAATAGTACTTACAGACTCAAAAAGACGTACTGTGTAACAACTGAAGTAAAAGGGCCAGTCCTCATGGGAGGTTACAAATGAAGACAAGACGGTACTAAGGAGGGATTAACAAGCCTATTAACAAATCAGAAGCCAGCGTTTACGAAAGACAATGACACAAGCCAATGGCAAATATGGGAGGATAGTGGGCGGGGCTTCTATTCCAAAATAGCACATGCGCTGCCCAGGCTCGACCTAAAAAATAAGTTAAAAAACCTTGTCATTTATAATGCCAATAGCTATAACTTTCACAATAGTATGCAACCAATTGCATTGCCAAAGCTTGTTTGATTAGCATGGACACAAAAATATTGGGCAGCTGGTAAATGCCAGTTATGTTGTACGAGTCTAACTAAACATGCACTGTTATTCAACTTACTGTGCAAGTTATATGTTTGTCATTAACACCTTGTAAAACATTCATTATATGAAAATCAAAACACTTTATTTCCCCATTTTAATACTTTGCTTTTTTCATTGCTTTTTTTTTACTTTCACCCTTTAATTTTTCGCAGGTTTTGATACTAGTTTTCCCCTCATTTGAACCCCTGCCGTTGTTTCTATTCACTTCCTCTCATGTTATTTCGTTATGATTCGATATGCTTCAACAATAGTTTCTTTGCTTTCACAATGTTAATTAACTTAATTGCTATTTCCATTATGATTCATTCTCTATATTTATTGCGCGTTTTGCATCCTGTTGAATCGTGTATTCGCTAACTCAGCCCGAGCAGTGATCGGCTGCTTGTATCTGAACCTGCCCGGGCTGAGTTTCGTTTCCGAAAAGTGCCAAAGCGCAGGGGATACACGATACTATGGGGATACCAGACGGGACAACTGCCAAAAATCCAGGACTGTCCGTCCAAATCCGGGACGCCTTGTCACCCTATTGAGTGCCTTTGGGACAGTCTAAGCTATATAAAGTCACAAAAATAAACTAAGTAAATGAAAGAACAGTATGTTTGCGGACTGCAATAGGTAAGAGTAGGGTGGCCAACTGGCATCGGCGCAAATTCAGGATGTGAGTGTAAAAATTCAGGAAAGGGGTCAAAATTCAGGACTAAAATTCAGGACAGGAGTTTAAAATTCAGGACAGAAATTTGGGGCAACAGGTATGCTTTGCAGACACATCAGTGGATGTCATGCAATAGTATATAAATAAATAGGCAAGGAACATAAGTACAAGTCACTTCTCCAGGCCTGGCACTTCTCCTACCCCATCACTGCTCCTTCCTTGTCATTTCCCCTGCCCTGTCATTGCTCCTGCCAGTTCACTGCTCCAGCCCGTTCACTGCTCCTGCCCGTTCACTGCACCTGCCCGTTATCTGCTCCTGCCCTTTCACTGCTCCTACCCGTTCACCACTCCTGCTCATGCCCAATCACTGCTCTTGCCCTGTCACTTCTCCTGCCCTGTCACTTCTCCTGCCCCATCACTTCTCCTGCCTGTCACTGATCCTGCCCGTTCACTGCTCCTGTCCTTTCACTGCTCCTCTCCAGTCAGTACTCCTGCCCATGCTCACTTCTCCTGCCCCCTTACTTCCCCTGCCCCCTCACTTCTCTTGCCCCGTCACTTCTCCTTCCCCGTTCACTGCTCCTGTCCGTTCACCCCCCTGTCCGTTCATAACTCCTGCCCGGTCACTGCTCCTGCTCATGCCTAATCACTGCTTCTGCCCCGTCACCTCTCCTGTCCCATCACCTGTCTTGCCCCATCACCACTCCTGCCCGTCACTTCTCCTGTCCGTCACTACTCCTGCCCGTCACTACTCCTGCCCATCACTGCTCCTTCCATGTCACCTCTCCTATCCTTGCCTGTTGCTTCTCCTGCCATGTCGCCTCTCCTTCCCTGTCCCTTCTCCTACCCTGTCGCTTCCCTCACCCTGTTCCTTCTCCCGTCCTGTCATTTCTCCTGCCCCGTTCACAGCTCCTGCCCCGTTCACTGCTCCTGCCCCATTCACTGCTCTTGCCCCATTCACTGCTCCTGTCTGTTCACCGCTCCTGCCCGGTTACCACTCCTGCTCATGCCTAATCACTGCTCATGCCCCGTCACTTCTCCTTCCCTGTCACCTCTCCTCTCCTTCCCTGTTGCTTTTCCTGCCATGTCACCTCTCCTTCCCTGTCCCTTCTCCTGCCCTGTCGGTTCTCTCACCCTGTTCCTTCTCCTGTCCTGTCATTTCTCCTGCCCCGTTCACTGCTCCTGCCCTGTTCACTGCTCCTGCCCCGTTCACTGCTCTTGGCCCGTTCACTGCTCCTGTCTGTTCACCGCTCCTGCCCGGTTACCGCTCCTGCTCATGCCTAAGCACTGCTCCTGCCCCGTCACTTCTCCTGCCCCCTTACCTCTCCTGCCCCGTCATCTCCCCTGACCCGTCACCACTCCTGCCCGTCACATGACCTGCCTGTCACATCACCTGCCTGTCACGTCACCTGCCCATCATTCTCCTGCCCGGTCACGTCTCCTGCCCAGTCACTTCTCCTGCCCCGTCGCCTCTCCATCCCCATCGCCTCTCCTTCCCCGTCACATCTCCTGCCCTGTCACTTCACTTGCCCCGTCACTTCTCCTGCCCCATCACTGCTCCTGCCCCGTTCACTGCTCCTGCCCTGTTCACTACTCCTGCTCCGTTCACTGCCCCTGTCCTTTCACCGCTCCCGCCCGGTTACCACTCCTGCTCATGCCTAATCACCCCTTCTGCCCCATCACTTCTCCTGCTTCATCACTTCTCCTGCCCGGTCACCTCTCCTGCCCCGTCACTTCTCCTGCCCGGTCACTTCTACTGCCCGTCACTTCTCCTGCCCGGTCACCACTCCTGCCCGTCACTTCTCCTGCCCAGTTACTTCTGCCCGGTCACTTCTCCTGCCCTGTCACCACTCCTGCCTGGTCACCTCTCCTACCCCATCACCTCTTCTTTCCTGTTTCCTCTCCTGCCCCGTCAGTGCTCCTGTCCTGTCACTTTTCCTGCCCCATCTCCGCTCTTGCCTGTTTACTACTCCTGCCCATTCACTGCTCCTGTCCGGTCAGCACTCCTGCTCATGCCTAATCACCGCTCCTGTCCCGTCACTTCTCCTGACCCGTCACTTCTCCTGACCGTACCTCTCCTTTCCTGTCTCCTCTCTTGTCCTGTCACTACTCCTGACCCGCCACCTCTCCTGCCCTATCACTTCTCCTGCCCTGTTACATCTCCTGCCCGTCACTTCTCCTGCCTGTTACTTCTCCTGCCCGGTCACCTCTCCTGCCCCATCACCTCTCCTTTCCTGTCGCCTCTTCTGTACCATCACCGCTCCTGCCTTGTTCACTCTGTGTACAACATTGACAAATTACACAACGTGGTAAATTCCCCACAGTACTTTTTTTGGGGAAAGCCCCTCTGTAATCACTAAATAAGATCTCACTGGCACATAATATGCTAAAGGCAGGCGGCGCATTGTCATTCGAAAGGGGATAATCAGCCTCAATCTGAATGACAATGGGCCTGCCTACAGTCTGTGAGAGCTCAGGGAGGGACTGCTGCAGCCTCTGGAGTTCAACACAGAAGTGCGAGCTGGCCAATGAGAACTTTCTATCTCTTGGGGCTTCTCGCAGGGAATGCTGTAATTAATGTCCAAAATTACGGACGCTCGCCATTTTCCATTCGAAATTTGTAAGTTAGTGTTCTAGGTCTGCCTCTGTACCCAGTTCATGAAAACTTTTGTAGCAATCTTTACCTGGAATTTCGATTCATAAGGGAGTTTGTGCAGTACCAAATCACAGCATCACAGGCATAGCAATGGTTAATGCTTCACTGTGAAGTTTAAATAATGTGCAGATAGCCTTTAAATAACAATGATTTGCTATTTTAAACAACTTAAACAATGTGAAATATATCTTGATTTTAGGTTCCTGTGAAAAAAGATTACTCCTGTTTCAAAATGGCAACCATGATCACTGCACAGCAAGGACATGTGTGGCCTTTGTCAGACCGCATGCACACTAATCTCAGGTACCCCTGACACACCAGGTAATGCACAACGTGCTGCAGTGCTAGGGGAGGAGTTCAGCAGCACTGGGCGCTCTATTTAAACAAGCATTGAAAATGCAATAAGTCTCACATTTGCCTAATTTAGAGCTATTAGCGTAGTAAATGGTGTTGTATATGACAATGTATTTTACCACCTGTTGACCCCTGCAAAGCTCATCAGCATGTGCCCGTCATAAAAAGGATTATCTGACAATCGCATCTTAAACATTTTTCAACAATTCTATAGTTTCAATGCGGTTCTAAATGAAATTGTAAAATAAAATGTATATTCTCATAATATTAGCACAGTGAATGCATTCAAATAAGATATTATTCTTATATTTCTCAGATCGCTTTGTATATTTTTGTCCAGTCCACTATTTTCCTCCGAGATATAACCCTGAAAATATCTGCACTAAACACCTCAGCGCCTCATCAGTGGTAGTAGGTGCTATATAAATACCCATGTGAAGATCTTCTCCCACGGGCCAGAACTCCACCCCGGGTCGGTTCCAGTGTATCTTAACTGTCCTAAAGGATGTCAGGAGATTTTATCACCTAAATCTGCATAGCAGGGATCCACACCTCAGGGAATTTGCTAAAAAACAAACGTCTGCTGGAAGTTAAATGACACTCGATTTGCGGTCATGAAACCTCCCCAAAATGTCGGCTGGTTGGAACATAACACAAAGTACGGCGAGAAAACACTTTCTATTCTATCACACCACCGGAAATCATGCTCTTCGAACCAAGCATGCCTGCTGTTGGGAGTAGTAAAATATAGCAATTATCAGGGTGCAATAGCCCCTCTCTGGAATCTGGGCACAGGTGCATTGCACAATGCTGCACCAACGGTGATGCCAAGAAAGAGTTTCACACAGGGGCCACCAGAGCAAAAGCCCATTGAGGTGAAAGTCATTTGTTTCCCGTGACTGGATAGAGAGAAGAGGAGCCTGGTACTTGTTTCTTCGGGTAATCAGGAAGATGGAGTGACAGTGAGGAATTGACAGATTTTTGGTCTTCTGGCTCTAGAATATTTTTCTCAAACTGAGTCCCGGATTTACTATAATCTAGTGCGGGCTCTTGAGCAAATGAAGGTGGTGCTACTGCAACGTAAAGAGGAATAAAGAACAGTTTTAGTCAACTTTTGGAAAAAAAGGATTTTTGCCTATAAAAATTGACATCACCACATCGCTAAATCAACATTTTGTGGCGTAGGATCCTGACAACCCATGCAAATGACACGGAAGGGCACACATCCCTATAATTCCATGAAGAGCCTGATCAAGTGAACTCACAGGAAGTAGAGTGCCCAAGTGCTGTGTGGAAACCTAGCTGCAAATGAATGAATACCAGCGAAACACTGGGCAAAATGTGTATCACGTGATATCTTGCCACATAACATGTATTTCTGCAAAATTACACATATTATGCTATTAAGTCGGGTGGTTCTTTTGTGCACAGAAAGATTTGTACTTGAGGGTGTGCCTCGAAGACCAGAGTGAATAAACAAAGAAAATGCCAACGCTGCAAAATCATTCACATGCTGGAAGAGCAATGACCATAACAATTGCCCTAAAGAAACCACTTGTTCCGTTTCGTTTACAAATCCAGAATTTTTTATTTTTGTGTATTTTATATTGTTTAGATAGCAAACTTTCAATGTATTTAAATGATCTAAGGTGCAAAACAATTATTGTTCTTACAAAAGGTTTTTTAGATTTTGAAGGGAGCTCCTTCTATTGAAAATCACTCTTTCTCTAAAATCTCTTAAGTGTAAACTCATTCAAACATACTGTGACAGACCCATTCGTCTATAATCCCTATCTTCACATCCAACCATACCCTCAGTCTCACGCCACTCATACAGTGCCTACCCTGGGTATTGGAAACCTCTTTTTATTCAAGGGAAAGCAACAGTGTTTAAATACAAAAATTTCAAAATACTATATACATCTCAACTCAAAAACAGCCATCTGGAAAAATTATTACATTTATACATTTTGTTAAAGATCAAACTAAACAGATTGGCCTAGCCAGAATTATGGTCTATGGTCTACGCGTTTCGAATCACCCCTATTGCGGGGATTCTCCTCAGGACCAAGGGTGTCTCTCGTTTCGTGTCCAAGAGCACACTGTCAATAGGTTTGTACTATATTCTGGGGATGTACACGACTGGAGGATTTATCGGTGTTTTCTATCTCGTATCCAAGCTGTCTGTCCTTTCTGCTTTGCCTTGTTTTTTCTTTTTGTCCAATCTTTGTTCTCAGGTCTTTTGGCTCGTTTCTCGAGTAAAATGCTCCTGGTGCGGTTCTTCCATTGCTTTGTGTGTGGGACAAGCATTGCTCTAGAGCCCAAACACAAAGCAAGGGCACCGAACGCGATCCGGCTGGATAAAGTACAAGCAGTATGCGTGTTTTCCGCCCGACTCGTACAGCTGTACGAGCGAGCAAGTACAATGCGAGCAAGAAGAAATTCATCAAACGAATCGTTTCCTGGTCCGAACCGCTCAGTATGTCTCATCTGTAAGCAAACCGTGCCGTGCAATGGATGCGATTTACGACAAGCTAGTACAATGCAAGCGTCAGACAGCCAGTTCGAGCCAAACTTTCCAACTCGCAAAACGTCCAGGACTTTGCCTTTGGGGGTCCACGTCGGACCCCATGTCACCCGCAGCCTTACGACTCGGACACAGGGGGAGACCCAAGGGTCTCCCCAACACAGACATCTACGGTGCGGATGGAACCGACACATACCCACTGTAGGGGGCGCCTTTGTGCGAGACGTACCCATTCAATTAATGGGAGCCCATGTACGCGTCGTACGACCGGCTCCCATTGACTTCTATGGGAGTCTGACCGAACCAAGTCCGGCAGCATGCGGCCGCATCGTACGGCTCTGTTGGAAAACACTCTAAATCCGTCTCGGTCGGAGAGCTTTCCGACCCAGATCGGAATCGGGCCCTAAGTAGTAAACTTGCAAAAACAACAATTGATGGACAGAATGCAGAACAATGTCATACATTCAGCCCAGTACAGAGATCTGGGCCTAAATCCATCGTTTTTTTGCACTCCACACCACCCCAGGTCGCACATGGCCGTATGCAAATCAGCCTTGACCCTGTGCCTCATAGGAACAGTCCAGCTTGAACTGCGAAGCCATGTCTTTCCTGGACCGAAATCAAGCATCCAAGGACCGGTTTCTGGCTATCAGCCTTCATCAGCCTGGATAGCTTGACTCCAGTGGTGTGGAGAGCATGGGACTCACGTATGAGCATACCCATCCCACTCGGGGTGACAAATGCAAAAACAACAATTGATGGACAGAATGCAGAACAATGTCATACATTCACCCCAGTACAGAGATCTGGGCCTAAATCCATCATTTTTTTGCACTCCACACCACCCCAGGTCGGACATGGCCATATGCAAATCAGCCTTGACCCTGTGCCTCATGGGATCAGTCCAGCCCGAACTGCCAAGCCATGTCTTTCCTGGACCGGAATCAAGCATCCTAGGACCGGTTTCTGGCTATCAGCCGTCTTCAGCCAGGATAGCTTGACTCCAGACTCTCTGTACTAGGGTGAATGTATGACATTGATCTGCATTCTGTCCATCAATTGTTGTTTTGCATTTGTCACCCCGAGTGGGATGGGTATGCTCAGACGTGAGTCCCAGGCTCTCCACACCACTGGAGTCAAGCTATCCTGGCTGAAGATGGCTGATAGCCAGAAACCGGTCCTAGGATGCTTGATTCCGGTCCAGGAAAGACAAGGCTTGGCAGTTCGGGCTGGACTGTTACCATGAGGCACAGGGTCAATGCTGATTTACGTATGGCCATGTCTGAACTGGGGTGGTGTGGAGTGCAAAAAATGATGGATTTAGGCCCAGATCTCTGTACTGGGGTGAATGTATGACATTGATCTGCATTCTGTCCATCAATTGTTGTTTTGCCTATGTAGCAAACTTACATGTGTGAGGATCTTTCCATAGAAAAGCAAGGGTGCCTGTGTTACAGGCAGGACTGGTTTTGCTCAGGAAGGGGACCTTTCTGCACAAAAACAATCCTCAGAGGCCTGGTCCTCTATTAATGTGTGCTGTAGATTGCAACACACATACAAAGAGGACATTTCAGAGAAATAATGTTATTTTTCCTTGTTATGCCTTTGTTAGGATGGCATAACATTTCTTTTTTTAGTTTAACATATTTTTTTATTCTGGACTGTACCGGCATAGATGATGGCAATTTTGTTGGCTACATCCAATGCAACGTAGTCTGAGCTAGAAGCACATATGCATTCTTTTCGCTGTTGAGCCTGATCAGTGTATTGACCTTGGCAACATCAATATCATAAAGCTTCTTTACAGCCTTTTTGATCTGGTGTTTGTTAGCTTTGACATCAACAATGAAGACCAGTGTGTTGTTAGCTTCAATCTTCTTCATGGCAGACTCTGTGGTAAGTGGAAACTTAATGATACCAAAATAGTCAAGTGTGTTCCTCTGAGGTTGACCTTGGTTGAGGCCAGTCTCCCCCACACCCTGCAGCTCCACCTTACTGCACCCGTCCCCGCTGCTGCTGAGAGTGTCAGTGCTCCAGTGTTCGAGGCCCCCCTGGGCTGCTACTTGTCACTCCTGGTATTGCTGTCACTCTTGGTATTGTTGAACTGTGCTGCTGTGTAACTACTGTCTCACATTGGTATTCTTTTACTGTGCCTGTTTTTTTGTTTATTTTTACTTCTCTGCCTGCCCGTGTCCCTGCTCGCACGGTCCCCCTCCCACCGCCGCCCCCTTTATCCCTGCCCCCTTCTCTTCCTTTCCCTTCTCTTTGCTGCATCCCCTGCGGCCCCGCACCCCGCGCCCATTGGCTGTTTCCCACCCTCCTCCCAGCTGATCCCCCCCAGAGGCAAGCCCATCTGCACCCGTCCGCGCCTGGACCGCGCCCAGCGCCAGAACCCCTGGACCCGCAAACACTACAACACTAGACTTCACTATTACGCCAGCAGCCTCCCTGCACTCAACGTCGGCCGAAACCACACCTGCTTCAGGTCACCCTGTAACGGACCCTCAGACCCTTCTCCTGCCGCACCTGCAGCTTCACCTGCGACAGAACCGCCAAGCCTCCAAGGACAGGACCCAACCACCTCCGCTGCATACTCTTCAACACCCGCTCTGCACGTAAACACGCAGTTGAGCTCTGGGATCTGCTCGACACCCCGCCCCTACGTGGCCTTCCTGACTGAGACCTGGTGGAATGACTCCTCGGCGCCCGACATCACCATAGCTATCCCGGATGGCTGCAAGATCAACCGCAGGGATCGCGCCAACAGAACCGGAGGAGGAATAGCCATCGTCCACAAATCCACCCTCAAGGTCACCACTCATGCAGACGACACCCTCAACACCGCCGAACACCTGCACTTCCGGATCCACACCGACCCCAACACAACCCTCAGAGGAACACTCATCTACAGACCCCCTGGAGCCCAGGCTCAGTTCAGCGACTCCATCGCCGACCTCACCAGCACCCACGCACTCACCTCCACGGACTACATCCTCTTCGGGGACCAGAACTTCCACCTCGAGAACAAAAACGATGCCAACTCTGCCACCCTGATCGACAACCTCGCCAACCTCAGCCTCAGACAAATCGTCACCACACCCACCCATGCTGCCGGCCACATGTTGGACCCCATCTTCTCCACAGGCACTCACGTTGCCTTCGACCACACCACCAAACTCCACTGGACTGACCACCGCTGCATCCATTTATCCTTCAAGAAACCAACCACGCACCACCGCACCCAACAGCGGCCTCGCCGCTGCTGGAGCAAAGTCACCGAAGACCAGTTGACCACCATCCTCACCCAGAAACCACCCACCAACCCCACCAACCCAGACGCAGCATCCTGCAACCTCAGACAGTGGATGGATGACTGCGCCAACACCCTCACTCCGCTCAAGAAACCCTCGAACAACCACGCCAGCAAGAGAGCCACCTGGTTCACCGATGAGCTCCAGACCTCCAAACGCGCATGCCAGAAACTGGAGAAAATATGGCTCTACAAATGCACACCGGACAACCACGCAGCGCACAAGGACGCCACCCGCAGGCACCACCACCTCATCATATTAGCCAAGAGATTCTCCTTCAAAAACCGCTTGGATAACATCGCACACAACAGCAAAGAGCACTTCAGCATCGTAAAGGAACTCTCCAACCCCAGTGCCAACGACATCCCACCCTCACAACAATTGTGCGACTCACTAGCCATCTTCTTCCACTGCAAGATCGCTGACATCCACCACAGCTTCAACACCACAACCGCACCGACTACGCCAGACTCCACCTCCCCTGCAAACACCACCAGCGCCATCCGCCTGCCCTCCTGGTTCAACATCAACGACGACGAGGCACGCAAGGTCATGAACTCCATCCACTCAGAATCTCCATCAGACCCGTGCCCACACCACGTATTCAACAAAGCAGACGCAGCCACCACACCCCAACTACGGAAGGTCATCAATATGTCCTTTGAAACAGCGACATTCCCGTAAAGCTAGAAGCACGCCGAAATCAAAGCCCTCCTCAAGAAGCCCAAAGTGGACCTCTAGGACCTCATGAACTTCCAGCCCATCTCCCTGCTCCTGTTTCCGGCAAAGGCAATCAAGAAAATAGTCAACGGACAATTGGCCCACCACGTGGAAGACAAAAACATCCTGGACTCGTCCCAGTCCGGATTCAGATGAAACCACAGCACCGAGACAGCCCTCATCGCAGCCACAGACAACATCAGGCACCAACTAGACAACAACAAAACATCATCCCTCATCCTCCTGGACCTGTCGGCCGCCTTCAACACGGTCTGTCATCGCACTCTAAAGACACAACTCATAGAAGCCGGATTCCAATAGAAGGCCCTTGACTGGACCACGTCCTTCCTCTCCGGCAGAACCCAGAGTGTCCACCTCCCACCCTTCCGATCCGGAGCCACTGACATGGCCCCCCTCACACAAGTGGCCCGCCATCACAACCTCAACATCATCTCCTACGCCAATGACACCCAGCTCATCCTCTCCCTCACCAAGGACCCACACACCGCCAAAACCAACCTCCACGAGGGAGTGAAGGCCGTCACCGACTGGATGAGGAGTAGCCACCTGAAGCTAAACTCGGACAAGACGGAGGTATTCATCCTCGGACCCACCCCCTCATCCTGGGACGACTCCTGGTGTCCGACCACACTTTGAACAGCACCAACACACACCGACCATGCACGCAACCTAGGATTAATTCTCGACTCCTCCCTCTCCATGTCTAAACAGGTCAACACGTCTTCTCCTCCTGCTACAACACCATTCGCATGCTCCGCAGGATCTACAAGTGGATCCCGACCGAAACAAGAAAAACTGTGACACAGGCCCTCGTCAGCAGCAGACTGGACTACGGCAATGCACTCTACGCAGGAATACCAGCCAAACACCTACGATGACTACAACACATCCAAAACGCCTCCGCCCGACTGATCGTCAACGTCCCCCGCCGCAGCCACATCACCCCCACCTGAGAGACCTACACTGGCTCCCCGTCGACAAGGGGATCACCTTCAAGCTCCTCACCCATGCACACAAAGCACTCCACAACGCCAGACCAGCCTACCTGAACAGCAGACTCAGCTTCTACACCCCCACCCGCCAGCTCCGCTCCACCAGCCTCGCCGTTGTCCCCCGCATCCAACGAATAACCTCCGGCAGCAGATCCTTCTCCTACCTCGCCGCCAAGGCCTGGAACACGCTCCCTACCCACATATGGTAGACCCAAGACCTACTTGCCTTCAGAAGACTGTTGAAAATGGCAATGTATATGCACATAAGCGGCGTTCATTTGTGTTCACTGTACCCCTTGTTGTAAGCAGAACGGATATCGCGAAGCACTGACTGTGTTATCCCGCCAGCATAAGACCCATGCACACACGTACACGACAGCCATTTTAGGCACCATGGCCTCTCTGCCCGTTTGTTAAACCCCCGGCACCCCTCCCCGCGCACACTGCTCATGCATCGGCCATAAAACCCTCTCCCTCTGCGTGACCCTGCTCTAGAAGTAACCCTCCTGCTCGACCCACACCCCCCATTTCCTCCCAAGAACACCCTTCCCCTCAGCTGACGAGCCCCCCCCCCCCCAGCTGCACTTGGCCTTTCGACCCGGTCCCAAGTCCTAAGACCAAGCCTCGTGGATGTACACCCCCCCCTTTTTCCTGCCCAGCATAACAAAACCGTGATACACCAACCGAAGTCCCCCGATCTTATCGCCTGCCCAACCTTTGATCTGATCATCCCCTCCTGCCCTCGTGTCCTGTAGGAATGTCCGGCTGAGAGATCACAATCTCTTGTTACATTCAGGAGGGGAGGATGACATCTGAGCGACTGGTATGGGAATAGGCCTGAAGCTGGGATTCCAAGCATGTTTTCTCCTACTTCAAAGCGTCTTTATTGCAATAAGGAATGTTTGTGCATCATAAACATGTGTATAAAAGACGAAGCCTCAGATAAACTTGTTAGAGCACCTCCTGAAGACACTATGCGAGTGTCCGAAATGACAGGCTCTCCTCATGAGAAATAAAACTCTGTTCTTGTTTTCCTGCTCCCAGCGCCCGTCTCTTTATTGGGTAATTGTTCAAGATGGGAACTAAGAGGCGTCCTGCGCCAGCAGCCTGGGCATCAGGTGCGTTATGGGCTGACTTTTCCACAATTGGCGTCCCAACGCGGGGTCCATCAGCGACATAAGGTCCGGTAAGAGAGGTCCAGACGATGGGGTGAACATCTAAACGATTGGAGTATACCTGCCTTGAGAGGGCCCTCGTCCGGCTGCCGATTGAATGAACTTCACCGATTCCGAACGGACCTCTCTCAAGTGACCTACTGTCCTGACTGGAATCCCACAGGAATGCTGCAGTAAAAACATGGAGAAAGAGAACGATTGGGCGCTGGAAAAGGGAAGGCGAAGAATTGCCCACACGGTCCGGTCCGGGTAAGGTTAAGTAGGACGTCTTTACGTCCGATTGGTAGGATGGCTTTATCCATCTGATTGATTGATTGATTGTATTTGAAGTATTGGTCCTCTTTGAGACATTTTCTATCTGCAAACAGCGATGAATAGGAACGTTCCTCTCTCTTTACAAATAGTAAAGGATAGGTAATGCAGACGTTTGTCCCCCATTGTAATCCGTCATACCTATCTTTCTCCCCACTGATTGTTTGTTATCGATTTTTTTTTTATCGATTATTGCTCTTTGAGATATTCCCTGTCTACAAACAGGGAAGAATAGAAATATTCTGCCCCCCTTTGCAGGTAGTGAAGGATAGGTAATGCAGATTTTTGTCTCCTATTGTAATCCGTCATGCCTATTTTTTTCTCCCCACTGATTGATTGATTACTTGGACATTTTTTTTTTGTTCAAGGAATAGTTCGTTCGAGGCATTCCCTGTTTGCAAATAACGTAGAAAAGAAATATTCTGTCTAATCTTTGCAAGTAGTAAAGGGTAGGTAATGTGGACCTTTGTCCCCCGTTGTAATCTCTCATGCCTATCTACTCCCCACTGATTGGTAAACTAGTTCCACCCGGACCATTTATTAGAGGTAGGTCATCTGGCTCGACCGGAGGGCACCCCTAATAAAAAGGACATATGCAACAATAACGAAGTAATCACCGTATCCTGTTAACAGAAACTTTAGCATGAAACACGCTAGAAAGGAAAGAAAAGAAGAAAAAAAAAGAGAAAGAAATAAGAAAGCAAAATCAGTAGGCCACTGATGAGTTTTTGATTTCGCTACAAATAAGAAAACGTTAGAAATAGCTCACGATAAAACACATGATTTCGCTAGAAATAAGAAACGTTAGAAATAAGCCCGTAATAAGAAACATGAAAATAGTGAGAGAAGCCAAGCTTGACATCGCGACGGCCACGAGGCAACTAGGCTTCGCCACCCCTCACTGCTCCAAACATGTCTGTCCCACCGCCTGCCACGCCCCAATAACGGTAACATGAGAAAGATACAAGTCAGCAGATACCTACCCCCATTCTGGAAACTCCCGAAGTGCAACAGGTCCGCGGCTACGCCCATCCGGAAGACGAGATCTTCGGCACGTGTAGGGCGGGTCCTGCTGCCAGCCGTCGGCCGGGGAGGTCGTCGCATAAGGTGGGCCAGAAGAGGAGCCGAGGCCGACGGGATCCGGGCGTCCCCTCCTCTTCTTTCTTCAATAATGGCTACGACAACACGGGGGGGATGTCTTGCTCATGCCATCGACCCCTCCCCCCCTCGTATCTCCTGGTCCAGCCCCGGCTTGGTATGAGCTCCCCGTTCGGCCCTGAAGCGGCGCCTTGCAGGCCACCGGGGGGGGGATGTCTTGCTTGTGCCTCCGACCCCCCCCCTCTCATCGCCTGGTCCGGCCATCATGAATGTTAACGCCGAGAAAAACGGCATGGGGTGCGCTGGGAGGGAGAGGCGGCGCGAACGAGCCTCTCCCACCTCCCCAGGTGGAGGCCCCCAGTGGCACCCCCAACGCTCCACTCACCCGACAAGGGTTCGTCCACTCTTGTGATGCAGTGACTGCTGGAACTCGTAAAATGGCGGTCGACCCTGCAGGAGCAGGCACGGCGTGAAGGGATGGCCCGGTTGCTTGTCAATTAAGAAATGAGTCCCACAATCAGAAGTGTTCTCCTCGACTTTGAAGATTCTATAAGAGCCACGGGGGCCCCCGACCCCCGCAGACACCCCCGATGGGGAATGACCGTCATGATTGCCCACGGAACGATGAAAATATAGCCGCAAGACGTCGGCGCTCCCATGCTGGAGCCAGCCTCAGTTTAAATGACTAAAATCCTGCAGACTACAGTTCGGATCAGTTCCGGAGAAAACCCAGCCTGACCCGGTAGAAAAAATTGTTGCCTCCCTCCCCCTTTGACTGATGGTTCATACCGCCGATCCTTTCTGTTGCCCTTTAACGGAACTTTTGGACTGCCAAAAGAGGCTCTGGGCCAACCACGAGTTGGTGGAGATTTTGACTATGCCTGGATCTGCCTGGCTGCACCCAAAATGGCGCTGGTACAAATGAAACTTTTAACTCCTTGTTGTACCCCGATTGCTCAGCCTTGGTGTCATGAGATATGTATGCAATTTTTAAACACAATGAATTGATATGGGATGGGTACCGATGATGTGTTCGGACAAAGAATTGACATGAGATGGGTACTGATTGAACGTTCGGACAATGAATTGTTGTTAAGTTTTGGCGCATCATGATTATTGAAAGTTCGAATTTCAACACCTATGATACTCGCTCTCACTGAAGTTTCGATATGATTTTATTGCACTTGTCGCACTTTTTATTATGAAATCAACGACCACCGACTCCATTAGGTTTTCCACTAATAAGTATCCCCACATGTACAGTTCCAGCCTGCTCCGTGGCCGGCCCACAGGGTTGTAGGCCCGTATTTGTGCATCGACATTCTTATTAAAGATTTTTGGAAAAAGCAAACGTAGTTGTCACGCGTAGATTGGTAAGTTTCGAATAAATGACCACTATTTCCGATATAACTAAAATACAGGTGAAAATGGCTCAGCTCGATTAGTTAAGGGTTAAAAAGTATAGTACGCAGAAATATGGCAAATATGAACGGTCCAGGTTTTTGTTGTATGTGTTTTTCGTTTTTGTACAGCCTAAAGCAACCGCTAAAGATCCTGGTATTTAGCCTATACTTTATATGCTACCTGTATCAGGACAGTTGTTTTAAAATACCCCTAAGTCACCCCGAAGGAGTGCCACCTGACCCCCCCCTAGTACGAACGACAACGACCCCGTACCACTGTAGGTTATCCCTTTTCCTCAAAGGAGAGCACGAGCTCACCCCCCACTTTGCACCGACTGCCCTTTGTTCTGACCCCCCCTGCACACGATCCGTAATACCACACTTGGGCGACCTATGCTATCCTCAGGCTTCCGATAATCATCTCTCCCACACTAAACGGTCCACCTGGGCTTAAACGCCAAGTTGGCAGGGACTGCATCCCGTGGAGATAGGCCGAGTATGTAGTAAGTAAAAGCCTTTTCGGATTTATGCGCGCTAATGTGTTTTTAAATGCTGCCCCCGCCCCCCCCTTCTTTTTCCCTCTTTCTGCAGGTCACATCGGAACGTCAATTAAAGTACAAAACAAAATGGTGATCTAGCAGACGAAGAGATGGGAAAAAGGGGTTCGATTATGGTGCCTACACGCGACGGGCAATCAATGACTATTTCTCTCCCTGAACTTAGCGCTTGGGAGGACAGCCTGAAGCGGAAACTACAAAATATGACTTCGCTCGGCACCCCGAATAATGCAACCAAGAATGACGTGCACTAATGAATAAATTCCTACGTTTAACTAAATAGGGAAAGTTTAAGGAATATTCCGAAGTGAGGTTTACCCAAGTACCCTCCGCTTGGAGGACTAGAAATGTTGCCAGTGTTTAAAATTTACTACCTCCTTTTCGCACCCTCATAGACATGAAACTCAAAGCTGCCCCATTGTTCTCCCAACTGACACCCACTGTTGCCTCGGCCTGGAGCATTAGCCCGACCAGGTTAGTTCTTGACCAATTGCCAAAGGCGTAAGTGCGTGCAACCAAAGCCACCAGTGAAGGCAGCCGACGATAAAAGAGAAGAAAAATGTAAAAAGAGCTTAGGATGCTGAGGATGCGCAGCATACAGGAAGAGATCATTTTTGGCCAATAATTGTTCTATGTTTTGTCTTGGATTTTTGTATATAATACTAATAACTGTTCTATGTTCTGTCTTGGATTTTTGTATATAATACATGTACTGTCTCCCCCTCCTGAGTTTGTGGGTACGTAATGTATGGATCTACGTCGTCCCTCTGCCTGTGTTTCCGTATTACTTGACTCCTGCTGTTCTGTGTTATGTGCGCACTAAATGGCCTATTATTGTACACGTTTCTTTCTCTCTCTCTCTCTCTCTCTCTCTCTCTCTCTCTCTCCATGTCATACGTGTACCAAGTGGTTCGTTTAGAGTGCGGACGACTCTCTCTCTCTCTCTGAGGGTCCCCCTGTTCCCTCCTCCCTTGTGAGGTAACGTTGTGCCCCACCGGCACAAACCTAATTGGGTCTCTTCGAACACAAAGGTGTTCGGCAAAATTGACAGGAACTAAAACGATTGTAACTTGCCATATTACTACCTCTCCTTTCTGCAAAATGATAGAACCCGAGTTGGTCATGAAAGAAAGGACAGGTAAGACGACTGATGTCCCCTAATCTGGCCTTTTTATAGGGGGACTATAACGTCAATGGTCTTCTGTTTTTCAGTTCATTAGAAATGCAATCCCCAATGCCCAGATTGCCCCACCCCTCTGCACTTAAGTGCGGATGTCCAAAGCGTCCTCGCTTCTCCCGATTGACCCCAGCCCCATATCAGCTATCCCCGAAGCGTAATTGATGACCTTGATTAACCGTCGCTCCCCAAGAAAAGCATGTTTAGCTCTTGCCCCCCTCTCATGATGATAACCCCCCTGCTTGCAAGAGTTAGCCGACCCCGAAGGGAAATGTAAGATTGTCAGTACTTGGGTTAAGGACTCGATTTCGAGTTTAATAGAATACACTGTCGATGGGAGTCCGATTTCTCTCCACGTACGTCACGAAAGAACGCCAAATAGGCTTACGAATTCAGTGGAAATGCCCTCCTATAGACTCCATAAGTGATGACTTCTGACTCTGACCGATGAACCTATCCCCCACCTACTTAGGATTGGGGACGGAATTGAGATGTATAAATGTCTTCTCCTGCCAGTTTTTCTAAAACTTGTTTTGTACCCATTCAAAGATACAATCACCGGAGGAGAGGAGCTGGACGTGATGCACAGCCTGGCCACAGATCATGAAGCACGTGTGACCTCAACCAAAGGTGGAGTCGCAGAGCAATGAGACGCGGGACGAGGCACCACTCTCAAACTCGGCAGAAGAAGGAATGAAGGGCTGCCTTGAAGCCCTCGATTTGCTGATCCACTCGTGCCTGAAGTCCCCGTCCATTTTTGAGCCCGACTGATGGGCTTGCCTGCTTGTCGTCCTTTGCTCCTTTGGTTCCTTGGTGTGTTCAAAGATCTGATCCCACTCCGCCCTCTCTTCCCTCGATTATTCAACAACATCACCCTTTTCGCATAAACTTTTGACTCAGAAAAGAAGAGCAGCATTTAGATAGAATAAGGTTTTGCCACGGAAGAAGAAAGACACGCAGGTGCCCAGCATGAGGCACCCCTAAGAAGATCAGTTAGGAAACAGGACTGTGATCTAACAGCAGAGGACTGATCGCACCCTGCAACTCGTAAGGATGAATCCGAGCTGGACCTATAGCTCCACCGCCGGTGCTCAACAGCGCCAACTAAAGAAGACGGACTACCAGAGCCTACCAGTGATGGCTCGCTGTTAAAAAGACATTGTGACGAAGACCCCCTTCCTGAACTTTCTACCCACCCCTTGACTAATTGCTTGTATCGAACTGAATTCCTCCCTCAAACCATTCTTGTATTGCTTTCAAAAATGTTTCATCGGTCACTCATGTATTTAGTTTTCCAAAAGTCTCTTATAGCACTGACAAGACCCGAAGGTATCAGAGCATTCTTACTGTATGTTGATGTCACCGGAGAGAAAGTCAGAACCTGATTCTATAATGTGTCGGAACCATTTTCTTGATTGACCCCGACTAAGTATTATGCCGATCTCTAGACTTGTATGAATAACCCAACAAATGTAAATTCACATGTACCGCGTTCCGCCAATCGTATCGACTGTATATGGTTACACGCAATCTGCTAGTATTGACAAACGCTATTTCATTGGCCACACATGGCTATATGTACAAATGAACTAGCTTATGTAAAAAAAGCGGCGACTGTTGAAAATGGCAATGTATATGCACATAAGCGGCGTTCATTTGTGTTCACTGTACCCCTTGTTGTAAGCAGAACGGATATCGCGAAGCACTGACTGTGTTATCCCGCCAGCATAAGACCCATGCACACACGTACACGACAGCCATTTTAGGCACCATGGCCTCTCTGCCCGTTTGTTAAACCCCCGGCACCCCTCCCCGCGCACACTGCTCATGCATCGGCCATAAAACCCTCTCCCTCTGCGTGACCCTGCTCTAGAAGTAACCCTCCTGCTCGACCCACACCCCCCCATTTCCTCCCAAGAACACCCTTCCCCTCAGCTGACGAGCCCCCCCCCCCCCAGCTGCACTCGGCCTTTCGACCCGGTCCCAAGTCCTAAGACCAAGCCTCGTGAATGTACACCCCCCCTTTTTCCTGCCCAGCATAACAAAACCGTGATACACCAACCGAAGTCCCCCGATCTTATCGCCTGCCCAACCTTTGATCTGATCATCCCCTCCTGCCCTCGTGTCCTGTAGGAATGTCCGGCTGAGAGATCACAATCTCTTGTTACATTCAGGAGGGGAGGATGACATCTGAGCGACTGGTATGGGAATAGGCCTGAAGCTGGGATTCCAAGCATGTTTTCTCCTACTTCAAAGCGTCTTTATTGCAATAAGGAATGTTTGTGCATCATAAACATGTGTATAAAAGACGAAGCCTCAGAGAAACTTGTTAGAGCACCTCCTGAAGACACTATGCGAGTGTCCGAAATGACAGGCTCTCCTCATGAGAAATAAAACTCTGTTCTTGTTTTCCTGCCTCCAGCGCCCGTCTCTTTATTGGGTAATTGTTCAAGATGGGAACTAAGAGGCGTCCTGCGCCAGCAGCCTGGGCATCAGGTGCGTTATGGGCTGACTTTTCCACAAGACTTCTCAAGGCCTGGCTCATCGAGCAGTAGCAGCACCCCCCCACCTCAGCGCCTTGAGACCCTCACGGGTAAGTAGCGCAATCTACAAGTACTCTGATTGATTGATTGATTGATTGATTGATTGAGGAGCTCTCTTCCTGGGATACTTCTGTTGCATCCTTAACCTCAAGGTCCTTGGCCTCCTTAAAGTGGGGGCTGTCCTAATGTTCTTCTTCTTGTGACTGTGTACCCCCTTAAGAACAGCCTTTTTAGCTTTCAAAACCTTGGACTTTGCTTCGGTCCTCTCTTTCACCCCCATCATTCCTCCGGTACAAAGATGGGGATGAACGAGAGGATGGCAGAGCATTTTGACACATTCCCAGAATGACTATTCTTAGTAAATGTGGGAATGCACCAAAATCCATGGGTGGATACTTGGGAATGCCAACACTCCACCCAAGGAACGCCCACCCAAAGCAGAGTTACTCTAGATTTACTAAGCCATGCAGAGTTGTGCACAGTGGCTTTGCGTGGCTTAGTAAATCTGACTTACGGGCTTGTGTAGTCTTGTGTCGCCTTGTGTGATGCAAGTACAATGCAAGCCCTTAGTAAATCTGGGCCTATGTATCCTACCTCTGTGCTATTAAAGTCAATTGATTTACATGTATTGAAGTGTATCTGTAACATTCTTTTTTTATTCACAGCGAGGTAAGTGTCAAATGACATTGCCAGTTTCATGAGAAAATATGGGTTCTCTTTGTCGTTTTGAACACCACTGCAACTCATTAATTTTGATTTACTTTGCCTTGAGCATGGACATTTTGCATCAATTCAGTCATGCAGGTACATGTCAATTTAACTAATAGGTGTCTTTTGAAAAGTCTAATCTCAGAATGTCTAGACAATATTAGCGTCTTACGAAAATATCATAACCAGACTACTGACTACCACTATATTGGGACAGTGATTATATATTGCTAAGTACATATTTTCTATCCCTAACCACACAGCTACATAGCTTGAATATATGTATTGTCAAGGCACATAAATGTGAAGATAGATGATATGTAAATACAGTACTCAAATACTGTTTTCAAATGTGACCAAAGGTCAGATGATTCGATATTAGACTGATTGAAAAGGAGCTTTGATTGTGCAGCTAACATCTTTATTGTCATGTGCATTTTTTGCTATAGAGGGCACTTAGGAACCTAAAGGGATTGTCTAGAAGACAGTCATCACCTCCTCAGGGCATGAAAAGTAAATCCTATGAATCTCTCATTAGTGGTGTGGAGATATTCAGTAAAATGCGAACAATCATTATGAATGATCCACAAATTCAGCAAGTCATTCCCTCCTCTCTCTAGGTCACTTGTCTCTCTAAATCTAGGTTTATATATCTCCCTCTCTCCATTCCTTATCTCAGTCATTCTGTGTCTAGGTCTCAACTCCTTTCCCCCTTTGTTGGTTGTATCTCCCTTGTCCCCTCTCCCTCCTCTGTCTCATCTTCTCTCTGTATAACTCTATCTCCCTTTTACACCTCATACGTGTATCCATGTTGTCTGACATATGGATCGTGTCTTAAATGTTGTTTACATAATATTACCCCACAGGTTGTAAGATCTATCTATCTATCTATCTATCTATCTATCTATCTATCTATCTATCTATCTATCTATCTATCTATCTATCTATCTATCTGTCTGTCTGTCTGTCTGTCTGTCTGTCTGTCTGTCTGTCTGTCTGTCTGTCTGTCTGTCTGTCTGTCTGTCTGTCTGTCTGTCTGTCTGTCTATCTATCTATCTATCTATCTATCTATCTATCTATCTATCTATCTATCTATCTATCTATCTATCTCCCCAGCACAAGTTTCCCCTCTCAAGACTTTTTCTTATTTCATTTACTTCTTAGTTTTGTCTAGGTTACTAAAATGAGCACAGTTAAGAAAAATCACTTTACATACAGTCATCTCCAATTCCACGGATCTCAAGGAACTGCGTGTGATTGTGCATGCAGACTTTAACATTATAACCATAGCCAAGGCACTGATAGCCACTGTAACAGATGTACATAGAAAAGTCCTCAAATCCCTGGGGAATGAGATTAAATTAACCTAATAAATTAAGTGAGCGCATTAAAAAAAGATAAGAAGGAGAAATCCATTTTTATGTGAGAGAAAAATATGAAAATTACTGTATGCAGGATCGCTGATTTTTCTCCCTGCGCTGCTCAGTTTTGAGTGAACGGGGCTAGCCAATTAGATTAAATTAAATTTCAAGCCTGATTGATTTTTTTATATTCCATTTAAGCACCCAATTTGGTGTTTATTGCATTCTTCCGGAAATATCTTTGGAATGGCTATTGATTCAAGAAATTAATGAATCCTGAGCTGTCAATAGCCCGCTCGTATCTTCTGATGAAGTATCATAGCATTTCTATAATATCCAAGCCCATAAACGCGGCACATGCACAGAGCGCAAGACTATAAGTAAAAATAAGCCAGCACTAAAAGCTGGAGTGTTGTGGCATTTATGGCTGTATAACGCAGTCAGATAATGAGTAGCTTGATACCTTGGAAATTATAACTGCGAAATATACAACAATAGTTTCTCCATCAAGAGAGCTCGTATATCAAGCGATATTGGAGGATAATTCAAGCCTGCAAAGCAATCTGCTTTTCATTTCAAGTGTAGAGCCTTTGCAGGGCCTATGTAAGCTATAACTTATCCAGGTATTACTCATGTGGGAAATGATGACACAATTTAGTGCAGCCTTCGAAGAAAAGAAAATCCACACAGATAAACAGGAGAGAATTTCAACCTTTGTTTTTCCTGCGGGAGTGTAAAGGAAAAGGTGAACTGAGATGCGTTTAAAGTAAAAAGTATGTAGTCAGTGGTGTTCTACCACATTATTGAGTTTTTAATACAGTCTTGCAAAAATATCGACCCTAGAATATCGAATACTATTATATAAGTAGTTAGACATATATTGGTAAGTACAGATTTACTATTCCTAATCAACTCCACATCTATTACTATGATGATTGTAAATACATCTGAGTGTGTGGGTGCGTGTGTGTGTCTGTCTGTGATGTGTATGTATATATGCATATTCACCTAAAAAAACAAAGCCTATAGGGACATTATAGTTAGGTGACAATGGCCCACATGCATCATTGTTGGTATTTGCGATTCCTAAATTGCAAAAATTAAGGAATCGCAATTTAGAAATCGCAAATACCTATGTATTGAAAATTCGCAAATATTTTTGCGATTTCTTATTTTTCCTTATTTGCGATTCCCAATTTTGCGAATCGCAAATAAGGAATCCCTTTACATTGATTCCTATGGGCCTAGAGGCCCATAGGAATCAATGGGAAGGCATTCTCATTTTGCAATTCGCAATTAAGGAATCGCAAAATGAGAATGCAATTTCTAGGGTGCAGGGGGGGTCCAAAGGATGCCCCCTACACCCCCAGAAATGTAACTTACAGTCCATTTTTCACACATACATGCCCAAGGGCATGTGTGAGTGTGAAATGAAAGTGTCAAAAATGCACTTTTGGGGGGCGTGGCTTGAACGCCGTACAAGATGGCAGCTTGACCTCGGAGCTCCGTCAGCCGTTCACCGGAGCCGGCGATTTTCTCCGCATTTACCTGCCGAATGTCAGCGCTGATGCCAGATTCCGCCGCCGGAACATGAGGTGAGCAGGGAGAACTAAACTGCTCTCCTCTACACCGGCGGTGTGCGTTATTTTCACCAGTGACGCGCTTCGCTCTTCAGCGGCCGCCATTTTATCCAATTTTCACCGCGCAACTTTTCCATTCAACAAACGCCGCTTTTTCACCTCAGCGCGCATAATGCGGATGTTTCAAACACCGACTTCTTGGCATATTAGTCTCCTCTCCGACACCTTCTCGCTTCACTTGTGATGCATGTCTATTGCCTCTTTGACAGGAAACAACGCTGTATTTTCTCTCAGCCTAACTAAGCGCTACTTCGTCATGCTTGACATCCTTCTTTACATAACAAACTGTCACCTTGCTCCGCATTGACTTTATTGACCTTCCTATGTCATATTAGCGCTTCAGTTTGTTTTCTCCCTGTTATGAGGTGATACTCTCTCTCAACGATCTTCCTGGTTTCTATGAAGAGACAGTATATGTTTTAGTGACGCTCATTTTGCTGCATCTCATCACTCCTCGTTGTGCTTTTTTCACCATAAGGAATATTTCTTGCATCATATTTACAACATTTTTCTCATTTGCTGGTTGTGGTGTCACTGCGCTTCCTTCCCCTGTTCTTTATGGGGAAGCTTCGTAACCTCAAGCTTTCAGCTTCAAAGACCAAACCACAACTTTCCTCAGACTCTGACTCTGCGCCACACACCATGGACGACTCTGTTTCCATCAAACCAAATGCTGCCCACGGCGCAATTCCTAAAGCTACTGCACCTAGTAAGCTTCAACAACCTGCTTCAATAAAACGTCTGAAAAAAGACCCTCCCTCTCCAGATTCTTCAGCGCATTCTGCGTCAATGGATCTTATTCTGGAGGAGCTTCGTGCACTCAAACCCTTCATGGCTGAGACAACTAAAACTTTACAATTTCTACACGACAAATGGTCTACTTTGGAATCGAGGGTTCTATTGGTGGAACAATCTACAGAAACACTTCAGTCTTCCTGCGCAAAAATTACACTCTTAGAAAAGGATATCTCTCTCTTGAAGCGACAGTCGGAAGAGTTGGAAAATCGCAACCGGAGGAATAACCTTCGCCTTTATAATCTTCCGGAACTTACAGAAGGATCCAACCCAACAGCTTTCTTCCAAACATTTTTGCCACAAATTTTGGGTCTTCCTCCTTCCACCTCTCTTAATATTCAACGTGCGCACAGACTTGGTCCTAAAGTCTCCACCAAGCCCCGCGGAGTCATCATGCTGTTCCTCCAGTATACTGATCTTCTTCAAGTGTTGTCAGCAGCAAAGACTAAAAAACAAATCATATGGGAAGGTCATAGGCTATACCTTTCTCAAGACGTTGCTAAAGTCACAGCTGATCGTCGGAAACAGTTCCTTGATTTAAGACCACGTTTGAGAGCCCTTGGCGCCCGTTATGGACTGCTACATCCATGCCTCTTCAAGGTGACCTACAAGGAAAGAACAACTACTTTCGAAGATCCACTCGTCCTTGAAGAGTTCCTTCGTCGTCACGAAACCATCAACATGGACACTGCAAGACCTGTTTAACCATCTTTGTTTTACCATGTGTTCTCATTTATCTACCTCTATGTTTTCCTGTACTTACTTGTTTCTAATGCCTGTATTTGAATGAACACCTCCTACATATATATATCCTACCTCTGTTGTGCAATTGTTCTTGTGTTCTTTTTTATCTTACTCTCCGTTTGTATCTCTAATGTTTCTTCTAATTTTTATCTTTTTACAGATCCTAACCTCGTGTCTCTTCATCCCGGTGTATCCGTATTTCCCTTCATTTTGTTCCTTCGCTGGTTCCTCAGGTGTTCGACGATGTGAGTCTCTGTTGTTGATGTCGTCCTCTTCTGACGTCGTCATCCCTCAGTTCTCTTGATTTGTTCGCTATTAGTTGAGATGTTACTCCTCTCTATACTCTTTGCTCTATTTTTTCTATTGCTTCTCTTTTTCTCTTCCCTTTTTCAACTTTTTCTCTTCTCTTCCTCTACTATTTCATCTCCACTCTCTTTATTATCTTTCTCTTACATTTACTGTTTTTCGCATTTTCATTACGATTCTCTTCATTCTCTCGCTCATCTCTTAATGTATTTTATCTCATATCATTTTACTGAAGTTACAAATTCCGAGTAGTTACTTGGAATGTTAAGGGGTTAAATAACCCCATTAAACGTCAACGTGTCCTCACTCACTTGGCACGGCTTAAAGCCGATGTAGCTCTTTTGCAAGAATCCCATCTTTCGGACGCAGAAGCTACTAAACTTAAACGTTGCTGGGTGGGACATGTTTTTCACTCTCCTGCTTTAGGTAAGAAAAATGGTACTGTTATTTTATGTCATAAAAAGTTAAATGTTTCAGTTGTGACTCATGAACATGATGATAATGGCCGATGGGTTATCTCTAATCTCCTCATTGATAAAATACCTATCGTTATCTTTAATGTTTATGCTCCTACAGGTGTTGATAAGTTATTTTGGCCTGCTATTTCTGACAAGTTGGTTACTCTTAATGAACAATATGTTATTTTTGGTGGTGATTGCAACCAAGTTCTAGACCCTTTTCTTGACAGGAATTCCAAAGTTAAGTTTGTCCCCTCCAAGATGCATTCCCAATTTATTACTGCAATTCAGAACTTTGCTCTAGTTGACATATGGAGATTATGTAACCCTGACCTTAAAGAATACACGTTTTACTCCCCCACCCACCACTCTCAATCTCGTATTGATTACCTTTTCCTCAGCAAACCCCTAGCACAACTAACCACCCATTCAGATATTGGTTCCATTTTAATCTCAGACCATGCCCCCGTTTTCGTCGATATCGACCTTATTCCCTTCTCCCCTCATTCGGGACGCTGGAGATTTAATAATTCTTTACTCCTAGACCCCATTTTCTCCACTAAATTTATAGATTTTGCTTCTGAATTCTTTACACTAAACCACCTCCCTGGGTCTTCCTTTGTCACAGTTTGGGACTCTTTCAAGGCAGCTGCTAGAGGCTTTATCATCAATTTTGTTTCTCAAAAGAAAAAACAGTCGATTACCAAGTCAACTCAACTTTTGGATAGAATTAACAAACTAGAATATACATATTATAACTCTACCTCTGAATCATCTCTTCGTGAACTCATTTCTGCCAAAATTGAGTTCAATAGGTTTACTACTAATGCGGCTTCAAACTCTCTCCTTAAATGCAACTCCCGCTATTATGGAGGCCAAAACAAAATGGGCAAACTTCTAGCTAATTACCTTAAAATACGCAAGGAAAAAACAAAGATTGAGTCCTTACTAGATTCTGCTGGTGTTTCTTTGTTCAAAGACAAAGACATATTAGCTCAATTTGTTTCTTTTTACCAAACTTTATATACTCCTGAGTCTAGCCCTGATCCTGATGACCTTCTATCCTATTTCCAGAATATCCCTTCCCCTCACTCTTCTCATGTTGATTTTCAATCATTAGATTTAGACATTTCCCTCTCTGAAATTTCACATGCTGTTTCAATCCTCCGTAGAGGCAAAGCCCCAGGACCGGACGGGTTTACTATTGAGTTTTACAACCACTTCTCCTCTCTTCTCCTTCCTAAACTTTTATTATTGTTTCAGTCCTTTGTCCAATCTGGCTCTTCTCACGGAACTTTTCAAGAAGCATTAATTTGTCTCATACCCAAACCAGATAAAGATAATACGTTATGTAAAAATTATCACCCAATTTCCCTGGTAAATACTGATTATAAAATTTGCGCCAAAATTATAGCTCTTAGATTAGACCCTCTGCTACCAGAACTTATCGGTCCGGAGCAATCCGGATTTGTTAAAGGTCGCTTGTCATCAGATAATTCTCGTGTTTTCTTTAACATTTTGAGTAGAGCTGCCTCTCTTCCCTCTCCATTAGCTGCCATTTCTCTCGATGCCGAAAAGGCCTTCGATAGGATAGGCTGGGATTTTATGTTTCAATCTCTTCGTTGGTTTGGTTTTCCACCCAAATTCATTTCTCTTATTTCCTTACTTTATTCCAGTCCCCACGCCTCCATTTTTGCTAACGGTATCACTTCTGATTATTTTCCTCTTCGCAGAGGTGTCCGTCAAGGATGTCCTCTATCTCCTCTTCTGTTTATTCTAGCCTTAGAACCCTTCTTAACCAAAATTAGACAAGACGAGAATATTTCTGGTTTTCAGTATGGTCCCCAAAAACAAGTTAAGTTATCGGTATACGCTGATGATATTTTATTTTACTGCTCAGATCCTCAAACAACTTTACCTTCCTTCCTTAATCAAGTATCTGCTTTCTCTAATGTATCTGGATATAAACTTAATACAGACAAATGTGAAATCCTCCCCCTGAATCCGTTATGCCTCAAGCATCTATTCGACTCTTCTGGCTTTTCCTGGCAACCTTCTAAGATTAAATATTTAGGTGTATGGTTCGCCCCTCGTCTCTCTGACACTCTCAAATTTAATTTCGAATCTCTCTCCACTAAAATCACTACTTCTACCAACCGTTGGAACCCTCTCTTTCTTTCTTGGTGGGGACGCTTAGATTCCATAAAAATGATGCTAGCTCCTTTGGTCCTCTACACTATTTCTATGACTCCTATTCACATCCCTAATCATTACTTCAAGTCAATAGATTCTATTCTGCTGAAGTTTTTATGGAAGGGTAAGAAATCTAGAATAGCTCTTTCTGTTTTAAAGAGGGATAAATCTTTGGGTGGGGTCAAATTTCCCAATTTTAAATCGTATCACACTGCTTTCTCTTTAAAACAAGCCTTACGTTGGCTTTCTTCAGACCTTCCGTATTATCCTCCACTCTGGCTAACTCTAGAATCATCCTTCCTCCATCCCTATGACTTTAACGAAGTTCTTTCTTTTTCCTCTAATGTCTCTTCTCTCCGATCTCCTATCATTTCTCACACACGTTCTCTTCTTCAGCCTTACTTGATATCCTCCTACCCTTCTGCTTCTTCTGTTCACACCCAACCTATTTGGCATAATAAGTACCTTCAAATTCGAAATCGCTCACTTTATTGGAAGTCTTGGCACTCTCGTGGTTTAAAATGGATTTCTCAACTTCTTTCTGATACTTGTCCTCTTCCTTTTCACCTTCTCCAAAACCAATTTTCATTACCTTCCTCTTCTCGTAAACAATATTTATCGCTGATCCCCTCCCTTGTCCAATATCTCTCCTCCCTTCCTACTACCAACTCTATTCCTATACCTCACCTTTCCATCTCTAATGCCCTTGACCAGTCCCCCTCTGCTTCTTTTCTATATAAAGCTCTACACTCATCGACTGAACGCACTAAATCTAAGGTTGAATTGGCTTGGGAGGAAGACTTGTCTCAAAACTGGCCCCCTAATTTTTGGGATAAAATTTGGTCTAAAATTCACAGTACATCTAGAGCTGCCAATACTACCCAAACATTATTTTTTATTTACAATCGTACATTATATACTCCCTTAATTCTGTCTTCTTTCTCCTTGGACACCCCTTCCACCTGTTGGTCCTGTTCTTGTCCTATAGCTGATTTGAAACACATGCTCTTTGACTGCCCTCCCATTCTCCAGTTCTGGCATTTAGTTTGGTCCCAAATTCAAAGGATTGTCAACATCACTCTTCCCTTTTCAATCCTTCACATTTTTCTAGGTTCCCTTTCCCCTGATCTTCCTGGACCCCACCATAAACACCAACTACTCGATCTCCTGATAGCCATAGCCTTTCATCATATTACATCGCATTGGAAACAGGCTAACGACGTTTCCTTCACTGCATGGTGGAACGCAGTGTGTTTTAACCATCGTCTAGACACCAATTTTGTTTCTCCTATTTCCCTAGCAATTAAACGTGACCTTCTATGGATCCCTCTTACCGAATACCTATCCAGGATTTCCAGACCATCTCCCATTTCTCCATTACGTAATGTTGAAGTTCAAAAGCCACCGTGATTGTTTTATCCTAATATGTATGAGTTTATTGGTACAAGCTATGTTTTCTTTTTGCCACCTTTAAGATATATGAATCTAATGATTTTCCCTCACCCTCAATATTCCTGATTTTCTTAATACATATTGTTCTATTTTACGTTATTTCTATGAACAATTCCATTGTAATGTAAGAGAGTTTTCTTGTTTTTATAACTTATGACTGTTTCTTCATGTACTGTCTTTTCCTCTTTATGCCTTAATAAACTTCAAACTTAAAAAAAAAAAAAAATGCACTTTTGTGCATTTTTGAAACTTTTCTTAAATTAGCATGAAGGTTGACTTCATGCTAATTTAACACTTCTAATTTGCAAATTCGCAAACTTTTTTAGATAATGCATTGCATTTAAGAAATCGCAAAATTGCGATTTCTTAAATGCAATCGCAATTTAGGAAATCGCAAATAATTTGCGAATTCTTAAATTGCGAAAAAACAAAAAAGGTTAATGCATCCCAAAACAAAGAATAGCATTCGCAAACGGCCGAATTTTGCGATTTGCACCGTTTGCGAATGCAATTCTGTTTGATGCATGTGGGCCTAAGTCCGTTAAAACATAACATTTTAAACGAATAAAATCATTTTACATATTGCACTGGTGCTTTCAATGCACATGTAATCAGTGATCTAATATAGGTAGCAATTAGCAGTGCATGGCAAGAAATTGTATTACAGTTACTGTAGTGAATTTTTTATGTTTTCAATGTATAGTAACATATTACAATTCCATAACCATAATGTCACTTAATCCTTTACTTTTCTTCAGTGAATTTCTGTTTATTTCAAATGTATAGTAAGTGTGTCTATCACCGTGCAGAGTGAGGGGTTGGGTGCCCATTCCCCCTCTCTTAAGACAAAGTGCACCCTCTCTCCACAAGCCCATACTGGCTCCCGAGACCCCCATCCCCAGGGGCAGGCATTCATTTGGCTCATGGAGGTAGGTGCAACCCCTCTCTATGAGCCAATTCGGTCCCAGTGGATCCCATCCCCTTGGGCCTAAGCTGGGTGCCCTGGTCCTACCCAGGACACCCAAAAGACTTTGAATTTGGGGTTGCAAAGAGAGGCCCATGTCTCTGTGGCTCCACCGGCTCCCCTGCATGCACACACCCTGTATGCAGCTGGAGCCGACTTTGCTCCCTCATAGTGGGAGCAGGTTTATTTTCTCTGATCCTGCTGGGTGAGAGCAATCTACATTTTCTACCTGCATTAGTGCGGGCGGAGGGGGGGAGCGGAGGGGGTGGGAGCGGGGGGGGGGGCACGGCTGGCCACGGAGGAAGATGGCTGCCTGAATTGTGAGTTCTGCCGGGAGAGGAGCCTTTGACCGAAGCGCGTTTACCTGAACTGCAGAGGCTAAACTTTTGACGTGTCCTACTTCTGAAATGGCTCCTTTTATGGCAGCGGTGTCCTGGGGTGAGCGGGACATCAGTTGGCCGTCAGCATTTCAGGAATTCTCGGTCCTTGCATGCGCGGAGGCCGAGGCTCTGCTGGTTGTCTCCGCCCCCATTACGCGCGCTTTCACCACATGACTGACTTTGCGGGTAGAGACATGAGAGAAATGAGCATACTTTATAACGGAATGCTCCAGCAGTATAAGAAATTACACTAACACTAATGAGTATGAAGGAAAAATAAGGCAGATTCATCTAGTTAATACAATATTACAAATCTGTGGATATATTTTCCTGCCTAAGTTCAACTTTTAAAGTGCACAGTAATGAAATTAAAGGGAAAAATGAGGCAGACTTAACTGAATAGTGCAACATTAACAATCCGTGGATATATTTTTTTGCCTAAATTTTACTTTTAATGTGTATCTGGACAGGTCGTACCTGAGGATATCATAAAATAACTCAGCCTCTAATATCTCAAGAACTACCAGCCTCCATATACATGGAGATCAACGCCTTGCTGTTTAACTTTGTTCTTAGGACTATCCCTCAAATATAATTTCTCATTACTAAACGCAATTTTGAAAAGAGTTTATATACTTATATAAACATAAAATTGATGGTTTTAGCAGCTATGTTGAAATTCTAATTTAAATATGTATTGTATGACCTGAGGTGATTATATTCGTTTAGTACAACGTCATTTTTAAACATTTTCTATTGCCTAATACTATGTTTTATACAGCATATCAAACCTCATAAGCTACCTAGTATTTATAACATACAAAAGGATACAATACGCACTAGAATGATTAAACTTAATAGCTAATTATGATTTCTGCTAATAGCATCTTCTGAAGTATTATCCTCTCAGATACTAATTGTCTTTAAGATAAACTCAAAATTTAGATCACGTAACAGGGGTGCTATTCCGGAGAAGCCCTATAGAGATATAAAATACATATCTGTGCACGGCTAAATGAATTGATCTTAATGTCACACAATAAACGGGGAAATGACTCCTCTACACCACTTCTATTTGCTGAAGTTCTCAAACAATCAAGCAAGATGCATGGCATAGGATCTGCTTCCTCTATGAAAGACTTGTCTCAGAATGCTAACTCCTCTCCACAGGGTGAAACACTGAATCATATTTTACAGGACATTTCCGCTGTCAGTCGACGTCTAGAAGGCATGGATGCTAATATATTATCCTTGGCGGCTGAAACTAAAACTATTAGCGCAGAAATAGAGGGTTTACACACAAAAACTGACAAATTAGACCTGAGATTGACAACAGTGGACAGTCGTCTCAACGCAGTGCAAAATGAAGACAAAGAGATTTTATTCCTCCGCAGTAAGCTAGTTGATTTGGAAGATCGTAGTAGGAGGGATAACGTTTGCTTCTCTGGATTGCTGGAAAATATTGAAGGTCAAAGCGCTAGAATATTTCTTTGTGACATTCTTCCAAAATGAACTGGTACTTCCGTTGATCCTCCATTAGAAATACAAAGAGCTCATCGTATTGGTCCTACACAGAAGGATCATACAGCTCGACGGAAACTACTCATCGCCTGCTTGTTGAGGCATGAACAAACTAGACACCTGTTAACAGCAGCACTCTCGCAAGGCTCTATCTCATATAATGGTCACATCATTCACATGGCTGCAGACGTATCTAAAGAGACTAACGAAAGACACAAAGCGTTCCTCGCTATTAGACCTCAGTTAAGACAGATGGACATCAAATATGGCCTATTTTAGCCAGCTCGCTTCTGTATTACCAAAAATGGATATTCTAGAGCTTTCTATGACCCAGTAGATTTGCAACAGTTTCTGGATCAGAAAGAGATTACAAGACATGGATACCTTAGACTCTTCAACTGATCATACTCGTGGAGCTTGGATTCTTCACAGCAATCACTTGATAACAGAAGACGTACTTTTAGTACTCCACACCATAGAGGAAGAGATTTGGAAAGATCTGTTCGCATCCAAGACGACAAGTCTTTAGCGTTGCACACTGTCTCTGCTTTTACCCAGGACCAGCACAGAGATAAATCCCGATCTTCTCTTAAACCTGCCTCAGATGAAGACTGACCATCCTAATTTATCAAGAATCAGTTGCTGTCAATAATTTGTATGGTTTTCTTTAAAAATGACATCAGCATTGTATTAACTATTTATATCTCTATCACAAGACTAAGGTTGATTTTTCGATTTCAAGTTGTATGCTTAACACTGAAATTATATTTTAATTTCTGTGCATCCCTCATAATATTATATATTAGCCTATACTGTTCCAATGGAATGTTATATTGTGATATACTATATAGTACCGTTTAACCCAATTTGAATTCCTTTGTATACTCTACTTAGCATATTTAATATATTATATTACCTAATTTTGGACAGATATGTACTTATACATTATAATTAATGTTCTTATATCTCATATATAACATGTTTACTGCATTTGCGAGTCGTTAACTCCATCATCGTTTTATGAATATCTCAATCACAAGAGTAATGTTCACTTTTCAATTTCAAGTTGTATGCTGAAAACTGAAATTATTTTTGAATTTATATACATGCCTTATATTATTATATATTAGATTATATTGTTCTAATCGAATATTATATTATTTCTCCATATATTCTACTTAGCATATTTAATATACTATATTACCTACTCATGGGCACACTTGTATTTATACATTATAATAAATGTTCTTATATATCATATGCAACATGTTATTGCATTTGCAAGTCGGTTACTCCATCATCGCCTTCTAAACCACTCATTTTATATTATATGTGTTCTCACACTATATAATTTCAAATAGATTTATTATATTATTATAATCTATATTATAGAGATATATATATATTCTTTAGGAATTAACATTTTTAGTATCCTGTAGTCGGGGCTCCTCTCCGCGGTTGTGTTCTGGGAGAAACAGACCCGTGGTTAACAGTCCAGGACTTTTAGTGTTCATATTTCTACATAACAGTTCACGTTCTTCATTCACATCCTTTTCCTAATCTTACTATGTTTTCAAATTTCATTATTCTAATTTTTTAGATTTTCTTTCTCAATCTACTATGTATATCCCTGTTAAAAACCAGAGGTTCCACTCTTCCATTCTCCTAGCAACCCCCTCATATTTATTGTATTGTTTCAGGACACTCTTCTGATCGTTAAAACTCTATTGGGCACATGCATCAACCTATTTAGGAAGTGCAAACGGTGAGAATCGGTAAATTCGGCCGTTTGCGCTTCCTAAATACGTTTTTGGGATGCATGAAACAGAGTTTCAAAATTCGCTATTTTTTGCATTTCTTAAAAATGCGAATGCATTTAAGGAATCGCATTTGTGCGATTCCTTAAATGCAATGCATCAATTTTTTAAAAATTGCAAATTTTGAAATAGGAAGTGCAAATTAACACGAGGTTGACCCTCGTGTTAATTTGCGAAAATCTTTAAAAAAGCAAAAAAATGCATTTTTTAAACTTTCATGTTACAGACACACATGTCCTTAGGACATGTGTGTGTAAAACATGCACTTTAAAATACATTTCAGGGGTGCAGGGGGGGGGGTCCTTTGGACCCCCCTCTGCACCCTTGCAATGCATCAACAAATTGCGAGTGCAAAAAAAAAAAAGGAAAACGGCATTGATTCCTATGGGCCTCTAGGCCCATAGGAATCAATGTAATGTCATTACTTAATTGCGATTCCCAATTAAGGAATCGCAATTTCCGAAAATTAAGAAATCCTAAAAACTTTTAGGATTTCTTGATGCATAGGATTTTGCAATTCCTAAATTGCGATTCCTTAATTTTCGCAATTTAGGAAGTGCAAAATCCTACAATGATGCATGTGGGGGCAAAAGTCCACTTCTAACACTTACTCAAACTAATTTGCATTTTCTAGACATGTCCAATATGACTAACTCACCTCCTCTTTCTGTATTAACATGGATCCCCCACTACATTAAAAGGAAAAAAAGTGTTATCTTATCTCTAATCCAAAAAGGGTGGATGTGGCACTGCTTTAGGAGACACATTTAGATGCAGTGGAATCAGAAAAATTATGTAGAGACTGGGTAGGCAAAGTGATTCACAGTAATGTGCAGAAAGATGAATTCACAAACACAGGTTCCACCCGCAAATGTGGAGTAGCAATCCTCATACGCAAGTCTCTCCAAGTTACAACATGAAAGTCATGGATAGATCCTGATGGTCGCTATGCATTTGCCAAGATACGCATAGGAGATTCTCATATTTGCGTTGGCTCAGTTTATGCCCCAGCAGGAACAAAGAAGTCATTCTTCCTCCATTTAAATCAGTTACTAACAGAGATCAGTGTGTCAGAGTATCTTATAGGTGGTGATTGGAATATTGTGAGAGATCCAATTCTAGATAAAATAGGCCCACTAGATCAAAATAATGCAGCAGACAGGGCATTAATGGATGACATATTAGCAGATAATAGATTAATTGATTATTGGCATCTCTCACATCCATCGCACACTGAATACACATTCTCTTCCCCGATGCATAGTACCCTATCTCGTTTAGATTATTTTCTAATATTTCAAAGGTTGATTCAATCTGTTCATTTATTTATTTATTTATAACGTTTTATATAGCGCAAACAAGATCCCGAAGGATATCAGAGCGCTTTACAAAAGGGTGGAAGGAAGGTCAAAAACCCAATATCAACATCAAGTAAGAATACAAAACATGAATAATCGCATGATTCACATACAAATGACACAAAGGAGAGTAATACAATATTCAGGTATATAGCAGGCTACGAGGTGGGCACACAATGCTGTAAAGAATGTTGTATGTCTTAAAATCATTGACAAAGCCAATACGTCTCTCTTAAGTCAATAGATCCCACATAGGCAAGATCTATTGGCTTTGCCAATGCTGGTTTTCCTCTTTTTATAGAAGACTGAAAGAGGTAGGTGGTCAGTCCTTTATACGACCTGTAACAGCACTTGCCTAAACCCTGCAATACTGACTCAGGAAACACAGCTGAAGGTCTGCTTCTGTGTACTGTTACAGAGAACATAATAGTATGGCATAAGTTAGCAAGACAAATTCAGGTATTTATTCAATCACAGATGGAAATGATCTCTAGCTTCTTATAAATCTGTGTACATGTGCTAAAGGCAATCCAGCATTATATTTGCATAACAGTTAAATATCCCAGGGCTGTTTTCTTGTTTTATGCTGGAACCAAAACAAATGAAAAACATACCATAAAACAGTCAACATTTGATATTATTACCCATCTTCGTGACATTTTAATTTGTTTCAATGGGTCTGTTAAAACATAACTAGTTTTTTGAGTTAAAACGCAAGAACTATCTTTTTTTAGCGAGCATCCTAATTCTCTTATTAGCATCAACGTACCACTCTACGATAGGCCGTTATGTTAACACTGCACAACCGTCTGGGCCTTGATGACACATTACTGGAATTGACAGAACACATGACTAGTTTTCGAACTAACTAACTAATAATACTAGAATTCTGCATCCTTGAAGCAGCATTATCTGATAATTCACCAGTTCCCTTAGCTATAGAAGTTGGTATACCTACACCAGTGTGCAAACCCTGGTGCATGAACATACAGAGACACAAGTCCCCTGAGGGTAAATCCCAATTGCAAACTTATTTTCCAGATTATCTCTTCACAAATCAGAACTCGGTGATTTCAACTTAAGTGATATGGGCTGCGACCAAAGCTACTATCAGAGGCCCCTTAATGCGCAAGGCGGCATTGGCTAATTAACGGAATGCTGCACGGCAAAAACAACTAGAGCAAGATATAATATGGTACACCCACTTGTATACCACGGCACCTACTTTGCAACACCGTGAATCTTTAGAACAAGCCCGAATGACGTTAAATGGACTCTTTACCTGTAAAGCAGAATTTGCCTTCGAATGAATGAAAACAAGGCAGTATGAGCAAGTTTAAAAGTCAGGTAGATTACTAGCGGGCAACAATTAAGACAAAGAGAAGCAGCCATGGGCATTTCAGCTAATAAGTCATCTCAAGGTAATATTCTTACTAGGCCAGAGGACATAGTAAATGAATTTGCTTCTTTTTGCACATCTCTATACACTCCTGAAGCGCAAATAGACACAGAAGGACTTACCAACTTCCTTTCAAAGCTAGATCTCCCTTATCTTTCTGATGAAAGAAGGGTCCGTCTTGAGGGATAGATTACCAGAGATCAAACTGTGCAAGCGATACCTAATTTGCCATACCATAAAGCCCCTGGAGTAGACAGTTTTCCAGCTGAATTCTATTGGTGGTCCTACAGTGATTGACTCTCTACATACTGCTTTCCAGGAAGCTGAACAAGATAATTCCTTAGGTCCCCTCTCTAACAAAGCAATCATTTCAGTACTTCCTAAATCTGGAAAAGACCCTTTAAATTGTACCAGTTATCACCATATCTCACTGCGATACAAAAATATTTGCCAGCATTCTAGCTTCTCGTCTTAAGAAGGTATTACCTTCCTAAATCCACTCTACCCAAGTGGGATTTGTTCCCGGGCGTTCCTCTAGGAATCACTTACGCACAGAGGCACATACCCTATGGTATGCTAAAAATCTTCCGCAGGATGCATTAGCCTTATCATTAGATGCTGAAAAGGCTTTTGACCGCATAGAATCGGAAAATCTCTTCAAAGTTTATTAAAAATATGAGACTCTTATATGATAACCCATATGCACAAGTAAATTGTGGGGGCTTTTTATCAGACTCATTTCCAATTTGAAGAGGGACTCATCAGAGACGTCCTTTATCCCCACTTCTCTTTCTTCTAGCAGTGGAACCCTTAGCGGCCACTATTCGTCAGTTGGATAAAGTCACGGGTATACATCTTCCTCTGGGAGAATCCAAAATGTACCTATACGCTGATGACATTTTTCTTACTCTTACAAATCTCTCTCACTCCCTGCCATCTTTATTCCACATCATAGATCATTTTTCCTCTCTTTCAGGTTATACAATAAACTGGGACAAGAGTGAAGCTTTACCTATCTCTGATGGAACCACAAAAGCGGCCATACATTGTTTCCCTTTTCATTGGCAATCTTAACGTCTTAAATACTTAGGTATGCTAATAAACAAAGGTACGGAATGAATGATTACAGATAATCTCAACCCATTGATCACCCAAAACAACTTGACTTTGACAAATTGAAAATCTTAAATCTTTTCATGTGGGGCAGAGTTCAAGCTGTTAACATGGTTACTCTCCCACGTTTTCTATATGCTTTAGGCATGCTTCCTCTTCACATTCCCTTATCTACATCGAAACTTATAGACTCTAAAATAAAAACGTTTATATGGGGCTCAGCAACACCTCGTTTAGCTGTGACAAAGTTGATGGCTCACACCTCTCATGGAGGATTGAGCCTTCCATCCACTGAACATTATAATCTAGCATTACAGATCTCTCAAATATCATATATTCTACTGGGAAGTTCTGATGTCCCACAATGGGTCTACTTAGAACAACACCTTTTATCCTCGGATCCAGGTATTTCCTCACAATATAGTACTAAAAGTAGTCGTCAGAAACCAAAAAATCCAATTCTATCAGCTATGCTCATATCCTGACAATGGGCACACCGCGTATTAGCATTAAATCCAAATATTAATGAAAAGTCACGTATATGGAACAATACCAGCATCAGCATCAGAAAGTATTATTATGCCATTATGGAAAACAGCAGGTATTCAAACAATAGACCACATTTTTCATAATGGCGATTTTGAATCATTCACACAATTAAGAGAGGAATTCGGTCTTCCATCTCATCAGTCTCTAAAATATATCTAGTTTCAACAATGTTGGGAAAAACAATTAGATTTATCCTCTTTGATACTCCAAAATTCACAAATAGTATCTTATTTAAATACTTGGGGCAAACACAGAGGAGTAATTTCTGGTTTATACAAAGTTTTCTAAACACACCTTCATTCTCAACGCTTATCACAGGCATTACTACTCAAATGGCAGACTCGACTTTCACTATCTTATACTGTTGTAGAATGGGAGGGAGTAATGGAAAATTTAGATAAAGGAACTCATGAAGCTAGGCTTACATTTTGTCTTTTTAAAATTCTTCATGACTGGCATTGGCCTCCCACAAAATTACAGAAGGCTGGCTTGCTACCACATGCTAATTACTGGAGGTGTCCTAATACCAATTGTGATTTAACACACATTAAATGTGATTGTCCAATGGTACAATCTTTTTAGTTATATGTGGGTAAAACGTTATGCGCTACAAGTACCATTATACCTACCACTTACTTCTGGTACTATCGTTCTCCATGATTCATGACTTTCCCCAAAACTCTCCAAACCCCAACGTCATCTCTTTCATACAGCATTGGCTACAGCTTAAATGTGTATTTTACATCATTGAAAATTCACATCCCCTCATACACAAGAAGAATCTTTGACAACGATGATACACACAGCATCACACAAAATAGTAATTTATAACCTTAAGAATCAAACTGACATATTTCTTCAGGTTTGGTCACCTTTCCTGAACATGACTAGTGGTATTGATGTTGATGATAATACAACCAGTGCCAACACTCATATTTCCTAGTCCGGTACTGTTCTCTCTTCTTTATCCCTCCCTCCTTCCCCCCTCTGGTCATCTTGTTATCTTGTTTTCTTGTTATCCTATGTTTTGTATGTTTCTATTTCTCTACCTTTATATTATTACTCTTATTATATTTTATAACATCTCAATTTTCACTTTTATTCTTCTATCTTATATTAATATACTTTATTAGTTTTCATACAAGGAATTTGCCTCTCATATATCCACTACACCTTTGCGATTCACATTATAATACTTTACCTTTTGTATGACATCATTTATTAATAGTAATAAGATTTGTTACACTTCCGTCTGCATATATATATATATATATATATATATATCTATATATATATATATATATTATTATATATGTGTATATATATATATATGCCGAAAATACTATTCCATGCGAGCTATTAAAAATCTTCACCAGTAATTCTCCTGCTTCTGGAGGTCCTTCTTTCTGTGTGGTATGGAAAGCGCCGAAAAAAACAACAGATTTTGCAACGATATATATATATATAAATATATATATATATATATATATATATATATATATATATATATATTACCTACTGGCGGTCGCCAGTAGGTATATATAGTTAGGATTTTTTCTCTATGGGTTTTTTGAAAATTCTATGTCTAATAACTTTGGCGTTTGTGGACGGAATTGGCTGAAATTTTCAGGAAAATGGCACATTTTGTTTCTGAGCAGCCCTTGAAAATTTGGGGGGGGTTCGTCAAGGGGGGGCCGAGAAAAAAGGGGGGTCCCAAAACGTGTTTTTAACATTGAGTTTTCCATAGGGCGGTTGGCCTCACTTTTAGCCCGAACGGCTGAATGGATTTGCACGAAACTTGGCAAAATTGTAGGGACTGGTAGCCCGATGTGCCTTTTGTAGGTCTCAATATATGTGCTCCAGTGGATTTTGAGAAATTAACGTTTAAAAAAAGATATATATCTGTAACAGCGGACCGGTTAGCGCTCTGGTTCGCGGACTTTTCGCGCAACGGAGCTTTGTGAAGCGAAGCTGATTGGTTCTCCGGCGTCTGTCAACATTCCAAACAGTCCGTAGCGGCCGCCATCTTGTCTCTCGGTAGGATCGAGAGACAAGAGGAGGTCAAAACAAAGGGGGAAATAACTATAAGGGGGCATAGTAGATCCTCGCTGACCCCCTAGGTTTGATGTGGAGGTTTTAAAAGGGCCCCGCGGGGCAAAAAAAAATAATAAAAATAATAATTGAACGGCTGAATGGATTTGCACGAAACTTGGCAAAATATTAGGGACTGGTAGCCCGATGTGCCTTTGCTAGGTCTCAATATATGTGCTCCAGTGGATTTTGAGAAATTAACGTTCAAAAAAAGATATATATCTGTAACAGCGCTCCGCTTCGCGTAACGGAGGTTTGCGAAGCTGATTGGTCATTCTGTCACTGGGCTATAGTTGGGCTACATCTGGCTGATATTTGGGCTACATTTGTTTTTTTGTGTGTCTGGCGGCCATCTTTGGGCTACATTGGGCTACATTGGGCTTCATTGGGCTACATTCGGCTAATTAGCAAATAGCTCATCGCAAACTAGGAATGGTAAAGAATCGCTATTTATTCCTTAAAGTTCGCTATTTAGGAAATGCAAATAACTTTGATGATACATATGGCGGTTCATCTCTAACAAGATAAGAAGCATAGGGATAGATTTATGATGACTGGCGCATCACCAGGGATGTGTTAGTCATTCTGTGCCGCTGTTCCGTCACCTATGGTGTGCTGCATTTACAATGCGGCGCATCACGGGGCAAAAACAGCACAGATGCGTGATGTATCTGTGCCGTAAAGGTGGCGCATTGCTGGAGTTGTATCGCAAGTGTGATGAAGCTCCAGCAAGGGTCGGGGGTGCCCCTGTCGCAGGGTTTCTGTTCTCACACAGAACTGTGGACAGAGGATTGGAACCTCGGCGAATTAGGGTGTCCCAAAACTCACGTTAGTAATCAAAAACTATTTAGCAAGCTAGGTACAGTGTCACATTGGATATAACAAACTCTCAATGTTTAGACAATCCAGAATATGAACTTATAGTACCTCAGGATACGTGGAACTCATGAACAGTCGGTCGTTATATATTTCTTAGAAACCAGAACATGGAGTTAAGAAGAACACATGTGTATTTGAAATGTTTATTTACTAATGCCGTCTTCTCAGGCGTAGTACCTTAGATAATAAAAGTACACATATTATCAGTAGCAAAATTACCAGCATAGTTACTAGTACATAAAAAGTGAATGGTGATAGTATGTTAACATGCTGTAAATGAATAAGAGTTAGCAACACTTATAAGCAGCCGCGGGCCGTGGAGGGAGTTACGGTGAGGCATGGAGGCGGGGAGGGGGAGAAGCAGGGTGGAGAATACAAGTACACATATTATCAGTAGCAAAATTACCAGCATAGTTACTAGTACATAAAAAGCGAATGGTGACAGTATGTTAACATGCTGTAAATGAATAAGAGTTAGCAACACTTATAAGCAGCCGCGGGCCGTGGAGGGAGTTACGGTGGGGCAGGGAGGCGGGGAGGGGGAGGGGCAAGGTAGAGAGGGCTCCACCCTGCTTCTCCCCCTCCCCGCCTCCCTGCCTCACCGTAACTCCCTCCACGGCCCGCGGCTGCTTATATCTCACCCTCCCTAATACACATATTATATTATTTGCTAAGAAGGTCTCTTTGTGTTGGTTTAGGGCGTGCCCATACTTTAGTGTCTTAGATTTGAAGGAATCACATCAGCATACACCAGCTCTCTCTTCATGTGAACCGCATCAACTGTTGTGTATGTGTGTTCGGCAAAGCAATATAAAACCCGCCTCATGCCCAGAATTGGCAGAAGTTGCACTTATGTTATGAGTATGAAGTCGTGGAGATCAGACCTCATAACAATTCTGTACCGTGTTGTTCTTGAAACTTTAGCACTCGCTGTACAGATATAGTTTAACAAGTAAAGCAGATAGTAGACCAATAACATATTATTCTCATGTAAACCACGATGAACTACTAGGTGGAAAGCTAAAGCAACAACTAAATGTCGTGTGCAGAAGTTGCAAAAAAGGAAAAATGGCGTTTAAACCGGTAATGAGCCCATGCTAACTTAACACGGTGTAAAGATATCCAGGACCTAGATGACACCTCCTCATGATCCGGAAACGAACTGAATAAGATAATAGAAGTGCCATCTCATGAGAGCAGATTGCAAGTTTATATGTGGACGGTCCGCAAGGTAAAGCATTAAAAACTAGGAAAATTCAATGCTAAAGAAAAATAAAACAGCCAAGTACTTTATCGAGTCTTAAGCCAATAGGCAAGGTAAATAATAAAAACTTGACAATTAAGTCAATGAATTGTCAATGAAATGCTAGTACTCAGCATATGAAACATGAAAAAGGTCTATGACATAACTGTGTATGCAAAATAAGCTGCAACAGCCTCCAACAGGAAGTCACCGTCTTCATCCGAAAACAGTTCAGCCATCCAATTTAAAAGCGGAAAAGAACATACGTGCTCTCCCAGCACCGGATCCTCTATCACCATCAGAGGACAGCTCGGTGGGTTTTCAAGAAAGCTGTGTTCCAAGAAAGACTGTGCTGCCGCCAGTAAATTCCAGGGACCAAGTAGTCCATGCATCAATGCCACAGCCATAATCCTTTCGCCAGGACAAATCAACTCGTGAGTAATGATAGGAGTCATCAGCTGATTAAAGTCGACGTCAGGAGAAACCGGTCCGCAGAGACACAAATCAATGGCCCAATCGAAATCACAGGTCAGGCAGTGAAATACAGGCTGGACACAGGTGAAGTAGGAGAACCGAAAAGATAATCCATATGCCGTGCTTAATATCGCCAACGGCATTGTGCCATAATATTCTAGCATGCGATTGCGGAACAGTGTCAGCAGCTGCAGGGTCGGAGGTTGCATAGGAGGGACATCCATATTTAAAAATGTAAAAAAGTACAAGAGCGTCCGCTGGTAATGCAAGTAAAAATGCAATCCACGAACCAGAGTGGAGAAAATGGAATGAAAGGGAGCAGGGATGACTCCAAAGATTTTCTCAAATGAAGTCACGAGACCACTGGTAACAACTTTAAAAAAGTGTGCCAGGGATTTTGTGGAGGATGCGTTAAAGATAGTCGGAAACATGTTGCTGAAATTGAAAGGCAAACCTGTGTACGGGTGTTCGCTATGTGAAGTACGAAAGTTTCACGGGCCGAACTCAAGGCCACCTCTCTCTGAGACAAAAGAGCTCTTATTCTTGTCATGCTGTTGAAACGTGTCCCAAGGTTGGTATTTGTGGCCAGATTGAAAACTCCCTATGTTCATGTGTGGGAGGAAATAGAACATTTCTGCAGCAAATAACCCGTTCACTTACTGTTACGATAAAAGGAATACTTTTAATTAACTCAGAACAATCTTCATTATTGAGCATCAAATAACTACCATTTTCCAACAACTTGAACGTGGGGATGATAGCAGGAACTGGCGTGCCTTGCATCACGCAAGCCATATTTGGTCGCTGTTTGTTGCATGAATCGTGTAACTGTATGTGCCTACACATTAGTGAATGATCTGGCGTCTCAGTGCATTCCTCTCCATTCAGATAAACTTCTTGATCATCTTTGAAACATCTGTATGTGTATGGAAGCGACCAGACCTCATGAACAAAAGCACTACCTAAAGGTTCATAAAGACCTATTGGTATATATTTCATACAATTTGAAAACTTATATAAAGCAAAAGGCAGCGTTATTAAACCGTCGATAAGGCATGTTGCCAAAAAACCCGCAATCCTCTGCTGATGATGTCACTGAGCATGTCATGAATGATGTAATATGTGACATCATCAGTAGTGGATTATGGGTAATAGTATCTCTAGTTTACTCCCCTATAGCTGTCTTTCTTTTAACATAAGTGTGTGTTTCCTTCCCTTATACTTACTGTTTTTGGTTCGCTTCCAGTTCGCGTACCAGCGAGCGAACTAGGAAGCGAACTAAGAGAAATAGAGGTTGGCACAGTTCCAAATATTGTACCAATTTTTTAATAACGGGGAGGTAGTTCTGAAAAGAACTTTTTTTTTTATTTTTCTGAACATTTTTTTACTGTAAGGTTCCCGATTCGCGAAGCGGGAACGAAGAAAAAAAAATATTTAAAAAAATAATTATTCATAAACATATAAAATATATTTTTGGATTTAAAGAAGAATAAATTTTACAGCTACAGATATTAGCTGTTAAAAAACCAATGAAATTCACTGAAAAAACCATAGGTTATAGACCATATATAGTTAGGAATTAGCATTTACAAAACCTTGAAAATTCACTGAAAAAACCATAGGTTATAGACCATATATAGTTAGGAATTAGCATTTACTAAACCTTATTTTACTCACACAAAACCATTGCAATTCCATATATAGTTAGTTGCACTAACTATATATCGCGCACCCGCAATCCACTGCTGATGATGTCACATATTACATCATTCATGACATGGTCAGTGACATCACTGATGACATCACTGATGACATCTCAAATGACATCACTGATGACATCATCTAGTGTCTGTGTGTTTTTGTAAAGTTTAAATACGTTTTACATATTGAAGAATGACTGGATGTATGGAAGACTGAGTGTGTGTGTGGCTGGCTGGGAGGTGTGTGACTCTGTGCATATCAATGTGTACTTGTATCAGTGATTGTATAAGAGAGTAAGTATGTGTTAGTATATGTGTGAAAAGTATGGTGTTCTGTGTTTAACTATAGATGAGGAAATCGAAGTGTGATTGATTCTTCACAGGACTGACTAGGTGTATGAGTGCATATGATAGTGTTCTAATAATAACTGACTGTATGTATGAGTAATTGTATGGGTGAATGAGTGAATGTGTGTGTAGACGTACGAATCAGTGAGTGCGTATGTAGTAACTGGTATTGGTGTGTCATGATGTCATCAGTGATGTCATTTGAGATGTCATCAGTGATGTCATTTCAGATGTCATTAGTGATGTCATCAGTGATGTCACTGAAGTATGGTGTTCTGTGTTTAACTGTATAGATGAAGAAATGGAAGTGTGATTGATTCTTTACAGGACTGACTTGGTGTGTGAGTAACTCCATGGATGAGTGGCAGTGTGTGACTGTCTGCATAGGTGTATGAGTGCATATGATAGTGTTGTAATAATAAGTGACTGTATGTATGAGTTATTGTATGGGTGAATGAGTGAATGTGTGTGTAGACGTAGGAATCAGTGAGTGCGTATGTAGTAACTGGTATTGGTGTGTCATGATGTCATCAGTGATGTCATTTGAGATGTCATCAGTGATGTCATCAGTGATGTCATTTGAGATGTCATCAGTGATGTCATCAGTGATGTCACTGACCATGTCATGAATGATGTAATATGTGACATCATCAGCAGTGGATTGCGGGTGCGCGATATATAGTTAGTGCAACTAACTATATATGGAATTTCAATGGTTTTGTGTGAGTAAAATAAGGTTTAGTAAATGCTAATTCCTAACTATATATGGTCTATAACCTATGGTTTTTTCAGTGAATTTTCAAGGTTTTGTAAATGCTAATTCCTAACTATATATGGTCTATAACCTATGGTTTTTTCAGTGAATATATATATATATATATATATATATATATATATATGTGTATTATTCACACAGAGAGTTGCCTCAAAAGAAAGAGCCCGCAGAAGGTAATCTTGCCACCACAATTTTAATGAAGGTTGTAGCAGAATCAAGCAGGATGCTGCAAACAAGAGTTCAAGCCGACGCGTTTCGGGCCCCTGCCCTTTGTCATAGGCTTTGTGGATATGCGGAAAACAACTGCAACATTACAGCACCTGATATTTAAAGAGTCACTTCCCTTGTGGGCGTGGCCGCTTGCACGGCCTCATGGTCTCCGTAGTGCTTAGTTTGCCTCCAGTGAGTTTTGCCCGAAGTCCGTAAAATAAATCCAATATTAACCCAAGTGGGGTGTCGCACATACTGCTGAGTACTGCTGCCAATATGATACCTCCATTAACTGGCACCTTCTCCTGCATCGAAGAAAGCCATTCCGCCTCCTTCCAGGACTGAGCTTACAGCGGAGCATCTTTCGCGGCTGGGCAAGCCGCTCAAAATTATTCACACAGAGAGTTGCCTCAAAAGAAAGAGCCCGCAGAAGGTAATCTTGCCACCACAATTTTAATGAAGGTTGTAGCAGAATCAAGCAGGATGCCGCAAACAAGAGTTCAAGCCGACGCGTTTCGGGCCCCTGCCCTTTGTCATAGGCTTTGTGGATATACGGAAAACAACTGCAACATTACAGCACCTGATATTTAAAGAGTCACTTCCCTTGTGGGCGTGGCCGCTTGCACGGCCTCATGGTCTCCGTAGTGCTTAGTTTGCCTCCAGTGAGTTTTGCACGAAGTCCGTAAAATAAATCCAATATTAACCCAAGTGGGGTGTCGCACATACTGCTGAGTACTGCTGCCAATATGATACCTCCATTAACTGGCACCTTCTCCTGCATCGGAGAAAGCCATTCCGCCTCCTTCCAGGACTGAGCTTACAGCGGAGCATCTTTCGCGGCTGGGCAAGCCGCTCAAAATTATTCACATATATATATATATACTCGAACAGTCAGTCCTGAACTTCCAGATAACTGCCGACCAGAGACTAGAGACCAAACGAATCCCAAAGTTGAGGCAAAAAAGATTTATTCAGACAAATTCAGCAGCGCAGAGGACTGACGCGTTTCGGGCGGATGTCCTTGATCACAATATATATATATATATATTTATATTGGTTATTTTATACATATGTTAAGTTACAATTTGATTTCTTTTTTAACCCTTTGTGCTTATTCTTTCACTTTCTCTCTCTTCTATTTGCTTTCATTATTTAAATACTTCATTCTTTACTTACTCACCTATTCATTCCATTATTTCTATATATATTTCATATTTTAACAAATAACATTTAATACATATGTACTTCCCTTCCTCCTTCAATATATTTAATATACTTATTTATTCAATGTGAATTGTAAGATGTTATTCTCATTACGGTACTTGTGATGACATGTTTCAAACTGCTAATGAAAAATTACAACACAAAAAAAAGAGTGCGGGCAGGGAAAACATTGTGTGCTCCCATCTGCCGGGTGAGAGCATCCAAGTCTTTCCTACCAGTGCATTGTTCCAAGGATGGGCGACCTGGGACACAACCATTGATCGTATACCAGGGGATGGAGTAGGGTGGGCATTTCTAGGCTTGAGGATGTGGGCCTCTTGCATCTCCTTCCTTAATTTGAATTTTGACCCTGTAGGATGGGGTCCCCAGGCCTTCCTGTGTCACCAACCCCAACTGTGCATGCCCCTCAACAATGTGCAGTGTGTGATTGCCTAATGGACCTCGTCTGTGCCCACCCCTCAATGACCACATAAAACACGTTAGACCTGACAGCCTTTGGGTGGTCTTCCCCAAACATTTTGCCTGCTTGCCTCATATTCTTGCTGATTTCTTTTTGATGGCCTTAGGACTCTGAATACTTTACCACTGCCAACCAGTGCCAAAGTGCATGGGCGTCTCCCCTAAAATATGTTTTGATTGACTACCCACAATTGTCATATTTAATTTATGAATAAATCCCTAGCAGAGTGCACCACATGTGCCCAGGGCCTGTAAATTAAAAGCTACTATTAGGCCTGTATCACTGATTGTGCAACCCACACGAGTAGTACTTTAAACATGTATAAGGCCTGCCACTGCAGAGCCTATGTGTGAAAAGTTGGCCTGGAATATGCTGTTCACTAGTTATAGTGGGCACCAGTCCAAACAACCCCTTAGAGGTGATAGGTTAAAGACAACCTTATTTGAAAGCTATCCTAGTGGTAGCTATGGAGATCAGCCTTCAGGCTAAGTCTTGAAGGAATGTGAAACAGCTTGTTTTACCATTTTATAATCTCTTAATGGCTAAATGAAAGGAGAACCAAACCAGGTATATATCTATATATAGAATACATATATTCATTACTAAACACAATCTACTAGTCTCTTTATGAGGCTGGTGGTCAAAGCACATATGTTCCACTTAATATATCACAGTAAATTGGCACAATATATGTTAGTTCCTAGGGGCGAACCAAACAATATATTAAGAAAGTGGTTTAAGAGCCACGACTTGACAAGACACAAGGCCTAGAACCTGTAGAATCTCTGGGACCACAAGGAACCACCAAAGGAAGTGACACAGGGGACCCACGGGGGACACGTGCAGTGTGAGAACACAGCCACGAATCGCCGTTAGCTTCTATGGGGAAAGTCGTGGTTGGAAATGTAAAGATTAAGGACACTTAGGAGAGGACGTTGAGCAAACCCCTTTAGACTTAAGGGGTTCTAGGGCCAACACCCACGGGAGCACCGGAGTGCTCGAGTTACCTCACCTAGGGAACCCGGGTGCATAGGTGTCTTTTGGTGTCGGGAATCATCGTTGATTTCAATGGCCATCTGCTGCAAAGTGCTGCTGCCGTCGAGAAGAAAAGTATCCGGCGTGACCAAAGCCTGGATCGAAGATGTGAGGAACCTGAAAGCAGAGGGGACAGAGTCTGGGTCACTTGCCAGTGACCAGGAGCATGATAGACGAATACCCCCGATGTCAGGTGTTTCAGGTGTTAAGAGGTGAAGCTTGACTCTGCAACCTCAAGGACCAGGAGGTGTTGACAATGACCAGGATCTGGGTTGGAGCTGTCCCACAAAGGATGTTGAGTGCTGTGGTGTCGATGCCCAGATTGGAGCTGACAACCCTTGGCAACAGCAACCCATGCATGAAGAGAAAATATGTTTTGGTGCAGACCAGCAAGGTCTGGGGGACTCACCAAGTAGTGGAGAGTCAGGGCACACCTGGAGCAACCAGAAAACCCAAGGAAAGTCAAAGTTGCCTTCGCAGGGACCCATCAGTCAACGGACTAGGGATTGCAAAGGTACCTCGAGCTAAAACACAAAGGGCCGGCTCACGGAACACTCGTGGAGTGTAGGCCATCAATCTTCAGTGGAAAAGTTGCTCAAGATCTGGGCTACAAGTAACCCAATGCACAGCCTCAAGGAACGTCGAGAAGCTAATGCACTTACAAATGTGCACAGTGTCCAGGGGTTACGCTTCCACAGTACCTAGGAGGGTTAAAGGTCTCAACTTTGCTGGGGACTCAGGTCGGCCTCGGGGAAGTCTAGAAATCCACCTCCTGGGTTGAAAATACTTTGGAGTCCAGCGGGATCTTCGGAGATGCAAACTGGTCAGATGCATCTTTGGTGCCTGCCAAGCAGAGGAGTAACTCCTTTACTCCAAGGGAGATTCTTCAGTCATCTAGTCGTGTAGATTGTCGAAGTTCTGGGATTTCTGTAGCAGAGTTTAATCAAGGTGTAATCTAAAGTCCTGTAGTCAGGGGATACTTTCTTATACCCAAGAAAGGGGTTGGACATACTCTGGGGACCCACCAATTGGGGATCTGGAAAGACGGGTGGCAGCACCCATTTTCTTTGTCCAGTTTCGTGCCAGAGCAGGGGCTGGTAGCCCCTGCAACCGGTTTGAACTGGACTATGCACAGGGACACTAAATGTGTCCCCAGAGTAGACTTCAAAGCACTCTTGGCGTGCACCCACTCAGCCCCAATACACTAAAGCCTGTCTGGGAGATGGTGACACCTCCCTGTGACAGGAAACTTATTGTCCAGGCCACCCCTGCTGGAGTTTCGTCCAGCAGCAGGAGGTCAGACTCATGTCTGTGGCTGTGGCATCCATTTTGTGATGCCAGGGCTCTTTTAAACTGGTACCTGGTGTACCTGTGGGGACATGTCTCTCCCTCTAGAAGGGTGGGATCATACCCCCGTTGCCAGGATGGTGGGGTGGGGGAATCAGCAAGATGGCGGAGAAACACGTCAATCATACGCTTTCCGCGTTCCTAGAATCCAATGACTGGCTCCACCCATCTCAAATGGGTTTTCACCCCCATTAAGGTACCGAAGCCGCCATACTAGCTGTGGTCAAAGAATCTAGGAAGATTCTTGATTCAGGCGGGTCAGCAGCTATAATCCTCCTTTGTTCACCGCCTCAGGAGGGCGGGAGTAAACGGAACAGCCCTACTATGGCTGCAATCCTTCCTTGAAGAGCGAGTCTTCCAGGTTTTGAAGGTGATATCACCTCACATCCAATTCCTTTACCGTGTGGAGTGCCTCAGGGTTCTTTCCAAAGTCCGACTCTTTTAAATGTCTATATGGCCCGTAGGTGGATATTGTATCCCCCTTCGGTATCCATATTGCAACATATGCCAACGACACACAGTTGGTCATAGCATTGAATCAGCCCGATCAGTCCTGCAGTAATCTCCATATCTGCCTTAAAGAAGTTGCCAAATGGATGAGCTTGTCTCACCTAAAGCTCAATGGTGAATAAACTGAACTTATGATTCTTGGCAGCCCCCTAAGTTTTAAAGCAAGTACTATGTGGCCGTCAAGTATGAACCCCGTGCCAGCCCCAAAAACTGAGATAAAAAGTCTGGGAATCTGGCTAGATCAAGATCTCACTTTCAAAGTACATGCCAGGAGGACAACCGCCTCATGTTACGGCTTACTTAGAACAATACATAAAGTGCTCCCCCTGTTACCATTCCAATAAAAAAAACTACTGATCCAGGCTTTAATCCTCTCAAGGATAGACTAGGGTACTGCCCTCCATTTAGAGGCGCTGAAGTCAGTGGTCACTAAGCTGCAGGTTATACAAATTTGTGTAGCAAGTCTACTGACCGGGACCCCAAATCGTTGCTCTTCTAGGCCTGTGCTACGCTACCTTCACGAGCTCCCGGTGCAGGAGAGAATTAACTTTAAGGCTCTTTGCGTTGCCCATAAGTCCCTGGAAGGGAGTGGGCCTTCCATTACAATAGCTGTGATTCCCCCCTTACAGGTCGAACAGAAAACTTTGCTCCGATGAGCTACACCTAGCAGTTGTTCCCGGGATTAAGAAGGCCAGAAGTGGTGGGCAGTTGTTTTCTTACAACGCCGCCAGACTTTGAAGCGCTGTCCCGCTGGACCTTCATAGGGAGCCCAACCATCACACTTTTCGAAAACAGTTAAAAACGTGGCTCTTCCCCAAGGGTGCCGTGCTTCTAGCCATTGTTCTGCAAAAAAACGGAGTTTGGTCCTGGGACAGGGGGTCAACTGGACCGTAATATAATAAAACAAAAACAATGTTGTCCCCCAGGATAATTTTCTCTCACAACTTTGAGACTACAAACAAGGGAAAAAAAAAACCTATTGTTTGTATGGGTTATTTTATTCAAACCCTTTTAGAATTTTTTTATTCAATCATTTTGAAAGGCATTTTTACGGTTGAGAAAAACACTACTTACAAACATTTACACATTTACACTATTTACAGCTATCATACAAACAATTCTAAACACAAAACAATAACTATGTACAAATGAATCCACAGTTATAAACAAGCTTCTTTTACAATAAGAAAAACAACAATTCTGTTCGCACAAATAATCAATCTTTGTGAAAAATACAACTTATTAGAAAGCCCAACCAGGGTCAAAACAACAGGAAGAGGCAACAGAAAAATCACTTTGTACTCAACAATCAGTTACAGTTGACAAATGACTGTTAACTTTGCTCAATCAAAAGTGCCTATTCGCCGTTATGCCGACGCGTTTCAAATCTGGATGAAATCACAGATTCTCTTCAGGGCTCTGTCAGTGTGGTATTCTTTTCATATGGATAACGCGATCCCGCGGTCCAATCATTCAAATAGAGAGGGGCCTTTTATTATGCAGAGGTTCTTAAATTGTTTAAAACGGGGGCACCACTAGTTATTTTCTCCAAAAATGGTTCTTCCGCTGTGTACTCATTAACGCTGCCGCCTGGGTTTCTTTCTGAGGGGCAGTGAGTGATTTTGCTGTTATGCCGGACTCTCGCTGATGGGCGGGAAATGCGAACTCATTGGACCAATGAGTTCGCATTTCCTGGTACGTGGTTGGAAAGAGAGATCGAAGCGAGATTGAAGCACGCAGTGTTATACCGCGGAGGCATCCCCGCCCATCAGCGAGAGTCCGGCATAACAGCAAAATCACTCACTGCCCCTCAGAAAGAAACCCAGGCGGCAGCGTTAATGAGTACACAGCGGAAGAACCATGTTTGGAGAAAATAGTGGTGCCCCCGTTTTAAACAATTTAAGAACCTCTGCATAATAAAAGGCCCCTCTCTATTTGAATGATTGGACCGCGGGATCGCGTTATCCATATGAAAAGAATACCACACTGACAGAGCCCTGAAGAGAATCTGTGATTTCATCCAGATTTGAAACGCGTCGGCATAACGGCGAATAGGCACTTTTGATTGAGCAAAGTTAACAGTCATTTGTCAACTGTAACTGATTGTTGAGTACAAAGTGATTTTTCTGTTGCCTCTTCCTGTTGTTTTGACCCTGGTTGGGCTTTCTAATAAGTTGTATTTTTCACAAAGATTGATTATTTGTGCGAACAGAATTGTTGTTTTTCTTATTGTAAAAGAAGCTTGTTTATAACTGTGGATTCATTTGTACATAGTTATTGTTTTGTGTTTAGAATTGTTTGTATGATAGCTGTAAATTGTGTAAATGTTTGTAAGTAGTGTTTTTCTCAACCGTAAAAATGCCTTTCAAAATGATTTAATAAAAAATTTCTAAAAGGGTTTGAATAAAATAACCCATACAAACAATAGGTTTTTTTTTTCCCTTGTTTGTAGTCTCAAAGTTGTGAGAGAAAATTATCCTGGGGGACAACATTGTTTTTGTTTTATTCTAGCCATTGTTCAGCACTGGGATGCTTCCGAGTAGCCATTAGCTACATAAAAACCATTTTCATTTAATTTAATTTTATGAAAAGGAAGCCAGCTCTCCCCATGAATGTTTGGAATGGTTTCTGTGAAATTGTGCAGTATGAAGCACATTAGGACAAGACTACTGGCACAAACATACTCATTTGCAAAGAAGATTGGTGGTTGTTTCCTGGAGAACAATTTGGAAATGTAGTGGGAAATTAAATATTTGAAAGCAATTATGCAAGATACATTATTCAAAACATGGCAAGATTAAACAATCACTTTACATGAAACGTGTTTGTATATTCTGTATTTTCTTGCAAAAGAAATCCAGTATAAATATGTGAAAATTATGCAATTTAAGGTTGTGGATCTTGGTAGACTAGAAGAATATTTTACATTTGAGTCAAACACACTTAGCAATTGCCCATAGTGGAACAATATTGGGGGAGGAACATGGCGGCCACTAGCTAGACGCTAGCGGCTGCGGGCGGCAGTCAGTTTTTTTTTTCATCTTTTGTTAGAGAGTGAGCGAGCACGCGTCTGAGCGGAAAGCTCACAGCAGGACCGCATGGAGCAAGGGAAAGCGGAGAAGCTGCAGCGAGGTTAACACATTGGAAAATAGCGAAAACTTACAGGCGGTTATCAAGGCAGCAGGGCGCTGGGTGATTGTCCAAGGAGCTCAGCTGTGTCCCAGGAAGGAACTGGGGAATACAGCATGATGAGCAGTCGACGCTCTGGAGTGAGGCAGCGGGGAGTATCCAGCGGATTTGGTGAGCTGCAGTAAGGGGCAGAGGCAGAACAAGCAGGGCTTGTCTGCAGCAGGTGAAGGGGGTGGGGGCTGAGAGGAAAGGCTTGCATAGAGCTGAGGAGCAGCAGACACGAGAGAGGGAGGAAGCCTCCTGCATATGGAGACAAAGACCCAAAGGGAAGGTGAGGCCCTCTCCAGATACACGCTGAGGACCTGGAATATCGGAGGTAAGGCTAGTCTTCTTCCCATTTCACCAGACGCCCTGCCTGACCTACCACAAGGGGCAAAAACCATAATGAAAGCAAAAAGGGGGCGACAAAGGGCAGCCCCACAGAGTAAAGGGGCTGGGGGGGGGTCTTAAAAGAGACCAGGGAGGAAAAGAACATAAAGAAATCCTCCCTTCCAGCTGCACGAGTTAAAGTGACCCCTTCACTTAAATCATTCTTTCGTGTTTTGCCAATTATGCAGAAAGATAACGCAGTTAGCATAAGTGCTAGCACCAAAGAGTGTAATCGTGAAGGTGTAATGGTGAGTGCTAGTGACTTGGTGAGAGATAATGACACTGGAGTTACTGTTTAAAGGACCTTTCGAGCACTCCGAACAATTTGAGCACACTGGGTGCAGAGGGCAGTCTCCAGCAGCTGGATATAATAGCAGTTCCCATCAGTAAAAGATACTCCGCCTTAACGGTAGCTGAGGAGCTGGAAGCATCTCCGCAGATACAGCCGTCAGCATCAGTATCAGAAGCGAATGGGGGTAACCATAACAATACAAGTAGCCCACCTATCTCAGAAAGAAGAACAGTAGAGACAGAGCTCTCACTGGCTAGTATCTATTGGAGCTGAAAAAAGATATTAAAGAGCGCTTTGAGGTATCAGAGGCTAACCAAACAAGCATACAGGCATCTTGACCAGAATTAGCCCAGAAGCTGGATGAGGTTACTGCCCGTACAAAGACTCTGAAGGAAGAAGTGAGTGCTGTAAAACAAGATGTAGAGAAAAACACAAGTGAGATCTCAAATTTGGGGAGGTAAATTCAAATGCTAAGAGACGATATAGAAAGGATTGAGAATCGTTCCCGTAGGAACAATATAAGATTCTTGAATATTCCTGAAAATAAGGCTTTTATAATCTCCCTCCTACCGAAAACCATTTTGAAGGATAAGGAGGAGATACATCTCGAGAGTGAAATACAGACGGCACACAGAGAGCCGTTCAGACGTAACCCACAGAGAACCAAGCCCAGAGCTTAGTAAATTTCCACTCTTATAACATCAAGGAGGAAATATTAAGTAGCGCTTTAAAAAATGGCCCATACGCGATGAAAGGTTTCTCTTTTCTGGCAAGGTCTGATGTGTGTAAGGCTACAGAACAAAAGCAGTGGGAACTAGGCGGAAAGATGGAGGAGCTCAGAAGGTTGGGAGCGAAAGTGCAGTTGAAATTCCCCTCTATGCTCCATATTATGTGGAACAATAAAATGTATAACTACCGCTCAGTGGATGACGTTGAGGCACTAATAAGTAGAATGAGCAACGCAAGTTAGTTGAAGTAAAAAGTAGCTCTCAAGCTCTCCAGCATTTTTGAAATGTATAAAAAAGTTATGTGTTAGTAGATCCTCTCCCCCCGGATTTTACGCCTACAAGGCATTATCATGCCTAATAATGTAAGGAGGGTTCCTCAGGGTGCACGGGTGGCGAGCATAGGGAACATTTTTTAAAAGTATAGTCCTCAACACCGCTTATGCAGGAATGCTTTTCCAGTGCAGGATCGGAACTGAAACAGAATCTCTTAAGAATGATGACTTCGACTGACATTCTAAATATTAAAATGTTGACTTGGAATGTGAATGGTATGAGATCTAAACTTAGACAAAGGAGAATACTTGAGTATTTAAAAAATAGCCAGGCACAGGTAACTTTATTACAGGTGAGGCACCTCATGGCAAGTGAGAGTAAATAGCTGTTTAGGAGATGTGGTCGGGTGCAAAATTTTATTGCGTCAGATAAACTATTGTGCTGCAAAGGAGTAGCTTTTCTGACTAGGATTGGCTGTGGTCTAGAAATGAAAGAGTCAAGTACAGATAACTCAGGCAGGTGGGCGCCAGCCCAGGTAAGGTGGGCCGACATGGACTTCTTTTGTATTGGAGATTATGGTCCTCAATATATTGTAGACTAAGCTTGGGCGCAAAACCCGTTCCGTTTCCTAAACTTGCAGATTTTCGGCAATTTCGCGGTCCGCAAATCCCAACGAATTTGCCCAAAAATCCGTAAATCCGCAAGCTCGTGTTTTTTTTGCTTGGTCGCGCTTGAAAAACTACAATATCGCGCGCGCGGCGTTGACTTACCGTGATTCTTTGTACGCCGAGTTGTTTTTCTCCCGGTTTGAGTGTGCTGCGCCATTTTGGATCTTGCTGCATGATCGCGCAAGAGTTTTTCGACTGCATTTACGTCATCGCGGCCCGCCATCTTGCACAGCGAGAGTTTGACAACGCGAGTACGTCATAAGGGCCCGCGATCACGCGTCGCGGGAGTAAACAATGCCGAACACGTAGATCCGGCGCGCAGCTGACTTCCGGCGGGAGATTTGAACAGCTCGCTTTCCCGAACTTGCAAAAATTGCAATTCTGCACAAGAAATCCACCGCAGGCAGCATAAACCTTCTGAAATTATGATTTTGATCAGAATGACTCCTCAGATTGACATTTGGCTGCAAGGAGTCCATTTTTTGGGGGGGGGGGGTTGGAGGAAGGAAGTGCCCCAAAGTCTCAAACTTCCTGTTCCTGTCCAGCAGGTTCCTCCCAGTGCTTTGTCCATGTCCTCGTCACTTTTGATTTGGATCTGGAGCTGGAAGGATTACTTGTTGTGGCTTCTGCTGGATATTTGTATTTGAGGTATTTTTGGAGTTTGGAGTTTGGATCACTTTTGGATTTGAGATTTTACAAGTAAGTTGGTGTTCTTTGTTTGGGGCATTGCAGTTGCTGCAACTACAATTTTAAAACTTTTTTCACAACTTTAAAAAAATATATATTGTGGGTAGCCACAGGATCCAGTAGGCCCAGGGTTAGTCATGGGTGCATGATACAACTGTTTCTGTGATTTTTTTTTAATAATAAATCTCATTTATGTCATGGAATTTTAGCTCACTGTTATATGTTGATTTTTTTTTAATTTTGGGGTGCCTGTAAAGCCTCACTAGCCAGTAGGCCCAGTAGGCCCAGGGGTAGTCGTGGTGCATGGACCAAGTCTTTCTGTGGGGTGTCTTGAATTTAGACATCATTGAGGGCATGGATGGCATTGGATTGTGGTGATTTTTATGTGTTTTTCGACTTTTTGGGGTGTTGTTGGGGCCTGGCCATGTGGGTGGGGGCCATTTTCAGGCCTGGTACAGGCAGGGCCTGGCCATGTGGTGGGGGGTCAAGGCTCAAGGGGCCATTTTGAAGCCAGGCAGTGTGCTCAGGCCTGCACCCAGTTTGCCTTGCTTTCATCCATTATGCCCAGGGGTACTCAGTGGTGCATGGACCAAGTCTTTCTGTGGGGTGCCTTGAATTTAAACATCATTGAGGGCATGGATGGCTTTGGATTGTGGTGATTTTTGTGTGTTTTTCGACTTTTTGGGTGCTGTTGGGGCCTGAACATGTGTGTGGGGGCCATTTTGAGGCCTGGTCCAGGCAGGGCCTGGCCATGTGGTGGGGGTCAAGGGGCCATTTTGAAGCCAGGCAGTGTGCTCAGGCCTGCACCCAGTTTGCCTTGCTTTCAACCATTATGCCCAGGGGTAGTGAGTGGTGCATGGACCTAGTCTTTCTGTGGGGTGTCTTGAATTTAAACATCATTGAGGGCATGGATGGCATTGGATTGTGGTGATTTTTGTGTTTTTTTTACTTTTTGGGTGCTGTTGGGGCCTGACCATATGGGTGGGTCCATTTTGAGGCCTGGTCCAGGCAGGGCCTGGCCATGTGGTGGGGGTCAAAGGGCCATTTTGAAGCCAGGCAGTGTGCTCAGGCCTGCACCCAGTTTGCCTTGCTTTCAATCATTATGCCCAGGGGTAGTGAGTGGTGCATGGACCTAGTCTTTCTGTGGGGTGTCTTGAATTTAAACATCATTGAGGGCATGGATGGCATTGGATTGTGGTGATTTCTGTGTGTTTCACGACGTTTTGGGGTGTTGTTGGGGCCTGGCCATGTGGGTGGGGGACATTTTTCAGACCTGGTTCAGGCAGGGCCTGACCATGTGGTGGGGGTCAAGGGGCCTTTTTGAAGCCAGGCAGTGTGCTCAGGCCTGCACCCAGTTTGCCTTGCTTTCAACCATTATGCCCAGGGGTAGTGAGTGGTGCATGGACCTAGTCTTTCTGTGGGGTGTCATGAATTTAAACATCATTGAGGGCATGGATGGCATTGGATTGTGGTGATTCTTGTGTGGTTTTTACTTTTTGGGTGCTGTTGGGGCATGACCATGTGGGTAGGGGCCATTTTGAGGCCTGGTCCAGGCAGGGCCTGGCCATGTGGGGGGTCAAGGGGCCATTTTGAAGCCAGGCAGTGTGCTCAGGCCTGCACCCAGTTTGCTTTGCTTTCAACCATTATGCCCAGGGGTAGTGAGTGGTTCATGGACCTAGTCTTTATGTGGGGTGTCTTGAATTTAAACATAATTGAGGGCATGGATGGCATTGGATAGTGGTGATTTTTGTGTGTTTTTTGACTTTTTGGGTGCTGTTGGGGCCTGACCATGTTGGTGGTGGCCATTTTGAGGCCTGGTCTAGGCAGGGCCTGGGCATGTGGTGGGGGTCAAGGGGCCATTTTGAAACCAGGCAGTGTGCTTTGAGCCATAGGCCTGCACCCAGCCTGCCCTGCTTTCACCCATTATGCCCAGGGGTAGTGAGTGGTGCATGGACCAAGGCTTTGTGTGGGGCCTCTTGAATTTAAACATCATTGAGGTCATGGATGGCATTGGATTTGTTTGATTTTTGTGTGTTTTTTTTAACTTTTTGGGGTGTTTAACTGATGTACCTCTGGCTTCCTTTGCTTTTAGGTGCACAAGAGAACCACCAGGGCCAGGAAGAAGTCATGCAGCGGTGTGAGCAGCACAACGTCACGTGACGTCACGTGTGGCCACAGACAACTCTGCAACTCGTGCAACTGCGGCCTGCTGTTCTGACATCTGAAGAAGATGGGCCCAAAGAAAGGTGGCCGTAGCTCCTCTACACAGAAAGTTGCCACTGCCAGTAAGAAGGAGCAGAAGAAGCAAGTGGTGCCACTTACCAAGGAAACTGGTGTGCCCACAGACACTTTTTTCAGGGGAAAAAAAACAACGCCTGCAGCAGCGGGGTCCGCCGGGGACCAAGCTGGGAGCAGCACCTCCGCTTCATTGGGCTCAGTGCCACCACACCAAGTTAGGTCCAAGTCCATGAGTGCTGCCGAGGCAGCCACTTTCGTTGTTCAATCACCATCGACCAGTGATGTTGGCTCATCGCAAGAAAGTAGCATACAATCAACGCAGGGTGGAACTCAGCTGACGAGTGTTCAACAACCACAGCTGCAACGACAACCACAGGTGCAACTAGTACAAGCGCAAGTACATGGGCAAGGAGAGGCACAAGGAGAGGTGCAAGGAGAGGCGCATGGAGAGGCGCAACTAGAGGCGCATGGATCGGCACAACTGCCCACAATGCTTGTTCCTCCAGAAGTAGGGGCACATCAGGAAATCGAGATTCAAACAGAGGTGTCATCCGAGGAAGCCACTCCTCCTAAGGATGATCCATTGTCTTCCAGATCCCCAGCAAGAAAAAGGTCAAGGAGGGCTACCACAAGTTCTTCTTCAAGCACCCTTCCTTCTGATGATTTTGATCTTGATTGGAACCCACAAATGCAGTCTGAGGGGGAGGCACGCCATGAGCCGACAAAGGTAGCTAAGCCTAAAAGGAAGGTTGCCCCAAGGCTTCCACCTATGGGTGATGACGACGAACAAGAAGTGGTGTCTTCTGCTGCTGATGAACAGTCTGACGACGACCCAGTCATCACAGTCGTCACTCCAGCCCCAGCGGGCATGCAGCAGACAGACATTTTGACCCTATCCCGAATGGCTGCTGAGCGGGATGTGGGCGGCGTGGCACTGGTACCACCACCAACGCAGTTAACTACAACACCAACACGACCTACAGCTTCCATATTTTCTCATCAGAAGGGCCGGCAGGGACCTCCATCCAGCTCGACCTCCATTACCTCAAGTAGGGGTGCTGTAAGTGAACAACAGAGTCGAATTCAGCCACGCCCATCCTCCACTTCATCTGGCATTGAAACTGAAAGTAGCACCTCCACCACCAGCAGACATCTCCAGCCCCCAGTTTGGGACTTTTTTAGTGTTAGCCAAAAGGCGGCAAACATGGTCGTTTGTTCGATTTGTAAAACATCAATTAGTCGGGCTAAGCTTGGTACCAACTATGGTACCGGAGGCCAGAGAGGTCATCTAAAAAAACACCACACTATCGAGTGGGAGGCGCACCTAAGGAAGATCCAGGATGCCAAAAGAAAAACAAATCCAAATGTATCCATTGATATTGCATCTGATGATGACGAGGGGCTGATCGTGCAGGGGGAAGTGAAGAAGCGACAGACATTTTTTCTGCTACACCCAGTACCCCTGGCAGCAGCACTGCAGTGGTAGCGCCCACACCCTCTACCCCTGCAACATGTATGAGGCACACTAAGAGTCTGGGAGAGACACCAATGCGAAAAAGTACATCAATGAGCCTAACTGGTTTGAAGAAGTCTGCATCATCATCATCAAGTAAAACGGTCCAGACCACCATTAGCAGAATGTTTTAGTCGTATGCGCCATTTGAACGCAACCACCCAATGGCACGTCTGTATAACGCAAAGCTGGCTAAAATGCTAGCGCTGGGCCTTCTCCCTTTTTCCTTCGCGGAAGGGGTGGGTTTTCTAGAATTTGTGGCAAATGTCTGCCCTAAATGGAAGGTTCCTAGCCGGTCCTATTTTCCCAGGGTTGCTGTTCCAGCACTACATCAAGATGTGCTGGAGGTGATTGGCGCAGCTATTCAGAAGAGTGCTGTTCACACTATCTACCTGACAACAGACATGTGGACCAGTTGCCAAGCCCTTGATTACATGTGCATCACTGCACACTGGGTCTCTTTTGCAGGGGTTAAAGACACGTTAAAAGCAGGTATTGACACGGACACAGTTTTTCAAGCTACTCGGAAACATGCAACAGTAGCCATGTTTGCCATGGAGAAATCTCATACTGTACCTAACCTTTTGGAGGAGTTTGATAGGAAGGTCTATGAATGGCTGCATCCAAGAAATCGCATAATTGGTTATGTTTCCATGGATAATGGCAGTAATATAGTTAAGGCCATGCATGATGGTAACTACTTCAGAGTGCCGTGTTTGGCGCACAGTATTAACATCGTGGTGCAAGATTTCTTGAAAAAAGAAAACACAGTCAGCAAGTTAGTGACCACCTGACGAAGAATCTGCACACATTTCAGCCATTCTTTTAAGGCCCGGAAGCAGCTGAGGAGCATTCAACATGAACGTAGACTGGCAGTCAAAGGACTCATCCAGGAGGTGGCAACACGTTGGAACTCAACCTTTTACATGCTTGAGCGTCTGTCTGAGCAGTGGGGGGTAATAAATGAGTATGTCTATAAACTGGGTTCTACTATGAAAGACATGAGGCTAGAGTTGGAGGAATGGAAGCTAGTTGCAAGCCTGACAGACATGCTTCGTCCTTTTGAGGTCTTCACACGAGAAGTCAGCAGGGAGGACTGTTCTTTGGGCAAAGCTATTCCATTGTTGCGCATGCTAGAGCACCAACTGAAGGCGGTATCTTCAACGTTCCGAGATGATGCTGAAAAGCAAGACGCATATCAGTTGGCGGAGAGGTTATTAAGTCGCCTAGTTGCCAATGAAAGGCTTAAAAACATACATACAGAACATTACATTTGTGCCACTATTCTGGATCCACGGTACAAAAAGGCCGTGGCCAGCAAAGCATTCATTCCTTTTGATGAAGCAGATGTTTCAAAGTACAAACATTGGCTAGCTGTGTCAGCCACTCGATTCGAAAAAGAGCGGCAGAAAATTGAAGGAGCCGGCAGAAGTACAACTGAATCAGCAGGCCATCCGGCGTCAAATTCCACTTCTAAATCTGTGGCCGAAGGGAGTCACTTTCCCTCACAGCCGTTAACGACACCAGCAACCGAATCATCATCCTCACCTGCACCAGGTCCAGCTATAATATTGTCGGAAGCGGATTGGCTAACTCATCAAGGGTTTGCTCGTTCCAGTGATGCAAAGGCCACAGATGGTACGCAAAGTGGAGCAACCCTGGAGAACCTTGAGTCGATGGTGCAGGCTATCTGGATGCCCCAACAGAGGTATTTGTTAATCAGAACTCATTACTGTATTGGTATCGGAAAAGGCCTCATTGGCGACTGATCACCAACCTGGCTCTAAATTATTTGTCTTGCCCACTTGAAAGCGTGTCTTCTGAAAGTGTTTTCAGTGCTGCTCGTGCCATTGTAACTTCAAAAAGGACCGGCCTCTCACCCAAAAATGTGGAGAGGTTAACACTGATCAAGATGAATCAGCACTTCATACCACCAGATTACAAAATACGTGAATGCACGCAGGAAGAAGAGGACATCGACTTAGGTGACGGAAGTTCTTCTCTGTTAGCTGACCTACTCTCCCGTCTCAATTCATAGAGTTTGAGGACGAGCTCTAGTTCCCTGACACCGAGGCCTGAAAATGACTTCCTTGTTTTTCGTCCTTATTCACTTTTATTCCTGTGTGTCTTTCTTTGTTTTGCAACTTTTACCACAACAAAACTCTAATCACCTAATCACAAGTCCATCAGCAGCACTGTCTTCATCTTCTTTCCTTATTGATTTGAAGGTGCCGCAGTCTGCATTCCTGAGGTTCACAAGTTCACAACTCAATGATGCTCCTCTATCCTCCTCCTCCAGACCTCCCCTATCCATTTCCCTCAAGTCAGATGGCTGGATTACGCAGAATAAAGAAACTTTGTCTTGGTACTCGTAGACGAGTCCCCTCAAGTGGGACTGGAATTACTGACTAGATGCTTGCTGATTGCTGCCAGTTACTTCTGAAATTGACAGGAGAGGGTGCCCTGTGGTCCCGCACTTTCAGAACAAGACACGGACAAAAGGTGGAACAGGTAATGAATAATGAGAAGAAGATAGCATGCAGTGGACATCAATGGCTGTCTGGCTGTGATGAAAGCAATTGCTGTTTGTTTGTTGTGCATGAAATTAATCATATGTCTTCTATTATTATTTAATCTTTTACACACTAAATGTAACTCAAGTCTATTCTGCTTTTTTTTACCTTGTTTAATTCAAATTGTACTTCAACTGCAGGGGCCACTACATTGCATTTTCCAATATGCAAAATGTCCTTGTACTTACTGTTTGCCAAAATATCATGAAGATTGATTAAATAATATTTCTTTTTTCTTTACAGTCTCTCACTGGGATGGATGGATCATCAGTGTCGGTTTAGGGAAGAACAATGGCCAATTCGTAAGTGTCAAACAGGTAAACCAGTCTACAACAAATACTACAGCAGAACTACATGTCTGTCTAGTCGTGGTATGGAGTGGTCGAGGCAGTGTAGTGTTGTTATGCCAGGCAGATTATAGAGTACAGCAGTTCATGTAAAATAGGGGCTATGTGGCTTGCTGCATACAATTAGATATGCTTTGTCTGTCTGTGTCAAAGAGCCTAGGTATGCTACATCAGGTTGCTTCACTCAGTGGTACCTGCCTTGACCGTCTGCATGGCCCTGCCGCAAGCATGGGCCAAAAATCTGTTACGCTCAAGAGTTTGTGAATTTTCGGCAATTTTGCAAGATTCTCGGATTGTGAATTTGCCGCCGAAAAACAGTAAATTTCGCGAGCGGAACATATTTTTGGCCCATGCTTGCTGCAGGGCCATGCAGACGGTCAAGGCAGGCACCACTGAGTGAAGCTACCTGGTGTAGCATACCCAGGCTCTTTGACACAGACAGACAAAGCATATCTAGGGTTTAGGGTTCAGTGCGGTTTACTACGGTTTTTGGGTTTAATTAATAATTTGGTAGCGTTCCCAGAGTCTAGGGTTCAGGGTCCAATGCAGGCTCGTTCATAATGATGTTGGCAAGGTTTTAGGGCGGTTTGGCGTTTTTTCAGAATTGGCCGAATTGTGGCCTTTTTTGGTGTTTTGCGGGCGTGTGTGTTTGGGTGACCTAGTCGTACACCTTACAGTGGATCGATTTTGTTCTGCCTTGCTGAGATTCTTGGGAATCACTGGAACAAGTGTCCTGGTAAGTTTCACGAGGATCGAAGTAGTGGAAGTGCTGAAAACAGCACTTTTTTGTCAAGGCGCGATTTGCGATTTCCCATGTTTTGGGGACAGCAGTATTGCATGTTTTTGGGGGGCTGCTTGGGGGGTTTCTAGATGTTTGGGGTGAGTTAAGGGGTCTGGGAGCACTGCTGGGAAGGTCTAATTTTGATTGCAAGTGGTTTGAAGAAAATCCATGGTGGAAAAGGGGGGCTTGGGCCTAGTTGCAGGCAGCGTTTTGGCACAATTTAAACTGAGGCCTAGCAGTATTGCATGTTTTTGGGGGGCTGCTTGGGGGGGTTCTAGATGTTTGGGGTGGGTTGAGGGGTCTGGGGGCACTACTGGGAAGGTCTAATTTTGATTGCAAGTGGTTTAAAGAAAGACCATGGTGGAAAAGGGGGGTTTAGGCCTAGTTGCAGACAGCGTTTTGGCACAATTTAAACTGAGGCCTAGCAGTATTGCATGTTTTTGGGGGGCTGCGTGGGGGGTTCTAGATGTTTGGGGTGGGTTGAGGGGTCTGGGGGCACTGCTGGGAAGGTCTAATTTTGATTGCAAGTGGTTTGAAGAAAATCCATGGTGGAAAAGGGGGGTTTGGGCCTAGCTGCAGAGTGCGTTTTGAACGATTTAAAGGTAGGCCACGCTGAGGATAGCACTCCTGCATGTTTTTGGGGGGCTGTTTGGGGGTGTTCTCCATTTCTGGGGGTGAGTCGAGGGGTCTGGGAGCACTGCTGGGAAGGTCTAATTTTGATTGCAAGTGGTTTGAAGCAAATCCATGGTGGAAAAGGGGGGTTTGGGCCTACTTTCAGAGTGCGTTTTAGCACGATTTTCAAGTAGGCCTCAGCCAGGTTGCAGTACCGCATGTTTTTGGGGGGCTACTTGGGGGTGTTCTAGATTTTTGGGGGTGGGTTGAGGGGTCTAGGAGCACTGCTGGGAAGGTCTAATTTTGATTGCAAGTGGTTTGAAGAAAATCCATCTTGGAAAATGGGTGTTTTGGGCCTACTTTCAGAGTGCGTTTTAGCACGATTTTCAAGTAGGCCTCAGCCAGGTTGCAGTACCGCATGTTTTTGGGGGGCTACTTGGGGGTGTTCTAGATTTTTGGGGGTGGGTTGAGGGGTCTGGGAGCACTGCTGGGAAGGTCTAATTTTGTTCTAAAATTGCAGTTTACACTTTACACCTAGCTTGAGGGGAAAGATCCGCAAATTTCGCCCACACTTATTTATCCTTGAAAAGGAGACTCAGAGTACGCACTTTCGAAATGATGCTTGTATGTATTGTAATACTGTCGACTCTGAAACTGAAAGTGTTATTTTGCACTACACAGCGTACCTTATATTTTTTTCTCCGTGGTGTTTTAATATTACTTCCTGTTTTTCCATCAACAATTACAGGCCGGCTTTTACCCTGTGCAATGGGAAAAAGGAATAACTCAGGCTTACCATTAGTGAGCCGCAATTCTGCATCCGCCAGGCAGGCATTGGACAAGGTGTCTTCTGGTCCCCAACATTGATCGACGGAGCATCAGATGGAATGGAGGAGTAACGTGAAAAAGAGGAATGGCTGGATGTATGCAACTTCCCAAATTCATTACAACAACAAACAGTTACAGTATCCATCTTCATTTCTACTTATCTTTTAAGTAATGTTATTGCTGTGAACTTCTATGAGTGTGATTCTGTGCATTTGTTTGTTCTCTGCTTCAATTCATCCCTCCAGCCGTTGTATACTTTTTTCTTTGCTATTTTGTAAACTAATTTAATCTACTAAGTGGTTCTTCTCTCTGAGGGCAGATAGGCAAGTGAAATTGCGTAATTACTGCAGCCCTGTACTGTCACATTATTTATTCATAGTTAGTACATTGTAGAACGTACTACTTACTTTTCAGTAACCTATCCATTTAGCAAACAACTTCATGCATGCAGTAGTGCATGCACTTCCTTTATGTCCCTTAAAAGATTTATGGATATCTTCATATCCAAAGATTTGTTTATCTTCATTTGTTGTTTGTCCATGCTGTGTTTTTTTTCCTATCTCCACAAAACTTTCCCCAAAAACCCCATTCCCATCCAATTTTCAAACCCTAACCCTCTTCCCCCGGGCTGTGTGGTTTTCATTGAGGTGTGACTAAATAACAACAATAATTCCACACACTTGCTGGGGAGGATAAGGTCAAAGCAACAGAAAATTAATTTCAAGGCTTGTGAAGGAATCCGAGGATATATTCTTACTCAGCTTGACACATACCCATGACTATTTGCAAATCAAATCTGATTTTCATGTTCATCATCAACTGGATTGATTATCAAGAACATCCTCCTCCTACACGTGGCGAATGATTATGCTGCTGTGTCCTTCACCTACAGTACTATTTCTTGTAGGAGCCAAAGCCAAACTCCACGCAACTAGTAGTTATACTTTGAATTAAATACTTTAGCATTTGTTATGCTAAATTATGGCACTGCTCTTGTGTACTGTGCTATCTATCATACTGTTCTAATGCTCCGCTCAGGCCACTCAAGGTTTCAATTTCTTTTTTTTCATATGCTGCTACTGCCACTGTGTACCAACACTACTACCACCACAACGATGCCATTTCATCCGCCCAGGATTGCCAACCTTAATCGCTATTTGCCATGCAGCCAGCCCTGTGTCTAGCCCTATTCTCAAACACGAATCACAGGTAAGATAAGCGTTTGGGGGAAGAATAATGGAGTAGGAGGAGAGAGGAGAGACTAACGGTAGTACTAGTAAAGTAGTAGGACAATTGAATTCACTAACTCTGTGAGTGGCACTTACTTTTGTAAACATTTGGGTGATTACTTAGACAATTTGAATCAAGCAGCCAGTTACGTTTCAGGAAAACAAACGTACAGTTACCCCCCCGTGCCTCCCCCGCAAAACAGTAAAAGCGTGTATGCTATGTTTAAGTTGAAAGTAAATAATTATTTTTATCCCTAACAAAAATAAACTATCCCGCAAGACCCGACCCACTCCCCTCCCTAACCCTAAAGAATGTCCGTGAAATAAAAAGTCCCCAAAGTCCAAAAAAAACAACTCCCAATTCACCCCCCCCAAAATTCTGTAAAAAAGGGGCAAGGGACAGTCTCTCCTCCTCTACTGCCGCCGGCGGTGTCCTTTGGCCAGGTGGTCCTGTTGCTCCCTGCGGAGGTTCTTCTTGAGCAGGGTTTTCACTCTCTCCATCTCCTGCTCAAGGTTGGACACCCTGAGGGTTAGGCGGTGGATGGGTGCCTTGCACCTGCTGTGGGGGGCAGCTGATTTTTTGGCTGCTTGGTGGTGGTGGGTGGCTGCGGTACCACGGCTCCATACCACTGGAGGCTTGCGCTGACTGGCTGACCCAGGGTGCGCGGAGGAGGATGCAGCTGTCGTGGTGGATGTTGTTGTGGACTGAGACTGTGTGTCCTCCTCCTCCTGGGCCACCAGCCGCCGATATTCGGCGACAATCGCCTCCAGCTTCCTTTGCCGGACCCGTCTAGCCAGCTCCTTCCGTGTTGGTTTGGAAGGATCTTCTATATGAAGAAAGAAAAACATACTGTAACCAATGCTCTTTAAGATTAACACAAAATAATTCAGCAGAAAGTTGTGTCACACTAGCAACTTGCAAGCACAGTACATAACATTTGTCGCCTGTATCTGTCTAACCTCCCACTTCGTCGGCCTCTGCTCTAACATTAGTGGGAGTTTCAGGAATCAATTCTACTAGCACTATATGGACTCACTACATTAGACTCAGACAGTACACCAGTCCTCTTCTTCTTCTCTCTTGTTTAGCCAAAGTGGTACGTAAACTTCTGGAAGCTGGCATAATGCCAGCGCAGTCAACTTGCACCCGAGAAAAACAGACGCAAGCCATGATGACACAGACTTGCGTTACTGCACCACTCTAGTACATGCAGGTGGTGAATCTCTTACTTTTCTATTATGGATGGCACTGGCCATACTTTGTTACAAGGGCTACTGTGATTGTGATTGTGAAGCATTTATATAGCGCATGGCTACCCGAAGGCATCCCATCGCTTGATTAATGTAACTTTCACCCTGCAGTGCCAATGACTACTAGAAAAGGAAAATGAAGATAAATAATATGATTATCTATCCCTTCACAGGATATTTGCTTACATATGGGATGCTTTGTTTTTTATTGAGTGAACACTGATAGGCCACACATGAATGACAGAGTTGTCATAACATTATTAACAGAGGTAGTGAGTGGCCCCCGTAATGGCAGGATATATGCTGTGCTTGCAAACTACTGTTACTAGTCATGGTAGTATTCTGATATATTACATCTTCTTTTCCTCGCCTTTGCTAGACTGGAACGGATGTGCGGGTGCGGTTTTAAATGCTCTTCAAAGTAACACTAACTTCATCCAGTGACTGTCTACTCTGTCTACATACACTTATGCTATCTATGAGTAAGATAGTACCATGATCCAGGCATCCATCCATTCAAAGTAAATGTCAATGATTCTTCTTAATGTCTCAACTGGACAAACCTTAGTTTTTCTCACGGAAAAACAACATTTTTATTTTATTTTGGAAACCGCCAGCCATGCATCCGTGCTTGACTTGCATTTGAATTTGAACCAAAGGACATAATGCGCACATATACAGTTTCTGTTTCTCCCACCCAGGCAGTCCTCTTCCCTTTCTCCTTCCACCCATCCTTGCTTCAGCCTTCAACCGGCCATGCATCATATTCCCAGCCAACTTGGGCAGCATTCGAAAACACGTATCATTCTTTGCCAGTCATTACTTTTAACTCGCTCGTCTTTCCTTACACCCTTCTTTCCCTTTTCGTTCATCCCATCCATCAACTTCATCTCTGATCTGACTTGGCTTCTCGATAAAACTTTCACAGCTCAGTTGAAGTCAAATTTAGAGGAGGCCATTGGTTACTCGTCAACTCCTGCCACTAATGCTATTGCTCATGCGAAGTCAAGGGTGAATGTCTTCTACCTGGTTGACAAAAATGTACTTCTAAATTTGTAAGTCTTCTTAACAGTAAAGTGTACTTGTAATGTACAACATATACACCCGTGCAGAGAGCACACTCTGCAGTCTGCAATCTCAATAAGTAAGGAATATAATAGCTTACCACTGCCCGCCACTACCGTGGCATCCCCCACAGCAGTTCCCAATGGCTGTTCCACCGCCTCCACCCCAGGAGTGCCCACCTCCGCACTGGCACCGGCAATGGTGGATGGCTGTGCCGATGTTCCGCCTAGAAAATAAATTTCATATTCTTAGATGCCATATACACCACTCCCTATTTTTTCTAGGAATTGAAAAATGTTATTAGTACTACATAAACAAATTTAATAATTTGTGACTCTCTAGTCTCGAAACTACAAATTTCCCTTTCTTCAGGGAAGGTTTTTTTTAATTTATGCTTAGCCGTAACATGTCTTACTACACTTTATGGCACAACTGATGAATGCTTGCTTTTTAACACGCACCATTTTCCTCATAACAGACAAGCTTCCCTTCTAAGAACAAGAGCAAGATCAGATCATCATCACTTGGAGTCAGCAATGATTCATCCCCACAAAGAAGACTTGAAGTTCCAACCAGGTGAGGGCTCTCCCACAATTAATGTGTGAAATCAGCCACTTTTCTGTTTTGAATCCTTCACCGTTTATCTTATATGATGAAGTTGATTTTAATAAATGTTTTTACTTTAAAACTTACATAGACTCTGTGGTTTTTGGTCATGAGTGAGTGAGCGAAAGGGTTTGCAATTTGCAAGCATGAGTCCGTGGCTCAGAGAGGTCGGGACTCTGACTCTGTAGTCTTATGTCCTGGGTTGTATAATCATTGGGGATCATTCATCGCTGCATTCGGGAGCTAAAATAATGACTCTGACACACTAGCTTGTCAGTAAGGAGATTGGGGGTTCAACTTCTGTTATGACTGAGGTATGTGGAAAGTCTAACTGCACCTATTATAATTTATAACCAATGCCCTATTTCTTGTCCATAGTTCTGTTTGTGCAGCATAGTCCCTGCAACAGTAGTAGTATGGATTGTCCTCCTATCCAATCAAAAAGTAAACTAGTAACTTATTGTTGGTGGCCACTGACATTTTATTGTTGGGAATTGTCAAAGCATAAACATTTAAAATACTTCAATAGACAGTAAAGACAACCCAGAGGACTGCACTCAGTGCATAGAGCTATTGCTAAATAGAATAGGAGTTTTGTTTAACACCTTTTGCCAACTGTGCAAGCTTAGTTAGCTACACAGACAGACTAATAATAAACTAGTAGTACCACAGGGAGTCATACTAGAGGCAGGAAAAGAATTTAGAAACAGTCTACAAGAAGATCAAAGACGATTTAGGAAAAAGTAGAATGAGGAACGTCTGGAAAAATTACAGGTGCTGTAAAAGATAGAAAAGTATAATTATTAATATTGACAGGAAAACTTACTGGGGCCAGCAGAGGAGCCCTCGCCGGACCGATCCTGGCCTTCCTGCTGTTGTCCCTGCTCCGCCGGCGCCGCTACCCCCTCCTGTGTCCCCTTGCCCCTGGGGAAGCTGATGTACAACATGAAAGAAAGACACAAACATGGATGATTGTTGTCAACCACATCAAACATTTTAAAAGACCAATAACAAATTATTTCGGGGAAATAGACAACAATTGCACTAAATTTATTGACCTATCTGATGTGGTCTAATAGGATATTGCTGGATTCACGGACCGTCTACAAGGAATGTTATGTTACTCACTAAACCAACTACAAAAAGGTTCTACTAGGACTGGCAGGCAGCACTCCGCAGCACGCGAAGTGACAGACACAGTCTGTCATGATCACCACCACTATCTCTTCTTAGTGGCAGGAGTACAAAGAAAGGACTGGACTGGTCTCTAATGTCTAGCATTACGCAGTTCTGTAAAGTACACTGATACATAATCATCACCCAGGCCAAATAAATGAACACAAAATTGAAAACAAGTAAGCATAGTAGCACCGCCAGTGAGCAGGCCAGCACCTGCAATCACAGAAGCTTTTGAAACATAATTTACCTTCAATGTAATCGGCAGCATTCTTGCTCTTCAGAAAAAACAAACATTTGCAATTTGATAACATAGAGCAGGAGAAAACAGAGTAGTGATTAAATAGCTACTACTACTCACCAAGCCCAGGGATCTCGACGCCTAGCAGGTCGAGCAGGTCGTGTTTCCGGTCCAGGACGTCGGACCACCGGTGCGTTGCCTGGCTGTAGGAACGCCGGACCCCAGACTCACGATACATGGCCCGGCACACCTTCCCCCATAGCTGGCGACGATCCTGGAGCTCGTACCCGGCACCGAGCCAGCCGCCTGCCGCGACGGTTTTGGGGAGGTGGCGCTGAACGAAGAACATCAGTGCGGCCACCTCCACCGCGCTGAAAATCTCCTGGGCTATAACTGCTTCCCCCCTTAAGCGCTCGCATGGGAGCCGGGTACGGGGTGTGGGATCCTTCCCCTTGCTCTTCCCGGCTCCCTTTGCCATGGTCCTGGACAGCTGCAAAAAAAAAATAGGAAAGAATAGGGAAAAAGTAAAGAAAAGAAAAGAGTTAAAAAAAGTAGCTTTAAAAGTAACCAAAAGTAGAAAAAAACACAAAATATAGATGTAGAAAAAGAGAGGGATAGATAATGAGTAAAAAAGATTGAAAAAAGTTCAAATAAACAAAGGATTGCAAAGATTTGGAGAGGATTGGAAAAGCATGCCCAGAACCATAGCAATGAATGAAAAACAAGATGGTCGCGCCCATTGAGGACCGCGTGGGTAAGTTTGCGCGATATTTCCCCCGCGGGCACGCAAAAACGCACGCGAACACGTAATCGCACCCCGCGCACAACGCGACCATGCAAATGGCGACCGGAAACGAAAATACGCAACGCGAACAAGATGGCCTTGCAAATGTACGACCGCATGGGTAACTTCGCGGTCGATGCGCTGCAAGCGGCCCGTGAACACGCAAAAAGCCCCAAGAACACGCAAAAAAATCCACAAATTCGCACAAATTCACGGATTTTGTGGATTGCGAATTCGCTTTCGTGCGAATTTGCTTACCACGAATTCGCGCATTTCACCCATACTTAATTGAAACGGCATTGCACTTGGTCTGCTTGGATTAAGTTTATGATTACATTTTAATATTTTATGAACAGTATATTTATGTATTAGGGATAAGGAATGAAGCAAAATCTGTTGCATGTACTGCATGGCTATTTTGTAGCTTTAATGGTTATGTTACCGAATAAAGGATCTTTATACGTAGAGAAATACCAAGCTTAATAATAGCTAGGGGAAAACTTATTTTCACTTATTTTTCCCCAAGTGTAAGCTACACAAACTGTACTAATTCTAAAGTTATAGGTATGACTCACATTTACAATGTATCCACCACCCTCAAATTACTATATGTAGAGGACCTTTTTGCACACTCTTTTCAGCGTGTTAACCAGACAAACACTAACTACAACTCACCACTTTACCATACACTGTCGTGTGACAAAACATTTAATTTGAGATGGTATGTGTTCTTATGAATGGTATGATTTCACATGCTATATGTGATGTAGTATGCAAGGGTATAAACTGTGCATGGAAAAGGCATGAGTTATAGTTAATGTAGTGTGGGGAGTGAGGTGAAAAGACTGTGTTCGGAGGTGTGTGACATAGTAATTTGAAGGTGGTGAGTAAATTATAAATTGAAGTTGTAATTATAACTTTACAATTTTTAATGCTTGTGTATTGTAAGTTGGGTTTGGATAGAAAGGAAACATAGGGGAATTCTAACTATTAAGAATTCTAGTTTTATAGATAGTTGTATTGTTGAGTGCCATAGAGTGAAATGATATAGATTGGAGTGATTTAGTATACAGTGGAGTAAAGTGTTATAAAGTGGAGTGGTGTGGTATGTCATATCATGGAGTGAAGTATTGTTGAATGGAGTGGCTTATTATACAGTGAAGTGGCATGTCCAGCAGTGGACCTGAGTGTTTTACAGTGCAGTGTCGTTGACTGCAGTGTCATGAAATGGAATGTGGTGGAGTTGAGTATCATCAAGTAGTGTGTCGTAAAATGGCATAGAGTGTAGCAGAGTGTTGTAGTGTGTAGTGGTATAGAGTGGGATTCAGTACAGTAGAGTGTTGTATAGTTGAATGTTTTTGAGTGTAGCGTTGCGCAGTAGAGAGGCAGAAAGACTCGCACAGATTAGTGTTATGTCAATATTTGTGGTAACACAGTGCAAGGTAGATGGTGAGTTATAGTTAGTGTTGCCTGGTTATCAAGCTGAAAAGAGTGTGTAAAGGGGTCCACTACTAATAATAATGTGAATTAATTGAATAAGTTACAACTATAGCTTTAGAATTTTTAAAGTTTGTGTGGTTTAAACTTGGCTGCATAGGGAAAATAAATTTTTCTAACTATATCTAAGCTTTACCACTTGTCTTTTTTTCATTGAATTTCAATGTTTAAAAAAATGTTTTATAAGAAATTTGTTTAAAATCGTAGACTCCAGTATCATAAATGGAAAGTTGTTAAGTGGAGTGTCGTACAGTAATGTGGAGTAGAGTATTGTAAAGTCTATTGTCATAGACTGGAGTATTGTAGTTTTGTAATTGAGTTGAATAGAGTAGAGTGTAGTAGTGTAGTAGTGTATTGTACAGTGTAGTAATAGTGAGGTGGCATGATGTCTCATATAGTGGAGTTAAGTATCGTAGGTTACAACAGCATTTTGTAAGTGGATTTTCTGGTCTAACAGTAGAGTAGGGTGTTGTACACTGTCATAGAGTGGAGTAGAGTATTTTAGAGTGGAGTATGGTGAATTAGAGTGCCATAGAGTGGAATATTGTCAAGTAGAATGTCGTGGAGTACAGTGGAAGAGAGTGTCAAAGAGTGGAGTGGTGTGTCATATAGTTGAGTGGTGTGTCATAGAGAGAAATTAACTGGTGTTTTGTTGAGTGTCATACAGTGTAGTATAGTATTGTTGAGTGTCATACAGTGTAGTATAGTGGCGTAGAGTGAATGGGTATAGAGTGTAGTACAGTGGCATAGAGTGCAGTACAGTGTTGTAGAATGGAGTTGCATACAGTGGAGTAGAGGGTCAGACAGTGGAGCGGCTTAGAGTGTATTATAGTACAGTGGCATAGAGTGGGATAAAGTGAAGTAGATTGGAATAGAGTGGAGTAGAGTACACAGGAGTTGGGTACAGTCACATAAAGTGTCATAAATTAGAGAACTGTGTTGTATAGTTGAGTACAATGGAAAGTCGTATGTAGACTACAGTAGAGTGGCATACAGTCTAGTTGACTGTTTAAGAGTTGAGTGGTGTACAGTAAGCATGGGCGGATTTTGCGGATCCACGATTCGCGGATTCAGCGGATTCACGGATCGTGGATCCGCAAAATCCGCGGATTCTGCGGATTTGCGGATTTGGGGGCGGGGCTTCCTCGAGCGTGTGGGCGGGGCCAAACGGACGGGGCTTCCACGCGAGCGCACATGCCTCTTGTGTGTCTAAAAGGTCAGAGACCGATCAGAGCAGCAGATTAAGAGACAGAAGCCCCTGGTCACAGGAACAGCACGGGGGTTGCGCTCGTAAAAGTCAAAGATGCCCAGCCTCCCAACGCTCACGTTTTTTTTTGGGCTGCTGAATGAGTCACTGCATTTGCGCTTCAACTAGTTCCAGCGACCAAGTGTGTGTCACTATGCAATCGCGCCGAAGTGCGCAGGGGTCCCTTGAGTGAAATGTCCATCATAGTGGGTAAATGGCGGGAAGACGGTGCACACCTCGAGTGTGTGGGCGGGGCCAAACGGACGGGGCGTCCATGCGAGCATGCCTCTTGTGTGTATAAAAGGTCAGAGACCGATCAGAGCAGCAGATTAATTATTTAATTGTGCCAGGACCGTCGTGCCCGAATGAACCCTGCCCTTCATATTTATTCAAGAAGACACCACTGTTGAAGTAATTTACGATGGCGCCGGCAAGCTGCCAGCGCCATCCTGCAAAAGTTACTTAATTAGCTTCAACAGGAAGCTCCAACTGCTAAAATAAAGCAGGCGCTCGAGCCCCTGCTGTATCTTATCTGTTAGAGCTTCCTGTTGAAGCTAATTAAGTAACTATTGCAGGATGGGCGCTGGCAGCTTGCCGGCGCCATCGTTAATTAGGCGCGCGCGCTTGAACTTTTGACCGCAAAATCCGCTCCGATCGCGGATTGCGGATTTTCGGCAAATCCGCGAGAGTTCGCGGATCGCGGATTTGCCGAAAATCCGCAAAATCCGCGATCGGAGCGGATTTTGCGCTCATGCTTAGTGTACAGTGTTGTAGAGTGTTGTGCAGTGGGTTGGCATATAGTGTTATAGAGTACAATGTCATTGAGTGATGTAGAATGGGGTGGTGTATAGTGGAGTATTGAGTAGAATGTGTCAGAGTAAAGGGGGTGTCATGGCATGCAGAGAGTTGCATACACGGAAGTATCATAAAGTTTAGTGAGTACAGTGTTTTACAGTTGAGTGAAGGGGTATAGACAGGAGTAAAATGTCAGAGAATTGCGTGCAGTGTAGTAGAGTGTTGTAGAGTGGAGTTGCATAGAGCACAGCAGTGGTTGTAAAAAGGATTAGCTACAGTGAATTGTATAGTCACGCCGAGTGAGGTCAAGTCTTGCACAGTGGAGTCGTTTAACGTAGTGTGGTTTAACATAGTGTGGAGTAAAGTGCATTGGTGTGTTGTAGAGTAGAGTGGTATGGAGGGGTGTGTACTGGTGAAGTGTAGGTAGTAAAGTGTTATAAACTGGTGTGGGGTCTCATACAGTAGAGTGTAAGCTGTGTTGTATAGAAAACTGCTGTATAGCAGAACAGACAGTTGTACAATGGAGTGTAAAGGCATAGAGTGGAGTATAGAGTTGGACATTTGAGTGTGCGGTGATAGAGTGGAGTAGAATGTTGGGGAGAACCATGAAGTGTGGTAGACTTTTAAGGAGTGGAGTTACATAGAGTGGAGGGGAGTTTCATACAATGGATGGAGTGGTGAAGGGTGGAGTGGCATACACTGTAGTGGCGTAGAAGGGTTTACCATAAAGTGGAGTGGCATATAGTGGAATAGCATACATTGGAATACAGGCTTTGTATACAGAGAACTTTGCAAGGGTTAGGTGGGATACAGCAAGGAAACAGATGGAAAACATCCCCATCAGAAGAGGCATTAGACAGGGGTGTGTCTTGCCCTTAGGCTCTTTCCTTTATATATTAACGGATGTATCCCCCCTTCTCTTAAACTGCTAAAATGACTCACATAAATTGGAGGGACACAAAATACTGGGCTTCCTTTTCACTACTTTCAAAAATGGCATGGGGTTTATCCACACTTTTGCAAAACTAATATATGGTCATCAGTTCCCAGATGAAAATTAAGAGCAAGATAGTCCTAGAGGGTGAAATCCTGGGTAGGGTCTGTGAATTCAATTACTTGGTTGCAAGAATAAATTACTCGCACAGATGGATACCCACGATAAAGAAAAGCATATTGATTTTAAAACAAAAAGCAGAGTCCATTATAGGATTCGCAAATAGAGCACCTGCTTTAGCCATCTGACCTCCTATTGAGATTTCCAAGACTCAAGTGTTTGGGGTCATCTTATATGGGGCAGATTTGTGGGGACATCGTAATCTCGATGCTCTCAAAAGGCTGAAAACTCTTTTGCAAAATTACTTCTGAGACTTCCCATTAGTGTTAATAACCTTCGAATAAGATTTGTCCTGAATTGTAGCTCAGTCTCTGATATTGCTGCACTGAGTCCAATCCAGTATTGGATTAGGGGGTTTGGACAACTGAGGATTTGGGCCCTTATAGAAATTTTGCCAGAGTCTCACTAGATGGCCTAATAGCTAGCAAAATTCCCTGACTATCATGCATAAAATATTGGCCCCCTGAAGTTGGGCTGATCGACTTCTGGCTAAACCCCACTGCTTTACCTCAAAATGTATGTGACAAAGTAAAAATAAGTTGTTGGAATTTTGCTCTAGGACCTAACATTTCTGCTGCTTCTTCAGGCACTCTTGTAGAGCTTAATCTCCTGTTTAAATGTGTACCATATTTTGAGCCTTTTATAAATATTGTCAGTAATCCCACTGCATGAGCACTTTTTCTAAAATTCAGACTGAAGATTTTACCTCTGGCCTCTTTCACTTGATCTTGGAACAAAATAGAAAACACATCTAACTTATGTATGATGGGTTGCCAGGTAATTGAGAATGATGAGCATGTCTTATTCCTCTCTGTCTGCTTCTTGGCTTCAAGGATCACCACAGTGGTTTAAGAACATGCAAAACAAATACTAAAGATTGTATTGTTTTTTCAGTCACAAGATACTTATCCTAGATATACACATCAGGAAGAATGCAATAAAATAAGATGTTAGGACTGAGTTTTTTAACTGTATAATCTTTCATATAGATTTATTTTTTTCTAGATTATAGAGAAATAAGAACTCTCTAACTTGGTGATGTGATAGCACTGTCCACTGAACCATTTGGAATTTGTATTTTGATAAAGAATTGCATTTGAAGAACTCAAATTTCTAATGAAACTTTATTTTGGTAATCTAGGTATTCCTATTTATAATATGAACTTGTCAGTTTCATTTTTATAATTCTCTGGACTTTGTGCTTTGAAAAAGACTGCAATTGAAAAAACAAATTCGGAATGAAACCGCACCTTAACAGTACTTGTATTCTTCTTCTGTAGATGAACTTGCTCACTTTTATCTTGTTTGTTTTAAAGGCTATTTTACTTGTATGCTTTATTGTTTTATTAATTAAAGTGATTATGATGAATTGCACCATGCATTTTAAAGTGGAGTCAAACGGAAAGGATTGGTTCTTCACCACCCCTGAGGAGGCATGGGACTGGTTGAATGGTTGGCGTGTTACAGGCCGCAGGGGCAACCGAGCCCGGTGGGCGAGACTCGAGAGGGGCACTGAAGACTCCAGCAGAAATTCCCCGGCTGGCGAACATGAGGCAGCGACTGAAGGGTATGAATAACTGGTCGGTATTTTGCTTTTATCATGATTGGGGATTTACTTCTTTGCCGATGGACTGGGGTGGGAATCCTGCCCTCTTAGAACTTGAACTACTTATGGAACTGTAACTCTGGGACTTCTTCGCAATGGACGTCCTGAGTATCGGACATTAATTTGTGGTCGTATGCCCTTATTTTGAGTCCGCAATGTGTTTGGCAGTTACTGTGGTCTTTTGAACAGGTTCCCGGTTGGACACACACACCCACAAGTTTAAGGGGTGGGCGATAGGCACTCTGCAAGTTTGGGTGTATGGGAGAGTTTGACACCTCCATGCAGGGAGGCAGGGAGGGGGTGTTCTGTTTACTGCATTTGGGTTGTTGGGTTCCTGTGCCAAGTGTCGATCCACTGAGACCCATTTCCAGATCGCTATTCTTTTTGCTCTCTTTGGCGCAGGTGAGGGGGGTGGGGAGGTTTTGTTCCGTATTGTTTTGTATTTTGTATGTATGACAGATATGACACATTTGACTGGCTTCATGTAGTGACAGTTACAGGTACTATGCTTGTGGTATACCTATTTGTAAAGGGGAAATGGTCCACAGATGTGTCTCCTCCTGGGGGCCCTTCAGGGTGGTTCCTGTAGGAGAGTGGGGTCTGCAATCCCATGGCCACCCCAGATTTTTGCTTTTTGCTTCACTGGTTTACGACTTTCCCTGGCTGTGGGCCTGCTAATCAGACCCACAGCCTAGCTGTTCTCTCTCTAAAATTACAACCATGTACCTTAGGTGCATTTACCAATTGGTACTGGGCCACCTTATCAGTCCCTGTACAGTATACCTTAGGTATCCAGGGCATAGGTGTACCCAGGGCCTACCAGGGGCTGAAGCATGTATTATGCCACCCCTGGCTGGCCATCTAAATCTGACACAACTGGCTGCACGACACCTGGGGCAAGGTGGTGTAAGCACCCTTTGCTATAGATATAGTATACCTATATCTAACCCTAAAATGGACACATATATTCCTATCAGTCACTCCTATAGCAGGCCTTATCAATCCTGAAGGCAGAGTGCTTGGAATTATGTGAGATGGTGCTCTGACATGAGCTGATCCCAGTTGCAGCTTGCGGAACCAAGTCCTAATAGCTGTTCCATGATAACGCTATACCATATACTCTTAAGTGCATTATAATCCTCGCGGTTAAATGCTAACTCTGGTATAACATTATCAAAACATGTCGAGTAAGGTGTTATACGAATTGGAATACTACCCCCTCGCCAATTCCGGCGACGGGGTTAGCATTCCACCCTTCTAGAGGGACACGACATGTATGTAACTGTGAACCCCGGTTAAAGTTAACTCGAGCCTCAGCATCACAAAATGGATGCTGCCACCACAGACACAAGTCTGGCCTCCTGCTGCTGGGAGTCCTTCCAGCGAGGGAGGCTCAGACAAAGGGTTTCCTGCCTGGGGAGGTGCTAGCACCACCCCAGACAGGATTTTGTGTATTAGGTAGGCCAAGGCTGAAAGGAATGAGACATGCCTGGGGCACACAAGGTGTCCTGTGCATACACCGGTTCCAACCAGTTGCTGGGTCACTCCAGCCCCAGCTCTGGTGGGAAACCGGACAAAGGATAGGGGGTGTAACCACTCCCCTTCCTGGTCCCACCCAGGGGAGGGACCTAGTCGTAGTGCAGCCCCCTTTAGCTGAATAAAGGTAGGAGCTGGTCCCATTCCCAGTTAGATTACTCTTGACAACTTCTATGAAGAACTCTTGACCTTCTACCTCCTGATTGCCAGAAGACTGAAGAATCTCCCCTATGGTCAGGGAGTGACCATCCTGCTTTGCAGGCACCATCAAGCTCCTGTGCGGTTTGCTGTAAAGTCCTTCCATCCCGGAATCCGACAATCCAGCTCGACCAGACCCAGACCTCCAGACCTCTCTGACCTCTACCCACATCCACAGCACAGCTGGGACCCGTGGGTGCGACGAGCAACGTGGAGACGGCCATCTTGAGAAAACCTGCACAGCGCTTCCAGCATGACCGCCGAGGGATCCTCGAGTGAGTGCATCAGGGTCTGAGAAGCCCTACACCGACGCAGCTCCTGCACCAAAGACCAGCCCCCCAGCATCCACGAGATCTGCGTGGGGCCCTTTTGCCTGGTTGCTGCATCTCCTGTTGTCTGGTCACTTGCCGGCTGGCTTGTGACCTCTGAGACGACGATCCGAAGAATCCAACACTGCTAGTCTGGTCCCCCAGACTGGCCCTTGCTTCCCTGTGAATGAGAAGCACCCCGAACCCTCCTGGTCCACACCAGACGCCATCTTTGTTCCACTGCGTGGCTTGCATTAGCCAAGGCCTGTTGTCCAGATCGACGATCCGACACCACCAGCAGCAGCAGACTACGTGAGACAGCTCGTGCCCCCAGCCTGGTCGTGAAGAGCAGCTCCTGGTCCGCGCAGCTACAGAGAGAAGCGACCCCTCCTTCACCTGAACGCGGCAACAGCATCTGGTTCCCTCCTGGTTCCAGCACCGTCACTGGCTAGTGACCAAGACTCTGTCCCCTTCCTTTTCAGGACTTCCTTCTTCCCAGTTCCACCCTTGGAACCACCGGACTCCTCCATCTGGCTGCCTGCCAGTAACTCCTTCTTTCAGGCATCACCGAGATCAACGCAACAAACCCGACGCAACTTCAGCCCTATGCACCCGCAGCCTGTGGGTTAGGTAACTAAAGCTTCTAGGTGCTGAAGTCTGTGTACACTATCCTAGTGTTCAGGTCCACTGTGATTTTCCCTCCAGCCAGCCGGGTTCGTCCGGAATCCGTAACTTTCTAAACTATAAGATCCATAGACGGTGGTACGCATCCCGTGTGAGAGTTCCCACTCTGCACGTGAGTCCCGTGGGCCTCCTGCTCCTTACTTACCTAGTTCGTAGCGTAGTCCCAGCGATCCTCCAGTCTCTGGACCCCCTTACAGTACTTTCCTTCCTCGCATTCCATTGTTTTGAGTATATGGTTTGTCGTCCCCCTAAGGCACTCGTGTAAATATTGTGCGAACTCGTATTTCTTTTGAAGTATTGTCATGTGCTTAGCCCTCTGACCTCATAAAGAGTTCAGAGGTGTATGTTAGTTAATAAATATCCTTTTATTTTCATAACAACCTGTCTGGTGTCCTTTCATGTGGTATTCAAGGGGTTATATGTGGTAAAACAGCTGGCTTCACATGCCATTCAGAGTTTAGCCTAAAGACTGCTTTTGTCCACGCTACTAGGATAGCTGGTCTATAAAGTTGACTTACAACCAATCACCATAAGGGTTGTTTGGACTGATACAAGGTGATCACTAGAATTAGTGAGCATCATATATCAGGCCAACTTCTCACATTGGTGGCAGCGGTGGGATTTGAGCTTGCTGTTGTTTTACCAAATTATGGGGCCGATTAGGATGGCGGACGGAAATGGGTACTGTCCGCCATGGTGGGGGAAATTTTACTCCCGGCTGCGCCGCGGAGAAACCGCGGTTGGGATTAGGATATTCATGTCACGAAACTCCGACCGCGGCGGACGGAACACAACCAACACCGTCCGCGGTGGACGGAACACAACCAAGTCCGTCCGCGGCGGACGGAGTCCAATGAACAACCACTGCCGCGGACGGAAATGACCGCGGAAAATAAAACATGTACCGCCATCCCTGAGAATACTCCGTGGCCGCAATTAGGATAAATCCGCCCGTACAACGGAACTCACAGCCATCCACGTCCGCGGCGGAAACAATGCAACGAGAACCACAGCATCAGGGCGGAAGGCCAACACGCACAACATCCCTAGCGCCTAACAAATGTATGAAAGTGCACCGCAAGTCCTAAGCAAACATACGAACATTGACAAGGCCCCCCCCAGCACAAGCCACCATGACACGTCCCAATTATCCAATAATGCACACAAGTCAACACGCCCACCTACCACCTGACTGCCAACAACCATCGAGACACGACTATAAAAAGACACCCCCACACAACCACAATCCCTTGCACCACAGCATTGCTGCCAGCAAGAGGGCCATTCGAGACACTGCGAACTCACATAAAATCACATAGAAGACACCCACCCACCACCCTACCACACAAACACCCACCACACAAATCCTACACATCACACACCACACACCTGCACCTCCCAACTCACTCAACTCACACACTGAGCACCACACACCATGGCACCCAAAAAAACCCCCAAATTCACGGAGACAGAGTTGCGGGTAATGGTAGATGAAATTATCCGTGTGGAGCCCAACATCTTCGGGGCCCAAGTCCAGCAGACGACCGTGGCGCAAAAGAACCACATGTGGGACAGGATCGTCACTCGTGTGAATGCGTCGGGGACTGTGCCGAGGACCAAGCACGACATTCAGAGGCGGTGGCATGACCTTAAGACCAGGGTCAAGGGCATCCGAGCGAAAAACCACGCCAGAGCCAATCTTACTGGCGGTGGCACACCCCCGGAGCCCATACCCTACACCGATTGGGAGGAGAAGGTGCTGGTGATACTACACCCAGAGAGCCTAGACGGCCTTGACGAAGGAGAAGAGACTGGTGAGTACAAACCAAGCACCACGATCAGCACGACATGGTCAGGCTCACACAACTGAGAAGAAACATCCCCCACGCCCCAACCCATGCACGTCGGACACCAACACACTAACATGTCCATGGCTCCCAACAGGCCCCCATGTTCACGGGGAGGGTGGTGGTGGTGGTGGCGGTGGTGGAGGGTGGGGTGTGTGAGAGGCCCAAACTACAACTCCCAACAGGCCTCCATGTGCACGGGGAGGGTGGCGGTGGTGGAGGGTGGGGTGTGTGAGAGGCCCAAACTACAACTCCCAACAGGCCCCCATGTGCACGGGGAGGGTGGCGGTGGTGGAGGGTGGGGTGTGTGAGAGGCCCAAACTACAACTCCCAACAGGCCCCCATGTGCACGGGGAGGGTGGCGGTGGTGGAGGGTGGGGTGTGTGAGAGGCCCAAACTACAACTCCCAACAGGCCCCCATGTGCACGGGGAGGGTGGCGGTGGTGGAGGGTGGGGTGTGTGAGAGGCCCAAACTACAACTCCCAACAGGCCCCCATGTGCACGGGGAGGGTGGCGGTGGTGGAGGGTGGGGTGTGTGAGAGGCCCAAACTACAACTCCCAACAGGCCCCCATGTGCACGGGGAGGGTGGCGGTGGTGGTGGAGGGTGGGGTGTGTGCGACAGGAAACAGAAATGTCTACAAATCAATGTAACCATGTACTGTCCACATTACTGACCTGCTCGATCTTGTCCCTCAGGTGATCGTCAACTGACTGGGGAAAGCAGTACCCGGCCGCCAGCCTCGCCTCCCACACCTACAGGACTCTCTGCCGACGACGACACAGGCAGCTCCGGGGCGGAGGATGGAGCGGGACCAAGCACGCAGCCAGGGCCATCTGGCTCACAGGGACTCCCGGGACCGACCAACGTCGCATGTGTGACTCCCGCGGCACCCGTCTCTGTGATCTGCACAGTCCCCACCACCACCAGTACCACCAGTACCACCAGTACCACCACTACCACCACTACCACGAGCACCACGACTCCTGCCGGTGCCACCCAGCATGACCCAGCGCGCAACGCTGGTCCAACGGCCCCACACACAAGCAGGGTGAGTGGGCCACAAACACAGGCAACGGGACAACTGCCAATCAGGCGACCCACACACCGCCGGTCAGAGGAGGGACAGCTACCCGAGCCAGTGGCACAGTCCCTACAAGCTCTTGCCAGGTGCCAGGCCTCATACGACCGGTCCCAGGCAAACGCTGATCGTGTTCACGAGGACTCAGTGGACAACACCAACAGCCTGCGCGAGATCTCTGGCATCCTTGGCCAGATGTTGGTGATCATGGGCCAGCAGGCAACGATGTGGAGGGAATGGGTTGCCCGGAACAACCCCCCCCCCCCTCCACCATGTGTGTCAGCGCCACCGCCACCGTCACCTCCGCCTCCCCCGTCGCCTCCGCCTCCGCCTCCACCGCCGCCACCACCACCTGAGCCCCTGGCGACGGATGTGGCCCATCACCAACCTGCCCTCCCAGCTGCCTCTGTACCACCTCCGAGACGGAGGGGGCGGCCGAGGCAGGAAGTTGCTGAGAGCAGTGTTGGAGCGCCAGGCACACGCTCCAAGAGGGGACGACCTTGACAATGCCACTGCCTGTGCCAGACATTCACCCTGCAAACCATCCTGTCCCACATAGACAATCATTGCCACTGGTCTGCTGGACTAGCCTGACACCCCCCAATGTGGTGTCAGCACGGACATTTCATCTGCCATTACCTACAACTCCAACTCCCTCCCTCCCACTTACTTGTATATATTCACCAGCACAAAAGCACAACCTGTCAATAAATTGCATTTACTCACACAATGATGTTTTGCCTCCATGTTTATTCACATGATTGCCATCAGATACAGACGTAAACAGGTACAGGGATCATAGTCGCACATGATCATGGCGCTGCGGGAGTGACCTAGAGAAAACCAGAGACAGCAAACACACGTCAGTAAAGAGATTCACACACATCACAACACAATGCACAGCAACATTACACAAACGACAACCATCACACAAGCATGGGATGGGAGCACACACATCATGGACACTCCTATGTCCAAAGACATGAAGACACACATGTGCAACCATCACAAACCACACCCAGCTGAATAACCCCATATCCACACAACACCAGAAAACATACATGAGGCATTGTCAACCGCCACTAGAGGTAGATACTCACATTCAAGGGAAGTAGCGATCAATGAGCTGGCGCCTCTGGTCCACACCTTCCTCCTCACCACTATCCTCATCAGTCGACATGGGTGGGATGGGAGGCCGAGGAACTCCTTCGTCTTCAGGGTCCAACAGCAGTTCAATGTCATTGCGTACTGCCAGGTTGTGGAGCATGCAGCAGGCAATCACGATCTTGCATACTTTTCCTGGTGAGTAAGGCAGTGCCCCTCCGGTCTTATCGAGGCACCGAAACCTAGACTTCAGCAGTCCAAAGGTACGTTCGATGACTCTCCGTGTCCTTCCATGTGCCTCATTGTACCGCATTTCACCCGCCGTCCTCGGATTACGTAGGGGACTGAGGAGCCAGGGCCGGTTTGGGTAAGCCGAGTCGCCTATGTAGGGGGATGACAGAGACAAACATCAGAACAAGATATGGTGGGTACCCCATGCAACACAGAGATCACAAGAGTCCCCACTGCACACTCACCAACAAGCCACGCTTGACCGGGTGGCAGATTTGCCATAAGTCGTGGGACATTGCTGGTTCGCATGATGTGGGCGTCATGTGCGGATCCAGGAAATCTTGCACACACATGGGAGATGATGTTGCTCGCCAGGCACACCACCTGCACGTTCAGCGAATGAAAGTGTTTCCGATTCCTGAACACTTGTTCGCGTGCCCGTGGTGGAATGAGCGCGATGTGCGTGCCATCAATTGAGCCCACAACGTGAGGTATGTGGCCCAGTGCATAGAAACCAGCTTTGACAGCTGGCAACTCTTCCGGACGTGGGAAATGTATGTACTCATCCTTGTACAGCATCATAGCTGTTAACACATCCCGAAGAACCGTGCTGAACATTGCCTGTGACATACCCCCGGCACCTCCAACTGTATACTGAAATGTGCCAGTAGCGAAGAAATGTAGTACCGCCATGACCTTTGCAGTGGGTGTAAACGAGCCAGGATACGTTCTACGTGGCTGCAGATGAGGAGCCAATTGAGCCACAAGCTCCAGCAACCGACGTCGATCCAGCCTGAATTTCCGAATCACCTCCTCGTCTACCATATCCTCCAGCTGAGTGTATGGGCGATGCACATTTGGAGCCCTCCTGTGTGGGAGAGAGATGTAACTTAGGTCAACGTACAAACGACGCATACGTGTACAACTCCATCACATGTGTACCTTACTGACATAACTCCAGTCGTCACCCTAATGTATCGTAGACACATCACAGACACTCATGCAACTGCATGCACACAAACGATAAGTTTACACACGCCATGTCATCAAGCACAAATGCCACCACCAATGATGATGTGCATACGGTAATGACATGCATGGTGACAGAACGTATAAATCACATACACGGAATGCATGTGTACCACCACCACTGTAGTCACCTCGACACAACAATAAACCGACAACAGATGCATGAATTGGCCACACAGCCGTGATGTACTGTGTAGTTGTGAAGATGTAACAACGTCTGTAGGGTCAAACCCGACGTCAACACGTACGAATGCACATCTGTTGGCCATTGTGTGCCGACCGATGTCCATTGTATGGACACACATGCTATATTGTATGACATATGACCTTTCACAATCACGCTCACATCCCTCATGACGCAACTGCACACAACACATCACGGTGCAGCGTCTGACAAGATCACATATTTGGTGCCGCCATGGCGGTGCTCAACTTCCGCTACTTCCCAAAGGCAGAATGCGGCCTGCGTCCCTCTTCCCATTGGCTGCATGTGCAGGGACCGTGACGGGCACACATCGGCAACCGCACGTGCAAGCTTCAGGCACGGATGCTTCAGTTGCAACAATGTACTATCACTGGCGCCTCCATGGCGGGGCACGTACACAGCGGGGGAGGTGCAGGCCTATACACCCTGCAGATGTACTCAATGGACATGCCAGTTCATGACCCCCCTTACAGTCACCTTGCATCATCCACCGTACACCGGCCGGAGCGGCCGGCCCATGAACAACCGCCGTGCCCGGCCATGAACACAACCGCCATGGCCGTGCCCGGCCATGAACAACCGCCGTGCCCGGCCATGAACACAACCGCCATGGCCGTGCCCGGCCATGAACAACCGCCGTGCCCGGCCATGAACACAACCGCCATGGCCGTGCCCGGCCATGAACAACCGCCGTGCCCGGCCATGAACACAACCGCCATGGCCGTGCCCGGCCATGAACAACCGCCGGTCCCGGCCATGGCGGTTGTGTTCATGGCCGGGCACGGCGGATGTTCATGGCCGGGCACGGCCATGGCGGTTGTGTTCATGGCCGGGCACGGCGGTTGTTCATGGCCGGGCACGGCCATGGCGGTTGTGTTCATGGCCGGGCACGGCGGTTGTTCATGGCCGGTCCCGGCCATGGCGGTTGTGTTCATGGCCGGGCACGGCGGATGTTCATGGGCCGGCCGCTCCGGCCGGTGTACGGTGGATGATGCAAGGTGACTGTAAGGGGGGTCATGAACTGGCATGTCCATTGAGTACATCTGCAGGGTGTATAGGCCTGCACCTCCCCCGCTGTGTACGTGCCCCGCCATGGAGGCGCCAGTGATAGTACATTGTTGCAACTGAAGCATCCGTGCCTGAAGCTTGCACGTGCGGTTGCCGATGTGTGCCCGTCACGGTCCCTGCACATGCAGCCAATGGGAAGAGGGACGCTGGCCGCATACGGCCAATCGCAAGTAGCGGAAGCTGTGCACCGCAACAACAGGGCCAGTCATTGGCCCATTTCACGATCATGCTCCCAGGGCTGACCAATTGCTGGCGACGTATGCCACTGACACGTGCTGAGGGCCCTATATATGTGTCTTGGCCAACATGAAACTTCCTACCCTGGGGACCAGTGCTGCCTGTGACCATCACCTCGACCTGCTGCTGCTGCTGAGCTGACCACCGACTGCTGCCTGTGACCATCACCTCGACCTGCTGCTGCTGCTGAGCTGACCACCGACTGCTGCCTGTGACCATCACCTCGACCTGCTGCTGCTGCTGAGCTGACCACCGACTGCTGCCTGTGACCATCGCCTCGACCTGCTGCTGCTGCTGAGCTGACCACCGACTGCTGCTGTAGTGCCATACTCCGTGATCTTGCCATGTCGAGAGGCAAAGAGATCCGGTCTCGACCCTTCACCGCCGCGGAGCTTGATGTCCTCGTGGACGGTGTACTCCGCAACTATGGACGCCTCTACGGCGCACCGGGACGGGTGGTAAGTGCAGTGTGGGACATGTTGGTGTGCATGAGGGGGCCAAATGATCAGGCCTATTTATATCTTAGCTGTGTAGTGTGGGCTAGACATATGTTCCTGATTGTGCATGGCTGCTGACAGTAACGTCTTGCCCCTATGTGTGTGACAGGCCACCTGTCCACTGACTTAAACCCTTTTGTCTCCCATCATGGTAGGTCAAGCTGCACCTTCGCAAGGACCTGTGGAGGACCATAGCACGGGAAGTACGGGCATTGGGGGTGTGCAACAGACGACATACACACTGCCACAAACGCTGGGACGACATTTCCAGGCTGAGCAAGAATGTAGCGGAAGTAACACTGGGCCTGATTCCAAGGACGCCCCGTCTGGCCCGACGCTCCATGACCCCTCTCATGCACCGTATCATTGCAGTGACGCATCCTGAACTGGCCGAACGTCTGAGTGCCGATCAACAGCAAACTAGCGGTGAGCATACTGTCTGTGTAGGAAACTTGTGAGTGCTATGCATGTATTGGTGCACAGACACACCATTGAGTTCCGTGTTGCGTATGTATGCCTGTGATGGCATTTTGGTCCCATTGGGTGGTACTCATTTGACATCCAGGTCCGCCATGTTGACACGCCACTTGCTTAGTAGTTGAGTGTTAAAGCACATCCCCTAGTGGTCCATGTCCCCATGGCAGAAAATGTGAGGATGACTGGTAGGGGTGGGCCATGTGCAGGCTGAGGGCTCATGAACCTTTGTCTGCTATGTGATTTGGCTATCCTGTTCCTTCTGTACGTGAGTGTGCCCATGACTCACACATCTTTTCTGTGCATTTCAGCTTTGACAGAGGACACTCAGCCACAGACGGTGGAGAGTAGCCGAGGAAATGAGTCCGGCTCAGACTTCGCACACACGCAGACTGACACGGAGGAGGCCAGCGCCGGAGAGGGGGACAGGACCGTCCCTGAGGACTCGCATGTGGAGACACCATCGTCCTCCTCGTCGGACACTCTTGGTGAGCCTGCACTGTTGTCACAGACTGGGAGTGGGCACTCATCACCTTCTGTCGGAAGACAGCACACAGGGCCCACACTTCCGCCAACTGCACCATGTATTGTTCGTGGCCGAAGGAGTAGGGGGAGCAGAGTGGCGTTCGGTGCAGGCACCGCTGCCCCTGCCACGGTGAGCCAAAATGCACTGTGTGCTGAGGCCGTTGATCTGCTGCGACAGCTGTGTGTGGGTCAGACCAATATGACAAATGCTTTCCAGGATCATGATAGGAAGTTGGGGCAGGTGGTGGCATTCATGGAAGGGATGCATGGCGATCTTGCAGGTCTACACAGGACAGTGCAGTCATTGGCAAGCAGTGTGTCGTCTGCAATAGTACAGTCGAATGAACAGGGTGCTACTTCTGTTTCCCCATCTACACCGCTGGATGTCTCAGGGGGTAGTGATTATTCAGAGCAGGACTCAAATACAGGTTATTGCACTAGAAGCAGCGTCAGACAGCACGTCAGGGCACGCAGGGCACAGACCCCATCCCCTAGATCAGCTAAATCTGTTCACGTAGACGACGTCAGATGCACTGGAGTACACACACAGGATCCACAAGTGTTGTTGGGGGACATGCCTTCCGGAGCTACACAGGCATTCAACACGAAAGGTACTCCGAAGGCAAGGGATACTCACATGTCCATGGACTGTTCCTTGGACAAGGCCAGTCAGAAGACAAAGGCACCTACTGAGAGCAGGGAGACTCCCAAGAGCAGGCCCACAGCAGAGGTAAGGGACACTCCCATGGACAGTGAGAAGACTAAGGCACCTACTAAGAGCAGGGAGACTCCCAAGAGCAGGCCCACAGCAGAGGTAAGGGACACTCCCAAGGACAGTGAGAAGACTAAGGCACCTACTAAGAGCAGGGAGACTCCCAAGAGCAGGCCCACAGCAGAGGTAAGGGACACTCCCAAGGACAGTGAGAAGACTAAGGCACCTACTAAGAGCAGGGAGACTCCCAAGAGCAGGCCCACAGCAGAGGTAAGGGACACTCCCAAGGACAGTGAGAAGACTAAGGCACCTACTAAGAGCAGGGAGACTCCCAAGAGCAGGCCCACAGCAGAGGTAAGGGACACTCCCAAGGACAGTGAGAAGACTAAGGCACCTACTAAGAGCAGGGAGACTCCCAAGAGCAGGCCCACAGCAGTGGATAGGAACACTCCCAAGGGCAGCGACACACACAGGGAGCAGGTGTCTGCTGGAGGCAGGTGCACCACAGACGACAAGTCTGCTGGCAGGAACAGGGCGGCGAGCAGGGCACAGGCTACATCCAGAGACAACACTCCACCTAAGGATAAGGCACATCCTACGGACAAGGCATCTAGCATGGACAATGGCGCAATCAAGGACAGGCATACTTCACCCCTGGCTGCACTGAGGCTGATGTTTTCTACTAAACGCCAAACTGATGTCTCCGCGGCGGAGTCCCCCCATACCTCCACTCCCATCCAGGCCAGTCAGAAGCAGAGGAGGGTGTCCCCTGTTGTTGCATCCCCCATTACACATCATTCCGAGTCCAGGCGGCAGGCACAGAGCAAACGACAAGCAGGCTCCAGCACGTCCCCCGAAACCAGATCCCCGGCAGCAGTTGCTCCACCTATACTGGGTGGTGATTCTTTGGAGTCCCCACCACTTGGCAGTCCTGTCCTGTCCAGGGTGCACTCACACCTCCCTAAGAAACGCAGACACACACCATTGACACCTGCAAACCCCGATTTGGCTCTAGGTGAGCTATCCCCAGCTCCCAGGCCCACCCTGCCTCCTGGCCCATACAGCCCTGTGGCTCATCATTTCAGTTGTCCCAGTGGCGCCGGTGCAGTTGACTCTCATGTATCAGATGGTGGCACAGTGTCAGTTGTGCCCTCTCCTGTTGCAGGTCCTGGCAGTGTATCTGGGTCTATGGCTCACGTGTCAGTTAGAAGATCTGTGGCTGTGTTGCACACTCCTGTTTCTGGTGCTGGCAGTCTGTCTGGGTCAGTGGCTCACGTGTCAGTGACTACATCTGTGGCTGTGTCTCACACTCCTGTTGCTGGTGCTGCCAGTGTGTCTGGGTCCGTGGCCCATGTGTGTGTCACTCGGGCTGTGGCTGTGTCTCACACTCCTGTTGCTGGTGCTGCCAGTGTGTCTGGGTCCGTGGCACATGTGTGTGTCACTCGGGCTGTGGCTGTGTCTCACACTCCTGTTGCTGGTGCTGCCAGTGTGTCTGGGTCCGTGGCCCATGTGTGTGTCACTCGGGCTGTGGCTGTGTCTCACACTCCTGTTGCTGGTGCTGCCAGTGTGTCTGGGTCCGTGGCCCATGTGTGTGTCACTCGGGCTGTGGCTGTGTCTCACACTCCTGTTGCTGGTGCTGCCAGTGTGTCCGAGGCAGGTAGTTCACGCAGTCCCCCCTGATTCTGTGATGTGACGTGCTGTACACTTCACTCAAATGTTAATTCACATGGTGTGTCCATTGAGAACTGCGTGGCACTCTTGTGGTCCCTGTGACGGGTTGGTAGGGACACGTAGTTGTGCTGCCTCTGATGTACCTGCTCTGTACTCTACAATGCCCTGTTGATGCTCTGATACTGCATGCTGCCCTCTCGTTACCTGCCTCTGATGTACCTGCTCTGTAATGCACAATGCCCTGTTGATGCTCTGATACTGCATGCTGCCCTCTCGTTACCTGCCTCTGATGTACCTGCTCTGTAATGCACAATGCCCTGTTGATGCTCTGATACTGGCCTCTCGTTACCTGCCTCTGATGTACCTGCTCTGTAATGCACAATGCCCTGTTGATGCTCTGATACTGCATACTGGCCTCTCGTTACCTGCCTCTGATGTACCTGCTCTGTAATGCACAATGCCCTGTTGGTGCTCTGATACTGCATTCTGCCCTCTCGTTACCTGCCTCTGATGTACCTGCTCTGTAATGCACAATGCCCTGTTGGTGCTCTGATACTGCATTCTGCCCTCTCGTTACCTGCCTCTGATGTACCTGCTCTGTAATGCACAATGCCCTGTTGATGCTCTGATACTGCATACTGCCCTCTCGTTACCTGCCTATGATGTACCTGCTCTGTACTCTACAATGCCCTGTTGATGCTCTGATACTGCATGCTGCCCTCTCGTTACCTGCCTATGATGTACCTGCTCTGTACTGCGCATTGCCCTGTTGATGCTCTGATACTGCATACTGCCCTCTCGTTACCTGCCTCTGATGTACCTGCTCTGTAATGCACAATGCCCTGTTGATGCTCTGATACTGCATTCTGCCCCTCTCACGTGCTGCCTCTGATGGAGCTGTTCTGTGCAATGGACTGTTGATGCACTTGGCCCCTCTCACGTGCTGCCAGTGATGTGACTGTTCTGTGCAATGGACTGTTGATGCACTTGGCCCCTCTCACGTGCTGCCTCTGATGGAGCTGTTCTGTGCAATGGACTGTTGATGCACTTGGCCCCTCTCACGTGCTGCCTCTGATGGAGCTGTTCTGTGCAATGGACTGTTGATGCACTTGGCCCCTCTCACGTGCTGCCTCTGATGGAGCTGTTCTGTGCAATGGACTGTTGATGCACTTGGCCCCTCTCACGTGCTGCCTCTGATGGAGCTGTTCTGTGCAATGGACTGTTGATGCACTTGGCCCCTCTCACGTGCTGCCTCTGATGGAGCTGTTCTGTGCAATGGACTGTTGATGCACTTGGCCCCTCTCACGTGCTGCCTCTGATGTACCTGCTCTGTACTCTACAATGCCCTGTTGATGCTCTGATACTGCATTCTGCCCTCTCGTTACCTGCCTATGATGTACCTGCTCTGTACTGCGCATTGCCCTGTTGATGCTCTGATACTGCATACTGCCCTCTCGTTACCTGCCTATGATGTACCTGCTCTGTACTCTACAATGCCCTGTTGATGCTCTGATACTGCATGCTGCCCTCTCGTTACCTGCTATGTTGTACCTGCTCTGGTGCCCACTTTGCCCATGTTCACGCATACACTGTGATTTGACCCCTATTATTTGACAATAAAGGTAGTCTATCAAGTCTCGTGGTCTGTCGTTGTCATTCCTGCTTGCGTCCTGCTAATGTGTATTCGTATATGCTTCTCATCAGTGGTTTCGGTAACATGACACTCCCCCTCCCTACGTCACGTCCCTTGCTGGTATTCCCCTCCAGACAGCCAATGGTTTGTACCTTACCTGCGTCGTCGTCCATAGTAGGCCATGACTAGGACGTGGTGGATCGCGAAGAGCATCGGGAAAGCGTGTAGCGCCGGGTCCATGGTGGTGGTCAGCTTGCGGTGGGTATCTCGGCTGTGTCACCTATGTTCGCTGTGGGGATTCCGCCGTGTTAAGACAGGTTGTTTTTCCGCAGCGGTTTTATGTGTGTTTTCCGCCATCTTGATTTGGGGGACGGTCTTCGACGTCAGTGCGTACGGCGGAGCGTTTGGATGTGTTCCGTCCGCCGCGTGGTCGTGTGTAGTTGGCCGGCGGAGCGTGTTTTTCCGTCGCGGACGGAAATTTGACACGTTTTCCTATCCTGATATGGCGGACGGAGTATCCGCGGCAGGCGGACACGGAAAAGGCTTTTTCCGCCTACTCCAGGGCCGCGGTGGCTCTTCCGTCCGCCATCCTGATCGACCCCATAATCTTGAAATATCATTTGAAAGATCACATAAGTTACCTAGGTACATATAACAAGCTTAGAAATACTCTGAGTTCTACTGAACCAGCTGTTGTAGTAGAAAGGGCCTAGCACACCCTGACTACAACTCTTAGCAAGGGATCAGTAGGAAAACCCATAGTGTAGGTAGGTGCATCACTTACACCTCACTAGAAAGCATGTCTACCCATGGAGAGTCCACAGAGACTCCCCTAGTGGCTAGTGACCCTCCACAGGTCCTTTCCAGATATGCAGCTCTTAGTTTCCAGGAGATGAGACAATTGTGTACCTCCAGGAAATTGAAACAGGGTTCTAACCCTACCACTCCTTTTCTGTTAGGTCTCTTAGAGACATAGGATGCAAGAAAGGCTGCTAACCCAGACCTCTCTAATCCAGATAGGAACATGCCCCCCTTAGAAGGTACACCTGGTGATCCAGATCTCCCTGAAACAGAGGATGTAGAAGAGGAGGAGGAAGAAGGGGACACCTCAGGGGATGAGGCAGACAAAGGTCCTGAGCTAGTCAGCAGACTTACTAGGGCCAACTTAGACCTACATAGGGAAGGCTCTGGGGGACCCCCAGTACTGACCCTAAGCAGGCCTAACTTTGGAGTTAGAAGAGATAGGTCTCATTCTAGGGACTCCAATAGATCTGTGCACTCTCATGCCTCTTCTCAGAGGGGAATGACTTCTCCCCAGAGGAGAATGACTTCCCCTCAGAGGAGAGAACATGAAGCAAGGATGAAACAGGCTAATCTGAGGATCCAGAGGGAAGAACTTGCCCTTGCCAAGGAGAAGCTTGCCTTTGCTAGAGAGCAACAGTTGAGTGGGGTAGTCCCCACTGGTGGCAGCAATATCCCTAAGGATAAAGATAGGAGTTTTGATACTAGACACCTGAGTAAGATAGTGCCCCCCTTTAAACAAGGGGATGACATCCACAAATGGATGACTGCTTTGAAGAGGGCCTGCACTGTCCAGTGCATCCCCCAGAGTCAGTGGGCAGCTATATTGTGGCTCTCCTTTGAAGGCAAAGGTAGAGATAAGCTCCTCACTACTGGAGCTGAGGATGCTAACAATTACCAAGTCCTGAAGAATACACTGATTGATGGGTTTGGCTTAACAACTGAACAGTACAGGTTGCTGTTCAGAGACACCTAGAAAATTCAGTCTCGGGATTGGGCTGACTTTGTTGATTGTGCCACTAAGGCTTTTGAAGGCTGGTTACTGGGAAGTAAAGTTACTGATTACACAGGATTGTATAATCTAATTATGAGAGAACAAATCTTAAATAATTGTCAAAATCAGTTGTTGCATCAGCACCTTATTGACTCAGATCTGACCTCTCCCCAAGAATTGGGAAAGAAGGCAGACAGATGGGTCAGGACAAGGGTCAAGCAGCAGAACCAGAACCAGGGTGGTGGCCAGAAGAAAGCAGACCCCAAGGGTAATGAGAATAAACAGAATGACCAGAAGTCTTCAACAGGGCCCCAACAATCTAAAGAGGGTGGGTCCCAGAATTCCCAGAATTCCCAAAAGAAGAATAATAATGGTCAGAGGAAACCATGGTGCCAATACTGTAAAAGTAATACTCACTGGTTTAGTGAGTGCACCAAGAAAGGCCCAACTCCTACCACTACTGCCCCTAAGGCATCTGCACCCCCTAGTACAGTTAGTAGTGGTAGTAATCCTCCCAAGGCTATAGTGGGGTTAACCCTGGGAACTGAGGCGGGTTCTGACTTAGTCAGGATACCTACTCAGGCAGTTCTTGTTTGTACTGGGGACATGGATATGACCCCTACAATAAGTCCCAGTACTCTGGGCAAGTACAGGCAAACGCCTTTGATTAATGGAAAAATGGCTCAGGCCTACAGGGACACTTGTGCCAGTGTCACTATGGTGACACCAAACTTTGTGGACCCTGAACAGGTAATACTAGGTTCAGACTACCTGGTGACCAATGCTAGCAATGCCACTACCTCCCATAGTATGGCACTTGTTAATTTCTCCTGGGGAGGGGTAAATGGCCTCAAAAGGGTTGTTGTTAGTTCAGACCTCCCAGTGGACTGTCTTTTGGGCAATGATTTGGAATCCTCCCTATGGTCAGATGTGGAGTATAGGACTCATGTGGAAATGTTAGGTTTATCAGCACATGTCCTTGCTGTGACTAGGTCACAGGCCAAGAAATGCCCAGCTGAACTAGTGCTGGATCCTGGTAGAAAGGACCAGACACTACCCAAGAGAAAGAGCAGTAGGGGTAAGGTTGACCCTTCCCCCTACCTCAGGTGGAGGATCAGCTCTCTCAGGAGACTGACCCCAAGACCCCAGAAGGAACTGTCCTAGAAGAGCTTGAGCCTGAACAGGTTGAGTTTCTTGGGACAGGGGGACCTTCCAGGGCAGATTTGAGGCAGGCACAGTTAGACTGTTCCTCTCTTGAACCCCTCAGACAGCAGGCTGCTGCTGAGGCTGCAGGGAATGCTACAGGTGCCCATAAGGTATATTGGGACGATGGACTCCTATACTCTGAGGCAAGAGACCCCAAGCCTGGTGCTACCAGGAGGCTGGCCATCCCCTTGTCTCTTAGAGGTTTCATTCTCACCTTAGCCCACGTGTTAGATCTGGGGGTCTCTAGTTGGCAGAGGTATGTACCACTGTCCAAATAGGGACCCTTGCTTCTAGTCAGGGCAAGGAGATAACCCTCTGAGATAACCCCTGCTCACCCTCTAGGTAGCTTGGCACGAGCAGTCTAGGCTAACCAGAGGCAATGCGTAAAGTATTTGTACCAACACTCACAGTAACACAGTGAAAACACCACAAACTGACTCCACAACAGTTTAGAAAAATAAAGGTATGTTTAATCTAAACTACACAAGACCAAAACGACAAAAAATCCAACATACACAGTTCAAGAATATGGTTTCAAAAAGAGTTCTTAAGGTTGCATTAGAATTCTGTACGTTGCGATAGAATTCTCTACTGATGCGTGAAAAGTTCACAGTTGCGTCACGTTTACTCACAGTACCTTTTAGTTGCAACAAAGTTCCAAAAGCAGAAGCTGGTGCGGTGGAAAACAGGCGATGCGTTGCTCCTGAGACCCTGGGGAGGCGATGCGACAGCCCCGCTGCAGCAGCGGGCGTGTTGCGACGAATCCGGTCTGTATGGGGAGGAAGGCCACTTGTATGGATTCCGGTGCGTAGGTTCCGTAGGAAGTCTGTCCTCGCAAAGGCACGATGCGACGATCTCGTAGGGGCTGCGACGATCTCCGGGGCGACGATGCGCGGTCCAGCGGGGATCCTCTCTCTCGCAGCTCCTCGATGCGTTGATTCTGCGATGATGCTCGCAGCGACGTGATGTGGTCCGCAAGCAAGCGGTGCGGCGATCTCACCCAGCGACGACAGGCTCTGCGACGATACTCGCAGCGATGTTCGATTTTCCCGCACCGGTCTGGTGCGTCCCGCAAACGAAGGATGCGACGTCTCTGGCAGCGGCGTCGGGCGCTGCAACGATCTCGACCTCCGTAGCGGCGGGAAACTTCTCGCACTGTCGGGGATGCGCTCCGCAAGCGAGCGATGCGACACTTTTCAGATTCAAAAGTCACTCAAGCTTAGTTTTAAGCTTCCCAGCTCAGGTACAACTTCCAGAGGCCCCACAACTGGATCAAGCACTCTAGGAAGGACAGAACTCTCTCAGCAGAGTTCAGGGAAGCTGGGGGTGAAGTCCTTTTGTTCCTGGGACTTCAAAACAGGGAGCCAGCTCTTCTCAGGCCCTTGGAGATCCCTTTCAAGACAGGGGACACAGCTCAACAGCAAAGTCCTTCCCCTCTCCTTGGCAGCAAAGCAACAGGTCAGTCCAGCAGAGCAACAGCAGGACAATCTTCCTTCTTCAGTTTCAGCTTTCTCCTTGGCAGAGGTTCCTTCTTGATTTCCAGGATGATCTAATTTTCTGTTGTCAGGGGTCCTGTACTTATACCCCTAAAGTCTTTGTTCTCTTGGTGCATGTGGGCCCTGAGCCCGGTCTGAACCAGTTCTGGGTGGATCCTGAGCACTTTGTTTTGCTGGCTGCATCTTTCCTTTCAGAGTGAGGGGCAGGGTCCTCAGCCGCCCAGCAGGGGGGTGGAGCCAGCATTGTGGAAGGCAGGCACAGCCCTATTCAGCCCAGGTGCTAACTCCTCCCACCACTCCAGTTGCAAATGCAGTCATTCAGCCTAGTGCTGACTCATCCAGCCTGCTGGGGAATTCCCCAGCCCCTGTCACTCACAAACCAGACAGTCAATACACAAACAGGCCCAGGCACACAGAAGGGTCAGACAAGAGAACAGCAACTTTCTAAAAGTGCTGTTCTCAAACACAGGATTTAAAAACAACCTTTCCTAAAAGATATGTTATTAAATTCTGAGTTCAGGGATACTAGATACTTATGTCCTATCTTGTTCCTATGGGAAGAAATGCTGTTAACCACTGTAGCCAGCATCCCCCATGTTAACCTATGGAGCAAGATAGCCTTACAGTAGTGAAAAACGAAAATGGCTGCCATTCACTACCAGAGCATGTCACCTGCACTAGTACATGCTCTACCTTTTACATACACTGTACCCTGCCCAGGGGGGTACCTTGGGCCTTCCATAGGAGTGACTGATGTGCACAAAAAGGGAAGGGTTAGGCCTGGTCAGTGGGGACACTGACCAGGAGGACATGGCAGTTCTAAACTGCCCATAGGCACTGCAGTGGCAGGCCTGAGACACCATTTTAGAGCTACTCCTGTGGGTGGCACAACCCGTGCTGCAGGCCCACTAGTAGCATTTGTCATCACCAGCCCTGGCACACCCAGTGCACTTTACTAGGGACTTCATGGTGATACAAATATGCCAAACATGTATATCCAATCAGAATAATACTTTACATAGGGAGCACTTACACTCTGGCACTGATCAGCAGTGGCAGAGTGTCCAAAGCATCTAAACCAGCAAAAACGAAATCCAGCACAGCATCAAAAATACAGGAGGTAGAGGCAAAAAGATAGGGGGAAACCACGCCAAAGATGCCAGGTCTAACACCACGAAATTCCCCTTGCAGGTCACTTAGGCCAGAACAAGACTTGGGACAGGCTTGCCCCACACTTTCACTGGCCCCATATGTCTGAGGACACTAAAGAGTTTTGTCGCTCATGTGTCACCTGCCAAGCCAGTGGCAAATCAGGTGGCACAACAAAGGCCCCCCTTATACCACTACCTGTGGTGGGGGTACCCTTTGAAAGAGTGGGGATTGACATTGTTGGACCAATGGACCCCCCAACAGCATCTGGGCACAGATTTATACTGGTGGTAGTGGATCATGCCACCAGGTATCCAGAAGCTATTCCCCTTAGGACCACTACAGCTCCTGTTGTGGCTAGGGCCCTGGTTGGAGTTTTCTCCAGAGTGGGGTTTCCTAAGGAGGTTGTCTCTGACAGAGGTGCAAACTTCATGTCAGGATACTTGACTGCTATGTGGAAGGAGTGTGGTGTGAATTACAAATTCACTACACCCTATCACCCACAATGCAATGGGCTTGTTGAAAGATTCAACAAGACCCTCAAAGGGATGATAAAAGGGTTACCTGAAAAGCTTAGGCGAAGATGGGACATCCTTTTACCCTGCCTTCTGTTTGCTTACAGAGAGGTCCCACAGAAGGGGGTTGGCTACAGCCCTTTTGAGCTTTTGTTTGGACATCCTGTAAGAGGACCCCTATGTCTTGTGAAGGAAGGATGGGAGTTACCTCTCAAAAAGCCTAAACTTGACATAGTGGACTATGTACTTGGTCTCCGCTCCAGGATGGCAGAGTACATGGAGAAGGCATCTAAAAACCTGGAGGCCAGCCAAGAACTTCAAAAAGCTTGGCATGACCAAAAGGCTGTCCTAACTGTTTACCATGTAGGACAGAAGTTGTGGGTGTTGGAGCCAGTGGCCCCAACAGCTCTCCAAGACAAATGGTCTGGACCCCACATTATCATTGAGCAAAAGGGAGAGGTCACCTACTTGGTGGACATGGGAACTCCCAGGAGCCCTCACAGAGTACTTCATGTGAATAGGCTCAAAGCATTTGTTGACAGGGAGGACATGGGCTTGCTCATGGCCACAGATGAGGGGCAGGAGGAAGAGAGTGACCCTCTCCCAGACCTGCTCACTCAGAACCCTGATGATGGGTCAGTAGATGGTGTAGTCTTTTCTGACAGCCTCTCTGAGCATCAACAAAAGGATTGTAAGCAAGTCCTTCAATCCTTCAGACAAATGTTTTCTCTGACCCCCAGTCAGACAAACTGGTGCACACATGAGGTGGACACTGGAGACAGTCTGCCTATAAAGAGTAAAATCTACAGGCAACCTGACCACGTCAGGGACTGCATAAAACAAGAAGTACAAAAGATGTTGGAATTGGGAGTCATTGAACCCTCAGAGAGCCCTTGGGCTAGTCCTGTAGTTCTAGTGCCTAAACCTCACACCCAGGATGGTAAGAGAGAGATGAGGTTTTGCGTAGACTACAGGGGTCTCAATGCTGTCACTAAGACAGATGCCCATCCAATACCTAGGGCAGATGAACTGATAGACAAGTTGGCTTCTGCAACTTTCTTAAGTACATTTGACCTGACAGCTGGTTATTGGCAGATCAGGTTAGCTGAGGATGCCAAAGCCAAGACAGCATTTTCAACCCCTGGAGGTCATTACCAGTTTGTGGTGATGCCCTTTGGTTTGAAAAATGCACCTGCCACTTTTCAAAGGTTGGTGAACCAAGTTCTCACTGGGTTGGATGACTTTTGTGCAGCATATCTAGACAATATTGCTGTCTTTAGCTCCACCTGACAGGATCACCTGATCCACCTGAGGAAAGTTTTGGAGGCCCTGCAAAAGGCAGGCCTCACTATCAAGGCTACTAAGTGCCAGATAGGGCAGAGTCAAGTTGTATACCTGGGCCACCTTGTAGGTGGAGGCCAAGTTCAACCTCTGGAGAGCAAGATACAGACCATAAAGGACTGGGCTCCTCCAACCACCCAGACACAGGTCAGAGCTTTCTTGGACACATACAATAGGAGTCAAGAGGGAATAACAGAACTAGGATGCCCTCCACTCAGTAAGTCAACAAAACCAAATGTCCTAGTTCTTAAGGCAATTTAATTACAAGTCTGTGAACACTACTGGATCGTCAAATAGTCACCCCAGCAACACCTCTAACTCTAGAGATTGTTACAATGTCCCAGTCTATTGCCATAATAAAAGGCAGCCAAACTCTGATCAAAACATTACAGACAACACAGGACTCACATTCATCAAAAAGGACGACAAAAAATGAGTGAATAGCTAGGTAGCACCTCACGGGCGCACCACCAATGGGACCCCTGGTTGGTACTCACCAGGATGGCCCTGTTCTCATCATCGGTGCCACCGAGCTTTAACGTAAACGTGTCGGAGACCCCAACAAAAGAAAGGAGACAGTGAATGGTGCAGTGAACACAAACTTATATGTGACAAGGACTAACAACGTTCAACATATAACAAAAAAGTTACTGTGCAAACAGGACAAAAAACTTTTACTTGCATTCCTTTTTTGCAAACAGTAAACAGTAAACACATATACATAAAAAAGAGAGATGTGAATACTACCTATCGATTCACACCCTGCTTACAGCCGACATGTTTCATTGCTTTGGTCTTTATCAGGCAATTTCTTCAGGGCAAAATAATGAGCTGCCACTGCCAAAGACACTATGCTTTACGTGCTGTAAATCAAGGTAAATATCAGTGTATAAGAGATTGCCTGTTGTCCCACTATATGTTTGGCACAACATTAATAAAAACATTGACAATCGATCGCAGTGTAATGGATAATAATTACCCCATTGGCCAGTTTTTCTCTCATACCATCCAAGAGGAAAACTTTCAATCTCAGATCAAAGCCCCCAGCGGTGGGCGTGATCCTTTCTCCCTTCCGTTCTATGTCTGGGGAAAAAACGCCGCAAGGGCAGCAATTAAAAATACTGTGTATCCACTCTCACCATATTCGTCTTATCTACCACCCCGCCGTGTCAAACCATTTAGAAGGGTTTTACCAGTGGAGAGTATTCGTTCGGCGTCTTCTCGGCACTGGAACGCCGATAGACTGGTATACGCTCTATTTACTTTCCCAGGAGCCGCTAACCACCGGATCTGATTGGTCACAGCAGTCAAGTGACTGGCGCGGCCATGTTAAAGCAGTATAATGACAATTGGAGACTCCGTTTTCAAAGTACCTATTCTTATCATCTGCAAGAATCAATCATTCCTTAGTTTTCTCGTATTTTACGGATCGGCTGGTAAACATTCTGGGAAAGTAAACAGAATATTTACCAGCCGATCCGTAAAATACGAGAAAATCTCCGCAGGAAACTGAATATCAATAATTTACACAGAGAAAACTGCTAATCAGACCCACAGCCTAGCTGTTCTCTCTCTAAAATTACAACCATGTACCTTAGGTGCATTTACCAATTGGTACTGGGCCACCTTATCAGTCCCTGTACAGTATACCTTAGGTATCCAGGGCATAAGTGTACCCAGGGCCTACCAGGGGCTGAAGCATGTATTATGCCACCCCTGGCTGGCCATCTAAAGCTGACACAACTGGCTGCACGACAGATGGGGCAAGGTGGTGTAAACACCCTTTGCTATAGATATAGTATACCTATATCTAACCCTAAAATGGACACATATATTCCTATCAGTCACTCCTGGAGAAGTGTGGCTCAATGGTTAGAGCAGGCAGACCTTGATGCAGAGCTCTGGCCAGGGAGCAGGGTTCGATTCCTGCCTCGGCGGGTCTCCGACTCATTAATTCCCCTGACTGGATATTCTTGCCTCAGTACCTGTTCTGATCATGGGTCCCACGCTGCAACTCTGGGCAATAGCTTGCTTAGTCTCCACAATGGCCCCAAAAGCGCTGGGATGCCTGGCTGCACCTGGGTGGTGCCCAGGAGTGGACATTTCCCAGGAAAGCCAGGAAGGGTTCCTAAGCGGTATACGGACAGCGCCGGGACACATCCGGTGGAGGTAGCTGTGCGCTTTACAAATTCCGACATTTACATTTACATTACTCCTATGGCAGGCCTTATCAATCCGGAAGGCAGAGTGCTTGGAATTATGTGAGATGGTGCTCTGGCATGAGCTGAGCCCGTTTGCAGCTTGTGGAACCAAGTCCTAATAGCTGTTCCATGATAACGCTATACCATATACTCTTAAGTGCATTATAATCCTCGCGGTTAAATGCTAACTCTGGTATAACATTATCAAAACATGTCGAGTAAGGTGTCATACGAATTGGAATACTACCCCCTCGCCAATTCTGGCGACGGGGGTAGCATTCCACCCTTCTAGAGGGACACGACATGTATGCAACTGTGAACCCCTGTTAAAGTTAACTCGAGCCTCAGCATCACAAAATGGATGCTGCCACCACAGACACAAGTCTGACCTCCTGCTGCTGGGAGTCCTTCCAGCGAGGGAGGCTCAGACAAAGGGTTTCCTGCCTGGGGAGGTGCTAGCACCACCCCAGACAGGATTTTGTGTATTAGGTAGGCCAAGGCTGAAAGGAATGAGACATGCCTGGGGCACACAAGGTGCCCTGTGCATACACCGGTTCCAACCAGTTGCTGGGGCACTCCAGCCCCAGCTCTGGCGGGAAACCGGACAAAGGATAGGGGGTGTAACCACCCCCCTTCCTGGTCCCACCCAGGGGAGGGACCTAGTCGTAGTGCAGCCCCCTTTAGCTGAATAAAGGTAGGAGCTGGTCCCATTCCCAGTTAGATTACTCTTGACAACTTCTACGAAGAACTCTTGACCTTCTACCTCCTGATTGCCAGAAGACTGAAGAATCTCCCCTATGGTCAGGGAGTGACCATCCTGCTTTGCAGGCACCATCAAGCTCCTGTGCGGTTTGCTGTAAAGTCCTTCCAGCCTGGAATCCGACAATCCAGCTCAACCAGACCCAGACCTCCAGACCTCTCTGACCTCTACCCACATCCACAGCACAGCTGGGACCCGTGGGTGCGACGAGCAACGTGGAGACGGGCATCTTGAGAAAACCTTCACAGCGCTTCCAGCACGACCGCCGAGGGATCCTCGAGTGAGTGCATCAGGGTCTGAGAAGCCCTACACCGACGCAGCTCCTGCACCAAAGACCAGCCCCCCAGCATCCACGAGATCTGCGTGGGGCCCTTTTGCCTGGTTGCTGCATCTCCTGTTGTCTGGTCACTTGCCGGCTGGCTTGTGACCTCTGAGACGACGATCCGAAGAATCCAACACTGCTAGTCTGGTCCCCCTGACTGGTCCTTGCTTCCCTGTGAACGAGAAGCACCCCGGACCCCCCTGGTCCACACCAGACGCCATCTTTGTTCCACCGCGTGGCTTGCATTAGCCAAGGCCTGTTGTCCAGATCGACAATCCGACACCGCCAGCAGCAGCAGACTACGTGGGACAGCTTGTGCCCTCAGCCTGGTTGTGAAGAGCAGCTCCTGGTCTGCGCAGCTACAGAGAGAAGCGACCCCTCCTTCACCTGAACGCGGCAACAGCATCTGGTTCCCTCCTGGTTCCAGCACCGTCACTGGCTAGTGACCAAGACTCTGTCCCCTTCCTTTTCAGGACTTCCTTCTTCCCAGTTCCACCCTTGGAACCACCGGACTCCTCCATCTGGCTGCCTGCCAGCAACTCCTTGTTGCAGGCATCACCGAGATCAACGCAGCAAACCCGACGCAACTTCAGCCCTATGCACCCGCAGCCTGTCGGTTAGGTAACTAAAGCTTCTAGGTGCTGAAGTCTGTGTACACTATCCTAGTGTTCAGGTCCACTGTGATTTTCCCTCCAGCCAGCCGGGTTCGTCCGGAATCCGTAACTTTCTAAACTATAAGATCCATAGACGGTGGTACGCATCCCGCGTGAGAGTTCCCACTCTGCACGTGAGTCCCGTGGGCCTCCTGCTCCTTACTTACCTAGTTTGTAGCGTAGTCCCAGCGATCCTCCAGTCTCTGGACCCCCTTACAGTACTTTCCTTCCTCGCATTCCATTGTTTTGAGTATATGGTTTGTCGTGCCCCTAAGGCACTCGTGTAAATATTGTGCGAACTCGTATTTCTTTTGAAGTATTGTCATGTGCTTAGCCCTCTGACCTCATAAAGAGTTCAGAAGTGTATGCTAGTTAATAAATATCCTTTTATTTTCATAACAACCTGTGTGGTGTCCTTTCATGTGGTATTCAAGGGGTTATATGTGGTAAAACAGCTGGCTTCACACGCCATTCAGAGTTTAGCCTAAAGACTGCTTTTGTCCACGCTACTAGGATAGCTGGTCTATAAGGTTGACTTACAACCAATCACCATAAGGGTTGTTTGGACTGATACAAGGTGATCACTAGAATTAGTGAGCATCATATATCAGGCCAACTTCTCACAGTTCCCTCCACGACTGAGCGTAATCCTAAGCAGAAGTGATGGGCACGACGACTAGACAGGAGCTTAAGTTGCTGTTGTGAAATGTCAATGGAATGGTAGATAAGATTAAACGGGGCGTTGTAGTCCAATTTTTAAAGCATCACTCCCCAGTTGTGGTACTCCTACAGGAGACCTACCTGCTTGGAAATGCAGGGAAGGGGTGGAGGGGTCGCACTTGTGGTGAAGAAGGGCAGGAAGTGTACCATCTTGTCGGCGGAGAACATCCGCGGCTTTGAATCGCTCGCTTTTTCGATCACTCTCGCGCCGCACCAATCAGTGAAGGGATTATTAGTCTATCGGCCTCCCGGCCCGCCTGGAAAGTTCTTTGAAGATCTCGACTCGGTTTTGCTGGGACTGGCCCTGAGAGCAGAACACTGCATAGTAGCGGGGGACTTCAACTTTCGGATGGACGATCCGTCTGACCCGGCTGCTATTAAGCTTTCCGAGGCTATGACCCCACTGGGCCTTATCCCCTATCTGCAGGGGCCGACTCATGTTAAGGGGCACACTCTCGATCAGGTCTTTTCTAAATCCGCTCTGGTGGTGAAAGAGATCCTCCCGGTTCTGTGGTCTGATCACCGGCTTGCCAAATTCGCGATCCGCGGCATTGCCAGGTCGTCCATCTCAGCACCACAGCAACGGGGACGAGCGTTTAGAGCGTTCAATAGAGTGACCCCGGAGATGTTGGCTCTTGCTGCTGTGGATCATCCTTTTCTTCTCTCCCTGGTGGAGAGAGATTTGGAGTCCCTGCAAGCATGGCTTTCAGATAGGCTTAACGACCTTGCCCCGGTGTTGCCCCCCCGCTTGACATCGAAGCGGGTTTCAGCCCCCTGGTTCACCACTGCACTGTGGGCTAAGCGGCAGCAGTGTAAGGCAGCCGAAAGGGCCTGGCGGGCACACTATGATAGCGTGGACAGGTTGACCTACAAGGCGGTGGTTAAGGCTTACCATCGGGACATTCGCCTTGGGAAAAAAGCCTATCTTGCAGGGAGGATTGAAGCGGCCTCCAACTCCTGCAAGGAGATTTTCACCATAGTGAGAGAATTTATCTCTCCTCGTACCATTACATCGGAAGAGGGGCCCTCAGAATCCTGGGCGGCGGACCTTGCTTGTTTCTTCACAGGCAAGATAAAACTCATACAGGACTCTTTTCCATCCGGAGCTTCTGCTGAGGTTGACATGTTCCCTCTGGCCTCGCATGGTGCCACGTTGGCTGTGTTTCCATCTTTGTCAGCCCCTGCTTCCTTAGTGCTTATGGGCAATTTGAAATCGGGGTCGCCTTTGGACCCTTGCCCCGCTAAGCTCTTGGGTAAGATCGCAGAAGTGATCAATCCTCTGGCGAACCCTCTTCTGAATCTCTCGTTGAGTCAGGGAGTGGTTCCGCCAGCTTGGAAGCAGGCAATGGTCATCCCGCTGCTTAAAAAACCGGGCCTCGACCCGAAGGTCCCAGCCAATTACAGGCCGATTTCTCTGCTGCCGGCTCTCGTAAAAATTTTGGAGAAGCACGTTCAGTCGGTGCTCTCCAACTTTCTGGAGACCCACGAGATCCTGCATGACACCCAGTCCGGCTTCCGTTCAAATCTTAGCACCGAGACCGCGCTCCTTGAGGTCTCTGAAACCATCAAAGGGGTGTTGGATACCGGGGGCAAAGTCATGTTGGTGTTGTTGGACTTGTCGGCGGCTTTTGACACCGTCCCCCATGATGGCCTTCTCGCAAGACTCTATGCGATTGGCCTTCGTGGGACGGTGCTCAGCTGGTTTTCCTCCTTTCTAGCTGGCCGCCGGCAAACGATCTGGACATCCCCTGACACCGCCGTGATGCCGCCTTTGGGAGTTGGGGTCCCTCAGGGCTCTATATTGAGCCCGACCCTCTTTAACATCTTCATGACCCCCTTGGCGGCGGTGGCGGAGTCGTTTGGTGCCCGGATCGTATCTTACGCCGACGACACCCAGCTCCTCTTTTCTTGTAAGAGAGGGGCAGACTTTGACGGGGAGAGTATCCGGGATTGCCTTGGGGCTGTTTTTAAATGGTTCCAACTGAACAGCCTCAAGTGCAATTCCGATAAGTCCGAGGTACTCTTCTTTGGATGCGACACGGAGCCCAGCTGGCAGGCCTGGTGGCCCACCGATATGTTCCCTCCATCTTGTTCCGCCCCTATGGCTAAAAACTTGGGGGTCAAGATGGACAAGGGGCTGACGATGAAAGCCCAGATCCTTGGGGTGACTGGTACCTGTTTCGGTCTATTAAAGATGCTGCGGAGGTTCTTGCCTCTGTTGTCGGAGGAACATAGGAAGCTGACCGTGCAGGCTCTGATAGGCTCCAGGTTAGATTATGCCAACATTCTTTACCTGGGCCTACCAGAGTACCTGTTGCAACGGCTCCAAGTTGCGCAGAATGCGGCGGCCAGGGCCATCTTTGGTCTTAATAGACGTGCCAGCGCTTCGGGTCTATTGCTGACGCTGCACTGGTTACCCATCCGCAAACGGATCGCCTTTAAGGCTATGACTCTGGCCTATAAGGCTCTCCACGCGGGGGGAGCAAAGTACCTCCAAAAGAGACTTGCCTTTTACCCTCCGGCGCGGTCTCTGAGGTCAGAATCTTTATTCTTGGCGGTCGTCCCTCGTGTGAAGAGAGCGCGCCTGGGTGGCCGTTCCTTCGGCTTGTTGGCTCCGCAGATGTGGAACTCGCTTCTGCTCCCACTCCGGGGGGCCACTAGTCTTCTTGATTTTAGGAGAGGTCTTAAAACCTGGTTGTTCACCCAGTAGGCCTCTCTGTAGCCCTTTTTTTTACTGCGTCTGTTCTTCTTTTTTCCCCTTTTACTGTGTTATGTTATGGTGAAGCAGCTCTCCTTACCTAAAGCGCCGGGACACTCTTTTTGAGTAACCGTTGCGCTATACAAAAGCATAAATAACATAACATAACATAACATGTAAGGCCCTGTTGCGATGGGGTTTTCAGCTGGTGGCACACTCGGCCTTCGGTTCTGGTTCCCGGGGAGTGGGCATACTGGTCCGTAAATCATTCCCCCTGACTGTTGACTCGGTCCGCCCTGATGTCCTGGATAGATTCGTGGCTGTGTCAGGGACATGGGAAGGGTGCGCACTCAATCTCCTTTCTGTCTACATACCGCCGGGACTGCACACTCAGGCCTTCATGGATCTTGGAGATCTCCTTTTAGACTTACCGGATGGCAGACTGTTGATCAGGGGTGATTACAATTCTATTGTCTCTGATTCCCTCGGCCGGTGACCCCAGAAGGCCCTGCCACCCTCCCGCAGGCGGATCCACAGCTTTCTTTGAGCAATGGGCCTGGGGGATGTCTGGAGGGGATTGCACCCGGCCGAACTACAATACACCTAATTCTCTGGCCCTCATCGCAGTATGCCCTGCATAGACTATGTGTTGACGCTAGCACATCAACTCCACACCATCAGGGACATACAGCACCTGGCTAGGGGATCTCCGATCATTTACCCATACAGTGTCGCCTAGAGGTGGGAAAGCCCACAGTCGGACGTATTGCCCCGATTAACTTCTGGTATCTCATGACTCCTCACATCAGGGATAAGGTCTTGAGTGAGTCTGACCTTTACTTTCAGGAAAATGAAGGGTCGGTTGACTCGATGAATACGCTTTGAAAGGTCTATAGGTCGTTATATGGAGGGTGGTCTTGCCACAGATCGCTGGACAGCATAGAGAGAGGGAAGCAGGCGTGCTGCACTTAGAGGGAGATATCTTGGACTTAGAGAACGCAGTCCGGATACAGGACTGGGTGGAGGTGCGTCAGAAACTGCGTCTCAAGGTCAAGGAGTTCTCCAACATGGCTACGGAGGCTGCCAAGATGCACTATAGGGCCACGCTCAGCAGAATCTACGATGTAGGCGATAAGGCTGTCAAATTACTGGCTTGGCTAGATCGCATGGATAGGGCTCATCCTGTAGTGGTTGAGATAGAAACAGACTCACATTCCCGCCTCACTGCACCCCAAGACATAGCGGACGCATTTGGCACATATTATCAGGCGCTTTACACATCCCATAGCCACATACAGAGGAAGAAGCTTCCTCGTTTTTACGTGATATTTCGATGCCGTCACTAACTGAGGAGGAGTGTTCTGACCTCGAACTCGACATCCCAGTCGCAAAGTGGGGAAACCAGCAACTAAGTGCTCATCCCATAGGCCCATCTCGTTGCTTAACTGCGAAGCAAAAGTCCTAGTGAAGGTTCTTGCCACTCACCTGCTCGGCATCCTTACCCGCTTGGTCCATCTGGACAAATCGGGGTTTATGCCTGCTAGAAATACCTCCCTCAACCAGAGCAGGCTCCATGGAGTGCTGTGCCGGGTAGACACAATCAGAGAAGACGCTGTTATGGTATCCCTTGCTGCTGCTTCAGCATTTAACACCATCAAAAGGCCCTACATGTTTGCAGTTCTTCAAAAACTGGGTTTTGGCCTAGAATTGATCAATTGGGTGCGGCTTCTATACCATCAACCACTTGACCAGGTAGTTGTCAACAATAGGAAGTCTCCCGTTTTTGTTCTCGGCAAGGGCACCAAACAGGGTTGCCCCTTGTCCCCGCTTTTCTTCCCCTTGGCCCTCGAGCCTTTGGCAACTAGGGTCCATCAGGACCCTGTCTTAAGGGGCCTTAAATGGACGTCAGGATGGGAGGACCACATCTCGTTATATGCAGATAATATCTTGCTCTATTTGGCCTCCCCGGCTGCATCCCTCAAAGTGGTCCTGGACATATTTCAGGTGTTTGGTAGGTTTGCTGGATCTTTATTAAACTGGTCTAAATCATGATCTATGTCCTGTGTGGCAAATGGCCTTCGCTCCCTCGGGGCTGCCAATTGGCGGAGGCAACCGATGGCTTTAAATATTTGGGGATCTGGATCTCTAAGGATCTATCTAGATTTTACAATTGTAATCTTCTGCCGCCTCTAGTGCATCCTAAATCAGATGTCCACAATTGGAAATCGCTTCCGTTGACCCTTTTGGGGAGCGCAGCCCTATTCAAAATGATGTCCTCTTATTTTAAGGAGCTCAACAGGGTCATTCGAGATTTGCTGTGGGAGGGTAAACCACCTCGTATTGCAACACACAAACTCACGCTAGGGTGGTATGATGGGGGCATCGGAATTCCGGATATTAGGAAGTACTATTGGGCATCGCAACTCGCTGCAATCAACCAATGTATGTACAGGCCGCAGGGTGACCTGGCCTTTCAGATCGACAGGTGGCACCTCCCGGGTGGTGGCTTTGAGGGTGCTCTATATGTTCGATCTTTGAAGCCTGCTCTGACTGGTCCGACCGGGCATGCATTGCATGTGTGGCGAGTGGCTACCAGGAGCCTGGGATGGGAAGGAAAACTCACACAGGCCACGCCACTTGGCACAGCAAGCAATTAGGTAAACTGATCTGCTCGAAGGGCTTTGACGGATGGGACCTCATAGGTATCTCCAGGGTGCGTGATTTATGGAAGTCGGGTGAGGTGGTCTCTTTTTCCCAGTTGCAGCAAGAATACGATCTAGTCCATTCTGAATATTTCAGCAATCATCAAATTAGGCATGCCTTGCTTGCTGTGCTTCTCAAGGGTAGTGAACTCCCTGAATCCTTCCCACTCGAAGGCAGAATCTTGGATTGCGACCTAACAGAGAAAGCCATATCACTCATTTATAAAAAGCTCATCAACAACATGACAGATCCCTTAACCCTCTTGAGAGCCAAGTGGGACCAGATGTGGCGGGTTTGGATGATGAGGAATGGCAGGCAGCAGTGGTCTCCCCTCGGGAGGTGGCCATCTCCTCCAGGCTCCGTCTGGTGCAATCAAAGCTTCTCCATATATCCTACCTGTCAGGGCCCCTGATAGTTAGCATGGGTTACATTTTAGATTGTGGCTGTTTATGGCAATGTGGGCAGGAGGGAACTTTTATCCATACTCTCTGGGAATGTGCAGTGATCCAAAGATACTGGGAGGGAGTTGTGCGACTGATGGATGAAGCATTGGGGCAACAGATTCATTTCAAAATTAAATTGGCTCTGTTGAATGTATGGGATCCTACTGACTTGAACTCCAGGGAACAAACATGGGTTACCTTGGGGCTGATGGTTGCCAAAAAGAATATTGCCCGATTGTGAAGGGCTCAGAACCCACCAAATATGGCAGACTGTGGCAGAGATATGGACTGGTGCATGGTCACGGAGAAGTCCATTTATGAAGCCAGGGGGTGCCCAAACAAATATGGGGGCAATGGAATGTCAACAGCGGAGGGATTTGTGAATCTCTGAGATCCAGAGAGGATATCACCAGTGAGACCTAACTTCGTACAATCGTAACTGTCACTTTCATTTTGCGATCAGAATGTTTTAATGAACCATTTACAATGTAACACTTGTCACTTGCTTGCTTGTAATTATATTGCCTATGTGTCATGCCATTTTCCAATAAAAAAGAGTTGCTAAAAAAGAAAAGATAAATAGCCATGAACAATAGCACAGTGATTAATCGCTGTTGATCAAGATGGCAAATGGTACAAATGTCAACGTATCGATGGGGTCTTCCTCAGGACAGGAGTGAAAGGTAAGGGGGTACCATGAACAGCCCTTCACTGAGGGCTGGGTAATAGGCAGGGGCGCATGGGCTCCAAACTAATGAGAGCAAAGACAATCACTCGCATCAAAGGGGAGATGAACGGAGACGTTTCCTGCGAGTAGCTATTGTGACATGTACGGAGCATTTTTACCTGGCTTAAGGAATTTATCAGAATATAACATATTGCAAGGCCCAGCTGAGTAGTCCGGGTTGGTTTCTTTTGAAGGAATTTGATACCCATACAAGTGATTGTCTTCCCTCTCATTATTTTGGAGCCCATGAGACCACGCCTATTAACCAGCCCTCAGTGAAGGGCTGTTCATGGTACCCAATTTCCTTTCATTTTTCTATTAATTTCCTTTTTCCTTTTAGTTTGCTTCATTTTTTGCTTTAAACTCATATGATGTATAATCCAGACTTAAATTCGTTTTTTTTATTTATTATAGGTCCAACACCCAGAATACATGGGCAACCATCTGCCACTTCTACTGATGATACCTCTATTTTCCGTAGGAAATCCACAACTTTCTATTTGCAATAACTTTGGTGTCGGTTGTTGAATCTTCGCAAAATTTTCAAAACCTATGAGGCGCTCCAGTCCGCTCCTATCCTGACAGTTTGGGGTGATTTGTCAAGTGGGGTTGAGAAAAAAGGGGGTCCCAAAACGTGTTTTCCCCATGCAATTTCCCATAGGAACCCTTTAGTCGCAGCTACAGCCCAAACTGCTGAAAGGAATTACACCAAATTTGGCAAAGAGGTAGTGCTTGGTTCGTACTCGTGCCTTTTTGTTAAATGGTGTAAATCTGTTCAGTAGTTTTTTAGATATTAAAGGAAAAAAATATATATATATATCTGGGCGGAACCTAACAACACATCTCATTGTGAGATCTGATTGTCTGTCAGCACTTCATTCAAGAAGTGTTGGAAGCCATTTTGGGACCAATATACATGATAGCACCTCATTAAAAAGTATTGCCGTTAATAGAAGGTTTTAAGACTTTAGTTAGATTATAAATCATTTGTTGATGGTACCATACTCATTTTAGGAATTGTGGTGCATTCTAAGGTTATTTTACCATGTGAAAAAGCCTTCTGCTGGGATTTCATGAATCATGTTTGAGAGAAAACTATTTTTTCATGCTTTTCCCACAGAGGTTTGGAAGGTGATCTATAAGCTGAACTGAAAGCATATTTACTGTAAATTCACATTATCTTTCTCAGTCATGTGAGAATGAAGTCTGACATTCTCAGTAAAACATGTACCTCCAAAAAGGGCAGAGACTGTCTGTTGATTTCTTTGTGTTCTACTGCAGATTCCCAGAGTGTTCTAAACAACACCTAGATTGCTAACAGCCTTACTTATGACAAAAGTATAGCACACCTGAAGCCATCTTGATTGGAATAAAGTGGTAACTCTTAAAACATTTAATTTAAAAAGGAACAAAATGAGGGTAAATGTGTGACACATCTGAATGCCTTCTTGATGGAACCAAAGTAAAAAACTGAAAGTATTTCCTTCTGAGGAGTCTGTAGTAAATGAGGAAACTTAGGAAACTTCATAACAAATAAGTGTACTAGACGTGAGTCCCGTGCTCTCCATGCCACTGGAGTCAAGCGTCGCGTACCGTAATGCGCATGCGTCGCGAATGCGCGGGAGCAGGAGTTGCATACCAATCGTGCACATCACGTAATATTAAATGTTTATGATGTAACTGAAAAACACGCAGCAGTCGCACACCGTACGCAGATCCTTCACGACTTTTCCAAAATGGCGGCTAGAATCCGCACACCCACCGTGATGTGTACGCTTTAGGTGTGCTACTCAGAAAAAAATTTGGAAAGAAATTTAAAAAAAAATAATATAAATATATTAAAAGAAAAAATAAAACAAAAAAATTAAACAATATTTCAGTTTGATTTAAAAAAGAAATTGGGGGCAATTTTCAGAAAAATATATAATGTTATTTAATGAATAAAATATTTATAAATAAACAGTTAAAAAACTGTAGCAAATCAGGGGGGCGTGGCCAAGCCGCCTAACATGGCAGACCGTTCCTTCTAGAGCTCCGGCTGCCGGCCAACATCAATCGCAATCCATGTCACCCCCTCACCTTGTACAGGGGTGGTGGGGGCAGCATCGATGATCGGAGCACCTCAGGACAGCCCCGATTTGCCCAGAACTCCGCGCCGAGGTCCCTGAAGCGCCCGCGGCACTCCTCGGTTGCGCCCCATGTGCGGCCTGACAAAATGACCGCCGCCGGGTAGAGCGACGGCGCCCGAGTGCTGCTGCATCCGAGGGACGTGTGTGCAGAAGTCCAAAGCGGCAGATCCACGCAAGGGCCAGAGGTGAGGAGGAAGCATCCTTGCGACGGTGACCTGGTGCAGGTCGCTATCGGCAGAATCGGGGGAGGAGGGGCCTGCGCAGCCCGTGCAGACCGCGCTGCGGGTGGGGAGTCCACCCCCGCCGGGCTGGAACATCGCCGCTGCGGCCCCGGCCAGGTCCGATAAAACCAAGGAATGGCGCGCGAGACCATCGCGACTAGAGAGGCACTGCCAGCTGTCTGGATCTGATGAGGGAGACCGCCCCCATCTCCCCGGAGGTGCTCGGCTCGATCCCCCAGCCACAGCAACGCCCCCCCACCAAATGCCCCCCTTAAGGAACATGTCGTGACAAGCTGGAGCCTGGAGCCACCCGGCGGGTACGGCACGACTCTGGTGACCTGGGACGCTCAGAGGAACAGGCGACATACGTGGGGGCGTCGGGGTTGGCCCATCGCCGCGGAGCCTCTATTCCGGCCTGATCACCACCCCGGTTCCCCGCCCTTCAGTGAGAGAGGCCCGGTCTACCACCCTAGGGATACCGTGACACACATCTGCGAGGATGGGTCATCCCCCAACTCCCACCTGCTGACAACACACAGGCCACGAACGTGTGGGGTGACACGTGTAGACGGCGGCTAACCGACTGGGTACAGTGAAAACACCGACGACCATTGGATTGGGAAGCCTACACGACAAACCCCCCCCCCACTTTGGGACGACAGGGCCTGGATGAATGAGTAGGGCCATTGCCGAGTCGCCGGGGGTTGCTGTGCCACTGAATACCCCCTCCCGAACACTGCATTATTGACACAGGGCGGTGTAGCGCCCAGACATATTGGATCCACAAAAAGCACGGGCACTGGAACCGACGATGCTGTGAGCGCCCGCGACTGCTCTTTACCACCCACCTGCCATTGTCTAAGTAGTTCCACACAAGGGATCCATAACCCCCCACAATGGGCCGCTGAGCAGCGGGGACCACAAACGGAGCGAACCAACAGAAAAAGCGACTCAGGCACCGACCCCGACCACGCTGCGGGATGGACAAGACAGTGTAGACTCCACGTCCAGAAAGTTGGACCAAGTGCTCGCAGCTGTAGAACATTCCAGAATGGTGATGGAGAACAAATTCGACACTCTAGCTGCGGATCTCAACCTTCTCCGCGATGACCACAGAAAGCTATTGGACAAAGTCACCCAAGGAGAAAAGACGGTGCAGGCACTGGACCTGCAAGTACAGCAACACCACCGTGACATTGCAGACCTACAATCCCGGATCAAGGCCTTGGAGTACAAGATGGATGATTTAAAGGGACGCTCCCGGAGGAGCAACATCCGAGTCATGAATCTGCCAGAGGGGGCAGAGGGGGCCGACCCAATACAATTCATCACGGACTTGATCGCAACCTTTACGCCAGCCACAGACTTGACTCCCTACTTCTCCATCGAGCGTGCACATCGGGTCCTAACGCGCCCCCGCGGCAGTTCCTGTTGAGACTCTTACACTTTCAAGACAGAGACGCAGTTCTCCGGGTGGCCAGAACACAAGGGCGTCTGCAGGTGGAAGATAAACAAGTGATGCTGTTCCCCGATTACTCCCGAGCCATACAACAACAGAGGGCCACCTTTCAGGCAAGAAAGCGAACACTTCGTCAGAAAAATATCCAGTATGCCCTCCTGTTCCCGGCCAAACTTAAGATTATCCACGATGACACCCACAACAGTCAACCTAAACGGCAACCACAGAGACAGGGCCGCAAAGTCACCCTGACACAACTCAGTGCCCGATCTACTCAGATGGGGAGCGGCTGCCCCGACCTTACCCAGATCATAGCGGAGCGTAGGAGGGCGATCCAAGTGGTGTCCGCGCTTGGCCCGGTGGAGGGGGGTCAGATGTGGACGGAGAACCCCACCTGCTCAGCTCTGAAGACGAGACCAGCGACGCTCCGGCCTCCCATGAGGGTTCCATGTCACCCCGATGGTGACACCCCAGACCGTGGATCTGCTGATGTGACAGTGATATGCACACCGAGACCCTTTGGTACCACGGCTCAACTCGCACAGGACTACCATGCACACCTTCTACAGCCCAGATGACCGTCTATAGGGACCAGTTCATTGCTGGGACATCAGACGATCGCAATGCTTCGCCACACTGCCCTGAATCTGTGCCAAAGAACTGCATTGCAGGAGAAACCAGAGGGATCACTTACAAAGCCAACCTACCTTGATCATGGAGCCGGCAGCAACAAAGAAGGCACCCGGTCACCACCCCACAACAACGAACTAAAGAACTCATATGCTATATTGTTTTGACGTATTGCCTCGAGCAATAGGTCCACTCAGTTGGGAATGTTCCCCAGAGTTATGGTTTCATCCCCCTTACGATGTTACTTTCCTAGACACCATGGAGCGGGCGGGCTTAAGAGGACCGGGCTACGGCATGCGTCCCCAGATGGGTGGGGCGGTGGGGGGCCTGAGGTGGGTCAAGCGGGAGGGCCATGGTTATCACACAAGGAGCACACACCACACGGCTGAAACATGACACCTAAGTTACCGAATACGGACCTTAAGTTTGCAACTCTAAACGCCAGAGGTATGCACACGGCCACTAAGAGATACTCGATATATGCATACATTAAGTGGCAACAGGCGCAGATGGCCCTCCTACAGGAGAAGCACCTGACAGATCAAGAAGTGGGCCGCCTTCATAGAAAATGGCGGGGTATTGTGTTTGCCACGAAATATTCGGCCTTTGCCAGGGGCACGTTAATTTGGATTAGACCTGGTGTACCATTCAAAGAACAGACCCGATTGATCGACAGGGATGGGAGATATGTAATTGTCAGTGGCCTATTAGAAGGCCAACCGCTACTTATAGGTTGCGTGTATGCCCCAAATACAGAGTAAGAACAATATTGGAACAGGTTGAGCACAGTACTAGCCCGTCATACCACGATGCCATAGCTCCTAGGGGGGATTACAACTCTGTACTAGATCTACACCTAGATAGGTTGCACCCTCCCCCACTGCATTCCCCGGCTCACAAACAGAACACTTCCGCAACTGGGTGGAACATTGGGTGTTGGTGGATGCCTGGAGAGTACAGAACCCGACAGCCAGGTTATATTCTTTTCACTCCATCCCACATGACCTTCGGGTCCGACTCGACAGGTTTCTGTGTTCAGCAGATGTTCTGCCAAAAATACAACACACTGACTATCTGGGACGCATAGTGTCGGATCATGACGCACACACGGTGACCCTTCGCTGGAGGCCACCCCACCCCCCGATCCCCACATGGAGGCTTCCCCAGGAATGCCTCACTGATCAGGCCTTCCGTCAAACACACAGGGACTTCATCCGGGAACACTTTCTGCACAATGTGGGCTCTGCCTCCTCCAGGGCGATAGAATGGGATGCATACAAGGTTACCGCACGTGGACATTGTATTCAACAGGTGGTGGGGGTGCGGAAAACACTAGAGCAAGCAATGCATAAGTCGGAGACTGCGCTGGCAGGCATGTTCCGCGATTAGGACCAGGGGAGGGCCACCTTTGAGCAGGTTGTGGAGGCAAAGCTCGCACACGCGGAAACACTATGTGACTTGTGGAAATATAACTTCCGTATGTATGCTACATTGGCACACAGGGAGGGCAGCAGAACAGGGGCACTCCTAGCGTGGATGGCCAAACTGGACACGACTTCACAGCCCATCACAGAACTTGCGGATGAGACTGGGCGACTCCACACCTCCCAACTCCTGAGCATATTCCGCACCTACTAAGCTGATGTGTACCGCAACCCTGCGCCGGCACTGCCATGCACGTTAGCACACTTTATGGGTACACAAACGCTCCCCACAATCTCCTCGGCAGATAAGAAAGAACTAGACAGTAAAATCACATCCTCAGATATTAAGCGTGCTATTGGGTCCCTTGCACAACAGAAAACACCAGGAATGGATGGGCTCCCATTGGAATACTATAGCACATTCGTGGCCCAGATACTACCCCATCTAATGACGACATACGAGGAGGCCCTATCCAAGGGGATTCTGCCTGTGTCATTCCGCAAATCCACGATGGTGACATTTCTAAAACCCCACAGGGACCCTACACACCCGTCCTCATATAGACCCATCACACTCCTAAACACGGACTGTAAAATTCTGGGGAAAATCTTAGCCGACCGGGATAGCCAAATTCTTCCAGCCCTAGTACATCCCAATCAGTGTGGATTCATGCCCTGCCGCAACACATCACATAATCTGAGACAGCTCTTCCACATCCAAGACAGTGTGCAAGACAGATTCCCCTGCGCAGCGTGCCTGATCTTTGACCTAGAGAAGGCGTTTGACACTTTGCTGTGGCCTCACTTGTTCGCGGTTCTTTAGAAACTGAATGTCGGCCAAGTTTTAATGACGTACACGTGACTCTTATATAAGGGACTCGCCTCCAGAGTAAGAGTCGGCAAGCTAATCTCCGCTCCATTCCCGGTGGAGAGAGGTACCAGGCAGGGGTGTCCACTCTCCCCCCTCCCTTTTGCACTACCGGTTGAGCCCTTAGCCACGCTACTTTGACTGGAGGGAGAGGCATAGGGGATTCGGATTGCGGGAACGACACACTGCGTATCATTGTACGCAGACGATTTGCTGATTTACGTCCGCGATGTAACGGGGGATCTTACCTCGATATGGGATACATTGCAAGCCTTCGGAGATTTTTCAGGTCTCAGGGTCAATTGGGAGAAATCGACCATTTACCCTCTGGGCCCCCACCTAGCACCGCACGAAGTGTTGCTGGGCACTCAGACCTTAAAATAGAGTGAGGCGGCCATTGTTTACAACACTGCTGGGGGCAAGGCAGGAGCCTACCTACCGCCGATGGGACCACTGCTGGGCACTGGGCTGCTGACGCCGCTGTTTCCTCCCGCCGCCGGTGCCAATCTCCATCCCGGCCACCGAGGGGAGGAACTACGGTTCCCAGCGTCCCTTGCGGCCACTTCCTGTCCCGCGCGCCCGGAGGCGCTTAAAATCACGGAGCTCCCTTGAGGGAGCGGGGCCATTGTTTACAACACTGCTGGGGGCAAGGCAGGAGTCTACCTACCGCCGAGGGGACCACTGCTGGGCGCTGGGCTGCTGACGCCGCTGTTTCCTCCCGCCGCCGGTGCCAATCTCCATCCTGGCTGCCGAGGGGAGGAACTATGGTTCCCAGCGTCCCTTGCGGCCACTTCCTGTCCCGCGCGCCCGGAGGCGCTTAAAATCACAGAGCTCCCTTGAGGGAGCGGGGCCATTGTTTACAACACTGCTGGGGGCAAGGCAGGAGCCTATCTACCGCCGAGGGGACCACTGCTGGGCACTGGGCTGCTGACGCCGCTGTTTCCTCCCGCCGCCGGTGCCAATCTCCATCCTGGCCGCCGAGGGGAGGAACTATGGTTTCCAGCGTCCCTTGCGGCCACTTCCTGTCCCGCGCGCCCGGAGGCGCTTAAAATCACGGAGCTCCCTCGCAGACGGCGCTGGGCAGAGCCCGGGCAGAGGGCGGGCCGTCTGTGGCCGTCAGGGGCAGAAGGAGGCCGGGCTGGGCCACCCCATTAACAACCGTCGCTGACAATGGGTAAGCGCAAGAAGGCCACAACTATGGAGGAGGGTGGGAAGAAAGCTAAGGTCCCAAGACATTCCAACTCTATAATGACGTACCTAATATCAGTGGTGGGAGAACTAACAAAGGAAATTGCCAATGCTGAGCTTGAATTGGGTTTGACAGCTACTCCCCATTAACCACCGTCCCACCTTCCCCCCCAGTTCTGGGTAACTCACCCATGATATGCGACCCCCCGGCACCACTTTACCCCATTGTGACTATTGCCAATCTCCCACCCACATGCCCTACAGCCGAGGAACCTACCCCAATCCTTCTAGCCATTCAGCCTGAATTGAGGCAGCAGACAACCACACACCCAACTAGGGGACTACTGGATAACAACGTTGCCGGCGCATGCCCACTAAACACAACAAATGACTTTTTGGGGGATAAACTAGAGGATCTTTTTGTTTCCAGGATCGAACCACTACTTGTTGGGATAGCAAAAGACATTGTGGACACATTGAACACTTGCCTAGAAGGTCTGCTCAGGAAATGCGCACTAATTGACAGACTCATTAATAATCCCCCTAATATGGCCCCCCATGAAAATGCAAAGTGTCCCGAGGGTGAGGTCCAGAGGAAGGTGGTTGGGAGGGTGGATTTGGCACAGGCACCATGCACAGCTCTACAACCCAAGAATAGCGGAGGGGTTATCAACACACCTCCCCCAGCCTCGGAAGCATTGCCTTCAACTACGGAGTGGCTGCCACGCACGCAGCATCCGCCCCGTACCCCCGACCCAGTGAGAGCACCTCATAGTAAATACAAACTTAACTTACCACCTGAAGCGTCCCCCTTGGTAGCTGTCTTTATTGGGGTGCCTCCTCTAAGGGAAGGGGAGGTCGAATCCTCTATGGACCTCATGGCCAAATCCAAAAAGTGGTGCGCGGACAAATGTTGTGGCAAGAACATTGCAGATGAGATCATTTTCACAAGGAGGGTGGGTTGGATTGGTAAACATCGGAAATCTACCCAAGGAGATTGTGTGGTTGTTAATTTTAGCAGGGCTAACCTAGCGGATAGACTTTTTTGGGATGGCTCTGATATATCCTTATCGGACCGAGTAAGACCTGTCCCGCTGGGTTTTTTCTACCCTCCTCCTGGGCACATGTTGCAACCTAGAGGCCCTGGGACCAGCAGTGGGGGAGGGCGCGTATCCCCAGGCGAGGGCAGGATTAACTCCCACACACTCCCACAACCCCCGAGGTGCCCAAATACCCCATTGACTAGCCAACCCCGTGTCCACCAGAACGCCCAGGAGGGCCCTGTGTTGGCTATTGCAAACCGCTTCGCTCCCCTGTCAGGTTTGGAGGACATAGACTGACTATCTGGTGATCCCACTGGCGCGACAGAGGAGGTAGGGAGCAGAACGATTGGCGCATGTAACTTACTAAGCTGGAACGTGGCTGGACTTAATTCCAAACGTAACGATAAGGGGTGGATTAGTTTCGTGTCGGAGCACAAGGTTATCGCCCTTCAGGAAACTTGGGATACGTCTGCTAATTTCTGGTTGGATGGGTTTACCAGCTTTACCAAAGTGGCTACCCCTAGCTGTGCTGGCAGAGCCAAGGGGGGTCTTTTAATTTTATTTTCCCTAGAATTGAAGGGTTCCCTAAGACAGATTAGTACTGTCTCGCCCAACATCCTTATTGTAGAAAGGGAAATTAGTCCCACCAGGAGGACCTTATATATCAACTTTTATAACTCTGGGAATAGGGACAATTGCGATAGCAACCTTGCTAGCCTAGATGCTGTTTTAACGTTAGTCAGTCAGAATACATATTTCGATACAGAGTACATACTGCTGGGTGATTTTAATATCCACCCCTGTAAGCTACTGTGCGGTATAAGTAATAAAGAAGGGGGTGAAGGCCCCGAAGGCCCCCACTTCGAGCACACCACTGCAGGGGAGGAGCTAGAAGACTTTTTGGCCAATTTCAATCTATATGAACCGGAGGGGGGCCCCAGAATAGTTACCTTCACGGGTACCAACCCCGGATCCATAATTGATTATATTTTTGTCACACCAGGCATCCTAAACAGGGTTACTACCTACCGTACAGTGCCCTCTCATTACAGCGACCACAACCCAGTCTTACTCGAGGTAGCCTGGGGAGATTATATGGGGCCAATCCCGGGGCCAGTTAGATCGGAGCATACCTTGCGCACTTCTGACCAGGGCAGAAGAGTTAAATGGGCTAAGGTGGTTCCGGAGAACTTTTATGCGGAAGTTTTCCCGAAAATTGAGGCACAGGTGGCAGTGTGCCAAAATCCACATGCTCAGGACTGCGAAATCATAGGGGCCTTTGAGACGATTTGTGGGCAGGTCTTGCGGGATCTTCTGGCAAAACCCAGGAAGGGAGTTCCAAATAAGCAGCGCTGGTTTGAAGCCTCCTGCTCAAAAGCACATAGGTCCCTGATGTCAGCCTTGAAGAAAACAGCTAGGATAAGGGATGACATTGTCAGATTGAGGAAAAATTACAAGCTAGCTATAAAAACCAGACAAGATAACATCAAACGGGAAGCCTGGGAGAGTCTCCTTTCCGTGGCCGTCCTGAAGGATAGCCGGCAATTCTGGGAAATAATTAAACAGCCATTCTTCTCTGACCAAAATAATGAGGCCATGGATTGTGTCATCCCGGACAATTAATGGCAGGACCATTTTAAAAAGGTGTATGGGGATAATGATCTGGCAGGACAAGTTGGGCCCTCGGTGGCCTTGGACGCCACTCCCATCTATTTTCTTAGCTCAGAGGTGGAGAAAGCTATTCTGGCCACAACCAAGCATAAGGCTCCGGGCCCAGACGGGGTGCCGGCTGATTTTTTCATACATTCCCCCAAGCTATGGGCGGGGGTCTTGGCAAATGTTTTCTCTGCCGTTAATGGTAATCCCACACCCTCCTCTTGGACTATTTCTACCATCGTCCCTAGTTTTAAGAAGGGCCAGCGGGACGATCCTGGGTGTTATAGGCCCATATCTCTCTTGGACTCTGCAGTAAAGATCTTAGGCAGAGTCCTCTTGACCAAATTGAGGGATAACGTAGAGAGTTGTGGAGGGCTGGCTATGATCCAGTATGGGTTTAGAGAGAAGAAAGGAACGGTCGAGCAGTGCTCTAACTTACACCTGTTGATCTCAAAATACACGGTGGCCAAGGAGGGGTCCTTGTTTTTAGCATTTATGGACCTCTCCTCGGCCTTCGACCTGGTGAACAGGTCTAAGTTATGGATGACCCTTCTGAAGATGGGGATTGATGAGGCATTGGTTAAATTCATGGCGTCTCTACACCAGGAGCTTTTTGCCGCGGTGCGGGTCACCAATGAAGGAAGGTGTACGTCCCGTTTTAAGTCCATGCGGGGGGTTAGGCAGGGCTGTATATTAGCCCCCCTGCTTTTTACCATTTATATTAACGGACTGAGCGCCTACCTGGAGGAGGTTGAGGGTGACGTACCGCGTGCAGGAGCAGTTAAGATCCCCGCGCCCCTGTATGCGGACGACGCCGTGCTGATTGCTCGCACTGGCGTCTGCCTCCAATGCTTACTGGACGCCTTTGGTACATTCATGGACCAGCTGGACCTAAAAATAAATACAAATAAGTCTCATACTATGGTTGTGGGGCGACAAAGTAGCAAGAGGAAAACTAAAATTTTTGAGTGTAAGGGTGAGGTCGTTTCCAGAGTCTCCACTTTCCCCTACCTGGGGGTTCTCTTCGATCAGAGAGGATCCTGGGGACCTCAGGTGAGGGCAAAGAGGCTAGCGGTGATTAGATCATCGGCATCCCTCATGGGCTTTGCGGGCAGGCTAGGCGCTAGGCCCATGGAAGCGCTTCTGAAAATTTATAAAAGTAAATCAGTCGCTCTGGCCTCATATGGTTCACCCCTTTGGGGTTATGTAAACCTAGAACCAATTCAGAAAGCGGAGAACAGATTTATACGGACCCTCCTGTCCGTCCCTCAGTCTACACTGACTTATTCTATACATAGGTGGGCTTAGACTTCCTCACTGATGGGCTGAACATGGCACCCCTGATCTTTTGGTTGAAGATTAGGCTTAATGAAGATCTGCCACTCAACCATAAGATCATGGCTGATGTCTTGTCTTTAGACCATTTTAAAAGGGTCCCATGGTTGGCCTATCTGATGAAGGCGTTCTTAGACCTGGGACGCCCAGAGCTCTTTACTTCCCCTCGGGACATCAAGACCCAGGATATTGACATTGTTAAAAAGCTATTTATGGGGAGGGCAAGAGCATGTTGTGAGGAAAAGGAATTAGCGAAACCAGCAGTGAGGAGACACTATTTGCTTGTAAACTCATTTGCTTTAGCACCTTATCTTGGTTTCATCACGATCCCATTCCATAGGTTCCTTCTAATTAAGTTCAGGTTTAATTTGTTACATTTTTATTTGGGCAATTTCAAAACATGGGAAAAACCTGAACTAGCCCCCCCCTGTTGTTGTGATCATTTTTCCACCCAAGATACCATGCACTTTGTTATGTTTTGTGGGTTTTATTTGGAGTCAAGGAAAAAACACCTGTTACCGGTTTTAAAGGAGGCCGGCTTCACACAAGTGAGACCAGCCCTGCTCTACCTACAATCATTGAACAACATACGTATTACATTCTGTATGGCTAACTTCTTGGTGGCTGCAGCTAGAACCAAAAAACATATATATCAGACCAATGGCCCACCTTAAAACTGTGTTAATTAAGATACTTGATCCTGGTGCAATACTATATGAACTAAAATTGGCCTTCTTCTTTTTATTAATCCTACGTATGCTCTGATTTGTATGATTTGTTTGTCACTGTAAATGATTTGTAAATAGTTTGTATTGTACATATTTTAAAGTGTATGAAATGTTTTTATCTCTTTGTATGATTGTTAACTAAATCAAATAAAGATATTTTGACTGACTGACTGACTGACTGAGTGAGGCGGCTCCCAGGTACCTGGGAGTGCGACTCTATCATTCCCCGATGGATTTATATGAGGGCAATCACCGCAAGGGGCTGGCGGCTCTGCGTTTGGCGGTGAGTGTCTGGAAGACTACGCCTCTAGCTCCCATCGACCGGGTAGCCATAGCAACAATGATAATGGTGCCCAGATTGCTCAACTATTTTGCCAATCTCCCGGTGATTCCGCCCTGATCATCCTTCCGGGAACTGGACATCCTACTCACAACGCTAATATGGGGTTACAGGCGGCGTAGAGTAGCATTGCGCACGCTATATTTGCCCACCGCAGACGGAGGCCTAGGAGCCCTGTCTTTCGAATCATTCTTCCTTGCTGCACAGCTTCAGTGGCTGTCCCACTGGACGGCGGAGCGATGCGTCGGGGAAACGACAGCGGAAACCGGTAGGATACCTCTCCCGGTCATCAGGAGGATGCTCTTACCCGGCACCAGGCCGTCCCGCTCCCACTCGGTTCAGGTTTAGATTGCGCGCAAGTGCATGATGCGCATTCATCGAATGTCCAAAGACCGGCCACTTTACTCCCCACTGCTGCCCCTAGTGGGTCTCCCTCGCGGGGAAAAACATTTCTCTACTAGGGCCCTACAAATCTGGACCGATCACGATGTGACGGAGATGGAAGCGTTGTTCCACGAAGGGCAATTGTGTACCTATGAGCAGTTGGTTGAGTGGTATAACCTCCCGTGGGGACAATTTCTCACGCATAGGCAACTTTTAGATAGTACGTGGCCATTCTGGAATTTACGTGATGGAGAACCACCCACACACCCGGTGCTCCACACGATACTCCGCATGGGTGCTGGCAGGCACCTAGTCACATGGCACTATAAGGCCATCAGGGAATTAACCAATGTTTGCCTAGTTCATTTACGACAATCCTGGGAAGACAATATCGGTAGGGTATTTCATGACACGGAATGGACGCGCGCTTTGGAATATATGAAGAAAGTGTCCAGGAACGCGCGGTTCAAAAACATACAGTTTAACATACACCATCGGGCCTACCTCATGCCGGACAAACTGCACCGATACTACCCGGACACACAATTTAACTGCCCACGATGTCAACTGCCGGAAGCAAACTTTAGACATGTGTTCTGGGACTGCCCCTCCCTGCAACAATACTGGACCAAGGTACACCAAACACTCCTTACACTGGTCAGCCTGCCGCATATTGATACTTGGGAAGTCTGTGCACTAGGGACATATAAAAGGAAGAAGTCCGAAAAATTGTACTGGCGGTTTGCATCCCTCGCCCTGCTGCTGGCGAATGCGTGGTGGCAGAGGAAGATATTCTATGGGAAGAGGAAGTAAAGGGACCACGCAGACACCTTGTCTCCCTGGAATGGGCACAGTTGCTCATACAATTTAAACAAGAGACAACTCCAGATGACACACCGCGACCTTCCCCACCTCATGCCCAAGGTTCCCCACAGCACCCCAAACCACCTAGTCAAATGCCTGGAGCCTGAGATCCCTGCCAAATAGACGGGACAGACTGAGCACCGGTCCCTTTTGGAGACGCGGCCCACCACCCCTGGCGTTGTGCTCCCCTCTCCCCCGGGAGCCCTTCGCAATCCCAGCCCCTTGAACCGCAGACCCCGACACCCTCTGCCCACCATGCTCATTTGCCCCAGCCGGCCCATCGCACACGGTTCTATGAAAAGTTTCCCCTGTAGTTCCAAGTTCAGTTTTAGTCGGTAGTTTGGATACCGACACACACTTCGCTTGGCCGCAACTGCCAGTTTGGTAAAGGTTCACATAAACACACACGGGGATGACATTCACACCTACCCCCGCCAGCGCGCAGCCCAAGAGACAGGACGTAATAAGTCATACCATGATACACTCAGATCCCATGCCTGCTCACCCGTGGGCGACTAGGCCCAATCTTGCTGGACGCGGGGGACATCTACACGTTGAAGATGAATTCTAATTATGTAACCCTCCTATGTGTGACATAACTGATACATGCTTGACGTATTACCCCCATTGGGGGCGTTGAAATGTAAAACCTTAATAAAAAGATTTAAACAAAAAAAAAACTGTAGAAAATCAGTAAAAAAAAATAAGTATAACTACTATTACACTTTAAAAATTTGCATTTAAAAAACTTTAGAAATTCACAGAAAAAAACATAGGTTTCAGGGGTGGTATAGTTAACTGGACATTCCACTCGTACAAAACCATAGAAATTCCTCCGTTATAGTTAGTTCTGCTAACTATAATTTGCGCGCCCGCAATGCACTGCTGATGATGTCACATATTACATCATTCATGACATGGTCAGTGACATCACTAATGACATCACTGATGACATCATCCACGTGACAAGCTGATACACCTCATCATACACTAGTATAACCTTTCTTCAGACCCTGTAAAATACAGAGTACCATATTTGAAACCATTGACACACCAATACCAGTTACTACATACCCACTCACTGATTCCTAAGTCTACACACACAACTACACATTCAACAACAGAATTACTTATACATGCAGTCACTAATTAACAGAACACTATCAAATGCACTTATACACATATATAGACATTGACACATCAACAGTCACCTTAGTCAGTAATGCAGTCATCCAACTCACTCATGAAAAAAATGGATTTCACTTACATTTACTCACTTACACAATTATACACACACCTCAAATATTTACACACATAGTAACTCATAGTTAATATGTTAAAAAATGACCATTACAATTACAGACTCATTCATATAGTTACTCTCACAATCACTGACTCTTACATATACTTATGTATATACACCAACTCTCACATACAATGCCTTTTATTTTTTTACTTTGTTGAAGATGTACAACTAAAACATATATTCGCTTACCAACACACAAATAAATACACTCAGTCACCCGAACAACTGTTTCCACATGCACTCTTAAACGTATACACCTAGTCAATCAACCATTCACACATCTATGCATAGAGTTACACACACCCCATCCAACCACACACAAACTCAGTGTACCACACAATTACTCACCCAACTAATCAATAACTAATATGCACACTCATGTAGTTAGTGACCAACTGAGGCAGCATGTTATCCAACAACAGAGAAAGTGATGCACACATTCACATAGTTTAGTTACTAATCCATGTATTAAGTGAGACACTTTTAATTACTCACTTAAACAGACAGTCAGACAGCTACTAAATCCTCCATCCAAACCGTTATATATCCACTCAATCTTCAATACAGATTGGTATATATAATACATATTTAAATTTCAAACTAAACCACATTCACTGGATGATGTTATCAGTGATGTCATTTGAGATGTCATCAGTGATGTCACCGACCATGTCATGAATGATGCAATATGTGACATCATCAGCAGTGCATTGCGGGTGCGCGCGTTATAGTTAGCAGAACTAATTATAACAGAGGAATTTTTATGGTTTTGTATGAGTAAAATGTCCAGCTAATTATAACACCCCTGAAACCTATGGTTTTTTCTGCGAATTTCTAAGGTTGATTTCTAACTATAACATCTCTGAAAAATTCGCTGAAAAAAACATAGGTTTCAGGGATGTTAGAGTTAAAAATTAGCATTTAAAAAAAACCTTAGAAATTCACTGAAAAAAACATAGGTTTCAGGGACGTTATAGTTAGTTGGAGATTTCACTCGTACAAAACCATAAAAGTTCGGCCGTTACAGTTAGTAGACCTAACTATAACCCGTGACCCCCAAATGCACTGCTGAAGATGTCACATATTAAATCACTCATGACATGCTAAGTGACATCACTGATGACATCTCAAATGACATCATCTTGTGACTCGGTTCTACCGAGTCACAAGATGGCTGCCAACACTTCCTGGTTTGGAGTATTGGCAGCCAATCACAGTGAAGCTCGTGCTCAGGAGGGGTCGCGACTCAACCGCATCCCTAGATATAGAAACTTTTTCAAATTTCTCAGGAACTACTGAATGGATTTACACCATTTAATAAAAGGGTTCTTTCTGAACCAAGGGCTACTTTTTTGCCAAATTTGGTGCAATTCCGGTCAGCAGTTCGGGCTGTAGCTGTGTCTAAAGTTTCCTATGGAAAATTACAAGGGGAAAACACGTTTTTAGGACCCCCTTTTTTCTCAGCCCCCACTTGTCGAATCACCCATGAACTTTCAAGATAGGAGCTGACCGGAGCGAGCCACTAGTTTAAAAATTCCGCCAAGATTCGTCTACCGGCGCTAAAGATATTGAGAAAGCAAAAAACGCTATAACTAATCTAACTATAACTACCTACTGGCGACCGCCAGTAGATAATATATCCAAGAAAAGAGTTGTCCTCTCGAAGAAGCTACTTACAGGAGGGTGAGTTTCAGCACTTTATTGGGAAAGCAACAGCTTGAACATCAGTGCTTTTCATCAAATAATGGCACAACATGTTTCGTACAACCATGCACTTCTTCATGGGCTGAGTTCTAACATTCGCACAACGAACAGAGCACCTGATAAAGTCTGTGGACCCGCCCCAGTGGGTGTGGAGGGCACTGCTGCCTGCTGGTCCTTGTAGTGCCCTGAAGTCCTCCTCATGTGAGACATCTGTGCGAGGCCACATCAGAATAGATTAGCTCTACGAGGACACTTCGAGGACCGGCAGGCAGCAGTTCTGTCCGCCCCCACTGGGGCGGGTCCACAGACTTTATCAGGGGCTCTGTTATGAAAAGCCCCAACAAAAAAAAGATTTCAGTTTAAACAAATATTACAGTATGTTACAGTAAATATTGACACACATTGATCCATATTTTTATTTTTAATATTACAAAATCAGCTTTTTTGCCTTGTGCACACAATGCACACAGGGATTTTTGTTTTATGCTACATTTTTGTAACATAAGTTCACTATTCAAAACAACAAATCAGAACCATTCAGAAGTGTAAAACAGTTCTTGGAGAGAACTGAACATAGTTCAAAATATTAAAAAATTACAAAGCTGTGATCAAATGGATTTAAAGATGTTTCCTACATACAGGAGATAAAGATAAAAATAAGCAAAAATATAAAAAAACTTGAAGCAGGTGAAATATAAAAAAATGTGCAAATGTTTCGTAAAAAAAACTTTAGGATTAGTTCCATTTACACAGATACAATAGAACTATTTCATATGTCTTTACAGCTTCTTCAACAGCACGTAAAGGAGATATTGACCAAGAAGGCTGGGAAGCAGTTGGCCATTTTTTTTTCGGGTGACGAAACATCAGACACCGATGGACACACCGGCATGGAGGGTTAGGGGACTGGAACAGAGGCCACCACATTGTCATCTTCATCAGATGCCTTCACAAGTGACCAGTCCCTAGTGGTGGGAGAGTCTACCGGAACTATAACAACCTTCACCACCCTCCCTTTTGCTCCCCCTTCAGTTGGCCAAGCCTAAACCCCAAAAAGGGGTTTCCTTGCCCACAGGCACCTCACCCCCTACCCCTGTCACTTTGGCTGCGTTGAGCGAGGAGGCCACTGACATAATACACAGCATGTCTGTAGGCCATACAACTATAGTGAATGGCATCCAGGGGCTAACCTGACAAATGCAACAAATGGCTGCATTACTGAATGTCATTCATAGTTCAATGTCTGACATACAGAGATTGCTTGCCAAAATAGCAGCCTCCTCACTCAGCCCAGCCTCCCAACCAGCCCAATCTTCTGCCCCAACTCAGGTCCCTTCCTCAACCCAAATCCAAACTCCCACTGTAACAAACACAAGCAGCACAATCACACACACACAGACGAACACACAAAAAACACAAGCATACACACACTATTGAAACTAGACCCACAAGCACAAGACCCAAAACACCACAACCACCACCAAACCCACAACTACTGCATCCACCAGACACACACACACACAACAACCACAGCCTCCATCACACCCAAAACCACCACAACCACCACCACACCCACTAGCACCACAACCACCACCACAGCCACCACTACACCCATATGCACCAAAACTAAATCCACAAGCACCACAACCACTGCGACATTCACAAGCACCACAACAACCACAAACACCACCATACCCACAAGCACCACCACACACACAAGCACCACCACCACACCTACAACCACCACCACACCTACAAGCATCACAACCACACCAAACACCACAACACACTCATCAAAACCAATACACTCACACAAAAGCACACCTACACAAAAAACAACAATAACCAAAAGCAAACACCAGGCCTCATGCAACTGTCAAATATACAGATGCAAGCAGAAGTTCCTCTACCTCCAAAAGGCAATCCTGTACCACACATCGTAACTTTACTCCTCTTTTGGAATTCACCTCTTATCTGTCACTAACCCCTATCAAACCTAAACACGAAAAACTAAAAAGGTTAGTTTTTACCTTCTAGCCCGTCAAAACTGCCCACTCAGGTATGGAGGTTTAACTGCCACAGTTAAGTCGACGGGAAGGCACATTGTGATCGGCCAGGTGAAAATATTGTCTGAACTCCCTCCAACAGTTGCTTTTGCCTATGAAGACATTAATGTGGGAGGATTATTCTTGCAGAGGCGATGGGACTCAGACGGACTATCATCCATGAACCCGCTTGCATCTAAATTGAGCATGTGGACCGCCTAGTAGGTGGACTGATAAACAGATAGAAAAGTGACAGTGGGACCAGATCTGCCAAAATCTAAATCAGACCCTAAGCTTCTTTACTTCACATGGAAACTCCTACAGTCAATACTTATCCTGAAGTGCCCTTCCCTTGACATAATCTTGCAGAATTTTAATAATCTGACCCCTTGTTTGCCACTTACCACATGTCCTGTATCCAAGAACATACATACTTCTTAATCCCATTCATCCTGACTCTCTTAATGAAGGTCCCATGTACAATATGTAATGCAACTACAAACCAAACCTCTCTATTCTGTGATGTCTCTCTAAAGAGGGATTTAATTACCTCTAATTTACAGTGCATGCTCAGCTCAGTTTATATCTAACACCAAAACTTGTCTGATCTGCGACCCTAGCCACAGATAATTGATTTGATTTGATTTGATTTGATTTTGAGTTTTGTAGAGCGCACAGCTACCCTCGGGCATCCCGGCGCTGGAGATCGCGGTCCTGGAGGATAGAAAGTCAGGGGGGGGTGCTCAGGGGAAGAGAAGGGTCTTCAGTCTCTTCCTGAATCTGAGGTGGTTTTGTTCTTGCCTCAGAGAGAGTGGGAGGGCATTCCACAGCCTGGGGGCGTTGTATGAAAACAGGCGACCACCTGTTCTGGCCTTACTAATTCTGGGGACTTTTACCAGGGAGAGGGAGTTGGATCTGAGATGTCTAGTTGACTGTTGATGAGACACAAGAGTCCTGAGGATGGGAGGGCCTTCATTGTGAAGTATTCTGTGGGCAATGCACAGGGTCTTGAAGTTGATCCGTTCCTTGACTGGCAGCCAATGCAGACTTCTGAGGGCTGGCTTAGCCGAGATCCTTGCTGCGGTTCCTGTGAGTATTCTTGCCGCCGCATTTTGTGCACATTGCAGTCTGTGAATTACAGAGACTGGGGCCCCCAGATATAGGACGTTCCCATAATCCAATCTGGAGTTCACCAGCCCCTGCATCAAAAGCTTCCTTGATTGAAGAGGAAGTAGATGGAGGATCTTTCGGGCCATCTTCATAAGGCCAAAGCACGTTCCAGCAGTTTTCCTCGCTTGAGTTTTAAAGCTCAGATCCTGGTCCAACCATATCCCTAGGCTTTTTACCTCGGATTTTGGGGGTGGTGGAGATCCCATGCATGGTGGCCAGGGAAGGGGTGAGGGGATTTTCTTTGGATTTCCTAGGAGAAGTATTTCTGACTTTTCCCCGTTCAACTTTAGCCGGGACTCGCACATCCACTGGTGAACTTTTTCTAGACAGCTAAATAGATTGGGGAGGGCGTTGTCTGATTGGTTGAGGGATACGACAAGCTGAGTGTCGTCGGCATACATTATTGATTTAATCCCAAAAGGTTTGACAATGTCCTCGAGGGGTGCCATATATACATTAAAAAGTGTGGGGCTCAGGGAGGATCCCTGAGGCACCCCACACTTGAGTGCCAGAGCCTTCGAGATAGAGAATCCATCAGTCACTTGAAAGGACCTATCTTCAAGGAAAGACGTAATCCAGGCCAACGCGGAGTCCTCCACTCCAATCAGTCTCAGACGGTGAACAAGGGTTGCGTGGTCCACCGTGTCGAAGGCGGCACTCAGGTCGAGGAGGATCACTGCCACTGATCCTCCTTCGTCCAGAATGCCCCTTGCTTCCTCGACCACGGCTAACAATGCAGTGTCCGTCCCCTGTCCAGGTCTAAAACCTGTCTGGGTCTGACGGAGGATGTTATTGGTCTCTAGGAACTCGGAGAGATGTTGGTTTGCTACTCTCTCAGCGATTTTGCTAATCGCCGGAAGCAGTGAGATCGGTCTGAAGTTTGATGGATCTTTGTGGTCGAGGTGGGTTTTTTTTATAAGAGCCTTCACAGTGGCTTTTTTCCAGTTTGCTGGAACTGACCCATTTTTGAAAGAGGCATTGATCAGGTTGGTAAAAGGAGTGGCAATGGTGGAAGCAACATGCTTTAGTTTACTTATCGGGGCTGGGTCTGATGGGGCTCCGCTTTTTACTTTATGCAGGACATTGAGAAAAGTTTCGGTGGTAATTTGGGGGAAGGAAAGTAGCCTCGGGCTGTCTTGGGAAGCCGGATGGTAAGGGTCTCTTAGATCGATTGGGGCCGCCGGGAGGGAGTTCAGAATTTTTTCGATTTTTTTCGAAAAAAATTCAGCCATCTGGTTGCATTTTGTCCCATCCTGGTCAGGAGGTGGAGGGGGATCCTGTATTTTGGAGAGGAGTTTGACTATCCGATAGGTCTCTTTTGCGGAGTTAGATGCGGCTACTATTTGATCCTCAAAGAAGGAGGCTTGTGCTGTTTTTAGTGCGTTTTTATAGAGCCTAATATGAGCTTTGTATCCACTTCTGTCTTCTGTTGTCCAGTGCTTTCTCCATTGGCGTTCCAGCCTTTTGCCAGATCAAATATGTGTGATCCAAAGCTAGGAGCACGCCTTACACATATCCATCCAGTTTACATGCATTGTTGTTCTCAGGAGAAAGGTGCTGCCTTAATTGAGACTTTATTTCATGAAGCCTGCTTTGATATGTGTATCTTGGCCTGATCAATGGAACATACTTTCCTGAAATCAAGCTTGTCCAACTTACTCAAATTCACCTCCCACTCACCTCTAATTGATCCCAGGAAAATAACTAAATATGCAAGCCAATGTTCTGTTACACCTAGCTAGCGCTTACTACAATATATTCTTTGTGGCAGATTTACAAAGATGTCACACAAACCGTTCAGTAACCATAGTTGCTGTGCAGCGTTGTGTGAGAGGGAGAGAGCAGGAACGTGCCATATCTATCAAGATAAGCATATAATAAATAGTTGTGTATCCGGTGTTGGTATTAAAACTTAAAGACCCTGATTTGAGTTTGGCAGAATCCAGGTGCTTTTTATCACAACAAATAAATGATGATACCTTGCTGTATGCAATTTGCAATGAACAGCATCTATTATATGTTTCTGGGGTATAACATGGAATTTGGTGCTCACCGCACCTAAAGGTGCATGGTGTAGCATATCAATTCAAAGCACATTTGGACCCCGGTGGTTCTAGGGAGACTCTGAGACAGGAACTACATAAGCTTTGGGGGAGGTGTTAGAGGCGCGGTCTAGGAAGTATGATGTAATGATCACTTGGTGAATGAATGTCGAAGAAAAAAGATATGTTTAACCGAAGCTCCGTGTGTGGTGTAATCTATGTTGCATGCTTCAGAGCTAGGAAACATGCTACATCTGGCGACGAGAAAGGAAAAAGTGCCTGTGAAAAACAAGACTACTCTAGCTGAGTTTGCAGTGGTACAGTAAGCTGCTCGTGCGTGCCGCGTGTGCCAGAATGGATACAAAGCAGTCTGCAATGACACACGTGGAATGAAGGCCCAGCCAACACTGGACCATAGAAGCAGTCAGAGGCCCTACAGCAAAGCATGATCAAGGATGCCTGCCAATACCGCTGGTGAGGTTGTCGGCAAAGATGCTGCACTGTGCCTTGAACATTCAACGACTAGAGAGCAGCCTGAAGCAGCTCATCGCTCTGAATGCGACAAAATTACAGGAGCGGTATGAACTCTGCACAGTGACACGTGCATATACATCCTGAAAGATGGAATTGATCAAAGAATATGCAATGTATGCGTGAGAGGTGCAAAATCCTTCTCTTAAGTATCAGCACAGTCCAAGGGAGCAACATTTCAGACAGCACACGAAAAGTAACAATTGCGCTAATATAGTACAAGTGAAAGAAAACACAAGGAGCATACTCACAGTCATAAACAACTGGGGTAAACTGCACCACACGCACCCACATTTGGCTGGCAGTTCTAGAACTTGATGAGTCACAGTGCATAGTACAAGTTGAGAGTCACGTGTTGACACAATGGCACAGGAGGGCAGCATGAAATACAATGCAGCAGTGTTCTTAAAACTGCCATTTAACACAGCCAAAAAACAAAACAGTGGTGCCACATGGGATGGGTGAATTGAAACATTTATTGACTTTGTAGATGAACTTGAGGAGAAAGATGACAATAAAATCATGAAGTATCTAAAAAATGTGGCAGGGATGGAGTGAAGGAAGTGCTGAAAAAAGTTCCATGTACTGACTCAACATCCTACTGAAAAGTGAAAGACACGTTAGAAGCCAAATGTAATCCAATGCCAAATGTTAATTATGAAAGGTGTATTTTCAACAAAGCATGACAATAAACTGGTGAAACAATGGATGAGTTTGTTGAGAGACTTGACTCGCTTATCAAACATTGCAAATTCTGTGATTTCCCCGATAAAGAAGACTTGCACCTCAGAGCCATCAACGGTTGCTTTTCCGAATCTTTCAGGAGGCACATGTTGAGAGGGACACTGAGTCTAGATAAAATACTGATGGCTGCGAGAGCAGAGGAATGAGCAGAATGACAAGCTGCTGACTTGGAAGCAGGGAAAGCACACAATGAGTCAGGCATTGACTATGAGAAGTGAGCATAAGCACAGAATGGACACATGTAAGTTGATGTCCTTGAAGAAGACAAAACTATGCTTCTGCTGTGGGTTTTCATTTCCCCATGATGGCAAACATTCAGCCCTAAAACAAATGATTAAAGGTGTGGAAAAGTGAATCGCTTAATAACTGTGATTGTGAGCATAAGAGAAGTCAAGTGTATCAGGTGTATCAGCATGAAAAAAAAAGATGGACAAGAGAGATAACCGAAAGCAATCTTGTCATGCTCACAAGACCCAAAGGCAACATCAACTACGCCAGTTAAAGGCCAAACAAAATCAATCATCATCAATATTATCACATAATTGTTCTTCAGCATCACTATCAAGTACCAGTGAAGAGGATGGGTATTGCTGATGATGTCCACGAAAGGATAATATGCACATGTGGGGTTAGCTGCAAGTAAAGAAGACCAAAACATAGAAAAACCTCAACATGCGAAACTCAGAACCTCAGTATTACACTATCCCAAAATTACACTTGAAGATAAACGGTCACCCCATAATGTTCATCATTGACAGTGGAGAGTCAATTAATATCATGCCGGTGGAGAAGTTCAACGGCCTGTAGCCTGTGCTATGCCTCAATCAATTTGACACAAATGTATATATCTGGGTATCCTCCAAACCGTTACAAAGTCAAGGGTCATTCATGGCAGAAATGCAACAAAAAAAGTCATCAACACGTGGCACAGTTCATGTCCTACAAGGAACCTCATCAAGTGCATGTCTACTCAGTTTTGCCACAGAGGCCGAAATGGGGTTGATATCCCTCAACTGAAATCTGTGTGCTCAACCTGACATCACAAGGCAATTCTGTTGCTGTTTCATGGCTTGAGGAAACTCAAGAAGGTGAGAGCACAGCTTCACACAAATTAAGACATTCATCCTGTTGTCCAGCGGCACCCCATATTCATTTTCTATTTGCAAGAAGATGTGGAGAAAGAGTTAGCAACACTTATAAAGCATGACATCATCATCGCTCCACAGGCCCAATGCCATGTGTCTCGCGCATAATGGTAGTACCAAAGTAAGGCATGGGCATTTATGTCAACATGTGCCAATCAAACAAGGCCATAGAGAGGGAGATGTTATTGCAATGCGCACTAGGACCCTGGTGGGTCTAGGTGGATTCTGAGGCAGGTGTTAGGGTGTGGTCTAGGAAGCATAATGTAATGATCACTTGGTGAATGAATGCTGGAGAAACAGATATGCTCAACCAAATCTCCTGTGTGTGGCGTAATCTATGTTGCATGCTCAAGGGTTGGGGAAGATGCTATACATGGTAAATAAATACTATGCACTATTTCCACGGCTAAATTCCGCCAGGTTTGACCTGCTAAAACAAAGGATGATACACCATATTTATGTCCCCAATTGTGTCTCACTTCACCATGCAATGTGGTGCATGCGTGATGCAACTGAAAAATTAGATTTATGAAGCCACTCAAGGCCACTTTGTGTGGCCCTGGGTGGCTTCATCAATCTCGAGTAAAGCAATGCAGCACAAATCTATGGTTTTTGAGACATTCCTACATTTACCAAAAATGGTGAACCTGGAAATGCACCAAAAAGATATGTATTCCAGGAGAGGCGTAATAAGGCGAAATATCTTTATTTCTGGTCATTACTTTCCCTTGCTATGTGTGTTGCATTCTGCAGCACACATAGAGAGGGATATGTCTTTCAGCATTGTTTTTGTGCCGTAAGGTGCCCCTTCCTGCACAAAAACAATCCTGTATGCAACATAGGCAACCTAACACCATGGTCCAAGGATGTCTGCGTTGGCGCTAGGCAGCCAAAATGGCATCAGCGAACAGAAAAGGCAAGAATGTGCCATACTCTTTTAAATAGGGTGCATTCCTGATGTTTCCCTGTCACGCAGTGCAATCCAGCAAGGTGACTTGCTGCGCTGCACTGGGTGACCATGTCATAAATATGCCACAAGAAATGTAATGCACCTTGGGGTTTCTGGATGTACTAAACACCACCCAACTCGTAATTCCAACCCGTACGCAAACACTCGCCCACTCATAATGTGGGCAAAAGCATTTCAATTTACACTAACTGCATTTTGAATTCAAGCTAAAAGATGGTGCAAAAACTGAAATAGGATGTTTCTGGGACCCTCTGCATGTGTACCGTGCTGAATTAATCCGATTTCTGAATGTTCATTGATTGCAATTAATAACTACTCCTAAACAATGGAAAAGATCAGCTCTTTTAAAAAAAACTGGTAGTCAAAATGTGGCAATAATGTGCCTTCAGTTAGTAAGCGAACTCCTCTATGCATTTTATATAGCAGGACTTTTCATATATCAGAACAAGGGCATAAGCCGGTATTGGATGGATCCTGTCATGTGTAGTGCTTGCAATTTATGACATGCCCGTGCAGCCAAAAGATTTGATTTTTAATTGGCAGTAACTCAGGTATCACATAGTGAATGAAATGAGGCAACTGCTGGTTTCCCTGAGGGGGAAATGAATAATGGACTCTAGTGAGTGGCTCATAAGTAAGGCACGGAGAGCCACTGAGAGTCCCAACTCTTGATGGGGCTGCACACGATATGCATATTATATTATCTACTTCAACATGCATTAAAGGAATAAACGTGCACCCTCAGAGGCATGTCCATTTCATGGTTAGGTGGCTATGAAAGAGACAAGTAGAAAGATGTGTTAAAAGCAGAAGATATGTCAGTAAATGTTATTTTACGGGGTGCTTGCACATTGCAAACACATCAATACCCTAATGGCATAGCATATCTCAAATTAACAGAAGGCCAAGAGCAGCATGCTCAGCGTTAATTTTGTACATTCATATATATATATATATTACCTACTGGCGGTCGCCAGTAGGTATATATAGTTAGGATTTTTTCTCTATGGGTTTTTTGAAAATTCTATGTCTAATAACTTTGGCGTTTGTGGACGGAATTGGCTGAAATTTTCAGGAAAATGGCACATTTTGTTTCTGAGCAGCCCTTGAAAATTTGGGGGGGGTTCGTCCAGTGGGGGCCGAGAAAAAAGGGGGGTCCCAAAACGTGTTTTTAACATTGAGTTTTCCATAGGGCGGTTGGCCTCACTTTTAGCCCGAACGGCTGAATGGATTTGCACGAAACTTGGCAAAATTGTAGGGACTGGTAGCCCGATGTGCCTTTTGTAGGTCTCAATATATGTGCTCCAGTGGATTTTGAGAAATTAACGTTTAAAAAAAGATATATATCTGTAAGCGCGGACCAGGCAGCGCTCTGGTTCGCGGACTTTTCGCGCAACGGAGCTTTGTGAAGCGAAGCTGATTGGTTCTCCGGCGTCTGTCAACATTCCAAACAGTCCGTAGCGGCCGCCATCTTGTCTCTCGGTAGGATCGAGAGACAAGAGGAGGTCAAAACAAAGGGGGAAATAACTATAAGGGGGCATAGTAGATCCTCGCTGACCCCCTAGGTTTGATGTGGAGGTTTTAAAAGGGCCCCGCGGGGCAAAAAAAAAAAATAATAATAATAATCGAACGGCTGAATGGATTTGCACGAAACTTGGCAAAATTGTAGGGACTGGTAGCCCGATGTGCCTTTGCTAGGTCTCAATATATGTGCTTCAGTGGATTTTGAGAAATTAACGTTCAAAAAAAGATATATATCTGTAACAGCGCACCGCTTCGCGTACTTTTCGCGTTACGGAGCTTTGCGAAGCGAAGCTGATTGGCTCTCCGGTGTCTGTAAACATTCCAAACAGTACGTAGCGGCCGCCATCTTGTCTCTCGGTAGGATCGAGAGACAAGAGGAGGCCAAAGCGAAGGGGCAAATGACCATAAGGGGGCATAGTAGATCCTCGCTGACCCCCTAGGTTTGATGTGGAGGTTTTAAAAGGGCCCCGCGGGGCAAAAAAAAAAAATAATAATAATAATCGAACGGCTGATGACCATAAGGGGGCATAGTAGATCCTCGCTGACCCCCTAGGTTTGATGTGGAGGTTTTAAAAGGGCCCCGCGGGGCAAAAAAAAAAAATAATAATAATAATCGAACGGCTGAATGGATTTGCACGAAACTTGGTAAAATATTAGGGACTGGTAGCCCGATGTGCCTTTGCTATGTCTCAATATATGTGCTTCAGTGCATTTTGAGAAATTAACGTTCAAAAACAAGATATATATCTGTAACAGCGCTCCGCTTCGCGGAGATAACATTATATCTGTATTACCTAGCTGTTGCTAACACCAGTTAGCGACGGCTAGTAGGAGATAGCGACCATCTTGGGTCCCACTTTGCATGTGAGTGATATTTATCACTAATGACATGCAAAGTGGGCATGCCAAGATGTTAGCGACTGGAAACAGTCGCTAACATCGCTATCTCCTATTATCAACTTTTGGAAATATTCGAGATAAGCGCGAATATCTCCAAAAAGTAACAGCTGCCCTGAGCAGTTCTTAGCCATGTTATCCAATGGGAGGTGGATAACATGGCTAAGAGCATTAGCTCGGTAATGCATGAATATCGCGGAGTTTTCAGCGATATTAATTCATTGCGCTCGTTTTTTATCGTATTTGCGATAAACCTTGATAATAGCAAGGTTTATCTGCGATAATTTCTGACGGTAAAAAAATCTTTGCAATGCATCGTTAGGGATAAATATCGCTTAACTTTGGTAATATGCCCCAATGTCTGTTAACGTTCGATTCGAAGGAAATCAGGAATTGTTGAAAAACATTGTGTGCGCCATCTTGTCTTTTTTCAAATGCCACACTTTTGTCGTGCACGGCAGCCATTTTAGATGCCTTGACCAGATCCACTCTGTGCACGCTGTCGATCCTTAGCATGGCTCCCCACCCTCGCAAGCATCTCCCCCAGGCAGTGGTCACCCCCGCTCTCTGTTTTATGCATGGGTAATAAACCTCCCCCCATCTGCGCTGTTCTTCCCTGAGAATCACACCCTGTGCCCGCCCGACACCTCCCTTTCGCCCTATTCACTACCGCACCCTCTGACACTCCTTTTCCTCTGTGTCCGATTGTCCAGGCCGGTCCTAGGCTATCAGCTAGCCCTGCAGATGTAGTTTATGGCCACAGCTGTAAAGAATCACCCGTCTTCAAAGGAGTTATAGTAGATCAAGGCCCACACTCGATGAGATCCGTCACAGCAGAAGCGTTGCTATTATCTGAAAACCATCCTGTATTGTGATTGGGGAGGGGACCGAGCGTGAAGCGGAAGATTCCAGGGATGACTCTTTGTACATCAAAGTTTTTACAATTATGTGTCACATTAAAAATATATAGCACTCCGACAAAGTAGTAAGATTATAAAACTTTAATAATTTATAAATATATACAAGAAAACAAAAATAGTAATAACATATAAACATTTTTAGAGAAAAACAACGAAGTAGCGGTCGGCTGTGCGAATAGTCCCAACGCAGCACAACGTCCAGATTTCCGGCGTGGGGCGTCGCGGGGGGTGGGTCATCAGTAGCAAACTGTTGTGCGAATAGTTCCAAGGCAGCAGAACGCGCCGAAATCTAGATGACACGAAAGTGATGTCTAGTAAGTTGCCACCCAGCAAATAACGGCGTGGGGCGTCGCGGGGGGTGGGTCATCAGTAGCAAACTGTTGTGCGAATAGTTCCAAGGCAGCAGAACGATGGCACCAAGGTGATGTCCAGTAAGTTGCCGCACTGGTTTTGGTATCCTACAATGCTGCTCCGAATAACGGCGTGGAGCGCCCCGGGGGAGGCGGCGTGAACGGGCCTCTCCAGGTGGAGTCTCATCTGTTTTAGTGGGGCGCCCCTTTACCGTTTCAGTTGCCATTCCGTCCGCTTTTGGTCCACTGTGTCAAAATCCGCCATTCAGCTGAGTTGCGCCCACTCTTGCGGTGCAGCGATAGGCGGCTGTCACAGGACTCTCAAAATGGCGGCAGGCTGTTTCCTTTTTGGGCCTGGTCCACTGAAATGGCCCTGGGACACCTTGGAAATCGGACGCTTGTCTGCTAGGTCTTGGACCCCATTCTCGAAAGCGTCCCCTCCGCCTTGAGAATTCATCAAAAGTTTTGGGGGCCCCGAGTCCTGTAGGCTTCTGGTGGGGAGCGGCTGCCATGATTGCTCGCGGAATGACCACGACGGAGCTACGAGATGGTGGTGCTCTCATGGTGACGCCAGTTTAGTCTGAAACATCCAGAAACAAGGTGGGGCTTTCATCGTTTGGGGGAAAAAAAAAGTTTTCATCCAATGAAAAGTGTTGTTTTTAGGTCATATGATCAAGCCTTCCATCATTAGGAAACCAAAAGTAAAATGAACCAATGAAAAGTTTTATAAACAAGTCACATGACCTGTTATGCGGCATAGGGTATAAAATGCGGAGAAAATACGTTGGCACGTGAGGCGGCGTCAGTAGCGGACCGATGTGCGAATAGGCCGAAGGCAATACAACGCGCTAAGATCCGGATGGCACCGAGGTGGTGTCATAGTTGAGAGTTCTGAGCAGCGGTTGTAACACTGTCTGAAGCTTATTTGCAGCTGCTGCAGCTTCACTACGCGCCAAGATCCGGATGGCACCGAGGTGGTGTGTAGGAAGTTGCCGCACTGGTGTGGCCATCCTACAATGCTGAAAGTCGGCGTGGGGCGCCCCGTTGGCCTGTGAGTTTGCGTCAGTAGCGGACCGATGTGCGAATAGGCCGAAGGCAGCACAACGCGCCAAGATCCGGATGGCACCGAGGTGGTGTCTAGTAAGTTGTCGCACTTCTGTGGCCATCCTACAATGTTGAAAGTCGGCGTGGGGCGCCCCGTTGGCCTGTGAGATGGTGTCAGTAGCGGACTGATGTGTGAATGGGGCCAAAGGCAGCGCAACAATATTTTCTACTATATTTCCGGAGTAGAAGACACCACAAGGCGCTGAGATGCCAAGATCCGGATGGCACCGAGGTGGTGTGTAGCAAGTTGCCGCACTGGTGTGGCCATCCTACAATGCTGAAAGTCGGCGTGGGGCGCCCCGTTGGCCTGTGAGATGGCGTCAGTAGCGGACCGATGTGCGAATAGGCCGAAGGCAGCACAACAATATTTTCTGACTGACACCACAAGGCGCTGAGATGCCAAGATCCGGATGGCACCGAGGTGATGTCTAAGTTGCGGACTGATGTGCGAATGGGGCCAAAGGCAGCGTAACAATATTTTTTGTATGGAAGATACCACTAGGCGTTGAGATGCCAAGATTCGGATGGCACTGAGGTGATGTCTAGCAAGTTGGTGTGGTCATCCTACAATGCTGAAACTCGGCGTGGGTCGCCCCATTAGCCTGTGAGATGGCGTCAGTAGCGGACCGATGTGCGAATAGGCCGAAGGCAGCACAACGCGCCAAGATCCGGATGTCACCGTGGTGGTTTCATAGTTGAGAGGCACTTCATCTGCAGTGGGGCGCCGAGATCCGGATGGCACCGAGGTGATGTCTAGCAAGTTGCTGTACTGGTGTGGTCATCCTACAATGCTGAAACTCGGCGTGGGTCGCCCCATTAGCCTGTGAGATGGCGTCAGTAGCGGACCGATGTGCGAATAGGCCGAAGGCAGCACAACGCGCCAAGATCCGGATGTCACCGTGGTGGTTTCATAGTTGAGAGGCACTTCATCTGCAGTGGGGCGCCGAGATCCGGATGGCACCGAGGTGATGTCTAGCAAGTTGCTGTACTTGTGTGGTCATCCTACAATGCTGAAACTCGGCGTGGGTCGCCCCATTAGCCTGTGAGATAGCTGTTCTTTGGATTTGGGCCTGGTCCACCAAAATGGCCCTGGGACACCTTAGAACTCGGACGCTCGATTTTTTTTTCCTTTCCTGTACATGCAAAAAAAGGTAAATGCCCGGTACGTTACACGCTTCATCTGCCACAATGAACTCTCCAGAGGAACCGAAAAAAAATATAGTTGTGGTAACTATACCATGCATCGTCATATGGAGAGGTGGCACCAATTAATTATAGTGCTGCATAAAAGAGAGATTTGGAGGAGAACCCCTGACCTGCTAGTACATTCATCAAAGAAGTGGCACTGAGAGCTTCAGAGGCAAGGGAAACGGTCCCAAATATTTAGAAGAACTTTGGAAAGATTAAAATGACATGTTTAGATTGTGGCAAATTAATTTCATGTGGACAGATGAGTGTTACTCTAATAAATACAGCATATGAACATCATCATAGTCGATGGTTGGTAGAGACATTTTGACTATATCCTGGACCTGCCCGTCCTCGCCCAAAATGGCGCCAGAATAAATGGGACTCGTAACTCCTTGTTGTGTACTGGTTGCAGAACCTTGAAATCACGAGATACGTATGCAGTTTTGAAGCACATGGCGGGCGGGGACGAGAATTGATTGAATATTTCGACATCCCTATTGATATTAAGTTCTGATGTGTTATTGATTACTGTACTGTTGAAAGTTCGAATTAACGTCACCCATGGTACTTGCCCGCAAATGTATATCTAGATAATTTTATTGTAACTGGCCCTGTCGTATTTTAATTATAAAATGTACGTCCACCGATTCCGTAACTGTTAGACACCTTAGTTCTTGCAACCTAATGGCCCGCCCGTTACGTTCCTCTACAGTGTAAATGTCTATTCATCATATACGATTACAGTTTGCTCCGTGGCCGGCCCACGTGGTTATAGGCTCGTATTTGTATAATGAAATTTTCACAATAAAGGTTTTTAAAAGAAAACATGGTAGTAGTATATACATTGGTAAAGTTTTTAATAATAGTCACTGTTTTAGAATCATTAAAAGGCAAGTGAAATAAAGCAGACCAATTACATGAAGGGTAAAAGGTATAATACGAAGGAACGCAGTAAAGATAAATGGTCAAGGGCTGTTGTGTTTTCTATTCCTGCAACATAAAGTGATCGATAAGAATCTCATATTCAGGCGTATCGGCGACTAAGACAGCAGGTCGACCCTCTTTTGCTCAACGGCTCCGTCATGGGACGAAGAAACGCTCTTTTTCTCGAAAAAAGAATATATTTTACTTGCAGGACAGTTGTAAAATTTCCGGGAAAGTACATTAGCCTGGAACATTATAACATATATTTAAGAAAAAATAATGTTCGGAAGTAATGAAAAGCGTAATTTTTAGGTCATATGACCAAGCCTTTCATCATTACAATAAGAAAAGTAAAATGAACCAATGAAAAGTTTTATTAACAAGTCACATGACTTGTTATGCTTACGTTACGCGCTGCGCGCCCCGGATGACTTCCGGATGCGCTAACGCGGCGCGTCATATGACGCATTACGCGACAACGCAGGTACAGAATATAGTCAAAATGTCTCCACCAACCAGCGGTCGGAACACAACCCCTTTCAGCAGGCTAAATAGTTCTGTTAAATGACAACAGAAGGGACAGGCAACAAGAACCATCAGTCAAAGAGGGGAGGGCTAGTTCTTCTCTACCGGGTTACATTGGGGCGCTACCGGAACTGATCGAATTGGTAGTCTACAGTGTTTCTGGATGTTTCAGACTGAAGCTGGGGTTAGCATGAGAGCAGCACCATTTCGTAGCTCCGTCGTGGTCATTCCGCAACCAATCATGGCAGCCGTTCTTTATCGTTATTTTGGGCGGGGTGGGTGGCGGAGCCGAGCTGTTTTGCAGCCATCATTGTGTGGAGTTCAGTTCATCTCACTAGTTTTGTATTTGTCATGAGGGGTTGTTCCTAATGTTTCTATTTTAGCGAGGTCAAAAAGAGATCCCATTAGTGGCCTACTGATTTTGCTTGATTCCTTTTCTTTTTTTTTACACGATTTTTCGTTATCTGCAAAGACTAAACAGAGTATTGCGACTCTGTGTTTGTTTGTAAATAGAGAATGAACCAAAGAGAACTAATTCTAAAACAGTAAATACTTGGATAACAATGAATCAAATGGAGAGAGAAGCAGGCACGACGGATTACAATGGGGGCAAAGACCTGCGTTAACTACCTTTCACTATCTGCAAAGAGAGAGTACTCCTAATAGAAATGAGGGGGGGGGGGCACCATTCAAAGCAGATCAGTGTGCATAAACACGAAAATGTTTTTACTTACCACGTACTTGACATTCGACAGCTTATGATATTTGCTATTAAAAAACCATTGAAATTCACTGAAAAAACCATAGGTTATAGACCATATATAGTTAGGAATTAGCATTTACAAAACCTTGAAAATTCACTGAAAAAACCATAGGTTATAGACCATATATAGTTAGGAATTAGCATTTAAAAAACCTTATTTTACTCACACAAAACCATTGAAATTCCATATATAGTTAGTTGCACTAACTATATATCGCGCACCTGCAATCCACTGCTGATGATGTCACATATTACATCATTCATGACATGGTCAGTGACATCACTGATGACATCACTGATGGCATCTCAAATGACATCACTGATGACATCACTAATGACATCTCATTTGACATCATTCTTGTGCTAATACGATAAACCTCTTCAGACTCTAATATAATCTTAGATACACTCAGTGTATACAGACACTCACACACTTCCACTCATCCATGGAGTTACTCACACACCCAGTCAGTCATGCAAAGAAACAATCTCATCTCCATTTCTTCAACTATACAGTTAAACACACCTTACTTATTGAAACATATACTAACACATATTTACTCTCTTATACAATCCCTGATACAAGTTCACAATGATCGATACAACCACTCACTCATTCGGTGGCTCTCATGCACAGTTATTTATATATGCCAACTCTCACATGTACTGTGTTTTACATATGTACTTACTATGACATGTAGCATTGAGATATCCATTTACTCATCAATACACTCATGCACACAGTCAACTGCCCATGTAGCTGTTTCCACATGCACTCTTGAACTCATACACCTAGTGAATAAACTGTTCACACATCTATGCATAGAGTCACACACCTTTCAGCCACCCCCACACAAACTCAATCTCCCATAGAAATACTTGGGCAAGCAATTAATAACACATATAGCCTCTCGTATAGCTAATGATCAACACATGCAGCAGTTTACAGAACAACAGACATAATGATGCACAAATTAAGACAGTTTAGTCACTAACCCATGCATTCAGTGAGACACATTTAATCACTCACTCATACAGTCAGTCACGCACCTACTAAATCCTTCATCCAGACACTTATACATCCACTCATTCTTCAATATGTAAGATATATTTTAACTTTACAGAAACATACAGTCACTGGATGTTGTCATCAGTGATGTCATCAGTGATGTCATTTGAGATGTCATCAGTGATGTCATCAGTGATGTCACTGACCATGTCATGAATGATGTAATATGTGACATCATCAGCAGTGGATTGCAGGTGCGCGATATATAGTTAGTGCAACTAACTATATATGGAATTTCAATGGTTTTGTGTGAGTAAAATAAGGTTTTTTAAATGCTAATTCCTAACTATATATGGTCTATAACCTATGGTTTTTTCAGTGAATTTTCAAGGTTTTGTAAATGCTAATTCCTAACTATATATGGTCTATAACCTATGGTTTTTTCAGTGAATATATATATATATCCTGTACACCGTTTGTCTCCAAACTCGCGCGTTCGTGCAACACAGCAAGCAGACTCCGGACACGGACCTCGAGGTGTATAAAAAGGTTTTATTCAGCAGAAAGAGTCACCGACGTTTCGGCTCAGCGGAGCCTTGATCACATATATATATATTCAAAATATTCTGTAATTTTGCTGGTGGTGTTTTTTACGTTTAAAATCACGTTTGCATGTGCTGACCTCTAGCTGTGACCAAAGGTTAGAGCTGTTTCAAGCCAAAACAGCCACTGGCAGCAGCAATGTTTTCAGGCAAGTTGTGTCACACAAACCACAACGAAAAACAAAGGCAACATACACAGTGAGGGTTGCCAACTTTCACCGAGGAAAAAAAACGACCGTTAATCAATGTTGAAAGTTTCTGCAACGGCCTAGTATGAAAGTTAATCAGAACTTTGAACAAAATAGTCTGTTTTCATTTTTAACATGGGGTTTCTGTCTTCATATAACTACATGTTATGGGTCGTTAAGGCAGCCCTGTAGCATCTTTTAAAGCGCTCGCTTCTCATATTTGCTGTTTTAATTATGCACGTTTAAGGGTTAAAATATCGGCTTTAGGTGATTGTCTTAGATGTTGTACCAGCTGGGACATTAAAATAATGATCCTTCCAGTTAAAAAAGCTGGGTAGCAACCCTAGACACAGTTCTTGAATCAATTTATTCTGCTACTTAAACTTACAAAGTGTTCACCCCACAATCCTCACAAGAAGAGCAAGAACACCCTACATTCCCCTCAATTCTTGCTTCAGGTGGGAAGAGCAAATCAAAAAAATATACATATCTGTCACGTAATGTGTTCCAACAATGAAATATTTACATTAGTCGAGTCAATGCCTGCATCCAGATCATAGGCATCATCTTCTTTTGCACCACCAATATTGGATGATAATTATTTCTGATGGAAACTTGTCTTCCTCATTTTTCTAAAGGGAGGGCTCCTTCTACTCTTTATCTGTTTTTCCAAGACTTGTCACTTATCTCAAAGTTTATTTGGAATATGGCAGGTTGTAGTCCAGTATGAATTTGTTTTCCTTCATACATGCCACCGTCCATACATTTGAATTTTACAAACATGCCCAAATGTCTGTGACAGTGGACCTACCAGCACTAAAGACTTTCATACATCACACTGGCTATCTGTCATTTGAGAATCTATACTATTATGTATAATGTGGACAACATAGAATTATTTCAAAATACTAAATCCTACTCCACTTATATGCACCTTGACAATATATGAATTTTCAAAGCGTGTGTATGCAGAGTAACAGTGAAAAATTCGTACTTATATATACCTACGTTAACAAAATAGTGGTAATCAATATTTATGTTATGTTATTTTTGTATACTGGAAATTTACCCATAATATTCTGAAACGCAACCGTTGAGAAATCCCACACATCTATACATGAATTCTAGCAATACTGAAAGCCTTATTACGAGTTTTAGTGATCTTTCTGTAGAACCACTACCGCAGCAGTCCCAGGAAGACCACCAAGCCTGCTGTAAACCTGCCCGCCGCATTACGATAGTAATCCAGGTCTGGTGGCTTGGCGTCTTCAGTGTTACAGCAGCGTTAATGTTTGGCTCATAGTAGAACCTAAAAAGCATACCACCGCTGTGAAAGCATACTATCACAGTGACAGTGCCCCCAGCACAACCGTGCACAGTATGGCATGCACCATGTTGTGCATGCAACACAGTTCACGCACAACTGTACACTTTTATCGGGGGGACATAATGTGGCTGCCCCATGCACGCCTTTGAAATGCTTAGTTGAAAGGCAGATCAGAATCAAATTAAATCAGGGTCATTTGTACAGTGCACATATCACTCGGAAGTCTCATGACGCCTGCAGACAGCTCCGATAGAATACTTGTTTAGTTGTCAAATAGCCAAGATTTCAAATTTTTGTGAAAGCAGTTATGATCTGAGATGGTACGTAGGGTAAAAGGGAGTTTATTCCAGGATGCAGGAGCAAGATAGGAAAAAGAGCTTCCTCCATATCTTGCCATGCAAATTCTGAGAGGCGTAAGAAGGTATTCGTTGCTCTATCTAAGCGACCTACCGGGCTGGTACCAACATAGTTTTTTGGACCAATACCCCGGGCCTTTTCCATACATGTTTTTATGTGTCGGACAGATGGTCTTAAACTGGACTCTCTGTCTGTCAGGAATCCAGTGTAAAGACCTCTGACAGGGGGCAAACGAGGATCTTGGTGGAAGGTTCATAACCAGTCTGGCCGCAGTGTTCGGCAAGATTTGGAGTTTAGTCAGATAACCTTTGTTTATTGAAGACAACAGGGCATTTCCATAGTCCATGCGATTTATTATCAGACCCTGTACTAATGGTTTCCTGCCCTCCATAGCGATCCATTTAAAAACCTTTCAAAGATTTCGCATCACTCCAAAGCATGAGCCAATTATATGGTTATTCAGATTTTTCATTGACATCTGACTGTCCATGTGGAAGCCTAAATTCTGAACCGTTGGTTTAGGTGTTGGACAAGGGCTGAGGTTCAGGGGCCACCAGTCATTAGACCACTGCTTGCTAGCCTTGCCAAAAAGCATGATCTCAGACTTTCCTCTCTTTAATTGGAGATGGTTGGAGCTCATCCACCTGTCAATGTGGGACATACATTTTTTGAAACACTGTTTTGTTTCTGATGGACCTTGGCCAAGAGTGACCAAGATCTGCGTATCGTCAGCATACGACACAACATCAAAGCCATAAGATCCGATCACCCCGGCCAGTGGCGTCATGTACAGATTGAAAAGAGTGGGACTCAAGATGGAGGCCTGTGGCACTCCCATCTTGACCAGCCTGCTACATGACACAGTGCTTCCCACCTGGACCGTTGTAACACGGTCAGTTAGAGAGCTTTGAAACCATTTTAGGGCGTTTGACCTGACACCGATCTCCCAGAGCCGATATACTAAAATGCTATGGGAGATGATGTCAAAGGCAGCAGGGAGATCGAGCAGGACAGGAATTGTTGACTGACATTTGTCCAGAGCTAGTCTGATGTTATCTGTTACCTCCACCAATGCTGTCTCTATGCTATGGGCCGCCCTGAAGCTCGACTGTGAGGGATCCAGTAGCCCATGGTTCTCTAGATAGGTGACAAGCTGTTGGTTTACTAGTGATTCCAACATTTTCCTGAAATAGGGAAGCAGCGAAATAGGCCGATAATTCAGGCAGAGTTTAGGGTCGGCTGTGTTTTTTTTAGAATAGGCCTACACCTGGCAGCTTTCTATAGATTCGGGAATTTAGCTGCTGATAGTGATTTGTTAAATAGGTTAGTTAGATTTTCCAATACTACCAGTGCAATATTTGGAAAAAATTTAGGAGGGCCCCTGTCGGTGGAAGAACTGGATTCTATTTTCTGCATGACAGTTGCCACTAACTCGGAGTGGCAACTGACAAATTCGTCCAGGATATACGGAGGGTCTGAAGGTAGGCTAGATGCATTTTCTGAATGATCATTGATTTTTTGGAGTGGAAAGGAGTGATGGATTGTAGAAATTGTTTCTTCAATTTTTTTTTAAAGATAATCAGTCCAGTCTTGAGAGTTTGGGGTTTGTAGCTGAATATGAGGGGATGTAATTTCCTTTTTAGAATTCTGTGGAGCTCCTTACAGGAGTTTCCTGCCTTGTCTATTCGGTTTAAAAGAAATGATTTTATTTGCTTGCTTAATATCCTCCATGTAGCCATGGTGGATTTTTTTATATTTCACGGCCGACCCTTTCTTTACTTTTTCTCCATTGATGCTCCGCTATTCTATATGAGAGCTTCACTGTCTTTAGTTGCTCCGTGAACCAGGAAGCAGTCCTAGGTTTAACTTTTACCTTAGTGAGAGGGGCTATTTTTTATAGTGCCGCCGCAATGGCCTCTTCAAATGGCAAACTTTATTAAATAATGATCAGACCATAACAGTGGGGTAGGAGAATCAACACTGATATCTGACGAGTTAGAGAAAAGGAGATCAAGCGTATGGCCTGCGTTATGGGTGGGACCTGTTACTAGTAGGGACAGTCCTAGCATATTCATGTTTGTAATCAGTTGGTCTGTGTCCGACTTCAATAATATTTCAGCATGCTATTTAAAATCCCCTATTAGGAAAAAGGAATCAGATGCCAATATTTGTGGGGCGATTATCTCGGAAATCGTTTTTTGGATCAGGAGGTCGGTATATTAGGGCTCGCCCCCAGGTGCCACCAACTAGGCCTTCAATCCTGAAAATACATAGCTCTAATTGGCCTGAACTTATGATTTCTAAAGGGGTAATGGTCAGGCCAGGGGTAGCGGCTATAAGTAGACCTCCTACTCTTGCCTCTTTCCTGTCCACTCTGGTTATGTCTAAGATGTGGTTTGTTTAGATCTCTTAGCTCATTACTGGAATATGTCAGCATTGCCAAAGCGGCAGCTAATAGATGTGAGATGCCAGGACAAGAGCTAAAACTACAAGAAAAATTAAAAAAAGATGCAGAGTTTGTGGCAGCTGGCAGCAGTCAGGCATGGACAGGCTTGCCTGAAGGTGCGCCGCTGCGCGCGTCCGCGCCGTACCCCACTTTATATAGGGTGGAGGCTGATGGCAGGAAGCTGGAATGCTGACTATGGCTTCCGGTCGTGCTGACGGAAGTGGTTTGACTGCCTTAATGCCCCTCCGTAGAATCGGCACACACTGTGACGGACTGGGGACTAGGTAGCAGGTTGGTGCAAGTGCGTGTCTTTAAGATCAAAAGTGCTATAGCTTGATTTAAGTAGGTGAATTAAAAAATTAGAGGTGCTTTGGTGCAATTTCAATCTGATCTACTCACGAGAGCGCTTCTGCGCGCGTCCGCGCCGTGCCCCACTTTATATAGGGTGGAGGCTGATGGCGGGAGCTGAAATGCTGACTATGGCTTCCGGTCAGGCAGACGGAAGTGGTTTGGCTGCCTTAACGTCCCTCCGTACAATCGCCACACGCCATGACGGACCAGGGACTAGGTAGCAGGTTGGTGAAAATGTGTGTCTTTAAAATCAAAAATACTATTGGCGCATTTAAAACAGCATGACTGCTTGATTTAATGGGATGAATTTAAAAATTAGAGGTGCTTTGGCGCAAGTTCAATCTGCTGTACTCACGAGACCACCGCTGCGTGTGTCCGCACCGTGTCCCACTTTATATAGGGTGGAGGCTGATGGTGAGAAGCTGGAATGCTGACTAAGGCTTCCGGTCGGGCAGACGGAAGTGGTTTGACTGCCTTAACGTCCCTCCTTACAATCAGCACACGCCGTGATGGACCAGGCACTAGGTAGCAGGTTGGTGCAAATGAGTGTCTTTAAAATCAAAAGTGCTATTGGCGCATTTAAAACGGCATGACTGCTTGATTTAAGTAGGCGAATTTAAAAATTAGAGGTGCTTTGGCGCAATTTGAATCTGCTGTACTCACGAGGGCACTGCTGAGTGTGTCCGCGCCGTGCCCCACTTTATATAGGGTGGAGGCTGATGGCGGGAAGCTGGAATGCTGACTATGGCTTCCAGTCGGGCAGACGAAGTGCTTTAGCTGCCTTAATGTCCCTCTGTACAATCGGCACACGCAGTGACGGACCAGGGCTAGGTAGCAGGTTGGTGCAGGTGCGTGTCTTTAAAATCAAAAGGGCTATCGGCGCATTTAAAACAACATGACTGCTTGATTTAAGTAGGTGAATTTAAAAATTAGAGGTGCTTTGGTGCAATTTCAATCTGCCGTGCTCACGAGCGCTCGGCGGCACTGGCATTGGCACTGCTGGGATTCTCCCACCTGCTTTCCCCTCTGCTGCCGCTGCAGGAACCTGGATCCTGGTGGTGGGGTCAATCTTATGGTAGTCCGACTGCCACCATGATAATTAGGCCGGCGGCCAGATATGATGGCAGTGGTCGGACTGCCATTCACTGGTACGGTGGTCCCAGGACCACTGAAAACGTAATTAGGGCCTGAATCCTTATTGATCAGTGCAGGTGGACATCAAACAATTAACCTCTCAAGAATTTATCAGGTGACTATCTCTCAAACATGCCAGAGCCTAGATGACTACTGCTTCTCACCATGGCTGTCACAAAGTCCTACTGATGAGTAAGTACGGTAGGGGTATGTATCTCAGAATATTGTCTCAATAGTATCATGCTATCAGCATATTGTGGGCAAGATATCATGCACCAAAGATTTGAGAACATAAATGCATCTATGTATATATTTTCATGATAAATATATGTTGCATATGTAGGATATTGAAAGCTACTCTTTGTGACACTTGTCAGTTTCTGAGCTGCTTGTGCCCAGGCTCACCAACATTTTTCATTTATAATCAGGGCCTTAATATATTAACAATAGATACATATCTAATTTGATGCATTTTAAAATTCTGTAACCAACTTTAGCTTCGTTTACTAAGGACTGTCAACCTAGCCAAAGTAAAATAAACTGTGCCACAAACGGTTACATAGCAGAATACACTTAAACTGGCCTTCATGGGATAACATTGTTCTCGAAAGGTAGTGCTATTTGAATTATACTGCTATGCTGAAATTTGTGTTGATTGATCATGCATTGTACCAAGGAACAGTCCATTAAACACTGACAGTGCAATCTAAAATTCAATACACAGTTCTTTAGGTTTAGAAAGCTTTCTTAAATCAAATAGACCATGTAAAACATCATTACAATATAACGAGCAATGAAAATAGGTCATAGAGATCACACAATATAATGGTGGAATCAAAAAAAATCCCTAAAAGGGAATAATAGGAAGTTATACTAAGGGAACATGCTTTTTAAATGTATTTTAAGGTGGGGAGAAGAGGGGGGAGAGATAGAAAGAAGGGGAGAGAGAGAAAGGAAGGAAAGAGAAGGTGAAAAGTTAAACAATTCATAAACTGTAAATGAGAGTTGGGAAACGTGTCTAGAAAGGAAATCAGTTAAAGGGAGCCATAACAGATCTTTTTTGATCAGAAGGGGAGTAGTAGTAGCAAAAGCACAATCAAGTCTATGATGATGACACAACAGATTCCACCAAGCACTGTAGGAAATTTTTGAGGTATCCTTCCAGTTCGTTGTGATTACCTGCAAAGAAATAGCTATGAACAAATCTATAGAATTTCGTCCATTGCATGAGACATTCCAAATGGGGGATGAACCACCTAGGAAATTATGAACAATATCAAAAGGGTGGTTTGAACATAAAATATCATTTAGCTTAGACCATACTTGATACCAGAGGGATTTGACCAATGGACACTGAAAAAACATGTGAAAAAAATCACTATCAGCATAAGAACAAGACCAACATTTCTTAGTTTCTGAGGTTTTAAATTTAAATAAATCAGAAGGGGTGAGAAAAAGTAGTTTAGAAAAAAAAGTATAAAGTCTGTGTGGTACTAGCTGAACGAGATACTGTGTGAATTTTGGACCAAATGGAATCCCAAATTGGAAAAGAGAATTCCTGCAATAGGCGCCTTTCCCAAATGAGCTCAAGCTTAGATTTTGAACGGTCTGAATAGGAATGGGAAAGAATCTTGTAAATAACAGCAGCTTTGAGAGGAATAGTGAAATCTGGTGGGGGGGAATCTGACGGGTCAATATTGGGTAAGGAGTTACGTTGAGATATGAAGGTGGATAGGGCAAGTTTAGGCAAGGGATATTAAGAAGAGTATGTGTTGGACAGGTTAGAGGATGTACGAATGTCAGAAAAGTCCCTCAAAGAATCGTCAATGAGAAGCCTGTCAAAACGATAATGCCTTTATCAATCCATTCTTTCCAAAAGAGTGCTTTATTGTTGATCTTTAGGGAGTGATTATACCATATCGGAGTAAGAGAATGGAACCGCGCTTGTAAGACAAAAGAGCGAAATATTGATAGGGCAAGTGCTTTCGAATGCTTGAAAATGGGTGTGAGGTATCGCTTGGGGGGTTGAGACAAACGGGTAGCTGTGAGAAAGGAAAAAGGTCAAAGATGAGCCAGTTCTATTGTACTCCAAGCTGTCACAGGAAGAGAGGAAGAGTCTGCTAAGAAAGGTCATATTTTTTTTAAAGTAAAGGCAGAATTGAAGCGAATAAGATGGGGAAAGTTGACCCCGCCCAAATTCTTTGGTTGCTGAAGGCGAGAAAGAGAAATCCTAGATTTTCAATTATTCCATAAGAACTTGATAAGAATGCGATGTATAAGTGTGAAAAAGTAAATGGGAAGAGAAATGGGAAGCATTGAAACATAAAAATGAACAATAGGGAGAAGCATCATTTTAATAGTTGGCAAACTTCCCCACCAAGATAAAAATAATGGAGACCAACGGCCTATAAGTGAGGAAAGCTTTGTAAGAATATCTTTGTGATTAATTTTAATAGTCTCTTTGATGTTATTAGTATAAAGGATACCCAAATATTAGATACTCTTGGGATTCCATTCAACTCCGGAACCAGGAGGCAAAATTTATTGAGGGGTAATACTTCAGATTTGTCTATATTCAAATTATATCCTGAGACTAAGGAGTATTCATTTAATAAAGAGAAGAGAGCAGGTAAGGAGGTGGCTGGATTAGAGATATAGAGTAATATATCATCTGCTTAAGCACTGAATTTGATATAATTTTTCTTGTACACAAAACCAGTATAAGATGTGAAGCGTCATATTTTTTCAAGAAAGGGTTCTAAAGCTAAAATAAAAAGAAGGGGAGATAGAGGGCAGTCTTGTCTGGTGCCTCTATGTAAGGTAAAGTAAGAAGAGTGAACTCCATTAACCCAAATAGAGGTAGAAGGGGCTGAGTATAACAAATTAATACATTTAATAATATGGGGACTGAAACCATGCCACCTAAGTGCACCGAACATAAAATCCCAACTAACTCTATCAAATGCTTTTTCAGCATCGAGGGTGATAGCAGCAAGTGGAGAGTTCATTTTTGAAGCAAGATGAGTAATATTAAGGATAGTCCTCGAATTATCTGTGATGGATCTGTCTTTAACAAATCCAGATTGATAAATATTGATGAGGTCAGGAATAACAATGTTTAATCGAATAGCTAAGATTTTTGCATATATTTTACAATCTGTGTTGATTAATGAAATGAGCCGGTAATTTTTACAGAGAGATGGATCTTTATCTTTCTTAGGGAGTAAACATAACATTGCTTGTGTAAAAGAACTCTTAGACTCCCCCATCGCAAGAATATTAGTAATCAATGAGAATAAGTGTGGTAATAAGATATTCTTAAAGTGAAGGTAGAAGCCAATGGTAAAGCCATCTGGGCTAGGTGATTTATCTTTAAGTAAGAAAGTAATAGCATGGAGAATCTCTTTTTCGGAAATGGGTGCATCGAGGGAAGAAAGATCTATATGAGCATCAGGGGATTTGGGACAGTTTGAAAAAAGGAATACATTTGAGCAGAGGAAGGTGTTGATTCAGGGGCATATAAAGAGGAGCAATATTGGACAAAGCAATCAAGGATCTTATCATCAGTAGAATGACGATTCCCATGGACATCAGTAATAACAGTGATTTGGGATTTTTGTTTTTTGATTTTGAGATAATTCGCAAGAGATTTGCCAGCTTTATTACGCCCACCCTAAATGTTTGCATTACATTTAAGGAGATTATTGCATGCAGCATCCCATGAGTGTTTATTATATAGCATTTTTGCTTTAATAAGGGAAGAAAGTGCATCTGCAGAATTAGAGGTGAAAAAAAGATATTCCAGCTCCTTTATTTGTTTAAGAACAAGTGAAGTTTGGGAGAGGGCTTTTTTCTTCTTACAAGAGACAAATTCGATAATATAACCTCTAGCAGCTGCTTTGAAAGCATCCCAGATTAAGTGAAATTGAGAAGTGGAATGAAGGTGTTTGTGAAAAAATTCCTTAGTTTACAAACAAACAGAATCCACTGTAGAAAGGGTTTCCCTAACCATGGTTGGGAACATCCTATGTTTTAACATACCCCTCACACACCAAAAGGACCCTTGGTGTCATGCTTCATCATTGGGGTCTTCGCACCCCTCTACGGGATGCGGCGTGCTACGACCTGTGACTATGCGGGAGCACTTAATCAAGACTATGTGTGGTGTGTGTGAAGGAATCTTATGTGAGTGGTGAGGTTTAAAGACGGCGAGTGAAGTTTAAAAAGGGCCTGGCTCGTTGGGTAATGAAAAAATTGTAATCTGCCCCCGAACCGGCACTATTAAAAACTTGCAGAAACTGAGGTTTTAAGTGCAAGGCTATGTGCACTACCTCCCTTGTGTGTGTGTGTCGACATGTTTCGGAGACTGGGCTTCTTCTTCAGGACAGGGTACACAAATCCCCACATTACTCACGTGTTTCTAAATAAAACATAAAGACTTACAAAAGTGAAATATATGTGCAGGACATGTTATATGTACCTACTAGTTGATTTTAAGTCGTTAAATTCGACTGTTATAGTTCTCTTCCAATGCCTCATGAGCCTGTTCAACGGAGGGGATTAACGTACTGATTCGCAACGAAGGTCTAGGAGACACTGCTACCTGACTGCCCCATACGCGGCTCGGCTGAGAGTCACTCGGATGGAGTGTGATGCATGTACAGGAGAAAAAAATGAGAATTCTAATGCATCAGGATTGGAGATCCTCCAGGAATCAATTAGGCCTCTGGAGGATATAGCTTTATAAAAAGATTTTTGTATCTTATTAGGGATATATCTGGTTTGAGATTTACAATCCAGAAAGGGATCCATGAGTTGATTACAGTCGCCACCAACAATTAAATCAGCAGATGCATGTGAGGAGAGAAGCATAGAGAAATCATTCCAGAAAGTTAAGTCTACACCAGTGGGACCATAAACATTGCAAAAGGATAAATTTGTATTGTTAACCACTACATCCAAAAACAACCACCTACCATTAGTGTCAGACAACTCATTTTTTAACTGGATAGATAATGATTTATGAACAAAATAATAACCACATTTTTGTTGTTCACTGATGGGGAACAAAAGATTTCACCCACCCATTGTTTTGCGCAGTGAAGGCAAATCCTTGAGCGTAAGGTGGGTTTCTTGCAACAAAGCAACTTGACATTTTAATTTTGCTAAATGAGATAAGACCCACTGTTTCTTAACAGGGTTGCGGAGTCCTTTAACATTTCAAGAAATGACGCAAAGACCATTCATCTCTGGAAGTCACAGAAAAGTAGGCAAACTGGTAGGAGAGAAGTATTGAAGAGTTGTAGAGGTAAACAAAGAGTAGATAATAGAGGGAAAGGAAATAAAGCAGTTAGAAGAAAAAAAACAGCTGATGAGACGTTGAATCCCATAACCACCATAGAAAAAGGAATAAAAGTGAATGGAATGTATGTAAATTGAGAAAACAATAGAGAATCAGAAAATTAATTGTAGAGGGAGAAGGATATGAAGTAAACAGAATAGGAAAAAGATTGCCTGAAAGAAAGAGAAGAGAATGATAAGAAAAAGAACATCCAGGGAAAAGAAAGAAAACAAAAAAAACGGGAAAAGAAGAGTTGAAATATAGAAAAGAGGAGAAGATAGGGAGACAAAATCCCCCAAGCGGTGAAATCAAAAGAAAGATGACAAAAAGCCAAGTGGCTTTAGTCATGGAGGACACTTGACCAGAAGACATTGGAATGGGAGGTGGGGCAGCGAAGAAAAAGACAACCGCACAATCAGGAGACTAAGACAAAAATTAGGTCACATATGCAATATTTATGGCAAAAGAAATTAAGTAGAAGGAAGTCCGAAGACTAATTGTAACCAAATAAGACAAGTGAAGGGGACTTACCAAACAGTTAGGAAGGGATGGCAGCGAAATGGGTTGCACATTACAGACATCAGGGCAACACGAAAACAGGTATGTACAACAAAACTGCGAGGAGGAGACCTGTGAAAGAAGAAGAAGAGAACAGAGAACATTATTACATCGAAAGACAAAATATGGAGAAAAAAATAAAAATACAAGTTGTTTCTTTACAAGACCTCAAACATCAAACAGAAGAACTAATGTTTGCTCAGTTCCATGAGTTCGCCCTTGTGGGTATGGATCAACTTCCGAAGGTCCACAGAGTCGTCGAAACTAAAAGTTCTTACCTTATAAGTAACTTTAAAGAAACAGGGGTGTATTAGGCCATATCGAGCATTCATCGATTGGAGCGCAGGTCTCAGGTCCAGGAATTCTTTCCGTCAAGCAGCAGTCGGTTTGGAAACATCTTGAGTAAGAAAAACTTTATGACCGGACCAGAGCAGCTGCTTATGTTGTTTGGCAGAATGGAGAATAGTTATAAGATCTGAATAGAGGAGGAAATAGGCAATAATACCTCTGGGTTTAGAAGTAGAAGAAAAGTTATTTGGTCCAAGGCAATGAGCCCTTTGAATATTAACATCCATGTGTTTAGGGAGACCAATAATAGGAATGACTTGAGTCTTCAAAAATTGGATGATATCAGACCCTTCAGAGCCCACCGGTATACCATAAATGCACATGTTATTGCGCTGATTGCAGTTTTCCAAATCTTCTGAGGTTTTTTCTAAGTTGATCAACCTCCTTGGTTAGGTTAGAAACCCTGGCTACAATGTCCTGAGCCTCACTGACCTTTTGCTCCACATCCGACAGACTCATATCCAAACTAGACCATTCGTCATCCAGCATCTGAAGAGTTGTGGTTGTATCTGTCATGAATGGACGAATGAGACATAGTTCCTCCATAATATCTTCCAACGTAAAAGGAAGCAGAGATTTTGACGGAGATGGAGGATCTTTTTTAAGATGTTTAACAGTTGCTGCAAGATCTTTACGCGTGCCAGAAGTGGTGCCATTGGCCTTAGTGGTATGTGAGGATTCCATTATGACGGAATATACCAGAGGAGCAAAAAAAAGAAAAGGCAAAGGAGGAGCCAGTTGCCAGCAGTGCCAAACAATATTGACAAAGAAAGAGGTAAGCAGAGCAGCAGACGGTCGGACCATATTCTACCAGAAGAAAGAAGCAAAAGACGTTGAGTTGAGGGGCCAAAAGAAGCAGATTAAATTGACTGTATAAGTTCAATGGAATGGAATGCCCAACAGGAAATAATGAAATTCAGCTGCCAAATTGTCAAAGGAGAATGCTAAAATACTTGAAAAACAGCACAGATAGAGTCTGAGACCCTGTAGCAGATGCGTACCTGAGGTAAATTGCGAGAATCAGAACTGAGGTACGTTTGGCGCTTCACAGTTCAATCTAGCAGGTCCAGGGAAGAGGCATGAGGTCCAATATAAGTGGCAGCGAATTTAAGGAGCCATGAAATAGAAGCAAAGACAGCAGCAAGAGAGAAACGCCACGTGGAAAAAAAAGAGGAAAACAAAATGGCGGTCGCTAGTGAGGGGGAGACAGTTTAGCTCTTTAACTCACTCAAAAAGCCATATTTTGACATGAAAGCTTGCCCATAGGTGACGGGATGCTTCAGATGGCGAAATCAGCCGCTTTTGTCCCAAAACACCGTTGCGGAATCTGCCCTTTCTTCACGAGTGCTGCTCGTTGACGCGGAGCTCCTCAGGGTGCGGCCATGTTGGATTGCCGCGCCGCGCGCCTCCCTCAGTAAACAGTTCTAAATGTTAAAAAGCTTCTAAAGAATTGACTTGCAATTCATATTCTAAAGAGAGTTTTAGAAACCTTAAATGTATGATAGCGCAGGTCTCGGTCTACTAATAGTGGTCTCAAGTCATTCCACCTAGAAGCTGCAAAAGTGGGCCATGCAAATACAACAAGACTGATTTACTGGTTTGAAATGAACAAAAATTACATTCCCTAGTTGTAATAGAAAATGAGGAGCACCTCTAGCATTGTCTGTTCTTTGACACCAACCTTTTTAAAAAGGATATAAAATGTCGGGGTCTGAGGTGCCCTATTAGCACATATATAATATGGCTCTTTAAAGCACTATGGTCAAGTGACAGACTGCTGTCAGCCTTTTGCTCTTCCGACAGTGGTGTAGACCAAACTTGTATCTATAAATATGTGCCTTACATCCTTAATATGCGAGTAACTTTGTAGTCAGTATCCTTTTGATGATCGTCAAGCTGTAACAAACTCTTCCTGATTCGCAAGTTGCAGACCCCAGGTAACTAGCATCATGTGTCAAAAAGCTGCCAGTGAAGTAGGTATGAATGTATATTAGTATTCTATTTAGTACGGACCTAGCTCTGAGGCAATGGAGCACTTTTCCTTACATGAGTGGTTGGGATACGATCTACAAGAAAGTGTACATCAAGTGGGGAATACAGAAATACATTTTATACAGATTACATTTCATAGTTTTAAGGCACCTGAAGATTTCACAAAGGTATGTATATGTGGAGTTTGGTGTAGAAAGTCCATGCAATCTTTCATTCCGATATTTTGTGCCTTGATATTCTAGGCGCGATATTGTGACCATTCAATATTCTGTCTTCGATATTCCTAGTCCACACCTCAGGAAATCAAATGCAAGTATGTCTTGAACAATTTAAGAAAAAGTGTCTGGTGGGGGTGTGAAATGTACATCAAGACAACCTGGGCAAATCTCATATCATGAACATCAATTTTTAATTTTGGAGCAAAGGCAAACGTTGAAGTTTGCGTGAGAATGCTTTAAATACCCGCCAATATGTAAACATCTTCATTATGAATGGTAAAATGGATTTTGGAGCAAGCATAATTGGCCAAACATTCTTGGACACTGAGAGGTACAACAAAGAGGTTTGAGGATCTGCAAGATCAGCAGTTATGCCAGTATTTCACTCTCCCACTTGTGAGGTGCAAACTCAAGTCAGAGATCTTGCTGCGATGGTCAGTGTAGAAGTGTGGGTGGATGTCGGTATGGAGTAACTGCTGGGAAATGGGGGAACTGAGTTGGTGGATGAGGTTTTGAATCATTCTCAAACTGCATACTTGTGAGATACTCAGGAAGTGGAAAAAGTCACTGAGACAAAGACCCCACAGTTTGGTGACTAAAGCTCATTCTATGGAAGACTCACTAAGTAACTATTTTAGAGCCTGCAGTTTCTGTAATAATAATAATAATAATATTACTACCTGTTTGTAAAGCACAACATATCATCCCCCAAAGGGTTTCAAGGCACTGGGGGCCATCTGGGAGAATTGGATCCACATGTTGGAAGCCAAATAGCGACCGCAAACGTCGAGATTCGCGCAATTTGGCTTTGAGCAATGTAGGTAAGATTAAACCTACTTGTAAAATAAGGAATCACAACAATTGCGATTCCCTATTTTGCAATTGCATTTAAGGAATTCTAAATTGCGATTCCTTAAATGCAATGTAAGTAGCGCAAAATAAAGTGCACTTTAGCCTTAATAAATCACTAATTCCCACCAACTTCAAGTAGGTCGTAATTAGAGACTACCTTTAAAAACTTTTTTGCTTTTTTAAAAGTGCCATGTGTACATATTCATGCCCTTAGGGCATGTATGTGTACCGCATGGGCACACATGCACATTTCAGGGGTACAACATGGTGTCCTTTTGGAACCCTTGCACCCTTGAAATTGCGCCCGCAATTTGCGAGTGCCTCTTGGTCACTTGCAAATTGTGGGGGCAAATCCTATTCATGAATGGGATGGTATTCCTTGATTGCAAATCTCAATCTGCGATTCGCAATTATATTAAGAAATCGCAAATATTTTTGCGATTCCTACCTACATTCAATTTAGCGAGTCCTTAACAGTGATTCGGTAGAAATCGTTACTAAGGACTCGCTACATTGAATTTACCTACATCTGGCCCTAAGTGAGCTATTGCCCAGAGTCACATGATGCTGAGCTGAGCTGCTGCAGACAATCAAACCGTGAGCCCGGCGCCCTGGAGTCAGCCGCTCTGGCCGCTGTGTCACACCTCCCCCTCATTCATATATGAGAGGAGCCTGAGCACTCTTCCAGTGAACAGGTGCTTCAGCATACATTTGAGGTTGGCCTCATTTAGAAGAGCTTCCATTGTATAGTTATGAGCTTGAAATCCCATTGATATAGAATAATGTTTTTCACATTTATTCCATCCAATGGGCATTTGACTGATTATTCGGTCAGCCCCTACCCCTTGACAGCTGAAATGCTTCTTGTTCGTCTGACTTACAGCCCAGTAGATATTTGCTTACAGGGCCGGCCTGCCTGCATCTGGGCCTGTTCATATCATTTGGAAGATTAAATTATGTGACAGTTGAAGTTCAAGTTATGTGACAGGTTTGACTAAATTAAGGGAAAGAAAAGGTAAATTATGCAGCACTAGGCAGCACATTTTGTGGTAGTATTTTCTGACTATTTTGACATTTTAAAGCATGTTGATATAAAAGGGATCCTTTTGCAAATGTTATTCAACAACACATGATTTTGCCTTGCATGAAAACCGAGGAATGCCATTGCCATTTTCTTACAGGTGGCATTCTAAAACAATTATACCACATTTGATGTGATCCAATTAGAGGACATTCTCAGGAAAATAGATTGCAAAGGGAGATGTAGCTACATCGCCAACTAAAATGATTCTGTTGAATAATAAGCTGTTCTTCTGCCCAACTTTAAAACGCAAGGCAATCTCCTCATTAGCATTACTCCTCCCTCATCCTAGGACTGGCAATAAAGATCAATATAAAGGCCATATCCCTAGGGGGTCAGAAAAAGGATGGTTTGTGCCCTGATCTAGTTAGTAGCCATTGCTTTTAAAGGCATTACTTACCACACATTGTCTTCTCGACTGTAAATGCCCATTCCCCTTTGATCAGGTCTTGAGATATCATGCCACAGCTAAATGTGAATATTTAACTTCTTTAAGTGTGATTTCTGAAACACGTTTACAAGGCTTCTCTGCTACTCCTTGTAAATAAGGACCTAATTATGGGTTTGGTGGTCCATGGAACTGCCAAACTTGCGGTAGAGGGGTGATGCCGATTGGAGACCACCGCCCTAGTGGTCCACCTTCTATATTACAAGTATGGCAGTCGGACCTTCAGAGAACCGCTGCAATCGCCAGGGATCCGCGATCCCTGGCAGTGGTATGGTGGCCTTGAGGGCACAATATGCTTGATGCTGCAACACCACCAAGCATATTATACGTTTCCTCACTGCCAGCGGTCTCATGGCAGTTATCACACCATGAAGCTGCGGGAAGTGAGGAAACAAAGGCCACCTCGTGCCCCTCTGCATGGGGGTGCACGTAGGGGGTGCCATGATGTGCCACCTTGTGTGCATGCACCCCTGTTACTGCACGGCATTGACTGCACAGTCCATGCCATCTAAAAACATGCATTGCGGTTCTGCGGTGGTGCAGCTACAAAGGCTCAAATACAAGCCTTTGTACTGCAACGCTGCAGGACTGCTCGCCGCCTACCTGTCAGACCATGGAATTACTCATAATCTGGAGGGCAGGAGCCGGTCCAGTTAAGCAGTGTGGGAGCAAAACTCGTAATCGAGACCTAAATGTTTTCAACTTTGCCACTTGTTTCCTGTTTAGGCTTCCAGGATCCACCTTCCCCATCCCAACAAAATCCACTGTGGATTTCTTCCTGTGTACGATAATGTACCCTACAAGTGTGATAGTCTTGTATTCAAGTCCTTTAGCATGTTGGTCCCCTTCCCACTTTGAATAGCCTTTCTGTAAGTACACCTCTAACTACCACCCACAAGTACAAATTTATCATTGCTTTCCCATCGAAACCCTACCACCTTCTAGGTCTCCTTGAAATATGATACCAGAATACCTCTCATCTGATATAAATAATAACCTAAACATCGTTTACAAAATCATTGCCTCACTGGAGTTAATAATAAGTAAATGACAACCAACAGGACATTATTTATGCAAACCACATTTAGGACACAATATTTATGTCAGACAATCTTTTGGTATATGATATTCTAATTTACAACCAGTGGCATTCCTGAAGGAGGGTTCCTCTTGACATTTGTAAGAAACTATAGACAAACTGTGAATTCTACGATACAATGGGGATTTTCCTGACTTTCATACAACAGAAATCTTAGATTACCTTAAAGGCAATAAGATTCGCTTTATGCAATGTTACAAGGGTGGCAACCTATTAAGTGATTTATCAAACTTATACCTAAGAAGGAAGAGCTGTCTAGTTCTAGGTTAAGGAGACTTATAGTCATAGCTGATAAGTGGATTTGCAGCAGTAATTCACATCAAGGTCAGGGTATTGTTGGTATCAGACTATATGCACTCACACAGTAAACCTGCTAGGAGGAAAATTCCTTGGTAAGAATTTTACATCTTTTTTTAATAATAAGTTAACCAACAGTGTCTCCCTACTGTAAAAATAAAATAAAAGTGAACTCTGGACTGGTCTGAACACGTCTGTGTAAATGGTACTTAGCAGCCTTAAATCGCAGTAATGTGGCCACTTCACCATCTTCATCATGAAACGTGCAGGAAAGGCAGCATTGCCTGTACCTTTACTGCTTGTACGCCAGTCCCTGGTCCACCGCGGCTCCTTGTGCCATTTGTAGCGGAGGGACGCGGCTCCTCCCCCAGCTTCATCACTTACAGGGGCATCCCTAACAAAACATATTGTGAGAGTGGACTCCGGCCTGCCGAAGGCGCGCCTAAGGCAAGCCCGTCGGCACCCGTACGTGCCCGGCCGTTACCAGAGGCCAGAACCCCTACCCTTTTTAATGCTCAATCTAAACAAAATTTGAAATACACGTATACTAGTTATCAGCTTAAAGCATTTAGAGAGACCTCTGCATCCTGCTGCCTTAACAAGGCTCCAGTAACTCTGGAGGGAGGTTTTGCTTGCATAAAGTGCCATTTTAATAGTCTCACCCCTTCATTAATTAATGATGGACTAGATATTGGGAACAAAATATATTCCTCAGTGGCTAATAAGGTCCAGCCACATTATACAGGTCCTTCTGATCGGACTGGCATTGGCTCCTGCTGAATGTCAGATCCCTTCCTAAACATTCCATTGAGATTTGGGAATTACTTTTATCAGGGTCCATAGATCTATGCTTCTTAACAGAAACCTGGTTGAAGCCCAGTTCCTCCCCTGCCATTACGGCGGCCATCCCCACAGACCTCTGAATCCACAAATGTGATAGATTAGCTAAGATAGGTGAGGGAATAGCAATAGTACGTAGGGAATCAATCAAGGTTTCCATTATAGAACATCATAATGATACCAAACTAGAAATCATGGTATTTAGGATTGATTCACCTACTCATCATTGTGGGAAAGGGGCCCTGGTTTACCGCTCCCCAGGTCCCCTCATGAACTTCTCAGTTTGACTTATGGAATTGATTCCCCGCATATCATCCCCTCTGACAATTTCCTACTACTTGGAGATTTTAATGTTCACAGTGAAATCTCCTCTAATACAGATGCCTTTACATTATTATCGGACTTAGCTTCCCTTGGTCTGAAACGGATCAACACTGGCTCCACTCATTCAGCAGAACATACCCTTGATCTTATTCTGATTACTACCCTAACATATATTGGGAAGGAGACAAACCGATTGTCTCAGGTTACATAATTCAACACATTCGTTGTTACATCACTATGGTGCTTTCGAATTATACGGCAATGAAACTTACTGCTATTTGGTTGTGTTCGGGAACACGCAACTGGTCACATTTTTACTGTTTGCTTCCAAAACCGCATCTGCGTTAAAGCTTCGCGAGCGTGTTTGCTCTGTGAGTACAAGAGATTTTTCAGGTGGATGAGTGATTTGTTAAAAAATATGTGCGCTATCTCACTAAGCGTGTGATTGATTCCTAGCGCCTTGTTGCGTATCTCACCTTGTCATTTTTAGTTGAGGCGTGTCAATCACCCATCTTCATGTACTCTGCTAGCGTACAACAACGCTTCGCCTGTCCTGGGATTTACGCTAACGTGGAGATTACTACACGAAAGGAACACAAAGGTTCTCAAAAAGCCTTAGAAGTAAGTTCTAAACAAACAGTTATCGGGCACACAGATATGTAACATCCACGATGTTCAAAAAGCTAAAACGTGTGTTTATCATTTATAACAGACAACGCCATCTCTGCTCGATTATGATCAAGAAACCCGTGATACAAATGCTATTTAAAAGAAATGTGACCAATTTGCATGTTCCCGAACACAACCAAATAGCAGTAAGTTTCATTGCCGTATAATTCAAACGCACCATAGTGATGTAACAAAGAATGTGTTGAATTATGTAACCTAAGACAATCGGTTTGTCTCCTTCCCCATTCAGGATTACCAGGTGTTTCAGAAAAAACGCCAATAGTATCGATAAAAGAAACAAAGTGTCCTCGAAAGACAGAGGTAACTATTGAATCGACACAGATAAAGTTAGGCAGAATGAAGGAGAAGGCAAACATACTCAATTGTTCCTTCTTTATCACTTGACAGGTACACAGTCCAGCCCTGATGAAATAAATAACGAGTTTGGAAACGCGTCTGCATTTTCATAGACTTTCATATATCACTCACAAAGGGCCATTAGACCAATAGTGTGCATCCGAGCGGTGGACACTTACAACAAAGTTATATTCTTTAGAGACTGTCCCTTGTGAGAATAGTCCTAAACACACTGAGATATAATTATATATGAAATAGGGCTGTTATGATAAAAAGTACTGGTGTACTGTCTTTATATATGTTTTTGACTGTATTGAACTGTTTATAATTAATTTGTCGCACATTTTGGTGTATATATTGTTTGTTGAAAATTGTTTATTATTTTTAAATGTCTTGTAGTGTGTCAATCTTGGACATTTTGAAAGTTACAATTGTTTTAATTCATATGATGTAAATCATTGATGATAAAAAAACGTCAGTGCCTATGAATAAATTTATCAAGGCACAGAGTCTGCTTAAAATAAAGAGCAGCAATAAAAAATCGAGACCATATCAGAAGAGAGCATTAGGTGACTCCACCAGAGGTCCGCGGGTTTTGGTCTGGCAAGCACAGCACAGGGAACTCTGTGGCCAGATTGCGGCCCTGCTCTAGAAATAGCCTCATGGACAGGAGGACAGCCCATCAGTGAGCAAAGAGGAGCGGTGGGAGCGAGGCCCATTCTACCACCTGATGAGGCAAAACATTGTGAGGCAATGAAGGAATGGGTCGGCCTTAATAGAGTCATGCACATCCGCAGGCTGGCCTCCAATTTAAGGGAGGGGGCCATGTGGCTAACTTTAGATTTCCACGCAGTCTGCCTGCTTTTGGAGGAGGAGGAATGCCTTCCCTGCAAATACTTACAAACAACAGCCCCTGTAGCACCCGGCTACCTAGCATAGCAGTGACAGAGATACACAAAAAGTATTCAAATGCACTGGGTTCCAGAAAACTAGGCATAAATGTCTTGAAGATAAAAGAAGGGCCCTCTGGAATAATACCAGAATGAACTAAACATTGCACATCTCTTAAATATGCCTGCCTAGCTCTTGGAAAGAATGTGGTGCCTCTAAAAACAAAAGCTCCACAGATTGCCATAGGGGAACAAGCCCATTATTTGCTATTACTTCAAGAGAGGAGCCCCCAAGATAACAAAAAAAGTTCAAGACTTAAACACAATCCAAACCTGCTTTTGGGGAAGCAAAATACAAAAGGCGCTCTTAAGAATAGAAGAGAGATGGACAGCATCATCAGAGGCTGATTACGATGAAGCAGATGATGCAGATGTTGAAAGCCTTTTATTAGGCATGAAAAACTGTTTGCCAGCAATTTTTACTAAGATTGATTCAGTAATGATCTGCATATCTCCATGGACATGATGAGCGGAAGAGTGAAAAAATGTATTGAGCATCTGGATATTTCCCAGAAATGGTGGAAGAATCCACTGACCATGGCAAAAAGGTCATCCAATTTGGGAAGGACCTTGCATCAGTCCGCACAAATAATGAAGATTTGCATTTGCAGTGAAGCCACAACAGTCTTCAAACAATGAGAATCCCTGATTCAAACAATACATGGCACTGCTTCAATATATAGGATCAGTGCTGAAAGTGTTGTTTAGATAGGAGCATTTGTCCTGCATGCTGGTAGTAGAGTGGGTGCACGAAATGTTGGCACCAAAACCTCCATTTGCCACACCACCAAGGTCTTTTGTAGAGAGACTACTAAAATACAGGTATTAAGACATGATTTTGAGATTAGTGTGGAAGCATGGGAGAGATCTGTTACATGAAGGAATAAATATGTAATTATTCCCCAACTTCATAGCCGTAGTCAAGAGACTTGAAGAACATTTATCCCAATCATAAGAAAGATGACACAACTGGTCATCGAGTAACAATGCTTTACCCCACAATGCTCAAGATGAAATATAAAGACAGGAATTTGTTTTTCACAAATCCTAAAGGTGGAATGGAGTTCCTCCAGACAAATGGCAAGAAATCCCCTCCTCGATGAGAGGAGGATAAACAGAGATCACACCAACAATCCATGGAGGACAATGACGGAGTAATGACTCTAGCAAGATGAAATATTAGATGGAACCTCTAACACTGAGATTCAGAGACATTCCAAAACAAAAGCAGTGTAGACCAGCAATATGAGTGAGTCTAATGATAGGCTATGACTGGCACATGAACATAGAATATCAGGGACAAATTTGTGAGTAAGAGTTTGCATATCACTATTCCTTGTTGTAATCAGATTAGCAAACAATGAGGATGTACATATTTTCCACTGCGGCCCTGAGTTTCGTAGGTACTGTTGACCTTCACTTGGTGCATGACTGGCATCCACCTAGCATAACGCTGATTTGAGTATATAAAAGTTGGTGTTGGGGCCTTTAAATATAAGTGGTTGAGAGCGAAGAATGGATACACTGAACATTGGTTTGTTGGTGTGGGAGGGTTTGGTCATAGGAAATTGTTTGAGTTGTATTGGATATCTTGGATTGCAGTACAGGCGAGAGATACAGAGAGAACAGTTAAATTACAGCAGGGAGATCACAAGAAATACAAACTTTATTCAAGAATGGTCATATGTTATGTTATGTTATTTTAATTTGTATCGCGCACAGATACTCACGAGTGTCCCGGTGCAGAGCAAAGAGAGGTAACCAACAGAGAATTAGGAAAAGACATAGGTTTTCAGGTTCTTCTTGAAGATGCGTGGGTCCTGGATATTCCAAACTGTAAGAGGAAGAGCGTTCCAGGCAACAGCCATTTTCCTTGCCAAGGAACTGCCTCCAAGGCTCTGACGTTGGAAGCGGGGAACCAGAGCTAGGCGCTGGGACAGAGACCGCAAATGGCGTGCTGGGGTGTAGACAGCCGCGGGCCGTGGAGGGAGCAAAATGCGAGGCTGTGCCGCTACGAATTTCGTTTTATTAATTAAATTGTGTACTTACCTGCAATTATCCATATGCCAGTTTTTAGGTCCCTCCACCCTGCCCCTCCCCCTCCCCGCCTCCCTGCCCCTCCCCCTCCCCACCTCCCTGCCCCACCGTAACTCCCTCCACGGCCCGCGGCTGGGTGTAGAAGGCAAAGTGTCTCTGTAAGTAGGTGGGACCAAGCCCATGAAGAGCACGATGGGCCATGACCAGGGTTTTAAATTTAACCCGTTCAACCACCGGAAGCCAGTGCAGAGAGCGCAGGTAAGGTCTCATGCTAGTCCTGGATGGAAATTCCAGAAGGAGTCTGGCTGCCGCATTCTGGATCACCATACAGGGTGGATAACGTCTATTCCAGTAGTTTTAAAGATATCATGCAAGACTGAATGTTTAACTTAATCACCTAGAATGTGAGAGGGGTAAATAACCCTAAAAATGCCAGGCAAATTCTGTTATATCACAACAGACACTGTATTCACATTTCATATCTATAGGGAACACATTTATCAGCTATTTCAGAATAGAGTCGCCATTGGGCGAGGAACACAAAGATAATTTAGGTCTGATTCACAAATTACTACTTTTTGGTATTCACAAACTGCTTTTCTGTAGTAACTTATTGTTTTTTGTAGTAATTTACACTTTTGTAATAAGTCCCTATCTCTATTGTTTTCTATGGTAGAGTGTTCTGGTACAGTGGTTGGCCATATATAACGATGGACCTATTATAAAAGTGTAAATTACCACAAAAGTGCAATTTTTGAATCTCAAATAATGGTAACGTTACTCAAAAGTGTAAACTTACTCAAACTTTTAAGTTGCCTTTGCGAATCAGGACATTTGCATCCAACAATTCCTCATTAAGAGGGGTGGCTATCTTAATCAGGTGTGCAGTTAATTTTAAATAATGGGATTGTGTCACTGACCCTGACTGAGGAGAGCTACATCATCCTACAAGGTATTATTGGGTGTGAAAAGTTAATCCTCAGAAATGTGTATGGCCCAAACAACAGCCTCTCAGTGTTCTTCGACGTTATGCTAACCTGAGTTGGTCACGTAACTGGAAATATGGTAGTGATGGGAGGGACCTAACACCCTTTAAGATGTTCATAAGGATAGGGGTGGCTCCTCTGTTATGACGGAGGAGCATCGCCCTACTGAAAAATAGCATGATAATAAAACCATTTTATTATCATTTTATTTTTCATTACTCATAGCTGAGGTTCCTGCCGAGCGTCACACTTTAGGGAGGAGTATTGGGTACTTGTAAGTGTGCATGTCAGTTTAGCTGGCTGTCTTAGGCCGACCAACCAGACATGCACACTCATGTTTCTCCAACCCATCTGTGTTGCAACAGCTGGGTTGGAGAAAACCCCAGGCTCCCTGGGCCTAAGAGAGCATCAAGTCAGCCTGCTCAGGCCAATCCGGATGCTGCTCTCATGATGGTATTACCAGCATGAGAGCAGCACCATGATTGCCCCCTGGGAGCCTGTGCAGCATGACCAGCATCAGGAAAGGAGCACCGAGGCAGTGGGCAAAAGATCAGGTGTTTTATTTTCATTATTTTGACCAAACTCCTGCAGCATTTGCTTTGCCTCACCACCCCAACATTGGAACAGCCACCTCTGCATAAGGATATATCTATCTACTACATCTGTGCAATCTTTCTATAGTACCCTAAAGACTATCAACAAACATGTTAGATCACCAGCTGGACGACCTGTGGTGGCATTATAAGCTTGACAAAGAAAAGTTCACACTCTACTTATTAGTGCAAAATGCATATTCACACATTAGATAGTGACCAGAGATATGTGCACCATGTCGCTAACACCCGACATTCCGCCAACTCTGACAAACCATGGGTGTTGCCTTCATCGGCCCTTGGAGTCACAGTTTTCAAATTGGAAATTAGGCAGTTCATAGATGAGTATTTTGAAAATGTAAGGAGCATATGATTGGAGATTGTCAACCAACCTGTTAATCTTTTTGGGATCACTTTGTCTTAATGCTGTATATAATAATGACATGTATGGGAAGATCTGTACTGTTTTTGCTCTGGAGGTAAAAATAATAATCTCAATAAAGAAAGGTCTTCCTAACCAACATATCTCCATTGGTGAAACTTGAAAATCAACATGTGATGTTGAGTTTCACAAGGTCAAGGTTTAGCACCCACAATATTCAATATCTACGTAGAGCCTCTAAGTCTAATACTTCCTAACGCAGGTAACATTTTTCACCAATCTGCTCTATTAAAAATCCTCAATAATCCCAGAAAGTTACATCTTAAGAACCTGTCTAGCCCAATTACGAATATGAGCACAAAATACGTTCCTTATCCCAAACCCACTGAAAATGGAATTCCTTCTCCTCTCCCACCTGATCAAAAACAAATTTGACCACAAGCTACTAGACACTTCCAAACTGGAAAGAGTATGTCCCACCCTTATAACTTTGTTCAGCTCACTTGGCTTCACTATCAACTCGGCCCTTATGTACGTACTCCATATCAAAAAGACTGTGAAGATAGAACATTTCAAACTCCATACCTGGAAAAAATCTGTTACGTTATCCCCTCGTTCAAGTAAAATCAGCTGCCTATTCCTTTGTCATCTCCAGACTAGATTTTGTAAATACCTTATTAGCAGGAGCCCATTAGGCATTAATATCTTTGCTGAAAGCAGTATTGTACACCATGACTACACTAATTCATGTTACAAAGAATTTCATCCACCCTTCTTGTAAAATTTGTAATCTACGTTGGCTACCAACAGAAACCAAAGTCCAATGCAAAAAGAGCTTCCTACACCACAAGGCTTTCCATGAAAACATCCTCCTATATCTTGGCAATCATCTTACCTTCTCTGGTGGCTCAAAGAGTATAAGAATTCATAAAAACATTTTCATAAAACTCCCAAATTCAGAACTGCACAAGCACAAAAACAGTCCTCGGGCATGGCCTTCACAGCCTAGATCGCTCTAAGTCTTAATGTCAGAGTCCTGCTCACATTGCTCACTTTCAAGAAGCATCTTTAGCCCAGCTCCTCAGACAACACCTATAGTAACTTTCAACAGGACTCTTGTTTACCACAAGCAAGTTATACTATAAACTTAAAGCTCACTGCCGAGGGCAACAGTAGTTCTTAAAAGCACCAAACCTAAGTTACATACCTGAGCCACAGGGGATGCATTATACCGTGGGAGAGGGCCTTTTACAACTGGTAAAGCCTGAGGGATAAGGGCTGCAAGGCTTTTAGAACATTCCACACATTGATGATAGAATGTTCTGAATTAAAAAGGAGTAAAAGAAAGACAAACGCTGCTACGTGTGAGTGGAAAGCTTATACCAGCCATTATTAGACATAAGCCACTTCATTGTCTCCAACGGAGCTCCCAACATTTCAATGTTCTAATAACTACCACGTTACATGGCTTGTGCTTATCTCATCATTACATTAGACGGTCTGCAATCTATGTACAAAATGTTTTTTGTTTTTTTTAGGAATTGCCTCAGTTATCATGCTCACTTGCTTATAAAATAAATAAATTAAGTGACATAAAGGTCTGTCTTACCACTTGAACAGGTAACACTAGAACTAACTGGAATGATTTACACAAAGTTGGTACATTAATCTCATCAAACATGTTGAGCAAAACACCAAACCCCTTACACCTTTCAGAACAAAATCATAGAAATGTAAAAAGTTGCCATTTCAAGAGATGGTTTTCAGCTGCTAGGGCCTTGGAAGTAAGGCTTTGGCCTGATGTAGATCCCAGCGGACAGGTTACTGTCACAACAGTGATGGATATCCCATCCACTGAAACATAAATCTTGTAGGACATAATGGGATTTATATTTTGGCGGGCAGGATGACCCAAACCGGAAAGACTAGAAGTATCAGATCTAGGAGAACCAGGACAACAGAGTTAGGTGGAGGAGGACCCAGCAGGATCAGTGTAAGGATCAATAGTTGCAGGATAGGGAGGCCCAGGAAGGGCTAATACAACGAAGAGCCAGGAGCAGAGCGGGGGGAGATGAGGGTCAGAAAGTACTAGAACCAGCTGCACCAGTTTTAAGAAACCAGTATCAGGGTGGCGGCGCTAGTTGGAGCAAGATAAAGATCAAGAGGACCAAAACAGGACTTTAAAAAGACCTGGAGGAGGACATACACCAGAAGGCAAAGAAGAAGCTGGAGGAGAAGGAAGAATACTGGGAGTAGGAAGACACCTATGTGATTGTACACCACATGTTTTAGGATATCGTTTTTTGTATTAGGATATCCTTTTTGTTTCTTATTCATGTTTCTAATGCTGTCAGCACCCAAAAACCTCCACCTTTTATTGTCCACGTATAAGACTGGCAAGTGTTTGCTGAAAAATCTGAGCATGCAAAGGGAATAAAAAGCCAGTACTATTACACTCTGAGTGATAACAGACACAGTTTCATGTTGACATGGTAGTGTGAGGGTGGATCAGGTGGCAGAGGGACTGAAACTTGGCAGAGGAGTCTAAAGGTGGATAGATGAAAAGGAATGTGGTCTGTTAAGAATAACAGAAAGGATTGGAGAAACATAGATTGCTGAAGTCAGCAAAAACAATTAATGGCGAATAAAGGGGGCCAAAGGACTATGGCAATCAGCAAAGGGAAGGTCACGGTACAGTCATAAGAAGGCCCAGTTGAGCAGAAGAGAGGGAAAGGTAGGCTCCAGATAGATCAATTCAGAATGCCCAAAGGGGGATTATGAGTTACAAATCGCTCTGATTGCCATCTGTGATAGCACTGGGAACCAAGGCCAGTGGTGATAGCTTCAAAACTAGACTAGTGGGTTGTGAAACTCTAAGGACTAGATGATGGGTTATGGAGATACATATGTGGCAGAAGTGTTTGGAAGGCCAGCAAAAAGGCAATGAGTATTATGACAAGTGGAATAGTTTGTGTGACTCCCAGACCTTTGAGTTGACATTCTATGTGCATAAATGTACTGTGGATGTGTAGCAAGTGTGTACTAGTAAGACTACATGTGTGGTGAAAGTCTATATGCACGGACCAGTGGGATGGATTTTGCATGATGTGATGGAGAGTAGATATAGCCTCCCTAGATGGTGGATGAGTGCATCATGTGAGGTCCTTGTTAGCAAACAATTGCTGATTAGTTATTCCTGAGTACTGGCATATGGTGGATGATCAGAGAGAGGGGTAGGTCAAACGTTTCTCTTGTTAAACGTGACAACATTTCCAAGTAGGGCTTCACTTTTGTCTGTGCTTGATGACTACTCATGAAGGCTGAAGGCAGCCAGGTGCTGTTTTCTCATGCTTCATTGTGTCCTTGTTTTTGGATACTCCTACTTGCAGAAAACACTATTCTACTTCTGGGAAAGCCATCGCCAAGCACAAAGTCTAAGCTACAGCCCGAAAATGACATTTAAAAGAGGATCACCCCAGATCAGTTCCGGAAGCTCAACAGTGGATCTGCAACCCCGTCTGGAAAATGAGTATGAAAGCAGGTCACTGGAATGGAGGTAACAACAAGCCTCCGTTTATTCAGTGTCTTATTTCTTATAATACATGTAATGTCAGTGAATGAAATATCTCTGTAAGCTTCTTTTCTTCTCTGTCTTTGATGCCTATATGTCTCTCTCTGATTTACTGGGATATTCATTCATATTTTAATGAAATTCAGTACAATTAATTATAGTCTCATTCCTTTGCTCGTTGCTCCTCAGTGGAATATTTCCTCTGGCAGCCAGTGAGGATTCAGATCGTTGGAGAACATACTTTAAACAGTTCACCCTATTTAGGGTAAAACATTGCTCTAAAGGACATGAAAAAAATAATTACCCCAACACCCTGGGAGAAACCTCCCAGGTTGTGAGGTCATTCGTTTTTTGTTTTGCAAAAAGAAACTCCATTTTGGGAGTTTGTTTTTGAAAAACAATAAACGTTTGAAAATGTTGCTGGCCAGCCGACCATCATGTCTAATAACATTGTCCATTACACTTTTCCTGCATGGACAGGAACCGCCCTGATAGCAGTTTCAATAAATGTAGAGAGTTGTCTACAGGGATGGTGGCCAACACTAAATTTGACATATGTCCCTTTAAAATAGCTGTGGTATTGTCCTTAACCATCCTGGCAGTGCCATAGCTTTCCTTCCTTCCCTCATGAGTTTGTGATGAAGTCTCTCAATTATACTGTGTTGATGACTTCATTAGGGGTCCTATGCAATTGTTTCTATTTTGATAAAAATCACCCTAAATATCAGAAGGCACATTTTCAGTTCTGGCCTTTGCTTTCACAAATCATTCTTTCATGGTGTTTTAGTATGATTGGTTTAATTGAACTAAATTAGAATTCAGAATTAATAGTTCCAGATGCACAAGTTTCCTGCAGAAAAAAGAGGTGTTCTGATAACACAAAGCCTTTTTGTAACCCTGAAACTAGCCCTGGCACATTCCCAAAGAGTGAATACATAGCTGTTGAAGAATAGACAACTTCAACTTGTCCTTCAAAGTTTGTAATCATCTTGATCTGTAGCCACTTCTGAAGGTAAACTTAAAGGAGTTGGAGAATGATTGGAGCATATAAAGGGTCTCCCAAGTTACTGTGTCTTGGCTCAAGGTGCAAAGGAGTGGCAGTCTGTAACCATGCCTGTCAAAATATCTTAGACATATTGAAACATTTGGGATCTTTAGTCCTAAAATTAAGGGTGGACTTAACTTGGATAATTTACTATAGCATAATTACAGGAATTACAACAAATTATACAGAATTAGACGAGCAGTGTAACCCAGCATCTAAAGCTATTTTCTTGATTCAAAAAGCACTCACTCATGCTGCAAAATCACAGGGTTTGTGACCATAAAAGTGCTTACAAGTATGCACAAAAACAACTTATACTAATTGCAAAATTATTTTGGCTCATAAAAATACTTTTGTGATTGTTTCTGAATTGCTAATAGGAGGGGTCAGTAGAGGGGTTCACCCTCCCCTTTCTAATTTAGAAAGGTATTTACTGATAATTGATGAGCTAACGACCCCTGAGTTGGGGTGCTAACCAATTTGTAATGGTGAGGGGGCCCCCCATATGGGCCATTTCCCTTTGGCAAACACTTTGGGAACCTCAGCGGGAAGATGTTTTTTTCAAAACATTTTTTAAAAAAAGCAACAGTTGCTTTAAGGAACATGGGTGTTTTAAAAAAAGAGTTTTCTATTTTAGAATGCTGTCATAGGCGCGGTGGTAAAATGTCCCTTGCAGGCCACCGTCTCTGTGATTACACTCAATCCAAGAGTGTCGCAAATTGGCACCTGCATAATGAATATAATTAGGCAGGTCATTCTTGAACCCTCTGTGATTAAATATTTTGTGTATCACCTAATAGTTCATAGGTCAGTTTGTAAAATACTACTCCATTCCCAAAAACAATTTGAGTGATATGCTCCAAATACTATATGACTTCTGCTAATCAGTGAGTGGCTTGGTAAATGGTGAAGTTTTCTTGATATTTGCATGGCTGCTGGCCAAACAGACAGCTAATCTCTCATATTTAGCCAGCAGTCGGGTAAATATCAAAGTTTCCTCACTATTTTTAAAACTGCCAAATAGTAAATAGCAGAGCAAATTCACTATCTACCCAGTGGCTGGCTGTATAGCTTCTACCGAATGTTTTACATACCCGGTGTTGCTACCAACCTCATTTGAACAATCTGGGAAGAATGAAAGGCTGGAGGAGACTTTTGGACCATCAATTTGCCTGTAGTGATGATCAAATCGTTCGTCACCCACCCACCCTCAACAAAAAGACTGGGAGTTTAAGTATGAGGTGGGGGATCAGGTAGAATCTGGAACAACCACAAAACTGAAGGGGATCAGAAGTGGCCTGCGCTTGCGAAAGAAAGTAATCATATGCAGAGATTGCTAGGGATAGCCTGGGATAGTAAGGAGCCAGAAGGAGTTCAAAACAACAGAAGAATTACAGGGGGAAAAACGAAGGAAATCATAGGGCACAGTCTGTATAGGAGTGTAGGCGAAACAGACACAAAAGACTGTCATAGAGAGATTGAGAACTGGCAAAGATGTACATGGGTGGCCAGAGGCTGGCAGGAGCAGAGACAGACAAAGGCCAGCAGAGGAGGAGCAGAGACTCAAACAGGAAATAAAAGTCAAAGGCTGCCAGTTAAGTACATCATGCTCCAACATGTTAAGAACCATCCCTGTGTGACTTCCACCACATATTTCCTCCATCTACTTAATACTACTGTAGTCACCAAGTACATCTAATCTACAGTGAAATCTCAGTCATTATCTGCCAACAGGCTTACCAGTTCAGAATGTCTGCTACTTAATCAATGACAGCGAAAATTGTAAGGTTTCTTCACCAAATGGTATTTAATTTCTGCTATTTTGTCGGTATACAGGGAAACTGTGATGCTTTTTTGCTGTTTCCAAGCCTGCCAGCCAATAGTACATAATCTCTGCCATTAGTCAGGCTGAGTAAACAGTGAATTGTTTTTGCTATGTGCACAACCATTGCCCAAATAGTACATATTATCTGCTATTTAGTCAGTGACTAAATATTTATTTAGTAAGTAGTGAAGTTTCTTTGCTTTCTGCACAGCTGTGGGAAAATCTCTGTTATTTATTCAGAGGCCTGGAAAATTGTGAAGTTTCTTAGCTGTTTCCATGCTCACTAGAGAAAAATTCTATGATCTCTACTATTTTAGTTGACAGATGGATTAATATTGAAGTCTTTGTTGTTTGCACGGTCACTGACCAAATAGTACATGATCTCTGCTATCTAGCCAGCAGCCCAAAAAGTACTTGTTCTCTGTTATCTAGCCGCTGGCCAGGTAAATAGTAAAATGTCTTTGCTGTGTGAGCGGCTGCTGGCCTAATCGTATATAATCTCTGGTATTTCGTCAGAAGTCTTGTAAACAACAGTTGAAATTCACTATTTACCTGGCCATTGGGTAAATAGCCACTACCATACAAAAAAGTTGTTTACTTAGGTGTATATTTACTATTATTAACACCAATTGTGCAATATTTTTGTATATCATATGTAGGACAAAAAATATAAGTTAGATTGTATTCTCCCATACCACAAACACACATGGAGTTTTATTACTCAAAGGCTTTAAGCAGATGAGTCCTCTGCAGGGCCGGACTGAGAACCCAAAGAAGCCCTGGCAATTTTGTTGGACTGGTCCTCACTCCGGGGCCGGCGCAAGTGTGAAGCACTGCTGCTTAACAAACATGGCCCCTTGCACTGCTGCTTTTGCAACTGTGGTTGATATTACAGCATCCCTGCACAATTGGCCCCCAGTAACAAAACCTGCCTCCACTGCTCCAAAATTGGCCCCCACCCTTCCAACCTCCCAGGCAAACGCCCGATGCCCACTATGGCCAGTCCGGCCCTGGTCCTCTGCACATAAAATGCAGCTTTTATTGCCCTCTGTCAGCCAGTGAGGCACGCACCAGCGACTAGAGATCAAGCTGAACAGTTACATGTCAAATCACCTCATGCATTCTCAGAAGCACTAGCTAATCAGAAAACAAGTACATACGCACCTTAAAACCCATAGGGGCAGATTTACAGGCCCCTTGCGCCACTTTTGCTTCATTTTTAACATGGGGAAAAATGACGCAAAAATGGGGCAAGGGGCTTGTAAATCTGCTCCATACTTTCGATATTCATCTCTTAAATAACATCACCTTTTACGTCTTTCTGATTGTCTCAACAGTCTGCATAGGTATGCAACAGCCGCTAGGTGGTGCTCAAGTGAATAGACAGGAAGTCAGGGGATACGGGACCTTGTCCAAGCCCCTATCTACTTGGGTGAAATGCACAAGGGCGTAGCTTCTATTGGTGCAGCAGGTGCAGTGGCACAGGGGCCCGGAAGATTGAGGATCCCACCAAATCCAAATTATTGCTGTATTTTACAATGCATACTCAACCAGAAGGTCCATGTCTTTTTGTGCACTAGGTCCCATGACCGTGTTCTTCGGACCAGTACACTGCATACACTGCCCCAAAATGACAAAATAAATACAGATTCATTCAAATTCAGCCATTGCTGTAGCCAAGCCGTCAGAACGGCAAAGCATTCATCGATTGGAGGACGGCTTTGTAAGGTAAGAGCTCTCCAGTGGCTCACTCCCTACTCGGACCCCCTGCATCCTCTTTGAATGCGGCCGTTTCTGAGGACATACTGTAAATGAGATACTTTTGTCTTTTTCTTTTGATCAAACTTCAAGGTCAAGAAGAAGGGCCATTGTGTGCGCTGGCAGGCTGATTGATTTTTGAGATGGAAAGGTTATGCTTTAATGTTTTGTCTCATCTTTTTTATGGCACCTCTGCCGCTAGTTTCTTTGCTGGGCTTTGAGTCTCTCAGCCAGCCTTTCCTTGTTAACCAGTCTATTATGTGACAATGTAAATTCCACTTCAATCTCTTCATGGTTCACTGAACAATTACCCACCGCCCCTGCAAATTAATCAAATCCCTATATATGTGGACCAATATTCTTCTTACACAACTGGTGAAGGTGCAATGAAGTTGCATAGTATAAGATTTATAGAACATCTTGAGTATGGGTGCTGGTGGCAAGAATACACTTTTTCTTTATGTTTTGTACAATGGAGATAAACATCAAGGTGATTGGACTAACTGTTCTTCATTAATGGGAAGTGCTTATACCACATTTATTTATTCCCCCACCACCCTCCAATACTGGAGTTTCCCTGCAAAAGGTGGTCCTATTTGCAAACATCATTTGTCTTTCTTTTCTTCGAGCATTTTAGATCAAGAGTCTGCACTATCAGTGAATGAATGAATGAATGAATGAATGAATGAATTAATGAATTAAATGTCCTTTCTTGCACTATGACCATGTGCATGTGGTAATCAGAAGTGATAACATTAGAAAAGCCATGGCAAAATCTGTCTGCCAGTGTCAACTATTAGTGTATTTATTAGCTGATGTCCGTAAACTACAAAGCATCTCTTTATGATCTGCACATTTTCAGGAACAATAGCAACTTATGTTTGAAGGAACAGAACTGATACTCGGGTCATTAGACTTTTTGGCTGAGGGTTCTGAGAGGAGTAAAAAGGGTCCAGGTACCCAGCAAGCTATTGGTCTTAAGGATATCCACAATATTTGAGGTTTTGCAACTACCAGTCAGGATAGATCTTAAAGTCTAGAGTTCTTTTTTCTCTCCAAATAAGTGTTAGATGGGAAATGGGGAGAAAAGACAGAGGATGAAAGTAGCTCCTCTTACTGATGTAATGATTGTTTGGGATGAAATTAGGCTCTTGTTTGCATGTGTTCGTATTTTACTTGATTTTTTGCCAAGCACCGTTTTCAGGTCATAGGCCATCAGGAGTGTCCAGCCTCCACCATACACATCACAAGAAGTGTGACCCCTCGAGAATGTATGTCAGTGTTTGTGACAGACATTACTCAGCTACCAACCCCGACGTATCTGCTTGCTATAAGGTTCTCTATGACTCTTTTCAGGAGCCCTGTAAAGCAATAATGCAGTTCAGGACTTTAATGTTTCATTGGTGTACCCGCTTTTTTTTAAAACGGAAACTACTTATGTGCATAGTGTTGAGTATAAAAGATAATATGCAACAAGCAATCCCACAACTTTGTCTTCATTACAGTATGGCTGGTCCGAATGAAAGTACTACAATTTCAAATATTCAATGCCTCTATAGGGTCAATAGTGTAAACACTGTAGGATTTTTATGACATCATAGTGTATCTGTTAAGAATGCTGCTAATGCAAGCTATGATGGTCATATGTTTGTAGACATCTTGTATATAACACCCCCGGCCGAGCATTTTTAGGATAATGCAAGTCACTGTGAAGCTCTGTTACCATGTAGAAGAACAATTAACAATGATCTAATTCCGTCACAGAACTCGGAAGTGACTTGTCTCCTTAAAAGTACAGTACGAGGGTACTTTATCCCTTATAATACATGGACACAGCATCAGTCCCACCCAAGCCTCATTTAAATTCTTGGACTCTAGTGTTTTCCTGTGTAAGATGCGAAATAGTTCTTAATAAGTAGAACACACGTGGAATCTGTCCTGTGATTACAAACTCACCAACATGCAGCTTGTAACAAAATATATTTAAGACAACTTTAATTCAGAACTTGTTAGAACAATATATTAGAGGCCTACATTTTGGAATAAGCTGTAATAGTGAAATATATAGACATACTAATGACTCCTTATTGTCTTGTGACTACATTTTCATGGAAAATTAGTTCAAAATAAATACATTTTAAAAAATGTTCATTATTTTAAACAGCAGTTGTAATTCTCCTCAGTGACTTTATTTTCACACTGTTTGTTGGCTCTGGCAGCAGGCATTGAGATGTCACTACTCAACTACCATAACAATTTATGATAGAGTAGAAATGATCCTGCAAGGTTTCACCTGGTAAAAACTTGAGCTGGGAAACGACTGAAGGTGAAGTAGTGCTTAATTTGAGCCGGTGGTCTCCGTTACTCAGCACCAGCGCCGACATGGGCAATGGGTGGTGCAAGCCTCATTGGCCTCCTGGCAAGGCCCCTGGCAGTTATTTATTTACAAATTAAGCACTTTGCCACAAGGATACCATGACTTTTAATTTATTTAGTATTAAGCTCTTCATAACACTTTTCTACCATGTTGAAGTCCGTAAATAGCAGGTCATTGCCTAAAGCGTGTGGTAAGTGTGAAATAACCTGGACTCACATTGGAAGCCCATGTTTTATGTAGTGCAATCATACAATTTAATTACCTTTTAGTTCACCTTATTTTTCGGGAATTCGTACAAACGTTTCTTTGGAGGAATTCATGTCCATGGTAACAATTTGAAGTAGGGCATACTATAAAATGGCTTGCTTGAAAAATAATCTCATTGTGTTTCCATAATAAAAACAAAATACCAGAATGTGCCATACAGTATGTCTGCCTGTATTACACAAAGACCAGCTTGTCATGATACCTTATTGAGTACACTTGGCTAAGCCAGCTTCTTTTCAAGTTACGACCACACACTGTGACTTCATGCTTGATATTGACACGAGAGGACAAATAGAATTTCATTCTCAAGTCTTTGTCGAGAGGCCTCCAAGGGAAGCCAATCTTCACTCATGCTGAGCCAATCTGAAACTCAAGCAGCATTTCAGTGAACGCGAGTTTGCCCTTCATTGATCACATCCTGTGGACAGAGCAGTCTTCCTTTCAGAAATGCCTCCTTTTTGAGGTTTCAGGTGTCATTGTGAATCTTCACGCACAAATGTAACACGTTTGCCTCCCATGTGGCATATATTTAAACTTTACTTGGAAGTAAACGCTTAAATTGCGAATGGAAAATACCTCCTTTTTCAAACAGCTTGCAGTGGCGGTTAGGTTTGGAGTCGAAATTCAATGCATAAAATAGTGGAGAGAAATAATTGTGAAATCATAGGATAGGTTAATAAATCAGTTCCTGAATCTTAAATAATGCACATTCATGTAAATTGTTCCCACGTCTGAATCATCTAATCCAGTCCTTTATAAAATGTTTTGGAACCACGACCTTTTTTAGAGAAACAAACTTTTGCGACCCACTTAGCTTTATTGGGCAAAAGGCTGGGGAGATATTTTGAATGCATTTTTTCTTTTAATATTGTGTTTTTTATATTTAATTAAAAATATCAAGATCAAAAATCTGATTACTCACGTATATCAAAGCTTTTGCGACACAATGAAAATTGCCAGGCATCGTTTTTGTACCGAAAGGGACCCATTCCAGCACAACACCTGTGCTTCCCACAACACAGACACCACCCTTACACTATGGTGCAAGGGTGTCTGCATTGACACATGGCAGTCAAAGGTGCGCCAGCTCAGGTAGAGAGCAGAACAAGACCATATCTAGCTGAACAGCACCACATCTTATAAGGCATGCCAATGTTCTGTTCTTCCCCTTCCACACAATGCAACGCAGAAACTTGACTTGCTGCGCTGCGTTAGGTCTCTGAAATATTACCTCAAGAGAGCTACCATGATAACTAATTTTACATAGTTATGCCAAACACACAGTGCCAGGGGCCACATTCTACACTGCTCATCCTGAGTTAAATGCTTGGGAGCCAGCTTAGTTTTTCCTAAACAATGTTTTTTTAATGAGAGATTATACTATACAGACATTTAAAGTGAAGTATGATTTTCCTGGAGTCAGTCTGGGCTCAAATCACAAAACTAGTTACTCGACCTAGTGACCCTAATGTGTGCATATTACTACATTTATGAAGACAAAATCCACAAAAGTGGCTGAATTCCCTGTCCGGCAAAGCCACAGATCCACTCCTTTACTTAGATTTAGGGGAACCAACATGTTTGCTCCGGTGGCTTGAAACATGTTGTACATACTTGTTTTTAACATAGTTGGTCACAGTAATGCCCTCATGGTAATCCTTCCTAAATCCAGGCAAACACCCATAATAGACATAGGGCCTGATTTACAAGGCCATTGCGCCACATCCGCCCCCGATGTGTCACTTTTATTTTATGCACCTGCAGCGTGCCTACCCACATTTACACCCTTCGTAACTTTTCATGGCCTTGTAAATATGGGCCCTATCACGCATTACTCTGCGTGAAAGGGGCATTCCATGGGTGTTGCTGTGGTTGTTTCCACAGAACATCCATGGAACCTGACACATTCCCAGATTTATAAAGTTTTGTAAAGCTGGGAATTCGTCAGAGTAACAGTGGCGCAACAAGGAGAAAAACTTTTATTTCTCCTAGTTTTTTCTCTTTCTATGTGTTCTGCATTTTGCAGCATGCATCGAAAGAGGAAAATGACACAATTATTGTTGTTGAGCACAAATGTGTCCCTGCACAAAAACAGTCATTCCTGCAACGCAGGCACCCTTGTAACATGATGCTAGGGTGACTGTGCTGGCGCATAGCAGCCAATTGTGTGCCAGCGCAGGGTAAAGCACAGGGATGCATCTTATTGTTGTTAACATGACGCATCCCTGTGCTTTAAAGATGATGCAAGTTGGTGCAGCAAAATGGCTTCGGCATTGTGCTGCATCATGTTTTGTTAATGAGGCCCATAGGGACTTATTTACAAGCCCCTTGCGCCGCTGGTGCGTCTCTTTTTTTGATGCAGCGGTGGCGCAATCAGTGAGCCACACTGCTCCATATCTACAAACTGACATCCAATGCATCAGTTTGCAGAGCATTCTGTCACATTATACCTGTGCCAGTTATAATGTATGCAGGGTAGGCATTCCCGCGCAAAAATCCACGTAGAAGTGGTGCAGTGAAATTTACAACACTTCACTGCGTCACTCTACAACTTGACTGTGTCAAAATCCCTACACCTGGCGTAAGGATTGACACAGGGCTTTTACAATGCGAATTGCCTATGTGTTCTGATGCATTGCTGGAGTTGCGTCAGTTTTACAACCAACTCAGTAATGTGTCACTTTCGCGCCAACAGAACCGTCATAGTTTCTGACGCATCAGGTAATCCTTATGCCATGAAACCCTGTATTGTAAGTACAGTGCATCCATGGTGTCACAAAGCATTGGACGCAGGCGCAAGGACACTTACTAGTCGATGCTGATTCTTATAAATAAGGCCCATAAGTCATTCAGCAGTAGATTTTGTGGCTTGCACCCGCCACAACTAATCTTCCTGGTGCTTACTTTAAGCAAGAAGCTCCTACGAATTTACATGAATCAGTCATGTTGAAGACTGTCAATCTAAACATACCAAATCTCTGACACAAAGCCTTAAAATAACAGAATGTCACTGCACTTCCAGAAGTAAAAGAGGTATGTAACTTGAAGTCCTGAACATTTTTAAACACAAAACCCTGGAACAATTTATTTTGGATATGGTGCTTAAGTATTTACTGTCACTTCTCAGTTCAGCATGATTTAAGCAATACGATTAGAAACTGGCATGATTTCATAGAATATACTGGCTGCAAAAGCCCTAATAAGATTCTGGGCAAATCTGAGTGGGAAGGATGGACAGGAAATTTCTCAGTGGTGCAAAGATAAAATTGTGCAAGTGAACTAAAATGGGTAAAAAGGCTAGGTCTAATCTGGTTGCCGTTTGCTCTGCTCTGAAAGTAAAGCTGCTTCCACAGACTTTACAAATAGAAATCTCCAAGAGTGAGTTAAAAGCGCTATGCAAAGAATTGTCTGACACAAGTGACTACCAATACCTAAGAGAGAAAAAATCTGTATATTTTATGTTAAATGCGTGGTGGAAAAAAGTGAGTTAGCCATATGTGGACACCCTACCAAAACCGTTGTTAAGAAATGAAGTGCTGAGAGTAAGAATTTAATCCAAACCTTGTAAGGGAAGTGATATGGTAAAAGCAAAAATGATTAGTTTAGGAGGTGAAGAACCGGGGTTTAACCAAGCGGCATCAGGGGCACGCCTAGGATCTTCGAGTTCACCTGTCTTGGTATTCAAAGACACAGAATACTTCTGGATGGCATCAGAGACCAAGTTTATTAGCTGCAGCTAGTAACAGTGATCCTAGAAATACATCACGGTGTAAATTCTCAGGAGACTGCTCATTTTACTAAGGCGAGAAGTCTCCTTTTATACCCAATATTCACATTATAAATGTACACCCACTGCACAAAATTCTAGCCAATAAGATACATTTTCAAACAAAGTATCACATAGCAAAAACTCAATTTACAGTATCCCAACCCAAAAGTTAATTATTAGGAATGTCCCAAATTCAATCTCCACAAGCCGGACAAACCTATATTTGAAAGCATAACCCATGTAATGAAGAAACATATAAAAAGAAACAGTAACAGATGCTGAACAAGATAAGCACGTGCAAGGAAACTAAAAAGTTAACGATGTCCTGAACATTGATTGGCAATCTCAGATAAAGATCGATTAGGGAAATTGGCTTTCCGAGGTCAGTTTCAGGTGAAGAGGTCAGTTTCTTACAATTCATTTCAGAGTCAAAGAGAAACCTAGTTAATGTATACATGAACTAAGAAGGCCAGGCCACTACGATCGCCAGGTTACCTTTACAGGCCTACTTGAGGGCAACACAAAATGGTGGCACAGAACAAAATGGAGTCAGACTCGAGAATTACAGAACCTCGGAGGGAATTGAGCTTGTGCGTTGAACACCAATTGTGATATGTTGCATATTTTGTTACATTGGTTACTCAAACAACAGCAGAGACAATGGTTATGCCCAATATTCTTGAAATAAGAAATTATGACTCAAAGGCATGCCGTAGAATTTTTAACTGAGATGCGCTCTATAGACATAGCTTGTGCTATTGGAAGATCTATGAGGGCAGGTAATGCAGTGTTTTTTGAGAAAGAGAAGGAGGGGGGGTGCATTTTAAAGAACTATTTGCATATTTTATTGGAATATATATTTTACCTGAATAATTTATTCATGGTTTTATTAGATGAAAATTATTACTATGTAAGTATTTGTTACCATATTTTAATGTTGTATCGTTTAAGGCCATTGGTCTAAATAAACATATATTTGATTGATTGGATATGGTGCTGATATGGTGCTGCTATTATGGATTTCTTAAGGCTGTTGTTCATACTGCTTAATGCTCCTCAATTGTTACGTCTGATTTTAATGCTGCAGGTGTTTCCATTGTACTTTTTGGCTTCGTTTTTTTTCTCTTTTAAACTAGATTGTAGGACATGGTCTAGTTATGTAACACAATTCACTGTAAATTTGTTTAGCTTCAATCATACCTTTCTTAATTCTTTCTCTGATCCCTAGGTAAAAGTCTTCGTACCTGAATTTGTTTTTTCTTTAAAGACGTTAAAAGCATTGCTTCACTGTTTTGCCTGCAATGGCCACATTAATACATTAGTAATAGAGTGGACTCTTGCTTGTACATTGTTTCCCATTGTACAAAGATATAATTATTGTCTTGCTTCCTTGCAACAAGATAATGTTTCATAATTTATAAATGCTCTTTCTGTACAGCGTTCCTATGCCCTTGAGGCTTGGTATAAACGTTTGAAAAGCATGTAAGTAAAACAAATAAATTCAGATATTCACAATATCAGATCATAGGCAAAAACTGTGCGTGAGTTTATAGAAAAACACATTTATAGGAAAAAAAACTTTTACCATTTGATAGTCATCAATTTATAGAATGTGTTATTATAATTTTCTTTTGTAAGTTTTTTAAAAGATGTACATTTCCTTCACCTTGAAAATGGATTATCTCTGTTGTTTCTGAAACAAGGTTTCAATAGATGATTTTTCACTCCTTTCCCTTCCTGGGTCATGTCATTGAATGATATTTCCATTTTCATATAAAATACTTTTTCCGAAGCTGCCTATCGAACCACATTTCCCTTTGCTTGTTATGTTTTTGCCTTCCAAGTTTCTTCTCCCTTCCTCCTCCTCTTCTTCCTTCCTTAAACCACATGTTTTTTGGAGGAGGGAGACCCCAGCACCTTGCATCGCCCATATTTAAAATTAAATTATGTTCCACTCCCAATACAATTCTTTTTCCCACTTTTTTTTGTAAAGATCCCCTTCCATACTGTCATTATGTGTTGACCCTTTCTCTACCCCCTCTCATTTTTATTTCACTTTAAAGTTACAACTATGTGCCATATTGATTATGTGCTAATAGTTCACAACTATCTTTTCTCTGAAAAACAATGATGTTCGTATTAATTATCACCTCAATTAATTGCTGAACTTATCTGTTTCACAGGACTGTGTTTGGAGTAGGGGGACCTTGTTTTGCACCATACTTCGGTGTGCCGTAGCCACGGCTGTTTTAGCGGAAAGAGCTAGTCACACACTTAGATAGATGCTGCTGCCCCAGTTTCTGGTTGTTACTTTCTTGGTCCGCCATCTTGGAGGTTAACGTTTTAGTGCTACCTCCCTCCACATCTATATCAGGCCCATGACAGTGCGGATGCACCACCAGTCACTGCTATATATTTAAATTCCTGATTTGATCTGTTTTACAGGACTTTGTTTGGGTGGGGTCCTTATCACCATGTTTTGCACCACACTTGTTGTTCTGCCCTTTTGTCTGCCACAGCTTCAACTGTTTGAGCAGAAAGTGCTAGTTAACGCACATAGATAGACGATGCTGCCCCCATTCCTGGTTGCTCCTCTCTTGCCTCGCCATCTTGAAGGTTAGCAGTCTAGCTCTTGCTCCCTCCCTCCACACCTATATCAGGCTCATGACAGTGCACAAAAGCATAGCAGGTGTGCCTCTGGAGCACCAAAGGGCATGCCAACAAATGCAAGCCTGCCTGAGACCGTCCACGCCCAAACGTCGCTAGGAGCCAGGACCGCTGCCTCTGAGGTCAGAAATACTATTTTTCCAAGTAGAGTAAGCTATACTGCTGCCGCCCTAGCTGAAACTGGCAACCACCATGCCCATCTAGGCCATTCTGGTTCTTCATGTGGTCAGTTATTCCATCAGAGCCTGGAAGGTCCAGCAGCATGCGTAGCTTGCAGGTTTTCATGCCCATCCCTTTTGCTTATCGTCTACAGAGAACAAACAATCTGCTCAACGACTTCATCAAGCCACACTCTTGTGCCATGATGATTCCTGACTCACAACAACTATATGATTCCAAGCTAACTGCTCAGTTTGCACTCCCATCTGGCCCCTCCCCTCTCCTAGACAGGTTTGAACCTTGTACATTAGATCAAATAATGGGGCTTTTGGCTAGAGCTAAATCTAGTTCACGTGCGGATGTCTGTCCACCTAAGGTCACCTCTAATCTTGCATCTCTAGCTACACCTGCTATCCTCTCACTGTTTAATTTATCCCTAGATACTGCCAAAGTACCCCTCTCCTGTAAGACCTCTGGTCTCTCAGATACTAAAAAAGCAAACACATAACCAAAGAGTATGCCTAATTATCATCCCACCACGGTTCTCCCATTGTTGGGAACATTTTGGCAAGCTTGGTCAACAGACAGCTTATGACATTCCTAGAGGATTTTAAAATTCTAGACCCTTCTCAATCGGGATTCCGATCAGACCACAGTCTTGAGACAGCACTAACTCTGTTACATTTTGCAGTGGCATGAGTCTCCTGGGTCTGTCGTTAGATGATATTTGGATGTCAGCTTCTCTGGTTCTTAGCACAAAAACAATTTTGTGTTAGTGGGATTGCAATTTGATGGACGTAAGGGAGGTATCATTTAAACCGTTTTGTGCTGGCGGTGTTTGATTTTGTCGATGGTAAAATCTGCCGATTGTGTTGTAATTCTTGAGCAGTCAAATGCGCTGTGATTGATACTAGCACCATATTGCATCAAATACATTTATATTGCACTGTTGCTATTGGTATTTCAATATATATCATTTTACACAAGAAATTAGAACTCAGTCAACAGCTTGTACTGTCGTTAAATATCAAAACTACAAATCCATTTATGTTATATGACTAACACCGCTGAACAAATTAAAACACTGCAGACTCAATACTGTTTATGTGATACAGTCCCTAAACCTTTTGATACAGTAGTAGGAGTCAGATCGCTGGTAAACATTTCAATTCCTTTAACACCGGATGTAGTCTAACTTCTGAGCTTTAACACATCATGCAGGCAATGTTAGAGAAACCTCTAACACGGTCATGGTCTCAAAATACATAGGGGCAGATTTTCAAAACTTTTGCGCTAACCAGCGCAAATTTGGGTTTTGCTATTTTCTTTCCAGTGCAAAATTGGTTTTGTGCTGGAAAGTACCCTGCAAGTAGCGCAAAGCAGCGCCAAGCACTGCTTTGTGTTGCTTTGCACCGAGGGGCGTGACATGGGTGGTACATGGGCGTTGCCATGCTACCACACATGCCTTTTGACGCAAAACCATATTTACAAAGATTTGTAAACGTGGATTTGCGCCAAGAGTTAACGCCCCTTCAAAGGAGGCGCTAGCAGGAGAAATGCTTTCATTTCTACATGCTTTTCCGTCTTTTCATGCGTGCTGCATTCTGCTGCATGTATACAATGTGGGAAAAGCTTGACATCATGGCTTGCGTAGTGTTTTGTGCAGGAGGGGTATCGTTCCTGTACAAAACCTATGCTACACTCATGCACACACCCTAGTGCTGCGGTGCTAGGGTGTGTGCATGGCGCACGGCAGCTGAAATCAGCGCCGGTGCACGGGTAAGGGGAGGAGAGAGGCATATCTCTGAAGATATGGCGCTCCCCTGCTCCCTCCCTGTTGCGCAACGCGGCACAGCCTCGCGGAACTTTTTTGAAAATCTGCTTCATAGACATAGATTTGAGTCCAAAATGTTCTCCTGCGTCTTTGGGAGTTTTTTTTCAAGGCAATGCTTGTTGGTCAAATGTAATAAAGCACATGTCACTGTAACTGTTTCAGAATGTATTATACTGCAATGTGGACACTCATGTCCTACAACTATGAGTCTGGTTTGCACTTCAGTTGCTACTAGAAAAGACATGTCAACATGAGAGAAGCAGAAAATATTTCTTACAATGTTGTTTCCAATTCACCACCATTTCTGACCACTACCTAACTCCCTCTAATACATTAGCTCACCGCTCTAGGAACAGTCAAGGCTCAAATGATGGGTAATGGTGTTATCATCGAAAATAGATCAAATGAATCTGCAGGTCCCAATCAGCTATATATTTCTGGTTTCATATTGTAATGCAAATCCATCTTCTTGTGCTTTATGGAGCACGGTGAATAATATGAATTGATTTAAATGAGCTTTTTATGTTTTGCGTTATTTTTACTTTCCTTGCGCATGTTTCCATTTTTATATTGGCTCTGATACGACGATTCATTTCCATTAGACATAAACATGCTGAATCCGGTTTCATCCACCCGTTCATACTTTTCACACTACATCTGTTACATGTATGCGGCACGCTCCAGAGGCCTTTGAGCACATCTCCTTTAATTGCAGTTGCTAAAAAAGGAGCATGTATCTGCCTAATTCAGATTTCCACCTCCCAGATGTCTGTAGCAGGAACGGTTGTTAATTTTGCACATATGCTGAACTTTTTGTGCGATCAAATTATCATTACTCATATGGTTGCACGTTTTGAGACAGCTGCAATAAATATGCAGAGGTTTATCATTACCTTGAGACTCAGATACGTGCGCAATTCATAGAGCATTTTCTCATGAAGAGCATTCAGTTCATTCCTCGAAAAAAAGGCAGGTTAAAGGCTACAATCAGGAGCAGATGTACGCCTCATCAGTTTCTAGGCACAGGACTGTGAGGTACCTCTCACCCCCATCCTTGCAAGTGATGCGGCAGTGGGTGACTATTGAATCTGGAGGCTGCTGGCTGCTCACTGTGACTGTAGGCACACATAGCAAAATGGCGGGGACTGAGGTAGCGGGGGCTAGGTGTAAATACCAACTGCAAATTGCAAGCTGAAGCCTACAAGTTCAGTTTCATGATTGCAGTGCAGAGGGGAGGAGAGTTTTCCCTTATGTTTCCAGTAATGTGCGTATGAGGGCACCCAGGTGCCTCACTTTTCATGCCATGCAGACAGAAGTCCAAAGCATCCATGTAAAAGAGTGTAAACCAAATATAACCTGTAGCTCTCTTCAGGGACATGTTATCAGACCAATGGCTGTAGGACTGGCTGTGTACAAAGGCTAGGGCCCACTACTTGCTCGCTTAGGCCTGACCCATTGCTGGGTCAAAATGTAGTGGGAGAAATTGTCAATTCTGTCTAGTGGTAGGTAGTATGTGAATGTTAGTTTAAGGTGGCAGATATGCATTTTTTCATGCAGGCTCATCTTTTTTCCGTAGTTTTATATAGCGCAAACTTGACCCGAAAGCATCGGGTATCAGAGCGCTTTACATGAGCACCTGTTGCGTTACACAAGAACACATTCATTGTTTGTAGGTGTGGTATTTGGGCCCTAGGCCCTCATATTAATAAAGTGAGGTGACACAGACACACTCAGTTGGGTTAGATAACTGGCCCTGAGCACGTGCGCTCAGCCCTTTTTATTTAGCAGGGTCATCTGACTGATGACGCCTGTGGTGGGTCGGTGTTCAGTGTGTGACAACATGCTGAACACGAGAACGTATCCAGCGCGATACTACATCCCTCCCAAACTTTAATGAAGGTCCAAACAAAATGAAGTCCGAGCCTGTGGGAGAGAATACAAAATTGCAAACCAAACATAACTCAATGCAGATGACTTCCACATAGTCTCTGCGCTACTGGTCATCTGCCGGCGAGGGTATCCTTGCAGCCGGGACCATTAGTTCTCCTTGGTACAATGTTCAGGTGCCCTGTGGGTGTGCTCCTTTTTTACTGGCACCGTGGAAGTGTTCTTCACAGTCCCTTTCTTCTAACACCGCAGTCGGTGAAAAGTGCGGATGGAGTGATGGTGGCTCATTGGTGTGCTGCTGTCCACTGTATAAACCTGGTTGAGGTGTTTTCTCCAACTGGTGGCTGTTTCCAACAAGATCTGCAGTTGCAGGATATCCCTCTCATGGATACCCCTCTCTCGTGGGTGTCCCCTCTCACTGGACGACCCGGAGGCCCTTTGCTGCCAGGCTTCCTCTGGACCGGTGGGCTGCCGCCTTGTCGCTCCAAACGCATTGGAGGAGTCGCTACGGGTCCCTTGCCCGTGTCCAAAGCTCCACCTGAAAAGGGTGTTGTTGGCACTTGTTCTGTCGCATGTTACATTTGTTCTCCCCGGATCTCCAGAGCAAGCTTCAACTGTCCATCTCTCATTTCGGGACCTGCTGTCACCCGTGTCCCTGAGGCCTCTGCCCCTTGGATAGCCAATATCCTGTGTCCGTTCCATCCCAGAGGTGGTTGTTACCAACGGACCGGCCTGCTCGCCTCTGTCATTCCCGGGTGACCTTCTGGTTTGCACGTAGATGTGTACCCCCAGTGGTGCTGATGCTTTCCAGGTGCTGTGGTTGAATATCCATGCCTCTTTTCACTTTTCCCATCGGGTGTTCCCCTTCTGGTGTGCATTGGGGTGTTCCATCACGCACACTTCTTTGCTCTTCTCCTTTCCTCTTCAGGTGTTTTCCTTCTAGTGTGTGTTGTGTTGTGTTGGTCTGTCACGCACACCTCTTTGCTATTCTCCTTTCCTCTCTCCTTCCTTCATCGTAGCGTCGTGCCACTCAGGATTGGTCTTGTCTTCCTTCCTTCGCGACTCGGTCTGGTCTTCTATCTGGTTGGTCTTCCCTCACCAGGCGTCTCCGTGTAGCATGCACTCTACCCGGGTCTCCCTGGTCTTGCCCTCCCCTAGGGCATACTCTTCACCTCCATCGTGACTGGACCTGTCGTCGCGACCTCCTCTCGCTTGATTACTTATATGACTTTTAGTTGATTCCGTTAGACTTCGTTTCAGTCTCCTTCCTGGTCCTCTTTGTGGACATCTCCTCAATTGTTCTCTTCACAAATGTCTCCTCTGTTCTTCTTGTCAGATGTCTTTGTCAGATCTCTTTGCTCGCTGACTTCTTGCAGGTCAGCCTCATCCTCGCGACCAGACTGGCAGGTCGGCTTCTTCCTCCTTGCGACCAACTGGGTGGTCGGCTTCTTCCTTGCGACCAACTGGGTGGTCGACTTTGTCCTCATTGCGACCAACTGGGTGGTTGGCTTCGTCCTCCTTGCAACCAACTGGGTGGTCGGTTTCTTCCTTGCGACCAACTGGGTGGTCGGCTTTGTCCTCCTTGCGACCAGTTGGGTGGTCGGCTTCTTCTTCCTTGAGACCAACTGGGTGGTTGGCTTCTTCCTTGCGACCAACTGGATGGTCGGCTTCCTCCTCCTTGCGACCAGTTGGATGGTCGGCTTCGTCCTCCTTGAGACCAGTTGGGTGGTCGGCTTCTTCTTCCTTGCGATCAACTGGGTGGTCGGCTTCTGGTAGTCTGCGCAACCATTCCGTCGTCTCTCCGCAGTTGCAGTGGCTTGGCACCCTTCAGTCTGCGCTCTTCTGTCTCTTCAGTGACGCCACTTTGGGTGGTTGTCCTGTAGTTTTCTGTTCTTGGAGCGGTAGCCGCTGTCGTTGTGTTTCTGCACACTTGTTGGTGCTGGGTTCCTGAATCACTCTTGTGTTTCTGGTGGTGCTTCTGCCTTTACCTGCTGCTGCAGCGACAACTTGTGGCCACCAGATACCGCTGCGCCTTCCATCTTACTGTGTTCAGGGTTCCCTTCCAGCCGATACTCTTCTCGCTGTCAGTGGATTCTGCAGCTCCTGCCCTTGCGCATCTTCGTCTCGCACTTCTTCCGGATATGTTTGTCCCGGTACTCAGAGTATGTGCGTTGACTTCACTATTGGCTGTGTGTTGCAATTGATGTCAGTGTGGTGCATTCCTTGTTGTTACCTCAGTGTAGGCAGCTGCCCCATTTGTCCATTCTCAGTTGCTTTTTTTTTTGGAGGCTTGCTCCCCTTTGTCAGTCAGCTGTAATAGTTGCCTGTGCTCTTTACGTTCCCAGCACGTTTGGGCTGTAGCAGCTCCGTCTGTGCTGCACTATTTTCTTCCGGCACACAGTTGCCTCGCAGACTACTAGCTCATGTCATTTGTATGGCATGTAAATTTGCCGCCGCAGTCTTTCATGTATTGGGCGCAATTATGCACTTTGGCCACTAGATGCCAGTGCAGGGTTAACTTATGGTAGTTCACGGCCGTTCTTCTTGTTCCTGAAACCTTGATCGGTTTCCTGATTCAACTTTTTGTCCTCTGCACGACAGTCGATGGAGCAGATGGAGTGGCAGTCAACTCATGATGGGTGCTGCCTTCATCTTCCCAACTCGATCCCCCCCACGAGCTACAGACCCACATGGACTGTCCTGGGTCGTCTGTCCCTGCACCAGCTGTCCTCGATGCTCCCTGGCCACTCTGCATGCCACGGTGAGTTTCCTCTCTACATTCCTTTTCTGCATGGGGAGGGCTGGCACTGCCGCTGGGGAACTCTCCTCCTCCCCTCAGGCTGTGTGGGGTTGCACACGTGTCAGGAGACCCTTGTATCTGAACCTTATTTCTCCTCTCCGTGAGTTTTACGTCTAGTGGCACTCATGGTTGGGAGGAAGGGTGTGCTCGCCTGACGCCTCGCCGCTTTTACGGGCGTTTCACTTTGGGCTCTTCAACATGAGGCGGGCCGCCTCTCTGCCTTCCCCCGCACCTCCGCCTTTCACAGGTCGCGGCAGCAGTGCTGCCAGGGTCAGCAAAGCTAGGCTCACTTTTGTTTGCTCCGCAGCTTCGCTCACTTCACGCTCTGTGTTGGGGAGGGGTGGGGGCTGGCGCCAAAGACTGCTGGTCTCTTTACCGGGAAGTTTCACGTCCTCGCGAGGGCAGGGGAAACGGGCTTCAATTGTGCTCTTCGCGGGGGCAGAGGCGGGGTGAGCTCCCGCGGACCTCGCTGGCAGTTACTCTTCCTCACGCTGTAGTCCACGCAACCCCTTCTCATGTAAGGGCTCACCTCCTTCTTCAGACACGGGTGAGCTCCCGCGGGCCTCCAGCTGGTCGGGGTCGCTCTGCCCTCAGCCCCTCGCTCACTCAGCCGGCTGTCCGCCTGCCTGGCGGGTCGTCTTGGCCAATGCAGGTGGGCTCCGATCAGCTCGTACCTCTCCCCCGGGGCACTTCCTCGCAGGGGCGGCTCACAGCGGGCTCATGAGGTGTGGGGTAGGCTCCCGGTCACCTCCTAATCTGCATACAGGCCCGGGGCTCGTCACACGCCCCGCGGGCCTCTGGCAGCCGGGCGCCGCTCACAGGGGGGGGGGGCGATACCACCCGGCAGCTCTCTCCCCCTTTTCATCTGCTGGGATGCTGCACGCACGGGCACAGCCCCCTCGTCGCCAATGTGGTATTTGGGCCCAAGGCCTTCATATTAATAAAGTGAGGTGACACAGACACACTCAGTTGGGTTAGACAACTGGCCCTGAGCACGTGCGCTCAGCCCTTTTTATTTAGCAGGGTCATCTGACTGATGACGCCTGTGGTAGGTGGGTGTTCAGTGTGTGACAACATGCTGAACACTAGAACGTATCCAGCGCAATACTACAGTAGGTATGGGGAAATTAAGTGATTTGCCCTGAATCACAGGATGTTGAGCATCATTGCCGAGACTCGAACCCGGTTCCCCAGATTAGAGCTCGACCGCCTTAGCCGTTACTGAAGTGTGTTTGTTTGATTATAACTGTATGAAGGCATGAAGTGAGGAGAGTGATTGATCTAAAATGCAGGCGTTACAGTACATAGAGACTAAAGTGCAATTATTGCCCATTAGATGGATTACGGGCATAGCCATAATGCCTCCCACAATGTGATTTAGGCGACACCCAGGTAAAAAATACAATTACTAGTAAGTATCTCACAAGCAAACCAGTCGACTAGACACATTATTCAAAAGGAGCAGTCTAGTGAGAATTAGATGGGGCCGAGATAAAGTTGTTGTTAGAAAGTATGGGGAACCTTTTTTGTCACAGTTGCACTTTCAGTGGAGTTGAGGTTAAAATAGGGGGAGGACATTAGGCTCGATTGACATTGGCTTGAAAAGACAGAACATGTGTGACTTGAACCTTGCTCAGGAGAATTCAAACACTCTGCAAATACACTGGCATTCATTTACAAAGTTCTCATTTTCATTTAAATTCACGCAGAACCAAGAACTTAATGTAGAAATTTGAGGAGCAAGAAGCTTTCAAGAGTATAAAACCATATAAGTGCACATTTGTAGGTGTGCAGAAGGTGGTGCTGTTGTACTGTTCACTATCACTATGGTCAAACATCTGTTACAAAAATTACCTGAATACTGATGGCTTAAGAAACATGCATCAGGTATCATTTTTTACCTCTATCAATCTGTTCCTGAGCCTCCCAACTTCCTAGTGCCACATTCTGACTCTTGGCTTGGTAATACCAAAAATACTGGCATCAACTTGTGAACTAATTCAGAGATATACAGGGAAATGGGACAAGCAAATTCGGCAAGTCTCATTCCATGGGTGAGTGTGTGGGAACTCGTGGAGACAGAGGCAGTGTAGGAGATAATACAGCCCTTCAGCAGGCTGAGAAGACAGTATCCTGAGGGACGGCAGCCTATGGAGCTGCAGGGAAACTTAGCGTCAGGAGGAAGTGAAGAGGAGAGGTGGGTCAGGATACATCGGTGGATTTCAGTGGCTGGGAGGCAACTTGAGCACTGGAGCTCAGGGCGGAGGACCCTGAGGACGTGTTGGGGAGCAGGGGAGTGGCTGGTCTAAGGCACAAACAGGTAATATTGGAGGAGAGGAGCAGACACGCCCTCCCGTTTGTCAGCCCAGGACAAAATCAAAGGGTTTGGGAAGGAGGGAAAGGAGGGATGGTGAGCAAGACAGGCAGGGGCCATGCGCTTGTCAGCTGGAGGGTGGGGTAGGGTGTGTTGAGCCACAGTCAAGAGTATCAGTAATGCCTGGGAGGCCCAGCATTGCATTAGTCCATGCCATGTTTGACTGGAGCGACAAAGTGGAATTGGAAGGAGAGGGCGAGGTTGCACAGGAAGGAGCTGATGTTTTTTACAAGCTGTTTTCCCCCAGAGACCTGAGGGTCAAACCGTTTGGAGTTTACACCAGGGGAGGCAGAGGTACCGCAGCGGCCAAGAGGAGGGTACGTTCCCACATGGCTTTGGACACGGGTGGGCTGGTGGGCTGCCGTGTGAACAAAAAGAGCAATCAAAGGGACAGTCTGGGGTTGACTACGGTAGTGGGGAGATGAGGATGAGTGAAGCAAGTGATGCATGGCAGTGGGAGAGAGCAATAGACTGGAGGAAGGTAGGTGCATATGGTGGCTAGGGGAGAGGTGGATTGGGGCTAAGTGGGGAAACTTCCAGCACATTGGTCCTTGTTGATCATTCACAGCACAGAAGGAGGAGGAGCCTCAGCAGGCAGACGTGTCCTGCTGAGGCTCCGCGATCGGGCTCTCATGCTGCCCGCTTCTTAGCATCGCCCCGACCTGTACTGACATCAGCCGGGTGACGGAGCGCATGCAGCGCTGGGAGATGCCGCGAAGTCATGCCTGGGTGCGCTCCCAACAACAGAACGGGGAGAGTTGGACTGCATGCTCCCGGTGGCAAGATGGCGCCCGCCAGGGCTCTGGGAGTCCGGACCGGTGCCTCGAGCTATGCACCAGGGGGCACATTTTTGCGGCCGCAGCGGAGGAGTGGCGGCACTCCGACAGTGCCATTCCCTGACCCGAGTTCTGGAGGGCACACGCGGAGGCAGGTGGTGGCGATAGGTGATGGCCCGCCATTTTGGCTGTCCTGGTCTCTGCCTCGTCGCTCCACAGCCCCGCGATCACACCGAGCATGGTAGTGATGCCACCCATCCATCGGCGGCGATCTGGAAGCTGGAGAGTCGATTGCTGCCCCCAACACCGCATTGAAGCACGAAATAGCCCCCGATCGGCAACAATCGCCTGACTCCAAAATGGCGTCCAGGGTTGAAAACGGCCGACGGAGCCGATCCTGAATATCTGGAGACTCCTGGGGGTGTACAGCACCATCGGGACAGAGGTGAGCAGCGGACCACGCGCTTCCAGGGACAAACCTAAAGGGAATTTCTCTCTCTGCAGCAAGGACATAATGAACACACAATGGTAAACACCCAACCGTTGCTGCGGACTGCCTTTCTTCCCCCGGACTTGCTGGCTATGGCAGCACTCTGCCTGGACTTTCAGACCTGGACCTCTGTGTTCCCTGCCATTTTCTTTTTATGACTCACTTCTTCTACCTTTCTCCTCCGCCTTTTTAGCGATCTCTGACCTCCCCTCTCTGTCCTAGTGACCTCTCTATTGTCTCTCCTGATGCCTCTGACACAGTCCTCGCTGTCTTACTTGTTACTATCTGCTTCCCTCTCTGGTTTGTCTTACTTTCCAGCCCTTCTCTGTCCCTCCCTTGGTGCTGTGACTGTATATCTAGTCATATCCCCTCCCTATGTATATAGAGATAACTCTAATCACTAGTATATGCAGTAGACCGGTGCGCTCTCTCCCATTTCTATGTGACTCTTAGAGTATATCCATGTGTATCCCCTCCCTATGTATATAGAAATAACTCTAATCACTAGTATATGCAGTAGACCGTTGTGCTCTCTTCCATTCCTATGTGACTCTTAGAGTATATCCAGTCTTACCCCTTCCCTATGTATATAGAGATAACTCTAGTCACTAGTATATGCAGTAGACCGTTGTGCTCTCTTCCATTCCTATGTGACCCTTAGAGTATATCCAGTCTTACCCCCTCCCTATGTATATAGAGATAACTCTAATCACTAGTTTATGCAGGAGTCCGCTCTGTTCTCTACCATTCCTATGTGACTCTTAGAGTATATCCATGTGTATCCCCTCCCTAAGTAGATAGAGATTTCACTAGTATATGCCTAGAGTTTATCGATTTGTATCTCCTCCTTGTGTGACTTTATCTCTTGTACATTTGCAATTTTTCTCTGTTTGTACCTTTTTATAATGCATGTAATCCTAAATCCGTATGTTTTCAACTGGTTCTTATGTAAGTCAAAATTTTGCAAATTCTTTTTGTACCGTCAGTCCTTATGTTTGAAACTGGGTCCTATGTAAAGCGCTCTGACACCTTCGGGTAAAGTTCGCGCTATATAAAATCGCATAAATAAAAATAAATAAATAAATAATTCCATTGTAGGTTACATGATGATGACAGGTCTGGGAGAGTTTACTGTGACTCCATCATCCCGGGTGGAAGTGAGGGCACTGTGTAGGGTGGCTGGCCTGATGACGACAAGGGAAAACAGCAGCATGACAGCAAGTTGAAGGTCTGGTGTGGCCTCCTCTCGAGCAGTGGGAGGAAGGTCTGATCTTGCCTCCAAGAAGATGTCGGAACATCGAGTGCTGCAGGTGTTGTGGAACTTACCTATCTTGCCTGCTAGAGTGGATTCGGGTGAGGAGAATTTGGTTTTATATTATGAGGAGGAGGAGGTTGAAGAAGGTGACAAGGGGGATGAATGAGATGGTGTGATGGGGACTTGTGAGGACCCATGGGGAAATGGTCAGTGGCTGGGCGGGTACAGGCCTAAACAGGTCTCAGTTGTTTTTTTGCAGGAAAACGAGGGACGGATGGCACTGAAGTCCACGTGGAAGGAGATCGTGGAGCACAGCAGGCTGGTGGGATGGCAAGCTTTGATGGGCAAGCTAATCCTAATGCTAGGTAAGCAGGTCACGGAGGTGGTGCTGCCTGTCATGGTGTAGATACGAAGGTGGAAAGAAACACTAGAGGGTGGGATGCGACTACAGAAAAGGATATATGTGGGACCGGGTTGTGGGGACATATGACAATAAGAACACAGCAGAAAAAAGGTGGAAGGTCATCCCACACCTAACGCGGAGAAAAGTGATAAGGGGAAACCGATGGAGGACAATTCAAGACAAAGAAAAACAGGGAAATGGGGACAAGGTACGACAGGAAGAGAAAGATGGTGATAAAAAGAGTGCAAAAAGTTCAGGAAAAAGAAGTTGCCCTATGTGGGAATAGCAAAACTATTGGGTGTGCACTTGATGGGTTCAAGGAAAGAGAGGATTTGAAAGGGGGAACACATGGAGGTCTCTTAACTTCTGCCCAGAGAAGTTATGGCTAAGAAAGAATTGAAGGAGGAGGAATACAAGCTGGCGAAGCACCCAAGGGTGCCAGTGACTATTGAAAACTTCACGGCAGCTTTTCGTATATATGCCAATGTTTTCTGTGAGAAATTTCCTCAGACGTGCTTAGGTTTGTTCAAATATATAGACGTTATCAAAAAAACTCACATTAATTTTGGGGGTTATGCTTGGGTGTGTTATGATGATGATTTATGTGTTAGACTGGCAGAATATGCAGAAGGAAAGTGGAAGGAACTAGACAATGACCTAGGGTTACACACTATGAGGCCAGCATGACCGGCGCCGAATGGGGAGGTGCTTCGGCACCAAGACTGCTCCAAAGTGACAGCTTTACAGTTGCTCGAGGTGTTGTGCTGTGCGTTAAACATGTTGGGCTTGCCAGCAAAAGATTATAGGATGCAATCATTTCAAATCAGGGCCACCACTGAGGAGTGTAGATTGGGATGCAGCAAGGACAGGATAATGCAATTGGGGAGATGGTCATCAGAGGATTACTCGAGTTGTGTTACATGGAGGGAAAAGAACAGTGACTTAGGCCTAATTGTGTTATTGTTTCATCATAGATTCCATTCATGGGCCGACAGCGGAGAATTTGACTGTATAGATTAAGGAACACTCCATCATCAAGTGGGTCGAGGGACAAGTGAGATTGCGTCGACATGGGACAAATTGGGTTCAAAGGAACATGGGGTGACAATGAGTTGGTGGGGGAAAAGAGGTAATGCAATGGCAAGCATTGTTCCATAGCTCAATGCTTTGCTTAGGGGGGGCATCTGTCCAGCCATTTTTGCAATCCACTTGCGGGAAAATGCTCTGTGGAAAGAAAAGGGTATAGCATTGCTTAAGGTGGACTTGAGAGAGATTAAAAGCTTGTGGTCAGGCACTTGTGGACAAAGCTGATCCCAAGAATAGCTTGAGAAGGAGTGAAGAGGCTGGCTGAAATTGATAAGTTGAGGTGGAAGTTGAATAGTGAAATGCAGATGTTTTCTACAGCAGAGGGGATTGGTAGAGTTGTACACCCAAATTTGAAGTATGATGTGGCACACTTCTACAGAGGAGATGGTTCTTATGAATGGATCTGTATTTGATGCAATTTAGAGAGGCTTTATCAGTGGCACTAGGTCTTAAATTGTGGTAATAGAAGAATCAAGCTCGAAGGGCATTGTCATTGTTATAGTGAAAATGTTCTTGGACTGTTGGTGAGGCAGAAAAACTTGAAAGTTTTTCTAAGTGGCGGTTGAGGGAGACATTTTAGCATGGTTTCAAGCAGTGTTATTGTTGTGGGGTGTTGCAGGCAGTTTGTAAGGAGGGGGGAGCAGGTAGTGCCCTGCAGAAGGCAGGAAGTTGAAGCTTGACAGTTTAAGGCTATAAGCAGTTCAGAAGGTAGAGTAGAGTTGTCAGGACAGGCAGCTAAGATGGGGGCTTTTAGGGGAAAGATAACTAGGGAGGGGGGTAGATTAATATGTTAGGCATTAATATGATGCATAGTGAGGTTTCAGTTTTGTAAGGCATTTACCTATGGTTATATATCAGTTGTGATGTGCACTTGTCTCATTAAAGCATCCTTTTCCCCACCTATGAAAGCTTCAGTTGTAGTTATGTTCCCTATAGCAAACACAAGGAGATGATGGAGGGCGGGTTGAAACTTTTCTGACACTCACCCCAGTCACAGATCTGGGTTGAATCCATCATCATTCTTTAGCTTTTGTGTTTGCTATGTTCCCTATAGCACAAAGTGGTCAAAAAGAAAACACTCTGCACATTTTCACAAAAAGCGCTCTAAAACGTGTAGGATTTTCAAGCACTTGAAAGCATCTACATATTTAAGAAGGCATACTCTTTCATGTTTCAAATGTATATAGAATATTTCTTTAGCTCCAACTTCCATTTCCTCATCCTACCGCTTCCCAGAAGAATCTAAGTCATATTTTATGAGTGAGAATCTACTTGAAAGGTGCCTGAAAAGTAATTTCAAAGTTACACAGATCTCTATCTCAGGCTCCAGAATTGCAAAGCTATGTTTCATGTTTGGCAGATTTTACATGCTCAGATAGCAGAGCAAACCTTCAATTTACACTTTCAGGCACCAGAGGTTAAACCAATTTTACCGGCTCAGACCTCAAACTGCAGTGCTGGTAATATCATATAAGCAGCTATCAATGAAGATGATAAAAGTCAGTCACATATTCATGAAATAACGTGTTTCCTTAGCAGCACATGCTTTCTGGTCCTAAGCAAAATGCATAAAATCTGTCTTCCAACCTCTGCAAGCATTTACACTAAACCCACTGTATCTAAATATGGTTTCGAAAAAATTCCAAACATCAGATTGGCATTTTCATACTTAACTTCCACATGCTAGCTTTTATTTTGGGTAAACAACTAATTTCCCCTTAAGAAATAGCATGTCATCTGAATTTTTTTATCTCCAAATACCATATATTCAATTTTAAGTAAATGCACAAGATTGGACTTTTTGCATCCCCCTTCAGAGGTCCCGGGGCAAGCAGGAGCTACTGGCCCAACCATGTTATTTGAGACATTTTAACCCTGATGATGTGGGGCCTGTCCTAATAAGGGTTCTGAGCAACTGGACCAAGTACCACTTCAGCACTTGACTCTCAGTGGTAACGAGGGTTGAGCAGTTAAGGCTTCTCAGAGAGGAGGTAGCTGTTGGGTGGACACAAGCTCTTAACTCAAAAAACATCCAGCAACCCCCTATAAATAATTGCCCAACCAAATACTTGCTTTTATGTAAAAAAGGAGTATTTATCTAGAACAAAAATAATAATACAGCACACCACACATAATTGACACAGTCTTCATGAGGAAGGCATGCTAGCGTTACCTAGATCTGCTTTCGAGTCCCACTTTTTTATCTAAGGACTCTGGTTATTCCCCATATACACAAGGCATTCTCCACACAACGCCCTGCTAGTGAGTTAAATTATTAAAACTTTCACATTAACTTTGAGAGTGTCAAAGTGTCCCAGCATCACAGAGCTTCATTCAGAGCAAGTCTCCACCAATGCCCAACGTCCCTGTATGTAGTCTTATTGTGTTTTGGGGTGTCTAAGAGCCCATCTCAGGCCCATCGGTGAGCAGAAATTCTGCAGTCAAGGTGGCAGCAGCCCACGTGTCACACAGTGAGTGTTTCTGTCTCCAGTGGCAGGTCCTGGGTAATCGTGGACTCAGTGGATGATTTGTTGGTCTTCTTCTGTGGGTCACAACCTGCTTATTCTTCACAGATTTACACTTAACTAGGGCGATGGCCCTCTCACTTCACCACATCCCCCTGCTGGCATACAGGGGTTACACACACCAGCACATGGGGCAAAGGCCTCTTCAGGTCAATGCACGGGGCGATGTCTCTCTTTTCATTACAGTGATGCACCAGGGATCCCATCTGGCATAAGTGGGTCACAACATCACAATATGGTGACAACCCTCTTCAGGTCATGGTGCTGCACAGGGTGACCACCCTACTCTCGTCACAGCATGGCACCAGATGATGACCCAAACTCTTCACTGTGACCACCCACCTGGTGTATAGGTGTTGTAGACTATGCACATGGGCAATGGCCTGATCGGCGCAACGTTCCAGTCTTCTTTGCAGCCTTGACATGCATATGGGGGTCACCTTATGACACACAGGTAGCCAACCCAATCAGTAGACTGATTCTGACCGGCCAGAATCTCACATTCAACTTCTCTGGATCCACTCAGCAGGATCCCCACTGGACCCCGCTCCTGCTAGATGATCTCCTTCTCCTCACAGGGTCCACTGGTCTTGGGTCAGGCAGAAACTGGCGCTCAAGGTCAAGTGTTCTTGATTCTCCTGGGTGATGTCCCCTGGCTGTTCCTTCCTACATTGTGTGCCCCTCCCCCAGACCTCAGGAATTGAGCAATACTCAAATCTGCCTTGGGGGGCTCCTCTACCCCCACATGTTTCTCCAACATGCCCTTCATACGCACACATATATCTGTGCAAGCACATGCAGGCTTCAATGTACTGCACCACTTCACAAGTACACATATATCCCAGCTTGCTCACACAGACACGTGCTGTCTTCCGTGTATGTCAACACTCACAGGTTCACATTCATCCCCAGTGCGTTCATGCAGTAATGTGCTATCTTTCATATATGGCAGCACTCACAGGTACCCATACATCAAAGCATGCACACTCAGACACAGGCGCTCTGTGCAGTGCAGCATTCATCCTAATGTACGTCAAGGGCGAATAAAGCAAATATCACCAGACCACGATAGGGCCAGCAGGCCCACTCCTCTGACAAAGGTAAAACAGCCTGTTCCCTCTACTTACCATAATTAATAAAAACACAGTATGCTGCCACCACCGCGCTCATGCTATCTAAATGAAGTAGCCTCTCACCAAACTAGGGTAGCACTTTGAGCACCCCTCCAGGTCTAAGAAAGACTGCAATCCATGAGACAGGCTTAGGTCGTGGTGCACTTGCATAATCCATACTCGCACAAAACCAAAAATCGTTACCAAGGAATCAGATATCACCAAAACTGGGGCACACAGCTGAAGAGTATATGTTCATTACTATAAGAGGGACTTCTCCACCGAAACAGAACTTTAAAAAAAAACTTGTCATATTTATTGAGTATTCATATGGACCACAACCACACCTAATGTGTTTCACTTAACTATGCCATTGCATTCTTGTAATGTGAATCACATACTAGAGAGTCACCACACCCTAGATGGCATCCTTATGTCTTGGACACCAATCATGGGCCATTGATGGCAAACATAGGTTAGTAGAATCACTAATATGTGTTCGGTGGAGTTGGAATATCTAGAACGACCAGCTTAAGGCAAGCCTACCATAATGTGAAGGATGTAAAATGTTTGACACGCTCACCAATATTGGTGATCAGGATTTATAATAGGATACCCACAATATGCCTAGGAAGGGATACCAATTCTCCAAGGATCACAAACATGAAAATTGCAATAACCATAAATACCCACAATCAGCCAGCCATGCAAAGTTTCATTATTCTTGTCTTGCCAATCAGGTGGACCATCATTGTGTGGATACCCCTTTATTTTTTTGCAGGCAGCAGAGCAGCATAATTCAAACCCCAGTGAGCTAGTCACATCCGATTTGAGATAATGCCCCTTTAATTGAAGCACCCATAGGCATCTGACTACTCTGCCTACTGGCAAATCCAGTCATACCTGCACTCACACTCTGTGCCTAAACCCATTCTATACGATTTATAAAAAAAAAGTTAGAGTGATAACTGTAAGGTGGAGTCATGTAAGAAGTCCAAGCAAGGTATTTTACATTATCAATATGTGATCATAAACTAACAAAAGACATGAATTAATGGTGAAGTAGAGCACAACCAAGAGTAGCAACCACATGGACGAATACGGATGCAATGCTCTTGTGCTGGGTACCATCGGGATCATGCTGTGCAGGTGGTGAGTGAGTCATATTCATGCTGAAAGTACCAGATGAGAGGTGCTTGAAAGCTTCGTCACCACTAGCTTTATCCCCTTGTGATGGCATCCTGTGACCTTTGAACTTGTATGCTAATGAGATTACAGAATGTGACGAATGGATTTGCAAAGCATTTTGCGGCAGCCTCCTTTCATAAATGAGTGTGAACATATGCACTGTTCTAGGTAAAATAAGAATCCTACTGTTATGGCTATCTCTGTATATTTATTGAGCATAAAGTGAGTGTGAAATTTTTTGGCAAGGGGCGGCGGTGTGATTTTGCACACACTATTTGACTTTCACATAAGGGGTTTTGTAATTCTTTCAATAATCTACGCTCCACATGTTCTTATTTCATCCTGGAAATCAAATAGAGGTGCTGCTTTGGTAGTAATGGGAATGCACGTATAGGCCCAATGTATGACCATTCCATTTTTAAAGTCGCAAATTACATTGTTTTGCGACTAGCAATTTGCAACTCGCAAAATGGAATGTACAACAGTGTCTCAGACACTGCCATTTTTAATAGGGTCGCTGAAGACCTACCTCATTAATAATAATAAGGTAGGTCATAATTTGTAACGCCTTATGAATCTCACTTATCACAGGTATGGTGGCCTGCTGGGGCCAGCAGAACACCATGTCTGTGTTTGCTTTTTAAATAGAGGGAGAGGAGTTGGCCTAACGGCTAGGGCGCTAGACCTCGGACCTGGGGATCGGGGTTCGAGTCTCGGTAACGACGTCAAAACCTCCTGTGATTCTGGGCAAATCACTTAATCTCCCAGTGCCTAAAAATGAATGTGTGTCCGTCCTCATGTAACATAACTGGTGCTATGTAAAGCGCACTGATACCTGATTTGGTTCGGGTCTAGTTCGCGCTATATAAAACTCTGAATAAATAAAGCATCATTTCTTTTTTCAAATACAGCCGGTTTTCCTTAAATGAAAAGGGGATGCTTTTAAAAGAAAAAAATGTTCTTTTCATTTTTATCTTACAAAATATTTTCACATACATTCACAAAGGCAAAGGGGTCCCCTGGGGACCCTTCCCAATTGCAATTGGCTTACCACCTACTTGAAGTAGGTGGTAACTACAATTGTTTTGTCGCAAAACAATTGTACATACTACTGCGACTTGCTATTGGGAAGGGACGCCCTTGGCACACCCCTTCCTAATTGTGACTCTCAAACCCTATATTGCGAGTCGGTAATAGATTGCAGACTCGCAAGATAGGGTTTGTGCAAGCCATTTTAGCTGTCACAAATGGCCCGATCTTCTGTTTGCAACCGCTGAATAAACAGTTGTACATCTGGCCCACAGTGACTGTCAAAAGAATATGTTGAGCCTGGATGGACACACCCCCTTAAACTTCAGTAATTTAAATACGAGTGCAACATAAAGTTCAATCACATGTAACAGAAGGGCAATGTTGATAGAAAACTAAACATACACATGGTGTACTAGTGGCCAAAGCTCCCAAAGTAAATTCGATTTTTGTAGATATAAAAAGTAGCTGGTTTTTTAGTGGGTCACATGTCACTGGCTAAGTTAATTCATACACCCAAATGGCCAAGGCCTGAGGTATGTAGGTATGGTGTAAGGGTGTAGTTAATTCATAACAAGATTTGACTAGAAACCAACGGTAGCAGGCCCTACCTGATCACGGCCCTGGGCAGCGGGACACCATACCGCCACACAGCCGCTTCCACATCGCGGCCGGGGCTTCAGGGGCCTGAGGAGAACTACAGCCCCCAGCATGTTTGGCAGCGTCCACGCCCACTTCCCGGCAGTTTCGCGCCGGGAGGCGCTTAAGTATAGGAGGCTCCCTCCGCGTCGCGGACGCGCGCGGGCGGCACCGGGCTGAGCCAGGGCAGAGGGCGGGCCATCTGTGGCCATCAGAGGCCAGAGGAGGCCGGGCTGGGCCACGGACTTTGATTCTTCATTCAAGGACTTGCACTTCCAAGTGAGACTTTTATCACATTTCATTGGTTCAGGGGTAAAGTGCTTTTGAAGCTTTTGAAGGTTGTTGACTTATCCTTTACACTGACGATGTCTAAAGCAAAGCAAGATAGGACCACATCTGGGCTAGGTACTATGGATAACTATCTGGTTAAAAAGGTAACACAGATCAATAGCGACCGCAGGGCCTCATTAGGTCGTGGAAAGGATCGGGTGCCAGACGATGATATATCGTTATTAGCTGCAGACCTAGTCATAGCTGATATACCTGAGGTGAGCAATAGGTCTTTCATAGCGGTTGAAGCGCAGGTTCATGCTGACTTTCAAGAAAATGTATCCTACATATCTATTGAGGCATCAGAGCAGCCTTTGCCTTCTCCTTCCCCTAGACCAGTGAGAACATGTAGAAAGCCACTGACCAAATGCGGGGGGAAGCATGAAAAGAAATTCTAGTGGACCCGATTCACATGTAGGTAATAATGTAGCTGGCATAAACATTAATTTGGAGCAATTTGCCTTATTGATCAGTACCCTTGAAGAAAAATTAGAGGCAAAGATTGTAGAGTTAATGAAACCTCTGACAGCTAAATTGGATAGTGTGGCCCTAGAAGTCAATAGACTAGGTGCACTGATAACAACACACCTGTCATCTACCCCAGCCGTAAAACCTAAGGCTGTGGAGAAGGGTCATAATAGAGATGGGCAGGGTACTGGAAGAATGCCTTCACAGCAGAATAGTCAGAAAATTGCTGTAATTGAATCTGCACCACTTAGTTCTACATCTTTAACCGGTCAGAATAAACAGGCTTTATTAGCTCCTGAGAGTAACCCGGATATTAGACAAGTAAACAAAAGTCGCTACATCAATCTTCCTCCTGATTGTGCACCTTATGTGGCTGTTTTAACAAATGTGCCGCCCATTGATTTTCACCCAGCTCAGCCATTTGAGGAATCCCATGATTCATTAAAAAATAAAACGGTATCATGGTTGAATAATAAATGTGGCTTCCCAATTGCATACTCTGACCAAATTTTGTCAACTCGAAGGGTGAACTGGATTGTCCCGTCCTTAAAAACATCTAGTGGGGATTGTGTCGTAGTTAATTTTAAACATCCCCAACACGTGGCTACAGTTTTATTAAGAGCAGCCTCTTTAATTCAGAATGCGAACAGTGTGTGTGTACGTCCACTTGGTTACTTTTATACCCATCTAATTAAAACCCCTCCTCATCGTGGGAAAACTAGTTCATTTATCCCTACTCAGCCTCCGGTTCCTGAACCTGCATACCGGTACAATGTTGATAATCATGGCATGAATGGGTTCAATGTTGTAACGCAGAATAGATTTGATTTACTCTCAGGCCTGGAGGCGTGCGATTGACGTGAGAAATCTGATGGACAAGTAACAGAGACACTGAATGAAATGGGACATGAGGAAAGCACACGGGCAAAACTGAATGGGAACAATGTAATTTCCTGGAACATTGCTGGATTGGGTGCTAAGATGGAGGACTTCAACTGGATTAGGTACATCAAGCAGTTTCAGGTTATCTGTTTGCAGGAGACTTGGTCAGTCGAATGTAGCCACTTTTTGGTAAGCATGGGCGTAAAATCCGCTCCGATTGCGGATTTTTCGGATTTTCGGCAAATTCGCAATCCGCGAACTCTCGCGAATTTGTCGAAAATCCGTGAATCCGCTCGCGGCGGATTTTTTGCTTGGTTGCGGCGCGCGGCGTGGTGCACGGCGTTCACTTTCCGTCATTTAGCGTTTGCCGAGTTGTTTTTCTTTGCGAGTGCCGCTCAATTTTGGATCTTGCTGCGTGATCCCGCGGGAGTTTGGCGCCCGCGAATACGTAATCGCGGCTTGCCACCTTGCACAGCACACCTCGCGAGAGTTCGCAATTGCGAACACGTAGTTGCGGCGGAAAGGAACAATCTCGCACTCGCGAAATAGAGATTTAGCAATTCTGCACAAGAAAATCACCAGCAAACAGGATAAACCTTCAGAAAATTATGATTTTTATCAGAATCACTGCTCAGGTTGACATTTGCATGGCCTTTTTTTTTGCAAGGAGTCCATTTTGGGGGGGGGGGGAAGGAAGTGCCCCACAGTCTCCAACTTCCTGTTCCTGTCCAGCAGGCTCCTCCCAGTGCTTTGTCCATCTCCTGGTCACTTTCATTTGGATCTGGAGCTGGAAGGATTACTTTTTGTGGGTGCTGCTGGATATTTGGATTTGAGGCCTTTTTGACTGTCTTTGGATCACTTTTGGATTAGAAATCAACTTTCACAAGTAAGTTTGTTTGGGGCATTACAGTTGCTGCAAGTACAATTTTGGAACTTTTTCAGAACATTAAATAAATTATATTGTGGGTAGCCACAGTATCCAGTAGGACCAGGGTTGGTTAGGGATGCATGATACAACTGTTTTGTTGAATTTAAACACCATTGAGGCCATGGATGGGCTGGGATTGTGCTGATTTTATTGTTTTTTGTCGTTTTTTGGGGGCTGCTGGTGTGGCCTTTTGCCCAGGGGTGGTGGTGCATGGACTGAGTGTGCCTGTGGTGTGGTCTCACTCTCTTTAATGTAAACATCATGGATGGCATTGGATTGTGGTGATTTCTGGCTGTTTTTCTGTTTTTTTGGGGTGTACTGTTGATGTGGACTGGCCATGTGGGTGGTGGTGGTGGCCATCTTGAGTGCTGCTGGCTGGTACAGGCAACATGTGCTTGGGGTGTAAGGGGCCATTTTGAGGAGAGGCAGTGTCTGAGGCCTGCACTTATTTTGCCTACTTTTCATCCATTATGCCCAGGGGTAGTGAGTGTTGCATGGGCCTAGTGTTTCTGAGGGGTGTCTTCTTGAATTTAAACACCATTGAGGCCATGGATGGGCTGGGATTGTGCTCATTTTATTGTTTTTTGTCGTTTTTTTGGGGCTGCTGGTGGGGCCCTTTGCCCAGGGGTAGTGGTGCATGGACTGATTGTGCCTGTAGTGTGGTCTCACTCTCTTTAATGTAAACATCCTGGATGGCATTGGATTGTGGTGATTTTTGGCTGTTTTTCTGTGTTTTTGGGGTGTACTGTTGATGTGGACTGGCCATGTGGGTGGTGGCGGTGGCCATCTTGAGTGCTGGCTGGTACAGGCAACATGTGCTTGGGGTGTAAGGGGCCATTTTGAGGAGAGGCAGTGTCTGAGGCCTGCACTTATTTTGCCTACTTTTCATCCATTATGCCCAGGGGTAGTGAGTGTTGCATGGGCCTAGTGTTTCTGAGGGGTGTCTTCTTGAATTTAAACACCATTGAGGCCATGGATGGGCTGGGATTGTGCTGATTTTATTGTTTTTTTGTCGTTTTTTGGGGCTGCTGGTGGGGCCTTTTGCCAAGGGGTAGTAGTGGTGCATGGACTGAGTGTGCCTGTAGTGTGGTCTCACTCTCTTTAATGTAAACATCATGGATGGCATTGGATTGTGGTGATTTCTGGCTGTTTTTGTGTGTTTTTTTGGGTGTACTGTTGATGTGGACTGGCCATGTGGGTGGTGGTGGGTGGCCATCTTGAGTGCTGCTGGCTAGTACAGGCAACATGTGCTTGGGGTGTAAGGGGCCATTTTGAGGAGAGGCAGCGTCTGAGGCCTGCACTTATTTTGCCTACTTTTCATCCATTATGCCCAGGGGTAGTGAGTGTTGCATGGGCCTAGTGTTTCTGAGGGGTGTCTTCTTGAATTTAAACACCATTGAGGCCATGGATGGGCTGGGATTGTGCTGATTTTATTGTTTTTTGTCGTTTTTTTGGGGCTGCTGGTGGGGCCTTTTGCCAAGGGGTAGTAGTGGTGCATGGACTGAGTGTGCCTGTAGTGTGGTCTCACTCTCTTTAATGTAAACATCATGGATGGCATTGGATTGTGGTGATTTCTGGCTGTTTTTGTGTGTTTTTTGGGGTGTACTGTTGATGTGGACTGGCCATGTGGGTGGTGGTGGTGGCCATCTTGAGTGCTGCTGGCTGGTACAGGCAACATGTGCTTGGGGTGTAAGGGGCCATTTTGAGGAGAGGCAGTGTCTGAGGCCTGCACTTATTTTGCCTACTTTTCATCCATTATGCCCAGGGGTAGTGAGTGTTGCATGGGCCTAGTGTTTCTGAGGGGTGTCTTCTTGAATTTAAACACCATTGAGGCCATGGATGGGCTGGGATTGTGCTGATTTTATTGTTTTTTGTCGTTTTTTTGGGGCTGCTGGTGGGGCCTTTTGCCAAGGGGTAGTAGTGGTGCATGGACTGAGTGTGCCTGTAGTGTGGTCTCACTCTCTTTAATGTAAACATCATGGATGGCATTGGATTGTGGTGATTTCTGGCTGTTTTTCTGTGTTTTTTGGGGTGTACTGTTGATGTGGACTGGCCATGTGGGTGGTGGTGGTGGTGGCCATCTTGAGTGCTGCTGGCTGGTACAGGCAACATGTGCTTGGGGTGTAAGGGGCCATTTTGAGGAGAGGCAGTGTCTGAGGCCTGCACTTATTTTGCCTACTTTTCATCCATTATGCCCAGGGGTAGTGAGTGTTGCATGGGCCTAGTGTTTCTGAGGGGTGTCTTCTTGAATTTAAACACCATTGAGGCCATGGATGGGCTGGGATTGTGCTGATTTTATTGTTTTTTGTCATTTTTTTGGGGCTGCTGGTGGGGCCTTTTGTCAAGGGGTAGTAGTGGTTCATGGACTGAGTGTGCCTGTAGTGTGGTCTCACTCTCTTTAATGTAAACATCATGGATGGCATTGGATTGTGGTGATTTCTGGCTGTTTTTCTGTGTTTTTTGGGGTGTACTGTTGATGTGGACTGGCCATGTTGGTGGTGGTGGTGGTGGCCATCTTGAGTGCTGCTGGCTGGTACAGGCAACATGTGCTTGGGGTGTAAGGGGCCATTTTGAGGAGAGGCAGTGTCTGAGGCCTGCACTTATTTTGCCTACTTTTCATCCATTATGCCCAGGGGTAGTGAGTGTTGCATGGGCCTAGTGTTTCTGAGGGGTGTCTTCTTGAATTTAAACACCATTGAGGCCATGGATGGGCTGGGATTGTGCTGATTTTATTGTTTTTTGTCGTTTTTTTGGGGCTGCTGGTGGGGCCTTTTGCCAAGGGGTAGTAGTGGTGCATGGACTGAGTGTGCCTGTAGTGTGGTCTCACTCTCTTTAATGTAAACATCATGGATGGCATTGGATTGTGGTGATTTCTGGCTGTTTTTCTGTGTTTTTTGGGGTGTACTGTTGATGTGGACTGGCCATGTGGGTGGTGGTGGTGGTGGCCATCTTGAGTGCTGCTGGCTGGTACAGGCAACATGTGCTTGGGGTATAAGGGGCCATTTTGAGGAGAGGCAGTGTCTGAGGCCTGCACTTATTTTGCCTACTTTTCATCCATTATGCCCAGGGGTAGTGAGTGTTGCATACTTGCATGTCCCTAGTCTTTCTGTGGGGTGTCTTCAATGTAAACATCATGGATGGCATGGGATTGTGCTCATTTTTCTGTGTTTTGTCGATTTTTTGGGGTGTATAACTGAACTGATGTTCCTCTGTCTTCCATTGCTTTTAGGTGCACAAGACTCAAGAGAACCACCAGTGCCAGGAAGAAGTCCTGCAGCGGTGTGTGTGTGCAGCATAACGTCACGCGACGTCACGTCTGGACACAGACAACTCTGCAACTCGTGCAACTGCTGCCTGCTGTTCTGACCTGCTCTGAAGAAGATGGCCCCAAAAAAAGTAACCCGCAGCTCCTCTAGCAAGAAAGGTGCCAGTAAGGAGCAGAAGAAGCAAGTTACCAAGGAGACTGGTGTGCCGCCCGCCCCTTTTTTTGGTGGTAAAAAAAAAAGTATGCCTGCAGCAGCAGCGGGATCTGCTGGGGACCAAGCTGGCAGCAGCACCCCCGCTCCATTGGGCTCAGTGCCACCACCACCACCACGCCAACTTAAGTCCAAGCCCTTGAGTGCTGCAGAGGCAGCCAGTATAGTTGTTCAATCACCATCGACCAGTGATGTTGGCTCATCGCAAGAAAGCAGCAGCAATGTCACTCAATCAACACAGGTTGTTGTAGCTCATCTGACGAGTGTTGAACAACCACAGCCGCAACAACAATCACATGTGCAAGTACAAGCCCAAGTACATGTGGAAGGAGAGGCAGCGCAAGGAGATGCGCAAGCAGAGGTGCATGGAGGGTCACAAGTGCCCACAATAGTTGTCCCTCCCGAAGTAGGGGCACATCAGGAAATCGACAATCAAGGCGAGGTATCATTTGAGGAAGCCACTCCTCCTGATGATCCTTCATTGTCTTCCACACCCCTAGCAAGGAAGAGATCAAGGGTGGTGTCTACATCTTCTTCAAGCACACCTCCTTCTGATGATACGGATCAAACTTGGGAACCAGCACCACTGCCGTCTGGGAGTGAGGCACACCATGATCCGACAAAGGTAGTTAAGCGTAAAAGGAAGCTCGTCCAAAGTCTCAGAGTTATGGAGTGTGATGAGGCTCAACAAGAAGTGGCGGATACTGCTGCTGATGAAGACTCTGCCAACGACGACCCAGTCATCATAAAGGTCACTGCAGCCCCAGCGGGCTTGCAGCAAACAGACATTTTGACCCTAGCCCGAAGAGCTGCTGAGCGTGATGATGATGATGTTGTCGATGAGGAGGCAGTGGAAACACCACAATCATTGGAGTTAAGTAGTACACCAACTCGTCCGGCTTCCATATTTCTTTCTGGCAAGAAGAGACCTCCATCCACCTCGACCTTAATTAGTGGCGGTGAAAGTGCACAACGTACAAAAGTTGGGCAATCCAGATCCTCCACTTCATCTGGCATTAGCTTCATGACCACCACCACCAGTATCGCCGCCTCCTCCAGGTCCCACAGACACTTCAAGTCCCCAGTTTGGGACTTCTTTACTGTTTGTCAAAAAAATCCAAAGTTTGCCATTTGTACCCTTTGTAAGGTTGCAGTTAGTCGTGGTAAGCCAGGTACCAACTATGGTACCGGAGGCCAGAGAGGTCATCTTAGGAGACAGCACACTGTCCAATGGTTTGCGCACCTAGATGCGATCAAGAAAGGCCGAATTCAAGGAAACGTTGATGTTGCATCTGATGATGACGAGGAGGAAGAAGACGTGTCAAACACTTCCCTTACACCCAGTACCCCTGTCAGCAGCACACCCAATGTGAGGCACACTAAGAGTGTTGGAGCGAGTGAGACACCAACGCACAAAAGTTCACCAGCGAGCAAAATTGGGTCAACAAAGTCATTATCAGCCCGTAAATGCTTGGTCCAGGGCAACATTAGAACAATGCTTACTTCAGACGTGCCATATGAACGCAACCACCCACTGACGCGTCTGTATAACACTAACCTGGCTAAAATGCTGGCTGTGGACCTTCTCCCTTTTTCTTTTGTAGAAGCGGTAGGTTTTCTAGAATTAGTGGCAACGCTCTGCCCTAAATGGAAGGTTCCTAGCCGGTTCTATTTTGCCAGAGTTGCGGTTCCAGCACTACATGAAGATGTGCTGGAGGCGATTGGGGCAGCTTTGCAGAAGAGTGCTGTTCACACAATACATCTGACAACAGACATGTGGACCAGTGGCGCAGGCGCTGATTACATGTGCATCACTGCACACTGGGTCTCTTTTTCAGGTGTTAAAGCAAAGCTAAACGCAGGTGTTGACCCGGACAAAGTTTTCAAAGCTGCTCGGAAACATGCAACACTAGCCATGTTTGGCTTGGAGAAAAGTCACACATCCCAAAACATTTTGGACGAGTTTGACAAAAAGGTCTTGAAAATGCTATCCCCAAAAAAACGCCAGATTGGTTATGTTTCCACGGATAATGGCGCCAATGTAGTTAAGGCCATGGCGCTGGGTCGCTATTTTAGAGTGCCGTGTTTGGCGCACTGTATCAACCTGGTAGTTCAAAAATTCTTGAGACAGTGCAGCGTTCGCGGTAATGGCCACCTGCCGCAAAATGTGCAACCATTTCAGCCATTCTTTTAAGGCCCGGAAGCATCTGAGGAGGCTGCTACTTCAAAGTCGAATACCAGTGAAAGCACTCATCCAGGAGGTGGCAACACGTTGGAACTCAACCTTCTACATGCTTGAGCGTCTGTATGAGCAGTATACGGTACTCGATCACTATTTCTTCACAGAGGGTACATCTCAGAAGGAGGACATGCGGATGGGTGCGGCGCAATGGGACATAGTTAAAAGCCTGACAGACATGCTTCGTCCTTTTGATTTCTTCACGCGTGCAGTCAGCCAGGAGGACTGTAATTTGGGAAAAGCTATCCCATTGTTGTGCATGCTGGAGCACCAACTGATGGCGGTGTCTTCTGAGTTTGAAAAAGATGAAAAAAAAAAAGACCATTTTATTTTGTCTGAGAAATTATTAGAGCGCCTACGTGGTGATGAACGTCTTCAAAAGATCAAGTCAGAACAGCATTACATTTGTGCTACTATTCTGGGTCCACGCTACAAAAAGGCGCTGGCAGGCGAAGCATTCTTTCCTTTTGCTGATGCAGATGTTCAAAAGTACAAACATTGGTTAGCCTGGTCAGCCAAGAGGTTTGAAAAAGAACGGCAGGTTATTGAAGGAGAAGACAGTACATCAGCATCAGCAGGCCATCCCCAGTCACAAGAATCCACTTCTGCACCTGTGGCTGGGGCACAAGTGACCTCTCAGCCATTAAAGACACCGGCAAGTGGATCATCTGCACCACACACAATGACAACACTAACAGTGGCTGCGGAGGAGGATTGGCTAAGTTTGATGGGGTATGGTTCTCGAAAAAATGTCACAGGCACAGCAAAAAGTAAGCAAAGTGGAGGAACAGTTGATGACCTTGAGTCGATGGTGCAGGACTATCTGAATGACTCAACAGAGGTCTTTCTTAATGATGAGCCATTGCAGTATTGGCATGGGAAAAAACAATTGTGGCCAGAGCTCTCCAACCTGGCTATAAACTATTTGCCTTGCCCACTCGCAAGTGTGTCTTCTGAACGTGTTTTCAGTGCTGCTGGTGGCATTGTAACTCCCAAACGGAGCCGCCTCTCGCCCCAAAATGTGGAGCGGCTGACAATGATCAAGATGAATCAGCACCTCATACCACCAGATTACAAAGTACGAGAAAGCACGCCGCATGAAGACGAGGAGGACGGCAACGTAGATGAGGGGATTTGTTCGCTGTTCGGTGGCACTGACCTCATCCTGCCTGAATTCGCAGAGTATGATGACGAAATCTTCTTCTTATTCCCTGACACCGAGCCCTGAAAATGAGACAATGAATAAAGAACTTTCTTTTTCGTCCTTATTCACTTTTATTCCTGTGTGTCTCTCTTTCTTTGTTTTGCACAGTTAATTTAATTCAAACTTTAATCACCTAATCCCAAAAACAAGACCATCAGCAGAACTGTCTTCACTTGTTTGCTTATTGATTTGAAGGTGCCACAGTCTACATTCATCAGGTTCACAAGTTCTGAAGAACATGCTCCTCTATCCTCCTCCTCCAGACTGCGATTTCCCTCAAAGCAGAGTGCTGGATTACGCCCAATGAAGAAAGACTCAGCACTTGTGGGGGTGTTGTACTTCTTTGCGGGTGAGTTGACGGATTTGGGCCCATTGCTGTGAAGCTCTAATAATGGACAAAAGTGTTTTGGACCAAATATGAGGTGGAAATTTCTTGCCATTTTTGCTGACTTGCTTGCCTTTGAGGTGCTGTTTGGCGGGGTTCCGGGTGTTTGTGGGTGATTTTTGGTGTCTGGGAGCACTGCTGCGACAGTCTAATCTTGATTGCATTTGCTTTTCAGGAAATCCGTGGTGGAAAACAGGAGTTATGATGATTGATGATGACCTAGCTGCACAGCGCCGCGTTTGGACCGAAGGCCGAGAGATATTGTAAGTATGAGATTTAGCTTTTTCGCTGTTTGGGGGTGTTGTCGGGTGGTTTTTTGCAGGTGGGTTGGCGAGTCTTGCCTGGGGCATTCCTGGGAAGGCCTAATACCGGATAGAAGTGTTTTGGACAAAATCCTTAAGGAACAGCCTTTTTTTTGCTATTTCTTCTGACATCTTGTTCAATGTAGCGTTTTGGGGGGCTTCCTGCTGTTCGTGGGTGGGTTGCGGCCGGGGTCTCTGTCGAAGCACTGCTGCGACAGTCTAATCTTGATTGCATTTGCTTTTCAGGAAATCCGTGGTGGAAAACAGGAGTTATGATGATTGATGATGACCTAGCTGCACAGCGCCGCGTTTGGACCGAAGGCCGAGAGATATTGTAAGTATGAGATTTAGCTTTTTCGCTGTTTGGGGGTGTTGTCGGGTGGTTTTTTGCAGGTGGGTTGGCGGGTCTTGCCTGGGGCATTCCTGGGAAGGCCTAATACCGGATAAAAGTGTTTTGGACAAAATCCTTAAGGAACAGCCTTTTTTTTGCTATTTCTTCTGACATCTTGTTCAATGTAGCGTTTTGGGGGGCTTCCTGCTGTTCGTGGGTGGGTTGCGGCCGGGGTCTCTGTCTAAGCACTGCTGCGACAGTCTAATCTTGATTGCATTTGCTTTTCAGGAAATCCGTGGTGGAAAACAGGAGTTATGATGATTGATGATGACCTAGCTGCACAGCGCCGCGTTTGGACCGAAGGCCGAGAGATATTGTAAGTATGAGATTTAGCTTTTTCGCTGTTTGGGGGTGGTATCGGGTGGTTTTTTGCAGGTGGGTTGGCGGGTCTTGCCTGGGGCATTCCTGGGAAGGCCTAATACCGGATAGAAGTGTTTTGGACAAAATCCATAAGGAAACACCAGTTTTGGCACTTTTTGTAAGTTAGGGTTCGTTAGGGTTCGCCCTAGCAGCAGGATTGCATGTGTTTCGGGGGGTTCTATTGCAACGCAGTTCTGGGGTTTTAGAGCACTGTTGGAGCGATGCTGGCTATGGATACTTTTGCTTGCTTGCAAGTGGTTTGAATACAATCCACGGTCTGTATTTGGGCCTACTGTTACTTTCAAAGTACGTTTTGTCACCATTTTTCTGCTAGGCATCGTTTTTGGAGATCTGATTGGGGGTCTTCTACATTTTTGCGACTGGCTTTAGTAAGGGTCTTGGTGGGAGCATTGCTGGGAAGGTCAAATTTTGTTCTAAAACACAGTTTACAGTACACCTACCTTGAGGGGAAAGATCCGCTATAATATTTTGGCCATACTTATTTATCCTTAAAAAGGTGACTCAGACAGAGCACGCAATTTCAAAAATATTGTACTGTCTATTAGGGAAATCAAAGTGTCACTTTTTGCACCACACAGCGTACATACCTTTCATTTATTTATCAGTGGTATTGTAATAGCACTTCCTGTTTTCAGTTCAATAATTACAGGCCGGGTTTCAGTCAACATCCGCCAGGCAGGCAGTGGACAGGGTGTCTTCTGTCAGTGGTCACCAACATTGATGGACGAAGCGTCAGCTGGAATGGAGGAGTGCCGCCAATAAGAGGAATTGTTTGCTGCATGCAACTTACTTACCAAATTCAACAGGACAACTCCAACAACATACGCAATACAGATACAGTATCCATTGTTTTATTCTATGAGTGTGACTGCATGTGCTTAGCTTTAGTTTGTACCCAAAGATTCTCTTTATCTTCAATTATTGTTTGTCCATGCTGTGCTTTTTTTTTCTTCTCTCAACAAAACCTACCCAAAAAGAAACCCCCATTCCCATCCATTTTCCAAACCCTAACCCTCTTCCCCCGGGCTGTGTTGTTTTGCTTGATGTCTGACTAAAATGACATCAATAATTCCACACACTTGCTGGGGAGGATAAGGTCATAGCAACAGGCTGGTGAAGGAATACGAGGATATCTTCGAGACTTACTCAGCTTCAGTACTATATCTTCTAGTAGTAGGAGCCAATGTCAAATAAATTCAACGCAAGTACTAGTTATACTTGCAAGCAAATACTTTACCATTTGTTAGGCTACATTATGGCACTGTTCTAGTGTACTGTCACCTGCTATATTCTCGATGGTACCGTAACCGTTGTAATGCTACAGTAAGGACAAACCAGGTTTCGTTTTCTTTTTTTCCATAGGCATGCAACTGCCACTGTGTCACACCACTAGTACCACCGCAATGAGGAAATTTCACCCGCCCAGGATTGCCAACGTTAATCCCCATTTCACGTGGAGCCAGCCCTGGGCCTAGCCCTAATTTCTAACACAAATTACAGGTAAGATAAGCGTTTGGTGGGAGGTAGTATAATGGAGTATTATTTAGGACTAGACGAGAGATTGATGGTAGTACTACTAAAGTCCTACGACTGTTCAGGAAAACAAACTTACTGTTACACCCCCGTCCCCCACCCACCAGACTGAAAAGCAGTAAAAAACAGGTATGGTCAGATAAAGTTTAAAAATGTATATTTATGTAGCCCTAACAAAATAATCTCCCTCAAGACCCACCCTAACCCCAACGATTGTCTTTGAAAAGTCCCAAAACGATCCCAACTCCCAAATCCCACCCCCCAAAAGTCTATAAAAAAAGGGCAAGGGACACTCCACTACTGGAGGGTGCTGGACCTGGTGCATTTTGCTGCATGGGCATCATACTCCTTGCGGAGGGTGGCAAGCTCGAAGCGGAGGCCCTCTACCAAGTTCTTATAGTTCTGGACCTCCTGCTCCAGGTAGGACATTCGGACTCCTAGGCGGCGTTGGCGTGCCTTGCAGCTCCTGTGGGGGGCAGCTGGTCTTTCTGTTGCTTGGTGGTGGCGGTTGTCTTGTTAGCCCGGCTCGGTCCCGCTGGAGCACTGCGCATGCTGGCGTCCCGTGGGGTCACGGAGGAGGATGCAGCGGTCCCAGTCGAGGATGTTGTTGTTGCACCGGTCGACTGCGTGCCCTCCTCCTCCTCCAGGGCCACCAGCCGCCGATATTCGGCGACAGTGGCATCCAGCCTCCATTGCCGGGCTATTCGCGCCTGCTCCCTCCGTGATGTTGATTTGGAAGGAGCAACTATATGAAGAAAGAAAGACATAGTCTGTAACCAATGCTCCTTAGCATTAATAACACAAAGTGATTGAGCCGAAAGTTGGGTCACAGTACAAGTAGCAAATTGAAAGCACAGTACATAACTATTGAGGACAGTATCTATGTAACCTCCCACTTCTGCATCCTTGCTCTAACATTAGTGGTAGTTTAATGAACAAATTCTACGACCACTATGGACTTCCATTACAGTCGACTATGACAGTACACCAGTCTTATTCTTCTTCTTCTCTCTTGTTTAGGAAAATTGGTACGTTATCTTATGCAAGCCGGCAGAATGGCAGCACAGTCAACTTGCACCCGAGAAAAACAGTTGCACACCATGATGAGTGAGACAGACTTGCGTTACTGTACCCGTCCAGTACATGCGGGTGGTGAAGCTATTACTTTTCTATTACGGGTGGCACTGAGAATACTCTGTTACAAGGGCTACTGCTTAATTAATTTACCTTTCACCCTACAGTGCAAATGAGTACTAGAAAAGGAAAATGAAGAAGCTAAATAATTTGATTATCTATCACTTCACATGGGACGTATTTGATGACATATGGGATGACTTTAGGTGCTTTGCTTAATATTGAGTGAACAGTGATACACCCACACATGAATGACGCACTACAACTAAACTAAAGTTATTAAGAGAGGTACGGAGTGTCCACCGTAATAACCAGATATATGCTGTGCTTGCAGTTGCAATACAAAGTACTGCTACTATTCATGGTAGTATTGGACACATTTACAATTTCTTTTCCTTGCCTTCCCTACACTGGAACGGACGTGCGGGTGCGGTGGTACATGCTCTTCAAGGTAACACTTAGTTCATCCAGCGACCATCTACTCTCTATAGATACACATGTGCTATCGAAGAGTCAGAGAATACCATGCTCCAGGCATCCATTCATTCAAAGTATACGCACACATACAGTTTCTGTTTCACCCACCCAGGCTGATGTCCTTCCACCCATCCTTGCTTCATCATTGACCCAGCCATGCACCATACCATATTCTTTCCTTCCCAGCCACCTCGGGGGCCAAGCAAACACATATCGTTCTTCTTTGCCAGCCATCATACAATTTCGCGTCCCACTTACTTACACCCTTCTTTCGCTTTTCGTTCATCCCATCCATCACGTTCGTCTAAGAACTTATTGGGATTCTTCTCACCAAAAACTTCACAGCTAAGTCGAAGTACATTTCGAGGAGGCTACTACCTGGTTGATTTGTAATACACCCGTGCAGAAAGCACACTATGCATTCTTCAATCTCAATAAGTAAGGAATATATAGCTTACCTGTTCCCGCCACCACCGTGCGAACCCCCACAGGACCGTCCGCCGGCTCTTGCACCGCCTCCTCCCCAGAGTCCTCCGAGTCCTCGCCCAACACCGCCACCTCCGCGCTGGCCCCGTCACCAGATGTTACACCTACAAAGTACATTTAAGAATGTTAGAATACACCACTCACTACTATATAATATTTGATCTAGGAGAAATGTTAAAAAAACAGAATACAATGTAATAATTTGTGACTGTCTACTCTAAAGTAAAAATGTCCCTTTTTCCAGGGAAGGCTGTTGTCTTGCTGCACTTTTATGCACAACTGATGAATGCTTGCTTTTTATTTTTAACACGCACCACTTTTTCTCCTAACAGACAGAAGCTTGACTCCTAAGAACACGACCAGGATCAAGTTCAAACCAGGTGAGAGCTCGGCTCGACCACAAGAAATGTGTCCAATTAATCGTCAGCACTAAGCACTTTTCCGTTTTCAGTTAAATAGTTTTATGACAAAGTAGATTTTAATAAATGTGTTTACTTTTAATAAAGCTTTTAAACTTAAATAGACTCTGTGGTTTTTGGTCCTCCAGACTAGAGTGGATGAGCTAAAGGTTTTGGAATTTTTGCAAGCATGAGTGCCTCTGACACTTCTTGACTGTGCTGTGACTCCGTACTCTCTTGTCCTGCGTACGATAATCTAGAGATCATTGGGGATCAATCATCGGTGACTTCGGGAGCTGAATGACTCTGCCACACTATCTAGTCAGTAAGGAGACAGTGCATAGAGCTATTGCTGAATAGAATGGGAGTCCAATGGAATTGCCAAATGTCCAATCTTAGTTAGCTACACAGACAGACTAATAAGAATAATCTACTAATACCACAGGGAGTCATATTCGAGCCAGGATAAGAATTTATATCCAGTCTACAAGAAGATCAAAGACGATTTAGAAAAAATCGAATGAGGAATGCTAGGAAAAAATAGGTACTCTTTATTACAATTAAAACTTACTGGGGTCAGCGAAGGAGCCCTCGCCTGCCCGATCCTGGCCTGCATCCTGAACAGCACCCTCCTCCTCCTGTGTCCTCTTGCCCTTGGGGGGAGCTGATGTACAACATGAAAGAAAGAAAGACCAGAAAACATGGATGAGATTTGTCAACCAAATCAACCATTTCAAAAGAACAATAACAACATTTTTTGGAGAAATAGCAAATAGATAGACAACTATTCCACGGGATCTATCTCATGTGGTATACTACGTTATTCGTATTGCCTGATTTGTGGACCGTTGACTTAGAAAGTTCCTATGTAACTCAATAAACAGACTACTAAAGAGGTTTGCCTAGGCCTGGCACTGCAGGCAGCAGTCCGCAGCACGCGAAGTGACAGACAAAGTCCATCCTGCTTGCAGATCAGTGAATACTCAAACTATCAATCCACCCACCACCACCACTATTTCTTCTTATAGCCATGTGTCTAAAGGAAGGACTGGACTTCAGTCTGTTGGGGCTGATTTAGAAGTCCCTTGCGGCTCCTTTTCCTCCATTGTTGCGTGACTTTTGTGACGCAGCGGCAGAACAAAAGACTCGCCATGGTGTTGGTGCGGCGTATATATTAAAAAAAAAATATGGGCGATGCATCACGTTGTAAAGCCCTGCGCCATCAGGGGGCGTTCCGGCGCAAGGGAGGGCGTACCTGCGCAGGGACGAATCCTAAAAGTGGCTGAGGGAAATCTACAAGATGTCAATCAGTCACTTTTAAGACAATGATGCATGAGTCAAACCCTGCGCGCTTGAAGCCGACGTACGGCTTGATGCAGCATTGGGGAGATAGGGTACCCCAGAGCATTGCTGGAGCTGCGCCATAGTTGGCACGCAACTCCAGCAATGCGCCGCCTTTACGGCACAGATGCGTAAGGCTTCTGTGACGTTTTGGGCCAATGGGTGGTGGTGGCATGGCACACAATTACTGCCGCATCCCTGCTACTTTGCAGGGATGCGCCGGTAATTGAAAATATGACCCTTAGTGTCTAGCATTACGCAGTTCTTATCTTTACACTACACTCATACATAATTTCTCAGGCCAATGAAATGAACACAATTTACAAAACAAATAAGCATAGTAGCAAGCAAGGCTACTGAGAAGGAGAGCAGTGCACCTGAAATGTATAGAAGATTTTGAAATATAATTTACCTACAATGTAATCGGCAGCATTATTGCTCTTGGTAAAGAACAAAGATTTGCAAATAACAGAGCCGGATAAAACAGAGTAGTGATGAATAGCTACTACTACTCACCAAGCCCGGGGACCTCTACGCCGAGCGCGTCCAGCAAGTCCCGTTCCCGGTCCATGACATCGGTCCAGCGGTGGGTGGCCTGGTTATATTTGCGCCGGACCACAGAGAGCTTATACATGGCCCGGCACACCTTCTCCCACCGCTTCCGGCGCTCCCGGATGCCATAGCCAGTTGCGATCTTGCCGCCTCCCAGGATCGTCTTGGGGAGGCGGCGCTGGACGTGGAAGATGAGCGCGGCCACCTCCTCCGCGCTGAAGATCTCCCGTGGCACCACTTGCTCCCCCCTCAAACGCCCGCACGGGAGCCGGGCACGGGGTGCGGGACCCTTCCCCTTCTCAGGGTGCTTCCCGGCTCCCTTTACCATGGTCTGGGCAGAAATAAACTTAAATGATAAAGAAGAAATAGAATAGTGAAGAAGAAAAGAAAAGAGTTTAAAAAAGTAGTTTAAAAGTAACTAAAAGTAGCAGAAAACACAAAAATATACAGCTAGAAAAATAGAGGGATAGATAATAAGTAAAATAGATTAAATAAACTTCAAACAAGCAAAGGATGGCAGAGATTCAGAGAGGATACAGAAAGCATGCCCAGAACCATAGCAATGAATGAGAAACAAGATGGCCGCGCCCATTCACGACCGCGTGGGTAAGTTCGCGCGAGATTTTCCTCGCGAGCAAGCGCAAAATTGTACTAGCGAGCATCACAGTTTGCGAGATTACACATAGCGGCCGGAAACGGAATTACGTCACGCAAACAAGATGGCCACGCCCGTGTACGACCGCTAGGGTAACTTGGCAAATGTATAGCTACAAGCGCCTCGCGAACACGCGCAAAAGCACGCGAACATACACGTCGCAAAAAAAATTTGTGTATTCGCAAGCATTCGCGGCTTCCGAAATCGATCTCGCACGGATTCGCGCCCCAAAAAACGCGCGAAATTGCAGAAAAAACAATTTTTGCTAAACTGAAAGCAATGAGCAGGTGCAAAAGTTCAAACTTAACATTTGTAACATTCACTGTAGTGCTTCCTGAGGGGCCCCTCCAGAGTTTGCAACTATTCTATGACCCTGCTATGACCCAAACAGCAGGCTCATAGAATAGCTACAAGTAGACCATAAAGGTCCTGTGAAAAAAAATATCACTGCAACAGAAAGCAATTTAGAGATAAGGAAGGAAGCAGGTGCCAGCCAGACTGGAACTTTCTAAATAACTGACACATTAATCAACCCCAAATTAATTCATGGCAGTTGAAGTAGGGGAGGTGTGCTTGCTTTTTTCACCCCCCATAAACTACAGTGATAAACAAACCTAATGGGTGGCAGTGAGGATGTACCAGAGGGTGGCATGGGTGTCCCAGAGGGTGGCAGTGGTGAAACAGAGGGTGCTGTGAACCTGTGAGATAAACCAGACGTAGAAACAACATAGTCGCGGCCGTTGCGTGCCGAAAAGTAAGTTCGCAATTGCGAAATTGTCCCAAAATCGGCGCGAACGCTCGCCAACACAAAAAACGGGAAAATCCGCAAATACGCCAGAGTTCGCGTATCTTCGCGGATTGCGAATCCGTAAATCCGCAATTTCGCGTACACGAGATCCGCTAGATCCGCCCATGCTTACTTTTTGGAAGGTTATAAAGCATTTTATGTTCCTGCAATAGCAACAACCAGGGGAAGACCAAAGGGGGGAATGGTTACGTTCATCTCTGTTGCGTTATCATGTAAAATTCGCAGAGTCATAACAAGCAATTCTGGTATTATTGGTCTAATTTTAATGGGAGAAAACTGTATGTTTGGTATGGTCAAGTTTTTATAATGCTGTCAATCCATGCTAAGCTAACAGTCAGATATCAGCACTGAATGTTTTTATTAGAAATTCAATGAGGGATTGTATCCATAACCTTATGATAATGGGTGACTTTAATGTTCACCCCTGTGGAGATCTTCTTTTGAAAAGTATTTCGGATTTGCATAGTCCGCGTTTAGAGGGTATGCATCTGGAACACACGATAGAGGGGGAACTTTTTAATGATCTACTTAATGACTTAGATCTATCACTGACCATGGGAATGACGGACCCTACAAAGTGATTTGAGATTCCATCCTTTAAGGGGCATGGCAGGGGAACTTTTATCAATTATGTATTAATAACATCGCCAATGCAATCCTTTGTGGATTCCTTTGCCATTGAACATAGTGAATTCAGTGATCACAACCCACTCACTGTTCACTTGAGGGGTCCCTGGATAGCTAATGCAGGCCCAAATCTCATTTCCGGTAGGGTAATCACAACTGGCGGGAGACGACGTCTTAAATGGACTAAAATTACCCCAGATTTGTTTTATAAAGATATTAAAACCATTTGTGTAGATGACATTCTGGTCTGCACACAAGAAGGCCGACAACCGAGGAAGGTTCTTGAAGCCTACCAAAGTTTGTCGGTTAAGGTGACACAGCTATTGTCGGTCCCAGAAAAGAAAATAGAATCTGTGGGACCTAAGTGGTTCAATCGAGATTGCTCACAAGCAGCCAGAAATTTAAGGTTGGCACTAGCAGCTAAACCGAGAATAAAGGAGACAGTTCATCTGTGTCGTAAATACTATAAATCTACCATTGCCAAACACAAGGAATTCCTAAGAGAGGAGGCATGGAGAGAGATTCTTGACCCTTCTACTTTACGGTGTAGCTCTAGATTCTGGGCGGTAATGAAGAAACCTTTCCTGGTCCAGGTACCGGGTGATGGCCTAGAATGCTATATATCGAAGGAGGAGTGGGAATTACACTTCAAGCAATTGTATTGTAGCTCGGTGGATGAAAGGCCCACTCCCGCCCCGTGTGACAATGGCCAGACGATCAGTTTTTCTAGGGGGGAGGGTATTGAGGGCATTGAGGGTCTAACAGCTGGGAAAGCTCCTGGTCCCGATGGGATTCCCTCAGATTTATTTAAATCTGAGCCGAGCTTTTGGGCGCCTATTTTAGAGTCTGTTTTTAATGCAGCAGCAAAATATGGCTGTCCACAATCATGGGGGGTCTCTACGATTGTCCCGGTCTTTAAGAAAGGGGAAAAAAGCAGCCCAAATTGTTATAGGCCGATTTCATTAATAGACTCCATGGTTAAAATCATAGGAAGAATCCTACTGGAGAGACTTTCTGACTGGGCGTCGGAAAATAATATCCTGTCTATCACGCAGTACGGGTTTTGTAGTGGCAGATCAACAGTGACGCAGTGTCTCAACCTTTTTTTAATACTTAGCAAGTACACTGTGGCTCATAGGGGCACCATCCACCTCGCCTTCATGGACTTGTCCTCAGCCTTCGACTGTGTAAACAGGGGAAGGCTTTGGCAGTCCATGAGGGTGAAGGGTGTAGATAGTGGAATTGTCAATTTCCTGGCTGATTTGCATAGCAATACTAGAGCAAATGTGAGATACTCCCAAGATCTGAGCACAACAAAAAACTTTGACAACAGAAAGGGTGTCCGCCAAGGCTGTATCTTGGCCCCCTTCCTTTTTAATTTTTATATTAACGACCTTAATAGTGTGTTGCAGAATGTACAGTCACAGAATGTACAGTCCGACTGCCCTAGAGTTGGCAGGCGGGGGATTCCTGTACTTTTATATGCAGATGATGCGGTTTTAATTTCCAGAACTGAGAGGGGCCTTCAAGCTTTATTAAATGCTTTTAAACTGTTCATGACAGATAGAGACCTTATGGTAAACAACTCGAAATCATTTGTCATGCAAGTTGGCCAACAACCAAGAAGGAACTTTCCATTTAAACTTGATGATGTAGTGATTCCTATAACAAAAACATTTTCGTATCTTGGGGTCCTTTTTGACTCTAAGCTTAATTGGGGTCCGCATCTTGCAAAAAAGAAAGGGGAATTGGTAAGGGTCAATGCCTCCATCTTTAATTTCGCATCGAAATTGGGTAAGAAAACCTATCAGTGCCATGTTGAAACTTTATAATGCAAAATCGGTAGCAACGGCTACTTATGGCAGTGAAATTAGGGGGTACACTGACGGTGAGCAGTTACAGATTGCTGAAAACTTCTTTCTGAAGCGTATTTTGTGCGTTCCTGCAGGCACTCCTAATCTCTTGGTACATGAAAAGTTAGGGACGCATTATTTAAGTGACATTTTCTCCTTACACCCATTAACCTGTTGGCTTAAACTGTGGTTAAATCAGGATATACCATTGACACATCTGATTGTGAGCGACTATATGAACCAGGACAAGGCAATGGGGTCCCCCTGGATAAAATATGTGAAATCTTGCTTTGCTAGGCTTGGTCGTTTGAAATTGTTTGAACACCCTAGTAGGATCGTAAAGGGTGATCTGGAGGTAATTAAACGGGACTTCCTTCTGGATAGGAAGACCCAGAGGGAAAAAGTGGAACTCCAGAAACAAAGTGTGAGAAAATTTGTCATGTTGAAAACGTGTGAAACTGCTGAGCCGTATCTGTTGGGCTCACTGACCTCTCACGAGAAATTCCTGTTAACAAGGTTCAGGTTAAATCTTTTTCATCACCTGCTGATTAGACCAAAAAGTGATGTTTTTAAACAACTGGCAGCACCATGTGGCTGCGACGGAAAGTCTCCACAGGACATGCTGCATTTTACATTTTTTTTTAGATTTTATGAATATCCACGCAGGCGCTATCTGGTCACTCTTTTAAAAAAAACATAATTTTACTCAGATCAGACCGGCCTTAATGTATCTACAACTTTTGCATAACGACAGTATTCTCCTTATTATTGAATTTTTAAAATTGACTGTTAGGCTAAGAAATTGTTTGGACATGTAATGGTTCTTTGAGATGAATGCACTAGTCACTTTTTTCCCGTTGTAAAGATGATACCGTACTTTTCCACTATGGCACTTTATCTGATATGTGTTTACAGTGAATGTCTTTTTAACTGTTTTAATGTATATGTACTTTTATGGTTTATGTAAAACCGAAATAAAGTCTTTGAATTGAATTGACTAGAAACCGTGAACTTCACGAAATAAATTATAATAGCTGAAGAAATGAGTAAAATGTTAAAAAGATAAGTAATGAAATGTCCCATCCTGGCACTGCACAAGTTGTATGTGCACAATGAACACATTAAGTAGGATCAGCATTGGGAAAGTTGCGATAAGTCCACATGCGTCAGGAACATTATTCACATTCATGGTTATAGTAGAAGAACAGTAAAGTCTGAATAAGTTGCGAGGCCGTGCATGTGATTTAGTAAACATTAGTAAATTATACGCACTAAAAAGTCACGTGATTTGCATAACTGTCACGATTTTGTACAAACTTGATGATCTCACTTGTTCCATGGTCAATTTAATGTCATCAGAAAGGTTAATGAACAACCTTAGATCACACTTTTAAAACAAACATTGAGCAACCCACAAGAGAAATATCTCTAGAAAAAAACTGATTATGGAAGTATAAATCCATTTTACTTCTCAATCGTAAAACGGCCTCGTGCCAGGGCTACAATGTCAAGTGGCATCACCATGCCTGTAAACAACAATCGGAGCAATGTTCTTTCAAAAGCATGCCAGAAAAGGCTGTCTCCAGGCAACCATATACATGTTTAACAGAAGAGTGCGTGACATACATACATACACACACAAGATAAAAACACTTCGGGCTGTAAAGTAAACACTTTGCCAGAATAAAAAAACAAAATAAAAAAAACCAGCAAATCCATTCGCACCATAGCCGCTTATGATCCTAGATTTTCATCGTTCACATACCTTGCGAAAATGCTTTTTTGCTTACTGTAATAAAAACCTTAATTATATGTACAAAAGGAGTTAAATAGCTTGGAGAATCTATTTTTTGGTATGATACGGGTGCTGTCTGAACTAGACATTTTCCTATATTAGCACCCTCCCTTCAAGAGTTATAAAGTTAGTCTGCATGTCTGACCACTCCCTTCCTGAAAGTCCTCAGCTAAAAAGAAGTCCCTTGCCATTTCTTTGATCCTGCACTAGTATCTTCTTTCTGCATTTCCATGAAGAGCGGCAATACTGTTACACCAGTTGTGTAGTAAAGCTGAGTTGAACCATACAACTGCAGACATATTGAAATCAGGAAGTCTGAACCTAGGGCTGTCAGATCTTGTCTGTCTAGAAGTCAGCAAGTTGACTTGCATGTTACACATCTGTGCAAATTAGACTGTGGCTGTTGCTCAAGCGATAGATCCTTCTAAGACCATTTCTGGAGACTGCTATTACGGGATCATTACAATATGTGGGGTTTTTACCCTGGCTGTCATCAGATTACTGCTAATGATAGGTAGCTATCCAATAAAGATCCCACTTGGGCTAAGGTAAGACCTCAGCATGAACTGCCTGCTAGAGAATGACACTATAGGTTGGGATCCAGTAGAGTAAGTGATCATGAAAAAAACAGGCATGCAGACTCGAAGGGAGAGGAGAATCAGACACATGCCTTGGGAACACGTCATTTAAAACAAATGCATCTTTAGCAGGCATTTGTTCTACACGCAAGTAATTATAATGACTTGCCATAGGGGGGTGCTGGGTTTTGTAATAGTTTCATTTACTATTGCAACTGCACTGTGCGCAACAGCAGGGAAGGTGTTGGACTTTATTGAAACACCATTCCATCAATGCACCCCCTAAAGCAAGTCGTTGTTACGTTGTTACGTTGTTACGACTTGCGTGCAGAATGAATGCGTGCTTAAGATGCGTTCGTTCTTTGCTGGCTCTGTGAAGGCACTGTGTGATTGGGGTTTCTTCCTAAAGGACGCTTCCCTACTGCTACTCCCTAACACAAACGTATTTTAGAGCCAGTCTAGGTGCTGCTGGTGCATTTGTATTTCCATCTATGTTGCCTCAGGAGTCAGAGTTGCTAGCAGTACACAAGGTGATCGACCTCTTTTTCATGAAAGCTCATTAAGAGTCTCCCACTCTGGAATGGTTGCACAAGAATGCACAGGCAAAAGGAAGGGAAGTTAGGTCCTGCACCATAACATGCACTCTGAACTTCGACCTGGAACCAGATGATGGCTGGAAGTTTTTCAAGCCCCAGATGTACTAAATTATCATGCAGAGCAGTGCAGCAGCTGCAAATGCTGTGCTGTGTTGCTTGAGAAGAAGAGCGCAGGAGAGGACCATGTTTACAGAAATATAGCACTCTCCTCACTTCTCCCTAGCACCGTCGCAAAAAGTTGCTGCTGCGTGCCACACACACACACCTTTGCACCATAGTGCAAGGGTGTCTGCTTGAGTCTAGCATAGGTTTTGTACTGGAAGGATACCCTTAGACTAACTTTTAAACTTTGCCCACCTTGTGTGTGTGCTGTACAGTGCGGCTTACATGCAAAGTAGGAAAATAAAGGAGAAATCAAAGCATTTCTCTGTGGTAGAGCCTGGTTGAAGTCGGTGCTATTTTTTATGCAAAACCTGTCTACTTTTTTTTAGTAAACAGGGTTTTTCAGCAGACACCTTTGGTGGTTGCATGCGAACGCCCATGCATCACCCATGGAACACTCCCTTGGTGCTGTTTTGTGCTACTTCCAAGTGATTTCTCAGCACAAGTTTTGCACTGGAAAGTACATTATTACAAAAAGAGATTGCATCTATTTGTGTCACTTTTGTGACTCAAATATGGTGCTATATCTTAGTAAATATACCCCCAGATGTGACATTTTCATGCATCTGTGCCACCCCAGCGATCAAAAAGTGTAAAGAACGGATAGTCACTCATGTCTATTTAGCTGGTATGGGAGTAAAAATAGGGAGAATTTGTAGCTCATGTTCTATTTGCCAAATTAGTAATAATAAGGGCAGACAAAGGCATCCTAAGTACCATTGTCAGTGTAAGGAGTGCCATTTGCAAGAATAGAGATTAATATAATTGGTTCTCTAAACACCTCTACAATGTCTGGAAATAGGTATATCTTGGTGGTAGTGGAACACACAGCAAGGTATGCAGAAGGAGATTTGTGGAAGAGTACAGCTGCCACTTTTGTAGTCAAGTCTCTTCTAAGCATTGTTTCATGGAACAGACTAATTTGCATATAGCCAAGTTCTGAGCTGGGATGGTGCAGTGAGCTAAAAAACGGTGATGGATCAAGCCCTGATCTTTGGACTGGGTAAGAGTGGTCTGCTTAATTCAGGCACTCTGTTCATCACCACCCCCTTTTCTGAATCATTTACAATGCGGCGTGCCGTGGCGCAAGGGTAGGCATATGCGTGACGCATCTCGTGACGTAAGGGCGGCGCATCGCTGGAGTCGCGTCGCATGCGCGACGCAAGTCCAGCAATGCTCAGGGCCGCCCAATACTTAACATGTTGCGTCAGTCCTTACGCCTGCTTCAAGGCGTAAGGAATTGACGTAGCAGCGTCGCGGAAGTGCCTGCGTGAAATCTTGTAGATTTCACGCAGGCACCGGAACGCCACAGGCACCGGAACGCCCCCTCTGCGTGGGAACGCCCCCATTGTGGCGCTGGGCTTTATAACGTGACGCATCTCCCTAGATGCGTCACGATGTAAATGCCTCACAGGGGATGCGCCTCGGTTACGCCGCTGTTGCGTAACGCAAGGCGGCGTAAACATGGCGCAAGGGCTTGTAAATCTGCCCCGATATGTTAATGTCACTCGCATAACATGCCCTATGAACTAGGCACTGTTTCACAATTTTTGATTGGGAGATTTTGAGGAAGGTGTCTGACCCTCAAGGGGCAATATTTGAGTGCCAAAATATATCAATGGAAATGAAATGCAGCGTCCGTTGCACAACTCTCCTGATTTTAATCTTGCACTGTGTGATGTTCCTCCGGCTAATACCACCTGTCCTTTGCCTATTGTTTGTGTTAGTGAATGGTGCGCTTCTGCTGCCCCAGTGGTGCCCCCTTTTTTATGTTGTGAATGTTAGTATAATACTTTGCCCTTACAAAAGACAACATCATTAACATTGACAATGGTTATTTTAATGCATGATGTGAATCAAAAAATTAACCACCACAGAGTATGTGAGCAGAGTTTTCTTTTTGTGTTCTGTCGGCAGTAAGCAGTTTTTGAAATAGACTAGATGAGTTTGTAAAATTTTAAAACAGCTGAAAAGTGGCATGGCCCCATGTTGTATAAAACACTTGAGGCCCATCCTCAGTTTTAGTAAAGTGAAGGCCTAAATTAACTGTAGATAACTGCAAAACCAAATCCAAAAAATAAACAATCAATCAAAAGTAAGCAATAACTAAAATACACAATAGTACACTATTTGTTCTACTACTGGGTGCATGAACAATTCCTCGCCTGTGTTAAGACTACATTAACCTAAAGCTTAATGAAGAAATGCAACCCGTTTTGCGTCTCATCGCAAAAAGGTTATAACTGCTAGCACCCCCTCCTCCCCCCGCGCCCCCAGTTGCTTCCTAAAGAGATGGGTGCCCAATTTAAAACTGCCTACATGACTCACAAAACACTAAACTCTTCCTCTCCCATGTACCTAACGGAGAATTTCAGGCGCCAAACAAGCACCACAAAACGGTTCATCCCTTCTCCATGAGCCTCCGTCATTCATTCGAGAGCAATTCATCAACTAATCATTCTCCGGAGATCGCCCTCCCCCTCATCCTTCTGCTTGACAGCTTGCCATGCTACCTCCACAAAAGTCCTCAAAGAGCTTCTCTCTGAAAGGCACTTGCGTTGAACTCCTTTTGCCCACACTCTATCTACTATGTATATTTTAATTTGTCTGAGGCTGCATCTCAAAGTTACCCATACACCAACTGCAGGGGAGCTTTATTTATGTTACAATGCGAAATGAACAGTGGACCACTTAAGCACAAACACAAAGCACCAATCCAAGTATCACCAGCTCAATCAGTTTTCGATTAATCAGCGTGCACATTCCACATGCTCCCTGTTCCAATAGCATTACCCAAACTTGGGAAAAAAGTCAATTTTTTGTCCTGAGTAGAAAAGCACCGCTACAATAAGTAAATCTCCACTAGTCTTGGGAGAGTAGTAAGTCTCTGCAATATCCTTTTATAAAGACGCTGAGTCGTAATGTACAAAAGTCAATGTTCCTTTAATAATCCACTTGTGGACAAGACACCAGCCAACGCGTTTCGTTCTGTCACTCAGAACTTCTTCAGGGCGCAATCTCCTTTTCCAGTCATATAATATTTCAAACGATATCCTTGTTATCAAAACTTTTTCCTGTATTTCAGGGTATTCTATTCTTGGTTATCCTGTTGCAAGGGGACCGAGAGTCTAGGTGCTTTGAATAAATTTCCAAATTTGTATCTAAGTTGCTTGATAATTCACAATTAAGGCTCTCAACCTTATATTTTTCAAAGGTAAGTTCGACGTTGTCAATAACAGAGGGGTCCCAAATCCTATTCCTTGTTGGCAACCAGAAAAATATTATCTCCTTACGGCAATTACCTGTTCGTGGATCCGGATTACGTAAAGTCGGCGTACCAGCAATCCAAAACGCGGTCGTCTCTATTCTATGTGTAGCTTTTCTCCCACTTACTCCTGATCTCCAACTTTTAATTCCTCCAAGATGGCACCTCTTATGTAATCTCAACATCGATGTTTGGTAATGGGTCTCATGTAAAGTCTGATGGCCCTGGACAAAATTTGCTCTATATAAAATCACTAAAATAATAATGAAGTAGCAAATGTTGAAACAATAGAAAGCATCTAAATACCCCAAAAGAGAGTTTTGAGCAATCTATTTGACTCTTGAGTCCTGAATCCCGGGTGATTAGTGGGAGGTCTGTGGTGGCTAAAATGATCTGTGAATATCACTAAATAATCCAAACTCTGAGAGAGATTTGCTGTTCAATTTCAGTGAGATTTAAATAGGGCTATTGCTGTGTGAACACTAGAATGTGGCATGGGTCACTGTAAATAAACTGAACACTTACCCTCAGTAAGAGAGACTATTTTAGTCCGAACATGATGACCTGCCCTAAGCACTAATTTAAATGACATTGTCTAATTTTTTCTGTTCATTGGGTGTTATTGGCGTTTTCCAGTTGAAAATATGTTTTCATATGCATAACAAGCAATTCAGATACTATTCATGATGGTCAGCAATAACAACATGTGGGAGAGGCACGACATTCGTATGTCAGTCTGCAAAGGACACATGAATGAAGGCCTCACACTGTACGCATGTCCTTTGAGTCACAGTCGAATGATGTGGCAGTCTCAGATACACCAAGTGACAGACTGTGACAAACTGCAGATGACACAACTGCCCACACTCACAGCTGGCCCTTAACTCCTCCAGGATGAGAGATTTATCGCTATTGCCAAGCATTCACATGCATCAAACAGGGTACTTTGAGACCTTTCGAGATCTCTTTCTGTCGGAGGATTTAAGATCAACATCCCACTTGATATGCAGTTATCCAGCCTATGTGAAAGAGAGAGTGTAATGTTTCACAGCTGATGACAGCAGCACTGTCAGGAAGCACAGTCACTTGTCATCCTGCTCGTGCACATGACAGCCACTGCAGGCAGCACCCAGCAGACAAGGTTGTCCTTAGGTGACGAATTGAGAATGGAGACAGTTTAGAAAACATTCGGGGAAAGCAATCTTATAAAATGGATGCAAAATTCATAGCCTCTCGGTCAGTTTGCACTGTGTCATGCAGCTGTACCTTGCACATTTTTCATGTTCTGAAGCTACATATATGTTTGGTTTCAGAAAAGACGTATTTTACATAAGTTTAGTCAAACAATCTGATGGACCTAGTCCACTCTGCAGGGTCATCCCAGCGTTTTGCCTTCCCTGCCTTTCCCTGCTGCAAATATTTTTGCTGGCTTTTAGAACTCTGTGTTGCGTTCTCCCCCTTAAGCATGGTAAAATTGGCCTACACATGAATGGTACATTTAATGTATATGTACGTTCCTTGTATATGGTACTACCTGTACTTGGGGCCTGTAAAATAAATGGTACCACTGAAGAAGCACTGTAACACATTTCTCAGGCCTCCCTTGCACTCCGTAGAGCACTTATTTCTGCCATTTCAACCAGGCAAAATACACCTTTTGCCAGGCCTAACCCTTCCTTTTTAATACTTATAAATCACTCCTAAAGTAGACCCTAAGGGAGCATAAGGCAGGGTGCATGGCATTTAAAAAGTAGGACATTTGGGTTTACGTTTTACATGTCCTAGCAAGGAAAAACACCTAAAGTCAATTTTCAGTGCTGTCAGCCTATCTCTTCCATAGACTAAAACTGAGGGGCATATTATCAAGGGATTTATCTCCGCTTTTTTGCCTTGCAAAGCCAAGAAAGCGGAGATAAAATTATATCCCTATTACCTAGCTGTCGCTAACACCAGTTAGCGACAGCTAGTAGGAGATAGCGACAATCTTGGGCCGTGCTTTGCATATCAGAGAAATTTATCACTAATGACATGCAAAGTGGGCGTGCCAAGATGTTAGCGACTGGAAACAGTCGCTAACATCGCTATCTCCTATTACCAACTTTTGGAGATATTCGCGCTAAGCGCGAATATCTCCTAAAGTTAACACCTGTCCTGAGCAGTTCTTAGCCATATTATCCAATGGGAGGTGGATAACATGGCTAAGAGCATTTGCTCGGTAATGCAAGAATATCGCTGACTTTTCAGAGATACTCATGCATTTCGGCCGTTTTTTATCGCTTAGGAGATAAACTTGATAATATCAAGGCTCCTAAGCGATAAAAATCGTCGCTACACGGCGTTAAAATTATTGCCGCTAAGCCAACCTAGCGATAATTATCGCTAGTTGTTGCTAATATGCCCCTAAGTTACCTTATTGCACTTAACTCTTCCATAGACAAAAACTATGTTACCTTATTGCACTTAACAACTGATAACTTCTGCTTGGAACCAGATAGAGAAACGCAATCAAATGATTGTAATTTGAAATCCTCTTCAATGGTAAAATTGGTTTTAGGTTACTATTCTGAAAAATCCACTTTTAGAAAATTCACATTTTTCTGCCTAAACCAAATGTACCTTTATGCCTGTATCCAGTGTCGTATAACTATGAATGGATCGCCTGTATTTTTTTGTGTATTACTTCCACACATAGAGACAAAAAAGGCCTAGGTGTGAGGGAAGAGGGTCTTCATGACAGGGTAGCTGGGGAGGAGTTTTTTCATGCCCTAATTACACTTCAGAGGACCCTGCCTGCAGGTCACGCAAATTACATGACACCAGGTCTGTCCTTGCCTTTGTCACTCTAGGCAGTTTAGAAACAAACATAGGAGAAGGGGGAGGTCTGACCAGAATCAGTTTTTATGGTAGGCCCAGAAATGCCCCCCTCTCCACAATGGCACCAGGTATAAATGTGGTACCTTCAGAACCTCTAATCAGACCACTCCTGGGCCTGTTAAGGATTTATTCAGAGGAAGGACCGCCCTGCTGTCTGAAGAAGGAAGATTGGACCGTCTTACCTTTAAAAGAAAAGTTTTTTTCATTTTTTTATTGAAATTTTATAATGGTTGAACAAAACATACATAATTAGAGAAAAACAATAAAAATAAAAGGAAAAGTAACATTGCAGGCAGGATATAAGCAGTTGACATGTTAATAAAAGTTATATAAGTCGGCACTGAACAATGTGATGATATTGTAAAATGAGGCAAAAAAAAACAGGTAATAGAATTTTTTTTACAGGATGATACCAAGGTAGGGTACAAAAAACATAATGTGGAAGATAGTTAAGAAAGGAGAAGTTTGTACAAAAGCAGAGGTGAGCTATTATTTAGGACCCAATTACAATGCTGTAAGAAAGGCCTCCTAACGCCATTTGTTCCGCCGAATCAGATCGGGAACATTTCTTCCCGACCGACTCAGAAACGTTTCCTACCAACTGAGTAGGATGCAAGTTAGGCATTAGAAATATGCCAATCCGAACCCGACGGCATTCGGAATGTTCGAGCCGTACGGAGCAGAATCATACATGTCTAGAGGCCGCATTTCCTAATGTCAGGGTACAATGATGGATTCGGACAGCCTTTCTGAATCATACCGTCTGACTCAAATCAGAAGTCGGAATCAGACTTTGGGGGCCCGTACCTCAGCATGTAGGGGTTTTGTGCTCTGCTCGGAGTCTGCAGGGCCCGAGGTGCTGCAAAGTTCACATCATGGACCCGGCATCTCTCGAGGGAATACTGCAACACCTGCTTCACCCCAAGATATTCACTGCTGCCAGCGCTGTTGCTTACCTCATGGGTCTCTGCAAAATGGTGCAATGTGGAAGAACGCCGAGGGGTATTATGCCGCCATAGAGATGATCAGATTAATACCTCCACTGTGATTGGATGGGATCTGTATATATACCTGGAAAAAGTGACAAGTGTCATGAAACATGTGTTGGCAAGGGGCAATGATCAGATTTTGGGGCTGATACGTCATGGAATATAACAAGATTGAATCAACAGATTACAAATGTATGACTTGTAAAATTTCAGAAAAAATGCTATAAAGTATAAACGGAAGTGAATTTCTTTGAATTTCGCAACACAGCGAGGAATCTTAATAACATTTGAATATACCTTTAATAGCTATTGGACAGTGGAGCTGCTCCAACTGAGATTATTTTGTATATTTGGATGTGTGAGTCCCAGCGAGGTGGTGGTGTCTACTGTGGCGCACCAGCACTGGGCCATTTTTTAGGATTTACATTTTCTCTGGAGAGTCAATGCCTTTACAATATGGCTCATATTCAAAATGTAGAACCCAGAATTATAATTCACTGAAGGTAAAGTATTGATGGAAAAACAAAGGGCTAGATGGAAATAACCATAATGGCAATGGGTCAGTGCCAACTCTGTCCACCCTCACACAAAAACCTGAACAGGAGGCTATTTCCAAGTGTCACTTCGTAATTCCTGCTGCACGAAAGTGACTGCCATGTAGAGCTTGACAAAAGCACATCGTTTAGAACACTGTGTAAACAACTATTATTCTGTGGGAAAAATGATAGTACTTTGATCAGCCTTCGAATGATTGAAGGATGTGTCAACCTTCACCAAGTTTCAAAGCTGTGACGTGTAGATTCATCTGTAACCCAACAATCAATAACTGAGAGCAGAAAATCATCGTATTAAATTCAATATTTGCAATAGGCAAACAGCCTTTCTGGCGAAGGATAGCAGCCTGGTTAAGAAGTGTTTGTACTGTCCCTATCAGGAATGGAAGCCCTGTTGACTAGTTAGTTATACTGTTCAGCAAAAGCATAGTGGTCCTGATGAGTAGTGGTCATATTGTCTCGATAACTTATAGGAGGCCTCTCTGATGAGACTCAAGAAGACCGAATCCATTCTACAGTTTATGGTGTTCACATTTAAAGGGAACATGGGCTAAAATTTCAGTGCATATTGCCCTTTTTCGAGTTAGTGACATGACTGCTTTTTACTTATTATTTGTCTCTCTATTTAATGCCACAATAAGAATTAAAACAAGCATTAAAAATGCAATAGGTTAAAGCCATTTGCTTTGCTATACAATACCATTAGCAACGCAAGTGGCTATAACTTAATCAAAGGCGAGACCTATTGCATTTTCAATGCTTGTTCTAAAGTAGTTTGGGATTTTCCTTGTGTTGTGTTTTCACTCTATTACTATTCGAGTGCTTCATAAATTCTTTACACATTGCCTCTGAGTTAGGCCTGACTGCTTATGTGCCAAACTACCAGAGGGTTCTTTAATTACTTGTGTTGCTCACCCTGACAAGGATTGTGTTTATTATTTAATATATCCAATGTATCTTCTGTCTCGTTACATTTTACAGATGTGTCTCTTTAAAAGGAAACTAAAATGTGCCTCTGCAGTATGCATTGTATTTAAATATCACAAGTTGCTGATCACTGTCGACTGACAATTCACTAGCTTACCCTCATAGGAAAATTCTGTGCGTGTCTTCACACCATTTAATGCTTCAGAGAAAACTGTCAGTTACATGCAATCAGTCATAGCTGGCGAAATGTAATGTCTCCTGCTGAAATGTTCCCTTTGTTAAATGAAGATAATATATGTCAAATAAAATTAAATTCGCTATATGTAGATACATACCTGCATAAATGTCATAGGTAAATCAAATAAATAGATGACTAAAACACTTCACTACGTCATTGAATTCTTGCATCCATTATCCTTGAACTTCAGTGCTTAATCTCTCTCTAAAAATACATACAATTATAATAAAAAAAGATGATTTTAAATCAAATGTCAGGAATACGCATATTTAGTGAATGCACCTGGATAAATCCACTTGTTGTTTAAACGTCTCCACATTAGAAACAGAGCAGGTTTAGTGCCTACAGTAATTTTAGCAGGGAAATGTGACGAAACAGATGACGTGTAAGGATTATTTATTAATTTCACATGTACTATGACGGCACTTTGTAGTTCCATTTTAAATGTAGCTATTAAACACCGACAATGTAAAATGAGATTGTTATACAAAGAAAAAGCTCACGTTTTGAAAAGTTATTTGAAGAGTAATGCCGTTATTTGCATCATCGATGTAATATGTTTATTATACATGCAGACCTTAGAATAAACATTTTATTAATTCCCCATGCCGGAGCTGAACATCGAAATATAAAGTAGGCTCCTACCCCATTAAAGAAGTGTATATGTTGTACATGCAAACTGAGGTGATCCTTCTCTTCAGTGTAGTGGTAAGCCAGGCGTCTGACTGTCTAGCCCAGGTTCATTTCCTTTCAACGCCTAACATCTATTTTGTTACAACACTTGCTAAAAATTTCTTGTCCAGAGGTGAATGTGCGATGATTGAATAGTCAGGAACAGCCATCTTAAGGCCGATTTCCTTGGCTGAACATTTTTCCACAGAACCATGATAAGTTACCAGGATATTGCACTGCTATTTTAAGGATTTGTGGGGCCCAGGGCAAGACACTTTTGGGTACCCCTGTTTGGAACAACTTTGACTTTTACAACCAATCTCTGCTATTTCAAACCTGCAAGATTAAAGAAATGTTGAATTATACCATACAAATTACTAGGAACAACAAAACATAACACAATAACATTACACTAAACAGAATAAGAATACAGCAAAAAAATAGCAGGGCACACCTAAGCAGAATTCAGTATAACCAGAGTACAGTACAGCAATAGTACAATGCAGTTAAGCAGGACAATGAACAAAAGTACAAAAAGCACAACATAAGAAATCAACACTACAATAAAATGCAACATAATACACATGCATAAATATTCTTGTCACAAGTTACCACTTCCACAATCTGCTTTCATAATGTGGCTTGAAAAGGTGTTTGCACCAAGCGTTGCCTTCACTACCACCAAGCACATGGAATAGCTCCAGCAAAAAATGGCTTGTGATCTGTTTCAATGTTCAATTTCTTCATTGATTTCAGAAGCAATTGTCAGTTTTTTTGTGGTTTACATTTACACACATGTACCTTCTCCATCACACATGTAACCTAAAATAGCACAACATAGTGCAGCGCGACTATGGTAAGGAAGTGTGGTGTAGCACAGTGTATGGAAACATGCATGACATAACATAATATAACATAATTTTTAGCACAAGGAAAAATCCAATTAATCAATACATAGGTTACATTTTTTGAACAAAGAAGGGGTTCCTTTGTCTATTTTGTGGATTCTGCTGGTGATGTTCATTAATTTAGTCAAATTGTAACTTTTAGTATTAAATTGTAAATTTTAGTTGTCCCATAAACACAAAAAACATGATTATCGACTGTAGCAGTTCTCACCCCTGTACACAGTAGATGTTTTGAAGCATCCGATTTAGACCCTTCGCCATGTTCCCATCCAATAAATATGATATGGAGTGCTATGTGGGGATATTTATAAAAACCTAGGAAGCCCACAGAGGCACAACAATTTAAACCAGTTTTTACATACCTTTTACATTTATCAGCCATGCTGCCTTGCTATTCGTTGATAACCCCAACTTATATTTCATGATACAGCATCTAAATTTATTGTAACTTCTGGTAGGCTGATATGAGTGTCATACTGTGAAATTATTCATGTGTTTCTATGTCACCAATGTTAGAGTAGATCAAGCTTAGACTACACATCAGTTTATGATTGCATATAATGGACATTGGTGGGCATGAATATTGTGAACGGTGAGTGGTGTTCTGTAGTATGGCGAACCATGGGTTTGCTCATCGCTGTTTTTATTCGACAGAGTTGATTGTCTTCAGAATTCATCTCCTAATTGCCTATGCAGAAGAAGTTGCACTGGGCCATTTGGGTTGTAATAGACTTCAATGCATTTATAATAAAGAGACCAAAACAGGCGTTTCACTGAATGAGCACAGATGTAGCAGTTTTATATTCTAAACATATTTTGACATACTTACACAGGTACATTTTATATTTGCTTTCATACGCTTTAAACCTAAGTGTGTGTTTCCTTTCTGTCCGCTGCCCTTCCTCTTTTTGTATTCTATAATACTGTAACTGAAAGTCTTTGAACAGCTGCTAGGGGGAGCACATTGGCCTAAATACAATTTTGAGGAATCTGGTACTATATTTACTGGACCAGCAATGGTTCTTTAGGCAGCCATGTGTGTCTCCAAATGTGAGAATGGAATTGCAAATATTGTTAATGGTGACCGACATCATCACTCACTGTGCATTGTGGTTGTGCAGTGTTCCACAGCATGTGCACGGTTAAGTGCCTGTGCATCTACTTTGCTTGGTGGCTTGTGTATTGATTTCATATTAAATGACCACACGTTCAGTGTTACTGTTTGACAATTGAGACATGGGATCCACTGATTTTTTGTATTCTAAAATTATCATAATAGAAAGTGATATATTTAATCAGTCGCTCGATGATGTATTATTTCTTTAAAAGCTTCACTCAAATAATATTTTGCTGCCATGAAGATTGAAAATAATTGCCTTTCTCCCTTACCATCAAATGTATGCAGTGCTTCGAAAGTTTCCCCAGCGTGAGACCACATTCTGGATATGAACAATCTACCACAGCATGTGGAGAGGTGGGGGTATATTTTACTATTTTGGCTTTTTTCTCCTTTCCCTGCCTAGGCAGTCATCGCTGACTGCGTATCTGTGCAACAAAAATAACATACATTTTGAAGATTTTTATTACAAACACAAATTAAAAATGTATTTTTCAAAATCTTAGACCTAGCATTTGGTTAAAAGGCTTTAGGTAGGGTGCATGTACTGATATTTTGAGGGCAAACAATTGGTGATCTAAAATATTTAACACATTAAACTCTTCCATAGAAATATGATGATCTCATAATTCTAAAATATGTACTCCTCAATAAAAAGATGCATCACATTGTTTTGTCAAATATGCACTCATGGCTGTGATACTGTGGATTTCCACCATGCAGATCGTACTCAAGTACAAGTTGCATTCGAGTGGATGGCAGTTAGGGCCTGATTACGAGTTGGCTGCTGAACCCGTGGCGGCGGTCCATGGACCACCAGACTGGTGGTCCACCGGCCGTATTACAAGTATGTCAGTTGGACCGCCACTGGATCGCTGCTACCATCGTGATCCTTGATCCTGTGGTGGTGGCGCATCAGTCTGAGGAAGTGACATGCTGGTTGTGCCGCAGTGGTACTGCCAAGCATATTATGAGTTTCCTCACTGCCCGCCTTTTCATGGCGGTGAGCCCGCCATGAAAAGGGTGGCGGTGAGGAAACTTAGGGGCTCTTACAGGCCTCCATCTCCTCTTTGAACGGGAGACCCCTGTATTTTTGCACCCCCTGTTCCTGCACAGAAAGAAATGCACAACATTGAGCATTTCTTTACGTGCAGGAATGGGCTGCAGTGGTCTCACAGTGGTGCACACATATGTGCCTTTGTTACGCTCCGTCATGGGACCACCACCGCAGGACCGTCCAACGTGGATTTCAATCGGAATATGGAGGGCAGTCAGACTAGGGTTTGGTGGTCTCACAGTAGGGCGCTGGCGTGGTGGCCCGCTGCGAAACTGCCAAACTCTAATTGGCCCTGAGTCCTGGATCGAGGCATGACATCAACAACACAGCAATAGGCCCATAACAGTGAGCACATTAGGCCTCACAGTTATGACACAGAGTAGTAGAGTTGAAAACCATGAAGGTTTCTTAGCAGATTAGCAAAGGTACAAACTCAAATCATTTCAGGTTATCAAATTCCATAATCAGTATATGTACATCTCTGATATAAAATTCCAATTGATTCAAAATTAGCAAATATAAAACAAAATGCTGAAAGCTGTTGTAGTCATTGTCTCCAAAACAAGAAGTCTCAAAATACTTGTAGATAAAGTTGACTTATTTATTCTGGAAGATAGTGACCCACGACAGGTCCAAAGACAGTACAGGCTTCTAATAACCAAAGTAAGGAATGGAATTCTAGACTCAAAGAAGTCTAGAATTCCGCATGCATCATAATACACATAGTACTAACACGAAGAACAGGATTTAAATAATACAAATTACCACACACCCCCATCCTATAACAAAAATAAGAAGATCATACAATTAATAATAAATACAATCCTCAGAACGAAACGGAGAAGTTCTACTACGAGAACTAGTTCTAACTTGCACATTTTCACCTGAACCATTATAAAGATTAATAGAAACAACACTTTCAGCATTATTAGCAGACACATGAGAGTTGTCATCAATAGCAGTAGGACATGCATTATCTCATCTATCCCACAAATGAAATGAAGAAGAGGAAACAACATTATATCTGTTATGATTACAATCTGATGTTAACTCACCCAAATCAAACCAATCTTTATCAGGTTAAGTTTCAAATGTATCTAGTATAATTTTGGCTTGTTCATTGGTTAATTTAATCAAAGCATCACGGTTCCACCAACCACGATTTTCTAACATAACAGCAACTTTAAGAATTTTAGCTGCTTCAGTAAACTTTGATTGGCCTTAGTCACCTTCATGGGCTTCTTAACAAGAACCCATTCTCCAGGAGACAAAGTTACCTCTTTAACATGTTTTCTTTGATCATAGTTTCTTTTATAACATCCTTGATTGCGTTCAACATGTTTTCTAACTTTGTTTAAATCTAAATTGGAGGTATAGTCAATTTTATTAATTAACCATGAAGGATTGAGAGAAGAAATAGGTTTTCTACCTCGAAGTAGCACATATGGCGAAACATCAGTGGTGGAGTGGGGAATGGTGTTATAACTCCAAACCTTTTGATTAATTTATTTAGAGACATCCAACGTGCTTGCAACTGCAGTCTGCACCCCTTCTTTTAACATTTTGTTGGAACGCTCAACTAAACCATTGGATGCAGGACTATATAAAGGTGCAAGTGAGTGACTAATTCCATTTTCATCAAGAAAATTCTCAAATTGATTTGAAATAAAATGGGTCCCATTGTCCGTAACAATTTCCTTTGGTAATCTCTCAATTAGAAACACAAGTTGCAAAAAATCAACCACTGAACTAGAATCAGAGTTCTTTACAAATGCAAAGTACAACCATTTGGAAAAATAATCAATCAAAACTACCACATTTTTTTTATCACGTTCCAACAAATTGAAAGGTCCTGAAAAATCCAAGCCTAGCTTTTGCCAAGGACCTTTAGGCCAATCGACAGGACATAGAGGTGAAGTAGAAGTACGCCAATGCTTATCCGAACACAAACACTGTGGACATTTCTCAATGAATAGTTTGACTTGAGCGTCAATGCCCGGCCACCGGTAGGTCTCCTTCATTTTACGATTACACTACAAGAAATACCTAAATGACCCTGGTGAGCAAGAGTAATAATTGTGTCTCTTAAACAATCAGGAAGAATGAATTTGTCTTGTCTGACAAGAAAACCATTGGATAGTTCTTGAGCAACTTGAGAGAAAGACCTGTCCTGCATAGACATACTACGGTCACTAGGCCAATTGTTAACCAAAAATGTTTTAATTATTTTTAAATTAATAGGTAAACAATATGTTGATGAACCATCAGCCATGGTTCATCAACATATTGTTTGCCTGTTCTAGCAAGAGCTTCAGAAAATACATCCCAATTTTCAACACCAGTAGGAGCGGGTACGGGGGGCAAATTATCAAAATCTTCTTGTCCAGCATCTCCTAAATGATTAAATAAAAGAGCTCGTTTTCTAGATGCTGAATATTTTGAAGCATCAATAGCTTCTAAATAGTTATCAAAATTACGATACCATTTATGCCAGGGAGTGTTGGGTTTCCCCGGTTTCTCTAAAAACGGAGGAGGTTGCATTACGTTTTTAGCTGAGGATGACATTATGCAAAGCTAACCAACTTATAAACAGTACTAATTTAGGAAATGCACTTCTAGTAGATTACACTTGCCTGAAAAATATTCAGAAATCTGTAATGCAATGAGCATTCAAACAAGGAAAGTAAATAAATCAAATAAAATGACAAGAAAACTGTAATTAAATGATACAGAAATGTTGCTGTATAAATGAATCCACAGCCGTAATTAAATCGGAGCGTATGAAGAAATCGGAGCGTAGAAGGCAGAGTGTAGTTATTGCAACAGACAACAAAATGTTTGACGACGTGAAACTGATGACGAAATCACATTGACGTAGTGCGTTGACGCCATAATGTTTCTAAAGTTGGAGGAGCATGTAATGCACGTAACAGGATTCCAGCAGGAAGCAGTAGGAGTTTGGAGAAATGGAAGTTCTAGGAACGTGCCGAAGAAAGAGAACATCCTTCAGAAAATGCAGCGTCTTGCGCAAAGGAATCTCAAAAGCTGGCTTCAAGGGAAAACAAAGAGGCAACAGCAACAGACGAGGTAACATACCGTTTACAGTCAAAAGAAAATGCTGGTGATATGACGCCAAATTTAGTATCTTCCCAATACGAGCAGCAATTTCAAGCGATTCCAATAAACAGCGCATAGATGTGCCACATTTTAAATCCAAATATTTCCAAATCCGTAGTATCCAAAGCAGTCCAAACTAATCCATGCACAGTACAGGATACAGACTTTAAAATTCAAGGCTCCAGACAACAGGCTTCAAAATTCAAGGCTCCAGACGACGTCCGAATTTCGAAAAGCAAACATCGAAAAATGTAGGTGCCAATCAAATAGAAAAGTATCCAACGATGAGAAGGAATAAATTCAAATTCAGCAGACAAAAAATGTTTGAAGTCAGAAGGTCGGTGGGTCACAGGACCAAATCGTCGTCAATAAATGTAGTAATTGTCTCCAAAACAAGAAGTCTCAAAATACTTGTAGTTAAAGTTGAGTTATTTATTATGGAAGATAGTTGTTATGTATTCATAATCCTTTTTCTATGTTCTTCATTTATGCCTGCGGTCTCGTGCTTGCAAGCACGAGATCATTTCTGTGTTTTGGGTTCTGGAATGCTGCCCTTCAGTCGTGAAGATTCCCCGCACGTCATTCTGGACGTTGGCCTCTTCACGACTGGACGGCTCTGGTTGTTGGTGTTTAAGACTGGAATACAAATCTTCAATAAACCCACCATTGAACCACAACAAGCTTTTGGTTATTACATAAAATATTGGCGACGATCGGGATTTTCCTGCACCCACCGCCAGAAGGTCAAGTTTTCGAGAATCACCGTGACACCGCTGATGTTCGTCTTCACTTGTCCTGCCTCCAGTCCAACTTTCCACCTCCAATCTTCATCAGGTCGTATGTTGTAGAGTTGTATTCTTTCAAGTTTTATCAACAATCCGAACGGATTTTGTGACAATTTCCCCAACGTTCGGTCAAGCAATTATTTATTTTTTTTAAACTGTCAGTTGCTGGCTCGCGCTACACCACGCGCGTTTACCGTCAGCTTCTTACTCGCGCTACTTCACGCGCGTTACGCAACAATTCAACAACTCAAGCCCACCGCCTGTCAAAAATTACGCTGTACTGTAACCCTGACAACGGCGTTGGTCGGCCATTTTCAAGCCTTCGTCCACAAGTTCAGCGATAGGCACGCTTTACTGCCTACCATGTTTATTCGACAGAGTTGATTGTCTTCAGAATTCATCTCCTAATTGCCTATGCAGAAGAAGTTGCACTGGGCCATTTGGGTTGTAATAGACTTCAATGCATTTATAATAAAGAGACCAAAACAGGCGTTTCACTGAATGAGCACAGATGTAGCAGTTTTATATTCTAAACATATTTTGACATACTTACACAGGTACATTTTATATTTGCTTTCATACGCTTTAAACCTAAGTGTGTGTTTCCTTGCTGTCCGCTGCCCTTCCTCTTTTTGTATTCTATAATACTGTAACTGAAAGTCTTTGAACAGCTGCTAGGGGGAGCACATTGGCCTAAATACAATTTTGAGGAATCTGGTACTATATTTACTGGACCAGCAATGGTTCTTTAGGCAGCCATGTGTGTCTCCAAATGTGAGAATGGAATTGCAAATATTGTTAATGGTGACCGACATCATCACTCACTGTGCATTGTGGTTGTGCAGTGTTCCACTGCATGTGCACGGTTAAGTGCCTGTGCATCTACTTTGCTTGGTGGCTTGTGTATTGATTTCATATTAAATGACCACACGTTCAGTGTTACTGTTTGACAATTGAGACATGGGATCCACTGATTTTTTGTATTCTAAAATTATCATAATAGAAAGTGATATATTTAATCAGTCGCTCGATGATGTATTATTTCTTTAAAAGCTTCACTCAAATAATAATTTGCTGCCATGAAGATTGAAAATAATTGCCTTTCTCCCTTACCATCAAATGTATGCAGTGCTTCGAAAGTTTCCCCAGCGTGAGACCACATTCTGGATATGAACAATCTACCACAGCATGTGGAGAGGTGGGGGTATATTTTACTATTTTGGCTTTTTTCTCCTTTCCCTGCCTAGGCAGTCATCGCTGACTGCGTATCTGTGCAACAAAAATAACATACATTTTGAAGATTTTTATTACAAACACAAATTAAAAATGTATTTTTCAAAATCTTAGACCTAGCATTTGGTTAAAAGGCTTTAGGTAGGGTGCATGTACTGATATTTTGAGGGCAAACAATTGGTGATCTAAAATATTTAACACATTAAACTCTTCCATAGAAATATGATGATCTCATAATTCTAAAATATGTACTCCTCAATAAAAAGATGCATCACATTGTTTTGTCAAATATGCACTCATGGCTGTGATACTGTGGATTTCCACCATGCAGATCGTACTCAAGTACAAGTTGCATTCGAGTGGATGGCAGTTAGGGCCTGATTACGAGTTGGCTGCTGAACACGTGGCGGCGGTCCATGGACCACCAGACTGGTGGTCCACCGGCCGTATTACAAGTATGTCAGTTGGACCGCCACTGGATCGCTGCTACCATCGTGATCCTTGATCCTGTGGTGGTGGCGCATCAGTCTGAGGAAGTGACATGCTGGTTGTGCCGCAGTGGTACTGCCAAGCATATTATGAGTTTCCTCACTGCCCGCCTTTTCATGGCGGTGAGCCCGCCATGAAAAGGGTGGCGGTGAGGAAACTTAGGGGCTCTTACAGGCCTCCATCTCCTCTTTGAACGGGAGACCCCTGTATTTTTGCACCCCCTGTTCCTGCACAGAAAGAAATGCACAACATTGAGCATTTCTTTACGTGCAGGAATGGGCTGCAGTGGTCTCACAGTGGTGCACACATATGTGCCTTTGTTACGCTCCGTCATGGGACCACCGCCGCAGGACCGTCCAACGTGGATTTCAATCGGAATATGGAGGGCAGTCAGACTAGGGTTTGGTGGTCTCACAGTAGGGCGCTGGCGTGGTGGCCCGCTGCGAAACTGCCAAACTCTAATTGGCCCTGAGTCCTGGATCGAGGCATGACATCAACAACACAGCAATAGGCCCATAACAGTGAGCACATTAGGCCTCACAGTGATGACACAGAGTAGTAGAGTTGAAAACCATGAAGGTTTCTTAGCAGATTAGCAAAGGTACAAACTCAAATCATTTCAGGTTATCAAATTCCATAATCAGTATATGTACATCTCTGATATAAAATTCCAATTGATTCAAAATTAGCAAATATAAAACAAAATGCTGAAAGCTGTTGTAGTCATTGTCTCCAAAACAAGAAGTCTCAAAATACTTGTAGATAAAGTTGACTTATTTATTCTGGAAGATAGTGACCCACGACAGGTCCAAAGACAGTACAGGCTTCTAATAACCAAAGTAAGGAATGGAATTCTAGACTCAAAGAAGTCTAGAATTCCGCATGCATCATAATACACATAGTACTAACACGAAGAACAGGATTTAAATAATACAAATTACCACACACCCCCATCCTATAACAAAAATAAGAAGATCATACAATTAATAATAAATACAATCCTCAGAACGAAACGGAGAAGTTCTACTACGAGAACTAGTTCTAACTTGCACATTTTCACCTGAACCATTATAAAGATTAATAGAAACAACACTTTCAGCATTATTAGCAGACACATGAGAGTTGTCATCAATAGCAGTAGGACATGCATTATCTCATCTATCCCACAAATGAAATGAAGAAGAGGAAACAACATTATATCTGTTATGATTACAATCTGATGTTAACTCACCCAAATCAAACCAATCTTTATCAGGTTAAGTTTCAAATGTATCTAGTATAATTTTGGCTTGTTCATTGGTTAATTTAATCAAAGCATCACGGTTCCACCAACCACGATTTTCTAACATAACAGCAACTTTAAGAATTTTAGCTGCTTCAGTAAACTTTGATTGGCCTTAGTCACCTTCATGGGCTTCTTAACAAGAACCCATTCTCCAGGAGACAAAGTTACCTCTTTAACATGTTTTCTTTGATCATAGTTTCTTTTATAACATCCTTGATTGCGTTCAACATGTTTTCTAACTTTGTTTAAATCTAAATTGGAGGTATAGTCAATTTTATTAATTAACCATGAAGGATTGAGAGAAGAAATAGGTTTTCTACCTCGAAGTAGCACATATGGCGAAACATCAGTGGTGGAGTGGGGAATGGTGTTATAACTCCAAACCTTTTGATTAATTTATTTAGAGACATCCAACGTGCTTGCAACTGCAGTCTGCACCCCTTCTTTTAACATTTTGTTGGAACGCTCAACTAAACCATTGGATGCAGGACTATATAAAGGTGCAAGTGAGTGACTAATTCCATTTTCATCAAGAAAATTCTCAAATTGATTTGAAATAAAATGGGTCCCATTGTCCGTAACAATTTCCTTTGGTAATCTCTCAATTAGAAACACAAGTTGCAAAAAATCAACCACTGAACTAGAATCAGAGTTCTTTACAAATGCAAAGTACAACCATTTGGAAAAATAATCAATCAAAACTACCACATTTTTTTTATCACGTTCCAACAAATTGAAAGGTCCTGAAAAATCCAAGCCTAGCTTTTGCCAAGGACCTTTAGGCCAATCGACAGGACATAGAGGTGAAGTAGAAGTACGCCAATGCTTATCCGAACACAAACACTGTGGACATTTCTCAATGAATAGTTTGACTTGAGCGTCAATGCCCGGCCACCGGTAGGTCTCCTTCATTTTACGATTACACTACAAGAAATACCTAAATGACCCTGGTGAGCAAGAGTAATAATTGTGTCTCTTAAACAATCAGGAAGAATGAATTTGTCTTGTCTGACAAGAAAACCATTGGATAGTTCTTGAGCAACTTGAGAGAAAGACCTGTCCTGCATAGACATACTACGGTCACTAGGCCAATTGTTAACCAAAAATGTTTTAATTATTTTTAAATTAATAGGTAAACAATATGTTGATGAACCATCAGCCATGGTTCATCAACATATTGTTTGCCTGTTCTAGCAAGAGCTTCAGAAAATACATCCCAATTTTCAACACCAGTAGGAGCGGGTACGGGGGGCAAATTATCAAAATCTTCTTGTCCAGCATCTCCTAAATGATTAAATAAAAGAGCTCGTTTTCTAGATGCTGAATATTTTGAAGCATCAATAGCTTCTAAATAGTTATCAAAATTACGATACCATTTATGCCAGGGAGTGTTGGGTTTCCCCGGTTTCTCTAAAAACGGAGGAGGTTGCATTACGTTTTTAGCTGAGGATGACATTATGCAAAGCTAACCAACTTATAAACAGTACTAATTTAGGAAATGCACTTCTAGTAGATTACACTTGCCTGAAAAATATTCAGAAATCTGTAATGCAATGAGCATTCAAACAAGGAAAGTAAATAAATCAAATAAAATGACAAGAAAACTGTAATTAAATGATACAGAAATGTTGCTGTATAAATGAATCCACAGCCGTAATTAAATCGGAGCGTATGAAGAAATCGGAGCGTAGAAGGCAGAGTGTAGTTATTGCAACAGACAACAAAATGTTTGACGACGTGAAACTGATGACGAAATCACATTGACGTAGTGCGTTGACGCCATAATGTTTCTAAAGTTGGAGGAGCATGTAATGCACGTAACAGGATTCCAGCAGGAAGCAGTAGGAGTTTGGAGAAATGGAAGTTCTAGGAACGTGCCGAAGAAAGAGAACATCCTTCAGAAAATGCAGCGTCTTGCGCAAAGGAATCTCAAAAGCTGGCTTCAAGGGAAAACAAAGAGGCAACAGCAACAGACGAGGTAACATACCGTTTACAGTCAAAAGAAAATGCTGGTGATATGACGCCAAATTTAGTATCTTCCCAATACGAGCAGCAATTTCAAGCGATTCCAATAAACAGCGCATAGATGTGCCACATTTTAAATCCAAATATTTCCAAATCCGTAGTATCCAAAGCAGTCCAAACTAATCCATGCACAGTACAGGATACAGACTTTAAAATTCAAGGCTCCAGACAACAGGCTTCAAAATTCAAGGCTCCAGACGACGTCCGAATTTCGAAAAGCAAACATCGAAAAATGTAGGTGCCAATCAAATAGAAAAGTATCCAACGATGAGAAGGAATAAATTCAAATTCAGCAGACAAAAAATGTTTGAAGTCAGAAGGTCGGTGGGTCACAGGACCAAATCGTCGTCAATAAATGTAGTAATTGTCTCCAAAACAAGAAGTCTCAAAATACTTGTAGTTAAAGTTGAGTTATTTATTATGGAAGATAGTTGTTATGTATTCATAATCCTTTTTCTATGTTCTTCATTTATGCCTGCGGTCTCGTGCTTGCAAGCACGAGATCATTTCTGTGTTTTGGGTTCTGGAATGCTGCCCTTCAGTCGTGAAGATTCCCCGCACGTCATTCTGGACGTTGGCCTCTTCACGACTGGACGGCTCTGGTTGTTGGTGTTTAAGACTGGAATACAAATCTTCAATAAACCCACCATTGAACCACAACAAGCTTTTGGTTATTACATAAAATATTGGCGACGATCGGGATTTTCCTGCACCCACCGCCAGAAGGTCAAGTTTTCGAGAATCACCGTGACACCGCTGATGTTCGTCTTCACTTGTCCTGCCTCCAGTCCAACTTTCCACCTCCAATCTTCATCAGGTCGTATGTTGTAGAGTTGTATTCTTTCAAGTTTTATCAACAATCCGAACGGATTTTGTGACAATTTCCCCAACGTTCGGTCAAGCAATTATTTATTTTTTTTAAACTGTCAGTTGCTGGCTCGCGCTACACCACGCGCGTTTACCGTCAGCTTCTTACTCGCGCTACTTCACGCGCGTTACGCAACAATTCAACAACTCAAGCCCACCGCCTGTCAAAAATTACGCTGAACTGTAACCCTGACAACGGCGTTGGTCGGCCATTTTCAAGCCTTCGTCCACAAGTTCAGCGATAGGCACGCTTTACTGCCTACCATGTTTATTCGACAGAGTTGATTGTCTTCAGAATTCATCTCCTAATTGCCTATGCAGAAGAAGTTGCACTGGGCCATTTGGGTTGTAATAGACTTCAATGCATTTATAATAAAGAGACCAAAACAGGCGTTTCACTGAATGAGCACAGATGTAGCAGTTTTATATTCTAAACATATTTTGACATACTTACACAGGTACATTTTATATTTGCTTTCATACGCTTTAAACCTAAGTGTGTGTTTCCTTGCTGTCCGCTGCCCTTCCTCTTTTTGTATTCTATAATACTGTAACTGAAAGTCTTTGAACAGCTGCTAGGGGGAGCACATTGGCCTAAATACAATTTTGAGGAATCTGGTACTATATTTACTGGACCAGCAATGGTTCTTTAGGCAGCCATGTGTGTCTCCAAATGTGAGAATGGAATTGCAAATATTGTTAATGGTGACCGACATCATCACTCACTGTGCATTGTGGTTGTGCAGTGTTCCACTGCATGTGCACGGTTAAGTGCCTGTGCATCTACTTTGCTTGGTGGCTTGTGTATTGATTTCATATTAAATGACCACACGTTCAGTGTTACTGTTTGACAATTGAGACATGGGATCCACTGATTTTTTGTATTCTAAAATTATCATAATAGAAAGTGATATATTTAATCAGTCGCTCGATGATGTATTATTTCTTTAAAAGCTTCACTCAAATAATAATTTGCTGCCATGAAGATTGAAAATAATTGCCTTTCTCCCTTACCATCAAATGTATGCAGTGCTTCGAAAGTTTCCCCAGCGTGAGACCACATTCTGGATATGAACAATCTACCACAGCATGTGGAGAGGTGGGGGTATATTTTACTATTTTGGCTTTTTTCTCCTTTCCCTGCCTAGGCAGTCATCGCTGACTGCGTATCTGTGCAACAAAAATAACATACATTTTGAAGATTTTTATTACAAACACAAATTAAAAATGTATTTTTCAAAATCTTAGACCTAGCATTTGGTTAAAAGGCTTTAGGTAGGGTGCATGTACTGATATTTTGAGGGCAAACAATTGGTGATCTAAAATATTTAACACATTAAACTCTTCCATAGAAATATGATGATCTCATAATTCTAAAATATGTACTCCTCAATAAAAAGATGCATCACATTGTTTTGTCAAATATGCACTCATGGCTGTGATACTGTGGATTTCCACCATGCAGATCGTACTCAAGTACAAGTTGCATTCGAGTGGATGGCAGTTAGGGCCTGATTACGAGTTGGCTGCTGAACACGTGGCGGCGGTCCATGGACCACCAGACTGGTGGTCCACCGGCCGTATTACAAGTATGTCAGTTGGACCGCCACTGGATCGCTGCTACCATCGTGATCCTTGATCCTGTGGTGGTGGCTCATCAGTCTGAGGAAGTGACATGCTGGTTGTGCCGCAGTGGTACTGCCAAGCATATTATGAGTTTCCTCACTGCCCGCCTTTTCATGGCGGTGAGCCCGCCATGAAAAGGGTGGCGGTGAGGAAACTTAGGGGCTCTTACAGGCCTCCATCTCCTCTTTGAACGGGAGACCCCTGTATTTTTGCACCCCCTGTTCCTGCACAGAAAGAAATGCACAACATTGAGCATTTCTTTACGTGCAGGAATGGGCTGCAGTGGTCTCACAGTGGTGCACACATATGTGCCTTTGTTACGCTCCGTCATGGGACCACCGCCGCAGGACCGTCCAACGTGGATTTCAATCGGAATATGGAGGGCAGTCAGACTAGGGTTTGGTGGTCTCACAGTAGGGCGCTGGCGTGGTGGCCCGCTGCGAAACTGCCAAACTCTAATTGGCCCTGAGTCCTGGATCGAGGCATGACATCAACAACACAGCAATAGGCCCATAACAGTGAGCACATTAGGCCTCACAGTGATGACACAGAGTAGTAGAGTTGAAAACCATGAAGGTTTCTTAGCAGATTAGCAAAGGTACAAACTCAAATCATTTCAGGTTATCAAATTCCATAATCAGTATATGTACATCTCTGATATAAAATTCCAATTGATTCAAAATTAGCAAATATAAAACAAAATGCTGAAAGCTGTTGTAGTCATTGTCTCCAAAACAAGAAGTCTCAAAATACTTGTAGATAAAGTTGACTTATTTATTCTGGAAGATAGTGACCCACGACAGGTCCAAAGACAGTACAGGCTTCTAATAACCAAAGTAAGGAATGGAATTCTAGACTCAAAGAAGTCTAGAATTCCGCATGCATCATAATACACATAGTACTAACACGAAGAACAGGATTTAAATAATACAAATTACCACACACCCCCATCCTATAACAAAAATAAGAAGATCATACAATTAATAATAAATACAATCCTCAGAACGAAACGGAGAAGTTCTACTACGAGAACTAGTTCTAACTTGCACATTTTCACCTGAACCATTATAAAGATTAATAGAAACAACACTTTCAGCATTATTAGCAGACACATGAGAGTTGTCATCAATAGCAGTAGGACATGCATTATCTCATCTATCCCACAAATGAAATGAAGAAGAGGAAACAACATTATATCTGTTATGATTACAATCTGATGTTAACTCACCCAAATCAAACCAATCTTTATCAGGTTAAGTTTCAAATGTATCTAGTATAATTTTGGCTTGTTCATTGGTTAATTTAATCAAAGCATCACGGTTCCACCAACCACGATTTTCTAACATAACAGCAACTTTAAGAATTTTAGCTGCTTCAGTAAACTTTGATTGGCCTTAGTCACCTTCATGGGCTTCCTAACAAGAACCCATTCTCCAGGAGACAAAGTTACCTCTTTAACATGTTTTCTTTGATCATAGTTTCTTTTATAACATCCTTGATTGCGTTCAACATGTTTTCTAACTTTGTTTAAATCTAAATTGGAGGTATAGTCAATTTTATTAATTAACCATGAAGGATTGAGAGAAGAAATAGGTTTTCTACCTCGAAGTAGCACATATGGCGAAACATCAGTGGTGGAGTGGGGAATGGTGTTATAACTCCAAACCTTTTGATTAATTTATTTAGAGACATCCAACGTGCTTGCAACTGCAGTCTGCACCCCTTCTTTTAACATTTTGTTGGAACGCTCAACTAAACCATTGGATGCAGGACTATATAAAGGTGCAAGTGAGTGACTAATTCCATTTTCATCAAGAAAATTCTCAAATTGATTTGAAATAAAATGGGTCCCATTGTCCGTAACAATTTCCTTTGGTAATCTCTCAATTAGAAACACAAGTTGCAAAAAATCAACCACTGAACTAGAATCAGAGTTCTTTACAAATGCAAAGTACAACCATTTGGAAAAATAATCAATCAAAACTACCAAATTTTTTTTATCACGTTCCAACAAATTGAAAGGTCCTGAAAAATCCAAGCCTAGCTTTTGCCAAGGACCTTTAGGCCAATCGACAGGACATAGAGGTGAAGTAGAAGTACGCCAATGCTTATCCGAACACAAACACTGTGGACATTTCTCAATGAATAGTTTGACTTGAGCGTCAATGCCCGGCCACCGGTAGGTCTCCTTCATTTTACGATTACACTACAAGAAATACCTAAATGACCCTGGTGAGCAAGAGTAATAATTGTGTCTCTTAAACAATCAGGAAGAATGAATTTGTCTTGTCTGACAAGAAAACCATTGGATAGTTCTTGAGCAACTTGAGAGAAAGACCTGTCCTGCATAGACATACTACGGTCACTAGGCCAATTGTTAACCAAAAATGTTTTAATTATTTTTAAATTAATAGGTAAACAATATGTTGATGAACCATCAGCCATGGTTCATCAACATATTGTTTGCCTGTTCTAGCAAGAGCTTCAGAAAATACATCCCAATTTTCAACACCAGTAGGAGCGGGTACGGGGGGCAAATTATCAAAATCTTCTTGTCCAGCATCTCCTAAATGATTAAATAAAAGAGCTCGTTTTCTAGATGCTGAATATTTTGAAGCATCAATAGCTTCTAAATAGTTATCAAAATTACGATACCATTTATGCCAGGGAGTGTTGGGTTTCCCCGGTTTCTCTAAAAACGGAGGAGGTTGCATTACGTTTTTAGCTGAGGATGACATTATGCAAAGCTAACCAACTTATAAACAGTACTAATTTAGGAAATGCACTTCTAGTAGATTACACTTGCCTGAAAAATATTCAGAAATCTGTAATGCAATGAGCATTCAAACAAGGAAAGTAAATAAATCAAATAAAATGACAAGAAAACTGTAATTAAATGATACAGAAATGTTGCTGTATAAATGAATCCACAGCCGTAATTAAATCGGAGCGTATGAAGAAATCGGAGCGTAGAAGGCAGAGTGTAGTTATTGCAACAGACAACAAAATGTTTGACGACGTGAAACTGATGACGAAATCACATTGACGTAGTGCGTTGTCGCCATAATGTTTCTAAAGTTGGAGGAGCATGTAATGCACGTAACAGGATTCCAGCAGGAAGCAGTAGGAGTTTGGAGAAATGGAAGTTCTAGGAACGTGCCGAAGAAAGAGAACATCCTTCAGAAAATGCAGCGTCTTGCGCAAAGGAATCTCAAAAGCTGGCTTCAAGGGAAAACAAAGAGGCAACAGCAACAGACGAGGTAACATACCGTTTACAGTCAAAAGAAAATGCTGGTGATATGACGCCAAATTTAGTATCTTCCCAATCCGAGCAGCAATTTCAAGCGATTCCAATAAACAGCGCATAGATGTGCCACATTTTAAATCCAAATATTTCCAAATCCGTAGTATCCAAAGCAGTCCAAACTAATCCATGCACAGTACAGGATACAGACTTTAAAATTCAAGGCTCCAGACAACAGGCTTCAAAATTCAAGGCTCCAGACGACGTCCGAATTTCGAAAAGCAAACATCGAAAAATGTAGGTGCCAATCAAATAGAAAAGTATCCAACGATGAGAAGGAATAAATTCAAATTCAGCAGACAAAAAATGTTTGAAGTCAGAAGGTCGGTGGGTCACAGGACCAAATCGTCGTCAATAAATGTAGTAATTGTCTCCAAAACAAGAAGTCTCAAAATACTTGTAGTTAAAGTTGAGTTATTTATTATGGAAGATAGTTGTTATGTATTCATAATCCTTTTTCTATGTTCTTCATTTATGCCTGCGGTCTCGTGCTTGCAAGCACGAGATCATTTCTGTGTTTTGGGTTCTGGAATGCTGCCCTTCAGTCGTGAAGATTCCCCGCACGTCATTCTGGACGTTGGCCTCTTCACGACTGGACGGCTCTGGTTGTTGGTGTTTAAGACTGGAATACAAATCTTCAATAAACCCACCATTGAACCACAACAAGCTTTTGGTTATTACATAAAATATTGGCGACGATCGGGATTTTCCTGCACCCACCGCCAGAAGGTCAAGTTTTCGAGAATCACCGTGACACCGCTGATGTTCGTCTTCACTTGTCCTGCCTCCAGTCCAACTTTCCACCTCCAATCTTCATCAGGTCGTATGTTGTAGAGTTGTATTCTTTCAAGTTTTATCAACAATCCGAACGGATTTTGTGACAATTTCCCCAACGTTCGGTCAAGCAATTATTTTTTTTTTTAAACTGTCAGTTGCTGGCTCGCGCTACACCACGCGCGTTTACCGTCAGCTTCTTACTCGCGCTACTTCACGCGCGTTACGCAACAATTCAACAACTCAAGCCCACCGCCTGTCAAAAATTACGCTGTACTGTAACCCTGACAACGGCGTTGGTCGGCCATTTTCAAGCCTTCGTCCACAAGTTCAGCGATAGGCACGCTTTACTGCCTACCATGTTTATTCAAACAACAAAGCATCTATAAATTAAAGTTCCTCTTCAGCGATAGACACGCTTTATTGTCTATCACAAATTCAACGATAGGCACGCTTTATTTCCACCATGTTTATTCCACACAAGCAACAAAGCATTTATAAATGCAAAAATTCTTTTTAGCGATAGACACGCTTTATTGTCTACCAGGTTTATTTACAATATAACAAAGCATTTATAAACACAAGGCTTTTCTACTCAAGGCTTTTCTTCAGCGATAGGCACGCTTTATTACCTACCACCCCTATCTACATCATTATAAAGCACTTATAAATGCAAAGTTTTTCTTCTTTTATTTTTAATTTTTTCAACACTCCCATCATATTTTTCTCTTAAGAAAGTTGTTTTCACCATGGCTTCTTCTCAACAGTTTCAAACACCAACTCCTTTTTTACAAACTCCAGGAAAACCTCCTCTCATCTGGCGCAACTGGATCAAAGGTTTTGAGAACTATTTGGTAGCTATTGACGCTACTAAATATGATCCACCTCGCAAGGTTGCCATTCTTTACGGTTGTCTAGGAGTTGCTGCCCAACAAGTTTTTGAGAACCTTCCTCATATTCCTTCTCCTTCTGGCGACTCTGGTGACAATTGGAACATTTATCAAGAAGCCATTGCTCGACTCAATAAACAATATGACGATGAGCCTAGTATCGTTTTGGAACGTCATAATTTTTTCAAACGTAAACAAAGTATAGATGAGAGCGTAGAAGATTATATTGCTCAACTCAGAATTCTGGCCTCTACCTGCGACTTTGGTGCTAGTACAGATGCTTCTATCAGAGACCAGTTCATTTTTGCTTATTTTTCAAAAAAAATTCAGGAACGTTTGTTGAGTTGCAAAAATCCCTCCTTGTCAGAAACAATAGATATCGCAAAAGGGATTGAACGAGCAACTTATTCCTCTAAAATTTTGCAAGAAAGCATCTCTCAACCTTGTATCCATATGATTGATCAAGCTTCAAATTTTAGCTCTATTGACCTTGTTAACAATTCTTCAAGACAACAAAACAAGAAACCCGTCATTTGCTATAGATGTGGGTCACAAAACCATCTTGGTAATCCTCCTACTTGTCCTGCATCTGGAAAAAAATGTTCTTCATGCAAGAAAATTGGACATTTTCCATCTGTGTGCAGGGGTCGCAAAAAATGTACTAGAGTCAATAATATTGAATTTCAAGAAAATTTAGAATCTTGCTCAACCAGACTTAATGACGTTATGTTGTCTATTGAATGTGATTCTGTTGAATTTTCTAGTATTAAGGGTCCCTGGTGCGAGTTAATGGTTGATACAGTCCCAATTAAGGTCAAAGCTGATTCTGGTTCTCCTATCACCATTTTATCAGATCTCACATTTTATGCCAATTGGGGTGAAAAAGTTGTCCTTTCCAAATCTGACGTCAATCCAAAGGCTTTTGGCGAGAAGGACATCGACATGCTAGGTTTCTTTTATTCGAACATTGCATGTCTTGATAGATACACCTTCACAAAAGTTTATGTTGCTCTTAAGGGCAGAGACATTGTAGGTTGGTTTGACCTAGCCAGAATGGGTTTGATTCTCAAACCCGGGTCAGATCAACCTATTGCTTTAGGTGATATTCCTCATGATTACTACACTAGTCATGATTCTGGGAACTTTAATGTTTCAGATCTTTCTTTTCCCATTATCAAAATGGACAACTTATTAAGTTCTTTTCCAAACTTATTTAGGGATAAGGTTGGTACAGTTCTGGGTTTTAAGCATGAAATTCGACTCAAACCTAATGCTCAAACTGTCATTCACAAGGTTCGTTCTCTTCCTTTGAGTGCAAGAGATGAACTGAAAAAGGTTTTGAAAAATGTATGCGATGAGGGAATCATTGCACCCTGTGACTCATCAGAATGGGTTTTCCCAATAGTTTTAGTTCGCAAAAAAACTGGGGAGGTGAGATTGTGTGCTGATTTACGCTCACTTAATAATAATATCATTGTGGATTGCCATCCACTGCCCAAAATTCATGACCTATTGGCTAATTTGGGCGAGGCTAAATTTTTCTCCCTCCTGGACCTTAGGTCTGCTTATCACCAAATTCCTTTATCTCTTAAATCTCAAGAATTAACAACCTTTATTACACCCTTTGGTGCTTTTAAGTACCTTAGGCTTCCCTTTGGTTTGGCTTCGGCAGCCAGCATTTTTCAAAAACTGATGGACAACTTATTCCAAGACATTCCTGGGGTGCAAGCGTATCAGGACGATATTCTGATCTACGCTAACAACATTACTCAACATAATCACACCCTCAACACCGTTTTACAAGTGTTGGAAAAAGCTGGTATGACTGTTAGGCATGATAAATGTAAGTTTGGGGTTCAAGAGTTGGATTACTTGGGTCATTCTCTTTCTCCCAATGGCATTAAACCCAAATTCTCCTTAATAAAAGCAATCAGAGACGCCATACCTCCTAAGGACAGAGATGCCCTTCGCTCCTTTCTGGGTTTATCAGAATATTACGCTAGGTTTGTGCATGGCTATGCACAGATTGTCGAACCGTTGAGAGCACTCTTAAGGAAGGGAGTGAAATTTGTTTGGTCTGAAGACTTGCAAAAAGTTTTTGTTCAAGTTAAAAAGATCATTGAGGACTCACCTGCTTTGCATCCTTTTTCGGATGGCTCAAGGTGTTTTATCACTGTTGATGCCAGTCTTACTGGTTTGGGTGCCATTTTGGGACAATGGGTCGAAGGCAAAGAACATACGGTTGCCATTGCATCCAGAACACTTCTTTCTGCCGAAACTAGATACAGTACAATTGAAAGAGAAGCCTTGGCTTGCGTTTGGGCTATTCAAAAATTAAAATCTTACATTTGGGGTCGTGAGTTTGAGATTTACACAGATCACAAGCCCCTTATGCACATGCTTTCCAACAGTACTTCCAATAGGGCTTCTGCCAGACTTGTTCGCCTTCTTTCCAAACTTCACGAATTTCATTTCGTTATCAAGCATATCTCTGGGGGCAAAAATTTCAGGGCAGATTGCCTCTCAAGAATGTCTTTAGTTGATGATTCTGTTGTTGATGATGACATTGAGTGTGTTGTTGCTACAATTGATGCTATTGCTGAATGTCAACCCATTTCTGAGGTTCAATGGAATTCAGCCTATAAAAATGATGTTATACTCTCTAAGGTTAAAGAGTTTATTGTCAACAAATGGCCTGAGCGCAGAACACTCTCTTCTGATTTAAAAGGTTTCGCAAATGTGTCTGAGGAACTTTCTTTAGTTAATGACATGGTTATGCGTAATGATTTATTTGTTCCTCCTCAGTCAGTACGTGATCATATCATTCGTTCTGCTCATCAAGGACACCTTGGTATTGTAAAAACTTGTCAACACATCAAACAATTTTACTGGTGGCCTTCCATGGATTCTCACATTAGAAGGATGATTGATAATTGTACTCAATGTATACTCTCTGACAAACATTGGAAAACTCTTTCCACTCCTTTATGTCCTGTTCCCCTTCCGGCAGGTCCATGGGACAAAGTAGGTTTGGATTTTTCAGGTCCATATGATGTTTTACCAATTGAAAACAAGTATCTAATTCTTCTTGTTGACTACTATACTAAATGGCTCTATTACTCCTTTTGCAATTCGCCATCAACTGACAATGCTGTTAAATTTTTACAATCTGTGTGTGATGTTGAGGGTTTTCCAAAAACCATCGTTACTGACAATGGTACCCATTTTGTTTCACAAAAAATGTGCTCTTTTCTCAAAAATCATGATATTTCTCATTACAAAGTTGCTTTGTATTCACCCTCTTCCAATGGTTTGGTTGAGAGGTGTAATCGTATAATTAAGGAGGGTATACAAACTGCCATTTCCTCTAGGCTAGATCCTTTGCCTTTTGTTCATGACAAAGTGTGGGCTTACACTACCTCTCCTCACTCTACAACTGGTGTGGCACCTTTTACTTTACTTAGAAAAAGGAAAGTTCATTATTTTCTCAATCCTAGTTGGTTACATAAGGATTGTAATTTGTCTGATAACTCTTTTTCTATTCAGGAACATGTGAAAGCTAAACAACATTCCATGAAATCATGTTTTGATGAAGGCAAACATTCCTTTGATCAGCCCTTGCAAAAAGGGGACATGGTGCTCATTAAGAATCCCAAAAGTGTTTTGAAAGGGAAGTCTAAATTCTCTTCTCCAAATTTGGTTACACAAGTCAGTAAAGCTTCAGCTCTTCTTGATGACAAGGGATGGTGGAACAAGCGTGTTCTTGTTAAAATATCTCCACTTCAGGCCCATGTTATCAAGGAGCATGCCACTTCAGAGCCTGAGCACTGTGATTGGTTTGATTTGTCTTATGAGCAACCTCCCTCTTCTATTCCCACTTTTGAAACTTCCACGGCTTCACAACCTGTGGTCTCTGAGCATTCGTCTTTCCCCATAGAAGAGAATTCCGCAACTTCTGCAGCTTCACAATTTGTTGTCCCTGTCAATTTGTCATTACCACCTGATACAGTTGTCAAGGAGACTTCTGAAGTGGCAAACAAAAGAGCTTTTCGCTTAAAGCAGTTGTCTTGCAGATTGAGAGACTATGTTTTGGAGTAGCTTTGTATTTGCAAATGTCTGTTTTCTTTGTTACCCTTTCAAGAGGGGAAGATGTTATATATTCATAATCCTTTTCCTATGTTCTTCATTTATGTCTGCGGTCTCGTGCTTGCAAGCACGAGATCATTTCTGTGTTTTGGGTTCTGGAATGCTGTTCTTCAGTCGTGAAGATTCCCCGCACGTCATTCTGGACGTTGGCCTCTTCACGACTGGACGGCTCTGGTTGTGGGTGTTTAAGACTGGAATACAAATCTTCAATAAACCCACGATTGAACCACAACAAGCTTTTGGATATTACTTAACAATAGTGACCCACCGCAGGTCCATAGACAGTACAGGCTTCTAATGACCAAAGTAAGGAATGGAATTCTAGACTCAAAGAAGTCTAGAATTCCACATGCATCATAATACACATAGTACTAACATAAAGAACAGGATTTAAATAATACAGCTTACCACAGCTGTATTAGAGCAACATTTAGTTTTCCAAAAATTAAAATTCCCTAATATGCTAATCGAAAGGAATCAGGAAATGTGTGGGAGAAGTCAGGCAGGAAGTGTCAGCAAGCCCAAACTCTGAAAGGCAGAATCAAATAAAGATTCAGTTAGGTAAATGAGTATGGATTTGCACAGTAGTCTTTATCTTTGCGCTGGAGCAAAAGGAGAGCATTTAATCTCTAGAGTGTGAAAAGGGGTGTCTAATCTAACTAGCTCAGCTATGCCCAATTAACCCCTCCTACCAAGTGCCTCTGTTGGCCATTGGCCGATACCGCTGAGAGCTAAAAAGGATCCTCCAGTTCTTGCACCTGAGGATTCCTATTTTTAAAACAAAGGATGGTGGAGATGGGAAATCGCTCCTGCCAAAGCCCCCATTTACCTGCCACTCATTTGTGATATCAGTGCACTGCAGGCACACTGACATAACAGATTTGCTTCTGGAACAGTGAGAAGGAGCAGGTGAGAGCTCTCTCCCACGACAGTGGGGAAATAAATCCAAAAACTGGCTCCTCAGCTTCCATGGAGACCTCGTTGAAAAGGGGAGGATCTTCCCTTTCTAACAAGGCCTTCCTGAAACTTTTGCCTGACTGTGGATCCAAATCGCACAACGAAACACAGCCAGGAAACCCACTAGCCTACCGGGGACCAGTGTGTGGAGTGTCAGTCCATCGGGTGAATGGACCGACCATTCTTGAGGGCAAATAACAAAAACATTAAAGTGATTTTCCCCTAGGGAGATGTGATCATACCCACAGGGAAGTGAAAAAGCAATCGCTTTTATGAAATAAAGTGAAATTGTTATGGGGGTTGATCCTCCTGAAATATGGGTCGGCCAATTACTGGGCCCACATTTTTGGGACGAATATGCAAGCGGCCCTCCAGGGGAAAATAAATATTTCCCCCAAAATTATAAACATTTATGTGGGGGTCGGCCCTGAGGACATGGGCAGACCCCCAATGGGGCAATCTTTCTTTTATCAATGTATATTTTTCTCCAGTGGGGCGATTGTGCCCCATAGGTGAAAACAAACATTTTGAAAAACAAATCTACACTACACATGTTGCAATATTTTGGAAGCGTTAAATGGGAGATTCTATTTGAAAAATAATCAGGAGAATGTATTTCTCCCATTGACATCTAATGAAGAAAAGGCAATCATTTCAGGTGGCAGGCAGCTAAAATAAAGCCATTTTTGGCTTAAACAATCTGGAGTCTGCCACCTGAATAATTTCAATGTACCATACACTGCATGATCTGCAGATTATATATATATAAAAATGCTTGTAACTCAAACAGGCAAAAAGTTACTAAAATATGGAGACATGATCGCATGCACTGGAAGGACTGGCACAAAAGTTAACTGGTCAATTTCCAATTGCTTCTTTCTGTATTTGGCTGCTATACTGGAGATAATGAGAGGAAACCTTTGCCCAAGCAGTACTATCATGTTTTGAAATGACAAAATAATGAAATAATACCAACACACCTTTATCCATCATCAGAATATGGCTCTGTTTGCGGATGACAAAGGCATTATATTCACCAGACTGCACATAATGATGGAAGGAACAGAAGCCATGTTGTCATGGATTACCTTGTATGACAAAAATATAAAGTTTTGACTCGTTTTTGAAGTGCTCTTTAGGGAACTTAAGAAGTTTCCCCCAACACGTTCGCTTTAGTTTCACCCCTGCTTGCATCCACAAATTGGAAGGAGTTAGATTTAGAACACTGAAGGTGCATGAACAACATGTTTTCTTGAGCATCAAGTAGCTAGCAATGGAAGGTGTTAGTAAAGGTTCACTTGACAAGTATACAGGATTAGTCAGGACTTTGAAGGGGAAATAGACAAGAACAAGTAGGACAAGCTTAAGCTAGGTGAGCTTTCACAGGGATATCTCATAGGTAGAAGGCATCTAGTGAAGGTAGTAGAGATACACATGCCATCAGCTCATCTTCACCAATGGGCTTGACCACATTGTGTCGCACTTGCTCCGCTACATGCTTACTTCCTCACTCTACTAAGCAGTAGACTCCAAACAATATGGAATGCAGCTGGCACCCTCCTCCATCAACCATCCACCATGCACACACCCTGCACCTCAAACAGCTTTCCTAGTTCCACATCCAAAGCTCTTTTCAGACGCCTGACACACACACATTCAAAGCTTTACACAGCACTGGCCCAGCATACCTCATTGCCCCCTCAGATTTTAGAAACCTTCCAGACTCCTTTGCTTCGCCGGACTCGTACTCTCACAAATCTCATGGATGCAAAGAACCAGAACAGGAAGAAGTGCCTTCTAATTTGCTCTCAAAGGGCAGAATGACTATCCCCTTCACATCTGCACTGTCTCTAAAATTAATGCATTCCACCTAAAACTGAAAACTTGGCTCTTCAAATAGATGAATCCATATATCAGCCCTGACTGCTCCTGGGTTGGCGACAGAATACCCTCATGGTGCTCTCATGGGAACCGTTTGTAAAGGCTCACTAAGCATGTGTTTGGTAATTGTCAGAATGCTACAGGAACAGATTAAACCAGGGGACTCCCACTGACCTCAATTTGGTTTTTTTTCTGCTGTGGGCATCAGCCCAGCGACACAAGTGTGGCAGTGTTTATATCAGCATAAGTAGGGTAATGCTGGGTGGTAAGAATTGTCTAGATTCCTGTGGATTCCGGAATATTTCTCACAGAAAAATAGGAAAAATTTCTGATTTCAGGCGAAGTTTGTGGGTTTCAGGGCATTGTGGATAAGAAAACTTCATGGGATTCATGCGAGGGGCACCACCCTGGACTCCCCTGGTTGCCTTGTTTTTAAAAATGTCAGTGCTCTGCAGGTTTGCATGGATGCGAATGGGTATTAGTTTGCATTCACAAACTCCACTTCTACTGCGTTCTGCCCTTGAATGGCTTGGATATTTACTCCAGTCAAGGGCTGGCAGAACTTATTTTACAGGGTGGGAAGGGAACAGTTCACCCTCTGATTTTTTACAGTACTAGGGAAGGCATTACAAAGGGGAAAATCAACTTTCCCCAAGAAGAACAAATAATGTGTAATTGAATAGGGGCGTGCTGATCTTTCTGTTTTGGAGAAATCCACACAACAGGAATAGGATCCCGCCGGGAATATCACATGAACTTCCTAGAAATACACATTGAAACCTACAATAGGTGCAGCTTTACGGGCGCATTCCTAGGAAAGTTTGCAAATTTCAGAGAGTTGTAAATCTACACTGTGGGGCAGATTTATGAAGGCCTTGCGTCTCCTTGCGCTGCAATTGCGTCACTTAATGTGACGCAACGGCGGCGCAAACAATGCGCCCTATTTACAATGTGACGCATCTAGGAGATGCGTCACGTTGGAAAGCCCTGCGCCATAAGGAGGCGTTCCTGCGCAGGGGGGGGGGGGCGTTCCTGCGCAGGAACGCCTCCTAAAAGTGGCTGAGTGAAATCTATGAGATTTCACTCAGTCACTTTCTACGTCAATTCCTTACGCCTACTTGAAGCAGGCGTAAGGGTGACGCACAATGCATTGAAAAGGTGGCCCCTGTGCATTGCAGGAGTCATGTCGCACTTGCGACATGACTCCTGCAATGCGCCGTCCGTACGCCGAGAGATGCGTCACGCATCTTCACTGCCTTGCACCATGGTGCGCCAAATTGTAAATGCGGCGCATCATGGGTGGCGGAGCAGTGGCGCACTGTGGCGCACATTAACTGGCGCATCCCTGGGGATGCGCCAGTTAACATAAATCTGCCCCTGTGTATGTAGGTGTAAATCTATGAGTACAGACTTTCTTTGTAAATTGATTCAAAATGTGGCATTTTTAGAAAACATTGTTAAAAAAATCTCTCTCTAATCAGATTTGCTTCAAGACGCTACCTGCAAGAGTCAGCTAAAACATCCATGCTGATTGAAACTAATATATTCCAGTTTTGTTAGCCTTTCCTAAAAAAACTTCTAATTTAACATTGAGAAATGGAAAAGCTGTGCAGCGTAGTTTTGAGGCTGTCACTATCTAATTCCACTGTCATGCTCAGAAAGTAATCAGCTGGAAGAAAGGAAGGAACTCGGGCATCCCCTAGGACGAAATTCATATTTCACAGGAAATATGTAATTTCCACAAAATATGGAAAATGTTTCACAGTTATGACATCAAAGCTAAATAATATAGGTTTTGAAACTGCAGGTTTCTGCACAATAAAAACAGATACACAAGCAACATAGGCATTACCACATTTAAAATGAGGTTATGGTTCATCAAAGAAAACCAAAGTGTTCCTGACATTTTTCAATTTTGTTTGGCTATGCAAAACGATAAGGTAAACCTTTGCCTTGCACTGCTCATGACCTCATACATTCAATATGATATTTCAAATGACTTCATTGATAACATCTCTGAGTTCAAATCACACCACCAATGACATCATAGTATGCTAAAACATGGTAGGCGATGCATGCAAAGTGTGTGTGTCGAGAAAGAACAAGACATAATGAAAGATAGCCTTAAGTAACTTTTTGTAAGTCAAAATAAATTGAGAAAATGGTTGCCGTCTTTTCTTGAAGAGTATAATGCTTCTACATGTACTAACCACAGAAACATTCAGATTTTATATACACACACACACACATATATATATATATATGTACATATATATGTACATATATATATATGATGTAATCTGCATCCATTTGAAACTGCATATATTAGATGCATATATTAGATGCAAGTTCAAGCATCTGATAATATTTGTTATGTATAAAGACGTTTGCTCTGCCTACAAAGTTCGCTGAAACCAAAACTGTATTGTTTGCGCCTAATAAAAACGATAAACAAAAAATACATCAATGTTATTTCCATTTTTTGTGAGACGGCATTCCTTTCTTTATTTACTGAGAGCAATTAAATGGTTGTTTTTCAAAAACTCCCACTGAAGAAGAGCTTCGTGTGGCAAACTGATGAGATGACAAAAAAATTGCGAAAATAACAGTCGTAAGTAGCAATAAAACCCCCCATGAGGTGTTTCAGCACTGCAATGCTTGATTTCGTGGCTGGAACAATTCCAATATAATCCATAGCAACATGGGGCATCTGTCTGTTTCCGCTTCACGGATGGCATGCTCCATCTCCCAATTAAAAATCCCCTAACCCTTTCTTAGCTTTGTAGGATATTAAATTGAATGTCTGGCTTTGGAGCTTACGCTTCTGCGCCCCCTGCTGCGTCACATCTTATCTCTTCAGGATTTAGTCAGCACACACTTCCAATGGATGAATTTGCACATATTTGGGACGTGTGGCCTTGACTTCTCAGCACTGATTTAAATGACAAAAGGAGAATGTAATTCCTTTTACACAATCAACAATTCATCTCCATCAAGGCGGCACAAGAGTCATGGTGAGCAGGCTTTGAGGTTAGGGCTTCAAAGGAAATCTGTCTGTATAATGTAAATGGAGAATCCTGGGTGTAGGGGGGAAGGCGCCGCACAATTATAGACTTGCCGGTTTCCCATTTCATACCCGTCTGCCTCAATTTCAGAATGTAAATCTGAACTCTGATGCTGGATTGAGCCAGGTGATGTTTGCAGTTTTAAAAGCATGGCCCCTCTGCCCCCAAACGCCACGTGTGTTGTAGCCTTTTCTGTCGAGCGTGGTCTCACCGGTGAATGGGAAAAACTTGTCTCGCAGTGCCAAGGAAGTAAATTCTCGCTAGCTGTGGTGTTTTTAGATCTATGGCTTTATTTGAACTTTTATTTCATACTATATAAGACCTGTAACATATTTTGAGACACTCGTTTGCTGGATAGGTTTGAGAGAGCGCCAAACAGGAGAAAAATGTTGTAGGGGTGTACCATATGTACAAGTAGTTAACACCCGCATATATAGAGGACTTACTAATCGTGTTCAAACTATAATGTAGGGTTGAGGACTAATGTATTCGGTATTTGAAATACGTGTAGGATAAATGTTAAGAGTTTTGAAAATCAATAATGCCGTTCTAACAAAGAAATGTCCTTTGACGTGAAGCCTTTCACTAATAAGAGGTGTTTAGTAAGATCACCATTATGTACTTAGTTCTGCTATATTAAAGTTCATAGTGTACCTTTTATACGTTATACAAGTGCTTGAAGTAGAAAATGTATTTGCTTTAAAGATGGGGGCCTAAGAAATGAACGAGATGCTCATGTTAGGTTGTTGGGCCTATAAACGTGCAGAGGCCCAGTTTATGGAAATTGTGTAGGCCTGATCGAAAATGTTTTGCTTAGTATTAAATCATAGAATGTTTTATGAAGAAAGCTGCTTTTAGCTAAAGTCAATTGCAACATTAAAGAATTTGAGAGCCGTTCACATGTATTCCTTTGCAGGTGTCAAGTAGACAGTAAAGTAGAAGGGCCCATTGTGTATGAGTGTTAGGATGCTGGACTCAGACATGGAGGAGTAGCCGAGGAATTCATGGAAGCAACTTGAAGCGAAAGAGAGTCTGGGACCCAAGGACGTCTTAACGGACAAAGATGGAGATGTGCCATGATGGAAAATTCTGAAAACCAACACTTTTGAGAGGGGCGTACCAGAAGGCGTGTCGTCCGCATTGTGGGGTTTGTATTAGGGACAGCACCCCAAGGGTGGAGGCAGAGCAGATGGGCTGAGGTGCGAGAGGGAGCAGTTGGTTGACAGAGAGCTTAGCTATGACTGAAGAGTCTCTAGACTAACTAGAGAGAAAGTGAGTGAACTTCTTTGGAAGTCACCACGGCTGACACCTTTATTAGGTTGGGCTATAGATGAGTAGGGATGTCACTTAGTATAGAGTAGGGACAGATTAACCTGATTTATACTTTTTCCCAATGCATACTAGAACTCAGGTTATAGCAATTCTTATTAGCCTGATGATTCTCAAATTGATTCTTGTATTGTTCATAAGCCGCCTGAGACTTTTCCGTAGAGTTATGTTTGTATTAGTGCCTGTTTATCTTCTGAACCTTTTGCTGAGGTGTTTATACCTTCAGTTGTTTTTGGTTATGTAATAAATCTTCAAATTTAGTTATGAGTCAGTGGTTCTTTGGGGAAACAATGGGAATTGTTGAAATCTGATTGGCTATTGGTGGATAGATTGCCTAATTCATTCTATGACAGGTAAAAAGGTCCAGTCGACCTGTGACGGGATTCTGGAGAATGGTAAGCAGACTCTAGAAATGAAATCCCGCCCTTTCAGTTGGTAGCAGAGTGGGATGGTTTATCTTCTGGAGTGAGGGCAATCTGGAGTAGGTTGAGATTTCCCCGAGGCCCATAGAGAACCAATGGCGAGTGTCCAGAGAGTCGCGGACGGAGGATGGCGTTCCATGGAAACTGACAGAGAGTGACGGTGCGGCAGAAAGCAGCAGGTCAGAAAGAGAGTGAGTATGAAAAAGGGTCATGCGTTGTTAGATTGGGGTGATACGTTTGTATTGTTGTGTTGTATTGTCTTGCGGAGTTGAGGGCCTGTAGTGTGTAAGGAGATCAGGTTGTGAGCGCGCGCAACCAGTGAAAATCTTAGGCTCAAGTGGAGTTTAAGTGGTTCGGGTGTATGGAACACCTATACTAATTGTCGACCATTGTTAAGGGGGTCATGAGGTACCATTGATCGCCCGCAGGACCGAGATAGGGGGGACGATTGTGTGAGTGTGTGGGTAACGGACGCTGGTCGGAAGTGTCCGTGTGTTTGTAACCTATCAGGAAAGCGTTTGTCCGGTCGTTCGTGGACAGACATTTGCCAGTTCGGTGACAATTACAGTCAGACTGTGGACGTACAGTCAAGGAGGGGGTTGCTTGGTCGGAAGTGATCATTTCCAGTGTATGATTGGGACGCATGCATGATCGGGAGACGAGCGGAGAGAGGAGAGGAACTGCTGCGAAACAGAGGCGAGTGACGTCAGAAGGAGCCGCGCTGGGATAGGGCGGTTAGTGTGGAGCCGCGCTGGGATTGGTGGATAGTCATCGGGAAGTAAAAGAGCGCTGTAAACAAGGAAACGTTGTGGGTTTCATCATGAAATGCTTAAAAGTGTTGCGAAATTGTTTCAAAGGTGAAAAGAAGTTAGAACCTCGGGGTGGGGAAGAGGCTCCACCCGAGGATACCCCAGTCCATTATATGGCTACAAATGTCGGGTTGCATAGCATATTGTGGCTTGAGAATTGGTGTAAGATGACAGAGGGAAGCGAGGAATTGACTTTTCCTAAATATGGAACATTCAGATTAGAGGTGTTGTACCAGCTAAAAGCGATTATGGCTGCGTTGCGACCTTTACCTAGACCAACACAGTTTGAAGCGCTAAATGCGTGGATCAGGGCAGCCCATGAAAGGAACAGAGATAGGAGACAAGAAAGAGTGAAAAGATCAGTTAGGGCGGTTCAAGATGCAAGATGGGATGCACTGGCCAAGAGGTGGAGAGTGAAGACCATCGAGGGGGACAGGTTGTACCTGTTGTTGGTCAACACAGGGGATGCGCAGAGAAAAAGTCCAGAAGATGAGGACAGTGAAACGGATGACAGTCTGATAGAGAGACTGTTGTCAGAGAGACCACCTCCATATAATCCTGAGGTGGAGGGAGGGTCAGCATCAGCAATGAGCAGGGAAGCCTCCGCCGCCGACGGTGACGTCCCAACGGAGAGCGGCTTGAGCCCCTTAGGGAACAGGTTCAGCTCGGTGGAGGGAGAAAGGGCACCTCCACCTTCTCCAACGACGAGAGTAGTGGGAAGATTTACGGTACAAAAAGTACAGGTCGAAGAGGGGGTTGACTCTCGGAGACTGCCAGATGCTCTTACGGTACCTGTTACCATAGGTCCCATAGTATCAGTGTACAATCCAGAACAGACACAAGGCGAGGGTCCGCCACAAACAGAGAGGGAGAGAAGTGTCAGTGAAGAAAGGAGTAATAGGGCGGACAGTTGGAGCCAATTACCAAGACCTGTAGAAAGGAGCACCCCTTTGGCAGCATCAGACTCATCCGAAGAGCAGGGGGTTCTGAGAGGACCGATGGATTTGAGAGGACCACAGCCAAGGTCACTTAGGGAATTAAGGCCTGATTTTAGAACTTGGGAAACGATTGCGGATACTCAGAGCAACAGGTCGAGGGACGATTTTGACCATGGAAACCAGAAAAATAGGGGGGTGTCTCATTGTGCGTCTAGCGGAAGCAGGCAGGAATGGGATCGCGGGAGTGTGGAAAGTAGGGGGGCGTCCCATCATGCACCTAGCGATCATAGACAGGAGTGGGACCGCAAAAGTTGGGAAAACCAAAGGGTTCCCCATAACACACCCGAAGAGGACAGACGAGTGAGTCAGGACTGTGGCGGGAGGGACTCCAATGGAACCTCTAGCCAAGGTACATTGAGAGCGGCGATAAAGGCAAGAAGGATTGATGTACTGAGACTCAAATCAGAAGTGGAGTAAATAGTGGAAGGCACACTGCCACTAGAGAGAATCGAACTCTATGAACCAGATGAACTATTGTTCGTGGCGAAAGATGTTACTCGAAGGGCCAGGACAGCTCATGAGAAATTGTCCGAATTAGCGAATAAGTATGCTGTGGATTTGACTAGGACGAAAGCATTACAGGGCGGCCATAGGTTGCAGTACTCGGACCAAGATCTAGAAGAGAAGAGGGTGATCGGATTAAAAACCCACATCAGGGAACTGGTCGTGGGACTCCGAACCTGGACCCAATTAGACAAATGGGAGGAAAGGTGGTCAAAGAAAAAGACTGTCAGGAGAAGCACTATTGAGACATCCCCGGGAGGAGGGTTGATGCATGCAGAGGCGTACCCCTTGCGGGAGATGGCTCACGGGGATATGTACATGTACCCTGGAGTAGGGGGGATTTGGCTGCCTTTACGAACTCGTTTCCGAAGTTGCGCGAGAGTCCAGTGGAATGGTACAAACAGGTAGAGAGGTTTGTTAAAATCTCAAAGGTACTGTGGATTGATCTAAACACACTGTTTGACATTGTGGTTCCAGGAGACCTGTGGGTAGCATGTAAGGTCAGTGTTGAATGGCCCACAGTGGAGCCAGACCAAGATGCTACCACGAATGGACCCTCACCCAGGGTAATGATAAAGTATGAGCAGGCGATCACGTGGTTGAAGACTAAGGTACCACCACAGGACATTGACTGGGTGAAGATAGATCGGACTAGGCAGGAACCGAAGGAGACAGTTCACGAGTTCTATGAGAGGTTATTGCAGATTTTTAAGCAGTACAGTGGATTGAATGTGATGGATCCAAAGGACATGGAACAGTTTGTATCCAAGTTTGTTCTGGGACTGCGACCCGATATTTGTCTCATGATACAACAACATTTAATTTGTTGGCAGAACAAGCCTCTGGACGAGGTCTTGAGGTATGCGAGGTATTGCAGTGACAAGATAGATTCTAAGACAAAGAAGCTTAAGGATAAACTGATGTTAGTCCAGATGCAATCGGGAGGACAGGGTCAGTCAGGAAACGGAACCTTAGGGAGAAAACAAGGGGGACAGAAAAGGGACAACGAGGAAGGTCTAAGACCTAGGATAGACCTGGCGACTCTGAAAAAGACAACCAAGTGTCATCAGTGTCACGAGGTCGGACATTGGAGACGTGAGTGTCCCCATAACCCAGAGAATCAAGAGCAGGAAGAAGAGGAGGAGGAGGTTCAAGCCCCTCCGGTACAGAAAGTAACAGTAACCAAGTACAAGACGACTAAAGGGGGGACCTCAGCCCCTAAGGCTACGGTTCCCCAGCCACCAAGGATTTCAGTAGGGAACAAGGTTTACAAGCAGATGCCTTTCATAATAGAAGGGGACGAGTACTATTACGTTGACCCAGTGACGAGACGGTGCCTGAGTGGGGAGGAAGACTGTACCCTCGGGGCAGTTTTAGAGGTAGACCAGAGGGGACCATTCGTGGAGGCGGATGTAGATGGACATCCAACCACCTTTGTGGTTGATACTGGTGCTTCCCGTTCCACTGTACGGTCTGCAGTAGTCCCCAACTTACCTCTCTCAGGACAGACTATCCAAGTTGTAGGCGTTGCGAACAGAAGAATGACAAACCCACTGACTGAACCAGTCCCAGTGAAGATCGGAAGTTTCAGGGACAATCACCAATTCGTAGTGTGTGATTCCAGTCCTGTGTGTCTGTTAGGAAGAGATCTCCTGTGTAAACTCAATTGTACCATCTACTGTACCCCAAGGGGAGTGGAGTTGCAGACAAATGACGATGATGCTGCCTTTAAGGTTGCAAATACGCATGTGTGCATAGAATTGTATCCTGCGTTAACAGTGGAGGAACTCCCTTGGGATTTGAGGGACTCAGTCTCACCGGAAGTGTGGGACTTTACAGGAGAAGAGATAGGTTTTATTAGAGGAGTGGAGCCAGTTAAGATTCAAGTGAGGCCGAATGCTGAGTTCCCAAGAACACCCCAATACAAGTTGACCCCGGAAACGATTGCAGGGATAAGACCTGTGATCGAATCCATGATTAGACAGGGAATCCTGAAGGAAGTCATGGGCAGTCCATGCAACTCCCCGATCATGGGTTTCCAGAAGCCTAGCGGGAAGTTTAGGATTGTGCAGGATTTGCGAAAGGTGAACAACATAGTTGTTCCATGCTGTCCAGTGGTACCGAATCCGTCAGTGATACTGTTTCAGATACTGTTCCAAGCTGAATGGTTTGCTGTGATAGATTTGTGTCAGGCTTTCTTTTCGATTCCATTGCATGAATAGAGCCAATTTCTTTTCGCTTTCAAGCTGGAGAATCGTGTTCTAACATGGTGTCGTATCCCTCAAGGGTATACAGAGAGCCCATCGATCTTTAATCAGCTGTTGAAGAAGAATCTTGAGAGTCTGGTACTGCCGCAGAACTCCGTTCTCGTACAGTACATAGACGATCTCCTTGTTGCGTCAGAGACAGAGGATGCTTGTAGAATTGACACCATTGCCCTGTTGAACCATTTGGCAGAGAATGGACACAAGGTGTCCCCCAGCAAGTTACAGTACTGTTTATCTGAAGTACAGTATCTGGGTCACAGAATAGAGAAGGGAAAGAGGAAAGTGTCGCCTGACAGGATTGAGGCGATCATGAGGATGATGGTGCCTTTGACCCAGAGAGAGGTTAGGATGTTCTTGGGTATGGTTGGCTACTGTCGCCAGTGGATTGCCAACTTTTCCCTGAAGGCGAAACCTTTGCAGAAACTGATGCACAAGGATGTAAGTGATCCGGTACCATGGGACAAAGACTGTATGATGGCTTTCCTTGAGCTGCGAGAGGACTTGTGTCTCGCTCCGGCGTTTGGAATGCCTGATTACACCAAACCATTTTCACTGTTCTGTTGTGAGATAGAGGGGTGTGCTTTGGCAGTCTTAGCACAAGATCATGGAGGAGTCCGTAGACCAGTTGCTTACTTCTCGGCTACCTTAGATCCAGTAGCCGCAGCATTGCCCGGATGTCTCCAATCCGTTGCTGCAACAGGTGTCAGCATTGAAAGATGTGAAAGCATTGTGATGGGTCATTTACTGACTGTACATGTTCCCCACTCAGTGGAACTGTTGATGACCAGGACCAAGACACAGCACTTGACAAATAATAGGCTCACACGCTACGAGCAGGTTATACTTGCTGCGGAGAATGTGACCCTTAGGAGGTGCTCGGTCTTGAATCCTGCTACTTTGATGCCATTACCAAATGATTTAGATGATGATTGCGAAGACCATGATTGCCTTGATGTGACTGAACTGTGCACCCAGACCGGATATTGTTGAGGAGCCACTGGTAGACCCTGATGAAATTTTCTTTGTCGATGGCTCATGTGTAAAGGACAATACCGGTCAGTTGAGAGCAGCTTTTGTTGTTTGTACTATTACTGGAATAGTCGAAGCGGCCTGCCTGGAAGGAGTACACTCCGCTCAGTTGGCTGAAATAATTGCGTTGACGCGTGCCTGTCTGGCCGCCAACAAAATTCGGATCACCATATATACTGACAGCCAATATGGGTTCGGTGTGGTTCATGACTTCGGTCAGTTGTGGTCTCAAAGGTGTTACATGACATCATCAGGTTCCCCTATCAGGAATGGAGAGTTTATCAGATTGCTGTTGGAAGCTTTGCAGGGTCCAGCAGAAATAGCCGTCGTGAAATGCACTGCACATACAAAGGGTACTGACTTTGTATCCCAGGGAAATCGTTATGCTGATGAAGTTGCAAGTTACTGTGCCGAGCAGGGATACTCATTTACTGAACAAACTGTTGAAGGGGCACAGGGAAGGACTGAGTTAAGCATGATGCTTGAGGTGGCAGATACCTGGGAAGAATTGAAGAGCATGCAGGAGCAGGCGTCAGACTATGAGAAAAGGGTATGGGAGATGGCTGGTTGTGTCAAAGGAGAGTTGGACTTGTGGGTTTCGGCCGATGGGAGAGCGGTGTTGCCGAATGAACTAGTGAGTACGATGGCACGACAGATACATGGTCCTGTACATTTGGGGAGAGATGCGATGATGCGTGTGTTCAGACAGACTTGGTACAACCCGAAATTCCGAACGGCTGCGGAAGCAGTATGTCAGAGGTGTGTTACATGTCAACAAATGAACGTTGGGAAAAGAACACCAGTTACAATGGGTCACATTGGGGGCTCCGGCGGACCTTTCTATAGGATGCAACTGAATTTCATTGAGATGCCGAGGTGTAATCGCCTCAGGCACGTTCTGGTGATCGTGTGTGTGTTTTCCAGATGGGTTGAGGCATACCCAACTCGTAGGTGCGATACACTCACAGTAGCAAAGTTATTGTTGAGGGAGCTAGTGCCACGATTCGGGGTTCCGACCTCTCTGGAATCGGACAGAGGGACGCATTTTAATAGCGAGTTTGTGAAGATGCTCTGTTCTGCACTGAACATTGACCAGAGACTGCATTGTAGCTACCGACCAGAGGCTTCTGGCATAGTGGAGCAAATAAATGGAACCCTCAAGGCTCGAATGGCAAAGGTGTGCTCATCTACGTCCCTGAAATGGCCATATGCATTACCGTTGGTGCTAATGAGCATGCGTAGTAAGCTAGACAGGAGGACAGGACTCTCACCTCACGAAGTATTGATGGGGAGGGCTATGAGACTGCCATCTATTCCTACAACAGCCTTGCTAAATATCACAGATGATCTGATTCTTGATTATTGCAAAGGACTTTCTGATGTCATCCATTCTGTGTCCCTTCAGGTGCAGGCTGCTGAAATTCCGGCATCTAGAGACCTTTGTCACGACTTGTGCCCGGGTGACTGGGTCTTGGTGCGGAAGCACGTCAGGAAAAGCTGCCTGGATGTGCGCTGGAGAGGACCGTTTCAAGTTATCTTGGTGATGAACACTTCTGTAAAGTGTGGAGGCCTGCCAAACTGGGTCCATGCGTCTCACACCCGACGGGTTCCTGCACCCCTGGAAGAAACAGCTCCCCTCGTAGATGAAAATCCGGACGTGGAAGAAGATCCACAAGAGGGGACAAGTCAAGCTGTGGGGGTGTCTGAAGAAGCTGGTAACTCATCTGATCAAACTGAAGGAAATCACGACGACAGTAACACTGAGTCTGCTTCTGAATGGGGAAGTGGCTGTGAAGGTGACCTGAGCGCAGAGCAAGCTGAAAGTGGTGATGAGCAGGGCGTACCAAGGAGGAACAGAAGGGTGAGAAGCGCAGAGGCTCATTGGCCCGAGAGGCGGAGGCGACTGAACGTAAGACTGGTTTCCGAAAGAGATCTTGCCCCTGTATCTGAAGAATCGGACTAGGAAGAGGGAGAACAAGAACCAAAACAAGGAGGTCCGAGAAGGTTGAGGAGGGTGAGAGTACCTTGTCGAAGATACGCCACTCCTGAGTGGACCTACCCTTTGACAAATGCCCGGAGTACTGAGATCAGGGAGGGTGAGGGCTGTGTCGGTGACCAGTACGACCCCAAATGTTAAGTTGGAAGTGGTGTTGTTGGTACCAGGACTTGAGATCGAAGGCGTACTGACACTCACCATTCCTAATCCACCTTACCTGAGCAAGATACGTGATTTAATCCTGGATAGACTGATTTTTCCTACATTTGGTCCAGAGATACCATCTTACGAATCGGTTGTGCTTCGCATGGAATTTCTGGATTATGTGATAATGGCAGTTGGAGCAAATATTATCATTGATTACTAAAGACTTTTGTAAATAGCTGTTGAACTAACCTAGAGCCAAGCGGAAGAAGAAGAAATTTAGGGACTTTCCTCAGAGGACGGAGAAGGGTTAGGGTTGTCTGTTGTTGATGTAAGAAAAGAACTAAACGGGGATTTCTGCTTTCAGAGGTGTGGTTCGAGAGACTCAAATAACCAAGAAAGAGACTTTGGGTTGTTGCTGAAATCGAACTACAGTGTTCCGAAACCATGGAGGCTGGAAACCCGACTCGTAGGGCCAAGTGCATTGTAAGCACCCTTATAGGAGCAGTGATATTCTATATTTTCTTAGTAGTTATAGTTTCTTATTTAGTACCACATGAGCAGGCTGCGAAGGTTGAGGGAACACCGACACCTACCACTTCTAGCAAGAAAGAGGTCAAGGTAGGAGCGGAGAAGGCTTTGCTGGAAGAAGAGAGTCGTAGGTTACATACCGACCTGTCTAAAGGCAATTTTGGGCAGAATGCGTATGCAAAGCTATTGTATGAATACATTGATGCGATGGATGTGAAAGACTGCTATGTGTGTATGCAATTGCCGGCTTCAGTAGATGAGGGTATTAGATACCATCACCTTCCATTGACATATGGAATTTCATGTAGTTTGCTGCTTAGCATATTTTATGGGAGAAACCATTTTGAATATTTCTTTTCGAATTATGATGCTGTGCTACCAGAAGTCCCTGCTTATAAACACCTGAATAAGTTTGATTATTATAAGTCAGAGGATAGACTTGGGTATTTTTTCATTCCGACATAAGAGCTAGACACCTCATATGCACACCGACACAATTTGACATGCTTGTTATCAGAGAACGAGAAGAAGTTCATAGAACAAGTTGAAGACAGGTACAAGAGGCAAAAACAGTTGCAAGATTCATGGCAAGGTAAAGTTGATTGGAAGGATGAAGAGAAGCAGCACAAGTCAAGTGGGAGCTATGGTCCGATAGCTCTAGATGAAGTGCAGAAAGGGAAGTTATGTATTCACAGACCACAGACGTATTATGAGAATGTGTATGTGGGTCATACTACATGTGAACACACTTTCACACTGGAGTATTACACGAAGGATTTCTTGAAGAGCGTGGTGCAGGTGATTCCTACTGTTTACTTTGTCTGCGGGAGGAATGCGTATGTAAGATTGCCGGAAAAGTGGTACGGAACGTGTTATCTAGCGATCATTTTTCCCAAGATTTACCATACTGAGGATTTTGCTCTTTTGGAGGGAGGACGGCAGACGAGGGTAAAGCGAGGTGAAAGTGCTGGTGCAATCGTTGGAGATGTGTTTGGAGCAGTGATACCTATGTTGGGAGTGATTTTGAATGACGTGAAGATACGGCGGTTGGCAACTGTGGTGGATGAACTGTCAATGAATACAGGTAAGTCATTAGTGTTGGTTGAGGGGGAGATGTTGTCGATAAGGACAATGGTTTTACAGAACCGTCTTGCTTTAGACGTCCTTCTAGCAAAAGAGGGAGGAGTCTGTAAACTTTTGAAGGTTCAGGAATGTGGCACGTATATTCCAGACCATTCCAAGGATCTGAAGAAATATATAAGTAACATTACTGCTATTCATTATGAAATTGAGGATCTGACGCAAGAGAACGTGTGGGAGAAAGTTGGCAAGGGAGTTGGAAATGTTGGAAACTGGTTTGCAAACCTAGGAAGGAGTTTCCTTGGGTTTGTACTGAAACCTCTCATCATAGCTGTGGCCTGTGTGATTGGATTGTGGGGTTTGGTAAGAGTGTACAAGTGGTATAAGTCAACTAGGATGGAAAGATCGATGAGAGTACAAGAGCGAAGAATGGAGAACTTGCAGGACAGTCAATATCGGAGCTTGAGAGCATTGGAGATGCTCAGGCGAGGGAAAATGGCGACAAGCTCTGTATAACTCAATCCTTACCCTTAGGGATGGTGTAATGATGGTGATGACACAGGTCATCAAAGGGGGGAACTGAGAGAGCGCCAAACAGGAGAAAAATGTTGTAGGGGTGTACCATATGTACAAGTAGTTAACACCCGCATATATAGAGGACTTACTAATCGTGTTCAAACTATAATGTAGGGTTGAGGACTAATGTATTCGGTATTTGAAATACGTGTAGAATTAAAGTTAAGAGTTTTGAAAATCAATAATGCCGTTCTAACAAAGAAATGTCCTTTGACGTGAAGCCTTTCACTAATAAGAGGTGTTTAGTAAGATCACCATTATGTACTTAGTTCTGCTATATTAAAGTTCATAGTGTACCTTTTATACGTTATACAAGTGTTTGAAGTAGAAAATTTATTTGCTTTAAAGATGGGGGCCTAAGAAATGAACGAGATGCTCATGTTAGGATGTTGGGCCTATAAACATGCAGAGGCCCAGTTTATGGAAATTGTGTAGGCCTGATCGAAAATGTTTTGCTTAGTATTAAATCATAGAATGTTTTATGAAGAAAGCTGCTTTTAGCTAAAGTCAATTGCAACATTAAAGAATTTGTGAGCCGTTCACATGTATTCCTTTGCAGGTGCCGGATCAAGTAGACAGTAAAGTAGAAGGGCCCATTGTGTATGAGTGTTAGGATGCTGGACTCAGACATGGAGGAGTAGCCGAGGAATTCATGGAAGCAACTTAAAGCGAAGGAGAGTCTGGGACCCAAGGACGTCTTAACGGACAAAGATGGAGATGTGCCATGATGGAAAATTCTGAAAACCAACACTTTTGAGAGGGGCGTACCCGAAGGCGTTTCGTCCGCATTGTGGGGTTTGTATTAGGGACAGCACCCCAAGGGTGGAGGCAGAGCAGATGGGATGAGGTGCGAGAGGGAGCAGTTGGTTGACAGAGAGCTTAGCTATGACTGAAGAGTCTCTAGACTAACTAGAGAGAAAGTGAGTGAACTTCTTTGGAAGTCACCACGGCTGACACCTTTATTAGGTTGGGCTATAGATGAGTAGGGATGTCACTTAGTATAGAGTAGGGACAGATTAACCTGATTTATACTTTTTCCCAATGCATACTAGAACTCAGGTTATAGCAATTCTTATTAGCCTGATGATTCTCGAATTGATTCTTGTATTGTTCATAAGCCGCCTGAGACTTTTCCGTAGAGTTATGTTTGTATTAGTGCCTGTTTATCTTCTGAACCTTTTGCTGAGGTGTTTATACCTTCAGTTGTTTTTGGTTATGTAATAAATCTTCAAATTTAGTTATGAGTCAGTGGTTCTTTGGGGAAACAATGGGAATTGTTGAAATTTGATTGGCTATTTGTGGATAGATTGCCTAATTCATTCTATGACAGGTAAAAAGGTCCAGTCGACCTGTGACGGGATTCTGGAGAATGGTAAGCAGACTCTAGAAGTGAAATCCCGCCCTTTCAAGTTTGCGAAAATATGATCATCAAATTAGCTGTTAGGCAGCAGTGGTCGTTGCAGGTTAGTGCAGTTCGGGGAGGGGGAGGGGGTTGTCTACAGATGAAGGACTAGGATTTCTTTCTTTATTTATTTTTCCCTATTCCGTTGTCTGTCGACTTAAACCCTCCCACCCCCGCCCCGCCCACCTCCTTACTGCGCTTACCTGCACGGACCGCATCTGCTGTTAGGGAATGTTAAGAACTGCTGAAACGTACACTGCATTATTATATTATATTTTATTTTCCACTCATATTTTTTTTGTGATGCTATACGTTAATTGTTTTTTTATTGCTTGATTAATTAAATCATTACAATATATATAATTAAAATATTGGGAATGTTAAGTAAATGACAGACACCGAAGATACTATACACAAGTTTATTACTCGTGAAACAGCACCACCAATAAGCACATCCTCATGCTCTTCCATCCAACAGCATCTATCATGGCATTAACTCCCAGTTCCTAAATGGAACACTGGGTAGATGCCATGAGAGAGAGGACCATGTGAAAGTAAACACACTACACATATTCCTCCATTAATAAAACAACAAGAGCAAAACAATGTATTCATAATACCACAACTAAACAGTGAATGAACAAAACAAGATAAAAATAAAACAACGTAATCCATAGATATACAATTCACTTGTCAACTCATTATGTGTGGTAACATAGGTCTAGATGTATCAAGCCTTTTGCGAATCGCAAATGGACATTTTGCATCTTTTGGAATGTATGTGAAACTAGCAAAATAAGGAATCGCAAAAAAATTGTGATTCCCTATTTTGCTAAAGCATTTAAGGAATCGCAACTTTGCCGGATTTTTAGCAGATCCTCTTCCAGAATCAAAATTAGACTTGTTGGATTCATGCGTTTGCTATATGTTCTGTTTCACCGCCTCTATATCCACACTGGAAGCTGTGGATTCCACCAGCCAGGATGGGTTCCCATTAGTTCAGGGCAATCAGCCTCTCATAATTTCAAAAGTGGAATGTCCAGTTATATCATGGATGGTAGTCCTATACATCTACACAGTCTTGTATACCTGGACTTCCCAACCATCATTATCCATCCCAGAAATTGGAATGGCACCTTTGTGTACTCTGTTAAAACTTTCTATCATGCCATTCTCACTGGGATTATAAGGAGAGGTAGCCACCTCATTGTCAGTGATGATCTGTACTGGAAGACAATCATCTGTGAAAACCCAATCAAGGAAAGCTCACACAGTGTCTATGTCCACCTTATCCACAACCCTAATATCAGGCGAGCGTGAAAATATATCAGTGGCTGCCACAATGTATTTAGTTTTCTAAGCCTATAGGTCCCATTATGTCCACAGCGATAGTCTCCCATGGGTTTTCTGGTACAAAGTGTTCGATCGTATTGGGCCTTAATGTCTTCCAAGTCTTGTCTGCATTGTCAAACATATACACAATTCCTGACTAAACACTCAATAAATACATCCAATCAAGGGAACCAAAACCATTTTTTCACTGATTGTTTGGTTCTATCATTACACTGCATAACCATTGCTCGTCTCAGTCCATAGGGAGGCAATGCTCTATCTCCTATCCAAATTATACCATTCACACACAATAACTAATTTCTCACTTCCCCAAAGCACAGAAAGTCCAGTCTAAGGGTGCTTTTAGCCACCAACCCTTCACCATGAATTTCCAATCCCGCTGTTAAATCTCATCCTCGGCAGATTCTTCAACCCATACTTTCTTTTCTATAGGTGGAGTGCCTTCATCAAGGATGAAAGAAATCTGAAACTCATCCCACTCCACATGCACATCCTCTCTAATAGGGAAAGGCATTCTGGATAAGAAATATGCAGTAACTTTGTCTTTACCAGGAACATATACCATTTTGTACACAAAATCTTGGAGTCTCATAGACATCGTAGCGATGCGTGCCAATAGCTTAATTATCCCTTCAGTGGTAAAGCGACATACCAGCGGTTTATAATCACTTCTAATTTCACATTGCTTCCAACATACAAAAGATCTAAAATGCTCTAACACCCAAATGCAAGCCAAAGCCTCCCTTTCAATAGTGGAGTACCTTTCTTCTGCTCATGTAAGTGCTCTAGGCGTGTATGCAATGATGGTTTCACCCTCCTCAACCAACTTCTGGGTCAAAGCTGCACCTAACCTCACAGGTAAGTTGGGGATCAAAACCACTCAAAGCAGAAGCCTTTCAAATAGCTACTTTCACTTCTCTGAATTTTTTGTTACACTCTGCATAATGTTATACATCCTGCAAGAAAAATTCTGTGTGGACTTAGATTAAAACACTGTGACCTAAAAATTATTTTACATCATCCTTGGGAACAAGAGCAGGTGCTGAGCGAATAGACTCAATTAACGCCGTTTTAGGTGTGACACCCTCCTCACATAACACATGTCCCAAATAAGTACCTGATATAAGTGCAAACTTGCACTTGAAATGTCTTACAGTCATACCCTTTTCATAATAGATCAAAGTGATATCATAGTCTTGCTTGCCCTTTCAAAATTTTTAAATGTTATCTTGGAAACAATGCAAATTTGTCAATTTCCCAAAGATATCATGCATTATACCCTGGAAGACAACTGCAGCCGACACGAGACCAAAGGCATCATTTTAAATTGGTAACAGCACATTGGTGTTATAAACGCAGTGTGACTCTTACACTTGTCATGCAATACATTCAGGTGATAAGTATCTGATAGATCTATGGTGGAAATTTATTTAGTTTAGTTTTTTTTACCAAGGCCAATATTTCAGAAATGCGCTGTAAAGGGAATTGGTCAACCAGAATGTTAATATTAAGATGGCATAAATCAATGTAAAGTCTATTGTTACCATTTGCATGCCTAGCAGCCACAATGGGGTAAATCCGTTTGAATTCAAATGTCTCGATTATGCCACCCTTCACCAATTTGTGAAGTTCTTTTTCAGCTTCTCCTTTGACTATGATAGGTATGTTCCTTGCCTTGTAATCCTAGGACATTCATCATTTTTCAAAACAATTTTATATTTGAAAACCAACTAACTTGCCAATCTCATCCATGAAATCTTTGGGAAATGTATTTAACCTGACAACTCCTGTGCCATTACCCTCCTCCACCACTATAACTGGTGCAGGGCTGTTGGGATTGAGTACCATGTTAACTTTACCTTGATCACACCAACCCAAAACTGAAGGACCTTTCCTGGCTACATAATGTTTACCTCTAATAAAAGAGAGGGACACAGACACCAAAGGGAGTGGGCACCAAAAGACAAATATCAAGGAATAGAAGTCCCCTTGGGCACATGAATCTGAGTAAAACTACTCACAACGAATTACAAAACACACTTCGCTAGGTATATATGTAGCAATCAAAGAAGGCAATGCAAAAAAGTTAAAATACAATCATTACTTATCACAAATTTATTAAACAAGGCAGACATTAAAAAAGACCAATATGGTCCATATCAAGAAGACATTTATCATAATAAATTAAAATAACATATAATTCGATCATAAAAAACACATTAGAACGAGACAGAGATATAAGGAAAAGTTGAGTTCCTATTAATAAAAAAGGAGACACAAGAAAATGATGAGCACAGTTAAGCTTTGCGTCAGAAACTGTTATCTCTCAAAATATAGTGGGGCAGATTTATGAAGGCCTTGCGCCGCCGGTGCATCACTTTTTCCCATGTTAAAAATGACGCACCAGCGGCGCAAGGCCTTCATAAATCTGCCCCAATGTGTTTATCCTTAAGCATCGACGCGTTTCAATGAACCACACAGATATCGTCACCTTCTTCAGGGAAATGTATTACCATCCCATTACAATCTTCAATGAGGTATCGTGTTAGGATTCAAGCGTTCATAAATTAACGCCTCAGTACTATCTAGTGATCAATTCTTCAAGTCGAGTCAGGGATATACCCCTGTCTGCAAACAGGAGCAGATTTCTTTGGATATACTCTACTCGCGTTTAAACATTCAACTCCAGCATATAGTTACGGGGAACCCATCTCCCGATGCTGCAGTATGGAATCCGCCTGACGATGGAGGGCACTATACACAGACCCTATCTTAATATATCAGATTCTTTGGGCGATATGAAGCCGTGAATACTGCCGCAATAGGCCGATAAGTATGCATCAGCGTGCTGGCGTCTTTAGGTTGAAAACACGTCCGTTACTCTAAAAACCGGCAGCAACATGGTCCATGTACCTCATTCGTTTGAAGAGGAATGTACGTATATCACACAGACAAAGGCAGAACCTCAGAACACCAAACAGGAGAGCGTGCACGCGGCTTGCAGAACATCCCAAGGTACACCTACAACATTCAAAGAATGCGTTCCACGTTGCTCCCCGGTGAGTAAAACCTCAGAAATCCTCAAGATAATATAAAGCAGCTGACACGAAAATTAAATTAATACCTAACCACATAGCGTTCTGCCGCAATGCATCATTGGTTACAACTGTCAGTGAAATCCACCAAAATGCATAAATCTTCCTCCATGAAGTTCATCACGATGGTGCTAATCACGTCACCAAATTGTTGAGTAAATGGCAGACACCGAATATACTTAACACAAGTTTAATACTTGTAACACAGCACCACCAGTAAGCATGTCTTCATGTTCTTCCATCCAACAACAACTGTCACGGCACTGACTCCCAGTTCCAAACTGGAACAAAGCGTTAGTGCTGTGAGAGCGAGGATCATGTGAAAGTAAACACACTATAGGGAACCACCTAAAAGATCCTGCCTCGACTAAAAGACCTGAAAGTATGATGGAAAAAATAACAGTCCTAGCCAAAGCATAAAATGCCTATGCTAAAATTGTGTACAGCTACTGAAGTTGTGCTCTTCCCTCATTATAGACGAGCTGAAATTATTTGGATTGAACACATTTGGCCTCTAGTGCAAACAAGATAAAAACAAACTATAAACTGCCATGATAGCCCGAAAGGGAGTTAACTAGCAGACTTCATCTGTAAGGGCGATTTTTTGGGCAAAAAGTAAAATGCTAATGTGTATCAGGTACGGGCAAGTTTTGAGACAAAAAGTAAAGTGCTAATGCAGATCAGGTGACCCATTGAGCAGCTTCCCTTTTCTTGCCCAGGATACTACCAGGCATTGGAGCCCATCTTTGGAAAAATCTTCACAAGGTACATGCCTGTAAAAAAGACAAAAAGAGATGTTGAAATCAACATGTGAAGACCCTCTAAACACAAAGTGGGCACAAACTAACCAACAATGTCAGTGTTCTTCCAGTTGCTTTGGTAGATGGGTGAGGAACCTCACTATCTTGCAAGACAATTGGACTGAGGTCCCATTTAGAAGAGCGATCACTGCTGGATGGCATGACCTGACTTGTAGGGCTCTTAGGGCCGGTGGTAGGATTGTTCGTCTTTGGGCTAAGAGGGCCGAGCACAGACAAAGCAAATGTTGTAAGCTTCCTGTTTGTATCAACAAAGGCAACAATCGTTGTTAGACCAAGACTTCTTCCAGACGGGGACCAAGTCCTTTGATGAATAAATGCCAAGACAAATACGCAGTAAGGTACATTTCATAGCAGCAGAAAAGTAAGCAGTCAGGTATGGCGCGGCGGGTGGCATATGATGACAAAACTGCCCACGTGTGTCACTTGTGTGCAGATTCTGCCTTCATCAAGCGTGTGTTATAAGAGCTTGACAGCTCTGTTAGTGACCTGCTTAAAGACAGCATATTCCATGGGTGTATCCCAGGCATCCTCTAGTTTTAAAGCTTTGGTCAATTGTTGTAGAGTAAAGAGCCAAGAGCCTCTCTATGGAGCTGTTATCCCATTTCCTGTCAAAACGGACAGGCCACTGTGTCAGGTTGAGTAGATTGCAGCATCCAGCTTAATTTTAGTAGGGCTCAGTTCCTTGCCAGGCCCTGGTAGAGGAGGCCAAACTCTAGCCTGACTTGGGTTTGCAAGTCGTACTGCAGTATCCCAACCACTTTTTAAAAAAGTTTTGACTGTAACTGATTTAAGGGGGCCTCATCTTTCCCTTTCCGCAGTTCTGAACTACTGGTGATCGAAGGGATGAACTTTGCATCAATGATCTGGACTAAATGGTGGGTCGATGTGTTGCGGGTCTTTGTGTGTATTGTCTTGAATGCAAACAGAAGGTTAGTTGACGTTGCTCTCCGGATGGTGAGGTGTTCTTTGAATGTCAAATGGGAGTCCATGTTGACTCAGAGGTATTTGTAAGCGTTGACTAATTATAACACTTAGCCATTTCCGGCCCAAAAAATATAGACTTTGGTTTGGCATCACAACTTAAAAAGCAGACAACTTTGGTTTTACTATAGTTGAGTTCCATGTGCAGGTTTTGGAAGTACCCACTGAATTGGTCAATAAGGTGCTGCAGTCCAGTTGAAGTTTGTCAGAGTAGGACGAGGACGATATCAACTGAATGTTTGAGATAGCGTAGTTGTTCCTAGTTCAACCTGTGGGGGGGAGTCGCTCACCACTTGGGCCAGGTGGCTAACAAGGTCGGCCATGTAGATGATAAATAAACAGGGGGCTAAGACACACCCCTGTTTCAGGGTTATTCCAGTACTAATCTTGCATGTGGTTTGTACCCAGGTGTGAGTATATAAGTCAATAATTGCATCCACTATTGGCGGCAGCACCCCCAGGGGGGCATTTTTCCCCACAGTCATTCCCTCAATACCTTATCGAAGGCAGACGTCCTGTCGATGAAGCAGGCAAAGAGCTTATGTGATCTCGCCTTGATCTTTTCTACAAGGAGAGTAACTGCCAGAAGATTTGTTGTAGTTCTGATGCCTGCTCCGAAGCCGGTCTGTGATTTCGGAATGGTGTTAGTCTGGTTGACCCAGACCTCCAGGTCTGCAGCAATTTTTAGGCATAAAGTCTTGTCTCTATGTCAATTCAGGCAATTAGTCTGTACTTTTCGGGATTTGAATGAGCTCCTGATTTATAAATTGGGTGGAGTAAACTGCCACACCAACAGTCCGGGATGGAATTAGTTGAATATATATAATTGAACAGCAGTGTTAAATGGATGTCCAAGAATGAAGGATCTTTTTTAAATAAGGCGTTAGGAAGGCTCTTTGGCCCTGGTGCCCCTTAAGCTTTTCCAGAATCCATAGAGCATATGAGTTATTCAGTATAGGATGAGACACCTCTGAGGATGATGAACTTAGCAGGATGGAGTGTTAAGGGCTGTTATGCACCAGGAGATTGAGCCAACTGTGTTCTGCTTGTGTCGTCGATAGCTGGTTCTGTTCTGCTGGATCATAAACTGTGGCTATGTACACTGACCCGACAGAGTCTATGATGTCAGCGTTGTGATGTTGATGGGTTCTATTGACTAATTTATTGATTTTGGCCCAAAACAAGTTGGAGTTTTTTTTACTTGCTCGCTTGGAGAAATTTGATCCAGATGCCCATCAGGAAGTTGGATTTAGCTGTCCAAATCGCTTACGTTAGTGTCCGTCTGATCTCTCTGTTGAGTTGTCTTTTCATTGTCAAAAGCTGTGGGGAGAACCAATCAGCCCCTAGAGTCCATGGCCTGGCTTGGTGAAGTATATGGTTAGAAATACAAGGTGAGGGCCTTTACGAAGACCTCCCAAGACTGTATAGGGCATTGGATGGTAGTCATTCTCATTTCCAAGTGGAAAGTAACAAAGTTCATGATCCTTGGAACTGCTGGGTCTTTTCATAAGAGGCGCCTCATGTTGAGAGATTGTGACCTGCCTGGGTCCTGTAGCCGGCTACTATCGATTGCGATCTGAACTTTGGATTTGCACCAGTCCCTCGCGACCTCAAATAACCTTTTGACCGCTATTAACTTCTAAGCACTATTTTTGCATTTAATCTTTGATAATTCAAATCTCGATTTCTATTGATTGGACTTTTGTCATTTTGGTCTTATTTTCCTCAGATAAATATTCCCTATTTTTCTAAACCTGTGTGGAGACTTTTTGTTTTGTATTCACTGTGTTACTGTGTGTGTGTATTGCACAAATACTTGTACCAAGCTACCAAAGGGTGAGCGCAGGTTATCCTTTAGTGCGCATGTAGCTTATCCTGCCTAAAATGGTGGTTTCTGCCTGGCCAGAGTGCGTACCGCAACCAACAGGGAATACCATTTCTAACAGTTCATATTAAAGTCTCCAGACAACACTATATTAGCTTGTGAATTGATTCATTGGAGTGCTTTAAGAAGGCCAATCAGGATCTTGATGTTTGTGGATTTGCACTTCCTGCGTGGGTGAATATATAAATTCAAGACCAACAATGGGAAACACTGCTCTGCAGGAGTGGGGGCTGAGAGTTTAACACATTGGATCCAGAATAGAGTTATCCAAGTCTAAATGTTCTTGGGCCCACCTCACATCTGTGGTGATGTTCAGTGAAAGACCCCCTTTTGTTCTTTCCGAGTTGCTGACTTTACTGGCTTCATTTTGGTATTCTTTGAAGCATAGGAGGGGTGCCAGTGTCTGTATCCAAGTTTCTTGAAACAGTAGGAGGCTCAACTCATGTAAGTGGAATGTAAATTCGTTATCCCACATCTTGCTACTTAAGGCCTTTTACATTCCAGGAGCAGAATTTTCAATGTTAGGGTCATGGAGGACGTTTTGTACAATGGGACTCACGCGTGGTGCTATATTGTTTTGTATCATTGTTTCATATAGAAAAACGTAATCATCTCCACGACTTTTGGAGATGTTAGGCATCTCAGAGAGGCAGCGCCTGGATATACCATTAAAGGGTGCTGCTACATGGACCCTGTGCATTGTGATGAGATTTCGATCTTTCCTCTTTGCAGCACACACAGATAGAGGAAATCACCTCTCGTGATTGCTTTTGTGCAGGAATGTATCCCTTCATGCACAAGAACAATCTTCCCCCCATCACAAGCCCCCTTCACAATGGCATAACAATGTGCACCAGCCCGGGAAAGCACAGGGATGCGACATATTATTGTAAATATGTTGCATCCCTGTGCTTTGAAAGTGACTCAGTGCGGCGCAGTCAAATGCGAGCTGAGTCAGTTCCTTGTAGATAAGGCACCAGTTTTTAAATAATGGTCCATTTAGAAGCTGAAACATCAATATAACAATAAAAACCATTGCAGCATATTCACTGTTTTTTGAGATAAACAAGTAGGTTAAAAAGTCAAGTTCACATTTTAAATGCTGCATCTCTATGTATGAACTCTTCATTACCCCATTGAACAACCAAAACTAATCATGTGGTAATAGCTATCTTTGTGTAAGTAGAAACATTCTGCAGAAATATATGAAACTATTCTATTACGAAAAACATGTCCATGGAAAGGTTAAGAAATAAACACTGTATGCGTTTTTAGCATTTTAAGCAAATACACTTTTCAAGCAGTGTCATGTTCGCCATTTGAGGTCTAGTAAGGGTAAATGTGATGGCTTACCAGAAAACTTTGCATTTTAGACACATTTTATTTTCATTAAAGCTTCATATTAATACAGTACGTTCATTATAAGCTATATTATTTTGCGTTTTATTAGAAACGCACCTACACTGGTGATGCCTGTGATGTAATAGATGTATGTTAGTGTATGCACGGCCTTGTGAGACCAGAGGTTGCACTGTGACATATCCTCCAGAAACTACGGGGCATATTACCAACAACTAGCAATAATTATCGCTAGGTTGGCTTAGCGGCAATAATTTTATCGCCGTGTAGCGACGATTTTTATCGCTTAAGAGCCTTTATATTATCAAGGTTTATCTCCTAAGCGATAAAAATCGGCCGAAATGCATGAATATCGCAGAAAAGTCAGCGATATTCATGCATTGCCGAGCAAATGCTCTTAGCCATGTTATCCACCTCCCATTGGATAACATGGCTAAGAACTGCTCAGGGGCAGGTGTTAGCTTTTGGAGATAATTGCGTTTAGCGCGAATATCTCCAAAAGTTGGTAATAGGAGATAGCGATGGTAGCGACTGTTTCCAGTCGCTAACATCTTGGCACGCCCACTTTGCATGTCATTAGTGATAAATTTCACTGACATGCAAAGCGGGGCCCAAGATGGTCTCTATCTCCTACTAGCTGTCGCTAACTGGTGTTAGCGACAGCTAGTTAATAGGGAGATAATTTTATCTCCGCTTTCTTGGCTTTTAAAGCCAAAAAAGCGGAGATAAACCCCCTTGATAATATGCCCCTACATTCCTCCCAAAAATGTAAAGAAACACAGAGTCCAACACTGGAAATGAAAACAAACAAAAGTACACCATTGCAAGTCTATCTGTCTCACAGTAACATAGCAGAAAAGCAGCGAACAACTGGGTAAATGATGCCTTCTGCCACAGGAGATTTTTTTTTTCTCGAAGTTTAATAAACCGTGAACGTGACCCGAAACCAGGTATCAGAGCGCTTTACACGAGCACCAGTTGCGCTACACGAGGACACATTCATTTTTGTTGCATGTGGAGATTAAGTGATTTGCTTCGAATCACAGCACATTGAGCATCGTTGTCAAGACTCGAGCCAGTTTCTCCAGATTTGAAGTCCACTGCCCTAACATTTAGGCTACATCTTCTCAAGTGTATAATTCAACCTAATGTGAGTCAGGACATGAACACTGATGTGTAAAAGTCTAGGATGTCTTGGCAGCATACACGATTGGATCATATCCGCCACAGAGTATAGAATTTGTCTGCTTTGCTGAGGATTAGGATAATTCATGGTCAGTGTCCAGATTTCAAACGATGTATGAAGAGCATTGCGGGTGTCAGGTGGAGTAATTGCAAAGCTAGCTGTTGTTGTGTAACCTGACTGTAAAAAAGATAGTCTTGGAAGGATTTGGTACCTGGTCAATAAGCCTTTTGAACTCTTTCTCTGGGCCAACTCTGACTTCCGTATCCCTCGGTGGAGTAGCGCCAACTCCATTTACTACCGGTGGAGGCCCCAAGGACAAGACGTGAGCTGTACTGTGGTTGCATGTGCGGTTCTGCAAGTGCAGTAACAAGCCACTTCCTAGTTGCCACGTGGAACATTCAAGGGTAGATTAGTCCTGGGCAAGTCATGCTGAAGACTAGACCAGAACACTGATGGAGTGAGTAGATTGTCGCTGGTCAGCTGTCGCTCTGAGTTGCTTCTAGGCTTTTGTTGAGATGATGTGGTTTGACTCCAGTCAAATTGAGGCACTCTATTGGTGGTATCAGTGATGCACTTGTGTAGGAACTGGTAGGACGTTGTTACCAGTTGGGAGAAGCTTCATACTTGTTGTCAATGAGTTGCCAGCAGGTTCACAGAGATTTTCTACGATCTCACAAGGTCTGGCGATAGTAACATGATGTACTTCGTATCACTGTTTATTTGTGAGTTGCAGGTGCTGAAAATCTTCTACCTTTGAAAGGATTCAGTCCTTCTTGGTGTGGAGGGCATGGTTTGACAAGTAGATGGTGATTGTGCTCTGGGAGGTCAGAGGTAGAAACTCAGTCTGTGAATGCATGGAAGTTTCTATTGGTTCTCTCACTAGGCCTTCACCAAGTAGGCATCATTCTATGTCATTGGCCTGCATATCATAGGTCAGAAGGTGAAATGTTAGTGGCATGAGTCAGTTACGATGGTGACCTTCAGGAATGGTCAAACTGTGGCAGGATTCTTGTCTTATTCTCAGGAACATTTTGCAGGTTTGCCAGTGTACCCCGGTGGGAGACCCTTTCATCTTCCGTCTTGGTGATACGCAAGTGCACTCATTATTCTTGAGTAGGCTAATGGGCCTCTGAGTGGTTAAATGTCTTTGCAGTGCTGAAGGAAGCTCCATGTCTGCAAGCGTCCATCCGCTTCGCTTTCACAAGTGCAAAACTGTCGTGCGTGTCATTATACCATATGTTCTCCAATCAAGGAGAAGGATAATAAAGGCATGTAGCATCAGGCTTCAACCACGATTGACTGTCAAATTGCAGCTGTGGTGATGGGCAGGTTGGAGCATCTGAAATGGCTAATAGCCCTTTTTCAGAAATGTGGTTGTGACTTGTGTGATGTTGTTAGCATCTCCTGAGGTAGGGTCCCTCTAGTGCTGACATAGCTGATGAGTTGGCTATCATAATGCTTCTTTTGTCAATTTTAGCACTACCCTTATATACTAGCTACTCATGTCAAGTGCTGGGCTAGAGATGGTGAAGGAGGCCAGGCCAAACCTTCAGTGCTTTATCCACCTTCTCGAGAGAGGCCACCCCAGAGCAGTAGAGCTCTTGCAGAGTGCTGTCTCGACCTTTGTGACGGCGGCACACAGGTTCTTGTCAGCACCTAGCAGGCACTTTCTAGACCTTTCAACGTCCTCTGTGCACAGTGCAGGTTATTTATTCAAGAGGGTGTAGGGCCTTCATTGTGGAGTAGGGCAGTGTGGCCTTGCAGTTTGAGCTAACCCTGGGGGCAGCATGCATAGCGCTGCAGCCGGTGGCCTCAATTTTAAGGATAGGTACGGCCATGTTCAAACACTTCATTTGGAATGGGCAGGGTGATATCCCCCATTTCTTTTTCCCGTTGCCAGAACAAATGCCTGTCCTATGCAACAGGCCTTGGGTGCTGTGGGTGAGGAGCATAGTCAAATCCTTCTGAAAGTGATGGATGCACTGGCCACCGTCTTCTCTCTTGCGTTCAAGGCTGTCCTATGATACCAACATTGCAACCTGATTTTTGCTGTTGCAGCCTGCTTAATATTCCTCTTCCATGTACAGGCTTTGTGTGGCTGCACTCATCCCTCCCCACCAACACCGTGAATGAGGGGCATTGTGAACCTCCACCTTAGTAGCTTGAGCTGGGGTTCCACAGAGCAGTGTGTCTGACATTAAACAGTTAACATGTAGTTCATGTTAACTGACCAGCCTGACCTCGTCCCGTGGCTCCTCCCGAGGTCACCCGGCCCCCCTGCCGCCACCACCTGCTCGCAGCCGCCTGCCTCCACTGAGCCCCTGACTGCGACCTTCTCCGTGCGTTGTCTGCGACGCTGCCGCCTTGCCTTCACTGTGCCCCTGAGTGCCCGCGCTCTTCTGCCTGCATTGTGTGTGCCTTGCCTGATTGTCCTCTGTGCCTCTGACGGCCCGCGCTCGTCTGCCTGCATTGTGTGTGCTGCCTGATTGCCCTCTGTGCCCCTGATTGGCGGCGCTCATCTCCCTGCACTGTGTGTGTTTTTCTCCGCCTGTTTGCTCGCTGTTTGGCCCCCTGCATGGGTGTACCCTAGCCCCCAGCGCTTCAGCCGCTGCTCCACCCCGCTGCCCCCCTGCGGCACCGCCCCCTCGTCATCTGGGCCCTCTCCCATTCGCCACCCCGCTCCCATCTCCCAGCTGCTCCTCCCTCGCTCCGCCCCCTCCAATCTCCATTTATGGCAGAGTCCGCGCGTACGCGCAGCGGGCGCGCCGATTGTGCGCCGAAGGCGTGCCAAAGGCAAGCCCATCTATGCCAGTCCGCGCCTGGACAACGCCCAGTGCTGGACCCCCTGGCCCCCGCAGATGCCAGCCCACCTGCCGGACTTACGACGCCGCCACCCTCAACGCGCTCAACACCGGCCGGATCCCCGCCTGCTACCGAGCAACCCCAAGATGCACCCACGGACCCTTCACCTGCCAATCCTGCAAATTCTCCTGCATTCGGACCTGTACTGCACCCGCCAAGCCGAGCACCAGCAGCAATCAACTGAAGTGCATCCTGCTCAACACTCGCTCCGTCCACAGACACGGCGTGGAACTCTGGCACCTGCTCGACACCACATCTCCAGACGTCACCTTCCTCACAGAAACAAGGATGAACGGCTCCTCAGCGCCCGGCATCGCCATCGCCATCCCGGACGGATACAAGATCACCAGGAGGGACCGCGTCAACCAGACAGGAGGAGGCATAGCCATCGTCCACAAGAACACCATCCGCATCACGACCAACTCCGACGACACCATCACAGCCGCCGAACATCTCCACTTCCAAATACACACCGACCCCAAGACCACACTCAGAGATACCCTCATCTACAGACCCCCAGGACCTCGCACACAATTCAGCGACGACATCGCAGACCTCATCAGCCCACACGCCCTCGCCTCCGCTGACTACATCCTCCTAGGGGACCGCAATTTCCACCTGGAGAACAAGAACGACAACAACACCGCCGCCCTGCTGGACAACCTCGCCAACCTAGGACTCAAGCAACTAGTGAGCACCCCCACCCACTACGCCGGACACACGCTGGATCCAGTCTTCTCCTCCAGCAAGTACATCTCCTTCAGCCACTCCACCGGACTCCACTGGACAGACCAAAGCTGCGTCCACTTCAGCTTCAGAAGGAACACGACTCACCGCCACCCGCAACAGGCTCCCCGCAGGCGCTGGAACAAGATCACCACCGAACAGCTCACCACATCCCTGAGCCAGAACCCTCCCGCCTGCTCAACGGATCCCAACCAAGCAGCCAACAAACTGACACAATGGATCACCAACTGCGCCGACAACCTCGCACCTCTGAAAAACCATCCCAGCAGGCCCGGCAGCAAGAAAGCCTCCTGGTTCAATGACGACCTCAAGACCTCCAAGAAGAACTGCTGCATCCTCGAGAAAGCCTGGCGCAAAGACCCGACTACAGACAACATGACCACCTACAAGCACGCCTCCCGCAAACACCACCAGCTGATCCGCACCACCAAGAAGACAGCATTCAAGGAACGACTAGACAACAACGCACACAACAGCAAGGAACTCTTCAGCATCGTCAAAGAGCTCTCCAACCCCAGCGCCGCAAACAACGACATCACTCCCTCACAAGAACTCTGCGACTCACTCGCCTCGTTTTTCCACAGCAAGATCGCCGACATACATAACAGCTTCGGCGCCCAGACCACGCACCCAACCACCGAACCGACGCCCCCCACCTCCACCCTCCGCGCCTGGATCCCGATCAGCACCGAAGACACCATCCACAACATTCAAAGAATGCGTTCCGCGTTGCTCCCTGGCGAGTAAAACCTCAGAAATCCTCAAGATAATATAAAGCAGCTGACACGAAAATTAAATTAATACCTAACCACATAGCGTTCTGCCGCAATGCATCATTGGTTACAACTGTCAGTGAAATCCACCAAAATGCATAAATCTTCCTCCATGAAGTTCATCACGATGGAGCTAATCACGTCACCAAATTGTTAAGTAAATGGCAGACACCGAATTTACTTAACACAAGTTTAATACTTGTAACACAGCACCACCAGTAAGCATGTCTTCATGTTCTTCCATCCAACAACAACTGTCATGGCACTGACTCCTAGTTCCAAACTGGAACAAAGCGTTAGTGCTGTGAGAGCGAGGATCATGTGAAAGTAAACACACTATAGGGAACCACCTAAAAGATCCTGCCTCGACTAAAAGACCTGAAAGTATGATGGAAAAAATAACAGTCCTAGCCAAAGCATAAAATGCCTATGCTAAAATTGTGTACAGCTACTGAAGTTGTGCTCTTCCCTCATTATAGACGAGCTGAAATTATTTGGATTGAACACATTTGGCCTCTAGTGCAAACAAGATAAAAACAAACTATAAACGGCCATGATAGCCCGAAAGGGAGTTAACTAGCAGACTTCATCTGTAAGGGCGATTTTTTGGGCAAAAAGTAAAATGGTAATGTGTATCAGGTACGGGCAAGTTTTTGAGACAAAAAGTAAAGTGCTAATGCAGATCAGGTGACCCATTGAGCAGCTTCCCTTTTCTTGCCCAGGATACTACCAGGCATTGGAGCACATCTTTGGAAAAATCTTCACAAGGTACATGCCTGTAAAAAAGACAAAAAGAGATGTTGAAATCAACATGTGAAGACCCTCTAAACACAAAGTGGGCACAAACTAACCAACAATGTCAGTGTTCTTCCAGTTGCTTTGGTAGATGGGTGAGGAACCTCACTATCTTGCAAGACAATTGGACTGAGGTCCCATTTAGAAGAGCGATCACTGCTGGATGGCATGACCTGACTTGTAGGGCTCTTAGGGCCGGTGGTAGGATTGTTCGTCTTTGGGCTAAGAGGGCCGAGCACAGACAAAGCAAATGTTGTAAGCTTCCTGTTTGTATCAACAAAGGCAACAATCGTTGTTAGACCAAGACTGCTTCCAGACGGGGACCAAGTCCTTTGATGAATAAATGCCAAGACAAATACGCAGTAAGGTACATTTCATAGCAGCAGAAAAGTAAGCAGTCAGGTATGGCGCGGCGGGTGGCATATGATGACAAAACTGCCCACGTGTGTCACTTGTGTGCAGATTCTGCCTTCATCAAGCGTGTGTTATAAGAGCTTGACAGCTCTGTTAGTGACCTGCTTAAAGACAGCATATTCCATGGGTGTATCCAAGGCATCCTCTAGTTTTAAAGCTTTGGTCAATTGTTGTAGAGTAAAGAGCCAAGAGCCTCTCTATGGAGCTGTTATCCCATTTCCTGTCACAATGTACAGGTCACTGTGTCAGGTTGAGTAGATTGCAGCATCCAGCTTAATTTTAGTAGGGCTCAGTTCCTTGCCAGGCCCTGGTAGAGGAGGCCAAACTCTAGCCTGACTTGGGTTTGCAAGTCGTACTGCAGTATCCCAACCACTTTTTAAAAAAGTTTTGACTGTAACTGATTTAAGGGGGCCTCATCTTTCCCTTTCCGCAGTTCTGAACTACTGGTGATCGATGGGATGAACTTTGCATCAATGATCTGGACTAAATGGTGGGTCGATGTGTTGCGGGTCTTTGTGTGTATTGTCTTGAATGCAAACAGAAGGTTAGTTGACGTTGCTTTCCGGATGGTGAGGTGTTCTTTGAATGTCAAATGGGAGTCCATGTTGACTCAGAGGTATTTGTAAGCGTTGACTAATTATAACACTTAGCCATTTCCGGCCCAAAAAATATAGACTTTGGTTTGGCATCACAACTTAAAAAGCAGACAACTTTGGTTTTACTATAGTTGAGTTCCATGTGCAGGTTTTGGAAGTACCCACTGAATTGGTCAATAAGGTGCTGCAGTCCAGTTGAAGTTTGTCAGAGTAGGACGAGGACGATATCAACTGAATGTTTGAGATAGCGTAGTTGTTCCTAGTTCAACCTGTGGGGGGGAGTCGCTCACCACTTGGGCCAGGTGGCTAACAAGGTCGGCCATGTAGATGATAAATAAACAGGGGGCTAAGACACACCCCTGTTTCAGGGTTATGCCAGTACTAACCTTGCATGTGGTTTGTACCCAGGTGTGAGTATATAAGTTAATAATTGCATCCAGTATTGGCGGCAGCACCCCCAGGGGGGCATTTTTCCCCACAGTCATTCCCTCAATACCTTATCGAAGGCAGACGTCCTGTCGATGAAGCAGGCAAAGAGCTTATGTGATCTCGCCTTGATCTTTTCTACAAGGAGAGTAACTGCCAGAAGATTTGTTGTAGTTCTGATGCCTGCTCCGAAGCCGGTCTGTGATTTCGGAATGGTGTTAGTCTGGTTGACCCAGACCTCCAGGTCTGCAGCAATTTTTAGGCATAAAGTCTTGTCTCTATGTCAATTCAGGCAATTAGTCTGTACTTTACGGGATTTGAATGAGCTCCTGATTTATAAATTGGGTGGAGTAAACTGCCACACCAACAGTCCGGGATGGAATTAGTTGAATATATATAATTGAACAGCAGTGTTAAATGGATGTCCAAGAATGAAGGATCTTTTTTAAATAAGGCGTTAGGAAGGCTCTTTGGCCCTGGTGCCCCTTAAGCTTTTCCAGAATCCATAGAGCCTATGAGTTATTCAGTATAGGATGAGACACCTCTGAGGATGATGAACTTAGCAGGATGGAGTGTTTAGGGCTGTTATGCACCAGGAGATTGAGACAACTGTGTTCTGCTTGTGTCGTCGATAGCTGGTTCTGTTCTGCTGGATCATAAACTGTGGCTATGTACACTGACCCGACAGAGTCTATGATGTCAGCGTTGTGATGTTGATGGGTTCTATTGACTAATTTATTGATTTTGGCCCAAAACAAGTTGTTTTTTTTTTTACTTGCTCGCTTGGAGAAATTTGATCCAGATGCCCATCAGGAAGTTGGATTTAGCTGTCCAAATCGCTTACGTTAGTGTCTGTCTGATCTCTCTGTTGAGTTGTCTTTTCATTGTCAAAAGCTGTGGGGAGAACCAATCAGCCCCTAGAGTCCATGGCCTGGCTTGGTGAAGTATATGGTTAGAAATACCTAGGTGAGGGCCTTTACGAAGACCTCCCAAGACTGTATAGGGCATTGGATGGTAGTCATTCTCATTTCCAAGTGGAAAGTAACAAAGTTCATGATCCTTGGAACTGCTGGGTCTTTTCATAAGAGGCGCCTCATGTTGAGAGATTGTGACCTGCCTGGGTCCTGTAGCCGGCTACTATCGATTGCGATCTGAACTTTGGATTTGCACCAGTCCCTCGCGACCTCAAATAACCTTTTGACCGCTAGTAACTTCTAAGCACTATTTTTGCATTTAATCTTTGATAATTCAAATCTCGATTTCTATTGATTGGACTTTTGTCATTTTGGTCTTATTTTCCTCAGATAAATATTCCCTATTTTTCTAAACCTGTGTGGAGACTTTTTGTTTTGTATTCACTGTGTTACTGTGTGTGTGTGTATTGCACAAATACTTGTACCAAGCTACCAAAGGGTGAGCGCAGGTTATCCTTTAGTGCGCATGTAGCTTATCCTGCCTAAAATGGTGGTTTCTGCCTGGCCAGAGTGCGTACCGCAACCAACAGGGAATACCATTTCTAACAGTTCATATTAAAGTCTCCAGACAACACTATATTAGCTTGTGAATTGATTCATTGGAGTGCTTTAAGAAGGCCAATCAGGATCTTGATGTTTGTGGATTTGCACTTCCAGCGTGGGTGAATATATAAATTCAAGACCAACAATGGGAAACACTGCTCTGCAGGAGTGGGGGCTGAGAGTTTAACACATTGGATCCAGAATAGAGTTATCCAAGTCTAAATGTTCTTGGGCCCACCTCACGTCTGTGGTGATGTTCAGTGAAAGACCCCCTTTTGTTCTTTCCGAGTTGCTGACTTTACTGGCTTCATTTTGGTATTCTTTGAAGCATAGGAGGGGTGCCAGTGTCTGTATCCAAGTTTCTTGAAACAGTAGGAGGCTCAACTCATGTAAGTGGAATGTAAATTCGTTATCCCACATCTTGCTACTTAAGGCCTTTTACATTCCAGGAGCAGAATTTTCAATGTTAGGGTCATGGAGGACGTTTTGTACAATGGGACTCACGCGTGGTGCTATATTGTTTTGTATCATTGTTTCATATAGAAAAACGTAATCATCTCCACGACTTTTGGAGATGTTAGGCATCTCAGAGAGGCAGCGCCTGGATATACCATTAAAGGGTGCTGCTACATGGACCCTGTGCATTGTGATGAGATTTCGATTTTTCCTCTTTGCAGCACACACAGAAAGAGGGAATCATCTCTTGTGATTGTTTTTTGTGCAGGAATGTATCACTTCCTGCACAAAAACAATCATCCCAGCAGCACAGGCACCCTTGCACCATGGCAGTAAATGTGCACCTGCCCAGGGGAAAGCACAGGGATGCGACATATTATTGTAAATATGTTACATCCCTGTGCTTTGAAAGTGACTCAGTGCGGCGCAGTCAAATGCGAGCTGGGTCAGTTGCTTGTAGATAAGGCCCCATGTTTATAAATAATGGTCTATTTAGAAGCTGAAACATCAATATAACAATTAAAACCATTGCAGCATATTCACTGTTTTTTGAGAAAAACAGGTAGGTTAGAAAGTCAAGTTCACATTTTAAATGCTGCATCTCTATGTATGAACTCTTCATTACCCCATTAAACAACCAAAACTAATCATGTGGTAATAGCTATCTTTGTGTAAGTAGAAACATTCTGCAGAAATATATGAAACTATTCTATTACGAAAAACAAGTTCATGGAAAGGTTAAGAAATAAACACTGTATGCGTTTTTTAGCATTTTAAGCAAATACACTTTTCAAGCAGTGTCATGTTCGCCATTTGCGGTCTAGTACGTGTAAATGTGATGGCTTAGCATAAATCTCTGCATTTTAGACACATTTTATTTTCATGAAAGCTTCATGTTAATACTGCACGCTCATTATAAGCTATATTATTTTGCGTTTTATTAGAAACGCACCTACTCTGGTGATGACTGTGATGTAATAGATGTATGTTAGTGTATGGGCGGCCTTGTGGGACCAGTGGTTGCAATGTGACATATCCTCCAGAAACTACATTCCTCACAAAAATGTAAAGAAGCACAGAGTCCAAGATAGTCTTGGAAGGATTTGGTACCTGGTCAATAAGCCTTTTGAACTCTTTCTCTGTGCCAACAGGGCTCATGCCTAAGCCCCACATTATTTAATGTGTATGTGGCCCCCCTTGCAGCGATTGTGAGAAGGTTTGGGTTCACCCCAGTGTCATACGCTGATGACACCCAGCTGCTTTTCCCCTTCAACTCTTTCACGCCTGATGTGAAGAACAAATTCGCCGAGGGCATGAGAGCCGTGTCCCACTGGATGGCTACCAACTGCCTCCAGTGTAATGTCGGGAAGACCGAGGTGATGCTATTTGGCAAAGCTAACATGCTTTGGTCTCCCGACTGGTGGCCTTTAGATCTTGGCCCCGTCCCATGCCCAAAGCCAACTGTTAAGAACTTGGGGGTAAAACTGGATCAGAACTTGAGTTTAAAGGAACATGCTAACTATGTTACAGGAGCGTGTTTCAGAACAATTGGCCAGTTAAGACGAATCTTCCCTATGTTGCCGGACAATCACAAGAAGACCCTTGTACAAGCACTGGTGATTAGTCGCCTTGACTACTGCAACGGCCTCCTCATATCAGCAAATGAGGAGGCGTTAAACCGTTTGCAGGTGGTCCAAAATACTGCGGCCAGACTAGTTCTAAATGCTCCTGCAAGGACCCCGTCCAAACCTCTGCTAAGTCACCTCCATTGGTTACCTATACGACAACGTATTACATTTAAAATCTGTTGCTTATTGCACAAATGTCTTTATGGGCAAGGCCCCAGATATCTGGCACAAAAATTTCAGATATACAAACCTGAACGTTTATTACGTTCTAGTAACCAATGTCTATTGGAAATCCCCTCTGTAAAAAGAGTCAGACAAGGAGGACGTGCCCTATCATTTATAGGCCCAACCATGTGGAATAAACTTCCATCTGACCTAAGACACAATGACAACCACCTATGTTTTAGGAAGGCCTTAAAAACCTTTTTGTTTCAGGCAGCATAACCTTCCCTGTGGTACTCCGCAGAGACAATATATTTTAGAACTTTTGCGAGCAAAGCGCGGAGATACCTCATGGGTCGATTCTGGCGCGATACAAGCAATTAAAATAAAATAAATAAAATAAACTCTGACTTCCGTATCCCTCAGTGGAGTAGCGCCAACTCCATCTACTACCGGTGGAGGCCTCAAGGACAAGACATGAGCTGTACTGTGGTTGCTTGTGCGGTTCTGCAAGTGCAGTAACGAGCCACATCCTAGTTGCCACATGGAACACTCAAGTGTAGATTAGTCCTGGGCAAGTCATGCTGAAGACTAGACCAGAACACTGATTGTCGCTGGTCAGCTGTCGCTCTGAGTTGCTTCTAGGCCTTTGTTGTTATGATGTGGTTTGACTCCAGTCAAGTTGAGGCACTCTATTGGTGGTATCAGTGATGCACTTGTGTAGGAACTGGCAGGACGTTGTTACCAGTTGGGAGAGGCTTTATACTGGTTGTCAATGAGTTGCCAATGGTTCACAGAGATTCTTCTACGATCTTACAAGGGTTGGCGATAGTAACATGATGTACTTCGTCTCACTGTTTATTTGTGAGTTGCAGGTGCTGAAAATCTTCTGCCTTTGAAAGGATTCACTCCTTCTTGGTGTGGAGGTGTGGAAGTTGACTAAAAACTCCCTTTTCCGCCTGGTGTCCCATCATGCACCCTATTCACCCTAACACCGACCAGGCAAGCCGATTTTCCTACTTCAAACACAGATCCTGTTATACCCCCTCTTGCCTATTTTTCTCTTCGTTGTACTGGCACATGCAAAGAAAATAATGGCCAGCCATCGTGTATCTTACGGGTTTCCGTCCCGTTCGATATTTTCCCTTAGACCAGAACGGAGTCAGTTAAGATGGTTGGCTCGCCAAAACCCCCCCTCTCCAACTCTGTCACAGAACGAGCAGCTCTCGCTCGTCAATGATCTCTCAGCTTGCGGGGGCAGCCACGGGTTGGGTCAACAATCAAGGGAAAACCTGATCAAGCACATGAGACAGCCATGAAGAAGAATAGTTAACCACAGCCCATTCTCCTTCCTCTCAGCTATACCATTTTGAGACATCACCGCCCTTGTGTAAGAAGTAAAGAACGCACAATGCCTCGTCCTCTTTACCTTTCCGACAGAAACGACCCAGTAACAATGCCTCGATTCTCTGTCCCCAGACACTAGTAACTCTGTAACTTGTCACCACAATCACTCCAATGCAATATGTTTGTCTATGTGTAAATGTAATCCAAGTTATTCTTTAAACGAGAACAAGCATGCTATGTCTTCCGTATGATTACATCATGAATGATTGAATCAAGTCCGGGGGAACTCCTTCTTTTGATTGTACTCATAATGTATATAAGTGCTGTTATGTTCCAAGTAAAGCAGACTACTCCTGAACCCGCTTGGTGAAGGAGCTCTCCCTTAACTCGAGTTCTGGAATAAAACTCTTTCAACTCGAAGACCATGGACTCTGCTCCTCATTTTATGTATTACCATTTCTTGGGTAATTATAGAAATTCCGACAGCGTAAATAATTAGTTTTTATTTACCACAGAGGGCATGGTTTGACAAGTAGATGGTGATTGTTCTCTGGGAGATTAGAGGTAGAAACTCAGTCTGTGAATGCATGGAAGTTTCTATTGGTTCTCCCACTAGGCCTTCACCAAGTAGGCATCATTCTATGTCATTGGCCTGCATATCATGGGTCAGAAGGTGCAATGTTAGTGGCATTAGTCAGTTACGATGGTGACCTTCAGGTCACTGTCAAACTGTGGCAGGATTCTTGTCTTATTCTCAGGAACATTTTGCAGGTTTGCCAGTGTAGACCGGTGGTAGACCCTTTCCTCTTCCCTCTTGGTGATACGCAAGTGCACTCATTATTATATACTCTGGGGCAGATTTATGAGGCACTTGCGCCACGTTTACGCTGCTGTTGCGTCACGCAAGGCGGCGTAAACGTGGCGCATCCCTACGAACGATTTACAACGTGACGCATCTAGGCAGATGCGTCACGTTGTAAAGCCCTGCGCCGCTTGTGGGCGTTCCGGCGCAGGGTGGGCGTTCCAGGGCAGGTGCGCCTCGCAAAAGTGGCTGAGTGAAATCTATAAGATTTCACTCAGTCACTTTCAGGCCAATGCTGCGTCAAAAGCCTGCGCCTGCTTGAAGCAGGCGTAGGTCTTGACTCAGCATTGTGGAGATGGGGCACCCCCGAGCCTTGCTGGAGCTGCGTCGCGCTTGCGACGCAACTCCAGCAATGCGTCACCTTTACGGCACAGATGCGTCACGCATCTGTGCCGTTTTTGCCCCATGGTGCGCCGCATCATAAATGCGGCGCACCATGGGTGGCGGAGCTGTGGCGCACTGTGGCGCATGTTAACTGGCGCATCCCTGGGGATGCGCCAGTTAACATAAATCTGCCCCTCTGAGTGGTTAAATGTCTTTGCAGTGCTGAAGGAAGCTCCATGTCTGCAAGCGTCCATCCTCTTCGCTTTCACAAGTGCAAAACTGTCTTGCGTGTCATTATACCATATGTTCTCCAATCAAGGAGATGGATAATAAAAGCATATAGCATCAGGCTGAAACCACGATTGACTGTCAAATTGCAGCTGTGGTGATGCTCAGGTTGGAGCATCTGAAAGGGCTAATAGCCCTTTTTCAGAAATGTGGTTGTGACTTGTTTGATGTTGTTAGCATCTCCTGAGGTAGGGTCCCTCTAGTGCTGACATTGCTGATGAGTTGGCTGTCACTATGCTTCTTTTGTCACTTATAGCACTACCCTTATATACTAACTACTCATGTCAAGTGGTGGGCTGCAGATGGTAAAGGAGGCCAGGCCAAACCTTCAGTGCTTTATCCACCTTCTCGAGAGAGGCCACCCCACAGCAGATTGCTGTCTCAACCTTTGTGACAGCGGCACAAAGATTCTTGTCAGCACCTAGCAGGCACTTTCTAGACCTTGCAACGTCCTTTCTTTCTGCCTCTGTGCACAGTGCAGGTTATGTATTCAAGAGGGTGTAGGGCCTTCATTGTGGAGTAGGGCAGTGTGGCCTTGCAGTTCGAGCTAACCCTGTGGGCAGCATGCATAGCGCTGCAGGTGGTGGCCTCAATTTTAAGGATAGGTACGGCCAGGTTCAAACACTTCATTTGGAATGGGCAGGGTGATATCCCCCATTTCTTTTCCCCGTTGCCAGCACAAATGCGTGTCCTATGCAACAGGCCTTGGGTGCTGTGGGTGAGCAGCATAGTCAAATCCTTCTGAAAGTGATGGATGCACTGGCAACCGTCTTCTCTCTTGCGTTCAAGGCTGTCCTATGATACCAACATTGCAACCTGATGTTTGCTGGTGCAGCCTGCTTAATATGTACCTTCCAGTTCCAGGCTTTGTGTGGCTGCACTCATCCCTCCCCACCAACACGGGGAAGGAGGGGCATCATGCACCTCCACCTTAGTAGCTTGAGCTGGGGTTCCACAGAGCAGTGTGTCTGACATAAAACAGTTAACATGTAGTTTATGTTTAATATGTTAAAACAGATGTAAATGTAAATGTGTTTGTATTTATATAGCGCACTTCTACCCAGAGGTCTTGTAGCGCTGTATTCATACCGCTGTGGAACCCTTCCTGGCTTTCCTGCGAGATGTCCACTCCTGGGCACCCCCAAGGTGAAGCCAGGCATCAAAGCGCTGCTGGGGCTGTTGTGGAGATTAAGCAAGCTATTGCCCAGAGTCACAGAGTGGGACCCATGATTAGACTAGGCACCGAGTCGAGAATTATCAAGTCTGGGGAGATTGAGTCCAAGAGCCACCAAGGTGGGAATTGAACCCTGGTCCCGGGCCAGACCTCTGCATCAGGGTCTGTCGCTCTAACCATTGAGCCACGCTTCTCCACCAGATTGATTAGAGACACTGATGAGGAAAGCATGGTGCAGCTGTGGAGAGGGGAACATTTGTAACAAGAGAGCATGAATAGAAAGCAAGAAGGAAGGGAGGTAAGGGTGGAGAAATGGATGAATGGAGAGACAGGTGAGTTTTGGAAAAAGAGATGGTAGATAGAGAGATGACTAGAGCAATGAATGGATGAATGGGTGGATTTGAGATGACTGAATGTGTGAAATAAAGTAGAGAATGATGGAATGGTGAAAAGAAGCATAGATTGATGTAGGATGGTGGGTGAATAGAAGTAAAGTTGACGATGAATAGAAACTAGTAAGGTTGATGTGTGGATGGAGAGAAGGATCGATGAATAGAAGTAAGAATGGATGAATAGAAAAAAGTAATGATTGATGAGGGGTGAATGGATGGATGGATGGATGGATGGATGAAGGGAATGATGAATGGATGAAGCACAGGAAGGATGCCTGAGAGAACAAAGAACGTCAGAGCGAAGGATGGGTAGGTGAATGGATACGCAAATTCACTGAAAATGCAGGTGCAAAAGGCGCAATTTGGGCTAAGTGTTTTCAAGATTTCGTCAGGGCTTGCTCGCCTTACTCAATCAGTATCATTCAGAATAGGGCCCAAAGGTGAGGTCTTTTACTCTTTTGGCTACTCACTTGCAGGGAAGAATGTCAACTGCCTTGACATGGAGATGGCAGCGGGCCACAGTATCATCATATTGCTGGAACAGCAGGGGCAGGGCCCATCCTCCTCTTCGCCATTCTCTTTTGTTATGTACCATAGGCCTACATGATATTGCACTTTCAATAAAATGGGACAGACGTCACATCTCGATTACATCCTACTGGAAACTAGGCTCTGGCCAAAGGTGATTGATTTCACCGTGATCCCCAGAACGGACAGCGATCACAATGCCTTAATTCTAGAAACGGCCCTGCCCAAACTCGGGGGAGAGCAGAATTACCATGATGGGTGATGATGATAACAACAAACTCACCCTGACAAATAACAGGCGTAGAGCCAGATGGTCTAACTTCAGGGAAAACCCAGAGCAGATGGCGAAACTTTATAATCTGGCACTCCCAGTTCTGTCTGAGGTTGCAGCCCGCGTCAATCTGCCATCCTCTGTGGATTCTTTATCTCAGCTCGAGGTACTCCACGGGGACCTGGTTACTAGCCTAGCTGAGGTACTGAATCCTAGGGTGACCAAGACGGGCAAGAGGGTCTTTATCTCTTCCTGGTATAACAAGGCATGCAGGAGGGCCAAGTCTGAGTTGGTGATGGCCATTAAGGATAATAACAGAACAGTAATAAAAGAAAGGAGGGCTTGTTATAAAAGGCTAATCACGAACGCAAAGGTAGAGTGGGACCAGGAAAAGTGGGCAAGTTTATCTTCTGCCTTAGATACCAAGGATTAGAAAACATTTTGTTTCATTATCAACACAGGTACAGGACAACCAAGAGCAGCACTCAAACCCAATCTAGCACCACAAGTATGGGAAGATCACTTTCGGGCTCTCTATTCTAGCGCGGTCCCCACTGATGAACACACCAACACTTTTACCCTAGCCCAGTTTATCGCCCAGCCAGAGGAGTGCAAGGTCATGGGTGACCTCTTTAAACACCTACCAGAAGTATGGGGTCCGTATCTAAAGGTAATATTCAATGCAATTTTGAGTGGCATGGCTCTCCCCACTACTTGGCTGGGAGCAGAGATAGTTCCTAAAAAGGGCTCAACTCTGCTCCCATCCAACTATAGACCCATAAGTCTCATCGATGTGCCACAGCAGATCTTTGCGAGACTTATGTTGGACCGGTTACAGAACTGGATGGAGGAGTTTGCGATGCTCAGCCCTTTTTTAGGCGGGGTTTAGGAAGAACACCTCCACCGTGGACCACATTTTTCGTCTAGTGCTTTTGCACAGGAAAACGGTGTGTATTGAGGGTGGCAGCCTCTATATGGTGTTCGTCAACCTCGCTCTGCATTTGATCTTGTACCCAGAAGCAAACTCTGGAGTGTCCTTCTTGAACTGGGCGTTCCCATCCATCTCCTTTCAGTCCTGCTGAGGCTCCACGAGGCCAATTTCGCTCAAGTTAGATGTTGGAGGAGTGGTGAACTGACATCTAGATTCCCCGTTGACCGGGGGGTAAGGCAGGGCTGTGTGCTTGCACCGACCCTGTTTTGCCTCTACGACAACGGGGCAATCGCGCACCTGAATGGTGTCCGGAACAATGATGCACCCAAGCTGGCAGGGAATAGGGTGCCGGCAATAATGTTCGCTGTCAACACCCTATTGCTCTCCAGAACCCCAATGGGCATACAGCGAATACTGGATGGGTTTGTTGACTTTTGTACTAGTCGGGGTTTGGAGATCAATTCAACTAAAACAAAATTCATGATCTTCAACCCGCCTAGAACCACAAGACCTAATCTCACTCTAGGTAGTGCAAGATTGGAAAGGGTAAGCACTTTTGTTTACCTAGGGGTAACGATCAATGAGAGTATGTTGTGGGGCCCTCAGCAAATTAAATCCCAATTAAAACTTGCACAACTATCGGGTGCGATTCTCAGACAATCCAATCTGTCAACAATCAAGCCTCTTGGTCCGCCACTGGAGGTTTCCATATCCCAGGACAGGGGCGCTAGTATGTATGGTGGAGAGATATGGGGACACTGTAATCAAACACATATCACCAGGGTGGAGAACAACTTTCTCCGGCACTGGTTGGCCCTCCCTCCTAGCACCTCGTTGCTCCCACTAAGATCTGAGATGGGGATCACGCCAATTGATGAAGAGCTAGCCCTGAAACCATTAAGGTATTAGCGCAGGTTATGGGCTTCGCCAGAGTTGGCCAACTATAGGCTGGAGCTCAGAGAAATACTTCGTTGCGTGAGCGGATCCAAATTTCTATGGCTCACTCACATTATGGAGGAATGCACTAGGCTGGGAATTCCTGTTTTATGGACTGATCCAGAGCAGGGCTGTAAACAGATCTCAGCCAACATGCTCACGAAAATACATTGAGGTGAGAACTTAAAAATGGCTCTGAGTAACCCCAATAACGGCTCAAGAACTGCTACCTTCTTGCTGATCAAAGATTCTTACTGTTTTTAACGTTTTCTGGATATTATCTACCCTGTTGTAGCCAGAAAATTGTTTGTGCAATGGAGGCATGGTGTTTTACCTTTAAGGACATTCACGTGTAACTGGACATTGTCAGCCCTTCCTGTGATTATGGCAGTGAAACTGAGACAAATTTACTCTTTTTTTGCCCTGCCTATCAAAACCCAAGGAAGTACTGGCTCAAGCCGCTCTGCAACAATATTGGCTTCCGGCAGTGTGAGCACGCGCTCAGAGTACTGAAAACTGATACTGCGGGATCAATTGTATTTGCTGTCTCGCATTTTCTGGTTGCAATGTGGCGCATTCGAAGACTCTTTATTGGCCAAGGTTAAGCCTGGCATGTTTGCCTAATGATCCATTGTGCGCCGTTTTTTCTTTCTTTAATCAATTTATAATCTCTGTTGCGTTCTTAAATGTTTTTATCCATTGCTTTAAACTCTATTAGAAACGTGATAATTAATTGCTATGTGCCTGTGAATTTTAAAGCTGTGCTTTTATGGTATTTTTTTACCGAAATAAAGATTTTATGATGTTGATGATATTGAAAGCATGACACAGACAGAGGTGCTGAAGAGAACTGGAGTAAGAGCACACCTGACCGGCTCCAACTTAATAGCAGGGTCACCTGGCTGGTAATGCCAAAAAGGGACTGGGTGTATGTTAGTGTAGGGAAAGCGTTCTCTGAGGGAGGCTCTCGCCGTGACATGTCCTCAGGACACTACAGAGGACAACCAGTTTGCATCAACTAAGTGCCACAGAATGACTTAACTGACAGCATTTATCACCATAGAAAATAAAAATAAAAAGGAACTGAAAGGAATTAAATGTAGTTTACATATCAAGTGCTGAGTGTGTTAACCAGATTGCTTTCTTATAATGGTTGCTAACCAATCCTGATCTGGAATGCTTGAAAATGTGCCTCCTTCTGTGATCAGTCGACCCTCTATGAAAATCGGGGTATGTCCCAAATGTACTGAACTTTTCCAAGATAAAAGGTGGTGAATTACACAATGATCTATAAAAAATATTTTTCTCTCCTGTCATTTAAGAATAAAAAGAAAACCCAAAGGACCTCTTTAAAAAAGTTGCTCCTACTTCTTATATTTCACACGAAAATTGGGTAAACAAGGTCCAGAGGAAATGTGAGCCTGCACTCCATTTTGAATCTAATTTGCACCATCACCAGAACTCCTCCCCAAAACTAGGACACTGGGACAGATAGTGGGCAACCGGGACTGTCAGGCAAAATCGGAGAAGTGGGGTCATCCTTCCTCTGATTAGAGACATTTTATCGCCTGGGCAAAGTGGGCAATTGCCGAGGGCCCCATCTTCAAAGGAGATGTCTGGGAAAGTGAACATTCTGTCTATTTTACTTCTGTCTACTACCACTTTACTTATCCCGGTCTGGCTATACTTCTTACTCTGTCTCGCTCTCCTCAGTGTTATCTTATACATTTTTGTGGACCGTGAAAAGGTAATTTTTTTGTGTGGCCTGGTTTCTGAAAGTTTAACATATAATTCAATATAGTTATGGGATTGTACAGGCTTGAATTAGAATGAAATGCATAATACATGTCAGTGTTGTTAGGAACAGGGGCCACCAACACATGTCTTGCCCGAAGCCCATAAAATCCTTAGGATGACACTGCCTCTGGCCTTCTATCTTTCCAGCACAACCCTTTTTGGGTATTTCTACCATTAAAGGGTTATTTATTAACATGTTGTGTGGGCTTTTGCATGGCATAAATCAATTCAAAGTGTTGCATCCTTTTCAATATCCTTAAAAAGGCCTCCGGGTGCAATGAAAAATTAAGGAGAGTAGTGAATGCGTGTGTGTTATCACAACTTGTAATCTTTATATTACCACAAACGTAATTAAATGGGTAGGAACAAAATGTGTTTTTGCATGTTTTGCCACTTCAAGCGTATGTAGTTAACCATCTGTTTCTGGTGCTAGCAAACAAGGATTTTCCAGGAAGAGGTGGTGAAACCACATTTCCACTTGTTGTGTATTATGCTATGTGAATTAGTAGCTAATTAGCAGCTAATCACCGGTGAGAGAATACAGGTGCTGAGTAGGGCTTGTGATAGGGGGGAGGAGGAGTTCATGCCTATTTCATCTGGAAGAGCCATGTTTTGAGGTTCCTTCAGAAGTCAATTAGGGAGAGAGAGGTTCTGAGGTGTTTTGGGAGGTTGTTCAAGGTCCTGGCTGCAAGATATGGGAAAGAGCGTTCTCCACTTCTGGCCTTCTTGAAGCGAGGGAGGTGTGCTCTTGCATGGGACGCAGATTGAAGGTATCAGGTGGGTTGGGAGAAATTAAGGTAGCGGTTGATGTAAACTGGACCAGGGTTGTGGAGAGCTTTGTAGGCATGGGTTAGTAGCTTGCAATTACATCTTTCCTGGACTTTGAGCCAGTGGAGATTGTTGAGGTGTGGAGAGAAGTGGTTATTTCACGGGATGTTCAGGATGAGTCTGGCTGCAGCATTCTGGGTGGCTTGGAGTTGGCATAGGACATGGGCTGGAATTCTCATATAGAGGGTATTTCTGCGATCAATTCTATTTGTGATGAGAGCCTGGGTGACCGTTAGTCTGGTGTTTAGTAGAATAGACTTGAAAATATTGCGTAGAATTTCAGGATGTGGAAGCATGACGCGGAGATGGCATAGACCTGTCTTCTAATGGAGAGGCTGGTATCCAGGATGATCCCCAGGTTCTTGGCATGGTCCGCAGGGTTGTGTGGGCCCTGAGTTACAAGGCCACCAAGAGGCAAAGCGGTGGTTTCCTTCCATTAGGCGCTCTCGAATCGGAGGTCGCTCTTTTCGGTACCTTGCGCCTCGGTGCTGGAACGATCTCCCTCGATTCTTAAGACTGACGACCAATCTGTTAGCCTTTAGAAAGGAGTTAAAGACCTGGCTTTTCACTCTGTAATCTGTGTCTTTTCTGGATCACTGTTATGCTGTACCTAACCTTGTTTCACTCTTCGCCAAAGCGCCGGGACACTCCTCCGAGTAGCCGTGCGCTATAGAAGAGCTAATTTAACATAACATAACATAACATAACATAACATTCCAGGGGAAGTGGTTGCTGCCCAAAATGAGGACATTTTTTTTTTTGCATTGGGCTGGAGGCAGTTGTTTTTGATCCAAGCAGGGATGTTGCTCATGCACTTGATGAAGTGTGAATTGGTGGCACTGGTTATGACGGCAAGGGAGAGGATGAGGTGTGGGCCATCGGTGTAGGATACTATATTGATGCTGATGGCTTTGACGATGTCAGCAAAGAGATGTCATGTAGATGCCGATGAGTGTAGGGCTGAGAGACAATCCTTGACATACTGATGTGTAAGGATGAAGTCTAACTCATTGAATTCTGTCTGCAAGGAATGAGGATATCCACTTTCAGGCTGGTCCTCAGATACCCATATGCTGTAGCTTTCTGACGAGTAACTTGTGGGAGACCATATCAAGAGCTGCGGAGAGATTGAGCAAGGATTCTTCTGATGTCATCAGTGACCACAATGAAGGCTGTCTATGTGCTGTTGTTGGTGCAAAAGTCTGATTGAGAGCTGTCTAGGAATTGATGAAGTTCAAGGTGGTCTGCGATTTAGGGATTGGTGGCTTTCTCCTTGTCTTTAGCTGGAAAAGGCAGGAGCGAGATGGGTCTGTAGCTGCTGAGGGTGCTGTTGGTATCTTCAGGAGGGCACTGACTTCAGCTTTTTTCCAGTAAGACGGGAAGGTGGTAGTGATTATGGAGGTGTTGATGATTTCAGTAAGCGAGGGGGAGATGATGGTTCTTCCAAGGATTCAAATGAAGTGGGAGCATGGGTCTGAGGGGGCTCCTGAGTGGATGGTCTTCATCAGGTTGGGGGTTGCCATTTGCTTAGCTGCTGTTAGTGATGAAAGAGGTGTCCAGGTGGTCAGGGAGTTCATATCGCTATGCAGTGGGTCAAATGTATTGCAGATCTTGGCAATCTTCTGTTTAAAGAACTTTGAGAGGTTGTTGCAGAGTGCTTGGGATGAGATGATGTTGTTGGCAGCTACTGAATTGGAGAACTCCTTGATGATGGTGAAGAGTTCTTTGCCATTGTTAGATATGGCTTAGAGTCTGAGAGTTAGGGCATTTTTCTTTGTGTCTCGTAGTTGTTGGTGGTAGAGTTTGAGGGTGACTTTCTATGTGGATCTTGTGCTGCTGTTTCTATTTTCTCTCAAGTTGTTTGCACTGGTGCTTGGACCTCCTGAGGTCATTCGTGTACCAGCTGGGACCTTTCTTGTTGTAGTTGATGTTGTTGTTGATGGGAGTGTTGTGTGTGGTATAGGTAGCCAGCCATTTATTCAAGAGCTTGGTGTCGATATTGAAGTTTCCAGTGTGGCTGGGGGGGGGGACTCCTGTATGGTTTTGGTCCAGTTTTCTTTGAATATTTTGCTCTAGTGTCTGGCTGTGCTTTGGGTTTTCTGGTAGGGTGGGTTGGTGGGCGGGTATTTTGAAATGTATGATTTAGTGGTTGGGGGTCATTGGGTGGTGGTGATCCTGTTGTTGGAGGAGAAAAAAGGGTCGAAGGTGTGCCATACTCTGTGGGTTAGTCCTCAGTTGAGCTGCGTTAGTCTAAGGTTGCTAAGGCAAACTCTTTGTGTGAATTGAAAAATCATGTTAAATGCATTGCAAATTTCTTTTCAGGTCTATACGACATTGTTTACCACTTCCCAACAATCTCTAATTGGGGCCTAAGGGGTTCACTGCCCTCCCTTGCTGAATTTGTTTTCTTCCTTTTATTCTCCATGTCCTTCCTCTCATTGTACCCGATCTATAACATACTCTGTATCACCTGTTATATGCAGGTTTTGGGTATTTTCATACATGACTCCGTAAAGGTGAGTATGATTGATGTGCCTGTGCCATGAGATCCACAAGTAGATTGTTATATGTCTGTCAATATCACCTCAGCCCTTGATATATTCCACTTTTCTAAATACCTACAATGTGCAGTATGGATCCCTGCTTCACTAAAAAAAATTAAATCATTACATAGTACCAACAGCTGTCTGCAGAATAAATAATTATTATTTTCCCTCAGTGTAGCTCTTCTTCCTTCTTTTATAATTGCAATCAGTTAATTGCTGGTTCATCTGTGACATTGGCAACTATATATTGAGCATTACACATGTCTCAAATAAAGGTGGATCTTTCTTCCAATTTGTAGTACAAACTCAATCCTGAGTTTGCAAATTTGAAATAGGCCACCCAAGGTTTGTTCACACTGGCGTAATCTCGCACACAATTTCCAACATTTTGCATTACACTTGTGATGCAAAATGTTTGTGAGTACACCTAATACGACAAGTAACATAATTCAGATGCAGCCGCGGCCAGTAGTGGGACTACCGGCCGGGTGGTGGCGTGGGGAGGGGGAAGGGCAGGGTGGGGTGTAGTAATGTATGCAATACGGACTTTAACAGGTAAGTAAACATAAAAATAAATAAAACGAATTTCGCTGCTTGCACTGCACCGCATTTGATGATGCAGTGCGCGCAACAAAATTAGTTTTATTTATTTTTATGTTTACTTACCTGTTAAAGTCCGTAATCCATACATTACTACCCCCCACCCTGCCCTCCCCCTCCGCACGTCACCGCTCGGCCGGTACTCCCACTACCGGCCGCGGATGTTCAGATGTCATTTGGTTAACTATCCTATTGTAGGTGCACGAAAACAACATGAACAAACAGAATGTACCCAACTGTTGATGTCACCACACAAAATTGTGCCCTATTTTTAGCACAGAATGCATTCTGTTGTCCCATGTTGACTTGATGATGAATTTTGCTCTGAAAAAAAATAGCACTAAAATTCTGGACCAGAATTTCGTGTCATTTTGCAAATGTTGTTTATTTTGTTGGGCATCTTTTCGCAAATTCCACAAAGGAAATTACATAAATGTCATCCAGACCTAAGTTGATCTCATGTTTATGTCTCTTGTAAACGATTTCAATGCCAGGTTTCTTGTTATATGGCCTCAAACTTCTCTGTTGGTGACCAGTTAATTCTACTTCTTTAGTTCAAGAAAACAAGTGATTACAGCAATAGACCGTTATGAATATGCTACCATTAAAACTAAAATACATTTTCAATAGAAAATCTGCTTTGGTATCTGATTAAGTCATTGAAATTGTACTTTTTCAGCTGGAGTATGCTTGATGCACTGAAAACTACAATTGTGTGTGCTTGTAGCAAGCAAACTGTCAAGGGAGGCAGGGGCACGGGAGTGCCGTTTTCCCACCTACCTGAAAATTCATTCCTGTTACCTGCCAAATCAGGATTACATTTCAATTTGCAATGATGGCCTATGTATGCTGGATATTTACGAGGTGGTTCGGCTGAAAGGTGAAAGTTTGAGCATCACATAACCAAAAGTCCATAGGTAGCAGAAGAGACATTAGAAGACCTTTTACTCCTAAAGACATTACAAGAGGTGACATCATCATATTTGACCTTGATGACATTGCAGGATGCCATGCGATCTTTGAAACTGTTATCATTAGAAGAAGTAAACATCACCACAGTCAACAAAGCTTACAACAAGTGCAAGATGAATTTAATGACAATACATTTACTGAAGCAGATAAAAGTCTAGTTTAATGTCCACCCATACATAATTACTACAGTGCAACCATTAGCTTCTAGGTGTTCAACTTCAATATGCAGAAGGGACAATCCTTCTCTAATCAAGTCACCTAATGCTGAATTAATAATTAAAATTCTTAAAGTCTCAAATTCTCAAACGGACTAAAAAATGCTGGCACAGCAGTCATTTGCGAATTCACAATCACAATAATAATGTACTTATTTATTCACAGTTTTTGTAATAAGATAACATGTTTCTTTCATATACTTCAGACAGAGACTGTGGCTATACAATCATGCTGACTTGTGCGGGATTACAATCGATTTTCTAGATTCACTCAAATGTCTGAATTCATGGTTTATGATTGTTTGATGTTGAGACCCTCTGAACTTGTGATCTGGCAGAAACAAATTCTGGCATATTCATGCACAGGTACAACTACATATGCTTAGTTTTAACCCTATAATATCCAGCCAGTAAATCAAATGCCAAAATTGTTTATAGATGCCGAGGCACAGGATCAAAAGCCCAGACACAATGTGAATGCCCAAACAAAATCTTGAATGCCAAGGAAGAGTCTCAAATGCCTGGGCACATGCCCATTTGCTCAGGCATATCCCTCATTTGACATTTCACACCAATTGAATGCCTGAACACACTACACTGGCTAGTGTCCAGACAGTCACTCAAATGTCCAAAGAATCAAATATTAAAGCAGAGATCAAAAGGAGCAAACAGAAACCTCACCAGTAAACCGCATCAAATTAGCAGAGGTAGTACCACTTGCCAAGACATTCACATCATATAACCAAGCACAGTCTCAAAATACCAATGCTTCAAGTTTCAAATGCTTTACATGGGAAGGTACAGCAAAGGAAATGCCTATTCTATGCACAATTAACTGATGTAAATGTATAGTCTCATTATGCTCAGTCATTTTTTGTATTATGTTATACATCTTTAAAATATATAGGTTTATATTCAAATTCTCAGAGCTAATCAAGATTGGTGACACTTTGAATACTAAACCAGATAAACTAGTACACAACCAAAAACTCATTTTGTTAATCTGATTTCTTCATCTACAAAGGAGTCAAGTCATCACATGAGACATCATTGTCTCTCCTACTTCCATTTCATCCTGTGCCTTAACTAGGTGTTTCAAGGGAAGTTCAAACAAGGTTCATATTAATCACTCCTCCTATTCCTTAGAAATTCTTTTAATCCTGAATTGCTTGATTCACATTTGAGGTGCCTGAAACCAGTTTCACAAACTATATATTTAGTTTTGCTGTTGCTTTTGTTTTCGGACTTTACGTCCTCAATTCTAAGAGTCTTTCTCCATATGCCTTTATGTTCCCCTGCTAGCATTTGTGTAATTCTAATTGCACCTGTGTACCACTTTATCCCTCTGGTGAGTGGCCCGTCACATCAATGGATGGGTTGTATGCCCCAAGTTCGGAAATTCTTTGTTTAGAAATTAATTGAATTACAGTGTTGCATATGTGAAAAGTGGCTTCGTTTTGTGAGGGGAGTGACCGTAGTGGTGCATATGTTCTGTGTTAGGCCACAGTACCTAAGCTTGTAGTGATGGGAAGAGGATGCAGGCAAATAACATTATTTGACTGTTGAGAATGTGTATGTGAGTCTCTAAAAACTGCCTCATTGAGAATCATCTCACATAATGCACTAGACACTGGTAGTCATGGCAAATACTCTATATCACCTCTGGATCAGCAGGTAAATAGCCCTGTGGCATATATTCTTTAAAGCAGCCTTGGTGAATAATCATGTGATTCCTCCAAGCAGTGACTCTAGGCAAAACATAACGCTGCTGAAGTTGAGAGAAAGACTTGAAGCAAATCCGTACTCCTACTGAGGATCTTCACCCCTTCGACGCTCATAACGAGCTGAGCTCGTCATGAGTTACACCTCTCATACACTCATACCGAGCTCAGCTCGTCATGTAACGCGGGTTTTTAAAAACCGCCGCGCACAGCGGGAAAACCGCTAGCGCTCATGCGGTTAAAAAACAAAAAGGCAAAGATGCTACAACATGCATTTTCTTGCAACGCTAGTAGCATGCCAAAAGAACCTAAAACCCACATCTTCAGATTGTGTTTATCAATTTGAGATCCTTCTACATAGCTGTAGATTGTTAATGTATTAGAACAATGTAAAACATTGGATCACTGGTTGAGGTTGGTGCAATCATACCATAGCAGGAACCACAATCCTTTGTTAAGGTGAAGTCACAAGTATTAGAAATATATCTTGAAATAAAATTTGACTTGCATAATGAATTAGAATGACAAATCTGCCTTGACCTGCAGGCATTTGGTGCTGAAAACACGATGTCTGATATTCAAAGGTGCTGAAAACACGAGGTTTGATATTCAAAGGTAGGCCTCGAGGGCAAACTTCGCCCGCTCATGGAGTATTTCCCACTCCGCGTACAGAGTGATATTCTGAAAAACTCTGTGGAGCAGACTTTTTCCTCTCTCGCCGTTCACCAATTTTATGTGGTGAATGCGAGTGAGGACAATCCAGGGCTAGACCACCTCCCGGCGAGATTTCTCAACACTGGTGGTTGCAGTAGGTCACTACTGCTTGCATTGAGAAACCTGCGGCTCACGTTGAGGAAGCTACTGCTTGAGTAGAACATTTGCTCAAGCGGCAGAAAGAAGCAGAACCCTCTTGTTCTGCACATGGTGCAATTTGCGCGTATTTTACAGGACGAACGCTGAGCGCAAAATTCAGCATGAGCAGTGCGAATTTCCTCACTCCACCTCTTGCGAAACTCAGCAGAATGCACTGGAGCAGTTTTGTCGCTTCACAGAGTTTTGCGTTGCGGAACTCCATGAACTCTGCCCAGGCCTATTCAAAGGCCTTTAACCAGACGCTTTCCCGTTAATCAAACATGTTCTTTAGAATGCTAAAACATTCTATTGTTGCATTAAATAATGTATAGTTAATGCAACAAGTTTAGATTCTGTCTTAACTATAGAATATGGTTTTTAACTTACTAGATTTTATTATACATATGTGCTGCATCAATGTGTAGCTTGTATTAAATTAACACAACATTTAAAAGTGTAGAAAACAGTGACAGCTAGCTAGAATTAATGGTTTGTAGAAATGCAGCGTGCCCAGAGACAATTTGACCTTCCAGATAACAGAATGTGTCTTTCGTTTAAAGATGCCCCACATTAATTACAGAATAAACAGAACAGGATGGCTGGATAGGAAAAAAAAATTTTTGTATCATTAAATTTTCCGCGCAGCCTAAGGGACAATCTCCCTTATGGCCAATATCTTCGCGTCCGACGCAACTGTACTACCATTGAGCAATTCGAACTACATGGACAAGCACTGACCTCCAAGCTACAGGAACGTGGCTACCCCCAGAAGCTCCTGAAACACTCTATGAAGAGAGCGAGATGGACACCAAGGGAACACCTCCTTGAAAAAAGATCCAAACCCGCGACGGACCGGATGGTATGTGTCTCCACCTTCGGCCCCCACACCAACCAGCTGCAAAAAATCATCAGACGCAGTTGGCACCTGGTCAAGGAAATCCTTCCGGACATAGGCGCCCCCCTCTTTGCTCTGAAAAAGAACAGGAGCATTGGGCAAATGATAACATCGACTAGACCGCAACCGAAAAGGGATCACCAGAATACCATCTTTGGAGCCAATCCTGTTACGGGGCACCGCAAGTGTGGGACCTGTTCCGTCTGCGAACTCACCATGGAGGGGTCACTATTCACCAATGGGAAGAAGTTCTGGCGCCATAATGAACACACAAATTGCAAAACCAAGTACACTGTGTATGCCATCCAATGCCCGTGCAATTTGTTGTACATCGGCAAAACCACTCAGGAGGTCCGCCAGCGTATCATTCAGCACCGCTCACGAATTAACAACAAAATCTTGACAGCCCCACTTGTTTCACACTTTTTGCAAAAAAACCATTCCAGTCAAGACATCAGATGGACAGTCCTGGCGGTCATCAGGGGTGGCAGTGGAGACCCTGATCTGCGCTTGTCTCAGAAAGAAGCGTACCTCATTCTGAAGTTTGACACGTCTAACACTGGCCTGAACGAAATGTCTGAACTTTCCAGTCTGTGATCCAACCCTTAGTTCCTCGGCTGAGCTTGGTTGTGCTGCTGATTTTTTAAAACAACCCGGTTGTTCACTTATTTTCTACATAATAGTCTGTACATGTTGTGCATACTATGATTATTGTATTGTCTTGGCACCCTCTCTTAGGGTTGGTAGGCTCACTATGTCTTGTTAATACAGTGTCCAATACGCAGTTAATCTGATTGTGAACACCTTTGCCCCGGTATGAACACACGCTGCACTCACTAGGTCCTGTGCCCAACACCAGTTTGTTAATATTTATCTAAAAACGGCCCGAACTACATGGACCATGATCCTTCACTCACTTGGCCCACTAGCCACTCCCACAAGCCAACTGGCCAGGGAGTTTTCAAATATTGAAGCAAGCGCTGAGACACACTAACAGACTGTGCGTGTTCCAGTCCGAGATACTCCGAGAGATTTAATCCTCCTGACAAAGTAAGTGGATTGCAGGTTCCCTGCTAAAAACGCGCTATGCGCCATATCGCCATGACACTCCGCCCTAAGGGAAAGCTTGGTTTAATTACCCTTGCCTTCTTGTAACGCAGGTCCCGGCTCATTCACAGACCGGCTCTGAAGTGATTTTTGATATCAGTTGCAATACGTTGCACAAGCCTCTCGTTCAGGTAGGAATTGTTACTCGGCCTCGCAACTTACATATTTTGTCTCACAATGGAGCATTTGTCTAATCTCTCGCGCGCTGATGTCTGTGTGTCATTTTCAGCTAGCGCATCGAAACACTGTCAATATGTAAGCAGTCCCACCCTCGTGTGTGTACCGTGTGGCGGACAACTAAGCCTTTAAGAATTCGAACCGGTTAACCACAGGTACGAGCTCTTGTCCTTGATGGCATTAGGTGATATGTATCAGTCTAGCCTGTAAAGTTCCGACCCGGACGAGGGTGCTAAGCTCTAATGTTGTATGTTTTTACAGAATCAACCCCCCTTCTGGCGATTTACCAACACCGAGGCATATCCTTTGCCACGTGCAGGTACAAGTCTTTTCAGGGTGTGGAGTCATTGTAAAAAAAGTTTTCACACAACTCTTATATTTAACTCTGACACCCACTCTGTATATTGTTACAGAATCATTGTTCCCAGTCCCTGTCCTGAAGAGAACCGTCAATAACCCGGTTCGAAACGCGTCGACATACCCATCCTGTGGTTATTCAAAAGGGTGCACCTAGGAAGAGAAAGTAAACACCACCTGGGACCCTAGTGGTGCAACCCATTATAAATATCAACCACAGTGTTGTTAGGCAGGCAGGTGTACTACTCCATCTGTCCCCGCCTGTCCTTTGGTTTCACATCCCCATGGACTGGTTGTACCCTTGCTTTTTGTAGGAATTTTTTCACTGTATATAAATGCAATTAATGTTTGAATATTGATTAATGTTATCGCTTTCTTTTGGTGTGTCTTTTATAACTGTCTTTATTCAATTGTGTTTCTTTCACTTTGTAAATAACGTTTATTGGTATGTGTGTACAAATGTAAATATTGTATTCATGTATTTACTGACGTGACAGTCTTTGGTTTGCCCATGTGTTTTGATGAATCTAAAAAACAGATAAAAATTAAATAAATTTGTTTTTGGTACCGAAGACCTTGGTAACGTAGTACATTTTGACTGCGTGACCGATATTAATGATACAAAAAAAATGTTTTCCTATCCAGCCATCCTGTTCTGTTTATTCTGTTGTTGAGATCCGGGCTGGGTAGACGTAGGATCCAAAACCTTTGTTGTTCTATAGCCACATTAATTACAGCATGTAACCTCGGAACCTTCACTGATATCATATTTGTTGCTGGAAAAATGTTATTATTTGAACAGAGCCCCATTTATAACTGACTTACAGCTTGTTGTATTTGCCATAAACAACAGAAAACACACATATTTCAAAATGCATTACAATATTATGTTTCTAAAGATTTTCTGCTTATATAGTGTTCCTTGTGGCTTGCTGACCATGTGTTTAGTTAAAATAAACAGTTGCTTTGTCAGAAGATTAGGAAATTAAGCAATCTTAAAATAGGATTCGAACTGTGACGTGGAAAAGATGTATTCGTTGCCACAAAGAAAATAGCCAGCTCGCATTCATTTCCATTGGAAGGAGAAAAGAACAGGCCATTTGCAACTTTGAATGACTGCTTTGAAAATGTGTTCTTAGTTTAGGAGATTGAGATTTTTTTTAGGACAGCACAGATTCAACTGGAGAGATGAGCTACAGATGACAGGAGAGCAGAGTCGAAGAGAAGGGAGGCAGATTAGCTGGGACGAAGGCAGATCCAAAGGAACTAGAGACATTTAGTACAAGAGGAGACAGTAGGCAAATCAGCTGAGATTCAAAGCAGAAATGACAGACTGTGTTCTGTTGACATTTATTCAAACACAATATATATGCTTTGACTAATTGGCTTTGCCGGTCAAATCTGTGGGGCTGCATTTTACAACAGGCATCTACCTACCTGCCTGACGTCCCGCCTGAGCTGGGGGCCACCTGCTGTTGGTCTCCCTCGCCGCCGCTGCCTGAACCACCGCGCGGCCGCCGAGGGGGGAGACAACAGCTCCCAGGTTTCCCTGCTGTTCACCCATGGCCACTTCCGCCCACTTACGCGCCCGGAGGCGCTCAAAGGAGAGTCGCTCCCTTGGTGGAGCGGGGGCTTTGCCGGTCAGATCTGTGGGGCTGCATTTTACAACGGGCATCTACCTACCTGCCTGACGTCTCGCCTGAGCTGGGGGCCACCTGCTGTTTGTCTCTCTCGCCGCCGCTGCCTGAACCACCGCGCGGCTGCCGAGGGGGGAGACCACAGCTTCCAGGTCTCCCTGCTGTTCACCCACGCCCACTTCCGCCCACTTACGGGCCCGGAGGTGCTCAAAGGAGAGTCGCTCCCTCGGTGGAGCGGGAGCTTTGCCGGTCAAATCTGTGGGGCTGCATTTTACAACGGGCATCTACCTACCTGCCTGACGTCCCGCCTGAGCTGGCGGCCACCTGCTGTTGGTCTCCCTCGCCGCCACTGCCTGAACCACCGCGCGGCCGATGAGGAGGGAGACCACAGCTCCCAGGTCTCCCTGCTGTTCACCCACGCCCACTTCCGCCCACTTACACGCCCGGAGGCGCTCAAAGGAGAGTCGCTCCCTCGGTGGAACGGGGGCTTTGCCGGTCAAATCTGTGGGGCTGCATTTTACAACGGGCATCTACCTACCTGCCCTGACGTCCCGTCTGAGCTGGGGGCCAGCTGCTGTTGGTCTCCCTCGCCACCGCTGCCTGAACCACCGCGCGGCCGCTGAGGGGGGAGACTACAGCTTCCAGGTCTCCCTGCTGTTTCACCCACACCCACTTACGCCCACTTACGTGCCTGGAGGTGCTCAAAGGAGAGTCACTCCCTCGGTGGAGCGGGGGCTTTGCTGGTGAAATCTGTGGGCCTGCATTTTATAACTGGCATCTACCTACCTGCCCTGACGTCCCGCCGGAGCTGGGGGCCACCTGCTGTTGGTCTCCCTCGCCACCGCTGCCTGAACCACCACACGGCCGCTGAGGGGGGAGACTACAGCTCCCAGGTCTCCCTGCTGTTTCACCCACGACCACTTATGCCAACTTACGCGCCCGGAGGCGCTCAAAGGAGAGTCACTCCCTCGGTGGAGCAGGGGCTTTGCCAGTCAAATCTGTGGGGCTGCATTTTACAACGGGCATCTACCTACCTGCCCTGACGTCCCGCCTGAGCTGGGGGCCACCTGCTGTTGGTCTCCCTCGCTGCCGCTGCCTGAACCACCGTGCGGCCGCCAAGGGGTGAGGCTACAGCTCCTAGGTCTCCCTGCTGTTTCACCCGTGCCCACTTCAGCCCACTTACGCGCCCAAAGGCGCTCAAAGGAGAGTCGCTCCTTCCGCGTCGCGGGACGGGCGCAGGCGGTGCCGGGAGAAGCCCGGGACAAGGGCGGGGCCGTCTGCGGCCATCAAAGGACATTTGAGGCTGGGCCGGGCCCCCCCTCTAACACGGTTCTATCATGATGACTGAGTGAGATCGTCCAACTGTTCCCTTTATTGTATTTGCTTACTTGTACTTTTTGTCGTCGTATTGCGCATTGAAAACACTTTATAAGGATTAAGATTAGATCAAAGGCAAACCTGTCCCTGAAGAGTATTCACTTTATAAGCTTTTGTCTGAGACAAGAACTGGTAAAGAACTGATAATGGCAAGGCGACGTGCTAAACCTCTGCTCGAAAATGCACGCAACACCATTGATACATACTTGGTAAAAGCTGTTAGTGTTCTCACTGAAGAAATTGACCGTACTGAAAGGCGCCTTTCCATGGGGTCAAGTATTATGTTGGTTGATCATGTTATCACAAGTATAGTACCTAGCCCCACCAGTGAAGTTAATATAGCCACGGACCTAATGGAGGGTTCAATTAACAATTGCAACAACCATTCCTGAATCTCTAACACACCAAGATTGTCCGGTACGGACATTAGTCCTTATCCCTCACCGACCCCCCCAATCAAAAATAAGGGTAAAAAAAAGAATACATTAGGCCAGGGGAATCCAAAGATGAAAAGGGATAAAAAAAACTACCTCAGCAGGGAACACGGTCATCACACGAACAAGATCTAAACAAAATTTAGATATACCCTTTGGCAACCATAACATAGAAGCTGTCTATGATAAATTGATCGAGCTGATTATGCCCCTCCACGAAAAAGTGGATAATTTGGCTAGGGAAGTGCACAAACTAAGCAGCAATTTGGATAAAATTAGCATAGGGCTTCATCAGGAAAGACTAAGTTCAGTGGTATATAAAGGTAATAATGGCTAAAACGATAATACTATCGGAGCAATAGCCAGCAATAGTCCCCCTATGGCACCTAATCTAAGCATAACTACTTTAGAAAAGCCAAAAAACAAACATCATAGCCATGGGGAACAGCTAAAGAATACTCCGTTACCCACTGGTAAAAGCGTAACCATCCCCTCTGATCAGGGCCCTGTTGCAAATGTAAACGAAAAATCAGTGCCCACAGAACATGCTAAGATCAGTAACAAAGAGCTGACGAGTGCTACCTCAAGACAGATTCCAGCTTTTATTAATTTGCCGCCTGAATGTGGCGCCTATGTCGCGGTGCTTGTAAATGTTCCCAAATTAAGGAAAGATCAAATAGAAAATCACGATACACTTAAAAACAAAACCTTACATTGGCTGATTAACAACTGTGATTTTCCCATAGAGGGGGCTAACCAGATTATATTAACACAAAGGGTGGGATGGGTGGGCCCCCTTAGGAAAAACATCGAGGGGGACTGTTTAATTATAAACTTCAAATCCCCTTATTGGACCAGGAATACTCTTGCCAATGCTCCACCTCCATCAGTATGTGAGTATAATACAACCCTCCTTCCCTTAGGGCAGTGGTTCCCAAACGTTTGACTCCTGAGGACCCCCATTGAGTCACCACTGGAAGCCGGGGACCCCCAAGCAATTTGTATGAGTTAAGTTTCAAATATTAAAACAGTAATTCGAAAAAAATACACATGTGCACACAAAACAAATACTCAAAGTACTTAGGGGCAGATTTACAATAAGTGACGCATCCATGCATATCAGCAGGGATGCGCCACTTATTGTGCGCCATGCCTGCGCCACCATTGATGCGCCACATTTACAATGCTGCGCCTCATGGGGCAAGAAAGCACAGATGCATGACGCATCTGTGCCGTAAGGGTGGCGCTTTGCTTGAGTTGCGTCGCAAGCGCGACACTCCTCCAGCAATGCAATGGGGGGCCGAATCTTGTTAATGCTTCGTCAATCCTTCTGCCTGCTTCAAGCAGACGCAGGGTTTTGACGCAGCATGGGCCCCAAAGTGACTGAGTGAAATCTTGTAGATTTCACTCAGCCACTTTTAGGAGGCGTTCCTGCGCTGGAACGCCTCCTTCTGGCGCAGGGCTTTACAAAGTGGCGCATCTCTCAGATGCGTCACGTTGTAAATACCCTGCACCATGGCGCATCTTTTGCGTCACCGCAGCATCACGAAAGTGACTCAACGGTGGCGTAAAAGAGGAGCAAGGGGCTTGTAAATCTGCCCATAAGGATTTTGGGGCCAGATGTACGACCATTTCATTTAGCACCTCGCAATTGGCGACACATTGCGAGTGGCAAATTGCGAGTCGCTAAATGAAATGTACAACAGTGTGTTTAACACTGTTTCGGATTCCAAATGGGGTCGCAAATTGCGAGGTTCATTAATATTAATGAGCCTCTCGCAATTTGCGAGCCTATTGGGAATGCCAGCCCTCCTAGGTATGGTGCCTGCTGGGCTCTGCTTTTAAATAAACCAGTTTTAAAAAAAATGCAGCTTATTTACCATGCATTTAAAAAAAAAATAATACTGTATATAGCTTTATTTCGAAATGTTTCATTTCATAAAAGCATTGCAGTAAAACAGATACAGAATAAAAACAATTATTGAGTTTAAAATCACGAGAAAAAATCATTTAAAAAGTGCAATATACAACAGTGCTAAAAAACGTCCATCTTAGGACAATCATAGGGACACATACTTAGTCGACCTTAGGGGATGGAATGGGACACAACAATAGGTAAATGAGCCGATGGATTATAAAATGGAGCCATTTACTGGAGGATCATCATCCTTGCGGATCTTATCCTCCAGGCCCACCCCAGATATTTCGCCAGGCCGCATGCGAGCAAGGGTTGGGGGTCTGATCTTAACAGATATAGTGCCTCCGCATATGACCGTGTACCCAGCCTCAAACAAAGCGGTTTCAACCATCTACGGCGAGGACTAGAATATGCGGGACATACAAACATTAAATGGGAGATGGATTCAACACTGTTTGCACAGAAAGGGCAAGTTGATACAGTTTGCCAGGGGGGTTTCCAATTTGCTGTCCATGATCCCAGGGGCAGAACACCGACCCTGAATTTAAAATACAACGCCCTATCTGTTGGGTTAGAGATCACATCCAAATAGCACTCTCTATAGGGACGGCCTTTGAATGTCAAAAACTCCACCGCGGATCTACATAGGTTGGTTTGTTTAGATCTCTCGTTATCCACCCACGCCCAGAATAATTTCTTTAGTAATTGTTTGGGTGGCGAAGATCTGTTGGCCCAGGCGTCATCCAGACCGAGTTCACAGAGCAGACGCTTTACTTCCAAGAGCCAACCGATCTTATACCAACCCGAGGTGGAGAGGAGCTCGCGAAGAGCATCTGCATAGCTCGAGAGTTCAGGAACATTCCATATGCGGGCCCACAGGAGAAGGGGGCGTAACTTCGCCTGCTCAGCTATGGAACGTGTACCAGTGTCAAATAAAAGAGGGAGAGTTGGGGAGCTATGAGGGAGCCTCATTAAATCTTTGTGGAATTTGTTCTCAAGATGGAATAGGGTGTCAAATTTCTGAGTACCCCACAACTCCGCCCCATACAGAGCCGCACTCACAGCTTTTGCCCTATAAATGTCTAGTATCACCCCAATAGGCTTGAGCGAGGAGGCACGGTGTTCTTTTAGTAGGGCGCCCGTGACCCTCCTATGAGCCAGAATGATCTTTTGGTGGTGCGCCTGATGGAGCGAGATAGAAAACAAAATTTTGTTTAGACTCGCAAAGTCACATTTCCATAACATGAATAAAATTATTAATGATTTGTGATATGTCATGCTAATACAACTTAGATTAAACTTTACACGTGGAGGGACTAACATGTGTGCTCATAAACGTGCATATTTGTTGCATCTTTTTGTTCGTGCAAAATAATAAAATAATTTATTGTTTTCGTTTTTGTCATTACTAACTGCTGCAAACTTAAAAGAAGCATGTGCTTGTTTTGCTTTTCCTTGTCTGTGTGATGTCATTTCTACTATTCTAGGTGCATATGGGTCTCATAGAAAAACGGAGACTGGTAAATATAAACGCTGCTTTATTTGTTTGCATTAGCTAGGTAACATTTTGATTAATCGGGTGGGTTAATTAATTAGTAAACCATGGGGTGGATACAGAATATACTTTATTTCTTACATTAATACTTTTCTTGTGTTTGTTTTATACTAGAAAACATAAGTTGCCTGCTTTTGGGCCTAGTTATTTGAGCCGCAGAAAAAGAGCTGATCTATAATTCTGCAGAAAATCACGAGACGCCCATTCTGAATTAAAACGATTATGGAAGCTGCATTCACAAAGCAAAAACTGATGAGCTGACATCATTCTGTCGGACATGGCCAAGGTCGAAAATGAACTTTTTGTCAGTCCTTAACTTGGCATCCGCGGAAGTTGTACTGAAAGACTATGGAAGCTGCGAGGATGACTTAATACAAAGTTGCAATCGCAGGAAGCTTCTGGCTTCACGTGGAAGAGACAATGGTCTTTGTAAGACATGATTTTGTGGAACTTTTTAAGAATCGGGTGACATGTCACTTGTCACTCTTAGCCAATGGGACGTCGAGGATTTCTGAAAACTTTCCTTTGCTAGTTTAGTTAGCGTAGAAAGGTATAAAAAGTCATGCCCTTAGGGTTGGGCTGGCTGCTGCTTTCTGACTTTCCGATGAGGGTGATGTGCTGCTGGACTTTGCGTGGAGCACGTAAGAATCCTCAAAGATCTTTACTTTAATTTCTGTCTATTTAGCTCAGTTAGGGAAATAGGTTTTAGAAATGCTAAACTTTATATAATTTCTTTAAAATTGATTCAATTGCTTAAATTGTATTTTTCTTATATTTCTTACCATCATGCTTGCTTTATTGCAAATAAAATTCATTTATAAAACTTACAACATATATACCATAATTTAGAAAATAAAATCTTACTTTTGACAAACAAGCTGGTCTTGATTATTTAGAAGTATAGGTTACCATTAGCTAGATCACGTCACCTATGGTGGTCGTTTAAATGGTTGGGTTTTATTCTAATGACAATATTCTTTTTGCAAATGTATAAATATGTATATAGTGTGTAGATAATGTGTATATAGATTTATTCTGACCACCTGATTCAGTAGGCCCAAAATATATCAGGTTCATAAATGGGTCCATATTTAGTATAGAATTTTGTTTATAGGTTATGAAGTTGGGTAGCGTAGTTTATGATATATTTTCTATAGCCCGCTGGATCACGCCTTCCAGCTCATAGAGTCACAAAGGCGGATTCCTAAATAATCAAATTCCCTTACCCTTTCTAAGGGAACTGAATCCAGGGATGGAGGGTGGACTGTCTTTCTAGGGGGATTCAACACCAGGAACTTAGTTTTGCTGATGTTAATAGCCAAGCCCCTGGAGACACAGAAGCCCTGAAACCTAGTTAGCAGGGTTTGAAGGCCCACCGGGGATTTCGAAATCAACAGGGTATCATCTGCAAACAGGAGTGTTGGTATCTTCCTGCCCGCCAGGGAAGGTGCGTCTGCAGGTAGCTGGAGCAGATGCTCCACCACTCCGTTTAGATATAATGAAAACAGAGTGGGGGCTAGCACACACCCCTGGCGGACCCCCCTGTCTACAGAGATGCGAGATGTTTTTTCGCCCTGCGCACCCCATCTAATTCTGGCAAAATTTTCCTCGTGGAATTTAATAATTAGTGCCAGCAAGTAAGCGGGCATACCCAAACCCTCAAGAACAGCCCACAGTTGGTTACGTGGGACTAGGTCAAAGGCAGTCCGCAAATCTATAAAAGCAAGATACAGACTGCCCTTGCCCAGTTTAACCACTTTCCAATACAACATAAGGAAGCGGAATGTCTGCTCAATTGTGCCGGTACCAGATCTAAAGCCGGCCTGAAAGTCAGACAATACCTTCGCTTCCTCAGCCCATTGGAGAAGCCTCCCTAAAACCACCTTCCCTGCTACCTTCTGAGTGGAATCAAGCAGACTTATGGGTCGGTAGTTGGCAGGGTCATCCCTACACCCTTTTTTAAAAATTGGGACAACTTCCGCGCCCCTCCAGGAATCCGGAAATCCACCGCCCTCCAAGGCCTCATTTAGGAGTTTGGCAATGAGTAGGCTCCACTCCTCTATATTTATGCGCAGCAGGTCGCCAGGAACTCCATCTGGGCACGCTGCCTTATTGGGCACGATGCACCTAATTGCTACTTCTACCTCCTTGGGTGAAAAGGTAGAGTCAGAGTGTAAGCTGTTAACCGATATTATGTGGCTTTCGCCCCTACAGTGGCCCCTAGCCCCCAGAGAATTAGAGTAGAGTTTTGAAAAATGGGCCAGCCAAGCATCCCCTGTAATGTTGCAAGTCAACAATGAGTCAACCGGCCTGTCCCTGCCTCTAAACAAGGCCCAGAAGGCCCTTGAGTCCTTCCTGGACCCAGCATCCATTAATTCGCTCCAGAAATTAGTTTCGTGAGTTGCCCTTGCCACCTCTTGGGCTTTTCTGTATTCCTTCCTAGCAGAGGAAATCAAACCAGGATCTTTCAGGCCTACTGCTCGGATAAGGTTGCTTTTGGCCAGACGACAGGCAGGTGAATACCATTGATCTCTGCCCCTTAATACAGTTCTCCGCCTAGCCCCACCCCTTCCCTGGGGAGCTAAGAACAGGTTGCCAAGTGATGCGATAATCTCCGTGAAGGTTGTTAGAACTGCTTCATCGGAGTCCAACGTACTCAAGGTACCCTTGGCTTCCAGCATTATGGTTCTTGCTTGGGCCATTCTTGATTCATCCAAAGCAACTTTGGCCCATTTCAGCCGTCTGCCACAGTTGGATGGGACAACTTCATTGGATGATTTCCAGGTGGATCGAGGCGATGCTAGATCCCCTGCCTCCCGTGGGAGAGCAAGTGATAAAACCAAGGGATTGTGATCACTGTCCGCTGTTTGTTGGACCTCCATATCGAGAAAATACTCCCACAAATTGTGGTTCAACAATATATAGTCTATTCTAGAGGTGTGGCCCACCCTATTGTAGGTGTGCGCACCCCTAGTGTCTGATTTGGAACGGCCGTTTGTGGCTCTTAGGGCATATTCCAAGCAGAGAGAGTTGATATCGATAGCCTTCTGTGACCATTTTTTAATGGGGTCGAGATCAAGCAAGGGAATACCTCTCTTGGCATCATCCTCCCAAGTGTCCAAAATATCTTCACAGGCCAGCGGTTCGAAGCAACAATTAAAATCGCCAGCCAAAAGGATAAAGGAATCAATCTCGCAAAAAATAATAATAAACCTTTACGTTTCATTTTCTAAGGGCAGGCAGAGGTCCCTGGGACCACTGCCTGCCCTTAAAAAATAATTTTGCATGCATTTGCAAAGGGGATGGGGTCCCCTTGGGACCCCTTCCCATTTGCAAATGCATTACCATCTACTTGAAGTAAGTGCTAATTGCGAGTATTTTGCGACCGCAAAACATTTGTACATGGTTTTAAGACTCGCTATTTGGAAGGTAATGCCCCTTCCAAATAGCAAGTTGCAAAACCTATTTAGCGAGTCGCAAACAAATTGCGACTCGCGAAATAGGCAATGTACATGGCCCAATACGTTTTTGCATGTGAAAGTGGGTTCACAAACCCGTTCACGCATATAAAAATGGATCGTACATCTGGCCCTTAGTATTTTATATTGAAGTAATAGCCCCTCTGTCACAAGTATTTCATTTGTTTTATAGCATCTGTCATACCATTGTAGGATGTCAGAGCACTTTACATCACACACATATAGAGACATTGAATCGTACATGTAAATCAGTGTGTATATAAAATGTTTAACCCCTTTAGTGCTGCCGTCGGCCAACGGTCGTCACGAGCACTACCTTGCCAGTGCTGCGCACGTCCGTTGGCCGACGCGGCCGCACCGTTTCTTCGAACGTTCAGCACTGGCGCAGAATGTTCGAAGCAACAAACGGGTTAATGAGTGCTTGGTCTGGAAAAGCACTAACTCAGGATTCAGAACATAACACAGTGGCTAGCACTGACTTTAACATTAAAAATGTATTTCCACCCAAATAAATCTTTTTAGCAGCATCAGGATAATGAATAACTGGGGAAAAACAAAAGTTACTAACTGGTACCATGCAGTTTGCAAGCAGCTCTTTGATGACAGTTTATAGGTCCCTCTGCTACATTACGATTGTCACTTATGAAGTGCACAGTAACAAAAGAATCTCTGTGACAAAAGCAGTAACCACGAACCTATGCACATAAAATGCTGCTTTTTAAAATGCATGTTACACCTTCTTTGCAGTAGGCACATTAACCCTCTGTGCTACATTACTTAAGTCAAAGCTGCCACTAAACAAAACTCTCCTCACGCTCCAGCAGGTACATTATTCACTGGTTTTATCTTGACACTTTTATTGCTGCTGGCAATCTGCTAATTATACAAGAAACTTTTCTGTGCTTTTAAAACTGTTGCCTGCGGACCCCCTGGGAATGTGTCACGGACCCCTGGGGGGTCCGCGGACCACAGTTTGGGAAACACTGCCTTAGGGTATTTCTACAGACGCCTGTCAGGTCCCAAGCACTATGATAATGCGAGTAGTAACCACAATTTTGTTCCTAATAAACTGCAAACAATCCCAAGGCCCCGTCCCTGTTTTGCAATTCCAACCTATAACAGATACCAGGCTTTTGACTCTCTAGAGGACAACGATTGACTTACGTTGGCTCTGGATATAACACAGGTAACGGGTCCAGCCGGGGGTCACCAGAAGTAAGTATGGGCGTAAAATCTGTTCTGCTCGCGGATTTTGCGGATTTTTGAGAAATTCGCAATCCGTGAACTCTCGCAAATTTGCCGAATATTCGCAAATCTGCGCGAAGCGGATTTTTTGCTTGGTCGCACTTGCCAGATAGAATACTATACAATTTTGCGGCGTGCAGCTATTACGTCATCGCGGCTTGCCACCTTGCACAGCGAGAGTTTGGCAACGCGAGTACGTCATAAAGGCCCGTGATCACGCATCGCAGGAGTAAACACTTGCGAATATGTAGATGCGGTGGGCAGCGACAATCTCGCAATTGCGAGATTGCAAAATTTAAAATTTCGCACCAGCAGGCAGCATAAACCTTGAAAATTATGATTTTTATCAGAATAACTCCTCTGGTTGACATATGCCTGCACTTTTTTTTTGCAAGGAGTCCATTTTGGGGGGGGGGGTGGGAGGAAGGAAGGAGGAAGGAAGTGCCCCACAGTCTCCGACTTCCTGTTCCTGTCCAGGAGGCTCCTCCCAGTGCTTTCTTCATGTGCTGGTCACTTTGATTTGGATCTTGACCTGGAAGGATTACTTTTTGTGGATGCTGCTGGATATTTGGATTTGAGACCTTTTTGACTTTCTTTGGATCACTTTTGGATTAGAAATTTCACAAGTAAGTTTGATTGGGGCATTACAGTTGCTGCAACTACAATTTTTGAACTTTTTCAGAACATTAAATAAAATATATTGTGGGTAGCCACAGTATCCAGTAGGACCAGGGTTAGTTATGGGTGCATGATGCAACTGTTTTGTTGAATTTCAACATCATTTATGGCATGGATGGTATTGGATTGTGGTGATTTTGGTGTGTTTTTTGATTTTTTTGGGGTGTTGCTGGGGTCTTTTGCCCAGGGGTACTCACTCAGTGGTGCATGGGCCAAGTCTTTCTGTGTGGTCTCTTCAATAGATATGCCTACGCCCCAGTAGCATACTCAACTATCTGTCTCTTCAATGTAAACATCATGGAGGGCATGGATGGCATTGGATTGTGGTGATTTTTGTGTGTTTTTCGATTTTTTTGGCTATTGTTGGGGCCTTTTGCCCAGGGGTACTCACTCAGTGGTGCATGGGCCTAGTCTTTCTGTGGGGTGTCTTGAATGTAAAGATCATGGAGGGCATGGATGGCATTGGATTGTGGTGATTTTTTTGTGTTTTTTGATTTTTTGGGGTGTTGATGGGGCATGGCCATGTGGGTGGGGGCCATTTTGAGGCCTGGTCCAGGGCCATGTGGTGGGGGTGAAGGGGCCATTTTGAATCCAGGCAGTGTGCTTTGTGCCATAGGCCTGCATCCAGTGTGCTTTGCTTTCATCCATTATGCCCAGGGGTACCCAGTGGTGCATGGGCCTAGTCTTTCTGTGGGGTGTCTTGAATGTAAAGATCATGGAGGGCATGGATGGCATTGGATTGTGGTGATTTTTGTGTGTTTTTCGATTTTTTGGCTGTTGTTGGGGCCTTTTGCCGAGGGGTACCCAGTGGTGCATGGGCCTAGTCTTTCTGTGGGGTGTCTTGAATGTAAAGATCATGGAGGACATGGATGGCATTGGATTGTGGTGATTTTTGGGTGTTTTTCGATTTTTTGGGGTGTTGATGGGGCATGGCCATGTGGGTGGGGACCATTTTGAGGCCTGGTCCAGGCAGGGCCTGGCCATGTGGGTGGGGGTCTAGGGGCAATTTTGAAGCCAGGCAGTGTGCTTTGTTGTGTCATAGGCCTGCACCCAGTCTGCCATGCTTTCATCCATTATGCCCAGGGGTACTCTGTCAGTGGTGCATTTTATTGGTCTTTCCATTTTGGGGGGTGGGTATAATAAAAATGCTTACTTGCAAACTATTAATTGAAGCGCTACATATGCAACATTTATTTAACGGATGCTCCTCTGGCTTCGTTTGCTTTTAGGTGCAGAAAGACGAATCATCAGTCTCATCGTTCCTCATCAGTGCCAGGAAGAAGTCCTGCTGCGGTGTGTGCAGCACAACGTCACGTGTGGCCACAGACAACTCTGCAACTTGTGCAACTGCGGCCTGCTGTTCTGACATCTGAAGAAGATGGTCCCAAAAAAAATTGCCCTTAGCTCCTCTAGCAAGAAAGTTGCCAGTAAGGAGCAGAAGAAGCAAGTGGCGCCACTTACCAAGGAGACTGGTGTGCCGACCGGCGTATTTTTTGGGAACAAAAAGTACGCCTGCAGCAGCAGCGGGGTCTGCTGGGGACCAAGCTGGGAGCAGCACCTCCGCTCCATTGGGCTCAGTGCCACCACGCCAACTTAGGTCCAAGCCCTTGGGTGCTGCAGAGGCAGCCAGTATAGTTGTTCAATCACCATCGACCAGTGATGTTGGCTCATCGCAAGAAAGTAGCAGCATCCCTCAATTAACACAGGTTGTTGTAACTCATCTAACGAGTGTTCAACAACCACAGCCGCAACAACAACCACATGTGCAAGTACAAGCCCAAGTACATGTGGAAGGAGAGGCGGCGCAAGGAGAGGAGCAAGCAGAGGTGCATGGAGCGGCACAAGTGCCCACAATAGTTGTTCCTCCCGAAGTAGGGGCACATCAGGAAATCGACATTCAAGCCGAGGTATCCCATGAGGAAGCCACTCCTCCTGATGATTCATTGTCTTCCAGATCCCCAGCAAGGAAAAGATCAAGGATGGTGTCTACTTCTTCTTCAAGCCCCCTTCCTTCTGATGATATGGATGAAACTTGGGAACCACCACGGCCGTCTGAGAGTGAGGCACACCATGATCTGACAAAGGTAGCTAAGCGTAAAAGGAAGGTCCCTGAAAGTCTCAGAGTTATGGAGTGTGATGACGCTGAACAAGAAGTGGCGTATACTCCTGCTGATGTTTATTTATTATTTATTTATTTAATGGTTTTATAAAGCGCGTAGTAACTCAAAGAGCATCCCAGCGCTAAAACCTACTTTCTCCAAAGGTTTCTGCCATCTGACGGGATTATGTTTGCGGGAAAAGAAGAGTTTTTAAAGTTTTTCTGAACTGGAGGTAGTTCAGTTCTGTCCTTAGTCTCCGTGGTAGTTGGTTCCAATGTTTGGCCGTGTGGACCGAGAAACGCCGGCCACCGGTCCTGGCCTTTTTGACTCTTGGGACCGAGATCAGATTTTCTCCACTAGAGCGGAGATCTCTCTCCGCTTTGTAGGGAATTAGGAGTTCTTTCAGGAGGGGGGGGCCATTGTTGTTAAGGGTTTTATGGGCCAAACAGAGGGCCTTGAAGACCACCCTTTCTCTGACTGGGAGCCAGTGGAGGGACTTCAGCGCTGGCCTAGCAGAGGATCTTGCCGGTGTGTCCGTAAGTAGACGGGCAGCGGCATTTTGGACTTTCTGAAGAGTGTTAAGGGTGGTTTCGGGGGCTCCCAGGTAGATGGCGTTACAGTAGTCCAATCTTGCCAGAATTAGACCCTGAATGAGGAGCCTCCTTGCGGTTTCGGGGAGCAGGGGGAAGATCTTCCTGCAGGCTCTAAGTAAGCCAAAGCATGTCCCAGCCGTCCTTTTTGCTTGAGTTTTAAAGCTCATGTCCTTCTCGATCCATACACCTAGGCTTTTGACCTCATCCTTGGGTGCGGGAGGGTTACCTAGGCAGCTGGGCCAAAGGTTAGGTGGCAGGGAGGGCCCCTTGTGTCCCATCAGCAGTATCTCTGTCTTGGACCCATTTAATTTTAGCGAAGAAAGATTCATCCATCGGTGGACTTCGGAGAGGCAGCTGTGAAGGTCGGAGGGGGTTTGGTGGGGATGTGAGAGGGTAACGACCAACTGGGTGTCGTCGGCGTAATTAATGACTGATACGCCGAACGAGCTGACCCTCTTCTCCAATGGAGCCATGTAAACGTTGAATAACGTAGGGCTCAGGGAAGAGCCCTGCGGTACTCCACATCGAAGCGGGATAAAGGGTGAGTGGCTATCATTTTCCCGTACCTGAAAGGAACGTCCGGAAAGGAAGGATTTTAGCCACTTCAAAGCCATACCCTTCAGTCCAATTTCTCCCAGTCGGTGGATTAGGGTAAGGTGGTCTACCGTGTGAAGACTCTCACGACGACGACGCAGTCATCATAGACGTCACTCCAGCCTCAGCGGGCATGCAGCACACAGACATTTTAACCCTAGCCCGAAATGCTGCTGAGCGTGATGATGATGATGGCGACGTGGGAATGGAACCACCACGAATGCAGTTAAGTAGTACACCACCACCTACAGCTTCCATATTTTCTCGCCGGAAGGGACCTCCATACACCTCGACCTCCATTTCCTCAATTAGTGGTGCTGTAAGTGCACAACGTACTAAATTTCGGCAACACACATCCTCCAGTTCATCTAGCATTAGCAGCATTCCCAGCATGGCCTCCTCTGCCCCCCACATACATTTGAAGTCCGCAGTTTGGGACTTCTTTAGTGTTAGCCCAACAAGGGAAAACATAGCCATTTGTACCATTTGTAAGGTTCGAGTTAGTCGTGGTAAGCTTGGTACCAACTATGGTACCAGAGGCCAGAGAGGTCACAAGAGACAGCACACTGTCAAATGGCATGCGCACCTAAGGGAGATAAAGGATGCCCAAATTGCAAGTCAACAAATTGTATCCGTTGATGTTTCATCTGCTGATGACGAGGAGGAAGAAGCGTCAAACATTTCTTCAGTTTCATCCAGTACCCCTGTCAGCAGCACACCCCCTGCAAGATATATGAGCCACACTAAGAGTGTGGGAGAGAGTGAGACACCAATGCGAAAAAGTTCATCATCACTGAGCATAACTGGGTCGCAGAAGTCATCATCATCCCGTAAAATGGTCCAGCCCACCATTAGAAGCATGTTGTTTTCAGAAGCGCCATATGAACGCAACCACCCAATGGCGCCTCTGTATAACACTAAGCTGGCTAAAATGCTAGCGCTGGACCTTCTCCCTTTTTCTTTTGTGGAAGGGGTGGGTTTTCTTGAAATGGTGGCAACGCTCTGCCCTAAATGGAAGGTTCCTAGCCGGTTCTATTTTGCCAGAGTTGCGGTTCCAGCACTACATGAAGATGTGCTGGAGGTGATTGGGGCAGCTTTGCAGAAGAGTGCTGTTCACACTATACATCTGACAACAGACATGTGGACCAGTTGCGCAGCCACTGATTACATGTGCATCACTGCACACTGGGTCTCTTTTTCAGGGGTTAAAGCAAAGATAAACGCAGGTGTTGACTCGGACAAAGTTTATAAAGCTGCTCGGAAACATGCAACAATAGCCATGTTTGCCATGGAGAAAAGTCATACAGGAGAAAACATTTTGCATGAGTTTAACACTAAGGTCTTTGAATGGCTGTGCCCAAGAAAACGCATGATTGGTTATGTTTCCACGGATAATGGCGCCAATGTAGTTAAGGCCATGGATATGGGTAACTATTTCAGAGTGCCGTGTCTGGCGCACTGTATAAACCTGGTTGGTAAAAATTCTTGAGTGAAGAAAGTCCAGTCTCCGAGTTACTGACCACCTGCCCAAGAATGTGCACACATTTCAACCATTCTTTTAAGGCATGGAAGCAGCTGAGGTGCCTGCAACATGAACCTAAATTGCCAGTGAAAGCACTCATCCAGGAGGTGGCAACACGTTGGAATTCAACCTTCTACATGCTTGAGCGTCTGTATGAGCAGTATGCGGTAGTCGATCAGTATTTCTTTAAACTGGGTACACCTATGATAGACATGAGGATACAGGTGGAGCAATGGGACCTAGTTAAAAGCCTGACAGACATGCTTCGTCCTTTTGAGGTCTTCATGCGTGCAGTCAGCAGGGAGGACTGTAATTTGGGAAAATCTATCCCATTGTTGAGCATGCTAGAGCACCGACTGAAGGCGGTGTGTTCTAAGTTTGAAAAAGATGGAAAGGAAGAAGCATTTGAGTTGGCGGAGAAGTTATTACACCGCCTACTTGACGATGATCATCTTGAAATGATCAACACAGAACAACATTACATTTGTGCTACTATTCTGGATCCACGGTACAAAAAGGCAGTGGCAGGCAGAGTATTCCTTCCTTTTGATGACGCAGATGTTACAAAGTACAAACATTGGCTAGCTGTGTCAGCCACTCGGTTTGAAAGAGAACGGCAGGAAATTGAAGGAAAAGGCAGTACATCAGCATCAGCAGGCCGTCCGCAGTAAAAAAAATCCACTTCTGCATTTGTGGCTGTGGCAGGAGTGAGTGATTTTCCCTCTCAGCCGTTAACGACACCAGCAACCGTATCATCTGCACCAGACACAACAGTAATATTGTGTGAAGAATAGGATTGGCTAACTCAGCTTGGGTTTGCTTCTGAAATGGTCCCAGAAAAAAGTAAGCAAAGTGGAGGAACCCTGGAGAACCTTGAGTCGATGGTGCAGGCCTATCTGAATGACTCAACAGAGGTCCATCTTTCTCATGACCCATTGGCGTATTGGCATGGGAAAACAGATGTGTGGCCAAAGATCACCAACCTGGCTATAAATTCCTTGTCTTGCCCACTCGCAAGTGTGTCTTCTGAACGTGTTTTCAGTGCTGCTGGTGGCATTGCAACTTCCAAAAGGACCCGCCTCTCGCCCAAAAATGTGCAGAGGTTAACAACGATCAAGATGAATCAGCACTTCATACCACCAGATTACAAATTACGAGAATGCATGTAGGATGAAGACGAGGAGGACACCAACTTAGATGAGGGAAGTTCTTCCCTGTTAACTGACCTACTCCCGTCTGAATTAGCAGAGTTTGAGGCGAGCTCTTCTTCCCTGACACCGAGCCCTGAAAATGAGTCAATGAATCACTAACTTTCTTTTTCGTCCTTATTCACTTTTATTCCTGTGTGTCTGTCTTTCTTTGTTTTGCAAAATCTATATAAAAAAAACTTTGATCACCTAATCACAAAAACAAGCCCATCAGCAGAACTGTCTTCACTTATTTGCTTATTGATTTGAAGGTGCCGCAGTCTGCATTCCTCAGGTTCACAAGTTCACCAAAACATGCTCCTCTATCCTCCTCCTCCTCCAGACTCCTATTTCCCTCAAAGCAGATGGCTGGATTACGCCCAATGAAGAAAGACTCTGCAATTGTGGGGGTGTTTTACTTCTTTGCGGGTGAGTTGACGGGTCTGGGGCCATTGCTGGGACGGTCTAATACCGGATAAAAGTGGTTTGGAGAAAATCGGAGCAGAAAAAGATTTTGCGCTTTTGATCACTTGCCTGTCTTTGGGGTGCTGTTTGGGGGGGTTCCGGGTGTTTGTGGGTGGGTTTTGGGGTTTGGGGTCTGGGAGCACTGCTGGCACAGTCTAATGTTGATTGCATTTGTTTTTCAGGAAATCCATGGTGGAAAAGGGGAGTTAGGGCCTAGCTGCAGAGCGCATTTGGACAGAATTGAAGGTAGTAGGCCCATTTTTGCTTTTTGCCTGTTTGGGGGTGTTCTGCTTTTTTGCGGGTGGCTGTAGGGGTCTGGGGCCATTGCTGGGAATGTCTAATACCGGATAAAAGTGGTTTGGACAAAATCGGAGGTGAAAATGTTTTTGCGTTTTTGCTGACTTGCTTGTCTTTGAGGTGCTGTTTGGGGGGTTCCGGGTGTTGTTTGTGGGTGGGTTTTGGGGTCTGGGAGCACTGCTGGGTATGGATAGTTTTGATTGCAAGAGGTTTGAAGCAAATCCAAGGTGGCAAAGGGGAGTTAGGGCCTAGCTGCAGAGCGCGCGCGGAGTGTTTTGGGAAATTTGCCTGAAAATTTCTAAGTCCCCATTTTTGTAGTTTTGCTTTTTGGCTGTTTGGGGGTCTTCTACTTCTTTCCGCCTGGGTTGACGGGTCTGGGGCCATTGCTGGGAAGGTCTAATACCGGATAAAAGTGGTTTGGAGAAAATCGGACCAGAAAAAGATTTTGCGCTTTTGATCACTTGCCTGTCTTTGGGGTGCTGTTTGGCGGGCTTTTAGGTTGTTGTGGGTGGGTTTTGGGGTCTGGGAGCACTGCTGGCACAGTCTAATGTTGATTGCATTTGTTTTTCAGGAAATCCATGGTGGAAAAGGGGAGTTAGGGCCTAGCTGCAGAGCGCATTTGGACTGAATTCCAGGTAGGCCCAAAGTTTTTTAAGTGTGACTTTTCCTGGGTTTTTCCTTTTGGCTTGTTGGGGGGGTTAAACTTGTTTTCGCCCAGGTTGACAGTTCTGGGGCCATTGCTGGAAAGGTCTAATACCCGAAAGAAAGTGTTTTGGAGACAATCCCTGGGGAAAAAGCTTTTGCATTTTCTGAGATTTCGCTCACTACCGTTTTCGGGGGGCTGTTTGTGGCGGTTCCTGGTGTTTGTGGGGGGGGTTTGCGAGTCTTGGAGCAATGCTGGGTATGGATACTTTTGCTTTCTTGCAAGTGGTTTGAATACAATCCATGGTGGGTAAGGGGGGATTTGGGCCTACTTTACTTTCAAAGTACGTTTTGTCACCATTTTCTACTAGGCCTCGTTTGTGGAGATCTGATTGGGGGTCTTCTACATTTTTGCGACTGGGTTTAGTAAGGGTCTGGGAGCACTGCTGGGAAGGTCTAATTTTGTTCTAAAACACATTTTACAGTACACCTAGCTTGAGGGGAAAGATCCGCTAAATTAATTCGCCCATACTTATTTATCCTTCAAAAGGAGACTCAGACAGAGTAGGCACTTTCAAAAATATTGTACTGTCTATTAGGAAACTCAAAGTGTGACTTTTTGCACTACACAGCGTACATACCTTATATTTATTTGTCAGTGGTGTTCTAATATCACTTCCTGTTTTTCCATCAATAATTACAGGCCGGGTTTCAGCCTGTGCAATGGGGAAAAAAAAGATGAAGTCAGGCTTCACATTAGCGAGCCGCAATTCAGCATCCGCCAGGCAGGCAGTGGACAGGGTGTCTTCTGGTCACCAACATTGATGGACGGAGCGTCAGATGGAATGGAGGAGTCCCGCTAATAAGAGGAATGGTTGGATGCATGCAACTTACCAAATTCAACAGGACTACTACAAAAACATACAGATACAGTATCCGTTCTTTTCTAATTATCTTTTAAGTAATGTTATTGCTGTGAACTTCTAATGTAAATGTAAATGTAAATGTACAGGAATTTATATAGCGCAAATCACCAAGCGGTTTCTAAGCGCTTGCTTAGGGAACCCGACCTGGTATTCCCCTGTGAGATAACCCCGGCAGGGTATCCGCAAGGTGAAAGCCAGGCATCCCGCCGCGAGGGGCCGTTGTGGAGATTAAGCAAGCTATTGCCCAGAGTCGCAGAGTGTCAACCCGTGAATCGAGTAGGCACCGGAGCAAGAATTGTCGAGTCCACGGACATTTTTTTTAGGACTCAAGACCCCGCCGAGCCAGGAATTGAACCCTGGTCCCGGGCTGACCTCTGCTTCCAGGTCTGCCTCCTCTAACCAGTGAGCCACACTTCTGTGACTCTGCATTTCTTTGATCTCTGCTTCTAAATTCATCCCTACAGCCATTCTATAGGTTTTACTTCTGCTATTTTTTAAACCTAATTTAATGTAAGAAGTGTTTCTCTGAGTGCAGAGATAGGCAAGTGAAAACGCATAATTATTACTGCAGCCCTGTACTGTCGCATTCTTTCATTCACGGTTGTCGAAAGTACTACTTACTTTTCAGTAACCATACTTGCAGTAGTGCATGCACTTCCTTTATGTCACTTACAAGATTTATGGACAGCTTTGTACCCAAAAATTTGTTTATCTTCAATTATTGTTTGTCCATGCTGTGCTTTTTTTTTCTTCTCTCAACAAAACTTTCCCAAAAAACCCCATTCCCATCCATTTTCCAAATTTATTTATTTATTTATTAAGCAATTTGTATTGCGCGTACTAAACCCGAAGGTGTCAAGGCGCCTATCCAAAAAAGATCAGCAAATTACAACAGCACTACTACAGGTAGGCACGTACAAAAAGATAGGTTTTCAGGGCAGATCTAAAGGCTTGGAGAGTGGGGAAAGACCTAACCTCAAGTGGGAGAGCATTCCACCATTTAGGGGCCAGAATGGAAAAGGCCTTGCCACCCCATCTAGCCTTCCGAACACGGGGAACGGAGAGGAGGAGTCTATTGGAGGAACGAAGGTTCCTACCGGGATTATAGCGGGAGAGGATGCAACCAATCCCGGTGGGGCTGGTTTTAGCTAAGGCCTTATAAACCATGCACATGGACTTGAAAAGGATGCGATCCGCAACGGGGAGCCAGTGCAGCTGCTTCCGAGCAGCGGAGGCAGAGGCACGTTGGGGTAGATCGAGAACAAATCTGGCCGCTGCGTTCTGAACCACCTGCAAGCGCTGCAGCTGGCACTTGTTAAGTCCAGCATACAGCGCATTGCAGTAGTCCAGACGCGAGCCCAGCAGGGCAACAGCCAGTTGCTTTCTTGCCTGTAAGGACAGGTAGTGCCTGATTTTCCTAAGGATGTGGATGATCCCCCAACAGGTCGATACAGTCCTGTTGACCTGTTGGCACATACTAAGGATAGGGTCAATCATGACCCCCAAGTTTTTCGCTGAAGATGTGGGGTCCGGGCAGGCACCTAAAGAGTCCGGCCACCATTCGGCGGACCAAATGTCCTCCCTAACCTGTCCAAACCCTAACCCTCTTCCCCTGGGCTGTGTGGTTTTGATTGATGTGTGACTAAATGACAGTAATAATTTCACACACTTGCTGGGGACGATAAGGCCATAGCAACAGGCTGGTGAAGGAATCCGAGGATATATTCTTACTCAGCTTGACACTGAGTCACTATTGGCAAATGAAAGCAGATTTTCATGTGCGCCATCAACTTGATTGATCATCAAGAACATCCTCCTCCTAGACGTGGCAAATTATTACGCTGCTGTGTCCTTCACCTTCAGTACTATTTCTTGTAGTAGTAGTCAATGTCAAAGAAATTCAACGCAAGTACTTTCAATACTTTACCATTTGTTCGGCTACATTGTGGCACTGTTCTAGTGTACTGTCACCTGCTATATTCTCTATCGTACCGTTCTAATGCTACGGTAAGGACAAACAAGGTTTCATTTTCTTTTTTTTCAGATGCTGCAACTGCCACTGTGTAACACCACAAGTACCACCGCAATGATGACATTTCATCCGCCCAGGATTGCCAACCTTAATCGCCATTTCCCGTGCAGCCAGCCCTGTGCCTAGCCCTATTTCCAAACACAAATTACAGGTAAGATAAGCGTTTGGGGGAGGTAGTATAATGGAGTATTAGGAGAAACGAGAGACTGACGGTCCTAGGACTATTTAATTCACTTACTCTGTGACAGGCACTTAGTTTTGAAAACATTTGGGCAATTACTAGTACTTACACAACTTGAATCAAGATGCCACTTAAGTTTCAGGAAAACAAACTTACTATTAAACCCTCACCCACCAGCCTCAAAAGCAGTAAAAAACACGTATGCTAAGATAAAGTTTAAAGTATATTTATATATCCCTAACATAAATAATCTCCCGCAAGAACCCAACCCACCCCCCCTCCCAAACCCCAACAAATGTCCGTGAAAACTAAGTCCAAAAAAGTAGAAAACCCAACTCCCAATTCCCACCCCCCAGAAGTGTTTAAAAAAGGGGCAAGGGACAGTCTCCTCCTACTGCTGGCTGCTGTTGACTTTTCGGGCAAGGTCGGCATGCTCCTTGCGGAGGGTCTCGAGCGGGGGATTTGGTGTTGAGGAGCTCCTGCTCGAGGTAGGACACCCTCAGTGAAAGGCGGTGCACGCGTGCCTTGCACCTGCTGTGGGGGGCAGCTGATTTCTTTGCTGCTCGGCGGTGGCGGGTGGCTGCAGTACCCCGGCTCCGTACCGCTGGATACCTGCTGCGCTGACTGGCTGACCCAGGGAGCGCGGAGGAGGATGCAGGTGTCGCCGTGGATGTTGTCGACGTACTCTGCGTGTCCTCCTCCTCCTGGGCCACCAGCCGCCGATATTCGGCGACAGTGGCCTCCAGCCTCCGTTGCCGGGCCCTTTTAGCCAGCTCCTTCCATGTTGGTTTGGAAGGAGCATCTATATGAAGAAAGAAAGACATAGTCTGTAACCAATGCGCTTTAAGATTAACACAAAATGATTCAGCAGAAAGTTGTGTCACAGTAGAACTAGCAACTTGCAAGCGCAGGACATAACTATTGTGGCCAGTATCTATCTAACCTCCCACTTCTTCATCCTTGCTCTAACAATAGTGGGAGTTTAAGGAATCAATTCTACGAGCACTATGGACTCACTCCATTAGAGTCGACTATGACAGTACACCAGTCTTATTCTTCTTCTTCTCTCTTGTTTAGCAAAATTGGTACGTTAACTTCTGCAAGCCGACATAATGCCAGCGCAGTCAACTTGCACCCGAGAAAAACAGACGCCCGCCATGATGAGTGAGACAGACTTGCGTTACTGTACCAGTCCAGTACATGCAGGTGGTGATGCTCTTACTTTTCTATTACGGGTGGCACTGAGAATACTCTGTTACAAGGGCTACTGCTTAATTAATTTAACTTTCACCCTACAGTGCCAATGAATACTAGAAAAGGAAAATGAAGAAGATAAATATAATCTGATTATCTATCACTGCACATGGTATGTATTTGTTTTCATATGGGATGACTTTAGGTGCTTTGCTTTTTATTGAGTGAACAGTGATACATCCACACATGAATGACCGAGTTCTACTAAACTTATTAACAGAGGTAGTGAGTGGCCATCGTAATAGCCGGATATACGCTGTGCTTGCAATACAAACTACTGCTACTATTCATGGTAGTATTCGGACAAAATTACAACTTCTTTTCCTTGCCTTTCCTACACTGGGACGGACGTGCGGGTGCGGTGTTACATGCTCTTCAAAGTAACACTTAGTTCATCCAGTGACCGTCTACTCTCTCTAGATACACATCTGCTATCTAAGAGTCAGATAGTACCATGATCCAGGCATCCATCCATTCAAACTATATGTCAATCATTCTTCTTCATGTCTCTCATCTGGACAAACCTTACGTTTTCTCACGGGAAAACAACCTTTTCATTTTATTTGGGAAACCGCAAGCCATACATCCGTGCTTGACTTGCATTTCAATTTCAACCAAAGCATATATTGCGCACACATACAGTTTTTATTTCACCCACCCAGGCTGTTCTCCTTCCACCCATCCTTGCTTCATCCTTCACCCAGCCATGCATCATATTCCTTCCCAGCCACCTCGGGCACCAATCAAACAAGTATCATTCTTCTTTGTCAGTCATCATTACTTTTAACTTGCTCGTCCTTCCACACTTACTTACACCCTTCTTTCACTTTTCGTTCATCCCATCCATCAAGTTAATCTCAGATCAGATTTGGATTCTCGAAAAAAAATTCACAGCTGAGTTGAAGTAAATTTAGAGGAGGCTACTACCTGGTTGATAAAAAACTTTGTTCTAAATTTGAAAGTCTGCTTAACAGTATAGTAACTTTAGTGTAGAAGATATATACCACACCCGTGCAGAGAGCACACTATGCAGTCTGCAATCTCAATAAGTAGGGAATATAAGAGCTTACCATTGCCCGCCACTACCGTGGCAACCTGCACAGCAGTTTTGTCCGGCACTTGCACCGCCTCCTCCCCAGAACTGTCCTCCTCCACCTCCGCGCTGGGCCCAGCACCAGATGTTCCACCTACAAAGTACATTTAAGAATGTTAGATGTCATAGACATACACCACTCACTAGTATTTTGTCTAGGAATAAAGAAATGTGAATACAGAAACCAATCTAATAATTTATGACTGTCTACTCTAAAGTAAAAATGTCCCTTTTTCCAGGGAAGGGTGTTGTCTTGCTGCACTTATTGGCACAACTGATGAATGCTTGCTTTTTAACACGCACCATTTTTCTCATAACAGACAGAAGCTTCACTTCTATGAACAAATCATCATCACTAGGACGGAGTGACCAACGATTCAGCACCAAAAAGAAAAATTAAAGTTCAAACCAGGTGAGGGCTCGGCTCGCCCACAATAAATGTGTGAAATAAATCACTAAGCACTTTCCCATTTTTAATCAACCGTTTATGTTTTATGACAAGCTTGATTTTAAGAAATATTTTAACTTTTAATAAAGCTTTAAAACTTAAATAGACTCTGTGGTATTTGGTCAAGAGTGAATGAGCAAAAGGTTTTGCAATTTGCAAGCATGAGTCCGTGCCTCTGACACTTCTGGACTCTGACTCCGTACTCTTGTCCTGCGTTGGATAATCAAAATTGGGGATCAATCATCGATGAATTCCGGAGCTAAATGACTCTGCCACACTATCTAGTCAGTAAGGAGATTGGGGGTTCTTCAAAGTCTGATATCCCTGAGGTATGTGGAAAGTCTACCTGCGCCTATTATAATTGATAAACAATGCACTATTTAGTGTCCATAGTTCTGTTCGTGCAAATTTGTCCCTGCAACAGTAGTAGTATGGATTGTCCTCCTATCCAAACCAAAAGTAAAGTAGTATCTTATTCTTTCTTGGTGGTCATTCACCTTTTTATTGTTGGTAATTGTCAAAGCATAAACATTTAGAAGACTTGAAAAGACATTATGGACAATCCCAGAGCACTGCACTCAGTGCATAGAGCTATTGCTGACTAGAATGGGAGTTTCGTTTAACACCTTTTGCCAAATGTGCAATCTTAGTTAGCTACACAGACAGACTAATAAGAATAATCTCGTAATACCACAGGGAGTCATAGTAGAGGCAGGATAAGAATTTAGATACAGTCTACAAGAAGATCAAAGACGATTTAGAAAAAATCGAATGAGGAACGCTAGGAAAAAATAGGTACTCTATATTAAAATTAAAACTTACCGGGGCCAGCAAAGGAGCCCTTGCCTGACCGATCCTGGCCTTGAACAGCAGCAGCAGCCGATAACCCCTCATCCTCTGTCCTCTTGCCCCTGGGGGGAGCTGATGTACAACATGAAAGAAAGAAAGACCCGAAAACATGGATGATTGTTGTCAACCAAATCAAACATTTCAAAAGAACAATAACAAAATATTTTGGCGAAATAGCAAATAGACAACTATTCCACAGGATATATTGACCTATCTCATGTGGTCTACTACGATATTAGTATTGCTTGATTTGCGGACCGTCGACTTGGAAAGTTATGTAACTCACTAAACAAAATACTAAAAAGGTTCGCCTAGGACTGGCAGGCAGCAGTCCGCAGCACGCGAAGTGACAGACAAACTCCATTGTTATTGCAGATCAGCGACAACACTAAAAAGTTTCCTACTACATTAACCAGTCATTTAAATACTCAAACTATCAATCCACCACCACTATTTCTTCTTATTGACAGGTGTACAAAGGAAGGACTGGACTTGAGTCTGTAGGGGCAGATTTACAAGCCTCTTGCGGCTCTTTTGCTCCATTGTTGCGTGACTTTTGTGACGCAGCGGCAGAACAAAAGAGGCGCCATGGTGTGGCGTATATTAACAACGTGACGCATATGGGAGATGCATCACGTTGTAAAGCCCTGCGCCATCAGGGGGCGTTCCGTCGCAAGGGAGGGCGTTCCTGCGCAGGAACGCATCCTAAAAGTGGCTGAGGGAAATCTACAAGATTTCAATCAGTCACTTTTAGGACAATGATGCGTGACTCAAACCCTGCGCCTGCTTGAAGCAGACGTACGGCTTCACGCAGCATTGGGGAGATAGGGCACCCCAGAGCATTGCTGGAGCTGCGCCATCGTTGCGAGGCAACTCCAGCAATGCGCCGCCTTTACGGCACAGATGCGTAACGCTTCGGTGACGCTTTGGGCTCATGGTGCGCCGCATTGTAAATACGGCGCACCATGGTTGGTGGTGGCGTGGCGCACAATTACTGGCGCATCCCTGCTACTTTGCAGGTATGTGCCGGTAATTGAAAATCTGACCCTTAGTGTCTAGCATTACGCAGTTCTTTACACTACACTCATACATAATTTCTCAGGCCAATGAAATGAACACAAAATCGAAAACAAATAAGCATAGTAGCAACGCTTCTGAGAAGGAGAGCAGTGCACCTGAAATGCACCGAAGATTTTGAAATATAATTTACCTACAATGTAATCGGCAGCATTATTGCTCTTGGTAAAAAACAAAAATTTGCAATATAATAACACACAGAGCAGGAGAAAACAGAGTAGTGATGAAATAGCTAGAAATAGCGACTACTACTCACCAAGCCCGGGGATCTTGATGCTGAGCAGGTCGAGCAAGTCGCGGTCCCGGTCCAGGAGATCCGTCCAACGGTGGGTGGCCTGGTTGTAGGTGCGCCGGACCCGAGAGTGTTGAAACATGGCCCGGCACACCTTCTCTCACCGCTTCCGGCGCTCCCGGAGCCCGTAGCCGCTAGCGATCTTGCCCCCTGCCGTGATGGTCCTGGGGAGGCGGCGCTGGACATAAAACACTAGTGCGGCCACCTCCTCCGCGCTAAAAATCTCCCGGGCTATGACTTGCTCCCCCCTCAAACGCCCGCACGGGAGCCGGGCACGGGGTGCGGGACCCTTCCCCTTCTCAGGCTGCTTCCCGGCTCCCTTTACCATGGTCTGGGCAGAAAGGAAGGTAAATAATAAAGAAGAAATAGAATAGGGAAGAAGAAAAGAAAAGAGTTTAAAAAAGTAGTTTAAAATTAACCAAAAGTAGCAGAAAACACAAAAATATAGTGTTAGAAAAATAGAGGGATAGATAATAAGTAAAATAGATTTAAAAAAACTTCAAACAAGCAAAGGATGGCAGAGATTGACAGAGGATACAGAAAGCATGCCCAGAACCATAGCAATGAATGAAAAACAAGATGGCCGCGCCCGTTCACCACCGCGTGGGTAAGTTCGCTCGAGATTTCCCCCGCGATCACACGCGAACATGTACTAGCGAGCCACACACTTTGCGAGATTACACATAGCGCCCGGTAACGGAAATATGTCACGCAAACAAGATGGCCGCGCCCATGTACGACCGCTAGGGTAACTTCGCAAACGTTGCACTACAAGCGGCTTGCGAAAACGCAAAAAATCACGCGAACTAACACGCCGCAAAAAAACCAAATCGTATATTCGCACAAATTTGCGGCTTCCGATTTCGATCTCGCACAAATTTGCGCCCCGCGAATCGCGCGAAATTGCAGAAAAACAATTTTTGCAATACTGAAAGCACTCAGCAGGTGCAAAAGTTCAATATTATCATTAGTAACCATTCCCTGTAGTGCTTCCTGAGGGGCCCCTTCAGAGTTCAGTTGCCTACTTGCAACTATTCTATGATCCTGCTCTGACCCTCACAGCAGGCTCAGAGAATAGCTACAAGTATACAACAAAGGTCCTGTTAAAAAAAATTACACTGCAACAGAAAGCAATTACAGATAAGGAAGCAGGTGCCAGCCTGGAAGTTCAAATTCATGACACATTAATCAGCCCCTAATTCATTCATGTCAGTTGAGGCAGGGCAGGTGTGCTAACGAATTTTACAAAACTGAAAGAACTTGGCAGTTGCAAAAGTTCAAGCGCATCATTATTGAGGAAGCACTTACAGCTAAGGAAGCAGGTGCCAGCTCAAATTCAGCGACACATTCATCAGCCCCAAATTAATTCATGTCAGTTGAGGCAGGGCAGGTGTGCTTTTCCCCCCATAATCTACAGTGATGAACCAGAGGGTGGCATGGGTGAGCCAGAGGGTGGCAGTGGTGAAACAGAGGGTGGCAGTGGTGAAACAGAGGGTGCTGTGATGAACCAGACGTAGAAACAACATGGTCGCGACCGTTGCTACCCGACAAGTAAGTTCGCGTTTGCGAATTGGTTTAAAACCCTTGCGAAATGGCAGAAACACTTGCGAACACAAAAAAAAAGAATCCGCAAAATTCGCGAGAGTTCGCGGATTTTGTGGATTGCGAATCCGTAAATCCGCAATTTTGCGGATTGCGATTCCGCAAAATCCGCCCATGCTTAACCAGAAGGACTCAGATGATGCAGGTAGAGAGGTTTTGCGAGCCTCCCCTTTGCCACCTTCTGTACTAACAGTCCCTGCGACTCAGCCATCTAAACCAAATATGTACTCTGTCATGAAGGACGATATATACAGGGTAACAAAGAGAGCAATTAATGTTACAACGCCAATAACTCTGGAGACACTGCCTGTGCTTGCACAGATAGACATCCCTGTATTGTCCACACACAAACCAGCACCTGTCAATTTAAATTTAAATTTAGACGTAGGATATAGCTTGGTTACTTGGAATATTGCAGGTCTTAATAGGAAATTGAACACACCTTTTTGGAGGGATTTTATCACCGCAGGTCATGACATCATCTGCCTCCAGGAAACATGGTGTAAGGAGCCTATTTTCATAGAGGGATATACTTCTTACTGGTTAAGCGCTACTAATTCTGTAGCAGGCAGAGCAAAGGGTGGCCTTTTAGTTCTGATATCAAACAAATTAGCAATGTGTAAGATTAAAAGTTGTACCTCGGTGGAAATTTACAGCCAGGTGCTGCAAATAGAATTTACTAAAGATAAAAATCTAATACTTATTAACTATTATAATAACATTTTCAATAATAGCACAGGGAATATTTTACACCCACTTGGGTGTGAAATTAAAAAGGTCCAGGCAACATCCCGTAAACAGGCCATTATCCTTTGGGTAGGTGATTTCAACATCAAATCCTGCACACTGGCCTCGAGTAAGTCATGCGGTTTCCGGAAGGAGGCTGGCGTTGATGATGATGCTGATCACCTACATTTCCCCCATTGCCGTTATGGCACAACTCTAAACAATCTGATAGTAAAGTTGGATTTGGAACTACTTAGTTGTACCAAAAATAAGGAAAATATCATCTGCCCAACTTTTACAGGCAGGAATGCCAATACCACGATTGACCATATCATGATTTCCTGCAATACTGACTATTCTAATCTGTGGATAACGGAACAAGGAATGAGTGATCACAATAGTATATCCATATCGCTATTGTGCTGGGGAAATAAACAATCTATTAATAATAAACGCATTAATAATATTGCCGCCACAAGAACTAATGGTATGAGGATCAAATGGGCCGGCACTGATCCCCAGAAAATGCAAAAGGAGGTGCTAAGCAAGTGCAGTAATGAGATAGACTATTGCCTTAGCGACAATGTTAATCCTAATATTTTACTCACTAGTTTTCTTTAAGATAAATGAAACCATAGAAGGCTTATTTACCAAAAGAAGCAGCGGAACCAAGGTAGCATGTTCAGGGTGGTTTGATAAAGGTTGTACCCTGGCGTTACGTGAACTAAAACAAGCCCTCTGCGCCAAACCCCAAAATAACGCGATCTTTAAAACCTTACGATATAATTATAAAATATCTTTGGGAACTAGGAAAAGAGACCTCCAAGAGGAGGCCTGGAATAAACTTAACCTTGCAGCTGAAACAAATAATGGTAAATTATTTTGGGAGACTATAAATAGCCCCTTTTTAAAGAATGATAGTGTGCCTGAATTAACTTCGTACGTCAACTGCAATGCATGGACCGAACATTTTACAAATATTTTTAACCCAGATAGGTTGGTTTTAGATACAATTAGGTGTACCGATTGCATATGGTCACCACTACCCCTGCTAATAAGTATAGATGAGGTATACGAGGGACTAACTAAGAGTAAAGGAGGTAAAGCCCCGGGCCCGATGGGGTTCCCGTGGACCTATACAAAGCAGAAATTAACCTATGGGCCCCTATATTAGCAAGGATTTTTAACATGGCAGCGGAAGGACAGCTTCCTTTGTCATGGGGTCAATCGTTAATAATTCCTCTCTTAAAAAAGGATCAAAATCCGAAGCGTGTAATTACCGTCCGATTTCTTTATTAGACTCTTCTGTCAAAATTATGAGCAGGCTCACGCTAAAAAGTTTGGAAACATGGGTTTTAGAGAATGATGTTTTATCAAAAGCGCAATATGGGTTCAGAAAAGGTCTAGGGACCATGGAACAGTGTGCTAATCTTGACCTCCTGATTAATAAATATTCTACTTTTAAGGAGGGAAACCTGTTCCTTTGTTTCACGGACCTGAGTAGCGCCTTTGATCTCGTAGATCACTCTATTTTATGGCCCACGCTTCTGGATTCAGGCGCACCCAAGGAAATTGTACACTTTCTAGCAAGACTCTACGAGAAGTTATCCTGCAAAGTACGATATGGCCTAACTAGTGAATGCACCCCCTTTTTTAAGGTCGCAAGAGGAATCCGCCAGGGTTGCATTTTGGCCCCTCTTTCATTTTCACTATTTATTAACGAAGTCGACGCAACCCTAACCCAGATACCTGCGGATGCCCCACTTATAGATAGTAAGGCCGTACGAATTTTATTATATGCGGACGATGCTGTTTTATTATCATGCACACAGATCGGACTCCAATGACTTATTAATAACTTTTAAACATTCATAACGAAGAGGAAACTTCTAATCAATAAAACTAAGACCTTTGTCATAGCATGTGGAAAGAAAGCTAAGTCAGTTAAAACTTTTTATATTGAAAACGCTAAAGTGCAATCTGCTAAAACGTTCTGTTATCTCGGAATAACATTTGCAGGGGATGGGAAATGGGCAAACAAACATGAAAATGTGAGCCTTAAAATGAGCAGGAACACCAAAAGCATATTCAGATTTTCAACCAAACTGGGGGACAGAAGAATAAAAGATATGGTCACCATTTATTACCAAGGTGTGTCTCGTCTGCGTTATATGGAGCAGGCGTTTGGGGTCACCACTGTGGGAAGTCGCTACAGTATGATGAAAATAAGTTTTTAAAGCGCTTATTGTGTGTTCCCCCTTCCTCGTCTACGGAACTAATTCACGAAGAAGTGGGAATCGACTACATTTCAGATTTAGCCGCCTTACGCCCCTTGACACTTTGACGTTCAATCTGGTCAAAAACAGAAACCCTATTTACACAAATGATCATTAGAGATTGTATGAGGCTAGATCATTTCTCTCGAATCCCGTGGCTCAGATATGTCCACTACTGGTTTAACCTCATGTATAAACGTAACATCCTTTTGGAACCAGAGTGTGCAGCATCCATTCCAAAGAAGGAGCTAAAAGCAATGTTTTTATCTTATAGTAGGGAGGCCAGAGAGAAAGTGTCTGGGAAGCAACCTACATTAGTTTTTTTATCAGGAATTAAACCTAAGAAAAGGCTTCCAGACATATCTAACTCTAGTGTCACGAAATACCCACACCTTTGTTTTAACGAGACTTAGGTTGGGAATTGTTCACCATCTTGTGGCATTTCCACACATGAAAACAAGCACTAATTCCACATGCCCTTGTGACAATACCTCGAGACAAAGTTGCTGCCACTTTTTAATTTTTTGTACATTTTATTACTCATTTAGCAAATTTTATGTGAAACCTATCTTTTTAAAATATAATGTTTGCTCCACTAAAATGGCAATGAAGTTAATATCATCTCTAGAAAGCGCAGACACCTGTTTTTATGTTGCTTCGTATATTTTAAAATGTATAGCTGCCAGGAAATCAATAATCCTTTGAGCGTGCACCAAGATTGAATATTAAAATTGTAAATCTTTTTTGCACATTGTGCAACCAAGAAGCATATGACACTTTAGTATCGTCCCTCTGCACTTTAGCTAGTTTTGCACGAATTGCTTAGCACCTGCCACTTTAGTATGGCCCCCTTGCCCCTTAGCAGGTTTTGCACAAATTGCTTAGCACTTGACACTTTATTGCGAAACTTGCGCATTTTTATATTATATTATAATAACTTTTTAAAAATGGTAGTAAAGTTTGTAGTTGAACTGCTGCTTATAATATAAATTGCTTCTTTGCACATCATACAATCATGAAAGCACATTGCACCTTCATATGTTTTTTTTAAACTTTTGCATTGTTTGCACTAAAAGCTCTGTACTAGTTACTTTTTAGCAAAATTTGCATATAAAGTATTATTTCGAAACATTGCAGACAAGGATGCAGCAGGAGATTAGTATGGATTATACGCACAGTAACTGAAACAGTGTATAGCACATTCTGCATGGTAGATGGACATTTTTGCACTTAATGTTGCTTTATGTATGTGCTCTATTTGGACTTGTAGTCTAAATGATTTTTTTATGTAAAAGTGATAGTGTTGTTTTTATTGTCTGCTTATATGGTTGTGTTTCACAAAACCGAAAAAAGCATTTTGAACTTGAACTTGACTAATTGGCTTTGCCATGGCTTATTTGTTCTATGCTTTATTTTTCTTCATGGCGAATTCAACAATTATTAATTATTGATTTCTAGCTTCATGCTAATCTCACCCTTGCCTTTATTTTTTAGCTCTTCATGGGTTCTGGCTGACATAATTTTAGTCCCATTTCTTAAAATAGGGATTCTTTCCTTTATTGAAGGTGCGGTATGCACATCATAATATGATCTGTACTAACTATATTTTCTATGATCAATTCTGTAACCTAATTGATATTTCACTAATGATTACAGAATCAGAAAATCCTAAACATTAATTAGAAAATAAAACTTTTTTAAACTACTCAAATCTCTCATTATTGACTGAAAATAAATAATTTAACAGTTGATGATATGCATGACCTGTAGGTTCTGTTTCAGCTCCATTCAGAAAACGTCAAGCACACAGGATTTCGAGGGTCCAATCTGCAAGTTTGTGGTGATTGATTTAACACTTGATTTTTCTGATTTTTTGGGTGCTCACACAAGCAAAGCTTAAATAAACCTGTTGTCAACCCTCGGGAAGCTTGACAGACAGAACAGCCAGGCTTAAGTCAGAGGCAATGTGTAAAGAATTTGTGTAACATTTCAAACAGTAACACATTGAAAACACACCCCAAAAGGATCCCACACCAGATTTAATAAATCAGGGTAGATTGTAAGAAATAAAACAACACCAAAATGACAAAAACCCAATCAGTATAACTGGAGATATGTATGTTTAAAGATTTCAGTAAAAATAGCCCTGAAAAGCAAAAAATGTCAACTTAGATATCTGGCCGCACTGGACCGGGAAAAAGTCATAAATTCAGACCGACCGGGATGAAGCACAGGCCAGCTACAGGTTCCTAGTTAGGCCCGATGGATGCATCGTGCAGTCAAGGTGATGCATAGGTTCCAAAGAGCTGTCAGTCTGCGATGCCATGCAAGGGCCTGCTTTGGAAAAGCTTCTCTCAGTTCTACCTTTGAAGTAGGATAAGCTTCTAGACATTTCCTTTGAAGTCTATGACTTCCTGCTTTCCCTGCCCTGGCTCCAGACTAGCTACTGAGGGTATGCATCTCTTTGTCTGGAGGCAGGACACTGCCTATTCAAGTATAAGTAGGGCTGTGTGAAGCTATGCCCTCCCATCCTGTCAGTGATGGGCTAGCCAGGCACACCTAAGATCTCTATTGTGTATAGCTGTCTAGGAGGAATACACAAAGATCAACTGTCATATTCACCCACTCATGTGACACAGATGCAGGCTACAGGCGCTAAATGGCGTATGCAAGAAAATTACTATTCTCTAAAAGTGGCATTTTCAAAATTGTAATTCAGACTTTACCATGAGAGAGGATTCTTCATTAATTCCAATGACACCAAACATTAACTTTTTATCTGTTACCATTTGAAAATTACATATTTTTAAAGGTAAAAATATAACTCCAATGTTATCCTAAGGGTAGAGGTATGCCTTGCAATAGTAAAAAAACCGAATTCAAGAGTTTTTCACTACCAGGACAAGTAGAACATAAACATACATGTCTAACATTTTGAATACTTTTTCATTTTCATTTTCCAATCTTTATTTCGACCATTTGGTCATAAAAGATACACATCGAATAAAATCACATGGATTCTGTCAAATACAGTAAGATATCAATACATGATTTTAAAATCAGTACACACAATATAAACAGTTATTTTTAAGAATTTGAAACAATTCTAAAATCTACCCAGCATTTTTTAAAAGACGATTACGCGTATACCATACGTTCGTAAAGAATTTGGAAAGTGCAAAGACGATTGGGCCAGAGACGTCAGATTTTAAAATCCTGTACATAGGTGTGTATTCCCTGCCACCCAAATTCTTAATCAAAGGGAGCAGCCAATGCTTTCTGGCTGCCTTATAGGCTGGGCAGAAAAAGATCACATGCAGATCATTTTCCTCCTTATCAACACAGAGAGGACAGTACTTAGTGGAAGGGACTTGTGACCAGGTGCTTGAAAAGGATCGAAAAGGCAATGTGCCGTATCTCCACTGGAGAAATAACTTCCTGGTCAGTATAGGATATATGGGATCAAAAGCCTTCTCAAGTCTGTAGAGATCCTTGGTTTGCAGGAATGTGGAAGAAAGGGACCCCTCTATCTGGGTAACTAATACCCTTGCCCTTTTAGGTTCGTGATACAGATTCGCCAGGGATCTCTTAGAGATTCCTGGTGCTGCATTAGCTGGTTCGGTCCACAATTCCGGGAGCCCCAGATCAATACAGGTTGACTGGATGTTTTGGACCCAGGGGATACTGAGCGCCTTAGGGTGCTTTAATAGTTCAGCCAGTTCCGCCCTATAATCGGCGAGATCATCGCCGCTCCATAGCCTACGCCAGAAGGCTATGGGTCTTAGACTTATCTCATCGGCAAGTGGCCGTAACCCTAGATCAAGCTTCAGAGGGAGGAGTGGGGTGCTAGGGGGAAGTGCAGTTATTTGTCTAATAAACCTATTTTCCGTAGAAGACAGGTTCCGACAAGGAGTGTGGCCCCACAGTTCGGCCCCATACAGAATTGCCCCCCTGGCCTGGGCCTTGTATATCTGGATTAAGGACCCCAGGGGGCGATAGGTCGAACCGGTCATCATCCGGGATATACCCCCGGTAATTTGAACTAATTTAAGGTTGGCCCTGCTCTGATGAGTCCCCCAGGTCATATTTTCATTTAGCGTCACGCCGAGGTATTCAAACGTGGCTACTCTTTCCAGCCGCACTACTCCCAATTGTGGATTCGGGCGTTGCTTAGGGCTCGGATTCAGTACCATATATTTAGTCTTTGTGGCGTTGATTTCCAGCCCTCTATCCTGACAGAAGGCCACAAAGGCATCAAGTATCCTTTGGATGCCCATGGGTGTTTTAGAGATCAACAGTGTGTCGTCCGCAAACATTATTGCGGGCACACTGTTGCCATTTAGTTTGGGGGCATCTGTATAGTTGGTGGCATTAAGATGGGCGATTACCCCGTTGACGAAGAGGCAAAACAGGGTCGGCGCCAGCACACAGCCCTGTCTTACCCCTCTGCCAACGGGGAATCTATCAGTCAGTTCCCCCAACCTCCCACACCTCACCTGGGCATAATTATTATGATGCAGCCTCTGCAAGGTCAATAAAATATCTGGTGGTACACCCATCCCTGCCAGAATGATCCAAAGTTTTCCCCTGGGCACGAGGTCGAACGCGGCCCGTAGATCCACGAAAATCGTGTACAAACTACCGCCCTCGAACCTCACTGTCCTCCAATAGACCAGATTCAATCTGAAGACCTGATCCACGGTCGATACCCCTTTCCTAAAGCCTGCCTGATATGGACTAAGGGCGCCCACCTCCTCTATCCATTCCTGGAGCCTATTCAGGAGAACCCTGCCGAACAGCTTCTGTGCTACGTCTATCAGGCTGATCGGTCTGTAGTTGGCTGGGAGGAGGGGGGATCCCTTTTTAAAAATCGGGACCACCTCAGCCCCCAGCCAAGTACTAGGGATTTCCATCCCACCGAGGATGCCGTTAAAAAGAGCAGCGAGGTAAGGCGCCCAGACGGTGGGCTCCTGCTTGAACAGGTCTCCCGGTAGCCCATCCAGTCCAGGCGCCCTCCCCGAAGCCAGGCCTGAAATAGCGGCAGTGACCTCGTTCAATGTTATTAGGTCCGCCTGAGGACCCTGCCTCTCCTGTTCAATTAACGCAGGAAGTTCTCCGGGCTCAGCACTATATAGTGACTGGAAATGGTCCTGCCACACTCCAGGAGCTATATTAGGCTCCACTGCCGAGTGTAGGCTCCCTGATCCCCCGTTCACAACCCTCCAGAACAGGCGTTGATCTTGTATTACTAGGGCCTTTGTGAGTTCTTCCCACTGGTTTTCCTCCCATTCAATTTTGGCCTGAGCAAGAAGCTTCTTATACGCTTGCCTGCATTGCTTAAGGTGTTCCCCTCCTGTACCCTCCTTAATTACTCCAAGGAGTTCTGTTTTCGCCCGTCTACAGGCTGCGTTATACCATTGTGTTTTGCCTTGGAGCCTCTCCCTTGGCTTTCGTAAATTGCAAGTAAAGTGGGGTGCCGCCACTTTTATAAGCTCCTCATGGGCTTTAGACAGTTTGCTCCTTATATCTATTTTATTTGCCACACTGTCAAGATCCCCAACAATTTCCAGAATAGGGGTAATCTCTGCATAAAACAGTGGGAGTTTATCCTTATTTGTGACCATTTGCTCCCACCTGATTCTTTTCCTACTATTATCTAAGAGGAGCATGGGGTGCTTCTCTTCCTCATGGGTCAGTGGGGCCTGAGGTACTGGGTGGACAAGGTCTAACTCGAGGGCATTGTGGTCACTGTCTATCCTGTCTATTACCCTGAAATCCTGTATTGTTGACCACCTCGCTAATTGGACCAAAACATAGTCCAAATGAGATTCTCTTCCCCGACGGTTGTAAGTATTTTTACCTGGTCGGTCGGATTTAATTCGCCCATTACACGCTCTGAGTCCAAACCTTAACGTCAGGGCTGTAATTTGCAGCGCCAGTGGGGACCAAGCTTTCGGGGATGGCACATCAACCCATGGTACTGCCCACCTGTCTTCTTCTTCAGATAAAAACCCTTCCTGGATCCCGGGGAGTGGCTCATAATGAGAATTAAAATCCCCGCCCACCACACAATAAGAATCAGTCGACAGACCAGATAAAAAGTTCGAGAGTTCATCAAAGGTCGGTGATTCTTTTGCCCTTCCGGTCGGCCTGGAATAGATATTGACCAGCAGGAGGTTAGCTTTATTTGGCCATGTTAGAAAAACCGCAAGGATGTCATCAGAGTTACAAGGGAGCCGTGTAGCCACACAGCCCAGGTGAGCAGCAACCCACGTCGTGAGGCCCCCTGATGGGCGGCCTTTGCCTTCCCACCTAGCTGAGATATAAAATGATGAATAACCTTGATGGCCATAGTCCTCTCTGGCCCAAGTTTCCTGGAACATGCATATGTCACCAGTCTCTATATACTTTGCCCAGGCCGGGTCTTCCAATTTATTAGCTAGTCCCGCGATGTTCCAGGAGATTATCTTCAAGTGTTCAGAGGAGGCAGGTGCCATGCCATGGAGGTTGGAGGTGGTAAGTCCGAGCTCCACTTCAATGGCGGGGCCTGTAGCGGTGGCAACAGAAACTGCATGTGGCACCGGGGGTCTCGGCTCCCCATTGCCCACAAGAAGGGGAACCATGGTTGTCCCCTCAGCAACAACTACCCCATCAGTGGCTAGGTGAAGAGGTTCAGTTCTGCCATGGTCTGATACAGCTGGATCATTCAGTGGGCCATCGGATAGAGCAGGGGACACAGTGGGAGGTTCCAGGAGGCCACAGGAGCCCGTGACCCCTGGCACTGTCTTATAGACAGTGAGTCAGTCAACCCCATCCAGATCGTTCAAACAATTAAAGCGATTAAAATCGCAAAAAGGTGTGTCCGGCGGTTGAAAATACGGTCGTTGTACAAAACCCTTATGCTTGCGTCTGTATTCCACCCTTGTCCAGTCATCGTGTGTTGGTACCTGGTGCCTGGGAATCGGTGGAAAGAAAAAAGATACGGGGAGGGTCTGTATGGTGGAATCAAGGGATCGATTCATTCCTCCACAGATGTGTCGAACCGTGCCTGGATCTTTAAAAGTTACCATAATACAGTCTCCCACTATGGTTTTCCTGGTCTTCCCTAGCCATGGGACCCTTCTCACCATGATGATTTCGTTATTAAAATGAGATGGCAAGGGTCGGTTCCAGTTAAGCCACTTAATTACCTTTTTCTTAAGAGACTGATAATCCTCATTTTCCCCTGATCTTAAATGGGGGGCACCAGCTAAGACCACCATTAATCTATTAGTTTCAGGCGGGAGGTCTGGCCTCCGTGGTCTTGGGATTGGGCATGCGGGCGTAGGTGGGGGGGTGTTAACCCGGTCTTGATGTATTCCCGAGGACTCTATTTGAGAGCTATGGGGGGCTAAATCCGGTGGGTGGGTAGGTCTATTACTTTGGTTAATATGTCGTGCCTGGAGTTGAATGGCCATAAGGGGTTGCAGAGGGGGGACAGGTGACGGGTTTCTGGGGGGAGCTTTATTAGCATTAGTTGCAACTTCTGCTTTAGACGAATCCCCAGCAGAGGAGTGGGTTCCCACTAGCTTTGCCTGCTTACTAACCAGAGTGTTCAAAGTGGTAAGAGAGGTTTCTATTAGGGTTAACCTAATCTCAACTTTTTTTAAACTGTCGGTAATGGGCTGCAAAAGGGAACGCAGTAGGAATTCGATGCTCCCCTTGGCAGAGGGTGGAAGGTTTGGGTTCGACAAAATAACCTCTTGGTCTTTGGTAATCGCAGTTGTACTGGGGGTTGGGGGCTTAGGGAGTGGGATAATAGGCACTATATCCGTAGGCTTCTCCGGTAGAACAGTATTAGTGCGTTTCTTGCCAAAATCGAGATGTGATATTTTAGATTTCCCCCACCCCCCCAATGTTTTCCGAGCACGTTTACTAGGTGGGGGCCTATGTAACTCCACCACTACATTTAATTTGGACTTGTTCTTGTTAGCCAATTGCATAGATGGCAGTTGGGTTATCAGGTTAACAGGAGTATGGGAAGACTCGTGAGGGGCTAACTCTGTGTTTATTTCAGCCAATAACCCCGGGGTAGAGGAAATTTCCCTTAGTAGGACGGGAAAGTCCTCAAGCGTTGAATTAGTTAAACTGCCAGGTGGCGTGCTTACTTCTTGAGTGGTGGGGTAAGGGATGATATCAGTCGAGGGCCTGGTTTTCATAAATTCAATGGAGCGCCTGCGCTCTGCCCTACGTTTCTCAAGCGAACTTTCCTTGTCCACCTCTCCTTTAGTGGCTTTAAAATAATTATCCAAAGTCCCAGAGCAAGGGGCACCATCCCTTGGGGGAGTTTCCCGTGATGGAGGCGAAGGCATTGCCTTAGTTGAGAAGATAAGGGAAATCAAAAGAGTGGGCCCAGCCCAGCCTCCTTCGGCCACTGACGGCCAAAGACGGTCCCGCCCTTGTCCCGGGCTTCTCCCGGGACGCTCCCGGGACGCTCCCGCGCAGCGGTCTCTTTGGTCCAACTTATATCCTCGATAACAATTGGGTGATTGTTGGGGGTGGGGCGACGAGGGAGAGCGGCCCAGGTGTTGCGGGCGCGAGGTAGGCTGAGACTCTTGGGAGACTGAGTCCAGCCCCTCCTGCTCGCAGCCCTCGCAGCCCCTAGCCCCGGATGGAAGAAAGTACAGGTACACCCAAATTCCGCAGCGCCCCTGGACGATGCGGGACCCGCGCAGCGGGTTCCGCGAGGCGTGGGGTTGAAAGCTGGCCAGGAGAGTCCACAGATCCTTTGAGTCACAGGATAGGCTGCAAGTAATGTCCCACGAAGAGGAGAAATCCGACGGCTTTCAGCAGTATGTTGGGGGCGGGGCGACGAGGGAGAGCGGCCCAGGTGTTGCGGGCGCGAGGTAGGCTGAGACTCTTGGGAGACTGAGTCCAGCCCCTCCTGCTCGCAGCCCTCGCAGCCCCTAGCCCCGGATGGAAGAAAGTACAGGTACACCCAAATTCCGCAGCGCCCCTGGAAGATGCGGGACCCGCGCAGCGGGTTCCGCGAGGCGTGGGGTTGAAAGCTGGCCAGGAGAGTCCACAGATCCTTTGAGTCACAGGATAGGCTGCAAGTAATGTCCCACGAAGAGGAGAAATCCGACGGCTTTCAGCAGTATGTTGGGGGCGGGGCGACGAGGGAGAGCGGCCCAGGTGTTGCGGGCGCGAGGTAGGCTGAGACTCTTGGGAGACTGAGTCCAGCCCCTCCTGCTCGCAGCCCTCGCAGCCCCTAGCCCCGGATGGAAGAAAGTACAGGTACACCCAAATTCCGCAGCGCCCCTGGACGATGCGGGACCCGCGCAGCGGGTTCCGCGAGGCGTGGGGTTGAAAGCTGGCCAGGAGAGTCCACAGATCCTTTGAGTCACAGGATAGGCTGCAAGTAATGTTTGAATACACTGCACCTTGCCCTCTGGGCTGTCCAGGGGTGACCTATATGACTTAAAAAGGAAGCTTTTGGGCCTGGCAACTGGTTTAACTAGCCAGATTGACATGGCAGTTTAAAACTGCATACAGGCTGCACTGGGAATATCAAGATAGGTTTGCAAGGTTACTTAAGTGGGTGGTACAACAAGTGCTGCAGGAGCACTAGTAGCATTTAATTTATAGGCCCTGGACACATGTAGTGCTATTTTACTAATTATTTACAAGTAAATTAAATAGGCCAATTGGGTGCAAGCCAATTCTGCCATGTTTAAAGGTGACAGCGACAGCACAAGCATTTTAGCACTGGTCAGCAGTGGTAAAGTGAACAAAGTCCTAAAACCAAAAGAAACTAATTCAGCCAAAAAGTGTATGGTAAAGCAAACATTTTGGGGGTGACCCTGAGGAGAGGGCCATGTCCAGCCAACAATCTTTATGATTAATGTCGGTGTACTCTGTGCATTGAGGAGTACTGTTTTGCTCTTATTGCTAAGTTTGTATTATAAAAGTACCTTTAATAAATGAATAACATTTTCATGCACTGGAGAAAAGCAGTCAGATTACCTGTTTTAAGATTGTAGGACAAGTTATAAGATTTAAGTTGATACAGAGAAAAACAGAGTTTCATATGGTGTGCTCATAATTAGCGTAACTTGAGTGGAGCTGTGCTAGTACATACCATTGCCAGTGTATTCCAGTGGTTTATAAACTCCTTTCAGCAGGGTACTCCACAAATATCTTAAAAAGCAGAGCAGTCAGGAGGAGGGAGTAAAAGGCACAATATATTAATTTGGAAGAAGAAGCGGGTAATATTGATGGGTAAATGAAATAGAGAACACCTGTTGAAAAGATTTGTGATTTAAAGATGTTGACAAGAGAGAGGGAGTAGATTGTGGTATTTGAAAATGTATGTGATGGCTGTATGCATAGGATAATCATTCTTAAAGAGAACTGGGAGAATATTGGCAGAATGTTGATATTCCTAAAAAAGGAAAACCAATAGATTCTGCATAAGGCAACAAGAGGTAGAATTAAAAAAATGGGGTATCCTATGTGCAACGTTGCAAGTTGTTAAAAAGGGGAACTTTTCCCTAACCCGGCTGCCTATTGTGGGTGTTTACTTAGCAAAGCAAAGAAATAATTTATTCGGTCACTGCCACCATAAAAGTGCAAGTGCAAGCAATACAGAAGGTTCACATATTACCAATGTAGCTAGAGTACAATTTTGAACAAGATTGGATATCAAATTTAAATTAAAAACAGCATCTTAATGTGGGTGTTTATAACAATATTTACGAGGTTACACAAAAAATGCAAATGCTAAACAGTGCAAATGTATGGTATAGCAAATATAGCAACAATCATTCAAAATTTAACTGCAGATAGACCAATAACTTGCTCCGAGTAATTAGACAACTACAAGTAATAAAACATAAGGATGTACAGAATAAAGGAGTTGATAAAAACAAGCTAAAAATAAACACACATAGCACTATGGATCAGTGCTTTATCTCTTCTTTAGTGCATGGCGTCTAATGATCCACATTTTCCCTAGGAAGGGTATCTGCACCTTTCGTGAGGACCATATTTCCAATTAAGTTCCATTGAAGGATCAGTCCCGTTCAGGCTTCTGCGTGTCCGTCTAACCTATGAAGAGGCATGATGAAACCAACTAAATACATACAATCAGTACAGAAGGGCATTTTTTGCTATTCTCTGTATGCCAACGTCCTCCTTCTGACTGCAGTTTGTGCAAATCCGCAGTGATTTCTTCCTTATTCCCATGTGTCGCCACTATGAGTTGCTGTTAGTTTATTTTCTGCATTGATAAGGATCACACAAAACTGCAATTCAGCTGTAGATCCGTAGACGCAAAACAAGCTAGTACCGTCTGCATGTTCAGATTCCTCTTTGCTTGAGATGTGGATGTAGTGTTACTCTTCGCTCTACCATTAATTCCTTGCAATACATATCAAATGCAATATTTCTCCTTTCTACATTATACAAGGCTGACAGTTAGTCATGGCAAAGTTGCTCTTCCAAGGTGGTTGATGTCGGAGCAAAGGTAGTATGCCGAGTCGTCATTTCAAAAACATTTTTTTTTACTAAATTGGAATGCCCCATATGGAAGTAGGGTTATGGTATTGCTTTGTCATAGCTGTGCAGCGCAAACCAGCAATGGGCTCTGCCTGCCACTGCTGCCTTGTCCTCAATTAACTAGACTAGTTTGATGGTTTTGATTACCAGCTTTTTAAAGCTGGCGTGAGTTTCAGGCGATTCCTAGGGGTCCTGTAGGCCAAGCTGTGTTATTGATTCATTGAGGTAGGCCTTAGCAGGAGAGCTGCTCCTGGTCATCAACTTAAAGCCATAGATGAGTGTTTAATGCATTCGGTTCTGCGTTCTTGATATTATGCCAGCAGCATGCCTGTGTGTGTTCCCCTACTCCTACCTCACTGACACATTGAGGGATCTCTGAGTTTCTTCTCTGCATCTATGCTGCAGGTTGAGGGGTGTGGGCAGCTGGCCAGCTATGCTAGCGGTTTGTCGATTGAGTTCAAGAGCAGTGGACTGGGTTCAGGAGTGGTGGCTGAGCATGCAAATTGGTGAAGCTCCACTGAAAAGTCTTCCCTCTTGCTGGGACATAGGGGTAAGTAGGGGTGAGCAAAGTGAGTGGTGAAGCAAATGGCTTTCCAGACACTAGCGCAGGAGAGTCATGGCAGCTAGTCCCCCCCTACTGGTTCAAGAGCACCCTACTCCCTCGATGAACACTGTTGCTGCTGCCGGGCCTGCCTCCATCCGTGCCTGAGCCTGCGCTCCTGTTCAGCTCTCCCACACCTGCTCACTGTTCTCTGCATCTCTGCTCCATGCTATGCCAAGCCCCTCATGCACCCCTTAACCCAAAAACACCAGGACGGGTGAATTTTCTGTTTCGGAAAATCAAAAATGATGACAGACACTGACCAAATCAAGATGGTCAGCTGACATTTTATTTCAAAATAGAGGGCTCAAGCTGTGTCAATGTAAGTACTTCTCTCAACAATGCTTTACCCTTGCTGGATTTTCTTAGATATGGCATTAGGTCTGCTACACCTTGGGTACAAATGGTGCCTCTACCACCCCCTCAGGTTAGGGAGACCATCCGTCAAGATCTAAACAATCTGAAAAAAAGGAGGGAATATGTATCTGGAACTTACTCTTGAATGTAAAATGCCCATTTTATGGGAAACACCCTTTTACAATGATGAGGAAATGATTAGGCATAACCAATTGTAACGGTCCCGCTGTCATTGCTTTATGGTGGTATGAAGAGAAACACATTTGTGTAATCCCCAGGTATAAGAAATGGAGCCAAGAGAGTCCTTTCTACTAAAGTGTTCCCCCTTCTAATGGACTCTCTACAAGATAGATAAGCTAGACAGTGAAGAAGTTACAGTGGGAAATTTCAAAGAAGATTTCACAAACTGATTATCACAGAGGGTGGAAATGCATAGTCATTGTTCAGTTTGAGCCACAGCTAATAGATTCAGGTGATTTGGTTTCAGATTGATTTTCTCTCCTGTAGGAAACTATAGTCACACCAGAAGGAATTCCTTCTTGAACTGCTGTCTTACTTATCACCATATATTCCAGAAAAAAGAGTTATGTTAAGGCCATTCTCAATTATATCCATTTCCTATAATCAAGAAAACAAATGAGAGATGAGAGGACCAAATAGTGGGACAAATAGTGGGACCGTCCCTGTCCCTAAGTATGCATTATATAACCAACTTGGACGAACGAAATACAGATGACTCTGTAATGCTTATAGTGCCAGACACCATATAGGTTTGTCAGAAGAACCCTCACCCACCAACCTAGTTGCTGGCATGCTTCATCATCGGGTACCCAGCTGAGTAGCCGAATGCTACCCAGCTGTCCTGCGACGCCTGATTACAGCGGAACGAGATTGTTTATTGTGTGGTGGTGTGTAGTGAAGTGATGAAATTTAAAAAATATCTCTGGGATTTCCTACTGGTCAATTTTTTATTCCCAGTGGCCCAGAATATGTAAAAAACAGAGATGAGGCGAATCCTTGAAGATTAATAATTGGTCTTCATTATCCTGCTGGTCAACATGTTTCAGCCTCTATTACACACATTTTTAGGCTTTCTTCAGGACCACATTAAAGTGAGAAAGTGATGTAACAAGAGTGCAGGTGGCAAAAATTACGCCACGTGTATCAATTTGCAGCACACACGCTCAGGTGTGCTGTGCATGCTGTGGTTTGACCATACTTATGGAACCAATGCTAGATTTGACATTGACTACCGCTTTCGCGTAGCTTGTCAGATCCCGGTAGGAGCGTACACCTTTAGTCAAACATTCATCAAGGTAGAGCGCCCGCATCAACACCTACTCCGTTCTCCTCGGGATCGCGATGAAGAAGATGTCACAAACTGATTATCACAGAGGGTGGAAATGCATAGTCATTGTTCAGTTTAAACCACAGCTAATGGATTCAGGTGATTTGGTTTCATATTGATTTTCCCTTCTGTAAGAAACTATAGTCACGCCAGAAGGAATTCCTTCTTGAACTACTGTCTTACCTATCACCATGTATTCCAGAAATAAAAAGTTATGTCAAGGCCATTCTCAATTATGTCCATTTCCTATAATCATAATTTTCTCAGGCGCTGAAGAACATAGTTTTCAGGACTGGGCAAAAGCTAATGTGTCAAGATGCAGGACATACATGTGGAGGGGTCTACTAGGAACTTCCAAACATTGAAGGCTGAACTTGAACAGGAGGACGGCAAAAGGTTTAAATATGTTCGGCTGCTGTACATACTGTCGAATTGTAAAGTTAAAAATGTAGGATGCAAGAAAGATAGCCACCATGAGATCGTTACACCAAAATGTGGTGTTCAATAATATTTGGTACGATGAAACATATTCCAGTTGTTATCTCTGGAATACAGGAATGAAAACATCATTGCTCTGCCCAAAGGCAAAACATAAATACATACATACGAGATTCTGAAGGATTGATAAAACACTTCTGCAAGGCTGTGAAGAACATGTCTAGGAGAATCTTCCATTTGATGCTGTGACTGCAACCTTATGGGTGTTATACTACATATTTGGTGGTCCTGCCCAGCACTGTTTTTTTTTGGAGCTCCGTTCGAATATCAAGTTAATTACTGGAGCAAGATTTCACGATGTTTAAAGATCACTGCACTAGAGTGACTGATGATGATGAGGTTTATATGCAACAATCAGACATTATCAAGCTAATTACAAACCTGCTGACAGCAATGATATCTGTATAGCTAGGAAATGCACACACGAGCAAAATGCTAGCTACAAATAAACATACAGGGGCAGATTTATGAGGCCCTTGCGCCACGTTTACGCCGCTGTTGCGTCACGCAAGGCGGCGTAAACGTGGCGCATCCCTACGTACGATTTACAACGTGACGCATCTAGGCAGATGCGTCACGTTGTAAAGCCCTGCGCCGCTTGTGGGCGTTCCGGCGCAGGGGGGGCGTTCCGGGGCAGGTGCGCCTCGCAAAAGTGGCTGAGTGAAATCTATGAGATTTCACTCAGTCACTTTCAGGCCAATGCTGCGTCAAAAGCCTGCGCCTGCTTGAAGCAGGCGTAGGTCTTGACGCAGCATTGTTAAGATGGGCACCCCCGAGCCTTGCTGGAGCTGGGTCGCGCTTGCGACGCAACTCCAGCAATGCGCCACCTTTACGGCACAGATGCGTCACGCATCTGTGCCGTTTTTGCCCCATGGTGCGCCACATCATAAATGCGGCGCACCATGGGTGGCGGAGCAGTGGCGCACTGTGGCGCATGTTAACTGGCGCATCCCTGGGGATGCGCCAGTTAACATAAATCTGCCCCACAGTGAGAGGTAATTAATCGAGTGTGAACTTTTGACCTCATGAGAACTAGAAATATTCTCTGATCAGGTAAGCTTAGAAACTCAAAAAAAGAAAATATGCTTTGGTTATTGGGTAAAGATATTGAGGTTGTTCCAAGTTCAACCAATGCTTTTGTATGCAACAAATACTTCAAAAGCGTAACTCTAATTAGCTATTACAGGCTGACCCTGATTTGAGGGTAGCATTTCATATAGTGTTGAATGTGTTTACAAAGGTTTTCATTGCAATATCAACATGACTTTCTACATAGGGTGATCAAATGTCGACGGTGGAGAAGAGCTGCAGTGGGCCTTCTTCATCTTCTTCTACTTGTTGATGAACTTCTGCGGGCAGGGTTTATTCCTATCTCTGCTCACCTCTGCCTCTGTATCTTCGCTCTGGAGTACTTGCTAGCCCGTCATGTGCTTCATCATACAATTTGTTGTGACTGAGTACATCTCTAGAATTTCACGTGGAATACTTGGAAATATAAAGTTCATGTAACTTTGCGAGCCTTTACTTTTTTCTCCTGCAGGGTGTGCAAAACAATTCCACACCACAGACTCTCTTTCAGACAGAGGTGCAGCTGGAGACCTTAGTGTTGTAGCCATCGCCACAACTCATCATCATTCTGGTGTGCTTTTGCAGAATATTCTTCTTATGATTTCCTAGTTTCTCCTTAGCTTCGTCCACTGGGCTGAGCTACCATGATGCAAACATATGAAGCTGCCTTCTCTCGCTGTTAAGAAACAACAAAAAATGGGTAACCCTCCAAAGGGTGGATTTCTTGTTTGTATGCTTTGTGGGTTGCTTTTTAGGTAATGCAACGTTTTTTTTAATCAATCAGATGTCTCCTTTCATCTTTTTTTTCGTATTTTTAGATTTGTGGAACCTCCATGGCACAGAGAGAGAAAATGTTATGAAGTTACTATACCATTGTGAAGTTGAGAAAGCACAACTTCCTTTCAGGGGATCGGACACACAAACTGGTGACACGAGCCAAACATATTTTCTTAGGTTTGGTAAGAAAATTAAATAGCTGTTATTGTTTTCTAAGAGAAACTTAATATTCACAAGTTTTGTTGTACACTCCCTACTATAATATTGCTCTGCAACAAAAGTGGTCAACCAGGTATTTTGCTGCAGTTTCTTTTCTTTGGTACTGAAAACATTTTAGCACTTCAACAAGGACTTCTGGACAGAATCACCAGCAGATGGGAAGTCCAGAAGAAGACAGGGAGAGCTCCACACGGAGGATTCAAGGTCAACACCAGAGTCCATTGTGTAGAAGTTCCTCGCAATCTCTACAGGGATAAACCATTTTTGGCTTAAATAAAGAAACATGTATATATGTTGTTTGTTGTCTATGTCAGTGAACCCAAATGAGAGTCTGTGCAAGTGATGTATATGAGAGAAATGTGTAAGTTAAATTGCTACAAAATCAGCAACAGATTGTGTTCAACTAAGTGCGTATCTGACCCCTCACTGCGCTTAGCCTTCAGCTATGCACAGCAGTCATAGGCTGAGCTTCACCCTCCACAAGTTTCCAAACCCTGCAGCTCATGATCGTGCAGAATGGGTATGGACTTCAGGACCAGACCCTGTGCCCCACTGCCGGTAGGCAACTGAGCCCTACCCTCCACTGGCATCCAACTCCCGCAGCATGTGGCCAAAAGCTGTGTGCTACATGGTTTGGTTGAAGGGCTGGCCAGGCACTCCACGCCATCCACCCTGGGCATTCGATCCCAGCTCTACATGACCTTCGGTTATGTGCTTGTGGGTGATCTAGAGTTCCGGGCCTGGGCACAGATCATGCAGTCCAAAGTCCTCAGTCATCCAACTTCCAATGTACATGGCCTTCAGATGTGTGGATTTTAAATCACACTGAAGTTTAAGTATTAGGGTGATACCCATAGCACACTCCCCCACATAGGCTGATTAATCAGGGTTTACTCATTCTTCCCCCTTATGTGCGCTTTTATTTTAAACTTTCAGGAGACTGGGATGTGATGGCGCTGCACCATTTTGCTTCAATGTTGGTGTCAGCCAATCAAAATGTTCTCGTACCATCTCCTGACCTGCCAGTTGGAGAAAAAGCTCTCTTAGCCAATGAAACTAAAGTATTTTTTTATTTTTGAATTTACAGACAGCATCTTTCTGGTACAGCAAATTTCCTGTGAATTGATATCTTTATGTTGAACCCGAGCAGCTAACAAAAAACTGAATAGACTAGCACCAAACCAAGCAGCAACACTTCCTTGAGTCAAGTTCAATAAGGACTGCCCAACACTGCTCCAATATAGGAAAGAGTTGAAGATGCACCTCTTTAAAGAACACCACAACACAATGCATTAACAGTCCACAAACCAGCTACCTCTACAATCACTTGTTAACTTCATGCATGTCTTTGACACTGTTCCGCGCTTTGCTACCTTATAGCTAGGCAAGCACTACAGAAATAGCACACACATGCTTAAAACGTTCCACTTACATGACAAATTTGGTACACTTGTATTCAGCAGTTTTTTGTGTAGAAAGGAGCAAAGAAACCTATGGGAACTGAAATAGGAATTGGTATTTTTGGGACCCCCTTTTTCTTGGCTCCAGCTGAACTGTTCTCCACACAACTTACCATGAAGAATCCAAAGCGGATGTGCTTTTTTGTAAAGATTTCTGCAGATCAGTTGAATGGCGACCACAAAATACAAGATAGCATTTCCTAGGGAAACTCTGATCTAACCATAATATATTCAAGATAGATATCTGTCTTTGACTACAAGCAATACACTAAACATCAACATGATCTGGGAGATAAAGAAAGTGGTTGATTTGCCTGATTGCTTAACTTTGATCACTCCATACCATTATAGGTGCCATTCGCACACACACTGGGTCTGTTGTGAACTTCCAAATAGACATTATTTAGGACTTTGAAATTTACTATACAATGCTCTACCAAGCGCCTCCGAGTGTACATCCAGATGAAACTGCAGCTTACTTACACCCCCCTGACATACCTCTTCTTAATCCACTTCTGAAACTGGAACTGGATGATCCCCTGACATGGAAGGAAATTAAGTAGGTTATCAAGTAGATAGCTAGGGGAAAATCCCCCGGCACTGATGGTTGACTGATAGAGTTCTAAGCCACGTTCCAGGACCTTCTCGTCCCTTATCTCTTGAAGGTGTATGGTAAGGCAAAGGAACAGGGCAGACTCCCAGACAGTATGAGGGAAGCCTTAAATAACAGTGCCTCCAAAACTCAGAAGAGGTTCAATCTTGATTACAAGGTGCTGAGTAAGGTATTGGCCAATAGATTGACACCGATGATACACACAGTGATCAATTCATATTAGGATGGGTTTATCCTGGGCAGAAATACCTTTTTGAATCTACACTGGTTCTTTGGGGTCATGGACAGGGCACTTCAGACCAACATGCAGGGATGGGTGACCTCCCTTGATACAGAGAAGGTGTTCGACATCCCTGAGTTGAATTTACTTTCAAACATGTTAGTGAAGCTAAGACTGGGTCGGGAGTTTTGCAACTGGATATGCATTCTATATGAGCTTCTTGTTGCTAGGATACATATGGAGAGAATTATCTCTGATAGTTTCAGCTTTGAACGAGGCACTAGTCAGGGTTGCCCGATGTCTCCCTGCTGTTCGCCCAGGCTATGGAGCCACTGGCTTGTATGTTTCAAAAACAGATGCACATCTGGTGCTATTTTGTGGGTGAATATCCAAATATAGTTTCCATGTATGTGGAAGATACACTGGTTTATTTGTGGACAGACCCTGCTACTCTGCTGGCTGTTATGTTGGCTTTGGATACCTTTCTGGAGAACAGGTGCGATTATTAATCACCCCTTAATTACCCCCTACTACCCCACCAAACAGCTTTGTTCTGCGCAGTCCTTCCTTGCCACAGTCCCTAGGATCAAGAGATCAAGATGCGGGGGTCGATCTTTTCCTACAACGCGGCTAAACTGTGGAACTCCCTCCCCCTTCATCTGAGATTACAGCCCAATCTACTCCTTTTTCGCAAAAATCTAAAAACCTTTCTTTTCTCAAAATTCTGATAGACCTCTTGTTAACAGTTCTTACCAGAGGGAACAGCTTCTAGCGCTAGGAGGCCTCAGGGCAGCTATCGCACTTTATAAATTCTCTTTTCATTTCATTTCATTTCATTTCTTTGACCACATCTCTGGACTGCAAATCAACTGGGAGAAGGCATGTTTATTTCCCTTGTTACAGACTCCTGACTTTCCGCACCACCCTGTGAAAGACATCCCATTGTTATGGGGGTATGATACATTCAAATATCTGGGTGTACAAATACACCACTTTGAAAACTACCTCGTTAAGGGAAATCTGGGGAAGGCCTTGGACCCTATTTGACATTCACTGCCTTTCTGGACACAGTTACCTCTATCACCCATGGGGAGAGTGTATATTGCTAAGATGTTGGGCCTGCCACGATTTCTTTACTTCTTTGCAGCACTCCCAGCTATACTGAAGAGGCCATTCTAGGCGAACTAGACCCGGGGCAGCTTCTTTTATATTCAGCGCTGAGAGGGGTAGCAGGGAAACTATGAAAGATGGATGGGAGCTGTGTACGGGTGGCTGGCCCATTGGAATTGATGTTAACACTAAAGGGAGCCAGACGGGCTATCTCACACATATATGGAGCATTGCAGGAAGCTGGTGCAGATACAGGGTTCTCGGTCCTTAAGTGGTAGTGGAAATAAAAACTGAATATGGAATTTCCTTGACTCCACTGGTGAAGATGTCTGGGCTCAGTTAGAATAATCACATGGAATGCACGATTCCAATGTATGCAATTCAACTACATGCATCATACATACCTTTCCCCAGAGAGAATAGCAAAAATCTTTTTGGTACTAGGCCGATGTGCCCCAGATGCTTGTAGGTTAATTCTGATTTTCTCCACATGGTGTGGTTATGGCCGGGAATAGTGGTCCTTTGGCAAATGGTGCTCTTCTGTATATCAGATGTCACTGCATCTATTTTGCCATACGACTCTGCTTTATGTCTTCTGCATTCTGGAATGGTGACGAAACAAACAATTGAAGGGATTCCAGACATTGGCACTGGTATTTGCAAAGGCGTATCGCCATGTCCTGGAGGGATGTGAACGCTCCTTCAGTGGTCGTGTGGGAGAAGGATGTGGTCCACTGGGCAAATGCGGAGCTCTCTGTCTGGATGGATGCCAGAGCTTGAGACGGGAGATGTAATCTTATGGAACAATGGAATGAGTACTTGACCAGAATGATTGATATACTTGCCCCTAATGATAAAACTAATGTACCCTGGACTTGATGCCGTATACCATATAGGGTTGCAGATAATCACTACTGTGATACGCAGTATTAATTCTTGTCTTACTTTGGAGGCAGGTGGTGTGGTGGGTTGCAGGGAAACGAGAAGAGTTGATTGTAGTATTTGATAATTATTTCCTTCTCATGCAGACAGTTGGTTTTTGGTGGCAGTTGACGGCATGGCATTCTGCTCCCTCTGTTTGACTCATCCATAAGGAAATGTATTGCTGCACAGGGCAACTGAACTAGCCTAGCCCACACCACGGCACTGTAACATTCTGAAGGAAAAATTATGTATGCTGCAAATGGAAATGTAACAAAAATGTTGATTAAAAATATATGAGAAAAAATAATTAATTAGGGATAGAATTATCTGTGGCTTTAATCCCGGAGAGCAAGCACACATTGCATGAAATCCTTCACTTGAAATCAGGTGTGGCGCTCATATGGAGGTTTCAGCTATACTCATAATGAGAACGTATGTATTTGACTACTAAGTACGGTATTTTGTAATTAATGTTATCAAATTCACTTGTCATCTAGCTTACTCAGTATGGTTGTAAATATACATCCTGCCTTAGTGTGGTCACCCTTTTCACTTTTGTAGATGTTATTGCTCATTTCTACGATAGCTACCAATATGCAACGTGATATTTACATATGACTGATAGCGCGGGATTACCAACTCAGTTAGTCATACTCACCTGGGCCCATAAACATTTGCACATTGAATCGGTAATCCTGCTTCCACTTACTGCCTATCAGAATTTTACTCGCTTTAGGACTTAAATCTGTACACCATAACTTACCAAACCCTTGTCACCTGTGCTCTAAGTCCCAAGGATCTTAGGGAGTTAGCATAATAGGTAGCAATTTGACAATTTTACCTTTCTGGAAAATAACCACAGACTCGGGAAAAGTTTTAAACACGTTATCTATCCAAATTTTGATGAGTCAGAGGCCACCATAGTAGGACCAGAAATTAAGGAAATAATTATTAAAACATAAAGTTTGCAAGAGTTTAAAGTAACATCTTTAGACATTGGTACCTGGGAAGGGTGAGAAAGGGAAATAGCACAAGGATATACCACATGGCTTATATTTGCCTAGAATGGTGCGCGGACCAACCCTGACCACGGGCTGGGGCAAAGAAAGGGCTCCCGACTAATCAGGTACCAACAGGACAGGACAGGGGAAGATCAGGAGAGGTAACCTCGACTAGTGCAACGCCTGTATCGCACCCCTCTCTATGGCTACTTTCGGACCCCAAATCTTCTCCAGCAAACTCCTGATTATTCTGTCAGTGTGCTCGGCCAGCACTCCGCTCTCAATTCTCCTTCAGCATATGTTGGGTCAGTGACAGGTCTGTGACAAGTCGGACAATCTAACTAACTAAGCCTACCTTAGTTATACCATTTCAGAGTGTGTACCACCCCCTAAATGTTGCAGATTCTATGTGTTCCCTTTATTTGATTGGTCAGAAAGACAAGGAGAGGTCATCACACCATACTAAGATGAGGTCATTTTCATTCAATGTAATGGATCAATGTTTATGCCCATAATTTACTTTCCCAGGCACTTTTATTCCACCCACCATATTATTTAAATTTAATATACAAAATGTAATAAAGTTGCAAATTGTCTTCCTTTCCCAGGTTATGGGTTGTGGTTCCCAGGCGCATCGCAGAAAACGCAGTCACTGGCAGCAGTTCAATGCCACTGCTCAAGGTCTTTCAAAGTTCTATGCACATGCACAGAGTGAATTCAATATGGCGATTCAAGTCACCCTTGAGGCCCAAATACGAGCTATTAAAGAAGTCAAAGAGAGACACATTAGAATACAAAAATAAATAAATGCACTGTATACCACGTATTTCTACTCTAACCCTCATTACTTTATTTTGACTATTGCATTAATAGTTAAGCAGAACACACAAGTTTTAGTTTGAGCAGGAGCATGTGCATTAGTATGTAAAGCATGAAGCAGTCATCTTGGCACTAGTGCGCAGCTCCGAGAGATTCCCACCAAAAGCGAAAGATGCATCACACCACGTAGATGTGGCAGACGCATGCGCAGAAAGGTCCCCGCTTTTTTTGCTGCGCCCATTTTAAGACACTCGAGTTACTGTTAATGAAAGCAGATAGGAAAGCTTCCCCTTCTTGCTAAAAATGTCATGTAATGCAAGTATTAATAAAACAAACCATGTTGATTAATTAGTTACAGGTTATTTTGAGAGGGCTGAGTACAATCAATTTTCTGTACGAATGAAACCTTGCTCCATCATGACCTAGGATTTTGTGATACGCTAATGCTTATTTTATGATTTGGCCATGTGGGTATGCCTCTCTACTAAATTTATATCAACTAGAATAATCATGAAATTCAATACTTAACTGTTGGAATTGAATCTAAATATATTACTGTACTCACTTTACATTTTCCATTGAGTCAATTGATCTTAACGGTTTTGCTCAATAATATTGATCTAAGGGTGCTCAACATTGTTGCTTGAGGTCTGACTCTAACCATTTACTGAGACCCTTAAGTCTCTCCTAATCTTAAGGTAGGAGGATATGTAACTAATTACAGCATGGCAAATAACTTTGGTGTTCAAACACTGCAGAAATTAAAGGCTTAGATCAGCTGGTCTGGATTTATTAATATGTAAAATCGGGTGTAAAAATTGGACTCCATGAGTAATGTAAATACTACAAAAAAAACCCATAAAATGCTTAAGAGATTGGTGACTGGTGTTATCGCAAGGACAACAGGGAAGAGAACCAAGTGTCATGCTGTGGGAAAGCAGCCAGAAAGTGAACTGCACTCAACCTGAAAGGAGTTAAGTAAAATCTATGCTCCTGATTAGGGATCCATGCTATATATGATTGATTCAAGACTTTTGGTAGGTGTAATTTCCATTTAGTTGTGTACAGTGTCCATAACCTAGCTCTTCCTAGCCCTTTTTAAATCTCTATTGATCTAAAAGAGGGAGCGTACTATCGAGTTACCATCAATTGCACTAGGTGAATGGAATAAATGTGGAACGCCAAGATCTACAAAGGATTTTCAAATGTAAGCTAGCCATACAATCCTACCTGCATGTTTTAATTGAATGCAGTCAGCTGGGGCTTTGAGAGAACATTTTGTGAAGGGGGAGCTCCAGATTTTAGCCCACAATAAGAACGGTGCCATATTGATCACATTCTCAATGTAAGGAAGGCCATCCTCAGTGTGGGTGATAATGTTGGCAGTGCTTCCAGGGTCTGCCAGCACTCTGGAGAGAAATTTATTTTCGATGCTTTGTAAGCGGCCACATACCACCAGACTCCAGCCCCATAAGTGCCCAGTGACAAGCATTTTTTTTATAGAGGGAAATCAGCTCTTTTGAGGGGTTTTGTTGAAGTTTTTGGGAAAATTTGAAAATAGCACCAAGTGCATTTTCTATGTTAAGCGTTCTCTGGGCCAGAAGTTTGTCCCATTTAAAATGACAATCTAGCATAATCCATAGATATTTAAAATGTGTAACTTTGATAATGGGAATCTTATCAATAGTAAACCTATCAGAGCAAGTATTTCTAGGTCCGTAGGTCATAATGAATTACTTGTTATGATTGACCGTAAGCTTCATGTCCCCCATAAACTCATTAAAGGAGTCAAGGAGAAGCTGAAACCCATTTGCAATATGAGACACTAAAATAGCATTTTTCTGCGTAAAGGAGTACAGGCACTGAGCTGTCCCCCATACTAGGCAGGACCCACCCTTTGGTCAGCAAACCTTGGTTGAAAGCATTAATGTAAAAGAGGAATATAAAGGGGGTTCAAAAACACCTCTGTCTAACACCCTTATGGACCTTAATGTGAGTCGACATACATTCCCCTTTGGAACCTTGCCAAAACCTGGTCCAGGGGATCCCAATGTAGGCTCATAAGAAGATCAATCAGGGAGCTATCTACCCCAGCTCTACTCATTAAGTCTAAGAACCTGCCCCTGTCCACAAGGTTGACTACACTGGAAAAGTCCATGAAAGCAAGATAACATGAGTCTCTGTAGTAATATGATAGTAAGTGAACACAGGGTTAATATAGAACTATGCCGTTCCTATAATCCAGAATGTATTCCCTCTGTTGTGTTTAGAAAGTGGTAGTGAGCTGTTATGTGCTGACAAGGAAGGACACTTTGCAGGGGTTGGAATAAACTTCACTGCATTTAATCTTCAATCGACTACTTATTATTTTGAAGGATACTACATTCTCCCTTGACTTTAGTGTACTTCCCTGAGAGCAGGAGCAGGTTAAGGGACTGCTCCACTGTGCCCAGGCCCGATTGAAAACCAAACTGCACATCAGAGAGTAAACTTTTATCTTCTGCCCAATCTTTCCTTTTGTAAAGAATCACCCTACTAAAGTTTTTGATAGAGGAGTCCAACAGCGAGATTGGACGGTAGTATGTTGGATTCCCTCTTTTGCTTTTCTTAAAGATGGGGACTATGATGGATTTCCTCCAAGAGTTAGGTATTTCAGCTAAAAGAGTGTCTCGCAATACATTCATCAGCAGGGGAGGCTAGAAATTGTGTTTTGCCTAAAAACATCAGTTGGAACCTCATCTAGCCCTGGTGTCTTACCAGGGGTACACTTTAAAGCAGCCAGTGCCAATAGATGTGACAAGAGACTTACAACGATTCTTGAGGGAGATAAGGGAAAGTTGCTATCTAAGGGAGCAGTGAGTGAGCCTCAGGCAGTGCGGTTGGATAACTCATCATTCTTGAAGATACTAGAAACATGGTACAGCCAGGCTTCTTGTGAGACATGACAATCAATTTTCTAATCTTTCTCGTAAGATAAATAGGGGTGATTTATCACACCCCAAAAGGCTTTAGAATCGCTTAATTTTGCAGCTGCAAGCAAGTAATTCCAATCCTTCTCTCTAATTTCCCTCTTGCTGGTTCCAAGTTGTGTTGTAGGACCTGCTGGCTTGTCTAATATACTTAGTATTTCTGGAAAAGGTCTTGACTGCCAGTTTAAGATTCTTAGAAGCAACCGACCAGGTGTGATTAAACCATTGGTTCAATGCATGTTTTCTTGAAAATCATCAAACTGGACTTTGATTTACACAGATCATTAAAACAACCCATAACTAATTGTGGCTCAGCTAGTTCAGAAAGGCAATACATCATGTCCTCTCTCCTATCATTTACCAGGTCAGCAAAAAACTTTTTCTGATCCAAATGTTTCCATTTAATATATAACCCTTTCTTTTTAAGGTGTTGTAAAGTGACAGGGAGACATGAGTGGGCAATGCAATATTAGGGAAGACTTGGCTTGGCAGTTCAGGCTGGACTGTTCCCATGAGGAACAGGGTCAAGACTGATTTGCATATGGCTGGGTCTGAACTGGGGTGGCAAAGTGAGCTAAAGAACGATGATGGATTCAACCCAGATCTTTGACTGGGGGTGAGCATCTGAAAACTTTCAGTGCTCCGTCCATCATCTCCTTGTGCTTGCTTTGCTTGCCCTAATTTGGCAGGGTATGTCTAGACGTGGATCCCTTACTCACTTTGCCACTGGATTCAAGATAGCCTTGCTGATGAGGGGTGTTACCCCGAAACCGGTCCCCGTATGCTTGTTTCTAGTCCAGGGAAGACCTGGCTTGGCAGTTCGGGCTGGACTGTTCCTATGAAGAACAGGGTCAAGACTGGTTTAAATAGGGCGGGTTTGAACTGGGGTGGTGAAGTGAGCTAAAGAACAATGATGGATTTAACGCAGATCTGTGACTGGGGGTGAGTGCCTGAAAAGTTTCAGTGCTCCATCCATCATACCTTTGTGTTTTCTCTGATGGATTTAAGGCATAAGGGGGTGTAGTCTAGCATATTAGTTTGGCCTCAATGGCCACCAGGTGTGCATGGATGGGCTCAAGCTTACTTAAGATGGACTCCTTGAGATCGCAATGAAGGGCATTTATTTTCCCAAGGATAGTGTTCTACAGGCCTCTTGGAAGGCTTTGGAGTGAGATTAAATACAAACAGTCTCTTTGCTTTGTAGCTAACTGGTGCATTTTTCCTTTTGCCGGCCTGGCCCCTGGTGACTATGCTTCTGTTGTAGGTTATGGGCTTGTCCCTTGGTGGCAAAACAGGCGGAGGGACATCAACAGCTACGTACGCACCTGATTTGGGAAAAGACTTCACGTCTACGGTAGTAAATTCACCATTGACAGTAAAATTATCAGAAGCCATCTATGCTAGCGCAGGGCTTTGGGCAAAACTGGGCAAAGAGGAAAGCGACAGTCGGCACTGTTCAAATTCATTCTTTATGGAGATAAGGTTAACCTCCCGCTTAAGAAACTCTTCCAAGGTGGTAGCAGGTGCCGCAAAATGGGGCCAGTGAAGTCTTGCTCTTTCCCATAATAAATAAAATGTTGCCCCAGAGTAAATATGGAATAGAAGGTTAGAGTGACAGTGCCTGAGATGGAACAGACAAAAGAGAGGTGGCCTAGCTCAGCCTCTGCAGGCTCTGACAGGCCCAGGACGGGCCTGCCTTTGGCTTAGACTTTGTGTGTACCCAGGAGATTTCAATGCACTTCATAGTGCTCGTGGCTGATGTGGCAAATGACGGGAGTCAGGCCCTTCTCCATGGGGCAGTGTAACCTGGGACTTGGTTTACCAACTAGCAGACAAAACAGAGTTCAGCAGTAGCCATGTCCAATGCCGCATGAGATTTCAATGCACTTTATAGCACTGGGGGCAGAAGCCCAGCTCCCCACCATATCAACTCACTGGTTTGTCCTGGTGGAAGTGGTGGGCGGTAGAAGAAATCAAGGTGAAGTGCACAAATCGTAGCATGGCCAGTAGCTAGATAATCCAGGGTCTGAAGTAAGTAGTTAACCTGCCAAGAACTTCTAAAGTTTATGACAACACAATCTCCTTGAATAGACCTGGGGGCATAACCAACTCATCCAACTCTTCAAAAGATAAGAATGTCATCCACCAAATCATTCCTCTAGCCTGATTTTGACACCAGCCAATGGGCAACTCTCAGTTTGAGCAACTGACCATCTTCAGGATGGACTACACTAGGAGGGATGATGCCCGTGAGGACTATCACATATGGAGTGCAGTCTTGGAGCAAATGCATCTGCATCTGCAATCAGCAGCTTTATAACCCCTAGATTTGGCTTGCTGCTGTTGCTCACTAGGGCTAGTTCCATGCATGGGCTTAGCATGGTTAAAGATGTGCCTTTAGTTGGCTTGGATATCAGGGCACAGATTGGCTGAGAGCACTGGGGACCAATGGTATGCTTGGTGCATTGACTGTGAGGGCAGGGTGAGCTCTGGATTATTGAGGCAGGCTGGAATGAGTCAGTGGGAGGTTACATTGGGATCGCACAAGTTTTGCACTTTTTCTTTTAAAAGGTTAAAATATGAAAGGACTGCTTGCTGAAATTCCCTCAGTATGAGTTCCACATTATCAAAAAAAGGTGTACAAATGTTCCATAAAACGTGACTGACATCAGTGTCAGGAGCACTGGTAGGTGGTGGAGCAGTTTGTCAATCTTGGACTGTTCCCTCTTTCTTTTGCTTTGATTGTGATTGTATTTAAGAGGTGGCAATTTGGGGGCATTTAGTGGGGAAGTATTGGAGCTTGCAACAGATGTCATCAACTGAGTCATGCAAAATACAGGGGTTTGGGTTAGGGGCGGGGGGGTAGCTTGTGGCAGTCTTTCAAGAAGTCACTCAGTTGGACAGCAGTCCCTCCCCCAGATATGAAGATGGTGAAGGCCCCGTTGGGACGTTTATCAATTTTTGCATGGCATCAATACAGGTTTCCACTAATTCAAGTTCCGTGGAAATAGCTACCATGGCAGAGGATACAAATTATGCAATTAAAGGTAAAGAGGTGGCTCCTTTGGATCCCTATTGGGGTGGATAAGTGGGTATAATAATAAATCAGTAAGTTTAAGATGGAGTAGAGGGGAATCAAGGCATGAAGCAGATGGATCCTAACTTGCTACTGGTGGAACAAGTTGAGGGCCAACCAAGAGAGGAGGTCCAGCCCAGCCACGTCTGGCCACGGTCAGGCACAGATGGGCCCGCTATTGGCCAGGTCTTCGTCCAGGTACGCGCCCAGGTGCGTCCCATGCCACAGGGCTTTAATGGAGCTTTAATAGGGCTGGTTGCCAGCCCCTTCTCCAAGCAAGCAGGGCCAGGTGCAACAAAAGGATGGAGAAGTGCAGCAGTAGCCACAAACATTGTCTATGTGTCCCGTGCTGCAGGGTTTTAATGGCACTATAAGAGTGCAAGTTGCTGGCTCCTCCTACAGGCAAGCAGGGTCAGGTTCGGTAAGAGGATCGAGAAGTGCGTGCTGGGGAACAAAGTCCCACCCCATCACAAGCCCCAAACAGGGTCATTTCAGAGTAAGGAGCACCGTACATCATTGAGAAAGAAATAGGACTGGAGATATTAGCATATTGCTTCATTTGATGGGTGACCATGCATATGCAACGTCACTTTGGATGGCGTTGAAGATTGCCAATCAGTTCATGACATACCTTGTCTAATGATCTGTGTGGGTTGGTGTCTTCAAGTATCTGTGTAAAGATCAAAACCTATACTGTGTTGCATCATATTGATGCCTCCTTATGCATTGGTGCCATCACTGTATGTCTAGGTTGTTTACCAGCAATCTTTGATTTGACATGGGTTTATTATGAACAATGAATGGCAGGTGTGCCTCAGTTATAAAGCTGATGTACCTGCCAGCTAAGCCTACTGTGTTCTCTATCCACTGCTTAATACAATGTCAATACACCAAATCATTACTGGAGTATTATTAAAGTTTTAGAGTAGCATGGCTCATGCTGCTGTGATGCTAATGTTTTAGTTTAAAGTGCATATGAGGATATATATACTTTTGTATCAGTTTGTCAAATCTGATATGTCTGATATATGTTGCAACAGACGTTCATAGTTTTCTTACATTTAGCAACATGCAATCTAAAATGCCACCACCTCCCTTCTTAGTTACCAGAACAGGCACCAAGTGGCTTAGGGTATTTAATGCATACTTAGATGCCATAGATGGTTCAAATTCAAACCAGAATGGAAGAGATCTATAGGGGCCTGGCAGAGACATGGTATAGGGTAAAAAAAAGTCTTACAAATGCCACACTTCAGCCTAGTGGCTCCTATTTGAATTCACCAGGCTCACCGGAGTAGGCAAAAGATTTATTGGCTCGACCATTGAAAGAGGCAGGTTTAACAAGATGGAACCATATTATGCAAGAAGGTCACCTAATAACCTGGGAAACATATAATCATCTTTTGGATCACCAAGTGCCTAGATTTAGATACCTGCAAATGCAGAGTTGGTTCCAAGACCCCTGCACGATTATAGGAAAACCTAACAAACTCGAAGATAGACTTTGGCACAAGGCAGTACTCAAGAAGGAGCTTGCAACAACTTACTGGTTGATTGTGGAATTGGAGGACGGTGCTTTCACATTGCTAATGGAACTGTGGGGAAGATGCTTGCCGGAGTCTTAGCTGGAAAACAAGTGGCAACTACCTATGTTGTTTAAAATAGTTAAACCCGAACACTTAAGAGGAAACCATCTTTTCTCCATCCACAGAGCCTATTGGACTCGTCAGAGGCTGCCAAAGTTTGGGAGAGGAGGGGATGTAGTTTGCTATAAGTGCGGCAGTTTGAAGGAGGATCATGTACACATTTGTGGAATGTCCAGAGATTCAGTCATTCTGAAATGATGTGAGCAGGGCCCTGTGTATTATGCTGAAGATTGACATTAAGGTAAGCATTTTGCTTTTAATTTTTGGATGTGAAGATTCCCTTGCAAAAATTACAAATAATCAGGCAAGGCTCCTTTTTTTATTCTATGCTGTTGTCACGTAGAGAAATCTAAAAAACAGTGGTTAGTTATGTACATAGGTACAATGATTGGCTATGCTCTGTTAAATGTGTTGCTAGCTTGGATATGAAGGTTTTTAAAAAGCATGATTTTTGGTCCCTCTAGTGGATTGGTTTGAGCAACAGAATAATGAAGTGAAATGATTATGCCTTCTCTGCCTCGTCTGGCTATCTGGTTTCCTTTTTCCCCACCTCTTGTTTGTCCAAGGAGGTAAGGAGTGGAGGGATAGCAAGGGATTTTCTTTGGAAGGAAGATTGAGCTTTAAATAAACGAGGGTGGTAAAGGTCGAAGCCATTGTCTCTCTTTCTATCTTTCCCTGCTTCCAGCACAAAAGGGCATGATACTCCATTCACAGGTAAAAATGGAATGGTGTTTTTATAGGCAAATGAGGATAAAAAATTTAAACAAAAAACAGAAAGACAGAGATGGTTACCAGAACATTCAGTGGAGATGGAGGTTCAACATTTTGTTTATCATGTGCCAGAGGAGGTGCAAGAAAAGGAAGAAGTGGATGAATATGAAGAAGCCTTTAAAAGATTAGAGACACTTTGTAAGCCACCAACTTTGGAAGTAAGGAGGCATACATTTTTTTCGAGAGAACAAACTTCTTCAGAATCAATAGGTATGTATGTGACATTGTTAACAGTGTTACCTGCTAAATGTAAGTTTTGGAATTTTTACATACAGCTTATTAGGGACCAGCTGATGACTAGATGTCACAATAAAAGAATACAGGAAAATGTGCTTACATGCAAGAATCCAAATCTGGAAGAAGCAGTCAAGATAGCAAATAGTATTCAAAATTGCCAAAAAATTTAAAAAAAAGGAATGGAGGATATGGTCTGTGGTGTTAAATTTAAAAAAGCTTGAGCTAGACAACCACCATCAAGGAAAAACATTTGTAATGGATCCGTTTGTTGTTTTAGATGTGGATCTAAATGTCATGTCGTTTCATCTAATCAGTGTCCTGTTAAAGGAAAAGAATGTGTTGCATGTGGTATTATGGGGCATTTTGAAAGGGTGGCCAAAAACGGTGCTAAAAATAACAAGGTCAACACTGTGATGGGGGATACAGATGAGGGATTGACCAATAAACGAAATATTCTATTGGTGTGAGCGAAAGTACATGAGAGGGATGTGCCATTTACCAAGGATCCTACTAAAGAATTTATTGTAGGTGCGCTCAGGTTTCAAAATCCCCTCTGTTTCACATTTCACCTTATCAAGTGTTGTATTGGGATTTGAATCCCCAAGATATAAAACCAGGGGGTAAAATGGTACGTGCATTGACTTGGAAGGTTTTGTTGAGACTACAAAATATTTCAAGGGACTCTTTGTAGTTAGTAAGATCTATGACTCTACAGAAGGTCCAGACATACTGAGCCGGCATCATCAAGGATGATTATAGATTTGCTTTATGACCAAGGTTTCACTAACAATTGCTATGGGTGGATGATGAGGTTAATTTTGGGGTAAGGCTGAGTAAGATATTAGTGTAGAATAAAGATTTATTCCAGAAGGAATTTGTAAAATTGACCGATTTCAACATTTTATTAAAGTGAAGACAGTGACTATCCCAGTGAAGAACAGGCTGATATGTGTGCCGTTTAGTGTAAGAAAGGAATGACATGCTTTACTAAAGATGTTCAACAAATACGGGATTATTAAAGCTATAGGTTCAGCCTTAAGGCTGTCCTCTATAGTTGTTGGATGTAAAAAGAATATTGCCTCAGGATGTGTATTGATTTGAGGAGTCTTAATAGAGCTATCTGAGTTGATAGTCACCCCTTACCTAAAACAAATAAAAAAATAACATTGACGCCTCAAGCGAAAATTTTCTGGTACTAAATATGTATTTGGCCTATCAACAAGAAACAGGTACCAACACAACAGCAGACCAAGGTCAAGCACCTCAACTCTTTTAGTTTCAAAAAGTCAAAATAAGTGCAACAACTTCCGGCATTCACTGCAGAGAGAAGCCTATTTACAATAAAAGTTCAAACCAGAGGAAGGTGCACTTGATAGTAGTCAGAACAAGTGACAAATGAGTACTTCATAAATTCTTCTTTTTATTGAATTCTTGTCAAAACACCGGCACACAGCCGACGCGTTTTGTTCCCCATTGCCACGGGAAGTTCGTCAGAGCTGTAACAATTACAAGACACCAACATAAATATACATACGATGTGATGGATATACACAGTGAAATACATTTAAAAATATTTAGAAATACAACAACAACACCACTGACACAGATGGCCCAAGACATAGTGTCACACAAACTATGTTATTAAGACACATACAACCACATAGAATTGCATAACACAAAAAGATCAAAATAACTGTATGATAACACCATGTCAATTAATTGTACATTCAGTCCCATTTTAAAGAGTCATCTAAAATGGCTGAAATCACCATACATTTGTAAAAGGGTGGGAAAGATGAATAGAAAAGAGAAGAGTAAAAGGAAGAAAAAAGTTAAGAGCAGAGTTAATAACTCAATAAGGAACCAGAGGCAACAAATACACATCTGTAACCAAAAGGAGCAAAATGAGAGCATACCTCATCACAAATAATCAACTCAATATCCTCGGCATTCCAATAATCAGAAAAGGCTACACACCATTCATACCTACTATACAGTATAGCAAGTTAACCATTGGCCATTCATGGTCACGACAGTGGTGGAGCCTGCCACAATGGGTATCAATTGGTTAAGGGCATATAAACATAACCAATTGATCATGTTGAAAAAAATCTTCATCCTCGATAAAAGGCACCGAATATCCAATGCCTAACCGTATAATATCATTTGGAATATATGTATATCACACAAGGGATCTCACACACCTCTCACCTTTTATAATGTATAGGTTCAGTAACCTGTAGGATAAGTTGTTTCGTGATCACTCATATATGAGTCATTAGGATGTCACAACAAATTCACGTAATCATAAAAAAGTAAAAATAAATTGCAATTTGTAAATAAAAGTTAAAATCAGATGATCACCAACAAGAAATAGGGCCGAAAAGTCAACGCCTATGAACAATAGGTGGACAAATCCCAAGTCGCTGAATATTTCAACTCATTCCCCTAGTCATCTAAAACAAAGATGTAAATATAACAGATATGACACCAGTATCTCACCTGGGTCAGATAGTGAGCATCAGGACAATGAACAGGTAACTTGAAAGTTTTCAAAAGGCCATTAGATAGGTGCTGTAAGCAACATAAGAAAAAAATCAGTAAAGAAAGTTTACGTAGACAAAAGAAACTAGTGAAGTCTACATCATATTCTAAGATGATTAACATAAGGCAGATAAGCTACTCTGTCCTATTCACTATAAGAACATTTCTGTAAAATACCCGACATGGACATGCATCAATCAATATTAGCTATATTTAAGCCAAATACTAGTGAAAACCCTAACATATTCCAAGGTTCCATCATGATATATGGCAAGTGTGCTAACCTGCCAAACGTTGTACTGCACAGTACATATTCACTACCTGTAAATGTTGCCTCAAACTCTGCATCCACTCTCACCTTAATATGACAGATGAAAAACGTCCACTGATGAGTGCCAAAAGGGTGAGTACTTTGTTCAAGGGCACCCGAGAATAAGATGACCTGTCACACGTATCTATGGGCAAGATAATTAATAGGTAGGTCAATGGTTTCTTAATTTGAAAAGTTCAATAACCTAATAAGTCAATAACCTGCCGCACAGTTGGTAAGGGCTACTGCGGGGTTGGCCCTACCCCAATTCTCACCTTGGACTGGTTATAAAGATTGTCACAAGTAGTGATGTCACAAGTACTGCTGTGGTAATCTATCAAACTGAAAAAAGCAGTAAATTCCAGCCCAGCCACGTCTGGCCACGGTCAGGCACAGATGGGCCCGCTATTGGCCAGGTCTTCGTCCAGGTACGCGCCCAGGTGCGTCCCATGCCACAGGGCTTTAATGGAGCTTTAATAGGGCTGGTTGCCAGCCCCTTCTCCAAGCAAGCAGGGCCAGGTGCAACAAAAGGATGGAGAAGTGCAGCAGTAGCCACAAACATTGTCTATGTGTCCCGTGCTGCAGGGTTTTAATGGCACTATAAGAGTGCAAGTTGCTGGCTCCTCCTACAGGCAAGCAGGGTCAGGTTCGGTAAGAGGATCGAGAAGTGCGTGCTGGGGAACAAAGTCCCACCCCATCACAAGCCCCAAACAGGGTCATTTCAGAGTAAGGAGCACCGTACATCATTGAGAAAGAAATAGGACTGGAGATATTAGCATATTGCTTCATTTGATGGGTGACCATGCATATGCAACGTCACTTTGGATGGCGTTGAAGATTGCCAATCAGTTCATGACATACCTTGTCTAATGATCTGTGTGGGTTGGTGTCTTCAAGTATGTGTGTAAAGATCAAAACCTATAATGTGTTGCATCATATTGATGCCTCCTTATGCATTGGTGCCATCACTGTATGTCTAGGTTGTTTACCAGCAATCTTTGATTTGACATGGGTTTATTATGAACAATGAATGGCAGGTGTGCCTCAGTTATAAAGCTGATGTACCTGCCAGCTAAGCCTACTGTGTTCTCTATCCACTGCTTAATACAATGTCAATACACCAAATCATTACTGGAGTAATATTAAAGTTTTAGAGTAGCATGGCTCATGCTGCTGTGATGCTAATGTTTTAGTTTAAAGTGCATATGAGGATATATATACTTTTGTATCAGTTTGTCAAATCTGATATGTCTGATATATGTTGCAACAGACGTTCATAGTTTTCTTACATTTAGCAACATGCAATCTAAAATGCCACCACCTCCCTTCTTAGTTACCAGAACAGGCACCAAGTGGCTTAGGGTATTTAATGCATACTTAGATGCCATAGATGGTTCAAATTCAAACCAGAATGGAAGAGATCTATAGGGGCCTGGCAGAGACATGGTATAGGGTAAAAAAAGTCTTACAAATGCCATACTTCAGCCTAGTGGCTCCTATTTGAATTCACCAGGCTCACCGGAGTAGGCAAAAGATTTATTGGCTCGACCATTGAAAGAGGCAGGTTTAACAAGATGGAACCATATTATGCAAGAAGGTCACCTAATAACCTGGGAAACATATAATCATCTTTTGGATCACCAAGTGCCTAGATTTAGATACCTGCAAATGCAGAGTTGGTTCCAAGACCCCTGCACGATTATAGGAAAACCTAACAAACTCGAAGATAGACTTTTGCACAAGGCAGTACTCAAGAAGGAGCTTGCAACAACTTACTGGTTGATTGTGGAATTGGAGGACGGTGCTTTCACATTGCCAATGGAACTGTGGGGAAGATGCTTGCCTGAGTCTTAGCTGGAAAACAAGTGGCAACTACCTATGTTGTTTAAAATAGTTAAACCCGAACACTTAAGAAGAAACCATCTTTTCTCCATCCACAGAGCCTTTTGGACTCGTCAGAGGCTGCCAAAGTTTGGGAGAGGAGGGGATGTAGTTTGCTATAAGTGCGGCAGTTTGAAGGAGGATCATGTACACATTTGTGGAATGTCCAGAGATTCAGTCATTCTGAAATGATGTGATCAGGGCCCTGTGTATTATGCTGAAGATTGACATTAAGGTAAGCATTTTGCTTTTAATTTTTGGATGTGAAGATTCCCTTGCAAAAATTACAAATAATCAGGCAAGGCTCCTTTTTTTATTCTATGCTGTTGTCACGTAGAGAAATCTAAAAAACAGTGGTTAGTTATGTACATAGGTACAATGATTGGCTATGCTCTGTTAAATGTGTTGCTAGCTTGGATATGAAGGTTTTTAAAAAGCATGATTTTTGGTCCCTCTAGTGGATTGATTTGAGCAACAGAATAATGAAGTGAAATGATTATGCCTTCTCTGCCTCGTCTGGCTATCTGGTTTCCTTTTTCCCCACCTCTTGTTTGTCCAAGGAGGTAAGGAGTGGAGGGATAGCAAGGGATTTTCTTTGGAAGGAAGATTGAGCTTTAAATAAACGAGGGTGGTAAAGGTCGAAGCCATTGTCTCTCTTTCTATCTTTCCCTGCTTCCAGCACAAAAGGGCATGATACTCCATTCACAGGTAAAAATGGAATGGTGTTTTTATAGGCAAATGAGGATAAAAAATGTAAACAAAAAACAGAAAGACAGAGATGGTTACCAGAACATTCAGTGGAGATGGAGGTTCAACATTTTTTTTATCATGTGCCAGAGGAGGTGCAAGAAAAGGAAGAAGTGGATGAATATGAAGAAGCCTTTAAAAGATTAGAGACACTTTGTAAGCCACCAACTTTGGAAGTAAGGAGGCATACATTTTTTTCGAGAGAACAAACTTCTTCAGAATCAATAGGTATGTATGTGACATTGTTAACAGTGTTACCTGCTAAATGTAAGTTTTGGAATTTTTACATACAGCTTATTAGGGACCAGCTGATGACTAGATGTCACAATAAAAGAATACAGGAAAATGTGCTTACATGCAAGAATCCAAATCTGGAAGAAGCAGTCAAGATAGCAAATAGTATTCAAAATTGCCAAACAATTTAAAAAAAGGAATGGAGGATAAGGTCTGTGGTGTTAAATTTAAAAAAGCTTGAGCTAGACAACCACCATCAAGGAAAAACATTTGTAATGGCTCCGTTTGTTGTTTTAGATGTGGATCTAAATGTCATGTCGTTTCATCTAATCAGTGTCCTGTTAAAGGAAAAGAATGTGTTGCATGTGGTATTATGGGGCATTTTGAAAGGGTGGCCAAAAACGGTGCTAAAAATAACAAGGTCAACACTGTGATGGGGGATACAGATGAGGGATTGACCAATAAACGAAATATTCTATTGGTGTGAGCGAAAGTACATGAGAGGGATGTGCCATTTACCAAGGATCCTACTAAAGAATTTATTGTAGGTGCGCTCAGGTTTCAAAATCCCCTCTGTTTCACATTTCACCTTATCAAGTGTTGTATTGGGATTTGAATCCCCAAGATATAAAACCAGGGGGTAAAATGGTACGTGCATTGACTTGGAAGGTTTTGTTGAGACTACAAAATATTTCAAGGGACTCTTTGTAGTTAGTAAGATCTATGACTCTACAGAAGGTCCAGACATACTGAGCTGGCATCATCAAGGATGATTATAGATTTGCTTTATGACCAAGGTTTCACTAACAATTGCTATGGGTGGATGATGAGGTTAATTTTGGGGTAAGGCTGAGTAAGATATTAGTGTAGAATAAAGATTTATTCCGGAAGGAATTTGTAAAATTGACCGATTTCAACATTTTATTAAAGTGAAGACAGTGACTATCCCAGTGAAGAACAGGCTGATATGTGTGCCGTTTAGAGTAAGAAAGGAATGACATGCTTTACTAAAGATGTTCAACAAATATGGGATTATTAAAGCTATAGGTTCAGCCTTAAGGCTGTCCTCTATAGTTGTTGGATGTAAAAAGAATAATGCCTCAGGATGTGTATTGATTTGAGGAGTCTTAATAGAGCTATCTGAGTTGATAGTCACCCCTTACCTAAAACAAATAAAAAAATAACATTGACGCCTCAAGCGAAAAATTTTCTGGTACTAAATATGTATTTGGCCTATCAACAAGAAACAGGTACCAACACAACAGCAGACCAAGGTCAAGCACCTCAACTCTTTTAGTTTCAAAAAGTCAAAATAAGTGCAACAACTTCCGGCATTCACTGCAGAGAGATGCCTATTTACAATAAAAGTTCAAACCAGAGGAAGGTGCACTTGATAGTAGTCAGAACAAGTGACAAATGAGTACTTCATAAATTCTTCTTTTTATTGAATTCTTGTCAAAACACCGGCACACAGCCGACGCGTTTTGTTCCCCATTGCCACGGGAAGTTCGTCAGAGCTGTAACAATTACAAGACACCAACATAAATATACATACGATGTGATGGATATACACAGTGAAATACATTTAAAAATATTTAGAAATACAACAACAACACCACTGACACAGATGGCCCAAGACATAGTGTCACACAAACTATGTTATTAGGACACATACAACCACATAGAATTGCATAACACAAAAAGATCAAAATAACTGTATGATAACACCATGTCAATTAATTGTACATTCAGTCCCATTTTAAAGAGTCATCTAAAATGGCTGAAATCACCATACATTTGTAAAAGGGTGGGAAAGATGAATAGAAAAGAGAAGAGTAAAAGGAAGAAAAAAGTTAAGAGCAGAGTTAATAACTCAATAAGGAACCAGAGGCAACAAATACACACCTGTAACCAAAAGGAGCAAAATGAGAGCATACCTCATCACAAATAATCAACTCAATATCCTCGGCATTCCAATAATCAGAAAAGGCTACACACCATTCATACCTACTATACAGTATAGCAAGTTAACCATTGGCCATTCATGGTCACGACAGTGGTGGAGCCTGCCACAATGGGTATCAATCGGTTAAGGGCATATAAACATAACCAATTGATCATGTTGAAAAAATCTTCATCCTAGATAAAAGGCACCTAATATCCAATGCCTAACCGTATAATATCATTTGGAATATATGTATATCACACAAGGGATCTCACACACCTCTCACCTTCTATAATGTATAGGTTCAGTAACCTGTAGGATAAGTTGTTTCGTGATCACTCATATATGAGTCATTAGGATGTCACAACAAATTCACGTAATCATAAAAAAGTAAAAATAAATTGCAATTTGTAAATAAAAGTTAAAATCAGATAATCACCAACAAGAAATAGGGCCGAAAAGTCAACGCCTATGAACAATAGGTGGACAAATCCCAAGTCGCTGAATATTTCAACTCATTTCCCTAGTCATCTAAAACAAAGATGTAAATATAACAGATATGACACCAGTATCTCACCTGGGTCAGATAGTGAGCATCAGGACAATGAACAGGTAACTTGAAAGTTTTCAAAAGGCCATTAGATAGGTGCTGTAAGCTACATCAGAAAAAAATCAGTAAAGAAAGTTTACGTAGACAAAAGAAACTAGTGAAGTCTACATCATATTCTAAGATAATTAACATAAGGCAGATAAGCTACTCTGTCCTATTCACTATAAGAACATTTCTGTAAAATACCCGACATGGACATGCATCAATCAATATTAGCTATATTTAAGCCAAATACTAGTGAAAACCCTAACATATTCCAAGGTTCCATCATGATATATGGCAAGTGTGCCAACCTGCCAAACGTTGTACTGCACAGTACATATTCACTACCTGTAAATGTTGCCCCAAACTCTGCATCCACTCTCACCTTAATATGACAGATGAAAAACGTCCACTGATGAGTGCCAAAAGGGTGAGTACTATGTTCAAGGGCACCCGAGAATAAGATGACCTGTCACACGTATCTATGGGCAAGATAATTAATAGGTAGGTCAATGGTTTCTTAATTTGAAAAGTTCAATAACCTAATAAGTCAATAACCTGCCGCACAGTTGGTAAGGGCTACTGCGGGGTTGGCCCTACCCCAATTCTCACCTTGGACTGGTTATAAAGATTGTCACAAGTAGTGATGTCACAAGTACTGCTGTGGTAATCTATCAAACTGAAAAAAGCAGTAAATTCCAGCCCAGCCACGTCTGGCCACGGTCAGGCACAGATGGGCCCGCTATTGGCCAGGTCTTCGTCCAGGTACGCGCCCAGGTGCGTCCCATGCCACAGGGCTTTAATGGAGCTTTAATAGGGCTGGTTGCCAGCCCCTTCTCCAAGCAAGCAGGGCCAGGTGCAACAAAAGGATGGAGAAGTGCAGCAGTAGCCACAAACATTGTCTATGTGTCCCGTGCTGCAGGGTTTTAATGGCACTATAAGAGTGCAAGTTGCTGGCTCCTCCTACAGGCAAGCAGGGTCAGGTTCGGTAAGAGGATCGAGAACTGCGTGCTGGGGAACAAAGTCCCACCCCATCACAAGCCCCAAACAGGGTCATTTCAGAGTAAGGAGCACCGTACATCATTGAGAAAGAAATAGGACTGGAGATATTAGCATATTGCTTCATTTGATGGGTGACCATGCATATGCAACGTCACTTTGGATGGCGTTGAAGATTGCCAATCAGTTCATGACATACCTTGTCTAATGATCTGTGTGGGTTGGTGTCTTCAAGTATCTGTGTAAAGATCAAAACCTATACTGTGTTGCATCATATTGATGCCTCCTTATGCATTGGTGCCATCACTGTATGTCTAGGTTGTTTACCAGCAATCTTTGATTTGACATGGGTTTATTATGAACAATGAATGGCAGGTGTGCCTCAGTTATAAAGCTGATGTACCTGCCAGCTAAGCCTACTGTGTTCTCTATCCACTGCTTAATACAATGTCAATACACCAAATCATTACTGGAGTATTATTAAAGTTTTAGAGTAGCATGGCTCATGCTGCTGTGATGCTAATGTTTTAGTTTAAAGTGCATATGAGGATATATATACTTTTGTATCAGTTTGTCAAATCTGATATGTCTGATATATGTTGCAACAGACGTTCATAGTTTTCTTACATTTAGCAACATGCAATCTAAAATGCCACCACCTCCCTTCTTAGTTACCAGAACAGGCACCAAGTGGCTTAGGGTATTTAATGCATACTTAGATGCCATAGATGGTTCAAATTCAAACCAGAATGGAAGAGATCTATAGGGGCCTGGCAGAGACATGGTATAGGGTAAAAAAAGTCTTACAAATGCCATACTTCAGCCTAGTGGTTCCTATTTGAATTCACCAGGCTCACCGGAGTAGGCAAAAGATTTATTGGCTCGACCATTGAAAGAGGCAGGTTTAACAAGATGGAACCATATTATGCAAGAAGGTCACCTAATAACCTGGGAAACATATAATCATCTTTTGGATCACCAAGTGCCTAGATTTAGATACCTGCAAATGCAGAGTTGGTTCCAAGACCCCTGCACGATTATAGGAAAACCTAACAAACTCGAAGATAGACTTTTGCACAAGGCAGTACTCAAGAAGGAGCTTGCAACAACTTACTGGTTGATTGTGGAATTGGAGGACGGTGCTTTCACATTGCCAATGGAACTGTGGGGAAGATGCTTGCCGGAGTCTTAGCTGGAAAACAAGTGGCAACTACCTATGTTGTTTAAAATAGTTAAACCCGAACACTTAAGAAGAAACCATCTTTTCTCCATCCACAGAGCCTATTGGACTCGTCAGAGGCTGCCAAAGTTTGGGAGAGGAGGGGATGTAGTTTGCTATAAGTGCGGCAGTTTGAAGGAGGATGATGTACACATTTGTGGAATGTCCAGAGATTCAGTCATTCTGAAATGATGTGAGCAGGGCCCTGTGTATTATGCTGAAGATTGACATTAAGGTAAGCATTTTGCTTTTAATTTTTGGATGTGAAGATTCCCTTGCAAAAATTACAAATAATCAGGCAAGGCTCCTTTTTTTATTCTATGCTGTTGTCACGTAGAGAAATCTAAAAAACAGTGGATAGTTGTGTACATAGGTACAATGATTGGCTATGCTCTGTTAAATATGTTGCTAGCTTGGATATGAAGGTTTTTAAAAAGCATGATTTTTGGTCCCTCTAGTGGATTGGTTTGAGCAACAGAATAATGAAGTGAAATGATTATGCCTTCTCTGCCTCGTCTGGCTATCTGGTTTCCTTTTTCCCCACCTCTTGTTTGTCCAAGGAGGTAAGGAGTGGAGGGATAGCAAGGGATTTTCTTTGGAAGGAAGATTGAGCTTTAAATAAACGAGGGTGGTAAAGGTCGAAGCCATTGTCTCTCTTTCTATCTTTCCCTGCTTCCAGCACAAAAGGGCATGATACTCCATTCACAGGTAAAAATGGAATGGTGTTTTTATAGGCAAATGAGTATAAAAAATTTAAACAAAAAACAGAAAGACAGAGATGGTTACCAGAACATTCAGTGGAGATGGAGGTTCAACATTTTTTTTATCATGTGCCAGAGGAGGTGCAAGAAAAGGAAGAAGTGGATGAATATGAAGAAGCCTTTAAAAGATTAGAGACACTTTGTAAGCCACCAACTTTGGAAGTAAGGAGGCATACATTTTTTTCCAGAGAACAAACTTCTTCAGAATCAATAGGTATGTATGTGACATTGTTAACATGTTACCTGCTAAACGTAAGTTTTGGAATTTTTACATACAGCTTATTAGGGACCAGCTGATGACTAGATGTCACAATAAAAGAATACAGGAAAATGTGCTTACATGCAAGAATCCAAATCTGGAAGAAGCAGTCAAGATAGCAAATAGTATTCAAAATTGCCAAAAAATTTAAAAAAAGGAATGGAGGATATGGTCTGTGGTGTTAAATTTAAAAAAGCTTGAGCTAGATAACCACCATCAAGGAAAAACATTTGTAATGGATCCGTTTGTTGTTTTAGATGTGGATCTAAATGTCATGTCGTTTCATCTAATCAGTGTCCTGTTAAAGGAAAAGAATGTGTTGCATGTGGTATTATGGGGCATTTTGAAAGGGTGGCCAAAAACGGTGCTAAAAATAACAAGGTCAACACTGTGATGGGGGATACAGATGAGGGATTGACCAATAAACGAAATATTCTATTGGTGTGAGCGAAAGTACATGAGAGGGATGTGCCATTTACCAAGGATCCTACTAAAGAATTTATTGTAGGTGCGCTCAGGTTTCAAAATACCCTCTGTTTCACATTTCACCTTATCAAGTGTTGTATTGGGATTTGAATCCCCAAGATATAAAACCAGGGGGTAAAATGGTACGTGCATTGACTTGGAAGGTTTTGTTGAGACTACAAAATATTTCAAGGGACTCTTTGTAGTTAGTAAGATCTATGACTCTACAGAAGGTCCAGACATACTGAGCTGGCATCATCAAGGATGATTATAGATTTGCTTTATGACCAAGGTTTCACTAACAATTGCTATGGGTGGATGATGAGGTTAATTTTGGGGTAAGGCTGAGTAAGATATTAGTGAGGAATAAAGATTTATTCCGGAAGGAATTTGTAAAATTGACCGATTTCAACATTGTATTAAAGTGAAGACAGTGACTATCCCAGTGAAGAACAGGCTGATATGTGTGCCGTTTAGTGTAAGAAAGGAATGACATGCTTTACTAAAGATGTTCAACAAATACGGGATTATTAAAGCTATAGGTTCAGCCTTAAGGCTGTCCTCTATAGTTGTTGGATGTAAAAAGAATAATGCCTCAGGATGTGTATTGATTTGAGGAGTCTTAATAGAGCTATCTGAGTTGATAGTCACCCCTTACCTAAAACAAATAAAAAAATAACATTGACGCCTCAAGCGAAAATTTTCTGGTACTAAATATGTATTTGGCCTATCAACAAGAAACAGGTACCAACACAACAGCAGACCAAGGTCAAGCACCTCAACTCTTTTAGTTTCAAAAAGTCAAAATAAGTGCAACAACTTCCGGCATTCACTGCAGAGAGATGCCTATTTACAATAAAAGTTCAAACCAGAGGAAGGTGCACTTGATAGTAGTCAGAACAAGTGACAAATGAGTACTTCATAAATTCTTCTTTTTATTGAATTCTTGTCAAAACACCGGCACACAGCCGACGCGTTTTGTTCCCCATTGCCACGGGAAGTTCATCAGAGCTGTAACAATTACAAGACACCAACATAAATATACATACGATGTGATGGATATACACAGTGAAATACATTTAAAAATATTTAGAAATACAACAACAACACAACTGACACAGATGGCCCAAGACATAGTGTCACACAAACTATGTTATTAAGACACATACAACCACATAGAATTGCATAACACAAAAAGATCAAAATAACTGTATGATAACACCATGTCAATTAATTGTACATTCAGTCCCATTTTAAAGAGTCATCTAAAATGGCTGAAATCACCATACATTTGTAAAAGGGTGGGAAAGATGAATAGAAAAGAGAAGAGTAAAAGGAAGAAAAAAGTTAAGAGCAGAGTTAATAACTCAATAAGGAACCAGAGGCAACAAATACACACCTGTAACCAAAAGGAGCAAAATGAGAGCATACCTCATCACAAATAATCAACTCAATATCCTCGGCATTCCAATAATCAGAAAAGGCTACACACCATTCATACCTACTATACAGTATAGCAAGTTAACCATTGGCCATTCATGGTCACGACAGTGGTGGAGCCTGCCACAATGGGTATCAATTGGTTAAGGGCATATAAACATAACCAATTGATCATGTTGAAAAAATCTTCATCCTAGATAAAAGGCACCTAATATCCAATGCCTAACCATATAATATCATTTGGAATATATGTATATCACACAAGGGATCTCACACACCTCTCACCTTTTATAATGTATAGGTTCAGTAACCTGTAGGATAAGTTGTTTCGTGATCACTTATATATGAGTCATTAGGATGTCACAACAAATTCACGTAATCATAAAAAAGTAAAAATAAATTGCAATTTGTAAATAAAAGTTAAAATCAGATAATCACCAACAAGAAATAGGGCCGAAAAGTCAACGCCTATGAACAATAGGTGGACAAATCCCAAGTCGCTGAATATTTCAACTCATTCCCCTAGTCATCTAAAACAAAAATGTAAATATAACAGATATGACACCAGTATCTCACCTGGGTCAGATAGTGAGCATCAGGACAATGAACAGGTAACTTGAAAGTTTTCAAAAGGCCATTAGATAGGTGCTGTAAGCTACATAAGAAAAAAATCAGTAAAGAAAGTTTACGTAGACAAAAGAAACTAGTGAAGTCTACATCATATTCTAAGATAATTAACGTAAGGCAGATAAGCTACTCTGTCCTATTCACTATAAGAACATTTCTGTAAAATACCCGACATGGACATGCATCAATCAATATTAGCTATATTTAAGCCAAATACTAGTGAAAACCCTAACATATTCCAAGGTTCCATCATGATATATGGCAAGTGTGCTAACCTGAAAGAATCAAGCTAATCAGCTTGCCCTCTGCGCACTGTTACTTTGACCCGGGTGGGTTTCTGATCAAAACATACAAATCACTTTGAAAAATATTTTGAAAAATAATCTCAACACAAATTATTGTTTATGTTTACGTAAATTATATTTTCAATGATTGTTTTAGATGAGTTTATAACTCTCATTTAGGTTATGAACGAAAATTCATGAAAATTAGATGTTCAATCACATCTATATATTATGCATCTTACAATTTTATCGCAATAAGTTCTTGTGCCCAATGCATTTCGGGCCACACGGCCCTTCTTCGGGGGCAGTACCTGTAAAAAAATATACATTTCATTTGTAATAATGTCAAAATGCTGGTCTTACATCATACATTGGTGCAGTTAGCCTCACAAAAAATGCACCCTTATCAAAACCTACGAAAGATTTCTGTTAATAAGTATCTGCGAAACATTTTATCTAAATGTACAGAAAACCTGATCATGTTGACACGTGCTCATAATAATAAATGCAAACAACCCATATGACCATTACAAGCAACTAAAGTGTACCTTTACTAATGAGACAAATTTATGAACACCGAAAGGTGAGGACTCACTTATTTAACACTAAAGTGTGAACTTCCAGGGATTCTACGATGTGGTATGTTAACACGTGGACCGTCACAGGCTGGGTGTTTCTTTCACTACACTGGAAGGATATCAGAAAAAACTGATTAAAAGACCTTTCTACCGCGTTGTTTTTTCACTGACTTAAACACGACACTTCAAAAGACACTCACTGGAAACTGAATAAGAATTTTCAAAAACTCTACGAGGCCACGTTCAGATGCTCGTTAACTTCGAGACCGGCTGCTGTACCGAAGCTGTAACAAACAAAAATAAAACCTCCTGAGAACGTTTCCCATTTAGTCCCACATCATCAACTTGCTTCCACTGAATTTTAGGCGCACTGAAACGTGTGCGCAATATTTTACACAGGCTGATATCACAATGTAACTGGAGCAGTTTAAAAAAACTAACCTTAATGAGACGAAATGACTGGAGGCTTTAAACGGGACTTTGTGCTTCTGTCAATAATCTGAAACGCGGAAACCCACATGCTATAAACCTACGTTCTAAGCGCCAACGAGTTACAAACTACTTCACGCTACGCTCCTACGAGACACATACCTTTCAATTCTGCGGTGAACTACAGTCACGACAATCTGCTACCACCATTACGTTCGTCTTACCAATACTGAAAAAAAAGTGTGCTAACCTGCCAAACGTTGTACTGCACAGTACATATTCACTACCTGTAAATGTTGCCCCAAACTCTGCATCCACTCTCACCTTAATATGACAGATGAAAAACGTCCACTGATGAGTGCCAAAAGGGTGAGTACTTTGTTCAAGGGCACCCGAGAATAAGATGACCTGTCACACATATCTATGGGCAAGATAATTAATAGGTAGGTCAATGGTTTCTTAATTTGAAAAGTTCAATAACCTAATAAGTCAATAACCTGCCGCACAGTTGGTAAGGGCTACTGCGGGGTTGGCCCTACCCCAATTCTCACCTTGGACTGGTTATAAAGATTGTCACAAGTAGTGATGTCACAAGTACTGCTGTGGTAATCTATCAAACTGAAAAAAGCAGTAAATTGCATGACTCAAATACGAAGCCAAATAGATCTTAGCCTTATTTCAATTAAAAAGGTGAAGTTCACCAATTGCGGTCACCCAATAAAAACTATATGTGAACGCTATGAAGATAACGTGGTCACGGTTTGTTAGAGGTTTCACCATCAGTATCAGTCAGTATCTGGAACCACAACAAAAGCAATTGGGAGTGGAGCGCATACAAAATAAACAGAGGCTACGATTATCCAAAAATCCCTGGCCAGCCAATATTAAGCAAGTGCTTCCAATTCAATATATACGGCGATCTATATCAATACCGTTCTCTCTCTACACACCCAAGTTAAGGTAAACTCCCAATGACAGAATCCCGCTCTGCAGTTACACCAATCCATGCTGACAACCCTTCTCGCTGCCCCCCTGTTTAGTGCGTTCTCTGCCGACATCCCCATCTCCTGTATATATCAACAGACAGCGCAATCACATTACCCACATCATAGATATGTTCACCAAACCCAGAGCTTATACCTTTATCTCAAATGAGTACATCTCACTGTTCTTATGTCCTGCATAAAATACCAACACCCTCTTCTTTTGAGTGTATTGACAGCAGCAAAAACGTACTGAAATCACCCTCGAGGTATTCAACCAAATTATAAAGCCGCCCCAACCGGTATGAGCACTTACCATAACTTCTAGAATCGGAAGTCGAGCAACATGGTAGCTTGCACGGGCGTCGGGATAGTACTGAAGCCGCAAGTGCTTCGATACTAAATAGACCTGCCCATCAACGTGATGACGTTCCAGGGTCAAGGGTATAACAAACAACATAGAAAGCGGACTGCTAACAGATTGTGAAATGAAGTGACTGTAGAAAGAAATAATGTCCAAAAATATAATAAGCTCTCATAAAAATAAAAACATATATTAAGAAACAGCGGCCAAAAAATTGAATAACAAAAGCTAGCCGCCTATAACGAACAGCAAAAACCAGATACAGCAGATTTTACCTTGGGTCGACGGCGGCGGTTATATTGGAAAATATAGTTATGCCCAATATAAGTATCCCTCACCGACAGTCGGCTTCCTCCATACCCCATAATATGTGAACCAGAGGAAAGATGCAATCTGATCAATATAAGTAGAATAATAAAGAAATAGCCAAGCCAGATATAAAGTTTACAAACGTGAAAGATAGCTATACGGTCATCAGTGAAAATGAAAACGGGATATTCCATACAGATTTCGCCCAATTTTGTTAAAAAGGTTAACATAAACATAATATGACATATACAGGTATTGACATTAATGTTAAATGACACCCCCCTCTATATTAAAAAAAAGGGGGTGGGAGACCGTTGTTGCTATAAAGTATACAGTTTGATAGTCATAACATCCAAGTCACAAGGATTTGTTACCAATCATAAGGCCAACACGTTCTTAATCATTAAAATTAACAACAAAAACTGAGAGTCATTATAGTCCACTCTGTCTGGTGTATTACCCAATTCAATGGTAGAAATACTGCAGGCAGTAATACAGATTTCAAAAAGTACCAGGATTCCCAAAATACATCCTATGATTCCTCATTTCATGGAATAAGGGCGTACTATGTATTTTTGTTACTCCTTATCCAAGGAAGTATTGCAATTCCCTATCTGTATTATGGCCCATTTGGGTAGCTTTCAAACAACAGATCCACTTAGCCTCCCTTTGCCTGACCTTAAGTTCCTGGTTACCACCCTGACCCCAGGTGGCATGTGATCAATATATTTGGCCTATCATCAAGTGATGTTGAGCAGGGAGCAAGATATTTGATAGCATGTGTGACTCCAGATAGTGTATATCAATTTTGCAAAATGCCATTTCGTTGGGCTTCAGCTGTGGCCATTTTTCAGAGGATGATAGGTGAGGTGTTGTGTGGTCTTCCTGAAGATTTGGTCTACTAGGACGATGTTTTAGCCCATAGCAAGGATGAGGAACAACCATATAGAGAGACTGGACACTATTTTGAATGCCATGCTAAGAAGATGCTTGAGGTTGAGAACAGATAAGTGTGTTTATGTTATCCAAGTAATTGAGTATTTAGGGCATGCGTCTTTTAGCAAAGAAATTTCACAGAGACGTAGTCTAGTGAAGTGTGTTGAAGAAGTACCGGGACCTAATGATTGCTATCAACTACTTGCATTTATAGACTGGTGTCTATCCTAGCCTAAATTTATTCAAAATGTTGCTATGGTTGCTAAACCTCCTCACCACCTTTTGAAGAAGAATGCTACATTTGGGTGGGAGCGGGAACAGGATGGTGCATTGATGAGATTAGGAGTAAACGTCTCAATGCACCAATTCTTCGTCCTTCTGTACCTGGCAAGGGATTGTGTATCACTGTTGATGTGAGTATCATGGGTATTGGCACAGTGCTGACTCAAGGCAAAGGTATTAAGGAATCTACCATTGCCTTTGCATCACAGACACTGAGACCACAGGATCATCAGTATTCCATCATTCATTGTGAGATATTGGCCTGCACTTTGCAATTGAAAGGTTTAAGTCATAAATGTGGAGGACCAAGATTAGAATTAGAACTGATCATAAACCTCTTGTGCCTCTTTTGAATGACTGCAATATGAACACCAACAAACCTAATGCCAGGTTGGTGAGATTGGTCTCAAAGCTATTAGAACATAATTTTGAGGTTGAACATATTGCAGGAGGGAGATGCAAAAATGAAAATTGCTTATCTCAATTACCGAGTAACAAGGAGAATCATATGAACAAGAATACTGGTGATGACTGTAAAGATGTGGACTGTTTTGTTGGTTGTATAGGTTGGGCAGGCAAAGAGTGTGTGAATGAGCAGAGCTGGAGAAAGCTATGGATTCAGATCACATTTTACTGAAGGTTATTGATTTAATCAAAAATGGCTGGCTGTGGGAGAATAATTTGTTGTGTGAGTTGCAGATATACAAAACTTTCAGCCTGAGTTATCTTTGGCAGTTGGGTTTTTTCGGTCAAGATAAATTAATTCTGCCTTATTTGGTAAGACGAAGACCTTTGGAATTGAGGGACGAGGACGATGGATACATTATTGATGGCCTTCCATGGACAGAGAAATGAAAAGATATGTTGGAGGGTGTAGCAATTGCTTGCCTTGCAAAATGATAAATTACTCAAACCTAGAGTTCTGCCTATGACAGTGGTGATCTATCCTGACAGAGTGAATTCCAAACACTTCGTGCACATCAGAAATTTGTAGTGGTGCTAGTGTATTGCGTGTCAAAATGGTTGGAAGTGAAATTTCTATGTGATTATTTTGTAAAAGTGAAATGCCGGCGACAAAAGTGAGAAAAGTACAGTTTAGCTACTGAATTGGAAGAGATGAATGAGAATGAAAATTGTGGTAAAACTGTATAATGGATAGTGGTGCAATTGTAATAGAGTTGTGAAGGATTCTAATGATGTTGGGTCTGATGTGGAAATGAATAATAACAAATGTAGTATTTTAGATTCAACAGATGGCAGAATATTCCATGACAATTGCTGGAAATGGCCCTTTTTGCGGGGTTACCCCAAACTTGTTTGCCTTCTTCCTCCTCTGTTTTTGACTTGGTTTTTGCTAGCTTTATGACTCTGGGCACTTTTTCACTGATGACCAGTGCTAAATTGTGTGTGCTCCGTGTCTAAAATGTAAAGCCATGTGGTTTCTCCATGATTGGCATATTAGATATACTAATACGTCCCTTGTACAGTGCACTACAGGTGCCCAGGGCCTGTAAATCAAATGTTACTAGTGGGCCTATAGCACTGATTGTGCCACCCACATGAGTAGTCCTTCAAACATGTCTCAGGGTTACTACTGCAGAGCCTGTGCGGGCAGTTCTAAACTGCCTTGTAGACCTAGTAAGTTCACCTACTTGCCAGGCCCCAACCTTCCCATTTACTAAATGTAATGCACCTCTATGGTGGGCCCTAGGTAGAACCCATGGGCAGGGGGCAGTGTATTTAAAAGGTAGGACATGTGCGATTGAGTTTTACATATCCTGATAGTAAAAAACTGCTGAATTAGTTTCTCACTACACAAAGCCTATCTCTGCCATAGGTTTGCATTGGAGCTGTCTTGTATCCCTTTACAAGTGTAACTCCATATTGGAAAGACATAGAAAGATTATGTTTGTTGTCTCTGGGCACAATTTATAAACACATCTTTTAGTGAAGTTGACGTTTAACTTGGAGGTCTGAAAAATGCCACTTTTAGAAAGTTGGTATTTTATTACTTTATCCATTCTGTGCCTCTGCCTGTCCCTAGATGTCTGGGTTGGAAGACAGCTAGGTTTTGTGCATTCCCTCTAAACAGTCACACACACAGGGAGCTGATGTGTGACCTGCATATACTGATGGGCCATCACCAGGCTGATGGATCTTCCTAAGCTAGAGTGAGAGGGAGGAGCTGACACTTGCACCAGAATAGGACTGTGCTTGTCCCAACACAAAGAACTGCAGATCCCCTTGCAGTGTGTCTAGAGCCAGGTCTTGGAACGGCAGGGTATTGTATACTAAAAATACCTTTCTTTGAAGTCTCCCTGCATAACCTCCTTCAGTCTGGATTCTGAGTCTTTCCAGGAAATGAACCTCACCCACATGCAGGACTGTGTGAAGTTGCCAATTTGGCTGTTCTTTAACTACAAATAATTTAAAAAAATCTTTGTAATCTTTTTGAAGTGCAAATCTCACAGACAATTTTTTTTAACAACAGCTTAAGTTGCCTTCTGCTACAAATAAAATATCTTACAGGTATTGCTCTGATGAACTGGCACTATTTAACAGCCAACCCTGTACCCTGCTTTTGCCCCACGACAAACTCCAATTCACCCTTCTGCTTCCTCCCCACCCTTCCCCACCCTCATAATTCCCTACCCAGCTTTTCACTCTCCTGGACAGCTTTTACCTAGTAATGATGCAAGGAAGGTTGCAGTCACTCTGTTCTGGCACACAACTTTACTTTGGGCGAAGTTTGTTGGAGCAAGGAATCATTGCCCCCCTACAGAATGGTAAATGTTCCTATATTTGCCCAAATATGCATGTGAAATATATAACTTTGCCTGACCTTATTCATGTCACATTTTATCACACTAATCTACCACAGTAGAAAATCTTGTATCCTCTTTCTACCCAACCATTTTACACTTTCAACCAGAATGCTTGATATCACAGGCACAACAACCTCGTCCTACCTACCAAATCGATTTTTCAAAGTGTGTTTGAATTACTCCCAATCCCTCTACTTGTTGCTACAACAAAAGCTCTGTCTTCCAGGTCCTTCTTTTCTTTCTTCCAGGTCCACTTATGGACTGTTTAATCAATACTTGCCACCGGATTGCCTCCCGTTTCTGATATTCCAAATTACAAAACCAACAGTCCCTTCCTATAACTTGCCATGCTCATACTGTTGCCCATTCCCTTCCTGCCAGACACACTACTGCAAATCCCCTAAGCATGAAACCTGCTTATGTACAATAATACCTCCATGTATTTGGTATGCATCATTGCTAGCTGAGCCACTCCAGCTGGATACCTAGCACTAAAAATATACACAATTTCAATGTGTCTTCCGTTCAATATTGCCAATATTTAATTCTGCTCTTCACATTAGTTAGCAAAATTGACTTTTGCAATAGACCTGTAGGCCTACCTCAGTATGTTTCTATCCACTGGGCAAGTTTCTTGACTTCACTACTTACTGTACCTTCAATATCTCCAGACAGACACCCACATGTGAATACCAATTCCAGGTTATCTGGCTCTCTATTGAAAACAGGACACTTTACAAACTAACTACGCTAGTCTTTTACATTAGCCAACAAAGGTCACTTAGATATCTTATTTAAATCCTCCTACTCCCCACAAGAAACATCTGCTCTCTCTCAGGCACCAGACAACCGGATACTGCAACTCTCTGCATATCAATTAGTGAGAAATGCCTGCCCTACTAATGTTAAATACATAAGAAGCACTTTTTAGAGTCAAAGATGCACAGTGATTGAAGACCACAGTATTGCCACCCCTAAGGCCCCAATCCTCCTCACCATTTTTACCTGGCCCCATCAAACCTGACACGGAGCACAAACTGTATACAATGGAAATTATGCATATATTCCATGTATGAAATGTTAGTGTCTCCACTTATCATCAATTACCTAAATACGGTCTGTCTTTGGGGGCTCATTTAGAGTTTTGTAGAGTGGGAGCATGGATTGCTTTCCCAAACACATGGTTCCCTGAAACTATTTTGAAGCACTGAGTTTACACTGCCTGAGCATAAGCTGGCTCTGCTGACATAAACCCGTCAACAGGCATCCTGTGTCTGTCACAGAGCCACCAGATCATGGAGGAATTCCACCAGTCAGATCCTTATCATGGGCCATGGTTTGGACAGTGGCTATTGAGCCTCAATAACAAGGGTTGAGGTAATTTGAAAATGGGTCAAAGAGTCAAACTCAGTCAAGTAAATCGCCTTCCGCTCTTGGATGGCCAGAGTGAACAGTCACAAGTATCTCAGGAACCTATGGCAGTCACATAGTTGTGGCCCTGACTGGGAAGATGGTGAGACCAGTGTAACAGTTGCCACTAGGAACCAGGTTGAGGCCCCACTTGGTCACACTAGACCCCTTTTCTTGTGGACAGGCTTTTCCACTGATGGGCACTCAAGCTCATCTCCTCTCTCAGCAGACAAGCAAGGCTCTAGGTGCATCAGGGCAGCTCCATGGCTCCTCCAGTAGAAACTACAATCTTCAAGTGATGATCCCTCACTGTTGGGAGTTTGTCTGTCGTGAAGACACATGTCTTGGTTGCACAGCAGTCCTTTTAGTATTCTGTGGTGCACTCACTTCTTTAGTCATACATGACTTTGAACTGGAACAGCGTGAGGTGGTTAGGTCTCAGTTTTACACACAACTTCTAGACAGGGGATGTGGATGTACAGTGTCAAACTATAGTTTGGGGTAATTCTTTCAGGTGTCTTCCTCTGGCTGCTCTCCATAAACAACCTTTTTGAGAGTGATGTTTCTTACAGCAGTTAGCACTGGTGCTGGCTTCACCTTGAAGCAGCCACAGCAGCGGGCCAAAGGGGGTTGGTTTTTTGCCCCTGGTTGTCATCATCGCAACTTAAGCAGTAATCAGGGGCACCTAAATGGGCAGTCCTCAACTTGAAACTTCCTTACCCCACAACTGTGTCTGCCGTGCCACTCCTCACCCCAACCATCCACCAAATGGTAATATTGACAAAGACTTTTCAGCACCTGCTTGCTAACAAAATGCCTCATGACATTTCTGGCTCTCCTTCTAGCTACAGGACTGCAGGTAGTTAATTTCCATTTTCTGGGAGCACCGTCCTTACCCTGCATCTTGTGGTAGGCAACGCTAGTTGCATACAAAATGGATTCCATTGGCCTCTATTACTCTGCTTCCCTAATGATCACCATGCTTATATTACACACACTGCACATATACATGCACTACACAGGATGTCAGTGTACGATTATGAACACACACATAATAATGGAACTTTACACAGGTGAGTCAGTCGGTCTTTATCAACAGGGTCATAAGTATAAAGGTCTGGTCACACTTGATTTCTCCTAGAACAGTATGCTGCCACCACCACATTATGTACAGTGCCTAGGATGAGGGCAGTAGTCCACTGTTGACGACAACAGCAAGATTAATGCACTCATGCAGGTCATAGAAAATGGTCCATGATCCCATATAGTCATGGAAAGGCCCCAACCTCTGTGCCTATGCTTAGAATAGCATAACACAAGGACAAATATAACAGTCAGGACACCAAATATACAGGTGGTGGCCACTGAGGACTTGCCAACCTACCCATATACCAAGAAGGGGATACTCCTTTCCCAACATCCCCATTCAATTTAGAGAGCAGCAAACATAACTTTTTTTCCTACCTTGGACTTTGTAAGCAAATTGGCACAATGCCTCCTATGCACAAGAAGAAAACTTTCAAATTGTCAAAGACATTGTTTGTTTTCTGAAAACGAACTCCCTCTTTGCAGGTTTGTTTTCAGAAACGAAAATGCAGATGGAAGGAAGCATAAAGTATAGCACCTGTTAGGGAAAATCAGTGACTTCAGTGGAGTTGTCGCAGCAGCTCTAATGAAGCAACAGAGACCCCTACCTTAGTGCTGGAAGTTTCTAATAAAAATAGCAGGCGGTACCCAAAAGGGGAGTGGAGGCCAGAGACAGACGGGCCACTACTTGGGATTAAACAATTAGTCAAATAAATTACAGGATGCTTATTAGCAATACTAATGCAAGTCGTGCCTGATGAACATTAAATGTCATTATTTGTACTTAACATTTCACCTCACACTGCTCAGCAAAGGCGCCAGTTTTTGACATTCAAACATATATATATATTGTTTAAGGTATGGATTACATACATTGCAACTATACATTTTCACACAAGGCTGGAACCATTGACTGACGGACAGTGCATTCTTTACACAATTCAGAAGGTGCACAAGTTGGTAAAAACGACACCACCGACAGTGCGTTTCCAAAAAAGAGCTGTTTCCTCTTTAGTGTCTATCAGCCAGATTCATGAAAGACAATTCGGCTCGCAAAGGGCCAGTTTCTGCGAATCTGGCCCTTTGCGAGCGCAATTTTTGCATTTGGGATTCATCATCCCTAATGCAAAATCGCTATTAGCGAAATCGCATATTTGCGAGGAATTGCATTTAAGGAATCTCTATTTGGGATTCATTAAATGCAATTCATTTACCATTTTTAAATTGCGAATTCGCAATTTTTGGTCGCTATTTACCACGAAGTCTGACTTCTTGGTAAATAGCGAAAAAATAGAAAAAAGCACTTTAGTGCATTTTTTTCAATTGCATGTTACACACACACATGTCCTTTGGACATGTGTGTGCGCAACACCTGTGTAAATTTGCATTTCAGGGGTGCTACAGGGTGTCCTTTGGACACCCCTGGCACCCTTGAATTCGCATCCTTCTTTGCGATTAGCTAATTGCTAATCGCAAATAAGGAATAACTCCCCATTCATTCCTATGGGCCTTTAGAATGAATGGGGAGTTATTCCTTATTTGCAATTAGCTAATCGCAAATAAGGAAGCTGTAGGAATCGCAATAAATATTGCGATTCCTACATGAATCCCGTTTTGCGAGTCTGTAATAGCGATTCCTTATGAATCGCTATTAAAGACTCGCAAAACGGGTCTTTGATGAATCTAGCTGTATATTCATGAAACGGCGCGGCTCTAGCTGGGACGGGAACTGCAATGGCTACATCACTTTCCCGTTAATGAAATAAATGTGTCTCTGGGAACGCGTGTTTACTGTAACATTTACATTCGATTCTGAATTCTTCAGCCATTGACCTCTCATCTGTTATCAGCCCTACCTTTCTCCTCTTCTGAAAATCCATTTTTTAATTATTAATTGTGTGTGTGTAGGGTGACGACAGGTCCTGAGAGATCACACCGCAGCCCATCGGTAGCTGTCTAGCGTTCATAAACAAAAAATGGCCGCTGTTTTGCTCAATCCATTTAGAAATTAGTGAGGTCATTAAAAGCTTTTATTCTGATATATAAATTCATAAAAATGGCGCACATTGAATACTGCTGGATGCTTAATCGATAGTAATTCATTTAAGAAATTGTCCTCTATTATAGAGGATACGAACTGCTGGATGTAAATCATGTTCACTGCGGCACACAGGGACGGGATCCATTATAACGCAGCAGGGGTCGGGAAGGAATCACTTCATCTGTTTTTTTTCGAGGTTTCAAAGCCCAGGGATGCTGCGGCTTTTCAAACAGTCGCCATCTGTGTGATGTCTCTGGAAGCCACAGAGCTTTGGTTTCTGCATTGAAAGTGGTAACTAAATCCCTGTGATGTGCATCTGGCCTTCGGATGGATTATTTACACTGGGCATGATCTGCTCAGGGCTCAGCAGGTGTCAGGAGCAGGGAGAAGGAGCCGTGGGGGTAATGCTTAAAAGTTTAGCCTGATACATCGCTTCAGTGTGGAGTAATCCTGGAAGAGTGCCGCACTGCAATGAATCCCCTCTGGCAAAGTGCATTCGGCCTCAGGTATTTTTAATAAAAAAAGTAGCAGGCACTATTTTCAAAAGATGGCTCTAGCCCAACTCAAGTGACTTCAGAGGATGGGATGTTGCTCAAAGTCGGAAAGAAAACCTCAGATGAAATTATTTGGACATTATTTCGAGGAAACACCACTCGGGCACACCGTAAAACCAAACCACAAACTCGAAGTATTAATTGGGAGATTTGAAAGGCCTGCTCGATATACTGTCATATCATTGTGTGCACGGCCATGATCCGTCAATATCCATCAACATCAACTATAGATGCCTTTACCTAAACTAGAGTATGTTCATCTAAACGGATTTATTCAAGTTCCTATTTGCAACTAGTGGGTGGTCACACAACACACCCCAATTTAGTGCTATGAAGGCAGGGCTTTGCATTATTTAGTCAGCAGACGCTATTTTCTGCGCTATGGTGCATCGTGTGAACGCCAAGGTACAACTTTAGTAAATATAGAAGCAAATGTATTATTTTTTAGCGCAACACATTGCATCAACCAAATTTGCTGAGCGGCGTTAGGTGTAGTAAATGTCCTCTTCACTGTTCTTCTCTGGCTAGACTGTACCATGATGTATATGACATCATAGAATGCCAGGGTGCCCCTCTAGCTCACTGTGCCTTTCTATTACTGACTGCGGCAGTTGGTCATCTGAGGCTGAGCTGCAACAGCGAGCTCCTGGTGGGGTTTACTTACCAACTTAACCTGTCTATATAACCTAGAAGGAACTAGCAATAAAGGATCTTAACTAATCAAGTGGACTCTGCAATATTCATTTATTACAACTTGGTGACGTTTTGAAAAGGATGAACCTACGTAGAGCTAAGGAATCAACTTCAAGTAAAGGAACTAAACTAAGGAACTAAAGACTTTGTGAAACTCATACTTAAAACTAAAGGTAACGCCCAGCTGACCCCACCAGTGTCTAATCTCACCTGGACAGCCTGCACCCTGGGCGTACCTCTTTTTGTTTATGTCTGCGTGTATCTGAACAGCCTGCAACCTGCGGCCTATTATACCATATGTGACTGGTCAAAGGCCTCTGCCTGTGTCTTTCCACCGTTTGGAAACCTGTGTTAACTGGAGCGTCTCTCTGCCAAAAATCGACAGTTTCCATACACCTTGGAGGAAGACACCAACTCGTAGGAGAGGTCAGTTCTACTTGTGGGATGCAGTAAAAAGCGTGTTTATTTTTGCTGTCACTTTGGCATTCCTTCGGCGTTCGAGTGAACAATTGTCCTTCTGATTACAGCGCCAGCGCTTTCAGGCATCGTATGACATTCTAGTCAATGATTAGTCTTCAGATGTTTGGCAACTAGTGGGACAACGGACGGAAATTTCATTTTGCAGCAATTTTCTCGTTTGTGAATAATTTTGAGCCCTGACTGTGCCTGTGGCCTCGTATTTATGGGTGAGTCAAAGACAATTTAAAAAGACATTTCTTATCTTTTCGCACTTACTATGCCAGGGCAGTTTAACTGCTGCAGTTCGAACTTTATTCATCTCTCCCACCGCGCGTACATCGCGCGCTACCTGTCTCGCTCCACTCACTGTCTGTGACGTCTGCCTACTGTTCAATCGTCACTATCCACAGCACGTCTTTGCCGCGAACCATCCGGCGGAGGCGTAACAGCGTGCAGTGCGCTGTTCCAGGCTTCTGTTGTAAGCCGTCTTGTGCTGTGAATTTCGTCATGGAGCCCGAGGCATTTTTAAGGAGTTTCTCATTTAGAGTAATAACTACCTTTTGTTTACACTTCTGTGCTGCCGAGTCAATCCGTTTTGACACACGACCTAAATCAATACTAGTCCAGCACTTTGAACAGTTTTCTGTAATCTTTCTCGAGCAAGTGCAGAGCTACGGAGTTGAAGGGACTTTCTTCATGTATTGGATCATTTCCTATTCTCATGGTGAAATTCAACAGCGACTACGGGGACCTCAGTGGCGTCTGCAGGGAGCGGAGTACAAAGACCCCGGGTGAGAGGTCGCTCACCGGAGCTCTTGTCATTTAATAATTTTTGTTATGTTAACTTGTCTCTGCAGGGGTGTATTTAGTGTTTTACAGTCTCAAACTATCTAAGGGAAGTTGTGTGCTGTGTGCATAGTCTATTCTCTTTTCTCTTTTATAGGGTGTTTTAGGACCTTATTGTGTACCCTATGTAGGGCATATTAGGTATATGAATGTCTGTTGTCATTCCTCCACTTTGCTTCTAGGGAGATGTGGTGTCTGTATCCTACTTAGAGGAGGTGGTGTGTTTGTATGCTGGTAGTCCATGCCCCTTGTTTTTTCCCCAGGATTGCTACCTTATTATTATTATTATTATTACGAGTTTTAATATAGCGCCTGGTTACCATTAGGCATCCCCGCGCTCATCCAGAACGAGACATCACCACACTAAGCACAAGGATTAGGCAGGAAACAGAAAGGTTTTTAAAAGTTTACGAAACCGTAAAAAAGCTCGCTTCCGAGCGCAAGTACAGAGGGAGAGAGTTCCACAAGGTGGCCACGTTTATAGAAAATCTTCTTTCGCCGGTTCTTGCCTTCCTCACCCTCATAACCTGGAGCAGATGTTGATGGTCAGAGCGGAGAGAGCGGGAGGCCTTGTAAGATTGGACCATATCCCCAAGAATAGGTGGACCTTTCCCCTGTAGAATTTTATGGGCTACACAAAGTGCCTTGAATTTCACCCTCTCTCTGACGGGAAGCCAATGTAACGCCTTCAGTGCAGGGCGAGCCAACTGACGCCTAGGAAGATCCGTCAGGAGCCTAGCTGCCGCATTCTGCACTTGTTGCAGTTTATTTAGTGTGGATTCCGGGGCACCCAGAAACAGGACATTACTAAAGTCCAGCCGCGAGATGATAAGCCACTGAATGAGTAACCTCCTAGAGGCCGCTGGAAGGAGAGGTAGAATCTTCCGGGCTGAGCGGAGCAGGCCGAAACACACGCCTGAGATCTTTTTCGCGTGTGTTTTAAAGGAAAGGTCCTGCTCGAGCCACACCCCCAGGCTCTTGATCTCCTGCTTGGGGGTGGGTACGGGTCCCAGGCAACTGGGCCTACTGCTGGGAGATAAAGAAGGAGAAGAATTCCCCAGCAGCATCAGTTCCGTCTTGGAGCCGTTGAGCTTGAGAGCTGAGCTACACATCCACGTGAAGATCTTATCCAAGCACGTGTGCAGCCGGTCGGGATGGTGAGCCAACTGTGGGAGACCTACCACCAACTGGGTATCATCAGCATAACTGATGATCTTGATACCCAGAGGCAGTACCACACTCTCCAGAGGGGCCATATAAATGTTAAATAAGGTTGGGCTCAACGATGAGCCCTGTGGCACACCACACTGGAGAGGTACTGAGGATGATTTCTCGTGGCCTTCCCACACCTCAAATGACCGGCCTTTCAAGAAGGAGGCGAACCACTTGAGGGCCATCCCGGAGACCCCCACCCCTGACAGCCGTCGGAGAAGCACCTGATGGTCTACGGTGTCAAAGGCAGCACTGAGGTCCAGGAGGATCACTGCCACCGATCCCCCCGAATCCCAAATGCTCCTTGCATTCTCCACGACTGCCAGCAAGGCAGTATCGGTCCCCTGACCGGGGCGGAAGCCAGTTTGGGAGTTGCCCAGAAGGGAGTTAGACTCCAGGAAGCCCGATAGGCGACTATTCGCCAGCTTCTCCGCCACCTTACTGAGGCCAGGGAGCAGGGAAATAGGCCTAAAGTTGGCAAGGTCGGCCGGGTCCAGGTTAGGCTTCTTCAAAAGAGCCTTCACGACCGCTCCTTTCCAGCGAGGGGGTACCTTGCCATGCATCCTTTGCGAAGTCCCTGTCCTATTGTTTGCCCCAGGATTTTTGTCTTTATCCTGCGGAGTACCCTTTTCTGGGGAAGTTAATGTTTGTGGGTAGTCCATGCCCCGTCGTTTGTCCCAGGGTTATTGTCTTTATCCTGCGGTGTACCGTCTTCTGGGGATGTTGGTATTTGTGGGTAGTCCATGCCCATCTCTTGTCCCAAGGTTATAATCTTTATCCTGCGGTGTACCCTCTTCTGGGGATGTTGGTGTTTGTGGGTAGTCCATGCCCATGGTTGTACCCTTTTCTAGGGATGTTGGTGTTTATGGGTAGTCCATGCCCATAGTAGGTTTATGGGTAGTCCATGCCCATAATATGTCCCAGGGTTTTTATCATTATCCTGCAGTTTACTCTTTTCAGGGCAAGTTGGGTTCTTGCGGGTAGTCCATTCCCCATGTCTATTCCCAGCTTTATTGTCCTGCGTTGTACCCTTTGAGGTTATGTATCAATAGGTAGTCCATGCCCTATTTCCCAGAGAAATTTTGTTTACTCTGCGGTGTACCCTTTTCAGGGGAGGTTGTGTGTTTTTGGATAGTCAACACCCATGCTGTCCTGCAGCGTACCCTTTCAGGGGAGTTTCAGTACCTCTGAGTAGTCCATTCTCCTTATTATGCACTGTCCCCTGTTTTTGGTGGAGATTGTTTGTACACTATGTTTTTGTCTCAGTCTACCTTCTTGCAGCTACTGGCCAGGGTTTCTTTTGGGTAAGATTTTGAGTAGTGTTTTTATCAAACATTTGGTGTCAACATATCTTCATCAAGGGTAGTTTTTTTAAAATGTATTGTCTATGGTGAATTCTTGTCAAAGAGATTTACTCTCTAATGTTACTTTAAGATAGTTCTAACCCATTCTGACTCTCCCAGTCTACTTATGAGTGTCAGCAAATAACTTAACTATCAATCTTAGTTTTGTTTCAAAACCTTACTCTTTCGTTAAGGGAGGGGGATGTGGCATATAATGTCATAATATTGATTCTTTGTTCTTTTCTCAGCTAATGATACCCCATGCTAAAGCATCACTTGTTGTGCACTACTACTTTTGGTTCTTCCTATTTGTGTACTTCCCTGCTGATTGGGGCATTTAAGGTATTGTAGCTGATTATTCCTTTGTTCTGCTATTACTCCATAAAGAGAGAGGATGTGTAGTAAATGTCCTCTTCACTGTTCTTCTCTGGCTAGACTGTACCATGATGTATATGACATCATAGAATGCCAGGGTGCCCCTCTAGCTCACTGTGCCTTTCTATTACTGACTGCGGCAGTTGGTCATCTGAGGCTGAGCTGCCAACAGCGAGCTCCTGGTGGGGTTTACTTACCAACTTAACCTGTCTATATAACCTAGAAGGAACTAGCAATGAAGGATCTTAACTAATCAAGTGGACTCTGCAATATTCATTTATTACATTAGGCAAGGGGGATAACGTAGCGCCGTACCATATTTAATAACAAAAAGCCCTCAACCCCTGTACTGCGGCACAAACAGGCTAGGCTGCCTGGTGCCATGCAGAACCGTTGCGTCATGGCGCAGTGGTGTGTGCGTTCTAGCTAGCATAAGATTTGTACTGGAAGAATTCTCTTCCAGCACAATATCCTATGTCTAGACACATTCTAAAACATTCCATGCACAGTATGTGCTGTAACGTGCAGCACATATGCAGTGTGTGGAATGTTTTGAAAAATGAAAATAATCCTCCTGGTTAGCGCCTGCTTCAAGGAGGCACTATTATTTTCTAATATAAAGGCCAGTCTGGCCGTCTTCGTGGATTGAGCTTTGCATCAAGAAATATAGGTGCTTCAGCTGATCTGCTCAAGTTACTCGTAAGTAACGGCCCCTTGACGCAAAGTGGCATTATGCAATATTTGCGTTGAGGAAAAGGCACCTTGACCAGCAGAAATATCTTTTGCGCTGGAAAGAAAATACCTTTGCAAAAGTTTTTTTCTGGTTTGCACCACTTTGCATGACATCCCCTGATGTAAACACTCAGTACATCTGGACAGAGTCCTAGGTTCAGTAGATCAGGTAGAAATGTTTCCACTTATTGAAATAAATCATTGTAATTACGCTCGGTGCCAGCACCAAAAACTACGGTGTATTTCTCTCTTATTACAGCATTCTTGAGCTTACATCATTTTTGCTTTAAAAACCATGCCACATTTTAACACCAAGTTCAATAGCTACTCCATGCTTGCTTGTTGCATCACGTCCATTTTTTCATTCTTTGCTTTTTACATCATAAGATGTTAGCTATTTGCACTATGGTGTATTTGGATTAATTTTGCTTGTACTATGCACATGACAAGCAAACAATCCAGAACTTGGAGGACAAGACTTGCCTTAAGCACTACAGATATATTGGGAAAGTTCTTAGTGCCCCTTCAGAATGATTAGAATGAGGATAGTGTGGGGGATACAAGAGCTCGGAAAATAACAGTCAGCTGGTGCATATTTTCCAGCCAATGCTATTCTGTTATGTAAAAATAAAGTACTTTAATCTCATAGCAAAATTAAATACTACACAGTTCAATAAGAATGAAATACAGGGGGAGGCAAGATGGCTCCTGATTCGTCGGTCACTTAGCTAGCGTTCCCGGACTCCCCCCTGGTTGGAAATCCACCTCCCATACAGCCCCCACAGCCTTGGAAGGATAACAATTACCTCCTGAGCTTTTCAGGCATGTTTTGGCGTTTCTTGGCGGCTCCCCGATCCTTGACACGGCGGCTCCTCGGTTCTGTCTGGTGCCCTCCTCGGCTTCCGCATTCCCGGCACGCAATGCGGAGCTGCTTCCGGGCTGGAGGCGGAGCTGACCCGACTGGGTTTCCTGGTCCGATGCCTTCGAAGTCTGTATCGGGGAAACCTTGCACCCCAATGGATACGGCTAGAACCACCAAGGGCAGTTTGATACAACAACGGAGTGGTAAAAATGGTACTACAACAATACAGGAGAAACGCTGGAGGAATAAAAACGAGCAGGCGTGCAAAATGAAGACTGCTTTAAGTGCGATATACCCCCTTTTTTCTACCTGGAAGGGGGGGAAATTAGATAAAAGATGCGGTAGGAGGTATTAGTAAACCGGTGAACTTGTCTACGAACCAAGGACAGGTTGAGGGGGACACTGGCTATACTACTACTGACCAATCCAGCAAGTATAAGGGTCAGACTAGTAAAAATGATGACATGCTGGGCTCATGGGAAGCAAAGACCACCTTTTTGTGACCCTTGTCACGGAGGATACCCCCCAAAAAAGTGCACTGGACTTAATAACACCACTGAGGAAGCTCAGAGCAGCATTATAACAAAAAAGGCGCAGACAGACACCTTCCTGAATACGGATGAACCGGGGACGAACCGAGGGGAAAGGATGATCGGCGTTCAGAACATGACTAAGGAAACTGATTCCGGGGATGACTTTTTTTCCCTTTCGGACCCCTCGGATTCATCAGGAGATGAACTTCAGTCAATTCTTAGGTCTTGCTCTAGGGGGCGGCGTCTCCAAGCAGTGGCTCTAATGAGACAGGCAGTCTACATCCAGAGGGTCAGGACCAAGGGACGATACATCAGAAGCTGCTCTACTGACAGTACACAAGAGGTATGAGCATGGCAAGACTGCTACTCATGAGGGGGGTAATGACGCCGTGCTATGGGACTATTCATTTTCTGCTGGGCTAAGTACAGACGGGGGGCTGTAATCAAACACTCAACTGAAAGCAAAGTGGGGAAGCCTGAAGATATTTCACTGGCTGAGATATACAAAATCATTGTGGCACATAGAGAAGAAAACTCGTATGGAGAGTCAACAGACCTAAGGCGCATGTAACAAACTACAGAATTCCATTGGCAAATTGCAAAATCCTGTTCTGCATTTAAAGAAAAGTTAAATGAGGCAGAAGCCCGGATCTCTAATTCGGAAGATGAGCTAGAAGCTCCAAAGGCTGTGACAGAGTCAATACATGTATCAAATGATGACAGACAGTGGAAGCTAACGGATCTTGAAAACCGTCTTCGGCGAAACAATCTGAGAATCCTGGGGATTTCAGAAGACCTGGAAGGTCAGGACCTACGAAATTTCATTGTTGATCTTTTTACTGAAGCCTTCCCTGAGCTTCCACAGTGGGATTGGAACCAGGAGATTAAAAGTGTGCACAGGTTCCCGTTCACACAACGTATGAGATAGGGACAAAATACCTCCAGACCCAGAGTGATCCTAATAAACTTCAACAACTTTTAGGCCCGCCAAGCTTTGCACGAATTGACATGCCCTGATAGAAAGAGGGTGGGAAAGGGGTTGAATTTTTGGGAAACCAGATTTTTGTCACCAGTCGGTTGAAAAACGATGGCAATTGCGACAACTTATCTCTCTATTTCAGGGCAAAGGGGCCCAAGACTTTTTGTTTAACCCTGCCACGTTGAAGGTAATATGCAATGAACATACTTTTTTTCACTTCGGAAGTGCAGGCTACAGAGTATCTACAGTCTATTAAATAGGGCTTTTGTGGATAGGCACATTTTCTATCTTACATATTTTTATCTGGTTTCGTAGGACATTTTGTCTTTCCACCTTTTTTCTCTTCAGGTATCTCTGAATAAGAGCATGTGGTTTATTATGCTTGTAGATATTTAAAGATAGTTGTGTGAGGGGGGCACTGCCGGGTAACGTGAGCTACTCATCACCAGGATCATTGGTCCTAATGTCTCATTTCAGGATGGGTGGAGGCGGAGATGCTTTGGAAGCCCCATGAGGAAGGGGTGGGGAGGAGGGTGGGAGAGTTTTCAGGGGGGCTGGGGGAGCATGGGGGTGCCAGGAGGAGTGCGGGTTTGGGGGTAGGGAACATGCAATCAATTACAAGTGGAAGATAGAGGTACAAAGGTGTGTGAAACTATGTGGCAGGGTCAGTAATGGGAGGGAGTTGGCAGTATACAATGAGGGATAAGATGTTGCCCTCAGGATTGCGTAAATGCTCCTTTAATGTGTGTGGGATAAATAATAATGGGAAACGGCAATGGGTGGCTACTGAATTATGTGTGATTCAACCTGACCTGGTGTGTTTCTGGGAAACCCATATTCAGTGGTGTAAACAGAAGATTCTAAATGAAGTAGGCTATTTGTATTGACCTTCACACAACAGTCTACTACTAGTCGTGGGGTAGCTATCTTGGCTTAACATGGGATCCATGGCACGGGCAGAACACTGGTACATAACCAAGGTTGGTGGGTGGTCATTGAATGTATACTGGGGGCCGTTGTGTTTACCTTGTGCTCAGTTTATGGGTCCAACCTGTATGAGGCACCAGTATAGAAGGGACTCAATTTAGAATTAGCATCATGGCCTACCCCACTGATCTTGGGCGGTGACTTTAGTATCCACATGGGCTGCCAGTCCTTACAGACAGGCTGGAAGAACTATAAGGGTAGGAAACCCAAAGTTTTGAAGGCACTATGTCACCTTCTAGGGGATCAGGTCTTGATTGATGCATGGGCCGTATTACGGGGCAGGACCCTAGTTTTACTTTTTATTCCCACCCCATAATAAATTAGTGTGGTTAGACTATGTTTTCACCTAATCTTCACTACTTCCGGGGGCTAAAATTCAGGTTCACCCAAGGATTACGGCGATTCATGGTCCACTGGTGATGGATATCTTGATTATTAATACATTCTCCTCTCTCAGAGATCTTTCTTGTTTGATCAGAAGCTCCTAACGGACACAACATTCATTAATCACATTAAAAATTTGATTCAGCAATTTTTTTTAAATCAATCGCAATTCGACCTCACATGCTTATGTGTGGGATGCTTTAAATGCAGGATTCATGGGAAAGGTCCTAAACATTGGGCTTCATAAACACAGACAACTGAAGGTTGAGATCCAAGACTTATATGGAAACGTCAATATAGCAGAAGAGAACATTATGCGGGGAATACAGGCAGGTGTTGACATTACCCCATTGCAAACTGAGGTTGCCCATAGTAAACCCAAAATCAATCTACATTGGAGTAAGGAAATAGCCATCAAATACAAGCTGTATAAGGAACAGAGTTAAGAGTTTGGGGAGGCTACTGGGCACTGTCTTGCACAAAGGCTTTGCTCTAAGGAAGTGGCGCAGAGGATTAAGGGCCAAGATGTACCAAGCTTTTTACCGGGGTCACAAACCCATTTGTGAATGGTAAAAAGCCTTTTAGGATGTATCATCCCAAAAGGCATTCGCAAAATAGGGAATAACAATTTTTGCAATTACCTAAAACTTGTGAATGCCTTCCCGTTCATTCCTATGGGCCTCTAGGCCCATAAGAATGAATGGGAATCGAAAATTGCAATTCGCTATTAAGGAATATGTGGGAATCGCTATTTATTTGACAAAATCTACATACATTGCATTTTGCGATTCTATAATAGCGAATCGGTAAAATTCGCTATTATAGAATCACAAAATGCAATGTTGATACATCTGGCCCTAAGACCTTGAAAGACACACAGGGTGAGAAACTAGATACCCCTCTGAGATCTTGAATGGCTTTCATTCCTTTTTTAGGACTTATATACAGAAGATAACTGTAGGGGGCAGACAGATGAGGCTCTCCTCCAGGGTATAAACAGTGAACGACTGGGCCGGGATACAGCAGCCATTCTGGACACCCCTATCACTATGGAGGAGCTCGAGGAGGGAATAAATAATTTATCCAGTGGAAAGGCAGCCAGCCCAGATAAGCTTCCCCTGGAGGTCTATAGAACCTTCATCCAGGAATTAAAAATTGATATACTGCAGCAAGCGCAATGTGGGGTTGTACCTCCATCCTGGGAGGAGGCAAATATTAGTGTTTTAAAAAAAAGGATAAGCCCGCAGACCACCCTGGGTCTTATTGACCTATTTCCTTGGTGAATTGTGACTGTAAGATTTACACCAAAATCTTGGCCTCCCATTTGCCTATGGTTATTACTCCACTAGTGTCGATACGACAGCCTGGGTTTATACCTACCAGGGGCACAGTCACCCATATTAACAGGGTGGTGACCCTGTTTGACAAAGCCAGCGTGCAGGGTACCACGCTTGGCTTGGTACTGTTAGATGCTGAAAAAGAGTTTGACTGTGTCTCCTGGGATTCTTTATGGGTGGGATTACGTAATTTGGGGGTTTGGTCCTGGCTTTTTTAAAGCTATTCAAGTTATATATAAGACCCCCAAGGCTACAATCTGTATAATCGGCCAAGAGTCTGAACCAGTGCATATATCGAGAGGTACAAGGCAGGGTTGTCCATGCTCCCCACTGCTATTTGCATTTATATATAAACCCCTTTTTAACTTTGCTGGAGGGGAGCTCGGGAATCAAACCCTTGGTTTGTGGACAAGAGCAGCTCCGAGTGTTGGCCTATGCTGACGATATAGAGGTTGTAACATCTGACCCAGCTGCAGCTGTAGTCGAGATAGAAAAAACTTGGGCATAGGTTTGGGTCTGTGTCTAGCTACAAACTTAATACATGTAAAACACAGATTATCTGCACAAACCAAGCTTGTAGTGGGGACCCTAGACTGACCAATGAGGTGACCTATCTGTAGTCTAAGCTACTATTACTTAAATACGCATAGGTCAAAGGAACAGCAAAAATAATAAATAAGTCCTAACTGCGCAGTATATGACAAGGCACAAGGTTGAAGTGATCTCACATTTATTAACGGCATGAATGGAGTGTCAGTTATTAACAGGGTGTAGTTCCGGTGCTCACACAAATCAGTGAAAGTGCATGAAGTGTGGGTTTGGTGACATTTAAAAATACATCACATTGAAAACATTAATCAAAACTCCAATTAATTCAATGTAATGAGGAAGCTTGGGTTGTAGATAGAAGTCAACGGCGTTTCGATCACATTTGTTAGAGATCATCATCAGGACAACAAGAGTGTGAGCAAGTGGAATCTACAGGGGGAAAAACATGGTATTAACCATTGGTCCCAGTAATAATACACAATAAATGAGAGGTAAGGAAGGCCAAGGGATGGACCTCCTTGAATCGAGAATTTAGTGAGAACATGATAAGCAATAGATTGTACCGAAGAGACTTGTACATTGAACGATAAATTAATTAATCTAACAATATGCCACATTAGTGTACAGCTAAGATAGTAAGGATAGCCAGGAATTAGGGCTCCCTGCACAGGGGAATGGCCAACAGTGACAGTAATAATAGAAATAAACACTTGTCAGAAGGCAAATACAATGAAAAAGGCCATAGGAAGACAGTGACTGAAATAGGTTACTGAGTGTGAGCACTCATGATTTGGTGCACACCAGGGGCGACGTGCACTAGTGCAAGCTGTAGGAAATTTTTTCCGGGTGAGGGGTGGGCCAAGGTGCCTGGGAAGACACAAGGAATAATAAGCTGGGAAAAACCACTTAGGCTGGGGAGACGAGGGGGGTAATAGTGAGACCGAACAGTCAGGATGTGCTGCTGAAAATATGGATCATTAATGAAGGACTTACAGAGGGCACGCTGGGTCGGTGGGTAGAGCGTTGGAGAGGACGGTGTGTTTCCTTACCGGGGGCACCGATAATACAGTGTTGCTGTGGAAAAAGGAGAGGATTAGCCAATTGAACTACGGGGTTGCTAAGTCAGTGAGTCTACGGCGCATTTCGGAGTGAACTTACTGGGAACGCGCCAGGATCGGCAAGAGGAGCGAAGGAGGAGACGAAGATCTTCTTCACCACTGGGGACGGGATTCCTGTTACACTGCGGAAAGAGAAGGGGATTAGCCGGTGGACTCCAGGGGTAGAGGAGGAGCTGTGGTGCTACGGAGGAAGACTTACTTAGGGTCTGTGGAAATGACTTCAGGAGATGCGTGGCATAAGTCCAATCACGTCCTCTTTAGAGTATTTAAAAGCGGATATAATACCACTAGGCCTCCAGGTTCGCAACACCCCAGCGATCTTCATACAGGACCCCAAATTCAAAAACGGCTTTGCACATATTGGCACAACGTGCTCAAGCCACTGGAAGGTCTTAGGAATTGACACAGCGCTTGAAAATAGCAAAAAGAAATTGGAAGAAATATTAGAACTGGAGAAGACAATACTAGAATTAGACAGTTTAGCTGACACAAAATCTGTACTTGAAAAACTAGACAGAACCATTTCTGATTTCCACAAATTTGAACATCACAAAAAAGCTACCAAAGTGACAAAGGATATAAAAAAACTATAAAAAGAGAAAACATACCCATACCTTCTGGACAACTACTTCACTAACCCCCAAGCGCACAAAGACAACCAGCAGGCACCTGGGGTAGATTCAAAAATAGACAACCAGTGTCTTTTTCCGATTCCTCTGCAGACTCAGATTCATCTGACCCTGGAGCAGGCGCTAGTACCTCTTCCAACACGCCCCTTTTTTTAGGCAGAGGCCAGCCATTTCAAACAGAGAGAGTCAGGGTGAAGCAGTGATACAACTTTTCACTGGGCGAACGCCAAACGAGGCGCATTTCTATCAATGGGGTCACCAGTATTAAATACTATGTCTTTAGATAAACCAACCTTCACCCTAGAACAAACGCCCATCTTCAACCTGTCAGATCATCAATTGGCCTCCACTGAGATCTCCCTATTAAGTAGAGGACTTTCATATGTTTTGACTGAGAAGCCTGACTGGTTGATGATTCAGACTGAAATTTTCCAAAATTTTATGAAAATAAGATTCAAATAATTTTTTCTGAATAGAGAGACTGTACCCAATACTGACACTACAGGACTACGTCCTACGTCAACTTTCAACCCTCCTACCGGGTCTCTACTTCCTGAGGTAGTCGCTTTTGAAAACCTAGTCCTGAAGGACCTATATAAACTGCGTAAAGAAGACAATTTCCTTCCTTATAACATAAGCCTGGATGAGAGGAAGAGTCTAACCAAACTCAAGAATATGGAACAAATAATCATAAAACCATGTGGCAAAGGAGGCAGTATTGTCATCCAAAATAAAACCTCCTATGACAGTGAGATCCTTCTCCAACTAAGCAATACCACACACTATGAACTTCTGTCACACAACCCCCTCCCAGAAATCATGGGCCAGATGCATCAAGCATCCATTTTGCGATTCCTTATTAGCGAAAAATAAGGAATCGCTAATAAGGAATAGCAAAATGGAATGCATCAAGCAATCACTACAAAAATAGCTATTCCTCGCAATTAATGAATACCTCCCCATTCATTCCTATGGGCCCAGAGGCCCATAGGAATGAATGGGAAGACAATCTCAATGCAATTCGCAAATTGAGATTGCGAGTTCAAGGGTACAGGGGTGTCCAAAGGACACCCTGTTGCACCCCTGATTTCGATCTGTGCACATATGTTGCGCACACACATGCCCTTAGGGCATGTGTGTGCGCAACATGAAACTTTAAAATATGCACAAAAGTACATTTTCCTAAGTTTTTGCAAATTACCACGAAGTTGTACTTCGTGGTAATTTGCGTGCCCTATTAGCGAATTCGCTATTTTTGAAACTTTCATGCATTGCATTTAAGGAATCTCAATTTGAGATTCCTTAAATGCAAACAATCGCAATTTAGCGAATTCTCTATTAGCGATTTTTGCATTTGGGATGATGCATCCCAAATGCAAAAATACCGGTCGCAAAGGGGCAGATTCTGAGAATCTGCCCCTTTGCGACCAGTTTTTAGCTTGATGCATCTGGCCCCAAAAGCCTTATCTTAACCATTACTAAAGAAGCTGAAGATCTGGGCTTCATTATTCACAATGAATTCATTTTCCTCAATAACAAAAACCCACGCACCCCTGTATTGTATACATTACCGAAGATTCATAAAGACCTGGAAAATCTCCCAGGCAGACCTATTTTTTCAGGATGTGGCTCGATCCTAGAGCCTTTAGGCAGATAAAAATTGTAAATTGATACTTGTATAGCGCACTACTCACCCGCAAGGGTCTCAAGGCGCTTGTACGAATACCGCTGTGGAACCCATCCTGGCTTTCCCTGTGAGGTGTCCACTCCTGTGCACCCCCAAGGTGGAGGCCAGGCATCCTTAGCGTTGTGGGGGCCGTTGTGGAGATTAAGCAAGCTATTGCCCAGAGTTGCAGAGCGGGACTCCATGATTGGAATAGGCACCGAGGCGAGAATTATCAGGTCCGTGGAATTTTTGAGCTCAAGACCCGCCGAGGTGGGGAATTGAACCCTGGTCCCGGGCTAGACCTCTGCATCAGGGTCTGCCGCTCTAACCATTGAGCCACACTTCTCCACTGATTTATCTGGTTTATCTGTGATCTGGTGCAAGATACCATAGCCTACGTTAACGACACCACACATATTATCGATCGGGCTGAACAAAAGCGATTTGATCCCACATGCGAGCTATTAGTGACTCTCGATATAGAATCATTATACACAAACATCCCGCAGGACAAAGGCATTGCAGTTATCAGAAACCATTTGAACAACCATCCCAGCCGACACCAAGTACCCACTGAGTATTTCATTTCACTACTTGAGCTAGCCCTTACCAAAAACGATTTCTTGTTCATTGAAAAATACCACAATCAAAGCAAAGGGACTTCTATGGGTGCAATTTTCGACCCAAACGTTACTATTCTCTTTGTTGATCACATAGAAAAAAACATTGTCCTCAACCCAGTCAATCCTACCGAGACAAGATCAGAAGCTGGCATCAGTATATTGACAATGTGTTCATGATATGGCAAGACAACACGATTGAATTACAAAACTTCTGCACATGGATTAATAATTGCCAACCTGACCTCAAATTTACCTATGACTTTAGCAGTAATCAGATAGACTACTTGGATGTGACAGTCAAACCTGATGGTGAGGGGGTGAGTATACTACACTATATAGAAAACCCACTGAATGCAATATGCTGCTCCATTACAAGAGCGCCCATCGACGAGCCCTTAGAGACGAACTTCCATATGGCTAATTTTTAAGGATACACAGAAATTGCAAACGTAAGGAAGACTTCTTTATGGAAGCAGAGGCCTTATGTAACAAACACAGGAGCAGAGGCTACCTCAAACGCCTGGTAAAACGCTCCATGAAAAGGGCTTGGTACTCACACAGAGACACCCTACTAGAGCCCAAGCCTAAGAAAACCATGTCACGCATTGCATGCGTCACTACATTCTGCCCTGCGAGCAATAAAATAATGAAAATGATAAAAAAAACATTGGTCCATTATCACCTCTATCAATATCACTAATGAGGCACCTCAGTTCTCGTTCAAACGTGGATGCAACATCAAAGACCACCTGGTACGGGCACAAAAATCCTTGCGCTTCTCTATCACGATACAATCAAGCTTAGGTCTCCCACCAGTAGTGGGCCACTTTAAATGAGAGAATTGCGTAGCCTGTCCACCCACCAAAAATACCAAGGTCTTGCCACTGTTTCGCACAAACTAAATTTCTTCTCCAATTTTAAGTCTGAGAATGTGATTTACTGTATCCTTTGCCCATGTGATTTAATCTATGTTGGACAAACCACTCAAAAAATAAAAACACTAATCAGCCAACATAAGATCAGAATACTCTGCAGAGTCACCACGGCTCCTATTGTGGAGCACTTCATTGAGAAAGGACATTCTAAATCAGACCTTCGCTGGCAAGTGATTGACATAGTACGTCCTAACAGCAGAGGCGGTGATCAACAAGCCATCCTCAACAAATTGGAATGCAAATGGATTTTTATATGCAGATCTATTGAAAATGAACTTAACACCCTCAAAGAGTGGAATATGATTCTGTAATCTCTCATTATTTCCATAAGTTTCCACTGGAACTGTATATATGTTAGTATCTCTGTACACTGTAAATATGTTTATTAATTATTCGTGGGCCTCACTATTCTTTTTATTATTTTGTATGCACCACTCTTGCATAACTCTAGAAGGCCTCTTGCCTTGGTTTTTAATTTCCCTCTATACCAGTGAGCTCTCCCTTCACCTACTCCAACAAGGTTCAGAAATTACTCTTAGCATCGAGAGGATCTCTCCCTCGCCAAGCTGGCCACCTCTCAGGCCGCACGCCCACCACGAATGCACGATTCACAGCTCGTTCCAGTGTCTCAGCTAATCAGATGCATCCGGTGCACCTCCACTCCAGGAAGTGCTCATACACAGCTTACTTCTGGGACTAAAAAGGACGTGATTGGACTTATGCCACACACCTCCTGAAGTCAGTTCCACAGACCCTAAGTAAGTCTTTTTTCTGTTGCACCACCACTCCCCCTTTAGCCCTGGAGTCCCACCGGCTATCCCTCTTCTCTTTCAGCAGTGCAACAGGAATCCCGGCCCCAGTGGTGAGGAAGATCTTCATCTCCTCCTTCGCTCATCTCACCGATCCCGGCGTGCCCCCAGTAAGTTCACTCCATAATGCGCCGTAGCCTCACTCACTTAGTTACCCCATAGTTCAATTGGCTAATCCTCTGTTTTTTCCACAGCAACACCGTATTATCTTTGCCCCGGTAATGAAACAAGCCATCCTCTCCATCGCTCTACCCGCCGACCCGGCATGCCCCCTGTAAGTCCTTCATTAATTAGCCGTATTTTCACCAGCACTTCCTGACTGTTCGATTTCACTATAACCCCCTCCTCTCCCCCAACCTAAGTGTTTTTCCCAGCTTATTCCTTCCTTGTGTCTTCCCAGGCACGTTGACCAGCTCACCATGAATTTTTTTTCCTACAACTTGCACTAGTGCACGTCGCCCCTTGCGTGCACCAAATCACGCGCGCTCCCACGCAGTAACCTGTTTCAGGCACTCTCTTCCTATGGCCTTTTTCGTTTTACTCGCCTCCTGACAAGAGTTTATTTCTATTATTATTGTCACTGTTGGCCATTCGCCTGTGCAGGAGCCCTAATTACTGGCTATCCTTGTTATCTTAGCTGTACACTAATGTGGCGTACTGTTAGATTAATTAATTTATTGTTCAATGTACAAGTCTCTTTGGTACAATCTGTTGCTTATAATGTTCTCACTAAATTCTCGGTTCAAGGAGGTCTATCCCTTGGCCCTCCTTACCTCTCATTTATTGTGTATTATTACTGGGACCAATGGTTGATACCATCTTTTTTCCCCCTGTAGATTCCACTTGTTCACACTCTTGTTGTCTTGATGATGATCTCTAACAAATGAGATCGAAACGCCGTCGACTTCTGTCTACAACCAAAACTCCCTCGTTACATTGAATTAATTGGAGTTTTGTTTAATGTTATCAATGTGATGTATTTTTAAATTTCACCAACCCCTCACTTCAGGCACCTTCACTAATTTGTGTAAGCACAGGAACTATAGCCTTTTAATAAGTGACACTCCATTTATGCCGTTAATAAATGTGAGATCACTTCAACCTTGTGTCTCGTCATATACTGAGCAGCGAGGACTTATTTTTTATTTTTGCTGTTCCTTTGACCTATGCGTATTTAAGTAATTGTAGCCTAGGCTACCCGAGAACCTAAGTGGCCTCCTTCGTACCATTGTTATCTCTACTAGATAGATTACCCCTGGTCTGACTATTGGGGTCCTCTTGTTTTTGTTAAATAGTGAGGTGACATATCTGGGCATTAGAATTAAGACATGCTTAACAGAACTAGTGGAGGTTATTTGGGGTTCTTTTCTCACTAGTGTTTAACAAAAATTAGAGAAAGTTGAGTGTCTTCATCTTTCACTGGTGGGAAGTTGCAAAGTCTTAAAGATGATTATCTCACCCAAAGTCCTTTACTATTTTAGATCTGTACCACTAGAGCTTACTTGGGGGTAGTTACAACAGCTTCAATCACACTGTGTCAGGTTTCTATGGGCCCATGGAACCGTGCAGAGCAAAAAGCTTTATGACATCACCCCGGGAGAAAGGTGGCTGGGCTGTACCGGACTTTACACTTTATTACTAAGCCTGTATATTTCAAAATATCCAGATAATATTAATAGTAGAGGAGGTCGGAAACCTTGCAGAGACTCCATCTATACATGTTACGGCTCTAACTTCCTTTCCTCCCCTTGTCCCCCTCTTATATCCGTCCCCTTCACCCTCTTGTCCCTTCTCAGCTCCCGTCCCCTCTCTGTCCGTCATTTGCATACATTACGTCAATGGCTGTTCTTAGCCATATGACAGTTGAAGGAACGGTTGAAGTGACAGTTGCAGCTGTCATTTGATTGAGCTGGTGATCGGGCCCTCCACCCGGTGTGTCGAGTTACTTATAATAAAGAGACATCTTAAAGAAACACCTGGTGTCATCTTTACAAAATTGGCGACGAGGACGGCACGCCGGTGAACCCACCACATAAGAATTTCTAAGAATTCTTCTTGAAGCGCTTTGTGTTTTTCACACGAAGAATACGAGTTGAGGAAAAGGAGGAGCCTTCGTAATTCCAGAAATATTGAAATTTGAGTGAGTTACTTATGAAGTCCCTTGAACATTAAGCTAATTGAATGTAACCAGGAAAGTACAGTATTAACTTTGGGCGTTCTCGCTATTTGAAATTTGAAGGAAAGTAAGACCCAAGTGGACTGCACTGGAACCTAATTGAGTTCAAGAGGTGAATTTGAGGATATATGAGCGGAGCGGAGGACAAGTGTCATCTGGTTCTGCATTTTTGAAGTTGATGTGAATCGGCGATCTATTAACTTTGGGCGTTCTCGCTATTTGAAATTTGAAGGAAAGTAAGACCCAAGTGGACTGCGCTGGAACCTAATTGAGTTCAGGAGGTGAATTTGAGAATATATGAGCGGAGCGGAGGACAAGTGTTATCTGGTTCTGCATTTTTGAAGTTGATGTGAATCGGCGATCTGACAATTTCCGAGGTGTAAATCTCTTCAGATCCCTGTTGATCTTTAAGCAAGCGTTGTAACGCACTGCCATCTAGTGGCCCTTGTTAATTGTTAAACCTCTCTTAAATCATCAGTTATTGAGGTAAGACTTTTGACAACTGAATTAAATAAATTTGAAACGAAGGAGCGAGAGCATAACAGTGTTAAGAAGACTAAGCAATTCTGTAAAAAAAGGGTTTAAAAGTTATACAGTGACATTATATTCTGAGTTGCTAACTGGAAGCGTGAACAGGAGCGCTGAAGTTTAATTTGAAGTCTCTTACGCATCGAAATCTAAACCCGTAACTTGCTAGTCAGTGTTTGACATATATAATGCACTGAAGCCTGACGATCTGTTTGAAGAAGCATACAAAGTAAGCGGCATAAAGTACCGTCTAGTGTCTTTGGATAATCATTTCAGAAGTGAAAAACACTAAGTTGAAAAGAAAACGCATTGACACTTACTTTGCCGCTTAACTGTGTGAGGTAGTACATGAAGAGAGCTTTGTGAGGAAAGTGTTAACTGCGCACCAGCACGTGTGACGTCATCGCGCAGGGCGCCATCTTGAGTACTTGAGTTATTTGGAAAGGAAAAGAAACACGCGCAGAATCTTTAGCGTGCAACGGGCTTTACTGAAAACCAACAGAGGAAGTTACCGAGAATAAAGTCTGTATCCTTTTATGAGTAAACACTTATAACTGTGTATTGTGTGCGATGGAATTTCGAAATTAATAAGGGAAGCGACATTCGCCTTTAGTTGCATATCCTTCCTGTTAAAAGCTGAATGTACATCTTCATGTGAGAAAAACAGAGCAATAATAAAACGTGCACCCAAGGTTTTCCCTGCACGAGAGAAACTGTAGTCGCTCAGGCTTCGGTGGAAGTTTTTGTTTTTGGAATATAGTAGACTCTAACAGTAAGTAACAGACATACAGTGGTAAATAGGGCGAAATTTATAAAACAAATAAAATGAATGTAAACAAAATGTACAATTTACCGCCACCAGAATTGTTTATGGAAGAGGAAGGTACAAATAAAGTAGGGTGGAGTGAGTGGAAAGAGTACTTCGAGAATTATATATCCATAGTCGATGAAGAGATAGAACCGTTGAATCCTGAGGAAAAAGCTGAAATATTACTGCTCAGTTTAGGTGCTGGTGGACGTGAAATGTATTATAAAATAGAAAAGGGAATCTACAAGGGAACTGACCGAAACATATTGGAGAACATCATGAATGTTCTTGATGAACATTATGAGCAAGTGGCATTGGTTGAAGCACAAAGGTATGAAAAGTTCATAGATGTAAAGGTTCACAAAGAGAAGGACTACAAGTGTACAATAAACCCAAAGTGTGCCATCATAGTGGGGGGGGTAAAAATTGAAATCATAGCAGATTCTGGGTCACACTATACTGTTATTAGCACGAGTATGTGGAGTAAAAAATTTGCTAAAATACATGGGAACGATTTAAAAGTGGCCAACGTATCCCTGAAATCGTACACGGGGGAAGACATTAAATTAATAGGGTACAAAGTGCTGGATTTATGCTACAAGGAGAGAAGCACTAAGAGTGCTATATACATTTCAGATAACGAACTATCCGTGCTTGGGTGGAATGATCAAAGGAAATTGAGAATATCTCTGAATCACAAATGGAATGAACACCAAAATGAACTGGCACTTAGCAAAAGCATACAATTGACGAAGTATGGATTGGGGAATGCAAGACCGCCACCATCAAAAAACGTGGTTGTCAAGGAGGGAGCTGCTAGGAGGAAGATATGGAAAAAAGAAGCAGCTGAGGACAAAGTCTATAAGAAACAAGAGGCTTACCATGTATTGAGGGATGAGAGGAATTCTAGCAAGGGGTGCGAGAGAAAAGACAGTGAAGGAAAAATTGGAAAAAAAGGTAATTGTGAGAAAGTAAGAATACAATATGTTACACAACCCAAAAATGCAGAGTTAGTAAGAAAATATGAGAGTAACCTCTTCAATTTCTGGGCGGTTCGGCAAAGAACTGCATTCGCAGGACTCGAGACTGACACAAGAGATGAGTATATGGATTGTATGGCAAAGGAAAGGGAAGATGGTTTGAGTTTCGTTGACTTGAAGCCTAGTCACAAAGCAAATTATTCTAAATGGTTAAATTGTGATATGCTGATGAGTAAGAGGAGGGAAGCACAAGAACTCTTCCAATGTTCTCAAAATAAAGTTACATCAGGGAAGAAGAATGTGCTCGATGAATACCAAAGGAAACATGAGTCATGCAGTCCAGTAGAACCAACGGAGTTTTCCCGCGGAAGTCATTTGAGGGAACTGGAGGACGGACTGTTCACGGCTGAGGCTAGTACTAATGTAGCAGAACGGTTTGAAGTGAAAAATAATAGTGGCTTTGAAAACGTTCAATACCAAGTAAATGAAGCAAGAAGTAGGTCAAGACCTGACACTGAAGAGGACATTGGAATGGTGACCGGTTGCATTAAAGGGCATAGACGCAATGTTGTGGATAAGGAAATAGCCCACATATCAATGCAATACTTACACCGTGACAACCCCCAAGGTGCTCACTGGGTGCGTAATGGCGTTACAGGAGAGGATGTGTCCCGTGGATCAAAGGTCTCAGCAACATCCACTAGTGAATGTCGTTCATCCAAGATGGAGGATGGACTGGTCACTGCTCTGACCCTTGCGGAACGAATGAACCTCTTATTCCACAATACCACCAGTGATTCCAGTACTGATAATAACTAGGGGTTTATTTAGGCTCCGCTAAAGTCGACTTTTGAATTAGAATACTCTTTTATTTGTACATGGGCCTTTCCATGGTCAGATTGTTTGTTATTTTTAGTCTATAAGATTATACAGTTGTTGTTTCATCTGTTTTCCTCCTTTCCCTTAGGAAGGAGATGTGTTACGGCTCTAACTTCCTTTCCTCCCCTTGTCCCCCTCTTATATCCGTCCCCTTCACCCTCTTGTCCCTTCTCAGCTCCCGTCCCCTCTCTGTCCGTCATTTGCATACATTACGTCAATGGCTGTTCTTAGCCATATGACAGTTGAAGGAACGGTTGAAGTGACAGTTGCAGCTGTCATTTGATTGAGCTGGTGATCGGGCCCTCCACCCGGTGTGTCGAGTTACTTATAATAAAGAGACATCTTAAAGAAACACCTGGTGTCATCTTTACAATACATCGGGTGTTGTTGGGGGTGGAGGCCAAAAACTGCTTGTTTAAGATGTTGGAGTTTGGCTATTACAAAAAGATCAGTTTTAAAGTTATAGCAACTTATTTTAAGGTGTGGAAGGTAGTACGGAGAAGGTTACAGATTTAGGGGGTTTGTCATTACACACCTATAGCCGTATTAACTCTAATGCCTGCTGTCTTTTTTAATAAGATAGCAGACAGGTGGAAAAGCAAAGGGATTTTATATATAGGTGATTGTATGAGGATGGGACCTTCTCCCCTTAGTAATATTGGCTGACAAATATAAGCTCCCTAAAACCGATTTTTTTAAATTTCGACAGATACGTGACTTTTTACGTAAAAATTCGAGGGTCATAGAACCGAACCCGCTAGTTGACGCCATTAGACGTAAAGATAGGATTGGGGTGTTATAAAACTACCTGTTAGACATGCAGAAGGACGATTAAGAGGCTCAAAATTTGAAATGAGGAAACCAATTAGGGTGTCAAGGTGTGTGTGTGGAGCAATCAGTTGATATGGGTGGGAGAATTTTAGTTTCTGCTAATTTAAAGACACAGCACGCTAAAATCCTGTTTAATCTGTATCATACCCCTGCTAAAATGCTGAAATCGGGAGGAGCTAATGACGGGAAGTGTTTCCCCTGTGGTGCAGAGTCGGCTGATATTGTACATATCTTATATATGTGTGGGCAATTAACTCAATTAGTGGGGCATATGTTTCTGGGCATAGGAGAAGGTACGACTGAGGGACAGCCAGCCTATGAATTTCTCTATTTGATTTTCATTGCTGTGGCCATGGCGCGGCTTTGTATAGCCTCTATGTGGTTGCAGAAGGAAAGCCCAACCTTGAAGATATGGGGTGCCAGATTTTATGTTATTTTTAATTTGTAATATAGTCTCTACCCTCCAAAGGGTCACTTAAACGTAAACTGGGTTCACAGATAAGGGGCCCCATGATTGAATATATGAAAGAATAGTATGAAGATAATTATGTATTAATTATGCTGAGAAGGTATTCGCGCGCTGCATCGCGCTTTGCGCCTCACTGTGCCTCGCTACTATTTTAATTAACCTGGTATCTATTTGAGTTCATTTTTGTTGCATTTTCCCCTGGTTTTAACAGGACTTATTCTACCCCCCCTTACCTGCACTTTAATCGGCTCCTCACCGCTGTTTAGGCGGGTCCGGTTCCTGGGGTGGGATTCTCTTTGGGCGCCATCTTGGAGTGGTGTGCACTCTTTGGGCGCCATCTTGGAGTGGTGTTCACTCTTTGGGCGCCATCTCGGAGTGGTGTTCACTCTTTGGGCGCCATCTTGGAGTGGTGTTCACTCTTTGGGCGCCATCTTGGAGTGGTGTTCACTCTCCGGGGCTGTCACTGATGAGCGTTCTGGCGCTCCAGCTGAGTGGAGGGACACCTATTTAAGGCGACCTGCCCTGTGGTCTTCCCTGAGAAGGTATTCGCGCGCTGCATCGCGCTTTGCGCCTCACTGTGCCTCACTACTATTTTAATTAACCTGGTATCTATTTGAGTTCATTTTTGTTGCATTTTCCCCTGGTTTTAACGGGACTTATTCTACCCCCCCTTACCTGCACTTTAATCGGCTCCTCACCGCTGTTTAGGCGGGTCCGGTTCCTGGGGTGGGATTCTCTTTGGGCGCCATCTTGGAGTGGTGTGCACTCTTTGGGCGCCATCTTGGAGTGGTGTTCACTCTTTGGGCGCCATCTTGGAGTGGTGTTCACTCTTTGGGCGCCATCTTGGAGTGGTGTTCACTCTTTGGGCGCCATCTTGGAGTGGTGTTCACTCTCCGGGGCTGTCACTGATGAGCGTTCTGGCGCTCCAGCTGAGTGGAGGGACACCTATTTAAGGCGACCTGCCCTGTGGTCTTCCCTGAGAAGGTATTCGCGCGCTGCATCGCGCTTTGCGCCTCACTGTGCCTCACTACTATTTTAATTAACCTGGTATCTATTTGAGTTCATTTTTGTTGCATTTTCCCCTGGTTTTAACGGGACTTATTCTACCCCCCCTTACCTGCACTTTAATCGGCTCCTCACCGCTGTTTAGGCGGGTCCGGTTCCTGGGGTGGGATTCTCTTTGGACGCCATCTTGGAGTGGTGTGCACTCTTTGGGCGCCATCTTGGAGTGGTGTTCACTCTTTGGGCGCCATCTTGGAGTGGTGTTCACTCTTTGGGCGCCATCTTGGAGTGGTGTTCACTCTTTGGGCGCCATCTTGGAGTGGTGTTCACTCTCTGGGGCTGTCACTGATGAGCGTTCTAGCGCTCCAGCTGAGTGGAGGGACGCCTATTTAAGGCGACCTGCCCTGTGGTCTTCCCTGGGGGACATTTCGGCCACGGGGAAATCTGACCTGGGGGCTCTCTCCCGAGCACAGGTCCGCCGCAGCACCAGCGCTGCTCTACCGCCACCCACATCGGGTTCCCTTGACCACAGGAGACCACAGAAGACCAGGGACTACATCCACCGGCACCCCTTGCGCAGAGGAAGGCGCGCACATCCTGTCCCGCCCCCGGAGGTGCTCAGAAATACAGCGTGAGCCCCGGGGGAGCGGGGGGACATTTCGGCCACGGGGAAATCTGACCTGGGGGCTCTCTCCCGAGCACAGGTCCGCCGCAGCACCAGCGCTGCTCTACCGCCGCCCACATCGGGTTCCCTTGACCACAGGAGACCACAGGAGACCAGGGACTACATCCCCCGGCACCCCTTGCGCAGAGGAAGGCGCGCACGTCCTGTCCCGCCCCCGGAGGTGCTCAGAAATACAGCGTGAGCCCCCGCGTCGCGGGTACGCGCGCGGGTCGGCGCCCGGGGCTAAGCCCGGGCAAGGGGCGGGCCCTCTACGGCCCTCATCGGACTGAGGAGGACGGGGACGGGCCACCCCCTATGTCTGTTGAGAGGTAAATTTCCGACTTGTACTTTCTGTAACTATGCCTAAGCCCAAAACAGGGGATATGTCCGACAAAATCCCGGATGATATATTTGCACATTCTTCATCTAGTTTTCCATGGCTGGGTGACTTAAATAGCCTGTGTAGGGTTAAGTACGTTCCAGCAGCACTTTCCCCCACATTAAAATGCTGCAGCTTATCACCACGTCCAAGGGAGCTGAAATCCTTTCGGAATACCCATAAAATACCCCCCATGGTTATACCTGCCAAAAGGAAGATCGATGGGGAAAAAGACAACGGGAGTCTTCCTAAAACACAAAAACTTGATAAACCTTCTCTAAGTCCTACACCATCTTTAATTAATTCGTCCTTTATTTCGCCATCTGTTGCTAACCTGGACGACTTATTACCATCCTCCCATCAGGCTCTTTTGACTATGATCGAGAATCTGGTCAAATCTTTAATACACCCCCTGATGGACAAAATCACTACGTTGGGGGAGAAGCTGACGGGGTTGGAGAACTCCATTGAATCTCTCCTGAAATCCTCAACCCACGTTGCAACAACTCAATGCCCGCCGACAACCGCTCTTTCAAATCTACCTAATCTGATCATTCCTTATGAAGCGGTGCCTACTCAATTGCCAACTTCCACCTCCTTGTTGCCTATCAATCCCAAAGCCCCCCCCGAAATTGACAACAGCACGTAACATTCCGTCTAAACATGTGCGCACCACCCATATACACTTACCTCCAGAAGCAGCGCCTTTTGTAATTGTTCTCTCTGGAGTCCCTGAACTAACAAAAGGTAAAGCTGAGAGACAATATGAACTTATGAACAAGGTCAAGTTCTGGCTATCTAAAAACAGACCTCTGCCATACCATCTTGATGGCCGAATAATAAGTGTTCGGAGGGTGGGCTGGCTTGGACCCCTTAAAAAAGACATCCTGGGTGATTTGATCTTGATACGATTTAGGAGCAGACACATTGTGCCATACATACAGACATGGCTATTTCAAAATGGCGATGGACTTATCTCTACCTGGAATTTACATGATTTTTACCCTAATATGTCCTACATGCTTTCCCCTAGTCCCCGGGGCATTGTCAGTCAACAACCAAGTGGGTAGAGGATCCCATTTAAGTAATGGCAGTAGTGTTCCAGTGGCTTTTAATTTTCCCAAGCCGTCGTACAACAGTTTTATGTATTGTAATTATTAAATTGCTCAGGACACTGTTACCTACAATGTTGCCCAAAGGCTGTGTAAAGCATGCTTAATCTTTTAACCGTGCAATTTAAAGCCATTATGAGTTAAATTTTAAAATGTTTTCCAAAATGTATTGTTTATTTGTTTGTATGCTTTTATGATTTTAAACTTAAAATCGAATAAAGCTTTTTGATTTGATTTGAAGGCGACCTGCCCTGTGGTCTTCCCTGAGAAGGTATTCGCGCACTGCATCGCGCTTTGCGCCGCACTGTGCCTCGCTACTATTTTAATTAACCTGGTATCTATTTGAGTTCATTTTTGTTGCATTTTCCCCTGGTTTTAGAGAGACTTATTCTACCCCCCCTTACCTGCACTTTAATCGGCTCCTCACCGCTGTTTAGGCGGGTCCGGTTCCTGGGGTGGGATTCTCTTTGGGCGCCATCTTGGAGTGGTGTGCACTCTTTGGACGCCATCTTGGAGTGGTGTTCACTCTTTGGGCGCCATCTTGGAGTGGTGTTCACTCTTTGGGCGCCATCTTGGAGTGGTGTTCACTCTCCGGGGCTGTCACTGATGAGCGTTCTAGCGCTCCAGCTGAGTGGAGGGACGCCTATTTAAGGCAACCTGCCCTGTGGTCTTCCCTGAGAAGGTATTCGCGCGCTGCATCGCGCTTTGCGCCTCACTGTGCCTCGCTACTATTTTAATTAACCTGGTATCTATTTGAGTTCATTTTTGTTGCATTTTCCCCTGGTTTTAACAGGACTTATTCTACCCCCCCTTACCTGCACTTTAATCGGCTCCTCACCGCTGTTTAGGCGGGTCCGGTTCCTGGGGTGGGATTCTCTTTGGGCGCCATCTAGGAGTGGTGTGCACTCTTTGGGCGCCATATTGGAGTGGTGTTCACTCTTTGGGCGCCATCTTGGGGTGGTGTTCACTCTTTGGGCGCCATCTTGGAGTGGTGTTCACTCTCCGGGGCTGTCACTGATGAGCGTTCTAGCGCTCCAGCTGAGTGGAGGGACGCCTATTTAAAGCTCCCTTCAACGCGCAGCGGTATCGCGCAGCGGGCGCGCATTCGCTGCGCCTGAGCCCGTCTGCGCCCGTCAGCGCTAAGGCATTGCGGGTCGTGGCAGGACTCTATGCCCCTTCCTACCATTATGCCATCACCTATAATTAGGTATCAAAGGGAAGAGCTGTTGGCCATTCGGGGATTGTGCACTGTCTGTGATCTCCCCCCAGTGGCCCCGACTTGTGGCCCCTATCGTTGCACCTGTGGCGTTTGGGCATTGGACACTCCGTCGCGCATTCGTTTCTTGAATTTACCATCTGGGCAGAAACACATGCCACGGAAGCGGGATCTTGACATCTGGAATTTGAATGTCAGGTCACTGGTAAAACATTATCAGGAGATATATGATCTCCTTAAAACAGAGGCACCTGACGCGCTTTTTATGACCGAAACGTGGCTGCAGGACTCGGACTCCTCCATACTGAACCTCGCTTTTCCCCCTGACTATGCTATCTTTACGCTTAATCGGGGTACGAGAGGAGGGGGAATTGCGATGGCTGTTAAGTTGTCTTACCCATGTGAATGGAAAGCCCTTAAACTTCCCGGATGTGAATGTGCTTTGTTTAAAATTTCGTTTAATCATCACTTCACCTTTTCGGGCCTTTTAATTTACCGCCCTCCGGGCTGCGATGCTGCCTTTAGGGCTGCTCTCCCGGATCTAATTAGTACGGAGGCACTAGGATGTGCGAATTTTAATGTCCTTGGTGACCTCAATCTCCATTTGGACTGTTTATCTTTGCCCGCTATTCGGAGTTTTTCTGCCGATCTAGAGGCCTTGCAGTTTTCCCAGTGGGTGACCTCTCCTACTCATCGAGATGGCCACATACTTGACCTGTTTTTTACCAACTTAGAGGGTATTAGAGTACTTTGTCCCATTCAGATGATTTGGACCGATCATATGCTGGTGAAGATGGTTGTCCCTATGTCCGATCCTCCTTTTAGATCTAAGGATAAAAAAATCCTTAAACGCCGTTGGAATAAATTAAAACTGGAAGACTTCTATCGTTTTTTGGAGAAAGCGCCCCTGGGCCCGGTCATTAATGTCGATGATGGGTACGACGCTTTCTGTGTGTGGATTTCTCGCGCTCTGGACTTTTTGATCCCTTTGGTATGGTCTAAACAGGGCTCTAAAGAGCATAGCCCTTGGTATGACGATACCTTAGCGTCCCTTAAAAGAGCCTGTAGGCAGGCTGAACGGCTTTGGAGAAAATCGTTTGACCCTGATCTTAAGGCACGCTACTTTGCTAAAACTAAGATCTACCACAGAGCGGTATGCAGAGCCCGTGCAGCTTATTATGCTCAGGAGTTTCTGAATAGCCCTAACCCCTCGAAACTTATATTCAAGGTTTTAAAGGACATACAGCCTGATTCATCAACGGGACGTTTTGCGTGGCCCTAATAGCGATTAATAGCGACTCGCTATCAAGGACACGCAAAACGATATTCATGATTATTTTAGAGAAAGAAAAGCGATTCGCACGCGGCCGCAAATACCGGTTGCGAGTATCGAAAATCGCATAAAATACGCAATTACCGGCTACATCCGTGTCGGAATTGCGAATTCTCTAATAGCGAGTTCGTCAATAGCGGGACAGCAAATAGCGCGAGATCGGGAAAACGGGAAGTCGCATGTCGAGCACAGCGATGACATCACAACCAGGAAGCAGCCAGGGCCCACCCCCATTCACCACAGTGAGGCAGACCTCGAGTCAGCAACTGGGAGAGCTCCTGCAATCTCTGTTTTGATACAACTCAAAAAGTACAGTGCAGCAATGTCTGAGGATGCAGTTCCTGGGCCCAGCAACACCACAGGGCGGAAGAGAAAGTTAAAATTCTCCGAGCAGGAGCTGGAGAATTTAATAGAAGGGGTGGTGGCCAACCACTCAAAACTGTTTGGGAAGGACTCTAGGAGGGTGGTGGAACAGGAAAAACGCAGGATCTGGCAGGGTATAGCGTCCACGGTGAACTCCGTGGGTGTGGCTGATAGGTCGTTGGACAAACTCAAAAAACGCTGGTGCGACCTCCGAGGTCGTGCCAAAGAGAGGGTGGCTGAGCGCCTTGGAGAGTCATCGGGCACTGGAGGGGGAGGACCTACAGTCCCTCCAAACACCCCCATGGAGGACCAAGTAGAGAACACCCTGGAGACAGAGGCGGTCATCGGAGTGACTCATCTGGACTCATCCCGCCCCACCCAAGACAACCAAGGTAAGTGGCATGCGACTGCGACCCTGTCCCCTATGAATGTCCATGACCAATTAGCCTCCCATATTGTTCCATAGTCATGCCATCGTTCCACATCAGGTAATGCCCTGAAGCATTGTGGGACATGTAGTGTGGGCACAATGTAGATGTACCACAATGCAGCCAGACAGGTTCCAAAGTACGCAAAGCCATAGCCAGTCAGAGAATGTCACCCAGCATGCATGTAGCAACTGCACGTGTGACAGATACATGCAACTAATGAACGTCCACTTCCCCTCACAGGTGGTGCAGACAGCAGCGACAGCGAGAGGCTGCAAATAGATGAGGAGGCACAGGATGAGGAGGAGGTGCCGCCACATACACAGCCACCAGCCCCTGCCCCAGCAACTACTCCCGCAGCCAAGTCCACCACCAGTGTGCCTCCTGCGTCTGGCGCAGCAACTACTCCCGCAGCCAGGTCCACCACCAGTGTGCCTCCTGCGTCTGGCGCAGCAACTACTCCCGCAGCCAGGTCCACCACCAGTGTGCCTCCTGCGTCTGGCGCAGCAACTACTCCCGCAGCCAGGTCCACTACCAGGGTGCCTCCAGCCCCTGCCGCACCAACAACGCCTGCCGTGACACCACCAGCAGCTGGTGCTTCAACATCAGGGCCTGCGACAGCGGCAACACAGCGGCCACCCACTGTGTCAGGCCAGCAGAGCATGCGTGGCAGGCCTCACCTGCAGACCAATGCACCTATCAGCAGGAGGGGGAATGGACAGGAGCATGTGAGAGTGAGCGTGGAAAGACGCATGCTCCGTATACATCAGCTGCAAGCACGCCAGCAAGGTGTCATACAGCTACAGCTGTACAACATTGGGCGCAATGTTGCCGGGGTGGGGGACCGGATGGACCGCATGACGGCAGCCATGGAAGGTGTGGGGGAGGGAATGGCCAGCATGACTGCAGCCATGGCAGGTGTGGGGGAGGGTATGGCCCGCATGACTGCAGCCATGGAGGCCAGCACTGCTGCAAATATATCGCAGCGCAACGCAGCACGCCGCCGCCACCGTCAGCTATTGACCCGGCTGACCGCCTACACCAGGTCAAATTATATCATAGGCAATGCCACATCACAGTTGTCGCGGCGGTCCCTTGCGCAGCAGCAGCAGCTCATCCAGTGCTGCGAGGATGTGGCCAGGGTCCTTGAGCACCTGACCAGTGCCGTGATAGCACTACACCCTCCTGCTCTACCTGCCACTGTTGGGGGTGATGATGCCAGTGAGGGGACATCGAGTGTGAGCAGCCACTCTGCCTCACACGTAGGGGCACGCAGGCGCATCACCAGGCCCACAGCAGCTGCATGTGCCTTGGATGAGGATGATATTGAAAGGGTTGTAGGAGCACTCCGAATTTTTCTGGTTTTTCACTCTTGTACACTGGTGCCGCGATTGTTGAGGGTTGTCAGACCTGGTACTAAAGTTAGTTATGGTGAAATTGAGTTTCCACCCAATCGCGCACTGTTCACTTGGCGCCCTAGCGCTTTCTGTAATTTATTCCTTTGATCCTGCTTAAACCACACTTGTATTTGTTTGCATGAATTTTCCTTTTATTTCTTTTGTATACTCTTTTGCTGATTAATTATCATTTCATTATTCAACATTCACATGTCTGTTGAGTTGCAAACTAAAATTCACAGTACATTTTTACATCATAATGATTCGCATTTGTTTGGCACATATGTTACATTGCATTTAATCAACATTTCTCGAATGAGCCCAATGCATTTCGGCACTCATGTGTGCCTTCATCAGGGGCAGTCTCTATGAAAGAAAGTAAAAAAACATAGTGTAAGTGTCTTTTGTTTGAAGGGGGGTTCTCTTAATATGTGGCCTTAATATTCGCCTACCTGGTTGTTGTTGCTTTATGCTTTTTAAAATTCTGTCCTTCGTGTTTGTCTCTACTCTTCTGTTTGAAAACACAAATACAAATACAGACCCATATGTAACTAATCCGCTTGTACACATGTGATTGATTATCATACTCCACTAAGTACCCAACGTACCTCCAGTAATACTGTCACGAGTTGCTGTAGAGAAAATAAACAACACTTGTCTTAACTCCAATGTGCAATACACTGCTTTCATGCTCATACCTTATGTATTGATAACATACCTCAATCGAATATGCCTTGAGTCTCTGTAATACACAAACCACAACTATTCCTTAGTCACCACTAAAAAATCACTGAAAAAAGAAAACGGGTCGCAGTAGCTCTCCGTGATTTTACCTTGTCTTGCTCTGTGCGTTCTTAATCTAAAAAACCGAAAGGCAACAATGTAAATGACCCGCAACGACCGTCTTCAATCTTTTACACTCCTGGTATAGTACGCTGCCTACATACCTGTGCCAATTCCTTATAACGTTTTCAAAAATTCCCGCTGACCGCTACGTCGTGTGTCCGTTCCGATTTGTTTTTATTTAAGGCTCCGCTGCTGCCCAAAACAACTATGCGATGTTAACAATTAACGACGGACTGGCTCAACAGTCCTCGTTTCCATTAGTCTCCGTGGGCGCCATCTTTACACGATGCTCACAAGCCTCGCTTCCCTACCAAAAACAACCGTCATAACCATTTTCTAGTGCTGTGAATCAATACTTGATCTAATCCCTGCTAGTTATTCGAGTGCTCTCCTGTAAATATATGAGTTTTAAGTATATTGGACCCGTATTTACTGTTATGACGCTCGAACCTCTAGTGTATTGCATGAGATTGTATGCCACTCGTGTTGGCGATTGGCTGTTAAACTAAGGAAATGCTATCAAATATTGGTGCCTGCTAGATCTGCTTTAATATCAATATCACCATATCTTTAACCTCGCCACTGGTACAACATTGGATTCAAGAGAAACATAGTATTTCGCAACTAAGATTTCAAATTTTGGAACAAGTACCATTGAAACAAGGCGTAAACAATCACCAGAAATTACCGCAACGTGAAATATTCTGGATCAAATATCTACAGACCATGATGCCAACTGGTCTCAATGACAAGTATGACCTAGCGTGTTTTTTATAAGGACAATCAGGCTTTATTGTAATGTTATCAAGTACAAAGCAAGTCAATTACACAAAAGTGGGTGATGTAGTACAGCAGTTGTGTACCCAGCAATATGAGTAATTGTTCAAATGAGTAAACAATATGAGACCCAAAATAACAAGTTGAAAGCAGAGTCCACACATCATACAATTTCTTGAAGAGTTATTCAAGTACACAGAACATATAACACAACGCCCACAAAACACGAAACTTAACTCTTGACCACAACACAGCAATCTATTGAAGAATTATTAACCCAAGAAATCGATATTAAAGCAGATCTAGCAGGCACCAATATTTGATAGCATTTCCTTAGTTTAACAGCCAATCGCCAACACGAGTGGCATACAATCTCATGCAATACACTAGAGGTTCGAGCGTCATAACAGTAAATATGGGTCCAATATACTTAAAATTCATATATTTACAGGAGAGCACTCGAATTACTAGCAGGGATTAGATCAAGTATTGATTCACAGCACTAGAAAATGGTTATGACGGTTGTTTTTGGTAGGGAAGCGAGGCTTGTGAGCATCGTGTAAAGATGGCGCCCACGGAGACTAATGGAAACGAGGACTGTTGAGCCAGTCCGTCGTTAATTGTTAACATCGCATAGTTGTTTTGGGCAGCAGCGGAGCCTTAAATAAAAACAAATCGGAACGGACACACGACGTAGCGGTCAGCGGGAATTTTTGAAAACGTTATAAGGAATTGGCACAGGTATGTAGGCAGCGTACTATACCAGGAGTGTAAAAGATTGAAGACGGTCGTTGCGGGTCATTTACATTGTTGCCTTTCGGTTTTTTAGATTTAGAACGCACAGAGCAAGACAAGGTAAAATCACTGAGAGCTACTGCGACCCGTTTTCTTTTTTCAGTGATTTTTTAGTGGTGACTAAGGAATAGTTGTGTATTACAGAGACTCAAGGCATATTCGATTGAGGTATGTTATCAATACATAAGGTATGAGCATGAAAGCAGTGTATTGCACATTGGAGTTAAGACAAGTGTTGTTTATTTTCTCTACAGCAACTCGTGACAGTATTACTGGAGGTACGTTGGGTACTTAGTGGAGTATGATAATCAATCACATGTGTACAAGCGGATTAGTTACATATGGGTCTGTATTTGTATTTGTGTTTTCAAACAGAAGAGTAGAGACAAACACGAAGGACAGAATTTTAAAAAGCATAAAGCAACAACAACCAGGTAGGCGAATATTAAGGCCACATATTAAGAGAACCCCCCTTCAAACAAAAGACACTTACACTATGTTTTTTTACTTTCTTTCATAGAGACTGCCCCTGATGAAGGCACACATGAGTGCCGAAATGCATTGGGCTCATTCGAGAAATGTTGATTAAATGCAATGTAACATATGTGCCAAACAAATGCGAATCATTATGATGTAAAAATGTACTGTGAATTTTAGTTTGCAACTAAACAGACATGTGAATGTTGAATAATGAAATGATAATTAATCAGCAAAAGAGTATACAAAAGAAATAAAAGGAAAATTCATGCAAACAAATACAAGTGTGGTTTAAGCAGGATCAAAGGAATAAATTACAGAAAGCGCTAGGGCGCCAAGTGAACAGTGCGCGATTGGGTGGAAACTCCATTTCACCATAACTAACTTGGATAAGGATGAGCCACAGAGGCGCTTGGGTGGTACGCGCAGGAGGCGCACATGACTTCATATGACTCTTACAGGCACAGGCTGAGTATAAGCCTACCCTGTCCTGTCACACAGCAGTATGCTGAAATACTGTTAGCAATGACAACATTTAAAGTGGTACCATTATTGTGAATGAAACAATAATATTTATTTTAGCAGCACACATTGGCGTTGTGTCATTATTACTTTTTGCATGCATTTGTGATTTGTGGGGTGAGGGAAGAGGGTGCATTAGAAACTGTTCAGTGTGATGTGGTTGCGACGTCTGTGGCCTTCAGCTGGATTCTCCCCGCGTGCATGGCGCGCATGTGCAGGTGGCCGGTCGTCCCCTTCAGATTCACTGCCAGAGATGTTGACAGGTATCCGGCGCTTGGTTGCAATGTTATGTAGAATTGCACAGACAGCCACAATGCGGCAGCACACTGCAGGACTGTAATACATGGCCCCACCGGTCTTGTGCAGTATGCGGAACCTGCTCTTGAGCAGCCCAAATGTCCTTTCTATGCAATTCCTTGTCCGAATGTGTGCAACATTGTAGCGCCGTTGCTGGGGTGTAGCAGGGTTGAAGTATGGGGTGAGGAGGTAATCACGGAGGGCGTAGCCACTGTCACCTGAATGAGAGGAGCAGAGGGTGAGTGCCTGTGCTGCGCTGCTACTTCATAGCAATGTGACATTGTCGACAAAGTGTACTTACCAAGTAGGTGTCCTTCCCCAAAGTCTCCCCTGGCCAGTCGTGTGTGGAGGCCGCTGTGCCGGAAAATGTAGGAGTCATGGGTACTCCCTGGGTACTGGGCCACAATGTCAGTGATGTATGTCTTGGCATTGCAGACCATCTGTATGTTGAGGGAGTGGTAGAACTTGCGATTGCGGAACATATACTCCGTGGCAGCTGGTGGGCAGATGGCGATGTGGGTACAGTCTATGCATCCGAGTACATGTGGAAAATGGGCTACATTGTAGAATTGTAGCTTGGTCAAGTCCAAATCCTGTTGGCTGGTGGGAAAAATGATGTGTCGGTGTAGCTGGGTAAGCATAGCGTCAACAAAAGTCTTGTGGCAGCGTGACATGGTGGGCTGGGATATCCCCCCAGCAACCGCTACTATCCCCTGGAAGCTCCCGGAGGCCAGGAGGTGCAGGCTACACAATACCTGCACATGTGTAGGCACCGCATTGGTACGCCTTGTTGGGTGCTGCATCAGGGGGTCAAGGTCATGTATCAGCTGGATTATCATTTCCCCATTCAGCCTGTATTTAGCATATATCTGCTCTCTGGTTTGGACCAGCAAGGTGACCCGCTGGCGGAATATCCTGTCCTGGATCCGGCCTCTCCTCCGTGCTGCTCGCTGTAGCCTTCGCCGCCTGACCACCATGTACATTCCTGGCATTGTGGAACTCCTAATGCTGCTGCTGATTGTCCTTATGTGTGGTTGGTCAGGCCTGAACCTGTTACTGATTGGCCAACAGTTTTTAAAAAAAAATTTTGAATGGCTTTTATGGTTACCACCTGCTTTGAGTTGTCCTTAATTTGCGCCGCGCAAACTGCGATTTTTTGGTTTTTCGCTATTTGAGAATTTTGATGAATACCGATAGCGATCATAAAAGCTAAGGCCTCACATATCTCAGAAAGAATCAACTCAGCCTCTAACAAATCTAAAGAAATCTTTAAAATCATGAATGACTTCTCCTCTGACCAAAGAATTCTTCCCTCTCAGGCTCCCACCTTAGATACTTGTAATGCGCTTAACACCTATTTCGTTCAGAAAATCGCTGACATTAAGAGCGCCATCTCCTCGTCCATCCCCCCTAGCTGCCCCGACCCCTCCCCCCTTAACCCTTCCATCTTCACCCAGTTCCCAGCTATCACTCCCAGCACTCTCACTGAGCTCACAACCCGCATCAAATCTGGCTCTCCCGATGACTGTTGTCCCCCCTCGGTACTTAGGGCAGTCTTCTCAGCTCTACCAGACAGTATTCTCCCTCTCTTAAACACTTCCCTTAGCACTGGCACGGTCCCCTCTGCATTCAAACAGGCCATATTGGTTCCTCTTCTAAAGAAAGCTGGAGCTGACCCTGCCAACCCAGCCAATTATAGGCCTATCTCCCTTCTACCCTATTCTTCTAAACTACTGGAGGCCTATGTCACAACCTGTCTGTCAGCGTTCATTGAGAGCTCCGGCTTCCTGGAACCTAACCAGGCAGGTTTCAGACCAGCCCACTCCACCGAGGCAGTCATTGTAAAAGTCTTCGATACCCTTCGGGAGAATGCCGATAGAGGGTCCCCCCAGGCACTAATCCTTCTGGACCTCTCGGCCGCGTTCGACACGGTGGATCATGACATCTTACTCCACCGTGTCGGACAAGCAGGCATCCAGGGCCCTGCACAGGATTGGATTAAGTCCTTCCTTTCTGGCAGAGTGCAAACAGTCCACCTAGGTCCTTTCACTGCAACCCAGGTACCCACCACCTGCGGAGTCCCTCAGGGATCCTCCCTTTCACCTCTGCTCTTTAATTTGTATCTTCGCCCGCTAATTCAGTCACTAAGCAACTGGAACTGCACTGTCCTCAACTATGCAGATGATATGCAGATCATCTTTCCCTTAGACACCCCGGATGCGACATCCAATTTCCAGGCTGTAATGCTGCACATCCAACAATGGATGATGTCTAATCAGCTTAAACTAAACCCGGAAAAAACAGAACTCCTCTTGCCTTGCACTAGCTCTGCCCATTGGGGACCCCAATTCTGGCCAGCTGAACTGGGCATTGCCCCTACTCCATCGAGTTCAGTAAAAAGCCTGGGTGTCACCATTGATAAAGATCTCTCCTTGAAAACTCATGTTGGAGCCATTATCTCTGCTAGTATGTTCCAGCTTCGCAAAATCCGGAAAATTACTCATCTGCTTTCTCACGAGGCCTTGGTGCAAATTGTCATCTCCCTCGTACTCTCCCGTCTTGACTTTTCCAACGCCCTTTACTGGGGCCTTTCCAGGTCCCTGCTCCACCGTCTCCAGATGGTGCAGAACCAGGCAGCAAGGCTCATATGCAAAGTCCCCAAATGGCAATCTGCTAGACCTCTCCTGGCCAAGCTGCACTGGCTTCCCATTGAGCAAAGGGCCGCCTTCAAAATCGGATGCATAACCTACAAAGCACAGCACACCAACTGCCCGACCTTCCTGAAATCCCTCATCAACCCTCATCGTCCGACCCGCAACCTCCGCTCTGCCCACCTTCATCTTCTTACCTCCCCAGTGTTCAAGTTAAAAAAATTGGGCGGCCGGAGATTCAGCTTCCTGGCACCCAAGCTGTGGAACTCCATCCCCCCACACATTAAAACCTCTGACACCTTGCTGAGCTTCAGAAAGGGCTTAAAGACCTGGCTCTTCTCAAACTCTTACTAGCCCTTTTTCCTGCCACAATTTCAATCTCAGCGCCAGGAAACCTCCGGTGTCAGTGCGCTTTACAAATGCAGCCTAACATTAACATTAACATTAGCGATTGTATAGCGAATTCGCAATTTATTTCGCAGGATCCGTGGTTTTTCGCATTTTCCGATTCGCTAATGCTCTCCTACCGGGATTCTGCGAATATTATTGCGATTTCGGTATTATGTGTTTGCGACTTCATGTTGAATGCCGATTACGGACATTGCGCCCGCAATTGCATTTTCGCAGCAATTGCGGGCGCAATTTTGCTTCATGAATCAGGCTGATAGTGGCTAAGAGGACAACGGCTGTAGAAATATGTTCAGATTCCCATTGTGAGGGTCTGGACTCCTTTTTTCTCGAGAAGGTGCAAGCCATATATCGAACCTTCCCTATGGTCTCGTCCAATTTAGTGCGAGACATGTGTATCGTGAGAGATAGTGAGTGTCTCGACACCCTGCCTTCCATAACAAGTGAGGCTTTTGACCACTTGAGTTTAAACATTAAGTCGGGCTCTCCTGCAGATCCGCTTAAACCGGCTCAGCTTAGGACTATGCTGCCGCTATGCAGCACTCCGGTGTTGTTTTTAATCAACCTGTCATTATCCTCAGGTGTAGTGCCTACTAGGTGGAAGCAGGCCATAGTCACACCCATATTGAAGAAGGCTACCCTCGATCCTCTCAAACCTGAGAACTACCCCCCGATCTCCTTGCTTCCCTGGGCCACAAAAGTTGCTGAGGCCCATGTGAACGGTATCCTGGCAGACCATCTTACCAGAGCTAACATCTTAGACCCAACTCAGAATGGGTTCCGTGCGGGCCACAGCACGGAGACGGCCCTACTTTCCATGGTCGAACATCTGCGATCTGTGCTTGATGCGGGTCGGACAGCGGCACTATTATTACTAGATCTGAGTGCCGCGTTCGACACTGTATCGCACAGGATCTTACTTCAGCGACTGGAGGAAGTAGGAGTCAAGGGCTCTGCCCTATGCTGGTTTCGATCCTTTCTTACGGATAGGTCGTTCCAGGTTGCGATTCCACCTGGCAAGTCTAAACCGTACCCGTTGTCTCTGGGGGTCCCACAGGGGTCTTCGTTGAGCCCCACTCTTTTTAATCTTTACGTGAGACCGCTGGCTGCGGTCGTCAGGCAATGGGGCCTGACGATGGTCTCATATGCTGATGACACGCAGCTGGCGGTCACGTTGAGTGGGGACTCTGATGTGGAGGCCCTCAGGTTCCGGGACGGCTTACGGGCAGTGGCCAATTGGATGAACTCTAACTGTCTCCAGTTGAACACCAAGAAGACAGAGATCATGGTGGTAGGCAAGCAAGTGGGGTTGTGGGGCGACGACTGGTGGCCTTCTGAACTGGGTGTGACCCCCTCTCCGGTATCAGAGATAAAAAATCTTGGGGTTTGGCTTGATCCAACACTTAGTTTTATCTGCCACACCAAGAGGGTGGCAGCCTCTTGCTATGGCGTTATTAGAGGACTAAGGCCTATAATGAGACTCTTTGATGCCCCCACCAGACAGCTGGTGGTTCAGGCATCAGTACTGTCTCGACTGGACTACGCCAGCTCGCTCTTGGCCGGGATAAATCAGGCTGAACTCATTCGGCTACAGCGAGTTCAAAACGCTGCAGCCAGAATAGTGGTAGGTTTGCCTAGACGGTGCTCGGTCTCCAAGACGATACACTCGCTTCATTGGCTCCCTGTAACTCAGAGGATTAAATTCAAGGTTCTCTGCCTGGCATTTAAAATCCTCAAAGGTATGTCTCCCCAAATTCTGGCGAATCTTCTAATTCCTTATGTCCCTTTGCGGACTCTGTGATCTTTGGGCCAGAACTTGGCAGTGGTTCCACGCTTCAGGCTGAGTAGAACTGGCGGCCGCTCCTTTCGAGTACTGGCAGCGAAGTGGTGGAACCTCCTCCCTTCTGAGACTCGAGCAATTGATGACCTTCTCCAGTTTAGACGCGCTATCAAAACCTTATTGTTTGTCTAAATTTAGGTTCTTCTCTGGGCCAGACTGATGTTGTGTTGTGTTTGCCTTCTCATAGCGCCAGGACGCCCCTTTGCTGGGGCAGCTGTTGCGCTGTACAAATAATAATAACATAACATAACATAACATAACATAACATATATATCCCTTATTCTCTATTTGATCCTGTTTTTACCCTGCTGACGAATTGCTTCCCTTCTTTTATGACAACCGTGTATCTTGATATATGTGTTTTAGAAAGTGATCTTGTATTTATTCATGTTATGGATTGCAATAAAAAACTATTGAAATAGAAAGAAAAATGAAACACAGTGTTTCAACCTAAGTTGTGTGTATCAGTGAGGCGCTACTACCCCTCTTTCTAGTATTCTCTCCCCGTCATGGTTAGGGTCACACGATTTCAGCCCCCAAACACTGGGAGCCAGAATAACTAAGATTTTGCTTCCCTTTTTTCCAGTGTCCTTCCTTGGACCCTTTGGAATTGCCTGGTTCTTGCCATGTGGGTTGAAACCGTTCTGTTGAGAGTCCCTCTCTTGCTTTGGTTTAAAGCCATGATTATTCATCACTTTGTTTACCCTTTTAGCTAACCACTTGTCAGCCAACTCTGCAAGGTTCTCTGGAACCTTTTCTGTCAATTCAGGCAGCGATTGCCTATTTGAGACAGGCCCCTTTGAGTCACTCTGTCATCATTATGAGTTAGTAAACAGCGGACCGGGCTTTTATTTGTTGGTCAATCAATGATGGCGTCCACAGTGTGTCACGTTAGATACCTATTATCTTATATATGACGGTGCTACAGAAAGGAGGAAAACCCAGCACCTCCAATGGGGATCTAGATCCACACAAAATTGATACACAAGGGGATCTGTGCACACGCCTGATTTAGTAAGACCTCAGTGTCACTATTCATTAACATACAACCACCGCAAACAATAAATCAGTGCACATGTAGTCTTGATTGTTGTTTTTCTTCACGTATTCTTTAATTTCCATGCCCAGCCAACACGTGTTTCGTCAGGGCAATCAGCCCACGACTTCATCAGGGCTCCAATCGGGCTGAAAATGTCTCCGAATGCACTGCTAAATTTTAATGTGCTCTCCGCAGGTTGTAATTCCGTCCCGGCTGCCGGGAAAAAGTATAAAAGACGCTGATGTAGTTCAACGTAGAGTCAGTTGGTAAGTACCAGTGAAACAAACAGAACACCAAATTCGCGTTCTGGTTCCCGGCTGCGAAAGTGTCTCCGACTTCAGTGGCGTCCGCGTGTGTATGCGGAATTATACACACGCGGACGCCACTATCCGCACCCCTAACCTTGCAGAGTAACAAATGTGTGTGCAACCTCAGAACATGACAACCCTGAATCTCTAAGGAATCAGTGTAACAAATCTTGAACCTTTTCATTCAAACTCTTGTACATACCAAGAGGAAATATGCGCGAAATACACAACCTGCAGTTTCAATATTTATTGAAGCAGTGAGATTCTTGAGTAGAATAAATGCAGTTTTGGGAAATCCCATCCTGCACTGACACAGGCACAAATGTATGTCAAAAGTCATTGTGTTGCAGAAAGAAGGATACCTAAGAAACATATGCATAAAGATGACTGTTTCTAGCTGGGCTACGTCACACTACTAGCATTCAGAAAAGACTCCTCAAAAATTTAAACAGACCTTAATACTTTAAGAAGCTCCTCTTGATTGCTGGACCACCTTACTCCAAACAGTTGGCCAGAGGGTGTATGTCAGCAGAAAAAGAGTCAAGCCTTTACAAGTAAGATTTGCTGATTTATTATCTTCTATTGTTTTTTCAGCTACTTAGATTTAACATCAGACCCTGTAACTCACTTTTGTACTCTTCGTCACATCATCAATTGTCGGGCTGAGTTTTAGGTATTTCGATATACTGATGTGCAATAATCCTAAATACATATTGATGATCCACCATACAATGAGCATCATGGATGAAGGACAAATCCAGAGGGAAATCAAAGGACCCAATTCACAAAGAATTTGCTGTGACTCTGGTAGTAGTCCTGAATTCCAGGAAAAAAATCAAATGTAACTAGTAATTCTCCTGGCTTACTCCTGACATTCAAGAGTAAGCCAATAGCACTACAACAGTAAGTCAGACTCAAACATCATTCTTAGTAAATTAATCCCTCAATATTTTTTGTGTTTGGAGATTTGGATATCCATGACTTTATAAATGGGTGTCTATAGATTGCTGAGCATTGCACGAGTTCCTTAGCATGCAAGGAAAGAACTATCCAGTGGCTCTTTTGAATGTATGTGTATTGTACAGAATTTCTTGAGAAAACAATGTATTGAAGATGGTGCTGAAACATGGTAACCATGGGCTAAAGTCTACTAATCCCAGGTGCTCTGTCATCTGGGTAATGACCACTGACTGCAGGGAAAAAATATACTCTGAAAGAGGGCAGATTGCTTTTTAGGTGCACTTATCTGAGAGTTTGTAGTACATGCCAGGCGTTACCTTTAAAGGGGAGCCAATATGTCTAATTTTTAAGCAGGAATTTTGTTTCATAGATCTTTAGAAGTCGAGACCAGTTTATGAACAGGGAAAGTATTAATAATAACAATGATAAAATAGTTAGAACATTAGAAGCTACTTGCTTTGTTGTGGGTACACAGATGATATTGAGTTGATTGGAAGTCTTTCTGTTCTGTAACTCCTAGTCATGCTATTGATGTCTTCCTCAATATATTCTTTAGAGACACTAGTAGTTTTATGGGGGCTGACACAAACTTTGTTCAAACTTCAAAATCCAAATGTTTCGCAAAAGGTTAATCATTCCCATGTATGCAAAATATCAAGATGCCTTCCTAGTCTCAGGCAACATCTGCCAAAGAACTCAACCATTCTTGCTGGCACAGCAGGAATATGCGCTGTATTGATTTACATTCTGCCTTATCAGCGGACAGGACATGCAGCATTGAGTGGACCTAAACAGTACGAAACAGACCCTCAAAGAAGTTGCCACGGATATTGCTTTAATAGAATCAAATGTCCGTGGTGAGATTAATGAATCTCTGTGGTTCAATAAATGCCACATTAAGGAGTTTAAATGACCTATTTGGAAGTAATAGGTTATATAGATGGCCAATAGCATCTGTAACAAGCCTAAGCCAAATCAACTTCTAATATGCTAATTAATTTTACCCTGCAGCTTTAACATAAAATTACCAACGATTAAGGGTGCCACGGACACATAATGCTGCCTTTACTAGGAGTGGCTGAGAGAGGAATATTTTGAGTTCCACTGAAATCCTATTTCTTAAAAAGTCACCCTTTCTCAACTGCCCAAGTTGGGACAGTGTAATGAGCACCAAGCCCAGATGTGAGGGGAGTTGGCGCCAAATGTGTGGCAGATTGTTTAGGTAAAACTGACTGTGAAATAAATCTCATATGCCCATTTTCATTGTACAACTAATAACATAGAACTGCTCTGTATGTTTAATGGAGTGTAAGGTCCACAAAGGGTGGCATTGCACTGCATTTCCAAGGACAAAAAAAGTTTTTTAATTGCTGGGTATTTATATGGAGGATCAAGGATATATCGCTCCACACAAGCTTAAGTGCCTTTAATTGTTTTAATATAAACATTACTCGCTGATTGTGCATGGTATGTTGTATTCTAGATGAAATCAAAGAGCAATTTCTTGATGCAATATATCATTCTTTGATGGGGCCTCAACCAGCAGTAAATTATTCAGTTTTCTGTCACCTTCAATTGAATTGTTTAACAATGCATTTTTCCATACAATGGGTGGTGTATAAACCTTCTTCTGACATTGCAATCAGTTCAAGGGAATTGAAGATACAATATAGTCAAAACAAGTCTTTTGTCACAAGAGTTTAGCACTTTCGCATATGCTTCTGTCACCACACAATGAGGTGGATTTTTGAAAGCAGATATAAAAGAGACAATTTTAATGTATCAGGAGAGATTTTGAAATCCTATATTACCAGAAACTAACAATGAAAAAGATTGGAGCAAATTCAGATGTGCTGGGAACAGACACCATGCTTTCTATAAACATCACACTGTCACATACGAATTGTTATTTTCAGGCCAAAGGATTACTCTCGTATGAACTGAACACCGAAAACTCAAAGGGCCAGATTCATAAGTATTTTAGCTATAAGTAAGTGTCACCTACTCTTGCAATGCTCATGACGTACTCCTGGAATTCTGAAGTAAGCCTAGAGTACTTCAAATATATCTGACGACAAAATGTTTGTGAAGCAGTCCCACAGTTTGGAACCATGGCATTGATTCCCAAATAATACTCCTAAATCTCTAAGCATGCATGCTAGTTGTAGATTTATGAGTTTTCAGAATTTACGCACACCCCTTCTCATAAGCCTCAAACGCTTTGCCAATTGCACCTTTTCACAAGTATTGCCTGGAATGTCCTACAACATTTGCTGTTTCCCCAATTTGGAGCTGCTTATACAGCTCCAAACAATCCGCTGTCCAAATTAGCATTTTTGGGAGAATTCTGTTTTTTCTCTTTGAGGAAAACATTTTTCCTTGTAGAGAAACTTCTTCCTCTACACTCCCATGAAGCTGAGATACGTTCTGTTTTCCTTTCAGTCATGGAAGGAGAGTCACTGCAACTCACTGCTCGAATGCATTTCAGATCATTTCCATGATGTGGAAAGGGTTGAAGAGGAGTTTGTAAAAAAATATAAACTTTCAGGACAGCTGTGCCTTGATCCACCTCCTCCCGACCCCTTGTGTAGCATTCACTACTTCATATACCATTTACTCCTGCCAGGTATCCATTTGTGGCTACCATATATGTATAAATGGAGCAATGTTCCACCTTAAAGGTAGGTCTTTTGTCTTAAATGGCTCTGTGAATCAGGCCCAGAGAATGCAGAAAAACTCACTTCATAGATACATCTGTTTCCAGTACATGGGTGCTAACAGTGAGCTATGCCACTCTGCACCTGAGTGTAATTCATATAGTAATTATTTAATGGCTGCCTAAATTATAAAAACTAAACATCCCCATGACGCTCAGCGGTGGTTCACAGACCAATTGAAACTGGATAAATTGTACCTCCGCCAAGCTGAGCGCCGATGGAGGCGTAATTATGACCCAACTTCTAAAACCGTGTATGTTGACCTACTGAAACAGTATAAAAAATCCATCTTATTGGCCAAAACCTCTTACTTTTCTCAGAAAATATTGGACTCAGCCTCTAAGGCTAAGGACATTTTTTCTATTATTGAGGAGCTCACCTTGCCGGACCGTGTCACTGTTCAACCACTACCTACACAAGCTCTCTGTGATTCCTTGAATTCATATTTCATTGAAAAAATTGTCACCATCAAGAATAACATTCCTCCTCCTTTCTCCCCCATTCCTCCTTCTCTACCCCCTATGAACCCCCGTCGCTTGGATGTTTTCCCTCCCATCTCCCGGACCGAGTTCATCTCCTTGTTACACTTGGTGAGCTCGGGCTCCCCTAATCACTGCTGCCCCCCTCAAATCCTTAAAGAAGTCTTTCTGGCCTGTCCTGATCCCCCGTTATCACTGCTCAACAACTCGCTTGCCACTGGCATGGTCCCAGATTCTTTCAAACAGGCGGTTGTAGTTCCCATATTAAAGAAGCCCGGTGCCGACCCTTCGGCCCTGAGTAATTTTCAACCGATTTCCCTTCTCCCCTATTTGGGGAACATCTTGGAGTCCTACGTTACTCGTTGTCTCAGTGCATTCATTGAGGGCTCTTCCTTTTTGGATAACCAGCAAGCCGGCTTCCGGCCAGCTCACTCTACCGAAGCTGTTATTGTGGCCGTGATGGATGTGCTGAGGCAAGGCGCCGACAAGAATATCACCCAGGCTCTTGTATTACTGGACTTGTCGGCTGCTTTTGACACGGTCGATCATGCCATCTTGATCGACCGTGTCAACAACGCGGGTATCCAAGGCATGGCCCTTACATGGATCAGATCCTTCCTGCACCAGTGTTCCCAGGCAGTCCACCTGTCCACCTACTCCGCTCCTTATTCCCCCCTTTCTTGTGGAGTCCCACAGGGCTCTGCGTTGTCGCCACTTTTATTTAACCTTTATATGCAACCCCTTATAGCTTCCCTTCGTCGCACCCCGGTCACTATTTTTAATTACGCTGATGATTTACAGTTGATATTCCCTGTCGATTCCACCCCCTCCCCCTGTGCCAACTTCCAATCCACCATGCTCGCGATCTCTGAGTGGATGCACTATAGTCAGCTGAAGCTTAATCCTAACAAGACGGAGTTAGTGCTGATGGGTGGGCCAGCTATCCCCTGGAACTCTAGCTTTTGGCCCCCCTCCCTTGGGTCTTCGCCCTGCCATGTCAACTCGGTAAAGAGCCTAGGCGTAATCATATGTAGTGACTTGTCTATGAGGCCTCAAATTAATGCAGTTACATCATCCTGTTCATTCCATCTGCGCAGGATTTGCAAAATTCGTAGGTTCCTTACCACCGAGGCACTCATTCTCGTCATCATGGCTCTTGTCACCTCCCGTATTTACTACGCTAACTCCCTCTATGTTGGAATACCTGCTTACCATCTTCACCGGCTGCAGCTGGTGCAAAACCAGGCGGCAAGACTGGTCTTTCATCAGCCCAAACATCAACATGTCTCGCCCCTGTTGAGGAGACTGCATTGGCTCCCAGTTGCCTATCGCTGCATGTTCAAACTTGGCTGTACCGTCTTTAAGGCTCTTACCGATCAAGCTCCTGCTTTCATCACATCCAGTCTTCAGCGTTATGCCCCCTCGAGAGATCTGCGGTCCACTTCTCACAACCTGTTGATTGTTCCAAGGTACAAACGCAAAAAGCACGGAGGCTTGTGTTTTTCTCTCCTGGCCCCCACACTGTGGAATTCCCTCCCGATTTCCCTCAGACTTTGCCCCAGCTATGCTTGTTTTCGTAAATTACTCAAAACTCATTTTTTCCAACTAGCCTATTGAGTTACTTTGCTGCACTGTCCCCCCGCAATTGTCTATGAGCGCCATGAAACCGTCTAGTGACCGAGCGCGGTATAAATATTTTTAACATAACATACCAGTCTGTTCTTAGCACCTACTTGATTGTCTCCCCCTCATCCTATATGCAAATGCATTTAGGGTACAACCCATTGTGATGATAATGAATAGATTGCTGTGAGAAATGAAGTGTGTCAAGCCAGAGGTCAAGCAAATCTGAGCTGTGGTTGACCATTGATAAATATCTGAAAACTAACCTCTCCCATTGGCTGTGCTCATTCTTCACTGTTCCACAATCAGAGCATATCTCTGTCCCTCCCTCATAACACCTTGTTAGAAATGTGGTCTCTAGTTGGCAGTGGTTTGCACCCTGTCAAAGTAGGGACCCTCACTCTAGTCAGAGTAAAGGAGTCCCACAGCTAAGATATCCCCTGCTCACCCCCTTGGTAGCTTGGCATGACCAGTCAGGCTTTTCTCAGAGTCAATGTGTAAGGTATTTACACACACACACAGAGTGGCACAATAAAAACACTACAAAAGGAGTCCACACTGGTTTAGAAAAAAAGCCAATATTTATCTGAAGAAAACAAGGCCAAAACGACAAAGATCCATCATAAACAAGTCAAAATATCACTTTTATAAGTTGAATCAAGTTTAGTCTGTAGAAACAATGCAAGCAGTTATTGTAGCTCAAAGTACCTTAAATGTGTCAAAAAACAAAGACAGAATGAGGCGCTGGGGAGGTGAGGTGCCGGAAAAGCAAAGCGATGTGTCTGTTCCTTACTACGCAGGGAAAGTGATGTGTCGCTTTCCAAACAGGCGGCCTCAGTTTCTTACTGCTGTGCGGTATTGATGAAGAACCAGTGCCCAGGAAAATGCTTCAAAAATCCAGATGCGCTGTGCCGCTGCAACATCGGCAATGCAAGCGCTTCATCAATTCTACAGCTGCAAAGCCAGTGGTGTGTCAGAGTCGGAGCTGGTGTCACGGATGCCAGTGACACGGTGCTTGAAACTCACACTGTGGCAATTTTTCTGATGCACTGCGATGGTAAGATGAGGCTTGTAGTGAAAGCCGTGGTTGATGAGTCGATCTTTTGCAGAGATGCATTGATAAAACAGGCAGTGAGAGTCGATGCGTGGATTTGCTCCTTAAAATCGCAAGGTTACACTTGCAAGGAGCCATGAATTGGATTCGGCACCACTTGGTAAGTCAGGACTCTCAGCAGAAGAGCCCAGGCACTGGCAGATGAAGTCTGCGATTACCTTGAGACTCCTTAACAGGAGGTAAGAATACAAAAGCCCCTGGATAACCTTGGCAGCAGGATGTAAAAAGCAAAGTCAAGTCCTTTCACTCCCAGGACAGAAGCAGCAAGCAGCAGGCCAGCACAACAGAGCAACAGGGAGAGGGGCAGTACCTCCTACAGCATCCATCTCTTAGTCCTGGCAGAATATCCTTATTCCAGAAATGTTCTGATTTTGAGGTGTCAGAGGTCCAATACGTATACCCCTTTCTGCCTTTGAAATATGCATACTTCAAAGGAAAGTCTTTGTAGTGCCCATGATTCTGCCTTTCCTTGACCTGACTCCAGACACACTACAGAGGGTGGAGAAAGATGTGTGTGAGGACAGGCACAGCCCTATTTAGGTGTCAGTGACAACTCCTCCCACCACTCTAGATGAGGAAGGAACCAGCCTGGTTATAGGCCTTAAGTATATGCAGGGCACACCTCAGCTACCTTTGTGTGGCTGTCTAGAGTGAATGGACAAGAGCCCAAGTGTCAGTTAACCCAGAAGTGTATTCTACAAACAGGCAGAAGCACAGAATTGTTAAGCAAGAAAATGCACACTTTTTAAAAGTGACATTTTCAACCACACAATTTAAAAATCAACTTAATCAAAATATGTATTTTTAAATTGTGAGTTCAGAGATTCCAAACACCAAATCTCTATCTGCTCCCAATGGGGAATTAGACATAAAAGATATTTCAAGGCCATCCTTATGTTACACTATGGGAGAGATAATCCTTGCAATAGTGAAAAACTAAATTAGCAGTATTTCACTATTAGGACATATAAAACACACCATCACATGTCCTACCTTTTAAATACACTGCCCCTGGGCCTGCCTTGGGCCTACCTTAGGGGTGACTTACATGTAGGAAATGGGAAGCTTTCGACCTGGCAAGTGGGTGAACTTGCCCAGAGGAAATTGCAGTTTAAATCTGCCCTCACAGACACTGCAGTGGCAGGCCTGAGACATGTTTGCAGGGCTACTCAGGTGGGTGGCAAAAACAGTGCTGCAGGTTGACTAATAGCATTTTATTTACCAGACCTGGGTACACATGGTACACTGTACTAGGGACCTACTAGTAAATCAAATATGCCAATCATGGATAAACCAAACACTAAGACAATTTAGACAGAGAGCATATGCCCTTTAACATGGCAGACTAATCAATACATTGATAGGCTTCCCTGCTTAGGTCAATAGAACATGGACCCTGTCCTGTCACAGCAAGGGCACATTCCAGTTCTACCCCTCTGTGAAGCAAGTTGGATCCCTCTGTGCATACTCTCAGGGCCCACTAAGCTAACCCATAGGGGAATCCTTCACCTCATATGTGGACCCATCTGTGCAGCACCTAATCTTACTTTGCGCACAGATATATCCCTGTAGGCAGGGCAGTACCACCATAGCCAATACAGTGGTGTGGCCCATTACACCCAGGGGTGTGACTCCTGTCCTGAACCCAAGGACAACTCTGCCCATAAGGACAGCAACCTACAGTGGCCATTGACAGCTGTCAGTAACAAGAGTCAGGCCTCAGTCCACCTAGTGCTCACTACCCTCTGTGGTTTTTGTAGAGTGTGGAGCAGTAGCTGAAGGTGACTGGCACACTTTGTTCCTTCTCCCTCCCTCCAGTGCAGTGGTGGTATCAGGAGCCTTTTTCTCCAAACATAGGGTCTGTACCCTTAGGCTGGACAGGAGTCAGGGGAGTGTTCTTCCTCCCACTTCCCACCTTTCCAGGGCTCTGTACCCTCTGTTTGGTAGCAGTGCAGCAAGACTCCAGAACTGTCAGGCCTTGGGGCAACCGTCCTGCACAATTCTACCACCAGTTCAGGCCACTATCCTCAAACTGGTCCCCTAACCCAGGGTCTGTGACCTTAGGCTGAATATGTGCCAGGCAAGCCAGGACTTTTAGGGGAGTACAAGTACCCCCCAAGGGAAACGCACTCTCCATGTGTTGTGTGAGAGTCTTCCTGGCAATGATTTCCGGACCACTGTCCCTCTGACAGAGCATGAAGCCCTCCCAGGCCAAAAGTGGTGTCACCAGTGTAATTTCTGCAGTTCTCTGGCCTCAGAGCTAGCAAACACTGACCCATTGGTCCTCCCACCAGGGACTTATTATTATTATTATATGAAACTTATAACGCGCTCAGCTTACCCGGGGGCATCCCGGCGCGACAGACCAAGAAGGAGAGACTCGATTACTCACTACTGAGGAAACAAATAGGTTTTTAGGAGTTTCCTGAATAGTAGGATCTTGGGCTCTGAGCGAATCTTAAGGGGCAGAGAGTTCCACAGAGATGCCACCTGTACCGAAAAACGCCTGCCCTCAGTCCGAGCTCTCTTAACTCTCGCAGATTGCAAAAGATGTTGCTGGTCCGAGCGCAGAAGGCGTGGAGGTTTATAAGGACGGGCCATATTAAAAAGGATGGGGGGGCCTTTGCCATGTAGAATTTTATGGGCCGTACACAGCGCCTTGAATTTCACCCGCTCCTTAACAGGGAGCCAGTGAAGCGCTTTGAGGGCCGGGGCAGCAGACTGCCTTCTAGGGATCTCCATCAAGACTCTGGCGGCTGCGTTTTGCACCTGTTGGAGGGTTTTAAAGGTCGCTTCGGGGGCGCCAAGAAACAGGGCATTTCCATAGTCGAGCCTCGACAGGATTAAACCACGCATCAAAAGCTTCTTAGCTGGATCCGGAAGCAGTGGTAGCACCTTTCGGGCTGACTTCAGTAGACCGAAGCAAACCCCCGCGGTCTTCCTGGCGTGAGTCCTAAAGGACAGATCTTCCTCCAACCATACTCCCAAGGACTTGATCTCCTTCTTGGGGGATGGTGGATCGCCAAGAGACCGGGGCCAACAGCTGGCAATAATGGAGGGACTGGAGTTGCCCAAGAGCATCAGCTCAGTTTTTCCTCCATTGAGCTTTAGAGCCGAGTTGGACATCCAATGGTAGACATTGGCCAGGCAGTCATGTAACACATTGGGTTGTTCCACCAGCTGAGTGAGGCCCACCACCAGCTGAGTATCATCAGCATAGCTGATGATCTTCAACCCCGAGGGGGCTACCACTCTTTCAAGTGGAGTCATGTATGCATTGAACAAAGTAGGGCTCAACGATGAGCCCTGCGGGACTCCACATTGAAGAGGGAATAGGGAAGACTGCTCTGCCCCTTCCCAGACTTGGTAGAAACGGTTGGAGAGGAAGGATCCCAACCATTTCAGGGCCGTCCCTGAGACACCTACCTCTGACAGGCGTTGGAGGAGCACCTGATGACTCACGGTGTCAAAGGCAGCACTCAGGTCCAGGAGGATCACTGCCACTGATCCTCCAGCATCAAGAGTGCTCCTTGCTTCCTCCACTACCGCCAGCAGGGCCGTGTCCGTTCCCTGGCCGGGACGGAAACCAGTCTGGGAGTCTCCCAACAGGTGGTTGGACTCAAGATGGTAGGAAAGCTGACGGTTAACCAGCTTCTCGGCGATTTTAGAGAACCCCGGCAGAAGCGAGATTGGCCTGAAGTTGGTCAAATTGGAGGGATCCAAGCCTGGTTTTTTCAGTAGGGCTTTTATTACTGCCCTTTTCCATCTCTGAGGGACTATGCCATGAGAGAGAGAAAGATTAATAAGGTCGGTCAGCGGAGCTGACAGAGTGTTAGCCACAAGTTTAAGATGTTTCATAGGGACTGGATCACTCGGAGATCCACTCTTCATCTCCAACAAGACCTTTGTAACCTCCTCTTCCGAGAAGGGGCCAAAGGAGACAAGTTCGGTCAAACAGCTTATTGGACCAGCAGCCGGTTCAGAGATTTGAGGCATAACGGGCAGAGAGGATAGGATTGTATCTATTTTTGAATGGAAGAAACTAGCCAGCTCTTCACATTTGTCTTTAGGATTGGCATGCACGACTGGCGGGACCGGGGCTTTCAAAAGTTCTTTAAAAATTTTAAACGATTCTCTTGGAGAATGACTTGCCCTCTCAATCCTATCACTAAAGAAATTCTTTTTGACATCCTTCAGTGCACTTTTGTATTTCCTCATCTCTCTTTTATAATTAGCCCGGCTTTCTTCCGTCTGCTCTCTCCTCCAGGCACGTTCAAGCCTTTTGCAAGAAGTTCTACAACTCCTAAGTTCCGGAGTGTACCAGGGGGCAGAAGCGATTCTTCTCTCCCTGATAAGCCTCCTTTTTTTAGGAATCAGTAGATCAAGAGAGTTAGTGAGCCAATTAACCAGGTGTTGATCAGCAATATTGGGGTCATCTACAGGGTCAGGGCGAGTTATAGCTAGCTCTTCAACCCAACTGTCAACCGGCAGCTTCGACCAGAGTCGTTCCACAGTATGTTGTCTAGGCCCGGGATCTCCCCGGTTCTTCAACAACCAACTGAAAGGAATAAGGTGGTGATCCGTCCAGGGAAGGGCCAACATCTGGAGGGCTTGCAGGTTGGCAGAATTAGCAAAGACAGCATCAAGCTGATGACCTCTGTTGTGAGTAGCTCCCATATGAGCGAAGTGAAGATCAAGAGCACCAAGTGAGCTCAATAAATCTCTTGCTACTACATCATTGGGGTCATCGAAGTGAAGATTAAAATCCCCAAGAAGTACAAAGTTGCACGAGGCAGCAGCTAATGGAATGATGGCCTCAATAAGAGAGTCCACAAAATTCCCCAGCGTAGCAGGAGGCCGATACAAAAGGAGGCCAGAGATGGAAACGGAAGAAGATATGCCGAGGGAAAAATGACAGCTTTCAGCGTTGGTAATACCGCAATCTACAGCTTTGCACACAAGTGTGTCTCTATACACGATAGCCACTCCACCCCCTCTCCCATCCGGCCTATCAAGATGGAAAATGAGGTATCCCGGCGGGAGAGCGTTGACAATGTCGGGACCAGAACACGCGGTCAACCACGTTTCCGTCAGGAATAACACATCCAGACAGTGGTCCAAAAGGAGGGAGTGTATTTCCAACGCGTGACAAGGCAGTGATCTGCAATTAAGCAAAGCCATAGTGAGTGAATTTGAAATCACACAGCTCTTAGATAAACGACATCCATGACAATGTTTAAAAGCAGTACCCTCAACCCAGTAGTAACGGCAACTAGGCAGTTTAGGCGCGCAAAGCGAGAGCAGTGAATCCCGTGAATACCTGTGGGGGGGGGGCCAGAAGTCTGGGTGGATTGAGCAGAGTGGCATGCCCTGAGCCCGTCTGGGCCCGGACGGGCACAGACGGGCTTGACTCTGGCGAAACTCCGGCAATATTCCGGCATCCCCGCTGCGCGTCTCCGCTGCGCGTGGACATGGCTGATTTTAAGCACTAGTCGCCTCCTAGAGAGAGGACTAGCGCGTGCACCCTCTTCCCCAACCAAAGATGGCCGCCAACCAACAAACAAGGGCGAGGGACCCGCAAAGAGCGGTGGTTCCACCGATTACAGTGCAAGTAAGATGGTGCAGTTACAGGTAGGCGAGGGCCAAGTAAATTAAAAGCAGGGGGAACAATTTAAACTCAAATATACAAAAATACAAAAAACGGGTATTTTAAAAGCTCAAAAGAGCAGCAGGCAAGTTCGCGCAGAGTAGAAGCGCTGCATGTGGTGCGCTAATGGTCTCCCTCTCTGACCCCTTCATCTGGACTTCTCCACCTTCCTCTCTGTATTGGTACTACCAGACACTAGAACAGGTGGGATGTTTGTGACAGCCACTATCCCAAGATCTCCTGACACTATGGGATCCCCCTGAGTGGCTGGTATCCTGGTACAGACTAGGCCCGCTGCCTGTGCACTACCTGAGAGCAATCTAAGCACTGAGGCTGGAAATAGGGTACCATGGGCCCCTTCCCACCCACCCCTCTTCCTACTTTTGGAAATTACATGGGACCCTTCTCCCCCACTACACTGGAACCTGTCTCGGTCACTGCAACCCTCCTCATCACACTGAAGGAAAACACCTGAGTCACTCCCTTTAGGATTACTCCCAAATGCACTTTCAGACCCTCTGACTTCCACAAAGAGGTCTGCCTCCAGTGAAGCCCCCTGGGGTCAGAGAACTCACACTCAACCTGGTGTTGGCGTAGCTCTGGAAAACCGCAACTGGACAAATGCTCTCCAGCAATCAACTTGTACAGTCCCGAACATGTGTTCACCATGCTATCCTTCACCCAACCATCCAGTGCCTTGAAAAAGTGCCCCGCACCATCCCCTGTCTGCTGAGAAAGTGTCTGACTGCCCCTCAAACTCAACCTACCCTCCTCTGGGGTGACTCCATACTCCCTTACCAGGGCTTTCTCTTTGGGGTACACCTCTTAGTGCCACTCCATTCTAGAGTCAGTAGAACCAGGAATATGATTCTCCCGGCCAGTTCCCAAATCCAATTCAGGATCCCTGTGCACCTCATATGCCTGAGCCCACTGGTGTATGTATATCCCCTCCTTGAAGTTATAAACCAAGTCTCTAGGTTTTGTGGGCCTTTTCTCCAGTACTGGGCATGGTACTTTTGCTTCCACCATCTGTACTGGACTCAGCCCTCCCGGCTTCCAAATCCAGCTTTCTCAACTTCAGCTTATCAGAAAAAAATAATTTCCTTTTTCTCTATTAGCAGTTTCTTTCTCACCATATCCAAAGTTTTCTCTCTTTCCTGCTCCAACCTGAGCTTTTCAAGCTCCAACTAGATCTTTCTGGCTCTCTGCCTGTTCTCCAGCTCCTCTGGAGACAGACCTGAAGATGAAACACTGCTGCCTGCTCTGGAGGGATCTCTTCCACCATTCAGGCTGCCCTCCATCCCACAGGCGATGCTGACTCACTCTTCCAGCCATCCCAGATAAAGTCCTAAAGCCAACACAAACAGGTAAAAAACAAAAATAGGAGGAAGAAGGCAAAATGGCCAGATCCAACACTTCTGCGCATAATTCTTCCTTCCCTACAACATTTCATACTTTTGCATCCAGCCATTATACAATTTCTCAAACTCTGCCCAACCAACTCCAAATGTAGCTGTACTTACCACTCAATGACCCCTGTGATATATAGATCTGCGTGAAGTTTAAATTATGCTGGCAAAGTTAGTCAAATGCGCAAAAGTCACGTTATTTGAAATATGTGAAATGCTGCATTGTGCGATTTTGTAGACTTTTTACCTATGGACGACTGGTTCACACAGAAAATGTCTCTAATAGAAATATGTTCTGCTCAGACCAATCTTCTGTACAGATCTTGCCCGACTTTCTTTTTACATGAGTAATGCCATAACATGAAAAAAAAAACCTTGAGGTACCGGCAAATCAAATTTCATGCCAAAATTTGGAGTTCCCATAATTTCACAGAAAAACATACATTTTAGGAAATGTAATGATAAAAATAATACAGCTTTGCACACACCTAGATATACATAAAAAACCGTCACTTGCCACAATTCTCCACACTGATCCCCATTATTCCAATTATATATTGCCTTCTCTTTACACCATTCTTGTGACATGCATCAGCTGCGCTAAGCTGCTGTATTTCCTATGTCATACAATTAGATCACCCATCCTGTAATCAAACAACACGTTCTTCTCTATAGGTTGGTCACATAAGTCAAAATCCTTATGCACACATGCATGGGCCTGCAAGTATGTATGTGGATTTATAAATGACAAACCTGGCTACAAAGAAAACAGGTTCTGTAATGAGGAGGGGTAAATAGGGTGGGTGTGGTTTTCACTGGTAAATGGGGAGAGACAAGGACGGGTGTGGGTTGAGTAAATGGTTAGGTTAAGGGTGAAGAGCAGGTGGAAAGTTCAGGGAGAGGGCAGTAAGGAAAAGAGCTAAAGGTGTAGGCGCTGCTCTTTGTGTAGCTTGTAAATACATTTCTTAAATGATAATTGCATACAATTAAGGAACAGTAGGATAATGCTTGGAATCAACAGCCTGATTCATCAAAGACCCGTTTTGCGAGTCTATAATAGCGATTCATAAGGAATCGCTATTACAGACTCGCAAAACGGGATTCATGTAGGAACCGGAAAAAGAATTGCGATTCCTACACATTCCTTATTTGCGATTAGCTAATTGCTAATCGCAAATAAGGAATAACTCCCCATTCATTCCTATGGGCCAAAAGGCCCATAGGAATGAATGGGGAGTATTCCTTATTTGCGATTAGCAATTAGCTAATCGCAAATAAGATAGCGATTTAAAGGGTGCCAGGGGTGTCCAAAGGACACCCTGTAGCACCCCTTAAATGCAAATTGAAACAGGTGTTGCGCACACACATGTCCAAAGGACATATGTGTGTGCAACATGCAACTTAGAAAAATGCTTTTAAAAGCATTTTTCTAAGTTTTCGCTATTTACCACGAGGTTTGACCTCGCGGTAAATAGCGGGCCGAAATTGCGAATTCGCAATTTTTAAATGGATGATGAATTGCATTTAAGGAATCTCAAATAGAGATTCCTTAAATGTAATTCCTCGCAAAATAGCGAAATCGGTATTACCGATTTTTGCATTTGGGATGATGAATCCCAAATGCAAAAATAGCGCTCGCAAAGGGCCAGATTCTCAGAATCTGGCCCTTTGCGAGCTGATTTCGGCTTGATGAATCAGGCTGCAAGTATTTTCCTTTCTGTATTTCCTGATCTCTAGTCTGGCAGTACTCTTGCTGTGAGCAATGTGGAGCCCTGCAGACGGCTGTGACTGACTGCTTCAAAGATGATGGGGCATATTTTAAACATGACGCAACAGAGCATGAGAACAGCAGCAATTATTTGAATTTTTTTAAGTGCTGTCAAACACTTACTGACCTTTTATGAGATATGCTGCAGCATCACGGATATTCTCCAAGAAGTTTAAATGGTTTTCAGTAATGCCGCTGAACAGGAGCCTGCATCAAGAAGAGACTGGAACAGACATCATATGGGTGGTCTGGATGCTTCTTCTGGTAGGAACTGTTTCACTTCCGAACAGGATTAAGCGAAGCCAAACAAGTGCAATGTTGGTTTTAATCAGATTCCGCTTGAGGTAGGCCCGAACAGCCATGCTCGTGTGCTTCCAAGGCATTTCTTGAGCTAAGGGAAGGCATGGTCAGGTTTGACTCTTAGGTATAAGTGGGTATTCCTTGCATATTGGTAGTTGTTGATGTTCATGTCTACCAATAGCACTACGAGGGACTCTGTCTATACATTTAAGATGACTGCCATACAGCATCGAGGGATGCTACAGACTTCGCCATAATGAGTTTGGATCGTGAGGGGAATGTCAGGTATGCTTTGAATTAGGTACCTTCGACGCCCATTTGATGTGCTAGGATGTACATCAGGATTGATGTTAAAGGATGTTGAACGTTGACTGGATGACATGCAAAACAAGAAGTTATGAGATGCTGATTGCATTTTTTGTACTGCTGAAGATTTGGGGACAGTTCTTTGGAGCAAAGACAAATATATAAACTACAATTATAAATACCTCTGGTAAATAGTTTCCTGATAAAACACTTTTACAAAGAAATTAACCAGTAAAACTTTTAGTTGCAAATTTTGTTTTTGGTAGAACTTTGTTAAAACAAATTCTGAGGATGTTTAACTTAATTCTGTGAAATGTAACCCCAGAAAATGCTGATTTGCTGGGTTGCTCTGCTGCATAGCTAATGTTTAAGCATCTTAAACCCTCATAAATAAAGGTGCTATTTTTCTAATCGTAGAGTTTGCTACAGTCTTGATTATCTTATCAAGTCACAGTACCTACCGCGAAGTTCCAGTAGAAGAGTTACTGCAAGAGATTATATTACAGCTGTACGATGTTACAAGGCATACCATTACAATGCATGCTTTTACAACGTGGGCAATACAAAATAAACACCACTGCAACGCATGCTTTTACATCAAATACCATTACAACGCAGTCCCATGGAGTTACATTACAACTACCATTACAACGCATACCATTACAACGTATACCATTACAACGCATATCATTCCAACATAATTATACTAAACATAAAAATACTGTTTACCACCTTCTCCCCAAAAGTTTAAAAAAACTACAACACTTCACTTTGACATAGTGTAAATGTAAATGTTAATGTCATGGTACTTATAGAGCGCACTGTCACCAGACGGTCACCTTGCGGTGTCGCCTTTGCGGTTTCCTGGCGCTGATACTCATACCGCTGTGGAACCACTCCTGGCTTTCCCTGTGAAGTGTCCACTCCTGGGCACCCCCAGGGTGAAGCCAGGCATCCTTAGCGCTGTTGGGGCCGGTGTGGAGGCTAAGCAAGCTATTGCCCAGAGTTGCAGCATGGGGCCCGTGATTAGAATAGGCACCGAGGCAAGAATTAACAGGTCCGAGGAAATTGAGTCCGAGACTCCGCCGAGGCGGGAATCGAGCCCTGGTCCCTGGCCAGAACTCTGCATCAGGGTCTGCCACTCTAACCATTGAGCCACACTCCTCCAGTGTTAGAAAAGAGATTTCTGGTTGGCTAAGGTTTACACCAAAGCCAGGCAGAAACCACCCCTCTAGTCAGGATAAGGGAGTTACACTCCTAAAATAACCCCTGCTCACCCCCTTGGTAGCTTGGCACGAGCAGTCAGGCTTATCTCAGAGGCAGTGTGTAAAGCATTTGCACTTAACCAACAGTAATACAGTGTGAGCACTACAAACGGACACCACACCAGTTTAGAAAAATATCCAATATTTTTCTATACTTAAACAAGACCAAATACAACAAAAGTCCACAGTACAGTACTTTAAAATTAGTTGCTTTGCAAGATGTCTTTAAATTGCAAGATGCGTTGAAAACAGAGTTTCTTGATGTCAATAGCTCCGTCCGTGCTATTACGGCGTTGTGAGCAAACAAATCCAAACAGTTTTGGCTGACTTCGGCGTCGCGGGTCAGCTGCGGTGTCGGGAAGGCCCGCCAACAGTACCTTTCAGAGATGCAGCTCGTCGATGAACTCTCGTTGTCACGGCCATTGCAGGTTGATCTTCTCTCTGATGGAATCAGGAGCACTGGCTTCGGCAGGCGTTGGGTGCTGCTGTGCAAAGTGCAGATGTGCGGTGCCCTCAGGTCGCTGTGCAAGCAGCAGCTTAGTGGTGGCGTCAGATGGCGTCATCGGTGAGGCCAGGGTCGCGGTGTGAGATGAAGGCGGTGCTCGTCACGATGCTGGCAGGTTACTGCGCAGCAGCGGCGTCGCTGTCGCTGGAGCGCTGTCGTCGGATGACAACTGGAGTCGATGGTACCGGCATCGGTAGGCCAAGACTGCGGTGCGGGATGAGGGCGGTGCGTCGTGTAACGTTACGAGCAGTGCCCTCGAACAACGGTACAAGCAGCGGGTTCGAGTCCGGCGTGTAGCAGCTGCGTCACGGATACCACGGCATCATCATGAAGTGAGGCGTTGCAGAGTGCAGTGCCCACAGGTTGTGGTGCGAGCAGCGGCTCGGTGGTGGCGTCAGCAGGAGTCGTCGGTGAAACCAGGTTCACGGTGCGGTGTTGTGCCGGTGCTCTCTGCAGTGCCTTCAGGACGCGGTGTTGCAGTGGCGTCATAGATGGCGACAGGCTTGAAGGCTTTGCTGTTCATGACATTTCTTGAATAGGGGGCAAGTTCTACCTCAAGCCCTTGGAGATACTCAGCACAAGTAGAGAATGTTCAGTCCAGTCCTTTCACTGCCCAAGGCAGAAGCAGCAGCTGCAGGCCAACCCAACAAAGCAACAACACAGCAATGGGGAAGTACTCCTCCTGGCAGCTTTTCCAGCTCTCCTTCTTGGCAGGTTTCTTGATTCCAGCGAGTTCTAAAGTCTTGGGGTTTGGGCCCCAATATTTATACCAGTAATTCCTTTGTCCTCTGCAGGCAGAGGGGCCTGGACCTAGTTCAAACATGTTTGGATCGCATTCTGCCAGGGTGCACCTTCTACCTTTGTCAGTGTGGGCCAGGGTCCTCAGATGCACCATAGGAGGTGGGGCCAGCATTGTGGAAGGTGAGCCCAGCCCTATTTAGAACTAGGTGCTACTCCTCTCACCCATCTATGTGTAGATGTGCCTATTGAGCCCGGCTGAGTCACCTTGTCTCCTGGAGTCTCCCCTAGCCCCTGTCACTCACAAACCAGACAGCTAATACAAACGCTAGCAGAGGTGGGCTGGATGGTTATGTCAGAAAATACAGACTTTCTAAAAGTGGTATTTTCAAACACAGAATGTTAAAATCAACTTCACTAAAAGATGTATTTTATCATCCTGAATTCAGGCATACTAAACTTGCATTTCGACCATGTTGTCTGAGTCAGTTAGGATCATAGAATGTAATGATCAAACTGCCCATTCTGGCCTATGGAGAACAGGTAGCTTTGCAATAGTGAAAAACGAAGTAAACTGTAATTCTCTATCAGGACATGCCAGATACACCACTGCATGTCCTACCATACAATGCACCCTGCCCATGGGGGTACCTTGGGCCTACCTTAGGGGCAATTCACATGTAGAAAAGGGATGGTTTAGGGACTTGCAAGTGTGTGCACTTACCAAGTCGACATGGCAGCCCCAGGCTGCGCACAGGCTCTGCAATGGCAGGCCAGAGTTACACTTTACGGGTTGTTTGGTTGGGTGGCACAATCCAGTGCTGCAGCCCACCAACAGCATTTGATTTATAGTCCCTGGCACTCGCAGTGCACTTTACTAGGGACTGATACATAAATCAAATATGCCCATCAAGGAAACACCAATCCATAACACATTTCATACAGGAGCACTCGCACTTTACCACTGGACAGCAGTGAGGAAAGTGCGCAGAATCATCACACCAGCAACAACAAGGTCAAAACCGGGAGGTCAGAAAGCAAAAAGTCAGAGGAAACCCAGTCAAAAGATGCCTAGTCTAACACATAGCAATATCAAAACAAATGCGAGAATATACATTAGTCAGAGCCCCCTCATAAGGCAGGATATTCATCCCATCATATACCAGCTGTACACTCAAAAACTGGTAGGGGTCGTCCCTCGGGAGGCCTCCTTGTTTGGGTAGCCTCCTCACTCAATTGTAGGGTGGAGGAACACGACACAAAGTGTCCGGATCTCCTTAATATCATCCTCAAATCCCCTAAGGGCCGTGTTATTCTAAACATCTATAACATCTATGCACGAGGCATCAAGGGGGGTAGAGCATCCCCTACTATAACCCGCCTTGAGGGCCTGCTCCGATCCTCTCCCTACAAGTCCTGTACCCTGGTAGCTTGCGACCTCAATTGCACATTTGAGCCTCTTGGCTCAGATGTTACACAAGATCAAGAGGATGTCGACTACAGGAGGGGGATACCGGCTTTAGAGATCAGCCCTATTAAAAGATGGACGGAAGTGGCGCTCCAGATAAATTCCCTATCAATGGAGTTTGACCTGAGGGCCCTTAATGGTAGGACTAATTCGGACAAAAAGGTAGCACATACATATAATAGGCCCAGCCATACGTCAAGAATCGATTATATTTTGCTTGACGCCAACCTATGGAGTTCGGTCAAAGACATGGAGATTATACCCTCCGTCGAGAGCGATCACAACCTGCTCTCTCTTGCCATGACTCCTTGGTGGTTAGAAGGTTTAAGGAATGGAACCCCATGTGCCGCCGTCTTGGACCTGTCATCTGTCTCTAACTGTGGACGTCGGCTAAAGAGGGCAAGGCTGTCGCTCTCAGTCGAGATAACATCCTCCATAACGCGGTTCCTAGCGGCAGCACTAGATAACTCTGACTCTCTTGAGGGTGGGGTGGTGGGGGTGTCCAACAGGTTTTGTAACCTAACTCAGGCGCTAACCAATCTGTTCACTGTCCCAGCCAGACCCAATGGGAAGAAACTACGGCCCAGGGCTAGACTGGGTTGGTTTAATCGCAGCTGCAGGGAAGCAAAGACACTGCTTGTTGAAGCGGTTAAATCCAAATCACAAACCAGGACTAGGGAGGCCAGAAGGCTTTACTCACACTGTTTAAAAAATGCCAAAAAGGAATGGGAGGATAGCTTTTGGCAGGACCTCCTGGTCGCCAGTCGAGGGAGAGACGCCAAAGGGTTCTGGGACCTGGTGGGTAGCAGAAACCGTCCAGACGATACCTTGAGGACTTGTACTATCACTGCCCCGGCGTGGTATAACCATTTTAAGGCTCTCTATTCTGCCGTAGAAGGCACACTTAACGACCCTTTTTTCCTCACCCGTGGATAGAGGCACTGACCTCTTCTCCGTACGGGAGGTCACGAATTTGATTAAATCTCTAACACCACTTAAAGCAGCTGGTCCTGACGGGCTGCCAGGGGATCTTCTTCGAGCCTACCCGGGCGAATGGGGGGTATTGATCTCTGGCCTCCTTAATGCTATCCTCGTGGGAGGTTCTGTGCCTGAGTCTTGGAAAGGGGCAGAGGTGGTCCCAATTTTTAAAAAGGGTTGTCGGGACTCACCGGGAAATTATAGGCCAATAAGCCTCATTGACTCAACCCAGAAGTTAGCGGGTAAAGCCATTCTAGGGAGGATTCTCCAGTGGGTGGATGACAACCACATATTGTCCGATATGCAAGCTGGCTTTCGTTCAGGTACAGGAACTATCGAGCAAGTCTTTAGACTCCTGTTACTTTATTGGAAGGTGGTGGAGCTGGGCAAAGGCAGTCTTTACTTGGCCTTCATAGACCTAAAGACTGCCTTTGACCTGGTTCCTAGGGAGGAACTCTGGAGGGTGTTGTATGGTCTTGGGATGCCCCCTTACATCTTAATGCTCCTCATCAAACTGCATAATGACAACTATGCTCAGGTGCGATGGGGATTAAATGGGGAAAAGACCGATAGGATCCCGGTCGTTAGGGGCGTCCGGCAGGGCTGTGTACTAGCTCCCACCCTATTTTCCCTGTATGTGAATGGGGTGGTAGAGCACCTGCTTGGCGAACCAGCAGACGCTCCCTCCTTGGGGGGCACTAGGATTCCAACCCTGTTGTTTGCCGACGACACCCTCCTCATTTCCAAAACTCCCCAGGGGCTCCAGAAGCTTTTGAACCGCTTCCAGGACTTCTGTACAAAAAGAGGACTTGTCATCAATGTGGATAAGACCAAATATTTAATTATGCACCCACCCCGTAAGCTTGGCCGCCCTCCTATTCTGAACTCTATCCCTCTGGAAAGAGTGTCAGAATTTGACTACTTGGGAATTCGAATGAGTGATGTCATGAGCTGGACTCCCCATATAAACAAAATGACCATCAGTCATAAAAGGGTGGGGGGAGCGCTGTTGAAGGAGTACAATAATTCATCTAAACAATGTGTAGCTCCAATAATAGATATTTACAAAGCCCGAGCTGTAACTGCATCACTTTATGGGGCTGAGCTTTGGGGCTTAGGTAACGTGGAGGCTTTGACCAAGGCAGAGAATAAATTTTTAAAGGACCTCTTGGCCATCCCGATGAGCACCCCGACAGTTCCTGTGCTTTTGGATACGGGTTGTAAAGCAATCAAGGACCAGGCCCGTTTACGGCCTCTCCTCCTTTGGGCTCGTCTGTGGAGGGTTCCAGAATTAAAATCATACGCAGACGGGCTGTCAGAGGTGATGGGCTTGGACGGCTGCAACAAGATCAAATGGCTTAGGGATATTAAAAATCTTTTAGGGGACCTAGGCTTGGGGTCGTGCTGGTCCACCCACTGTGCCCCCCCGAAAGCGACCCTAAAAAAACTGTATTGGAAATGGGTCTCTGCTAAGCTCATCAGCAATCAGCGTCACTGCAATTCCACCACAGCTTATTTGCAAATAAAAGACGTTGTTGCCCTTGAGCCTTATCTGGACATAATTACGGCACCTATGGACCGGGGTCTTTTCATCAAATTTAGACTAGGTACATTACCTCTAAATGACCGCCTCTCTAGATGGAACATGCCTGCGCAGGCTTCACGCTACTGCGCCCTATGTACTAATAGGCCCGAAACTGTGATTCACTTCCTTTTTGAATGTCCAGATTACACCCGCCCAAGATCCCACTGGCTGAAACCACTTTGTAGACAATTGGGTACTCGCCAGCATCTGGTGGCTTTACGGATTTTACTATCTGATACATCCTCTCGGGTCGTTTGTGCTGTATCTAAATTTTTAAAATGGGCTTGGTTGATCCGTTTAAAAAGACTGTCCCTATCTATTTAATATACTTTTAAATAATTTATTGCTGATCTTATTGCTACCTTGTATTTCTTTTGTTTTTAAATGTACAGTCCTTGGACGATGTGCTGTTTTTATATATTTTGTAATGCTTTTATGATACCTGCATATCGAAATAAAGCTATCAACCAACCAACATTAGTTGTACTTAAGAAGGTTAAAAAACCTAATCAAAATAATGATGATAGAAAAAGAAGCAGATGCATTACAAAAACAATTTTACAGGTGTCCTTTCTCTATTTTGACTAAATGTCTGTATTCAGTGAACTCTCAAATTGGCTTCCGGACTAACCATGAAAAAAAAAAAAGATATTTGTAAACGTTATGTATTAAATATAGTTTCTGTCAGAACTAGGTTCATGATTACAAATGCAATTGAGATCATATTTTGTTTTAAATTACCATTCACCACACAAAATTGTATAAAATGAGCCTTCTACCATTATGTGCTCACTCGATCACTGACTTCCGTGGTGTCCACTTGGCTCAGAGAATGGAGAAAAAAAAGACAGATTGCTTTTGAACAATGCCACCTACAGATCAAGTAAAGCAGTTGTAACAAACACGCCTACAGATAATACAATAAAACCCCTAAACATTTTGTAATAATGTATATTTTTTTAAATGTACACACTTTCCATAGGACACTCACAAAATTAAGTGCATGTTATAGAAATTGAATGATGTTAAAAAATGTTTTTCAATTATTTAAAGAAAAAAACACATAAACTAAATTATTGGGGTGGCTTTTAGAATTACTAATAGTAGTATGCCGGGGAATGTCATTTAGAAATGTCATGCTAAAAATGTACCTCAGGGAAGATGCTTGAAAGGCAAGGCAAGCAAAATTACTGATCCAAACCTGACAACAGTTTACCTCATGGATGGTGCAGAATAGTGGTAGGGGCTGAAGTTGCTATTCCTGCTCCGAAAGGTGTTAGTCTCATGGAAGGTCGAGGGTGGTGGTGGGTGGAAAAACTACTATTCCTTTCCCAACAGGTGTTTGCCTCAGGAAAGGTGCTGGATGGTGGTAAGTGGCAAAATTACTATTCCTACTTTGACAAGTGTTTGCCTCAGGGAAGGTGCTGGATGTTGGTGGGGCAAAATTACTATTCCTACTCAACCGAACCCATTTGTGTCATACACAGACAGCGTCAGGGACCGTAGTAGACTCCCTCAAGACCTTCCTGGTTCACAACCAATCTAACACAAAGATAGAAAGGGGCAGTAATGGTACTAAAACACAAGTGAGCAGCTCTAATCAGTCAAATAACGACTACTCCAATGTGACATTCACCTATATCACAGTGTCATCTGAATTGAACTGTCTGGATCTACCACCAGCCATCACCCCATACACAGTTATTCTTGCAAATGTACCAAGATTGAGGGTGCAGGAAAGTGAATCCTGGGATTCACTGAGAAATAAGTCCCTGCATTGATTGCGCACTAAGACAAGGTTAATGGAAGAACTCTTTATGGAGTTTAAGATGGCAGTAAGAGTCAGTTTACTAGGTAGAGACTTAAAATATTAGCAGGTCACTTTGTGGTATTAACATTCAAGACACCTCAACTAGTGGAAAACATCTTCTGGAGAGTAGGTAATAATTCTATAACAACCCACGGCATTAACATATTACCCCTGGGCTTTTTTTATCTGTCACCTTCTAATTTTGGGTTGAGAACTAATAGGAGGGAAGAATATGAAAGCAACCAGTACATATTCAATGTCATTGTGAAAAAACGGGTTGACCCTCTCCCTACATTAGATGAAGTAGACTGACTAAATACATTAGCCACATGTAAAACATCAAGAACAACTTACAAATATCCCCAGATGCCATTGGCCCCAACTGTAAGTGGAAATCCAACACAGATATGGGTATATGCACGGATCATGGAGATATTCCTGTGGAAAACATTCCCATGAGATCTGATACCCCTCCCCTCCCCATAGTCAGGGTGTAAGATCTATTCGAGACATAGGTTTGAGACATGAGGTATCTCTGACCACCACAAAACCTGACAAACCCTCTTTGGCATGAGTTTGTTGGGAAACTTAATATACTTTGTTTCCAAAAAATATGGTTGGTGGATGCAACTCATATTAATGGTTTTAAGACCTTTCTCAATACCTGAGTGCCGTCCGTACATGGGAGGTCTAAGGGGGGGGGTCTTAGCATATTTGTTTCAAATAAAGTGAATGTACCTACGATATTCTTGACGACATCAGAGATCTATTATCAAATTATGACTATATACACAGACAAACAACACTGTATTATATTGATACATTTTTATAATAATGCCCCAAAGGATCATGTGGTGGGAGTCTCGAAAAAATCAATGAATGACCTGGATAAATTACAGAATGAAAACGTAGAAGATGTTCTCTTTGTATGGGGTGGGGATTTTAAAACTGCACTGTGCGCAATAAATGGTGATGGAAATTGTGGATTATCAGAGGACGATAACAATATTTACCCTTACTCTCCTCACTGAATATATGGGGACGCTTTAAATGAGATTTTATTTGCATTTGATTTAGGTTTTACCAAAAAAGGTATGTTCCCCACCAATCCCTTTTAGTCAGACATTTCAGGGGAGAGGTACGAACACAATTATAGATTATATAATCTTATCCAATAGTTACTTGACAAGATTCAAAGGTTATAGAACACACAACACCTTAAGCAACCATTTCCCTTTGAACATGATTTTATCCCTCTCTAACAAAGTGCAGAAACCTCATTGTAAATCAGTATACGTGGCCCAGATTATAGCAGTGGACAAAATAAATGGCTATTCCCTAATGTGGAACAATGTAGAACAGTTTGAGTTTACCAAGAAAATTGTGGCAAATTGATATAATTCCCTGTTAACTTGTTTAGATGAGACAATGCATCATGCTGATATCCTTGAATCCTATGGACTGTTTACAGGCGAAATAAGGAATGATCTAAGGGTGGTGTTAAAAAAAGTACACGCAAACAATAAAGAGTGGGTTGTCTCTAGATGCACAAAAGCCTATACAAAACTAAAGCACGCTTTACACAAGCCAGTAAGGAACAGTAATGAAATAACGGAGTGCAGTAGGGAATACAATCAGGCCCTGAAATTTCGCAAGCACGAATTAAAAGGCAAGACTTGGGCCAATCTACACAAAGCTAACCTGAATAGAGACAGTACAGCATTCTGGCATGCCGTTAAGGCCCCTTTTCTTACAGCCTAGATTCCCCAACCATAGAGATTTCTATAGCTGAAGGGCAATGGGTGGACTATTTCTCAAATATCAATAAATAGGAATGGGTGGTGAGTGGCAAGGACTTCCCACTAATGCTGCAGGGAACAACAACCCCGTTAACATACCCTATAGCCTTGGCTTTTACCCTAAACTGTACAATCAAGGCTAGCAAAGGAGAAAATGTACCTGGCCCAGATGGCGTACCAATAGATTTTATTTAAATCAAATTTAGATCTATGGGGCCCACTCATAACACAGATACTAGCTGCCTGCTGTTCAACAGGGTTTTATAAAGACCTGGTTAGAATTTATTGTGGTCCCAATATTTAAAAAAGGTGACCAACAGAATCCAGCATGCTGCCGCCCAATATCACTGTTAGATTCTTTGGTTAAGGTGGCCGGGTGGATTCTGCTCAACCGGCTCCAGGACTGCTTGGATGATAACAAAATTCTATCAGATCTACAATTTGGATTCCAAGAGGGCTGGGGGCACAGTTGAACTAGGTTTAAATTTAAACATCTTACTGGGAAAGTATAAGCTGTAAAAAAAGGTAAGATAATATCTGAGTTTTGTAGACCTTACGGCAGCCTTCGATTGCATAGTCCATGTTAAATTGTGGATTATTTTAGCCAACATGGAGGTGGAAGCTCCACTGATACAGTTTCTGAGGCAGCTTTACAGTAACACAAAAGCAAGGGTTCGGTACAGGGCCAAGGGGGAATGCACCATTCAACGTGGAGAGGGGGGTTAGACAGGGCTGTGTCCTGGCACCATTTCTATTCACATTCTACACGAATGGTCTGTAACAAGCAATGGTAGAGAAGAAGTGCCAGGATCTGCCACAAATAAACAATCGCCCTCTACCTGCCCTTCTGTATGCGGACGATGCAGTGCTGGTGGCAAAAACGCAATTGGGACTCCAAAGGATATTCACTAACTATACTGAGTATATGAAAAACCTGGGTTTGAGAGTGAAGACCACCAAAACCTACATAATGAAGTGTGGGAAATGTAGTGCCAAATGCAGGGATATGTTTTTTGACAGCAAAAAGGTGGAAACTACTAACACATACCCCTACTTAGGTATATTATTTGACCAGAAGGGGTCATGGTCCCAGGCTGTCAAGATTAGGAAACTATTATTCATGAAAGCCATGGCAGCTCTAGTTAACTTTGCCAAGAAATGAGGAAGACCCCCTGTTGATTTGCTGCACATTAATCAAGAAAAATGTGTCAGCACAGCCATATATGGTTCCGGCGTGTGGAGTTATTGCACTGTAAAACCCATCCAGCAGGATGAAAACGCCTTTTTAAAAGTTCCAAGCAGTACATTAACTTACACATGCCACGCAGAATTAGGGACCTTGTTCATCCCAGACCTAAGAAAAGCCCAACCGGTTCTTTTGTGGCACCGGATTTGGACTTCCATAAAAACTTATTTTAATTGTGATATTTTACAAGACAGCCTTAAGCTAGATCGGGTAATGGAGATTCCCTGGCTAAAATACATAAAAGATTTTATGAACGATCTGGGCCGCCCTGAATACTTCGATGACCCAGTTTCCATGTGCTCTGTCTCCAGAAGAGCTTTTAAAAGACACTGTATGGACTTGCTGTTGAGGCATCACGACCATCAGTTCAATCCAAACAAATGATTTTAAGCACCCTTGGTATTGTAGTGTAGTTCCTATTATCCCAATAGGCTCTGCGCATTGGAATAATATCTTCAATAGTATAGACCTAGGGCAGAGGTTAGCTAGGTCTTCTACCGACGATATTAGACTTAAAGTTTTGTGTTTGCCAGCTAGCTCAGAGTTCACTAGAAACTTTCTCGAATAGGCAAGGAGGATTTTAACCTCCCTGGATAGACAAGAAGGGATTTAGTTTCTGACAACCATAGAACATGACAACTTTGCTCTCCCCTAATCCAGAGTGTATCTCTAGACTTTACCTAGACAGGACTGTATGTTCTGAGGTGTAATTTTATTTGTGTTCCCCTTATGAGTGGTCAGCTGTGGAATTTTAATTGCTGGTTGGATTGTTGAAGTCCGCATTACATATTGGACTAATTGTCTATGTATTTTTATTAATTGTTTTAGCTGTGCTAAAAGCTCTGGTGCAGGCATTTCTTCAATGTCTGGATGTGGTGTATATCCGGCTAGGACCGGCCACGTTGCTCCTGGTCTACCTAGTGGACCGAGCCTGGTGATGTGATTATTATGTTTTAGGGCGCCATGAAACAAGAGCAGGTGCTCTTGGAATTTGAGTGGTATTTCCACTTCCTCGAAAGGAGTGTACTCACTAGGAGGTTCCTCTATTTTGTAATAGTGGAAGTCCTTTGTTACAGCGTTTGCTGCTGGAAAGTTTATCCATGAATAGAATACCTCTGTCTGCCGATATTCGTGTGCCTCAATTACGAATATGACTGTACCACCTCTTGGTGTCAGTCCATTTTCTATAAGTTTTAAGGTTATAGATTTCCTTATGTTGACCGGGATGAGTATTGCATTTGGGTCATTTTCCAGCAGAGTATTGTCTGCTTCTAGGAGTTCAGCTGCTAGTCTAACTGTCTCCCTTTCTTCTTCAGTTTCTGACATACTATTGTCAAGAAGGTTATTCTGTTTGTTTGCAGATCAGGTTTCTATGAAACAAAGATTAGATGCACAATATTTTGGAACAGTGTATCCTTCAACGTTGAATAAACCAAGAACCATACATAGGAGTCTCCTCCTGCGAGGTTTGGCGGATATGACCTTTCACCCACTCCAGACGTCTTTGGAGTATTATGGGAAAAAAGGGGTCTGTGTGAAAAAGCACGACTGAGTTACTCTAATGTCTTGCGTTAGTTTTATCACCTATCCAAACGTTTGGGCGCCATGTAGTGTAGTTCCTATTATCCCAATAGGCTCTGCGCATTGGAATAATATCTTCAATAGTATAGACCTAGGGCAGAGGTTAACTAGGTCTTCTACCGACGATATTAGACTTAAAGTTTTGTGTTTGCCAGCTAGCTCAGAGTTCACTAGAAACTTTCTCGAATAGGCAAGGAGGATTTTAACCTCCCTGGATAGACAAGAAGGGATTTAGTTTCTGACAACCATAGAACATGACAACTTTGCTCTCCCCTATTCAAGAGTGTATCTCTAGAGTCGTGTGAAAACAATAGACAACTTATTTTACTCAGTCAGTACGTGCATTCTTAGTTTCACCAGTTTGTAGAGAAATAAGAGATGGGCGTGGTTCAATAAAAGATGTTATTTATTGATCAGTCTCTTTTCTCATACAAGAGAAATGAATCGCTATTATTGCAATACTTGTAGTTAAGTAAAGTGCATACAGTAGAGACAGAATTATAAAATAATACTGTAAAAGCATTGATATGGTTTCTGAGCCATATGATACTTTAAAATGGATAAAATAGATACATTCATATATACATTTGACTAATCATACTCAACTGGTGCTTCTAACCACGCCTACCCCAGTGTACCTGACCTAAGCCTAATACGTGGGCAGGAGTAGATAAGTAGCAGTTTAAGTTAAGTTTGTTTTGCCAAGGGACTGATTCGAGAATTCTCTGCAAGGGGTTATTCAGTTCTGTACCTGAGATCTAGAATGATGGAGGGCTGGTATCTCTTATCCCAGGTCTTGATATTCCAGCTGCCTGCGAGGGCTGCTTGGAAGCGCCGGAGCTGGATTTCTCGGCAGGAGAAAGGCAGCGTCTCATTCTCAGCGCGTCAGGAAGGCGGGGCAGCGTCTGTGGGCTTCGCTCTCTGCTGGGCTCCTCAGCACGTCTCGCTGCTCCGATCTCGTCACCACCGCATGTGTTTGCTTAAGGCAATGTCGGTAATATTTATACCTGAAAGGTGCCGAGATTGACGTAAGGATGGACATATATACGTCAATAAGGATGTCATATGAACGGGCTCGTTCGCACATTCTTTGCTGAAGTTCTCGGTGAAATCAAAACAATGGCTATGGGAATTTCCCAGGTCGCTGTAGGTTTGATTTGTTTTGAGAACTCCGTATGCCTTATCAGGGGCTGGAGGAATATCGCTTGTCTAATTAGATGGCATGCGTTATGACCTAATCAGATAACGCGCTTCTGTGCCGTGGTGTGGCTTAATCAGATAACGGTTTTTGCACCGTTGGATGACTGCTAGTTAATTATTAACCAAACCAGGGTCAGGAATAGGGGAATCGATACAGTACCTATAGGAATACATCACACCCACTCCACGTAGACTATGTCCATATTTACAAATCTAGGCATAGTGAATATCAGTAGCGTTTGTGTATACCGTACCACCCCAAAATACATTTACATGCATTCCGAAAATTGGATTTTATAAAATATACGAAACACAATCACATGTACTGTCACGTATACTATAAGCACAAGCAGTCTAATAATGCTACTCATATGTTAAAAATTCAGCATAATCTAAATGCGAAAACCACACATGAAATGGCTCTTAATACAGAAAAAAAGTGCGAGACCATTTCATCACAATCATAAATTTATGTATAACAGTGCTAGCATAGCGAATGTCTTGTGACTACCTAAAAATAGAAATTTAGTTCTCTAAGAATAATGTCTACTTTAAGCAGAAGATAAGTGTCCCAAAAATCGTAAATATTGTCGAATTGGGGAAAAAGTTCTTGCAGTCTGAAAAAAAAGTCATGAGAAAATTTTTTTTTCATATCGCTTTTCTTCAAAAAGTTGAAGGCCAAATTCAGCATGTAGGGAACTCCAAGTGCTAGTTTGCTCAAAGTTATTCCTGCTGCTCTGGTGAAAACATCATAATATTTAGACTGTTGAAAAAACTGTCAACAGCTTCTTGCGTAAGTTCCACTAATTCGGAAAAGGTTGTTACCATGCATTCATGAGCCTGAGCATGTTTGCCTCCATCGATGTTTGGATCAGCATAGCTGACTGAAGGTCGTACCTGATCGATGCTGCTTTCATCTTGTACTTCACTACCCCTCAATCGTAGTGGTGAAGACTCCACGAATGCCGTCATCAGGATTGGTAGCCGCTGGGGACAGCACAATGCATGAGCCGTTACCGGACCCAACAAGGTATCTGCGTCCATTGGCACATCCGATTGTAGTGCCAGACAGGTGTCCAACACGCATTCTTCGCCGCATAGCAAGCACCTTAATACAGGCATAACACAACTTTGCCACATTGGTCTAAATGAAAGAAACCAAGTCATGTTCAGGTCTCTGAGCCGGTATAGTCCAAGGATTTTAGTTACCCGGTCCCGGTAGCCAATGGCTAGGATCATTTCTTCCCTTGTCGCAGGTGTTTTGTCTGTGACATGGTTTGCCATAGTGAAATAACAGGATCAAAAATAGAATACCCGCTACTAGTCCCAAAAGGAGTGGAAGTCCGCCAAAAATGGAATGGACAAAGTCTGGGAAAATACCCAGGATGGCTTTGAATGGAGTTAAAGCACCCGAAAACACTGCTTTAAATACACTGGAGATACCAGTGGTATCAGAAATATTTAAGATTTCGTTCAGTATTTCTGCGAAATGTATGGGGGAATTAGTTGATAATAATGAATGAATCTCTTCTGTTGTCCCTGCAACTTGGAGATCATACGTTTCTTTTGATGACGTGAGCCTTGTCGGCATCTGTAGGAGCACAGTCTTCATTCTGCTTAAAGTATCTATTCGAATAGAAGCAATTTTCAAATCGGGCCATAACCTTGCCTCCCTGTCTGCAGACTCGCTGGGGAACAATACATGTTCACAGCACATGACCTTCCTAGTCACAGTTATGAGATAAGGTTTTCCGGGCAGCAAACTACAACATCTGCGATCTACTATTAGAATGTAACTCCCGTTCGAGAGTCTCCTAAAGAATGGTTCTATTCGTGTTGCAGGTGTGCCTAGCTGGTAACATGAAAGGTTATTTGAAGTCCCTTCACAGGCTCCGTGCAAACTAATACCCTGACACAGAAGTGTACCGCTCAGTGATTTTGCACAATTATCGCCACTGAGAAACACTTTCTGGCCTTTATTGCTGACACATTCGTGTGTATAGGGCAAGTTCCATATTGACTTAATGTATCCTTTACCCAACCTTTCATACTGGCCTCCCTGTATATATTTTTGGCAGAATTGAAACTGGAAAGTAGTTATCGGAATATTTATTATCCCATGTATTATCCATTTAATGACAGGTCGTTCTGACATTGTCAATGGTAATCTCTCAAGTTTTTCAATGCTCAGAATTGTATAGTCAGCACCCTTCTGTGCCAAACTGATTTGTTTATCAGTGAGGTTAAAGATATTAAATAATGACGTTGTGTTGATTAAACGCCAAGGCACATAGCCAGAACGCAAATTTTGTAACGTCCAGCCAAGCTGTACAATAGAACGCAATTGGGACTGACCGTGTTGTAACATCAGTAAGTCTTGCGATATTATATCAATTGCTGAAGACACAATGCTGTCCAGAGAATATATTCTGGAGGACAGAGTCATTAACCCATTGTCCACCACAGAAAGTGATTTTTCCAAATTAATACGGTCTATTTCCCGTATTTTTTCTGCTGTCTCAATTTGAGTTACTTTCCAGACTTCGTTATAAGCTGCATATATAGAGGCCGCTATGAAACGTTTTTGACGCTGTTTGCGTGGTCCCAATATGAAATCACGCAAGTCAGCACCTTCTGTAAGTAAAGTTAGGTGTTGCTTAATTTCAGCCAGTGTGGACGTTTGTAGCCATTGAAGGCAGAGCTTGCCCACGCTGTAGGTTGTTACTATCCCTGGATGTTGTCTTTGGGAATATCTAGGGTCTGGCCTAGTCAATGTGAACCCCTGTTCTTTGTTCAGGAATCTGTCTTGACAGTTATTTGTATCTGTGGGCCAGATCAACCATTTTTTCCATTCAGGATGTGTTCTGTTTTGGTTTAATATATGGTTTACGTCTATCTCAACATCTATAGAGCTATTACTGTTCACTGTTGGCTTTGGAATAGACGGTTTGTTCAAATCTTTGATTTTGGCTAAGCCAAGACAGGTAGTTTGTTGAATAGTGTCGTTCAAAAATATAATTTGTTCTGGGATCATGCAGGCTCTAAACAATGATTCTATACCTTGTACTTGCCAATCTCTTGTACCCCAAACAGTTTTTGCTTCAATATTATTGTTCCAGAAATCAAACCCAAATGTATTCATTTGTTCAAAGAATGAATCGGAATATATCAATTTTGTGTTTGTAAGCATGGTCTTCATACCTGTCTTATTTGACAATTTGAAATAAAATGTTTCTGCATTACTTGTGTTAAACCCTGAAAAGTATGAATATTTATCATAAAATGTTTTTGAGCTATCTTTTGGAGGAGTAGCACAATGTTCCCATTGGTTATAATTTAAAACATTTCTAGGTTGAGCAGATTTATGTAGATAATGGTTACCATAATGGTTGTAGCAGAACATCTGATCATAATTAGACGAACCCTGCAAATAATCATGTTCTGTAAATTTAGCAGACATCACAAGATCAGACATCATATCATTAATACTTTCAAAGTCCCAATCATCCGCAAATGAGCTTGGTTTTACAAAGTCACTCAATGAGATCTTGCTACACCGCCTGGTATAGGATTGGCTGTGAAGTTTACTGAAGAAAGTTCTCTTTTCTCGATGTGTGAAGATGTGTGTGGTTTAAGGACCAAGTTGATTTTCTGGCTTGCTGTGTCCATTTTAGCATATTTTCCTTCAATGAAATGTCCCAAACATAGTACTAAGATGAGCCAAAGAATGAGGATAAATGCACCGAAGGCCAGCCAAAATTCAATCCATGGAGAGATCAGATAGGTTTCTTTCAGCTGTTGAAAAAGTTCCTTAGCTTTGTCTTTAAAAGTTTTTGTTGATGGCTGTTTCTTTGTTTCACTCAGGTCTTTAGATGAATCATCGAAGTTGATGAAGTAGCCGGATGCTGTTCTGTCAATTGTTCCAATTGCTTTTGGATTTTGCTTTCTTTCATTAGCAAAGTCTGCAGTTACATCATCATAGGTTGTTGTTTCTTGATGAAAAGTTTTAATTTGGGTTTTAAGAGGTTCAAGTTCCATTGCTTTGTTGCATAGTCCTTGTTGATTCACTGTAGATTTCCCAAATGTGATCAGTCTTCCAATTTGAGCCTCTGTATTCGTAGCAAACATTGGTGTTCTGCTACTTCTTGGGAGTCCACTTGGCCTACTGTTTGTTATCGGCCACATGATTGTGGTTTAACCGGGTCGATGGATACAACTCGGTTCTCCTTTTTACCAGCAAGGGGCGGTAGTACTACTGATCTTGTCCCGTTGACAGACAAGACAGGAACTGCTTTTCTGTAAGAAGGCCCAAATTCCTTCTTTACCGCGATCTTCTCTCTGACTAGATCCCCGACTTTTGGAATCCAGACAGGCCTTGCTGGGACAGGTGGTTTCTCTTCAGTGATTGTTGGCTGTTGTTTCAACTTTATGTTGCTCAGGTCTTTTCTTGTTTCATTTAAGTCCTGTAAAATAGCCAAACGATCTTTGATATCAAAGCTTTTGTCTTTAACCACTGAAGTCTGACTATCAAGATCTTGGATCATCATTCTAGTCCCGAACAATAGTTCGTACGGACTGAACCCTTTCAGAGAATTCCTTGGCAGGTTATTTAGACTACGTTGGACACTTATTAGATGTTTGACCCACCCAGTACCCGAACCTAATACCTTTTCCGTTATAGATTGCTTTATGTCTTGGTTTTTTCTTTACACCATCCCGTATCCCTCAGGAAGGAAGTGAGAAGAGTCCCGCTATGCTATGCTCATTTGGCCATGCTTCCCCATAAGCTTGAAGGCTAAAAGGAATACATTAGTCAAAACGTAGCATGCTCCTAGCGTATATGCCATTATAGACTCGCAAATCCTTTTATAACAGTCCAGACATCAGCCGAGCGCTGGGGTCTACATTATAAGTGAAAATTAGTCTTTTATGTTAATATAACGCTTTTTTTTTTTTTTTTTTTGATGGGGGCTTTCTTATTGTTGTTGTTTATCTGGAGTGAAATGCCATGGCAATAGTCCTCCCCGCTCGCCACTGCGATCTCTATTGCAGTCTGGGCAGTTTTTTACAAAAATGTGATGATGCAGACTCATGCCTGGCCACCAGTACACTGATTGTAATTCTTCCAGAGAATCTTTTAGCTTAAGGTGTCTGAGACCCTCAACCATATGTGCGTCTGCTATTAACAAGCCTCTCCTGACCGTGTTTGGAATCACTCTATCCCCCACTCCAGGGATTCGAGCAAAAGGGACTGAGTTTGCATCGATTATGTATGTATAATTGAGTGGATAATTGATCGGTAGTGCTGAACAGTCGCCTTTTGATGACGTTTTCACCGCCAGCACAGTTTCACCGTCAATGTATTTTACTGCACGCTTCTTTGTAGCTACGGAAGCCGGTTTAGTTGCTCCCGCTGTGGCTGTCTCAGCCAATGAATTCCCTGCAACGTGAACGCCATCACGCTGATGACTCAGTGAATGTATCACGTGAGTTTTTGGTAGTTCTTTCTGTAAAAGAACTACTTGTTCCCAAAGCACTTTTTGCTTTATTGTTGCACCTGTGTCATCTTTGTAACCGTTTTGAATCCATTTCTTCAAATCGTTATTGTATGTTTTGACGCAGTAATAGGAATCGCACACAATAAGTGTCAGGAATTCGCGATCGGCATTATCTAGCGCCATTTTTAATGAAATTATTTCCGTTTGTTGTTCTGAATTATTTTCCACTGAGTGTGTTTTTGTAAGTAGAGGTCTTAATTTACCTCCGCGCCACACTTCTTTTACAATTTCGCATGTGGCCTTGTAAGCCAGCTCTCCCCAAACTGAGGGTTGAGCATGCCCGTCTGTATGTATTACACAGGCGTACTGTCGTAAAGGCAGAATGTCGATTGGCAGAGGGTATTCTTTCTGATATTCTAGATATTTTAATTCTTTAATTTCCGGGTCAAAATAGTATTTTACTTTGTCTGTAGCAACAGAATTTACCCATTGTATCCATTCTGGATTTAGTGCAGTTGTCGGTAAATTACATGGTGTTGTTAATGCCTCAAAAGCTGATTCTGCTGTTCTGACTGTAACCTGTCTACCGTCTGACTGGTATTTTTCTTTTCCTACAGCTGTTTGAACCGCATGAACAATGTTTTCCTTAATGCTGAACCTTTTTTCAGCTTCTGTGTACAAATGTGATTTGTATGCTATTGGTACCTTCTCTCCCTCATTAGAGGTCAGGTATGTGAATCCGCATCTTCCTGGGATGACTCGAATCACAAGGTTGCGTGTGTTGTCACGTGTTTGTAATTTTGTTTTAATTAACATGTCTGTTTGTAAAGATCTCAAAATTTCTGTGTGTTTTTGAGTCCAATTGATTCTTTTAAAATCTGGTTTTATTAGATCATAAAGGGGTTTGACCCTTTCTGCATAATTTGTAATATAAGTTCTTCCGAAATTCAGGAAGCCTAGAATTGATTGTAGGTTTTTTAGTGTTCTGAGTGCTTGGATTACAGCACATTTCTCTAGGAAATTGTCAGCCAGGCTTTTGCCTTCACTTGATAGTTCATATCCTAAAAACAGGACTGTTAGATGGGCAATTATTGACTTTTTAAAGTTAAATTTGTAACCCTCTGCTGCGAACCCAAGTATTATGGTGTTCACTCTCTTCAAGTGAGTATCCAAGTCATCGTCTGTTAGATAGATGTCGTCGACATAAGATAATGCCTCGTCATCATAGGTTTGTAGTAACTCTGTTACCCTCGCTGAGAATAACCCTGGGCTGTTCTTGAACCCCTGGGGCAAACAACAGAAATTCTTTTGCGTGCCATTTATTGAGAACGCCGTCAAATATCTGCTCTCTGGTGCTATATTTTGACAAAAGAAACCGTTAGAAATGTCTAAGGTTGTTTTGTATTTTTTGCGCACTATGTTATTCATTAGTGCAGCACTGTGCGAGTTTTGTACTGCAAATGTTTTGCAACATGAGTTAAGGTGTCTGTAGTCCAAAACAAGACGATATGAATTGTCTGGCTTGGAGACAGGAAACAAAGGGTTGTTCATTTGTGAGGTGCAAGTTTCAATCACCCCCTGGTATTCAAGTTGATCTAGGATCTCTTTTACCTGTTTTTTAGCTTCTTGCTTAATCGGGTACTGCCTCTGTGCAGTAGGTTGTGATTTTAACTGGATTTTGTGAGGAGGAGAGTCCTCATCCCATCCCACATGATTTTTATATAAGGCAGGGGCTTGAGCTACTGCCCACTTTCTTGCAAGTGTATATTTTTTATGAATTGGAATATGGTTTGAGAAGGCAGGCATAATTATTGGTCTTTGAGAAGGGAATCTATTGGTCTTGAGAAGGGAATCCCCCCTCTCACACATAGATAAACACTTTAGGGCGTGTAGACACATAGTCTGTATCACACACCCACTAGTTTACTTACACTCACCCTTTTATTTTAGGTCCTGAAGAAAGCCAGCATAGACATAAGGCACTGGCTGAAACATGTTGACCCATTGGATGTGGGAGGTCGTAAATCGCCTCTAACATCCTCCAGCCTTATTTTTTAACCGCTGACGGAGGCCCAGGTATTAAAGTTTAATCCTACCCTCGGGTACTGGGACCCCCGCCAAGCCGTTTCAAACATCACTTTCTTTACTATCTTCACTGCACACTCAGCAACATACCAGCTCCGCTGTAATCAGGCGTCGAAGCACACCCGGGGCACGCTAGGTGTCACTGGGTGGGCCCGATGATGAAGCATGCCACCAACTAGGTTGGTGGGTGAGGGCTTTATGAACACACTCACCAGGTGTTCCCAACCGATGACGAAACATACTTGAGTCTTTTCTTATTTTTTGTAACCTAATATAAACATGAGCTAGTCTCTTTTTGATTAATTTACATAATTATTTCTTCGCCATGTGGGCACTCCCTGACAAACTCCGGAGGCCAGTCTTGTTCAGCTAGAAGGATGTCATAGCCCTTGGACAGATTATCCCAAAATAGTCCCCTTATTTTTCTAGTCTTATCCCCCTCTATACGCAATGTTATTTCATATATTTTATGAGGTTTGCTAACTCTGGTATCTGCAGTTTCCACCTGAATGTATTCATTCGTGTCCACTGTCTCCAGATGATTCATAAGGACTTTGCGAGCTATGCTCACTTCTGCTGCGCTGTCTAGCATTGTCTGAGCCCATTCTCCGTTTTTCAGCTGTGTCCTCAGTATTCTCGGCATTGTTGATTACTTTAATACTGGCTACCTTCTTTTTTGGAAATTGTAATTTTTTATTCAGATGAGCAGGTTCTTTGTCTTTGGACTTGACGTGCTCTTCCCTTTGTTCTGATCGTCCTCTTCTTTCCGATTTCTGCGAGGAAGTCTGAAAAGATTTAGAGGGACGTGTATCAATATCTTGATATCTATCAGGTTTCTTTATATTATCCCTATTTCTAAGGTTGTATTTTTTCACAGAGGGCTCCCGTTGGGGAGACTTGCGTCCTTGGTCGGGAGATCTTTCTCTCTGCCAAGGAGACTTTCCTCTGGACTGGAATCTTTTTCCTTTAGGATTGGATTGTTTATTTCCATCCCAGCTCTTTTTTTGATTGTTTAAATTATTTTTTATAAATACCTTTTCAGGACTTTCAACTAGTTGGGGTTTCACTGGTATTCCACCCAAACTATCTCTTCCTAGTTCTTCATAGGATTTTTCTATGATTCTGGCAATTTCAGATGGTTGGTCTGCTATATTTGTCTCTTTTAACCTCCGGCGAATCGCCACATTTGCTGCTTCTCCCTTTATGTTGGCTAATAATATTGCCGAGACCTGCTTGAAATCTTTCAGTAGTTTCATACCGAGAGTTAAAGCGGGTTCTGGACCGTATTCATCTTGAATCTGTTTTAGCACATCTGGTATTACTGACATGGATGGTACACCATGTGTTTTTGTGTAAATGGAAGCAAAGACTGTTCCCCAAGTGTCACAGTCCTCCACATGTGGTGCGATTCCCATTGGGAGACAGATAGTCAGAATCCTATGTTTCTCAACAGGGGTGGTATCTGGAAACACCGCCTCTATTTGAGTGATTTTTTGTGCTAGCCAGAAAGGAATTTGTTCCCGTTTTGCGGGTACTTTACCTAGACAGGACTGTATGTTCTGAGGTGTAATTTTATTTGTGTTCCCCTTATGAGTGGTCAGCTGTGGAATTTTAATTGCTGGTTGGATTGTTGAAGTCCGCATTACATATTGGACTAATTGTCTATGTATTTTTATTAATTGTTTTAGCTGTGCTAAAAGCTCTGGTGCAGGCATTTCTTCAATGTCTGGATGTGGTGTATATCCGGCTAGGACCGGCCACGTTGCTCCTGGTCTACCTAGTGGACCGAGCCTGGTGATGTGATTATTATGTTTTAGGGCGCCATGAAACAAGAGCAGGTGCTCTTGGAATTTGAGTGGTATTTCCACTTCCTCGAAAGGAGTGTACTCACTAGGAGGTTCCTCTATTTTGTAATAGTGGAAGTCCTTTGTTACAGCGTTTGCTGCTGGAAAGTTTATCCATGAATAGAATACCTCTGTCTGCCGATATTCGTGTGCCTCAATTACGAATATAACTGTACCACCTCTTGGTGTCAGTCCATTTTCTATAAGTTTTAAGGTTATAGATTTCCTTATGTTGACCGGGATGAGTATTGCATTTGGGTCATTTTCCAGCAGAGTATTGTCTGCTTCTAGGAGTTCAGCTGCTAGTCTAACTGTCTCCCTTTCTTCTTCCGTTTCTGACATACTATTGTCAAGAAGGTTATTCTGTTTGTTTGCAGATCAGGTTTCTATGAAACAAAGATTAGATGCACAATATTTTGGAACAGTGTATCCTTCAACGTTGAATAAACCAAGAACCATACATAGGAGTCTCCTCCTTCGAGGTTTGGCGGATATGACCTTTCACCCACTCCAGACGTCTTTGGAGTATTATGGGAAAAAAGGGGTCTGTGTGAAAAAGCACGACTGAGTTACTCTAATGTCTTGCGTTAGTTTTATCGCCTATCCAAACGTTTGGGCGCCATGTAGTGTAGTTCCTATTATCCCAATAGGCTCTGCGCATTGGAATAATATCTTCAATAGTATAGACCTAGGGCAGAGGTTAACTAGGTCTTCTACCGACGATATTAGACTTAAAGTTTTGTGTTTGCCAGCTAGCTCAGAGTTCACTAGAAACTTTCTCGAATAGGCAAGGAGGATTTTAACCTCCCTGGATAGACAAGAAGGGATTTAGTTTCTGACAACCATAGAACATGACAACTTTGCTCTCCCCTAATCAAGAGTGTATCTCTAGAGTCGTGTGAAAACAATAGACAACTTATTTTACTCAGTCAGTACGTGCATTCTTAGTTTCACCAGTTTGTAGAGAAATAAGAGATGGGCGTGGTTCAATAAAAGATGTTATTTATTGATCAGTCTCTTTTCTCATACAAGAGAAATGAATCGCTATTATTGCAATACTTGTAGTTAAGTAAAGTGCATACAGTAGAGACAGAATTATAAAATAATACTGTAAAAGCATTGATATGGTTTCTGAGCCATATGATACTTTAAAATGGATAAAATAGATACATACATATATACATTTGACTAATCATACTCAACTGGTGCTTCTAACCACGCCTACCCCAGTGTACCTGACCTAAGCCTAATACGTGGGTGGGAGTAGATAAGTAGCAGTTTAAGTTAAGTTTGTTTTGCCAAGGGACTGATTCGAGAATTCTCTGCAAGGGGTTATTCAGTTCTGTACCTGAGATCTAGAATGATGGAGGGCTGGTATCTCTTATCCCAGGTCTTGATATTCCAGCTGCCTGCGAGGGCTGCTTGGAAGCGCCGGAGCTGGATTTCTCGGCAGGAGAAAGGCAGCGTCTCGTTCTCAGCGCGTCAGGAAGGCGGGGCAGCGTCTGTGGGCTTCGCTCTCTGCTGGGCTCCTCAGCACGTCTCGCTGCTCCGATCTCGTCACCACCGCATGTGTTTGCTTAAGGCAATGTCGGTAATATTTATACCTGAAAGGTGCCGAGATTGACGTAAGGATGGACATATATACGTCAATAAGGATGTCATATGAACGGGCTCGTTCGCACATTCTTTGCTGAAGTTCTCGGTGAAATCAAAACAATGGCTATGGGAATTTCCCAGGTCGCTGTAGGTTTGATTTGTTTTGAGAACTCCGTATGCCTTATCAGGGGCTGGAGGAATATCGCTTGTCTAATTAGATGGCATGCGTTATGACCTAATCAGATAACGCGCTTCTGTGCCGTGGTGTGGCTTAATCAGATAACGGTTTTTGCACCGTTGGATGACTGCTAGTTAATTATTAACCAAACCAGGGTCAGGAATAGGGGAATCGATACAGTACCTATAGGAATACATCACAGTATCCAGCCTTATCTAATTATTATATTAAGTGGGTACGAGAGATTTGTACTGACCCGCTTTAGACTTGTTATCTTTGATCGATTGGTAAGCTTCCCTACAATAAATGATTGGTCATAAACATTGAGTAACTGTCCGTGTGACGAAATGTCTCAGCAATCATCAATGCACCTAGTTTTATTTAGCACATTTAATCGCACACAAAGAAGGAGGTGGATCTTACCTATTTTAAGATTGTGTGGTCTCAGACAATGCCAACCAGCATTTCTAGCACTGCAATTTTTAGGAAATGAATGTTTTTCGAAGTCAATTGCATCATTTTAAAAATGCGTAATTAAAGTCAGAAAAGCTATTTGTACATGAAAATGCGTAAAAGGAAACTAGTCGGTTCTGTATTAATGGCCTTTCTTACCCAAACCTTGTATAATTGAATACTTTGTAATTAATTTTAACTATGTATTGTGTATATACATTTTAACTGTATGCTTTTATGGGTTTTTATGCAAAAATTGAACATAGCTTACTTGACTTAACTATCCCTACTCCAACAAGTGTTTGCCTCAGGTAAGGTTCCGGATGTTGGTGGGGGAGGGGGGGGGGCAAAATTACTGTTCCTACTCCAACAGGTGGTTGCTTCAGGGAAGGTGCTGGATGGTGGTGGGGGCAACATTACTATTCCTACTCTGACAGGTGTTTGCCACAGGGAAGGTGCTGAATAGTGGTGGGGGCAAAATTACTATTCCTACTCTGACAGGTGTTTGCCTCAGGAAAAGTGCTGGATGGTGGTGGGGGCAAAATAAGTATTTCTACTCCGACAGGTGTTTGCCTGAGGGAAGGTGCTGGATGGTTGTTGGGGCAAGCTAACTATTTATACTCCGATAGGTGTTTGCCACACAGAAGGTGCCGGATGTTGTTGGGGGAAAATTGCTATTCCTACTCCAACAGGTGTTTGTCTAAGGGAAGGTGCTGGGTGGGGGTGGCTGGTAAAATAATGATTCCTGCTCCAACAGGTGTTTGTCTCAGGGAAGGTGCTGGATTGTGGTGGGGAGGCAAAATAACCATTCGTACTCCAACAGGTGTTTGCATCAGGGAAGGTGCTAGATGGTGATTGAGGGGCACAGAAAGAGAGATTTCAACTGTACTTAATTATTTTAAAAAAAAGATTGAACGGGAAATAATAATCACATTTTCTTTTCTTTATCAGAACTGCAATTTTTTACCTTTGAAATTAAAGGTTGTAAAAACACAGCACAGCATATTAGATGATCCAAAGAGTTTATTAACATTGAAATAGCTCAACCTATAAACTGTTTCCTTCCATAAAGTTTTAAAATCTGCCACAATATTAGAAGGGAATTATAAATTCAAATAACCATATCTCACTAAACAAATTAAAAACATATATCTGAGTAAAGGAAGGATGTAAATACTAAACAGAGAAAAATGCATTGTCTCTTTAACAAGTCTAATTCAAACCATCCATCAGGCTGGAAAATTAAAATGAAAAAAAATAATATACAGCCATATATTCTTTACATTTCTCTACAGATGAACCCACCAGTGGGAATGAACATATCCTCCACAAAAACCAAGCCATCACTATCAGAAATTGGCGATCGCACAACAGGCCAACCCATTGAAGGTAAAACTGAATTAACCCCTTGGGCGCGGCCGCGATTCTGCGCCTGTGCGACCGTTTTGAAGAGTGGGCGGGTTCATGACGGCCCCCAGCCGTCATCAGCACACGAGCACTGTGATGCATGACAGACGGGGGCCGTCATCAGCACGCAAGGTGTTAAATCACAGTTATCACCAGTATTAACTTACTCTTCACAGCTTAGCTTTAAAGAAAAAAAATGTTTTGATTGCAAACATAGCCTGGCCCAATGAATATGAACTTTATAATTTAAAAAAAATGGAATCTCAAATATTTTCTAAACATTTTCCCTTGCAGGATAATATTAAAAGAACATTTGTAAACCAAATCAATTTAAGCAAACATAGCAAAACTTAACAAAAATAACCATTGTTATAAAAAAGAATTGTAGATTGTGAAATAAGTAATTGACAAAAAGAAATTCCCTTCCAGGAAACATTTTACAAAAACACATCAAGCAACCAATTCACTAAAACATTTTTGTAATCTTTTTTCTTTCTACCTGCAGATAAAGAATGAGAGAAAGAAAACAAGCAAACTATATTAAATCAAGCAGGAGAAATAGACTACTGAGTTACGGTGGCTACCTTTATTGTAAGGAGAGATTAACTGAGCCTAGGAATCATTGGAGGTGTGTGCAGTATTATTCATCCCATTGCACAGGCAGAGTGGTTACTCTTGGTGATACTGTTGAAAAAACAACCAACCACATCAACTCTGCCTCTGCAATGGAGATTGAAGTTCATCAAAATTTTGAACACATGAAAACCCTTGCATCCACCTCCAATTAACCTTGTGGCTCAGTTTTGAGGGATGTTTCCCAAAACATACCTGTGCATGTAGCTAGTCTACGCCTACTATCTACGTCGTATTATACAAAGACAAAAACATGAAGTTACCCTCAAAGTATAATACCCAAACCTACTCAGATATTAACATACCTGAAGAAATGACAGTAAACTTTGCTAACAAATCTTTCCTTTTCCATGACAACAAAAACCCTCTAAAACTATTACAAATTTTTAGCACCCCCGTAACCTTGCTAAACTGGAGACTAGTGATATTTGGATGATGTATGGTAAATTTACATCCACACCCTATCTCTTCAGCCAAATATACACCTTTCATACCAATATTAATAGCACCAATGTTCCTTTAGTGTACAGTTTATTGCCTGATAAGCAAGCTTCAGCCTATACTGAATATTTGTCAGTAATAAAAAGTGAAACTCTAAATAAAAGTACTAGAAAAGTGATCATTGATTTTGAATGATCAATGATTATTACCATTGTTAAATTATACCCGAAACCCAAATTCAAAGATGTTTTTTCCACATATCACAGGTATATTGGCGTAAAATCCTAAAAACATCTTTGGTTGAAGACTATATATCAGACAGTGAACTACAATATCAATTGATGAAACCAACAGCCTTATGCTTTTTGCCACCTAACAGTGTGGATGAATGCTACACATCAATTACAGAATCTGACTACTTTACATGAAGCAATGAAAAGTTGAGCCCTTTACTAAATTATTTTGAAGACACATGGATCGGCCATCTAAGCAAGTCGGGTTGCAGGAGGAAGTCAAGGTTCCCAGTTGACTGGTAGAACTGTTACACAACCTGCTTAGAGGGTTGGAGACCCTAAATAAGGTGTAAATTTACCAAGAAATAAGGAAAGCAAAATCTTTAACAGGTAGTCTGAATCCACGTATCTCCCACAAAAGTAAAGAAATGTCAGAACGACTATTGGCACAAATGCAACAGTTTACGCTGGCAGTGGCTTGAGCCTACCTGGAAAATATTGCAAGCATCATACATTTCTAATACATGCTAACCCATTATCCTAACATACTTGCCTGTTTTAAATAAAATAATAATAAATTGGCATTTTTAAAAGTTTTTTGGGGTAAAATTATTAGGAATGTCAGAAATCCTACCAGCAGAAGTCTTCTTTCTTCAACTTTTGGTGATGCTTCAATTCATCCTAACATACTTGCCTGTTTTAAAAAAAAGAATAATAAATTGGCATTTTTAAAAGTTTTTTGGGGTAAAATTATTAGGAATGTCAGAAATCCTACCAGCAGAAGTCTTCTTTCTTCAACTTTTGGTGATGCTTCAATTCATCCTGTCACCAAAAGTCTTCTTTACTCAAATAATCTGCACAGTTTAACCATAAATCCATGAATTTCCAAGAATCCTAATCGAAAATTTGAAACACAGAGTGGAATAAACATCAGTACCAACAATGTATTAGATGGTTTATAAATCTGTGTTCTAATCAAAAAATGCTAACCCAAAATAAAATATTAAAAACCCGAAAAATAAAGTAAAAAAAACAGTCAATCTGCTCCATAAATACGATCCAAGTTCCATATTGAACAAAAATTCGAAGTCCATCCTTGTTCCAAAAAAAACCTTCTTCGCCCATTTGAAAGGCCTGCTTCCAATGCCACAAATCCTTTTCCTTTATTTAAAGACATAAAGTGTATTGTAAAAAAAACTCGAAACCTCACTAAAAGTTACACGCCACAAAAAGAAAATATTGCTATTATTACAAATAAGTTTTAAAAAGTATTCTATTGTTTTTAAGAAATACGTTTTTAACTTATCTTGTAATGATCACAATCTTCTGACGTAGGCCTACAACAGCTATATGCATAGGATGAAAAATGGGTTAAAACATACATAACATTCACATTTTACACTAAACACCTTCCAACTACCTTTCTCCTCTCTCCTTACAAAAAAGTTGGCCACCTACAGCTATAACTTTAAAATATTAAAAGTTCTAACCTGACCTCAGTTCTCCCTTGCATCCAATCTTGACCACAACGCTCCACCGACTGTAGAAACAGACGTTCAAGCGCTTACGTCAAGGCTTAAAGTAAAAAGGACAATTATTACCATTGAATATAATAGAAAATGTGGGAAAACATGTTTTTAATGTTTAATAAATTATTGACACAGTTCAAAATTGTACAAAATGTTCAAAACATTCTTAAATATATCTTTATTTAAAAAAAATTATTACTTACCTTTTAAAAGTCTATTTCATATTTATTATTATTTATTTAAACTTTTGTTTGTTTTTAATTATTAATAAAATATATTTAATACGTTTAAAAACTGTAAGTGTTGTGTTATGCTTCAATAAATATTTTATTATTTTTTTTACAAGTTATTCTAAATTATAAATATGTTATTAAGCTCTTTTTCTATTTTTATAATGTTCTAAATTAAACAATGAATCTTTATTAAATAATACTCAGGTGAAATTAATACCTGTCTATTAATACATTCCCCACACATAGCCTCTAAATCCCTCACATTCCATGCCTAAAGGGTTATGTTACACACCCTTTTCTTATTATAAATAATATCATTTTCTATTATTAAATTATATGTTTTAATTCTCTAAATAAATTAGTACTCAGGTATTAAAATTAGTACCTGACTATTACTACACTTCCCCACCCATAACCCATAAATCCCTCACAACCCGTGCCTAAAGGAGTATGGTGGACATTACGATGGCAGGCAGACTGGAGTCCGCCCGCCATCGTGGTGCGGATCGGGACCGCCCGCCATGCATGCGGCGGTCCTGCACTACAAATTAGGATGCAACCGCCACCATCTTGCCATTTAACATTGCGGTGGGTGCTGCTGACTGCATTACCTGCCGCAATGGCAAAAAAGCAGGTTGTACATTTCACTGCACTACGTGGCAGGCACCACACAGTGAAATGTAGGTGCACCAACACCTCCCCCCCACACAAGGAGGGCACACAACAGGCCCCTAAATCAAATCCCTGCCAGCCTTTCCATGGCAGTTTCGCCACCATGGAAAGGCTGGCTGTAGCCAGAATCCTAATTCGGCGGATGGTGCATGCTAGGCACAGCACCGTTTTAAGCTATCCGGACCATCCACCAGGCAATCATAACGATTGCCTGTGGTGGGTCAGTGGCAGACGGTCTTTGTGTCCGCCACAGTCGCATTCTGGATACCCCTGCCAGTGTAATGTGGTGGGGGAAATCGGGGTCCGATGGCGGAAGGCCTGCCATCACATAGCTCGTGGTGGCGGGCCTTCCGCCATTATAATGACCCCCTGTGTTACAAACACCTTTCTTATTATATTTTTTTTCTAAATATCAAATTGTATTTAGTAATTCTCTAAATAAATTAATACCTGACAATACGCTTCCTGAACCATGACCCCCAAATCCCTCGCATCCCATGCCTAAAGGGTTATGTGCCAAACCCTTTTCTTATTATAAATTATATATTTTCTAAATATTAAATTATATGTTTTAATTTGCTAGAAAATGAATACTCAGGTATTAAAATTGAAACCAGAGTATTAATACACCCCTCCCCCCACCAATAACCCCTAAATCCCCAACATCCTGTGCCTTAATTGCATTTGGCAATGCAGCTCGCACAACGAAATTTGTTTTATTTATTTATTTGTACGCTTACCTCCGTTCGGCCATAATCCGGAGTTTACTAACCCCCCGCCCTGCCCATCCCCCGCCCTGCGTCACCACCTGGCAGCACTCCCTCCAGGAGCCTCTACTAATCTTAATCAGGCCCTGAATTGCTAAAACCATGTAGTTTATATCACCAGGCAGGGGCAGAGAGAGGATTGACAAGAGCGAGTAAAACTGCTGCTTGGACAATTTAGCAGATAATAAGAACACAAAGGAATCTGAGAGAATGATAAAATGCAAAAATGCCACCTATTATGTCGAAAACCTTCTGCCTTTAAAGACTCTTGGCTACTTTCTAGAAACAACTGCTGCCTTTGTACTATCCCTGACCAGGGGTGGCTCCTCCAATAGGGCGGAGGAGCGCCCCTGCACTGCTTTCTCGCAGTGCGAGAAGCCGAAACAAAATGGTAATAACTTCCTGTTATTATCATTTTATGTTTAGTTGGGTGTGAGGGGCTGCTCTGTGAGAAGGCAAGGCAGGGGACGAGTGGTGTGCCCACTCCTGAGGGTGCAATGACTCTTTTGACGGCCCTCTGGGGCCGCCCAAATCAGTCATGCTCACTCTGCCCTTTCTCCATGCAGGCTGCAATGCAGCCTAAATGGAGAAAATGATACCAAAGGGGATGATGGACTGAGCTTTTGAGCAAATCAAACACTCACCCACAGTCAACTGCTCTGGGTTAAATCCATCACCATGCTTTAGCTCACTCCACCACCCCAGTTCAGACATGGCCATATGCAAATCAGTCTGCCCCTGTGCCTCATGGGAACAATCCAGCCCGAACTGCCAAGCCATGTCTTCCCTGGATCGGAAACAAGCATCCTGGGACCGGTTTCGGATTCATAATCCTCATCAGCCAGGCTATCTTGAATCCAGTGGTAGAGTGAGCAAGGGACCCGTGTCTGGGCATACCCTGCCAACTTAGGGCGAACAAATCGATACCAAAGGGGATGATGGACAGAGCGTTTGAGCAAATCAAACACTCACCCCCAGTCAACTGATCTGGACACTCCGTCCATCATCCCCTTTGGTATCTCTTTGTTCGCCCTGAGTTTTCAGGGTATTCCCAGACGTGGGTCCCTTGCTCACTCAACCACTGGATTCAACCTTGCACCACGCAAAGCACAAGGGCAACACAAAACCTAGAAGAACATTTACCAAGTCACAAAAGGCCACATTGTGTTGCCCTGCATGGCTTTGTAAAGGTGGATTAAAGCAGAGCAGCACAAGTCACATTACATGGGTGGAGCTAGGGTGTTCTCTTGCAACACCCATTTATTTTGGTGCAGTCCCAGATTTACCATTAGTGGTAGACCTTGGAATTAGTAAAAATGCCACATCTCCCCACGGGAGGCATAACAAGCAGAAATATGTTTATTTCTCATCCTTTTTCACTTTTCACATGTGCTACATTCTGCAGCACACACAGAAGGAGGAAAATGTCTCTGAGGATTTCCCCTTCCTGCACAAAAACAATCCTGTCTACAACACAGGTACCCTTGCACCATGGTGCAACTGCACCTGCGTTGGCGCTAGGCATTGCGTACCAGCGCAGGCAGAAAACAGGCATGAGCTGCATATTTTTTAAGAGGCTTGCTGTGATTTGTTACGTGAAAATTTGTAGATCTGCCCCTATATACTTTATTAATAGAGATCTCAAGTTTTGTTTGCACTGACATGTAAGTAAATTGATTGTAGAAGTGATGAACAGTTGATTTGCACACTGCTATAAATAGTCATCACTGTTAGAGTGGCATATATACCACATATTATAACATTTTCCTAACTTTGTTGAAGCCTGGTCTTTTGGTGCTTATTGCATATTAGACATTACCTACAATGCGACTGCCTAATTGTGCCCTTAAGTGTGTATCACTTAGTGAAGATTGTAGACACCTTATTGCCCTAATTCTTGATGCTCGATTCCCCCTTGGATCTAAACTGTGCCATTAAAGCTGCGTAGGTGCTCCAAGCCATACAGTGTCTGTTATGAAGGGTTAGATTTTAATGAATGCATTTTGTCTTTCAGAATCATTCAACTTACATTAGGATCTAATATACCCTGTGTGGCCTTTAAAGTCTGCATTTCACAGAGCGAATAGTTCCTGCTGCCTCTCATAATTATGAGCCAGGGCAAAAAAAATCCTTTTCTACTTTCTTCGGAAAGAAAGCTACCATCTGTTTTTTTCACAATTTTGCAATATTAAATCAATTAATCCCAAAGAACCACATGAGACACGGGTTTGCAAGAGCGATGAATAACAATTCGGAGCTTTCCAGTTCTTCAAATACAATATTAAGTATGGGAGGTTAAATGGATCTCTTATCCATTCCTGTTTCTAATTCTGCGAGTTTATTAAAAAAACACCCTAGTTCGGCTTTGATGGCCACGCAATCTTTTCTCAGACAGTGGACTCTTCGAACCTGAGTACTGCATTTGATTACTGTCACTTATTTGTGATGATTTCTTTATATTTGTAATTCAGATTTCCCCATTTCCTCGCTAAAAAATAAAAAGACAGTAGTGAAACATACACTGCAAAAAAGATAAATGACCTCGCTGCTCCATGTCTTTTAATGGTTGCGTCCACTTTGGTTGAGCATTGGCTTAAAAAATATATATATATAAAGCAAACTGAAAATTATAACCGATGTACATCATGGAGCAGGCAAACAACATATCATTTTCATGTACAAGCGGAAGCTCTCCCACGGGATTTGACTCCAAGCTTCTTTGCTGGTTTTTTGTTGATTTTGCTGTGCCTGTGCAACTTTCGAAACGAAGGGCATGTTCATTACACCGAAATGTAATAGATGCAAGCCTTTATCAATTTTGTGAGCGTACAATAACAAGAAAACGACGCAGCACGTTGAGTTCCAAGCATCTGTCTTGTCCTCGGTTCACAGCTCTATTAATCATGCGTCCAGCATGCAGCCCTCCAAATTACAGCTCTGCTTGCTCTGAACCGGGAAAACATCATAAGAAAAATGTTGCTTACTCTTCGTAAATTGGCTCTGAGGGAGAATGCAGAATGGGAAAGTCAAATTTGACTTCTTGGAAAATACGCAAATGCAATGGCAAGTGCCGCGGTGATAGCCGTGCATGGGCCAACATCTATTTCACTCCCTCTGTCTACCCTTCCTCTTACATTTTCTCTCACTAAATGCCCTTCCTCTTCTTTGGTCTACAAATAAAAAAAAAGTAACATTTCAAATAGTATTATCAATGCAGATAACAGGTGGTATTGTTACCCAGCGAGATGATACTCAGTATATCGACTTCCAAAGGTTGAAGGTTGAGTTTGCCCAGCCAGTGTTCAAACTCTTCACCGGAAGTCCATACAGAAATGAACACATTCATCAATCACCACCACCCTTTGCGCCTGGACCCCGATCAGCACCGAAGACACCATCCGCACGATGAACTCCATCCACTCCGGATCTCCGACCGACCCCTGCCCTCACCACGTCTTCAACAAGGCCGACGCTGTCATCGCACCCCACCTGCGGGACATCATCAACACCTCCTTCGACACCGCTATCTTCCCGGAGAGCTGGAAGCACACCGAACTCAGCGCTCTACTGAAGAAACCATCAGCCGACCCCACCGACCTCAAGAACTACCGCCCCATCTCGCTGCTCCCATTTCCTGCAAAAGTCATCGAGAAGACCGTCAACAAGCAGCTGGCCGCCTTCCTTGAGACGAACGGATCCCTCGACCTCTCGCAGTCTGGATTCCGGGCCAACCACAGCACCGAGACTGCCCTGATCGCAGCCACCGATGACATCCGAGCCCTGCTCGACACGGAGAAACAGCGGCCCTCATCCTACTAGACCTCTCCGCGGCTTTCGACACTGTCTGCCACCGCACCCTAGTGCAGCGCCTCAGCAACGTCGAAATCCAGGAGAAGGCACTGGAATGGATCATCTCCTTCCTCGCCGGAAGGACACAGAGAGTCCGCCTCCCCCCGTTCAGGTCAGAAGCCACCGAAGTCATCTGCGGCGTTCCTCAAGGCTCCTCGCTCAGCCCAACCCTCTTCAACGTCTACATGAGCCCCCTCGCAGCCATCGCACGCCAACACAACCTCAACATCATCTCCTACGCCGACGACACCCAGCTGATCCTCTCCCTCACCAACGACCCCACCGCCGCCAGAGCCAACCTACACGAAGGGATGACAGCCGTAGCCAAGTGGATGATGAACAGTCGCCTGAAACTGAACTCGGACAAGACGGAAGTCCTCATCCTGGGATCTTCACCCTCCGCCTGGGATGACTCCTGGTGCCCCCCCGCCCTGGGCAGCGCACCCAAACCAACAGACCACGCACGCAACCTGGGCTTCATCCTGGACTCCTCCCTCTCCATGACCAGACAAATCAACGCCGTCTCCTCGTCATGCTTCAACATCCTGCGCATGCTACGTAAGATCTTCCGGTGGATCCCCACCGAGACCAGGAAGACGGTCACCCAGGCCCTCGTCACCAGCCGTCTGGACTACGGCAACTCCCTCTACTCCGGTACCACCGCCAAACTCCAGAAGAGACTCCAGCGAATCCAGAACGCCTCAGCACGACTCATCCTGGACATCTCGTGTCGCAGCCACATCTCCGGACACCTGAGAGACCTGCACTGGCTCCCGGTCAACAAGAGAATCACCTTCCGTCTCCTCACCCACGCACACAAAGCCCTACACAACCAAGGTCCCGGATACCTCAACAGCCGCCTCAACTTCTACGCTCCCACATGCCAGCTTCGATCGACCGGCCACGCCCTCGCCGCCGTCCCCCGCGTCCGAAGAGCCACCAGAGGGGGAAGGTCCTTCTCCTACCTGGCCGCCAAGACTTGGAACTCCCTCCCGACCCACCTCCGCCTGACCCAGGGCCACCTCGCCTTCAGGAAGCAGCTCAAGACCTGGCTGTTCGAGCAGTAGCGGACCCCCCCCCCCCTCCCCTAGCGCCTTGAGACCCTCCGGGTGAGTAGTGCGCTATATAAATGCTGTGATTGATTGATTGATTGAATCTCTTCGACAAATAAAGGTTGAGTCGCGTGGCCAAGCAGATGGAACATATAGAAACTATACATCGATGCAAAATGGAGTGCTGAAATCTTGTTGGGAAGCAAACCCCCAATCAAGCCTACTTTGAAGCCATAATAATTTTTAGGACCGTAGAAAGAACCAGTAATGACTACAAATATTATTTGAGCGTGTTTTGCTATCTGGAGAGATTCCGCTTACTAGCCCTCTCCCTCATCCTTGTAAGATGGTGAGCCTTGAAGTGTTTGTGCCTCTTACTTAAAATATGCGCTATATTTAAATTGATTAAGCTGAATGCAAATGTTCTCACATCGTTTGCATAGCATGGTACCAGAATATGGTAGATATATAACATCTACGAAAAATATAGTGTACTAATATATTTTACAAAAGTAATGCCCCATTGGAGTTAAAAAATGGTGATTGGAGAAAAAATCGAGTTGCACGTATTGTAATACATTAATATTGTGTCAAGAACATTGTTAAAAGCAGGACTCACTTTAGCGTTGGTGGCTGACCCCTCACCACCCCTAAGCACTATCTGCCCCTAACCCCTTCTCCGCACCTAACTACCATTCATCCCTGGACCTCAAAATTCCTCACCATGCCTAAACTACACCCATCCCTGATGGCTAAACTCCACTAATCCCTGAACCCTAAAACCCCATTTCTACATCTCAACACCACCCATCCCAGACCTCTTAAAATCCCTCATCATCCTTAACCCCAACCATTCCTGAACCCTAAAACCCTTTCTGCCCATAAACTCCACCCAACCCTGAACTCAAAATCCTATCATTCCTCATCAATCCATCCATACTTAACCCTAAAAATCATACACTGCCCCTAATCTCTTCCCATCACTGAACATTAAAACCCCCCAGGAGCTTTAAACTCCACCCTTTCATAAATCCTAAAAACTCTCAACACTCCTACATTCTACCCCTATCACGCCTATTTTCTACCCATCCCTAAACCCTGAAACACCTCCCCATGTCTAAATTCCACTCATCCATGAACCCTAAAATCTCCTCATCACCATTAAAAATACCCATTCCAGATCCATAAAAAAAACTCTACCACCGTTAAACACCACCCATCTCTGAATCCTTTAAACCCCTTTCTACGTCTCAACTCCACCCATTCCTGATGCCTGGAAACCTCTTGTCATCCTTAAATATAACCACAGTTTTTTTTCCTTAACAGATTCTTTCCTTTAAAAAGTTTCCTTTAATTTTCGATTTATGTTTATTTCCTTAAAATGGTCTTCTATAATTTGGTTTCTGCCAAAATGGTTTCTCAGTTTTCTTTTTCCAATTAATAGACATACATCACTCTGTAGGCTGTTCCTACCTCTGTTCAGTCTGTCATGTGAGGGCTCTGCCTTGGCCTTGTCACCCAATGCAATGGCACTGTTCACAATACCGTAAAGCAGGCAATGGTTAAAACAAAGCTATTGTGCAACTGAATCGTGCAACAGGATTTTGTTGTCAAGAATATAAATTTTTGTGTATGTAATACTGTGTTAAATGTTAGATATAGCTACACTGCTTCCCTGTAAAGAATAGAGTTGCTTTTAAGGCACTTTGTTTGGCACCCAAGGCTCAGCTTGGCAGAGTTCCTGACTATTTAAAGAGGAATTTCTCGTGGTATAGTCCCAGAAGAAATTTGTGTTCGGCCACTGTTATAACTGGGGGTCTCTAATGGCAATGGTATGCACCTTTGACCAAATAGGGACCCTTGCTTCTAAGTCAGGGAGTCAGGGAAAGGGGATTACACTACTGGATAACCCCTGCTCACCTCCTTGGTAGCTTGGAACGAGCAGACAGGCTTATCTCCGAGGCAGTGTGTTAAGTATTTGTGAATAAACACATTAATACAGTGAAAACACTACAGATGGACACGACACAGGTTTTATAAAAATAAGTATTCTTTAACCCTGTCACCAGGTATGTCGCCCCCTCAGCCACCACACGGTCCTCCTGTGTGACGCTGCCCGCTGCTGCCACTCGCTGTGCCCTGACCTCTGAACACCGTGGTTTGGTCTTTGCTTCCTTCGCGCTTATGTAATTGTATCTGTGTTTAATTGCTGCTGCCACTCGTTTTTCTGTACATTACTGTCTGCCCCGCCGTTTTTTGTGCCCATTCTGGCCCCTTTGCCTTCTGTGCCTCCCTCCCGCTCCCCCGCTCTCTCCCGCCGCTGCGTCCCCTGCGGCCCCGCCCCCTGGGCACCCATTTGCCGCCCCGCTCCCGCCTCCTGGCTGCTCCTCCATCCCTCTTCCCCTCATATGGAGGCCGCGCGGTGGTAAAGGAAGCGACCCTTGACCCTGTCACCAGATAGGTCACCCCCTCAGCCACCGCACGGTCCTCCTGTGTGACGCTGCCCGCTGCTGCCACACGCTGTGCCCTGACTGCTGACCACCGTGGTTTGGTCTTTGCTTCCTTCGTGCTTATGTAATTGTATCTGTGTTTAATTGCTGCTGCCACTCGTTTCTGTACTTTACTGTCTGCCCCGCTGTTTTTTGTGCCCATTCTGCCTCCTTTGCCTTCTGTGCCACTATCCCGCTCCCCCCTCGCTCTTTCCCGCCGCTGCGTCCGCTGCGGCCCCGCCCCCCTGGTCACCCATTCGCCACCCCGCTCCCACCTCCCAGCTGCTCCTCCCTCCCTCCTTCCCTTATATGGAGGTCGCGCAGCGGCCACACAGCGGCTGCGCACAGCAGGCGCGCCGCTGGCACGCCAAAGGCGTGCCTAAGGCAAGCCTGTCTGCGCCCATCCGCGCCAGGACCGTGCCCAGCGCCAGAACCCCTGGCTCCCGCAGAGGCCAGGAAACCCGACTGAGATACGACACCGCCGCCCTCCACGCACTCAACACCGGCCGACCATCCGCCTGCTACCGAGCTACCCCGAAGTGCACCCACGGACCCTTCACCTGCCAAGCCTGCAAATTCACCTGCCTCCAAACATGCACCTCGCCCTCCGGACCAAGCAACAACAACAACCACCTCAAGTGCATCCTACTCAACACCCGCTCCGGCCACAAGCACGCCGTCGAACTCTGGGACCTCCTCAAAACAACAGCACCGGACGTCGCCTTCCTCACGGAAACCGGGATGAACACCTCCTCAGCCCCTGATATCTCCATAGCCATCCCAGACGACAACAAAATCACCCGTAAAGACCGCGTCAACCAAACCGGAGGAGGAATCATCATCATCTACAGGAACACCATCAGCGTCACGACGACCAACACCGAAGATACCTTCACCGCCGCCGAACACCTACACTTCCAGATCCACACCGACCCAAAGACCACCCTCAGAGGAACCCTCATCTACGGACCCCTGGGCCCGCGCACACAATTCAGTGAAACAATTGCCGATTTCATCAGCCCGCATGCCCTCACGTCAGCAGAATACATCCTCCTAGGGAACCTGAATTTCCACCTGGATAACAATAACGACAACAACACCACCACCCTGCTCTACAACCTCGACAACCTCGGACTCAAGCAACTGGTGAACACCCCCACCCACTACGCCGGCCACACGCTCGACCCCATCTTCTCCGCCAGCAACCATGTCTCCTTCGGCCACTCCACCGGACTACACTGGACCGACCACAGCTGCATCCATTTCACCTTTAAGAAGACTACATCCCACCACCGCCTGCAACAGATCCTCTGCAGATCCTGGAGCAACAGACCAGCTAACCACGTCACTGAGCCAGAACCCACCAACCGACACCACTGACACCAACAACGCAGCCCGCAACCTCGCACAGTGGATCACCAACTGCGCCGATGCCCTGCTCCACTGAAGAACCCCCCAGGTAAGACCGGCAACAGGAAAACCACATGGTTCACAGACGCCCTCAGAGAATCAAAGAAATCCTGCCGAACTCTCGAGAAAACCTGGCGCCGCAAACAGATGACAGAAAGCCTGACAGCTCTCAAGAACGCCACTCGCAAACACCACCAGCTGATCCGTACCACCAAAACAAAAAGACATCATTCAAAGAGCGGCTGGACAACAACATACACAACAGCAAGGAACTCTTCAGCATCATAAAAGAGCTCTCCAACCCCAGCGCCAGAAGCAATGACATCACACCATCGCAAGACCTCTGCAACTCCCTCGCCACGTTCTTTTACCGCAAGATCGCCAATATACACGACAGCTTCGGTGCACAGACTCCACCTCCAGGCACCAAACCAACGCCCCCTACCACCACCCTCAGCGCTTGGACCCCCATCAGCACTGAAGACACCACCCACGTCATGAACACCATCAACTCTGGCTCTCCCTCTGACCCATGACCTCACCACATCTTCAACAAAGAGGACACCATCACCGCACCCCACCTCCGGAACGTCATAAACAACTCCTTCACGTCTGCCACCTTATCAGAGAGCTGGAAGCATGCAGAGATCAACGCCCTTCTGAAGAAACCCACAGCGGACCCTAAAGACCTTAAGAACTTCCGAACCATCTCTCTTCTTCCCTTCCCTGCTAAAGTCATTGAGAAGACCGTCAATAAACAGCTGACCACATTCCTCGAGGCAAACAACTCCCTCGACCCATCCCAGTCCAGATTTCGAGCCAACCACAGCACCGAGACCGCCCTCATCGCAGCCAACGACGACATCAGGACCCTGCTTGACAAATGGGAAACAACCGCTCTCATCCTCCTGGACCTCTCAGCCGCCTTTGACACCGTCTGCCATTGCACCCTAACAACCCGCCTCCACAACGCTGGGATCCAAGGAAAAGCCCTGAACTGGATCACCTCGTTCCTCTCCGTCAGGACCCAGAGTGTCCGCCTCCCTCCCTTCCGCTCCGTGGCCACTGAGATCATCTGCGGCGTACCCCAAGGCTCTTTGCTCAGCCCAACCCTCTTCAATATCTACATGAGCCCCCTCGCCACCATCACATGCAAACACAACCTCAACATCATCTCCTACACCGACGACACCCAGCTGATACTCTCCCTCACCAAAGACCCAGCCACCACCAAAACCAACCTCCAGGAAGGAATGAAAGACGTCGCGGAATGGATGAAGCTCAGCCGTCTGAAACTGAACTCAGACAAGATGGAGGTCCTCATCCTCGGACCATCCCCATCCGCCTGGGATGACTCATGGTGGCCCACAGCGCTGGGCACTGCACCGACACCCACGGACCACGCACGCAACCTGGGATTCATCCTGGACTCCTCCCTCACGATGACCAAGCAAGTCAACGCCATCTCATCCTCATGCTTCAACACCCTGCGCATGCTCCGGAAAATCTTCCGGTGGATCCCCACCGGAACCAGAAAGACTGTCACCCAGGCCCTCATCACCAGCCGACTGGACTACGGGAATGCCCTATACGCAGAAACCACAGCCAAACTTCAGAAAAGACTTCAGCGTATACACAACGCTTCCGCACGACTCATCCTCGACATCCCTCGCCACAGCCACATATCTGCCCACCTGAGACACCTGCACTGGCTCCCCGTCAGCAAAAGGATCACGTTCAGGCTCCTCACCCACGCACACAAAGCGCTCCACGACATGGGTCCCAAATAACCCAATAACGCCTCACGTTCTACACTCTGACCCATCAACTCCGCTCCGCCAGCCTCGCCCCCGCCACCGTCCCACAGATTCGCAGAACCACCACCGGAGGAAGATTGTTCTCCTACCTGGCCGCCAAGAGGTGGAACTCCCTCCCCGCCCACCTACAACTGACCCAGGACCATCTCACCTTCAGGAAACACCTCAAGACCTGGCTATTCGAGCAGTAGCAGAACCCCCCCTCCCTTCAGTGCCTTGAGACCCTCACGGGTGAGTAGCGCGCTCTACAAATGTATTGATTGATTGATTATATAGACTTACCACAAGACCACAAATGACAAAAATCCACAATACTGTACTTAAAATAGACTTAAAGATGGTAGAAGTCACTTAGGTCAAGTTGATGATAAATGTGACACAGTTCTCACAAACGTACCTGGATGCGTAACACAAAACAAACAAAAGGCTCGCAGAGTGGGAGAAGCGTCGGTTCTTTGCTTCGGGGGAGACGATGTGTCGTGCTTCAATGCTTTCGCAGAATAGGGGATGCATCTTGGTCCTTACCGGAGAGGAGGTGATGCATAGATTCTCATTCTGCGGCCCGGTTACGATGTGGCAAGGTGGCGCGTCGATGTGATACAACAATCCGGTGTAATGCGATAAGATGGCACCATTGATGCGATGATGTGAAGACGATGCGTGCATGCCCGGCAGCCTTGTGGCGCACTCTGTAGCTTTGGAGCTGCGACAGGCCCCTCAACACGCTTCCCCAGTGATGCAATGGCGACCTCACGGCGGCAACATGCTTCTCCGGTGATGCGTCGGGTAACAGCTTTGATGAGGGCACGCTTCCCTGGTGATGTGGCGGCGACCTCTGTGGTGGCGACGCGCTTCTCAGGTGATGCAACAGCAACAGCTGCGACTGCGACACGCTTCTTTTCAATGCGTCCCGCTTCCAGCTCCCAGCGACACGCAGGCTTCGGCAGACAGAATGCCCAGCAAGGAAATTCAGGGGGAAGCTGGTGGTGAAGTCTTTTGTCCCTGAGACTCCAGCAGGAGGCAAGCACATGTTCAAGCCCTTGGAGTAATATTCTGCAAGATGATGAAAATTCTTTGAAAGTTCCTTCTCCTTTCCTTGGCAATAAATAAACCACTGCAGGCCATCCCAGCAACACATCACACTGGCAGGGGGCAATCCAAACTCCTGCAGCTTCCTTGGTTCTTCTCCTTGGCAAAGGTTTGTCTCGTTGTTCCAGAAGTGATCTTAAGACTTGTGGTCTGGGTCCCCATATTTATACTGCAAAATCCTTTGTCCTCTGAAGGCAGATGGGCCTGTACCTAGTACAAACCAGTTCTGTACAGTCCTGGAGCACTTTGTTTACAGGACTACTTCTTTCTTTTGACAGTGTGGGCCGGGGACATCAGACGCACCACAGGCGGTGGAGCCAGCATTGTGGAAGGCAGGCACAACCCTATTCAGACCCAGGTGCTACTCTTCAGGACTACTTCTTTCTTTTGACAGTGTGGGCCGGGGACATCAGACGCACCACAGGCGGTGGAGGCAGCATTGTGGAAGGCAGGCACAGCCCTATTCAGACCCAGGTGCTACTCTTCACACCCATCTGCATGCAGATATGTCTATTCAGCCTTGTGCTGACTCACCCTGTCTCCTGCAATCCCCCAGCCCCTGTCACTCCCATAAGCAGACACACAATACACAAGCTAGCAGTGGCAGGCTGCATGGTTAGACAAGAAAATACTTACTTTCTAAAAGTGGTATTTTCTAACACAGAAGGTTAAAAGCAACTTTACTAAAAGATGTATTTAATCATTCTGAGTTCAGGCATACTAAACTCGAATTTCTACCATGTTCCCTGGGCCAGTGAGGATTATAAGAAGTTATAGTCAAATTGCCCATTCTGGCCTATGGGGACTGGTAGCCTTGCAATAGTGAAAAACGACAATGGCTGTAATTCACTATTAGGACATGCCACACACACCAGGGCAAGTCTTACCTTATACTTACAATGCACCCTGTCCTTGGGCCTACCTTAGGGGTGCCTGATACGAAGAAAAGGGAAGGTATAGGGACTGGTAAGTGGGTGCACTTACCAAGTCCATATGGCAGTACTAGACTGCACACAGGCTTTGCAGTGGTAGGCCTGAGACACACTTTTACAAGCTGCTTCTGTGGGTGGCACAACCAGGGCTGCAAGCTCACCAGCAGCATTTGTTTTACAAGCCCTGGGCACACATGGTGAACAGTACTAGGGTCTGACAAGTAAATCAAATAACCCAATCATGGAGTCACCAATCAATACACCAATTTACAATAGAGAGCATATGCACTTTAGCACTGATAAGCAGTGGTAAAGTGCTCAGAGTCATAAAACAGCCAGAAACAGTTCAGAAAAAAACAGGAAGAACGCACAAAGTTTTAGGGATGACCCTACAAAGAGGGCCAAGCCCAACAGTCACCTCCAGAACATTCAATTTTCCTAAAATTAAGAGAATGGCATGGGGTGGCAGACATTTTGTCCACATCACATGCTTACTTTGGAACAATCTAGCGGCATATCTTACAGGGCAAGCTAACCTGTTTAGTTTTAGGAAACACATTAAAACGTGTTTGTTTTCTTGCTCCCGGTGATATGCTCTGTTATAAGCACTTGCCACAATGTTTATGTTTTAGCAGATACCAGTGCCAAGATGCCCCTGGATATTTCTGCTCTTTATAAAATTATTCAATAGCAATTCAATTCAATTGTTAGTATAACTGTTCTTATTTCTTTTAAATTGAAGTTTGAAATGTAAAAAACTTTATTTATGTTTTGCAAGTTAAATTACCAATTCATAATGTTTTAATGAGTTGTTCGGTTTGTGGATGAAAAGATCGGAAGTAAATTAAATTAAGAGGTAAACAATTTTGTATTTCTTTATATTTAAGCGAATTTTACTATTGATTACTGGTTATTTCAGGTTTGAAAATGTAAGTTTTTTAATATAAACTAAACTTTTTAAATGTTGGGTGATTTTTATAATAGTGGGTTGTAGGGAAATATGGTGGGTAGTTTATTTAAATATTTTTTTTATTAATGTTAATTCATCATTGTTGTTTAATTATGTAATGAATAATTCATTTTGTAAATTTGTATTTTTCTAATTATTTTGATTATTTATTAGTTTTAGAGATATTTATATGTTGTCATTTGAAAGTACTTGACATGTGGGTAGTGGTTTGTTTGTAATTTAGGGGTATTGAGTGAAATGTTATTAATTTTAACCCTTTCATTGCTAGGCCTTATTCCCCCCTCTCTGCTAAGTCTTTTTTTTATGCTATTTGGAGTAGTTCTCACTTGGGCCCCTCTAAAGTTTTGTCCACATAAGGTATCCAAGCCATATTTGCATCCTTTTCTTCCAACATCATGGGGATTGTAAAGGTACCCAGGGATTTTGATTTTCACTGGAGGGACCCAGAAATTAGCCAAAATACAGCTAAATGTTGTTTTTGAGGGAAAAATGGGGAAAAGGTACTGCAGAAGAAAGCGTCAGTTTTTTCCCCTACAAATGGTATCAACAAAGAATTTGTGGTACTGAAATCACCATCTTCTCAGCTTTCAGGGTCAAGCAGACTTTTGTCAGAAAACCAAACTTTTCTACACAGTTTTGCGATTTTACTGGGACATAGCCTATTTTTGCTACTTTTTGTGCTTTCATCCTCTTCAAGTTAGGCGCCGGCTAAGATGGCCGCCTAACCAGAGAGCTCCGTCTCGCCGAGTCCTCCACCCTCTAAAATCCGGAGCAAATCCGATGGATCCCGCGTCTCGGCTGCAGCACTGCACAACCCTCCTGAAGCTGCACTCGGCGGTCTGTACCCGGCCCCGCTACGTTGCTCTGTTGCCGCGCTACGGCCCTGAACTCCGGCACCCGGGGGCCGGCCTGGAGCGAAGGTGCGCCGTGGTCGGCCTGCATCACGAGCGAGCCCCTGGCCTCGAGGCCTGGTCGGGGCGGAGCTTTGAAAATCTGCGCGCTCAACGTGGTGCTCTTCCTAGTAGCTACTACTGCCCCCTCGGTTCGGAGATGGGACACGGGGGCCTGAGGGTGCACATAAAGGCCTGAGGAAGCCTTCAGCAGCAAGCGAGACAGAAGGCGGTAACTGCGAGGCCTCTTCCTGGGGGTCTCATTCCCACACTGATCCCTCTGCTACGGGAAAAAGGTGAGGCTGTTCCTACACCGCAGTTAACCGGAGCGGGGGCCCGGCGGGAGGAACAATTGCGGCCTAAAACGGCGTCCTGCGGCCACCATATATCAGAGGAACGCCTCGAGCAGACCCAGCGCTGAGCGGTGACTTCTGATCGGCCAAGAACATCGCACAACTGTCTCCTGAGGGCCCGCCTCGAGTAATTGTGTTGCAAGTTGCGGCCTGGCTGGCTGCTGAGAGGTACCCCCCGAGGAACCGGGCAGTCGAGGAGCCCTGATGAGCCTCGTCATAGAGAGGGCCCGTGATTCTAGGTGTGGACTGCCGGAGGGGACCAGGCGGGGCCACTGCATTGAAACAGACCGCAGAGGTGGGCGGACACGTGCCAAGGCAGCGGTAACACCGTACGGAGGCAGCCTCGGGCCATTGAGGCCCCAGTGACGAAGGGGTGAACGGCCCAAAACTCACGACGCACTAGCGGAGAGCCCGGCGGACCCCCCCCCTCTTTGAGAGACCTGGGTTGCAGACGGATACCGGATCCGCACCATCGATCCGCTCACTGACTTTGACTCCCGAGTGGGACTGGACATACCGCTGACCGGGCTACGTGATCGAGAACCCGCAAAGATGAGGCCCAAGCAGGGTGCGGCCCCCCACACCAACAAACTCGATAAATATACGGTGCAGAAGGGCGCGCCGCAGAAGGGGGGGCCGGCGGAGGAACCGTAAAACCAGAAGGAACCGTCATTGACCAGCATCATGGCAGCCATTCAAACGCTGGGCGCCACCTGGAAACGAAAATGGACAAAGTCTCCATAGAAGTCAACCTCCTGCGTACGAATCTAAATAAAATGTCAGAGAAAACCAAGGTCAACGAGGAAGGTATTGCGGAGCTACAGACATCCAGCAAGAAGCTGGAACAGCGGGTAAATGACCTTGTACATCATCACCCCTTGATGGCACTTCGCCTGGAGGACCAAGAAGGAAGGGCCAGAAGGAGCAACATCCGCCTGGTAGGGGTTCCGGAGAACCAGGAGGGGCCCATCGTGGAACTTTTTGTTGAGGACCTGATCCATCACCATCTCAAGCCCAAGCGTCTGTCCAACTTATTCACCGTAGAACGAGCACACCGTGCACCCATCCCAAAGCCGAAACCAGGGGCACCGCCAAGGACGATCATCGCAAAAATCCTTAATTATAGGGACAGAGACACTATTTTACAGGTGGCCAGACAGGCCGGGGACCTCCAATACGAGAATGCCACAATCCGCTTTTTCCCAGACTTCACTCTTCAGGTTCAGCGTGAGAGGTGATCCTTTGTGGGTGTAAAGGTGGCACTGAGAGAAAGAGGCTTCAAGTACATGATGTTCTTTCCTGCCAGGCTCAATGTCATAACAGGGGGGCAAATCCATATTCTTCACTTCGCCATCGGAGGTGCAGGACTGGCTCGACAGGGAGACATCGCCCGTTGGCGAAGGAGCTGGGGCTCAGAGCTGGAGAGACACACAGGCTGGATCTCCGGGATCAGCTGCAGGGAGATCGGAACTGGATGGCCAAAGTCAGCGCTCCTGGAGATCCCGGTTTGCAAGCCCCAGATGGGACACCGTACGCGGTGCGGATGGCCACGGAGAATGAAGATTCTGCGGAACTGTGCCGGCATGAACTGTAAAGTACTGTGTTGAGTGTGCCTGTTGGTGAGGGCCGCGATCCACCCGCTGGTCTTCCTTGGAGGGGGGAGAGGGGGGGTCATTATATGTGACCAGCAACAAGGGGGAACCAACCTGTTGACAATTATTGCTGAAATTCCCTCATTTTCCCCGCCTCCTTTCTCCTATCACCTTCCCCTCCCCTCTTCCTCCCCCGTACCCTATAATTGATGACCCAGGGTGGCCCTGCAGGGGTTGCCACTTGGACCACGGGGGTGAGCTATAGACTAGTACAGGACTTACCTTAATTCTAGCTGAACGCGGGATGTGATGGCGCATTGTTTATTTGTTGTGTTTGGGTGGGGGGGGCTCGGGTGGCGGGGTGGGCCGGGGCCAGTGCACGCTTCTGACAACAGGTCCACTAGGAAGGGGAGACGGGTTACTTAGAGTTGTTTGTTTCTTCCTCTTCCGGGGTGAGTACAGGGCGAAAGGCACTCTGCTAATTGGGGATGTTGGTAGTTCGAAGCCTATGGAGCAGGGAAGCAGGGAGGGGGGTGGGGGCAGGGGGGGGCAGAGAGAAGGGCTGGGGGAGGGGAGGGACAGTTGGGGACGAATGAAGAAGTTTGGTAAGGTCACACAAGGACTGTACTGCTGTTATTGAGAGTTTTATCATTTCACACAGGGTGTCACTTCAGAAATATATGTATGTACATGTGCACGTGGTTGGGAATCACGAGGAGGAAGTCTCGGTAGTAAACGTGCATTGCTATGAAGTGGGATAAGAGTTTGAAGATAATGAGCTGGAACGTCAACGGGCTTGGGGACAAGCTTAAGAGAACCATAGTATTACAATTTGTAAAGAGGCACCTTCCTGATGTGGTATTCCTGCAGGAGACGCATCTACCGGGCAACACGTGTCACGCGCTGAACAGATGGGGATATACCTTAGCAGCACATGCCGGCTTCTCCTCGGGATCCAGAGGGGTTGGCATTCTGCTCCGTCGCAATCTTCCCCTAGTCATCGACCACACAGATTCTGACCCCTTGGGGCGCTTTGTGGCTATCTCTGGCAGATGGGAGGGTCGTAGGATTAATCTGGTTACGACCTACATTCCACCTGGTCTTCAAACCCAATCATACCAGGACCTGAGCAAGTTACTTCTTTCCCTACCAGAAGGGAGCCTCTTAGTGGGAGGCGACTTTAACACTGTAGTGTCAGGGACCCTTGACCGAAACCTACCCAGGGACATACCAACGGGACACAGGTGGTTATCAGATTTTCTTGAGACATTTGGTCTCACTGACCTGTGGTGCCTTCGGCACCCGAGGGACAATCAGTACATTTTCTTTTCCGGCCTACACAGATCGTTCTCCCGCATTGACTACATACTAGCACCTCTAGCACCTCTGCAGCGCGACACAACGATTCATGAAATCACACACCTCGCAAGAGGAATATCGGACCACTCACCGTTGGTTGCTCACCTCACATTCAGGGACAAGCAGAGGGGCTGCATCACGCCAATAAACGCCTGTTACCTACGTAGCGAGGAAATAAGGAAAATGCTTACTCTCTCGATTGACAGCTATTTTGAGGACAACAATGGTACTGTAGCCTCGTCATCGGTGTTGTGGGAGGCCTTTAAGACTGTGCTAAGAGGGGAGGCCCTGTCTGCCATTACTGGCCGGCGTAGGGAATGGGAGAAACAAATGGCTACTTTGGAGGTGGACCTCCTTGCGCTGGAGATGGCAGCTCAAACGGGGGGTGAACCGAGAACGATACACCTGACGGAACTCAAGGCGGCGGAGTATAGGGCCCTAGCCACTGACGCAGCTCGGACCATGGCCAGAGATAAGGAGGGTAGACTATATGATCAAGGGGACAAAGCGGGCAAACTAATAGCCTGGCTAGACAAAAAGCAACAGGCTCAGAGAGTTGTGGCAGAGCTCAGGATGGAGTCCGATGAAGTCATAACGAGCCCCGTGAAATAGTCAGGGAATTTGCGTCGCACTACCAAAAGGTCTATAGCAGGGGCTCAGACAGGCCGGAAGAAGACTCGGTCTCCTTACTGACCGACATCCGTCTGCCCGTCCTTTCTGATACGAAGCGGGAAGCCCTGGAGGCACCGCTCGCTGTAGAAGAACTTAGCCGGGCAATCAGGGACCTCAAGCCGGGAAAGGCCCTTGGCCCAAATGGCCTGCTGATAGAGCTGTACAAGTTGATGCCTGACGGCCTGAGTCCGTACTTAAAACGAATGTTCGAGGAGAGCAAGGAGAAGGTCACTCTACCACGAGACCAACGCATTGCCACGATAGTGGCTCTCCTAAAAGAAGGGAAACCAAGGGATTCCGGTACCTCTTATATGCCCATATCTAAATTGCTAAATGCAGAACCTAAAATCCTGGCCAAGGTACTCGCGAATAGGCTTAAACGGGTCCTTCCCACTCTGGTCCACCCAGACCAGTCTGGTTTAATGCCCCACCGCAACATAACGCTTAACCTTCGGCGGCTACATGGGGTGCTGGGGCGCTGCCACATCCTCCAAGAAGATGCGGTGGTCGTGTCTCTAGACGCCGCAATGGCATTCGACACGCTTGAATGGCCATACATGATGGCAGTATTCCGGAAACTGGGCTTCCGCCTTAGCTTCATAGGGTGGGTGCGTCTTCTCTATTCGGAGCCCCTGGCCCAGGTCTCTGTTAATAACAAAACCTCTGAAGTGTTTGCGCTTGAGAGAGGGACACGACAGGGGTGTCCCCTCTTACCTCTATTGTTTGCGCTCTCATTAGAACCTCTAGCTGCTGGGATCAGACAGGACCTCTCCCTGAAAGGGATACGCTGGGCGGGCGGATGGGAGGACAGGATCTCGCTTTATGCGGATGACATCCTCCTATATCTAACGAGGCCTTGTAAGTCCCTTATAGTGGCCATGGACATCTTTGCCAGTTTTGGGAGGAATTCAGGATACAGCATCAACTGGGGCAAATCCATTCTATACGCCATACAGGGCAGCCCTCCAGCCGCTCCGCGAAACTGCCCGATCACGGTGGCCACTGAGGGGTTCCAATACCTTGGGATCTTTATCTCTAAGGAAAAGACCACTAGACATGAGAAAAATCTCCTGCCGCCCCTGCAACGATTTACGAGGGACGCAGCCTCCTGGCGGAAGCTCCCACTGTCACTCCTTGGAAGAGCCGCACACTTCAAAATGATGGCGCTGCCACGATTCTTGTATGCCCTACAGAACCACCCGGACTTGGTCCCGCACTCATATTTTAAGGCCATTGAGGCCACACAGAGAGAGCTGTTGTGGTCTGGAACACCTCGTATATCCCTCCAAAACCTGACCCTGGGGTGGTTTGACGGAGGCATAGCGCTCCCAGACATCCGTATGTACTACTGGGCTGCCCATCTTGCGGCCATCAACCAGGGCACGTACTGCGCTGGCAATAACCCAGGGTACGGCATGGATCGTTGGCTCCTGCCGGGGGGAAACTTCGAGGCCTACTCTAGGCCTGGCAGGTACCAACTTACCGGACCCGCGCAACACTCGGTACAGCTGTGGCACATTGTGCAACGAAAGTTGGGATGGGTTGACACCCTTACGATGGCTACTCCCCTGTGGGTCGCAGAGAAGTTAGGAACGCTGGGCCACACCAAGGGGTTCCGGAACTGGGACCTCATAGTTATCTCCCACATTCGGGACCTATGGGGCCCGAAGGGCGTGGTGTCCTTCGCCTCGCTCCAACGCACTTACGAGCTGGCCCACACAGAATACTTCAGATACTTACAGGTTAGGCACTCCCTCCAGGCGAACATTCCCGCGGATACACAGCCACCTAGCTACTCCCCCTTGGAGGGCAGACTCCTAGACGTCCACCTCCCTGAACATGCCATATCGCTTACATATAAAAAAAATCATTAACAACTCCCCAGACCTCCTGCTCCCCCTCAAAGGGAAATGGGAAGCGGACGGGCTGGAAATAGATGAGGAAGGAGGTGGCCATATCAGCAAGGCTCCGGCTGATTCAGCTGAAAATCTTGCACCGAGCATACTTCTCAGAAACTAGACTACAACCCATGGGCCGGAGTGAGGATGGACTTTGTAGGAGGGGATGCGGGGAGGTAGGGACATACTTCCATATACTGTGGGAATGCCCGCTGATTAGGAATTACTGGGTCCCGAGTGACCCGCTGTATGCAGGAGGTGTGGGGGGTGGAGCTACGAGTGGAAGCAAAGAGGTGCCTCCTAAACATATGGGAACCCACAGATCTGCGGCCCCGAGGGAAGCTATGGGCGACACTAGGTTTTGCCATCGCCAAGCGTAACATAGCCAGACAATGGGGGGCAACCAGACCTCCTAGATTGGGTCACTGGAAGACTGATATTGATTGGTGCATGCTCTGGGGAAAAATGGTGTATATGGCCCGTGGATGCCCGCGGAAATGGATAGAAGTATGGTCCAGTTGGAATGAGTATAGGGGCAACATTTGCGAACCCCCCAAATTGCTCCACTTGACGAACCGCTTGCACTGTAAAGATATTGTAATGCACTATTCTGAATGTTTTTGCACTAAGTATGGAATGTCTCTTATGTGATACATTTTTTTAAACTAGACACCCAGGGAAATCCAGAATGGGGAGGCTTGTGTGGCTCTTATCAGGTTCTGTTACCCAGAATCCCTTGCAAACCTCAAATTCTGTTAAAAAAACCCACATTTTCCTCACATTTCTGTGATGGAAAGTTCTGGAATCTGCGTGGATCCACAAAATTCCACTCACCTCGCATTCCCGAAAGTCTCCCAATTAAAATGGTGCCTCACTTATGTGGATTGGCCTAGTGCCCGCAACAGGAAACGGGCAAAAATGTAACATGGACACACCACATTTTTACTCCTGGGGTGCAAAAAGCCCACTAGGCACCACTTAAATGTAACCCCTCCAGAGTCCAACACTTTCCCCACTATTTGTCATCTACATACACATGTACTTTTCCAAATCCATGTTGTTGTCCATTCTCAGTACCTGAAGCCTCTCGTTATTTATGCTACATATATGTGGCAATGTGGATACTCATTGCTATTTGCTGTGGACAAATAGCAGGACTGTATTAGCCTCACTACCATTTATGAGGTGAGTTCATGGACTTTCATTTTTAAATCAGTATCCACAGGTGCCATTGGAATTTTGCAGTATGGGTTCACTTTATTCCCAGTCTCATCACTTTTAATTTTTGTCTTTCTTTACAGAACATTACATTTTCATCAATTTTCATCCTTTTTGGAACCTACTTCTTCTGAACCTGGTTTATGGTTATGATCTAACTGAATCAGTGGCTCAGTCACTTAATTATATGTCTGTTCAACAACATCTGGGTCATCATTTCTCTTCTTTTCTCTTTTTTCCTACATTTTCTTCCTCTTCTTCTCGTTCTTTTCTGTATTCCCTTTCTTTTTCTCTTGTCTTGATGATTTCATATTTATCAACACGCGTATATGTAACAAATGATTATCTAATCTGTATATATTTTACAGCCTTGAGAAAGTCACAAATGATGAAACACGTGTTGACTATGCTTCCTCTGGACATTTCATCATGAAAGAAGGCTGTGTTTTATGTTCCAAACCATGTACTATACTTTCAAAATGCTGCAATTGTATCAACATATATATGCTAAAATAAACAGAACAATCGTGTTTATCTAAAGAAAGTCCATACTGTCTAGACATTACATTTATCGGAGAGTGCTTTGGTTTTTGTATAACTGTAACTTACGCTCCCGCAATGCACTACTTATGACCTCACATATTCAATCACTCATGAGATGGCCAGTGACATCACTGATGACATCACTGATGACATCTCGAATGACATCACTGATGACATCACTAATTGCATCACTGATGACATCATCCAGTTATTCTGAGTATTTTCTAAAAGTTACTGAGTGCTGAAAATATTTAGTAAGGTAAGTGACTGTGGGAGGTCCTATATGGGCTAGTGAGTGGGTGTGTAAGTGGTGCAAATAAGAGTGACTGGGTATGTGAGATACTGTATACATGAGTAAGTGGGTGTGTGAGTTTTTGGGTGGGTGAGCGAGTGGATGTGCCAGTGGGTGTATGGGTGAGTGAATGTGTGAGTATCTATATGGGTGAGTTAGTTGGTACATAAGTAGCTGTAATGGTGAATGAGAGGATGAATGATTGGCTGTAAGGGTGAGGGTACAGGTATGTCAGTGGCTGTAAATGGTGAATTGGAGAGTGCATGAGTGGCTGAATGGGTGACTGAGAAGGTACACAAATGTCTGTATGGGTCAGTGACAGGGTACAAAAGTGACTATATGGGTGCATGAATGGACGTGTAAGTGAGGTATGGATATGTGAGTGGATGTGTGGATGTGTGAGTAGATGTGGTTGAATAGGTATGTAAGTGGCTGTACCAGTGGAAAAGTGAGAGTGAGAGCAGTTGTATGGAGAATATGTACCTGTCTCAGTGACTGTATAGATGAGTGAGTAGGTACATTAGTATATCTATGAGTAAGTGAGTGGATGTGTGAGTAACTCTATGGGTGATGTAGCCCACCAATATATAGCGTGTTTTGTTTTTCGTTTTGTCAATTTTGGATCTGTGAAATACCATTTGTGATCCGAATGTATAATGTTTATCATTGACAATTTTATTAGTATACTTTTATGATTCATTTCTTTTGAATCAAATAAAGTTATTTGAACTGAACGGGTCAGTAAGTGGAGGTGTGAGTGACTGTTTGAGTCAGTGATGTCATGAGTGATGTCATTTGAGAGGTCATCAGTAATGTTATGAGTGATGTCATTGACCATGTCATGAGTGATGTAAAATGGGAGGTCATTTATTTGTGTTCAATTGGATCAGGTAGGAAGAGCCCGGGCGATAGATTGCAAAAGAACTGCGTGTTTTCTTCCCCTATATATTTCTACTTGAGCAAGAGCTTATCCAACATTTGCGGGATTGTCGTGGTGGCCCACACATCCCTCACGTGTTGGTTCTTAGGTCATAATCATTGGCCAGCAGGACCTCTACCCTGTGGATATTTGCCCTTCACCAAAATGTTCAAACCACTAACTCTCTAGTGTCTTCCACATATCTGCCTTTTTAGTTGAGCAACATTTATGATCAAGCCTACAAAAAAGGTGAGATGACCGCGCCCATTCTGTAAATCCCAGAGGGATGGAGGATACCCATTTCATGATTATCTGCCTACTTGCCAGCAGAATTATTATAAAAAGGAATGATCTCTGTTTTTATGTTATTTTACAATATTCATTTCACCCTCTAAAATGCAAAAAAAAAGCGTAGGACTTATCTTTATTTCTCTAACCAACATCTTATACGGGGCCTTACCCACTCCTTGTCAGAAGAGTTGGATAGCGGGACACTGTGAGAACATGTGAGGATCATCAGCTGTCTCGACTCCACACTCGACGCACATCTTCACCACTTGATTCCCAGATTTGACAGCTTTCTCGGAGTCCAGTTGGCTCTGAGTATTGTGTATTGTGAATAGATGCCTTTTCTTTAGAGATGCAGATTTTAATTGATTCCCAAAGAATAGACATAGTTACTTGTCAGATGTTTGTTAGGCTCATCATCTTTAGGTCCCTTCTCAAAATCTCCTCTTTCAAAGTGAAAGGTTCACCAAAGCCTTGCAATACCATCCAGTACCATTTTTCCACTTCTTTTCTTTGGAGGAACACCGTCATAATTCTTCTTCACATTTTGAGATCCCACTTTTTGACACTACCCACATGTCCAGCTAAGAAATTGGTAGTACTTGAATCTGGATAAAGTGTCACTCATAATTAGAGATGTGTTTTGAGGATATTAGAGTGCCCTCCTTAATAACCTGGCCCAGCTATCTTAGTCCGCTTCTTTCAGCGGTCTTGCTAAACTGTCCTGCAAGCATTCTGGAGTCTTAGATTTGGGCCAACTCACAATAAAAGGGTATCCGCAAAAAACCATTGAATCTGCACTCAATGCCTGCAGTTTAGACCACACTTTTGTTATGAGTTTCTATGTGAGATATGGCTTATTACTATTTTTAAGCTATAGTAAACACTGAGGCACTTTACCAATATCTGAATAGTTAGGGAAAGTATCTTTATTGTTCTGTTTATATACATATATATGGAGTAATAAAGTAATTCAGCACAAAGGTTTGGTCCGTGTCCGTGTTTGGAGCATTCTATGGTTATGCGGAAAGAAGTGATATATCTATATATAAATATTCTTTGTAAAAACCATAGGATTTACAGATGTTATAGTTAGGAATTAGCATTTAAAAAACCTTAGAAATTCAAAGAAAAAACCATAGGTTTTAGGGACGTTATAGTTAGTTGGACATTTCACTCATACAAAATGATAGAAATTTCGCTGTTATAGTTAGTGGAGCTAACTATAACTTGTGCCCCCGCAATGCACTGCTGATGACGTCACATATTACATCATTCATGACATGGTCAGTGACATCACTGATAACATACTGTTGACATCTCAAATGACATCACTAATGACATCACTGATGACTTCATCCAGTGACTGTGTGTTTATGTAAATTTTAGATATGTTTTATATACATATTGGCCAAGGTGTATTGAAGAATGACTGGGTGTATAAGTGTCTGAATGGAGGATTTAGTAGGTGCGTGACTGACTGTACAAGTGAGTGAATAAATGTGTTTTAGTGAATGCATGGGTTAGTGACTAAACTGTGTGAATGTCTGTATCAGTCTGTCTATTTCTGTGTAAGCTGCTGCATTGGTTGGTAAGTAGCTACATGAGTGTCTATATGGGTTAGTGATTGGTTGCCTGAGTATTTGATGGGTGCCTCAGTGTGTGTGTGGGTGGGTGGTGTGTGACTCTGTGCATAGATATGTGAGTTCTTTATTTACTGGGTGTATGGGTTCAAATGTGCATGTGAAAACAACTGTATGGGTGGTTGAGTGTTTGTATGGGTGTGTTGGTGAGTGAATGGATATCTCACTCCAACATGTCCAAGTAACTAAGGGGCATATTACCAACCAATAGAGATAATTTTTGTCTCTAACTTATTTAGAGACAAAAATTATCGCCGCACATCGGCGATTTTTATCGCAGATAAACCTTGCTATTAGCAAGGTTTATCGCAAATGCGATAAAAAACGGCCGCAATGCATGAATATCGCTGAAAAGTCAGCGATATTCATGCATTATCGAGCAAATGCTCTTAGCCATGTTATCCACCTCCCATTGGATAACATGGCTAAGAACTGCTCCTGGGCAAGTGTTAGCTTTTGGAGATATTCGCGTTTAGCGCGAATATCTCCAAAAGTTGGTAATAGGAGATAGCGATGTTAGCGACTGTTTTCAGTCGCTAACATCTTGGCACGCCCACTTTGCATGTCATTAGTGATAAATATCACTGACATGCAAAGCGGGGTCCAAGATGGTCACTATCTCCTATCAGCTGTCGCTAACTGGTGTTAGCGACAGCTTGGTAATAGGGAGATAATTTTATCTCCGCTTTCTTGGCTTTTAAAGCCAAAAAAGCGGAGATAAAGCCCCTTGATAATATACCCCTAAATACGTAAAACACAGTGCATGTGAGAGTTGGAGTATATAAATGATTATACGTGAGAGTCAGTGATTCTGAGAGTGGCTGTATGGATGAGAGTGTACTTGTATCAGTGATTGTATAAGAGAGTAAGTATATGTTAGTATCTGTATGAATAAGTGAGGTTGTCTGTGTATAACAGTATGGGTAAGTAAATAGAAGTGTTTTTGATTCTTTGCACGAGTGACTAGATGTGTGAGTAACTCTGGATGAGTGGCGGTGGGTGAGTGTTTGCATAGGTGAATGAGTGCCTATAATATTGTTGTATTGATGAGTCACTGCATTTATGAGTGAATGTATGGGTGCATGAGTGGATGTGTGTGTAGACCTAGAAATCAGTGAGTGCGTACGTAGTAACTGGTATTGGTGTCTCTGTTATTTGGAAATGGTAGTCTGTATTTTAGAGTGGGTGTATCAAAGGTTTTATTAAGGTGTGAGGAGGTGCATCAGATTTTCCCATGGATGATGTCATCAGTAATGTCATTTGAGATGTCATCAGTAATGACACTGACCATGTCATGAATGATGTAATATTTGATGTCATCAGCAGTGCATTGCGGGGGCGTGAGTTATAGTTGGCTCAACTAACTATAACAGCCGAATTTCTAACTATAACGTACCTGAAACCTATGGTTTTTTCAGTGAATTTCAAAGGTTTTTTAAATGCTAATTTCTAAATATAATGTTCATTAAACATATTTTTTTTCTGTGTTTTCTAATTATCATCCCATTCTCAACCTGGTGAAAACTGCAAATCTCACCACTCTGCCATTGATACCTTCCACCAACAAAATCGCCACAAACGAGAGCCACAACTAACGGTCTTATTATGCAAAGTAGGTGTTCCTGTGCAAAAAAATCACGAAAACACCACTTTCCCATATTTTCAACAACCAGCCAAATTTGCAATGCAATCCAAAAAGCAGGCGATAAGCTGAGTTAGCAGTAACAAATTAACATCAACCTTTAACTGGTGTAAGGAAGTTGACTATCTACTGTGTGAATTAGACCCAACTCACAGCCATATCTAAAGACCAACATGTGATAGAGCTACTGATCATGAAGGTCCAACACCCAACAAGACCACAACACCCAGCGCAACCACCACCAGAACCCACCCCCCTACTACCACTGAGGCAGCGCAAAACAGGACAACGGACCTTCCCAAAATACCATGGCCCCTCAGCCACACAATAGCTGAATGTTGGGAGATGTGGCAACCAACTACATATGAAGAAGGCAAGTCACCCATCAATAATAATGCACACAATGCCAAGTGTAACGCTGATGTGCTGCACAGACCTCACTATGCAAACAACAAACCTCTCCATGTGGAGATATACTATTGATACTTGTACTGTAGTGCACAGTGGATGCAACCATGTTACCTCAAACAGTGGGGAAGATCTCGGTCATGTAGCTGTGTTGTCCCCCCTAGAAGCGGAAGCGGAGTGGGCTGGTCCAACATATGCCAATCCAGCATAGGAGTATGAATAAATAGCCCAGGCCTTGGGCATGGTTCACTTCGGGGAAGACCAACGAGTCTGCAGAGAGAAGGCACTCACTCTGACACGTGGCTGTCGCCATGACCGCGGGCCTCCTCCACACAACCCCCCTGCGAACCCAGCGGCACAGCAACGCAGACTTATGTCTGTACTGACTACTGCCTTCGATCTACACTGCAGACAGCAGGGTTCATAATTTGAATTCATCCTTGATTTATTAATTGCACAGAGAATTGTATTCTATGTCCTTGGATTTTGTCAAGAAGAAATGACAAAAAGCATTCCTCGATGTCTAATCGAACTACTGCCTTCGAACTACACTCCGGACAGCAGTGGTCGAAACTTGAATTCAGTCTTGATTTATTAATTGAACAGAGAACTGTACTCTATGTCCTCAGATTTTGTCAAGAAGAAGTGACAAAAAGCATTCCTTGATATCTATGCTAACTACTGCCTTCGATCTACACTGCGGACAGCAGCGTTCACACTTTGAATTCAGCCTTGATTTATTCATTGTACAGAGAATTGTATTCTATGTCCTCGGATTTCGTCAAGAAGTGACAAAAAGCATTCCTCGATGTCTATGCTACCTACTGCCTTCAATCTACACTGCGGACAGCAGAGCTCACAATTCAGATGCAGTGCCGATTGCAGATGACGCAGTCCAGTTCGAAGACACTTTACTCCCACTGCGGCCCGCCGGGACCACACCTCATCGCAGGATGCGCACACGCTGTGTGCTTCAGGTGCTACTAACTCACTGCACCATAAGTCATCTCCACATGCCCTTATCAAGGCAAGACATTGAACCCAGTGCGGCCTGCCGGGACCACATATCATCGCAGGGTGCGCACACAGTGAGTGCTCCAGGTGCCACTAACTGTGCAGCTCAACTCAACGCCACTGGCTGTGCCCTACACTGGGATTACAAGTTCACAATTCAAGATTAGTAGCAAAGTAAATTGTGTAAGAGACTATAATGGGTTAAGAAGACCAAATGCTCCCAATCTCTGCAGCTCAATACAACGTCACCTGCCTGTGAGCCTTTGCTGACCACTGCCTCCGGACTACACTGTGGAAGACCGGCAACATGTGGTGCCAACTAACCCTGTTCAACGCAAGCCAATCCCATCCCACATGTGTAACTGGTTCCTGAGTCCTGAATGGCAGCCAGCGACCTCAACTTTGTGGCAGCCCACAACACCAGACTCCCTTCAATCAGTGAAGGATATTTGCATATGGAAGGCCAGCGACACGTGGTGCCACTGACCCTGTACTACGCAGGCCGGTGGGGCCACCAACATATGCACATGCCTATTGGCCCTTGCTCACCGCTACCTCTGACCTACACTGTGGAAGACCGTTGACACGTGGTGCCACTAACTCTGTTCAACTCAAACTAATCCCACATGTGTAACTGTGTCCTGAGTCCTGAATAGCAGTGATCCCAACTCCGTGAGACAACTACAGCAGCAGACTCCCTTCAATCAGTGACACATATTAACATATGCAACGACGGCGACATGTGGTTCCACTAACTTTATTCAACACAAGCCAATCCCACATGTGTAGCTGTGTCCTGAGTCCTGTATCACACTGACACCAAGTCCATAGCAGTGACCACAGCACCACACTCCCTTCGATCAGTGAGGCATATTCCGATATGCAAGGCCGGTGACACGTAGTCCCACTAACCCTCTTTAACACAAGTGTGTCCTGAGTCCCGAATTACAGCGACCCCAACTTTGTGGCAGCGACCACAGCACCCCACTCCCTTTGATTAGTGAGGAATATTTACAGATTGAAGTCTGCTGACAAGTGGTGCCACTGAACCAGCACTACGCAGGCCGGTGGGGCCACCAACGTATGAACATGCCTGTGGGCCCTTCCTCATTGCTACCTCGGGCCTACACTATGGTCAGCAGGCCTCACAATTCAGATGCAGTCCTGATTCCACATGACGCAGTGCAGTAGGCAAGACACATTGCTCCCAGTGCGACCCGTCCACATCAACCATCATCACAGGCTCATACAGTCTCAATGCTTCTGGTTATGTTATGTTATGTTATGTTATGTTATTTTATTTTATATAGCGCACAGATGCCGCAGCCAAGAGGCGTCCCGGCGCTTTTGGAGATGGCACACACAACACAACAGAGAGGACCAGATAACACTAAGACTAACCAGAGGAGAATAGATGAGTTTTTAATTGTTTCCTGAACTGGAGCAGATCAGGGATGCAACGAAGTGAGGCAGGCAAAGAATTCCACAATGTAGCCGCCATCACCGAAAAGGAACGGCCGCCCATTCTGGATTTTTTAAAGCGAGGAACAATGGCCAAATTTGAGCCAGCAGACCGAAGGGCTCTTGAGGGAACATAGTGAAGAATGGTCTGGGTGAGAATAGGAGGGGAGGCCAAGTTAAGAATTTTGAAAGTAAGGCACAAAGCCTTGAACTTAATTCTTTTGCCTACTGGGAGCCAGTGTAGGTCGTGGATAGTGCTACGAGCAGAGACAAATTTAGGGAGGCCGACCAGCATCCTGGCCGCCGTATTTTGTATCCGCTGAAGACGGGCCAACTCTGCTTGATTAACACCCAAAAACAGGGAGCTAGCATAGTCCAATCTGGTCAACACCATAGCTTGGACTATAATCTGCCGAGTGTCCGCGTCGAAAAATTTAAAAATGGGCCGTAGGCACTGTAAAGCGCCAAAACAAGTTCCCGCGACACGTTTAATGTGGGGAATAAATGACAGTTGATCATCAAGCCATACGCCCAGATTTCTGACTTCAGTTACAGGAGAGGGAGCAGGTCCCAGTTCAGGAGGCCACCATTGGTACCACTAACCCCATTTTAACACAAACCAATCCCACAAGTGTAACTGTGTTCTGAGTCCTGAACGACAGTGACCCCAACTTCGTGGCAGGAACCACAGCACCAGATTCCCTTCAGTCTTATTTGTTGTTCTTTTCTTTAAATAATTTTTTTTATATGTAAATCTATACATGACTAAGATTCTTCTTTCTCCAACCGCACAGGGACACTGCCGGGCCCAAAAAGGTTGTTGGGGGTATGCTGGTAATGTGGGGAGAGGGTACATTACCTGCTAATGTGGGGAAAGGGAGTATCAAAGGGGTATCACTCACAGAAATAACTCCTATATGTTTTCACAAATGCCTCGGACAATTGCCAGCTGACAGACTGAATCACAAAATGGTTTTTCAATACTTATATAGTGTGAGTTATGAACAATTCGGACCCAGGCTCGCAGAGGGACAGCTGTGGTCTGTCCACTCTACTCCCAGACGCAGCACTATGAGCCGTCCACGTCATTGTGTCTATCCCTGTCCTGTTCCATCGTACGCCTATCCACACCACTCCGATTACATTCCAATTTTGGCCCCACATAGCTACCTGTCACAGGCGTACTCGCTGTTGCTGTGCAGGTCAGTGGTCTAGATCTCAACATCTCACGGCCACTCCCTGAGGGCAGTTTTGCACACACACCGCACCCATCTGGCACATGCGGCACCGGTCATGTGACCACGCAAATATGATAGATTGACAACGTCACATCCTTTATTGCCGGTGCTGGCTAGCTGGCGAACGCTCTACGAGTCTCAACCATGGAGTCCATGAAAAGTTGCGCAGAAGGTTAGTCGCACCCTCAGCTGTATGGCCGTTAGCGGCCTACCATCCCCTGGTGCAGACTTCATATGCATAGGATTAGTGCCACCTCACACTCATGTGGCCATCAGAAGCCTACTACCCCGTGGCACGAACTTGAGTTCCACATGCTTAGCGGCACCAAACCCTGAGGTGGTCTCCGCGACTGACTATTCAGGACTCAGCGACATGTGTGAGATCTGTTGGGCTGCGGAGAAGCTGTAGTGGTCTCCACCATTCAGGACTCAGCGACATCTGGGAGATCCGCGAAGAAGCTGATGTGGTCTCTGCCATTCATGATTCAGGACTCAGCAACACATCTGAGATTGGCGGGGTTTTGACGGGCATGTGGGCTCGGCCACTGCTGCACACTCCCCTGGCACCAGATAATTATTTGCTCATGGATGCGCAGAGGTGACAGTCTCTCTCTCTCTCTCTCTCTCTCTCTCTCTCTCACTTCCCTCTCTTCTCTCTCTCTCTCACTCTCTTCATTCCTTTCCTTCTGTCTCTCTCTCCCTTCTCCCGTTCTCATTCCCTTTCTTTCCTTCCCTCTCTTTTTCTCTCTGGCTTGATTTTCGTTCTCTGTTTCTCTCACTCAGTCCTTTGATATGCGCATTACACATGTCCTTATTTTGTGCTTTATTTCCCAGGTTCTGTCGTCCACAGCACTCTTCCACCTTGTTCTTTTCTATTATGTTTGTTAAATTGTGTTTATTGGTTTATTTTTCATATATGTATTTATATATATATATTAATAAAAAATAAAAATTTAAAATAGTTTATGGTTTATATATGTTTATAAAAAAATAAAGTTTGACCCAAAAAATTATTGCTTTCTTAACTGCTATGTGACTCTTTCTTGTTCTTATTACTGTTATTTGAGGTATTCACCATGGTGTTACATTTAGGAGCACTATCACTGGACTACTGCTGATCTCTGCAGTTTGCACCAACTTCTGAATACTGTGTTGGATTTATCTCAACTTTATTTGCATTAAAGTGCTGATAATGAAGTACAGAATAGCCGTCCCGTGCAAAAACACACGAGGTGCGCCTTTGAAATGTATTCAAAATTCTAAAATCCTGTATGGTATTGCACATAGGTAGTGCCTCCACTTACAGTGGACATACAAAATCAATGAAGATTTCTCAATGTATTTGAAATTGATTAGGAATAGTGCATCAGGTGCTGCATCTTGGCGGGATACACTGCCCAGTTCGTATATTGTTCTGCACATGAAAAAAATGACATCACAACTTTCACAACTGCAATGCAAAATTAATTCCGACGATAACCCACGTTACCACCAGGAATTTTGCACCTGCTTTCTCCTGGTGTTAAGCAGGAGGGCTACCTGCAGCATAAAAGGAAACACAGCCAAGAGCCACACCAGAACACCCACATGTGCCATAGCCATAATGAGCACGATACAGGGATACCCATGAGGGCCACAATACTCATCGCAACAACACCAGGACCACCAATGCCCCCCAAACCCACATCTGAGCAAGTGTGTCCATGTGGTCTTTGTGTTAGCATGATAGGCACAGGCCCTGCAACATCACAGTGTACTGTCTTCAGCAGACATTACCATGTCACCTCGGCATTGGCAGTGACCCTGGACATGTAGCTACACATGCATCCTCCTGCAAGCACAACACACATGTGCTGGTCCAGCGTACGCAGGTCACCGCAGGTATACGGGGTGTCTTGGACATGTCTGTGTGTGCAGGAAGTGGGGGAAGTGTGTCTCTGTGTTCTGGTGTGGCCTGCCACAAGGGCTGCAGCAGATGATGTTGTAAAGTGGGATACACAACTACAAAACAACACTCTCATGGTGTAGTTCGAATGCCGCAGGACATGCCGGAATAGACATTACAATGCTGTGCCGTACGAGTGCACGGGATACAACAGCACACCGCACAAAAAGTGTGGGGGGTCACGGGAAGGAGAAGCAGCTCTTTGGCAATGTAACACACAGTAAACCCACCCATGTGCCACGGGCTGGGCATCTCATCCATGATGACCACGGTCACAGACATCCCACAACACCCATGACCGTCCTTCCTAGACATCCTGTATGAATGCAGCGTGGTTTTCACTTCTATGCTCATTCAGTGGTGTGATGTTCCCAGGTTGAGTGACTATATTATATTATATATATTATAGTGTTTCATTTTGGCCATTCTTTGTCTATACATGTGTGCCATTGTGCCCATGTCCCTAGTACCCCCACTCCCTGCTTCTTCCTCTTCCTGGTGCTGTTTCTTTAATTTTGTTCCTCCACACATAAATTCAAGTAACAAATTAGAATACTTCCTTGATTCTTTTACTTTTCAAAACAACTCTCTATTAGTTTCTTTTTAATTTTCCATATAAACAGTTGTTTTCATATCCATATCCAATGACACATCGAAATCAGCAGTGCAAGGTATTCTATAAACACACTTTCTAGAACATTCTACAACATGTGCAGGTTAAAAGTTCATATTTGTTTTTAAACCTAACGATATTTTTTTGCAACATTTTCTCTAACATTTAACAGCACATGCAGGTTAACAGTTCACGATTGTTTTAAGTTTGAACAGTGCCTTCCAAATGCAAGTAGCAGGTGTGGTTGACTGTGGTTGAGTTGAGCACATTTTATCCTATAATATGTACTGCATGTTCAAACTGCTTTTTCTTAACCAATACAAACAAATGTCAATCAATCAATCAATCAATCAATCAATCAATCAATCATCGCATTTATATAGCGCACTACTTACCCAGTGGATCTCAAGGCGCTGGGGGAGGGGGATCTGCTACTGCTCGAACAGCCAGGTCTTGAGTTGCTTCCTGAAGGCGAGGTGGTCCTGGGTCAGGCGGAGGTGGGTGGGGAGGGAGTTCCATGTCTTGGCGGCGAGGTAGGAGAAGGACCGTCCCCCTGTGTTGGCTCTACGGATGCGGGGGACGGCGGCGAGGGCGTGGCTGGTCGATCGAAGCTGGCGTTTGGGAGCGTAGAAGTTGAGGCGGCTGTTGAGGTATCCTGGGCCTTGGTTGTGTAGGGCTTTGTGTGCGTGGGTGAGGAGCCGGAAGGTGATTCTCTTGTTGACCGGGAGCCAGTGCAGGTCTCTCAGGTGTCCGGAGATGTGGCTGCGGCGGGGGATGTCCAGGATGAGTCGTGCTGAGGCGTTCTGGATCCGCTGGAGTCTCTTCTGGAGTTTGGCGGTGGTTCCGGCGTAGAGGGTGTTAGCGTATTCCAGACGGCTGGTGACGAGGGCCTGGGTGACCGTCTTCCTGGTCTCGGTGGGGATCCACCGGAAGATCTTACGTAGCATGCGCAGGATGTTGAAGCACGACGAGGAGACGGCGTTGACTTGTCTGGTCATGGAGAGGGAGGAGTCCAGGATGAAGCCCAGGTTGCGTGCGTGGTCTGTTGGTTTGGGTGCGCTGCCTAGGGCGGGGGGCCACCAGGAGTCATCCCAAGCGGCGGGTAAGGATCCCAAGATGAGGACTTCCGTCTTATCTGAGTTCAGTTTCAGGCGGCTGTTCTTCATCCATTCGGCTACCTCTTTCATCCCTTAGTGAAGGTTGGCTCTGGCGGTGGCGGGGTCGTTGGTAAGGGAGAGGATCAGCTGGGTGTCGTCGGCGTAGGAGATGATGTTGAGGTTGTGCTGGCGTGCGATGTTTGCGAGGGGGCTCATGTAGATGTTGAAGAGGGTTGGACTGAGCGAGGAGCCTTGAGGGACGCCGCAGATGACTTCGGTGGCTTCAGATCTGAACGGAGGGAGGCGGACTCTCTGTGTCCTTCCGGCGAGGAAGAAGATGATCCACTCCAGTGCCTTCTCCTGGACTCCGACGTTGCTGAGGCGTTGTACTAGGGTACGATGGCAGACAGTGTCGAAGGCCGCGGAGAGTTCGAGGAGGATGAGGGCCGCTGTTTCTCCGTTGTCGAGCAGCGCTCGGATGTCATCAGTGACTGCGATCAGGGCGGTCTCGGTGCTGTGGTTGGCCCGGAAGCCAGACTGCGAGGGGTCGAGGGATTCGTTCGTCTCGAGGAAGGCGGCCAGCTGCTTGTTGACGGTCTTCTCGATGACTTTTGCCGGAAACGGGAGCAGCGAGATGGGGCGGTAGTTTTTGAGGTCGGTGGGGTCAGCCGATGGCTTCTTGAGTAGAGCGCTGAGTTTGGCGTGCTTCCAGCTCTCTGGGAAGGAAGCGGTGTCGAAGGATGTGTTGATGATGTCCCGCAGGTGGGGTGCGATGACAGTGTCGGCCTTGTTGAAGACGTGATGAGGGCAGGGGTCGGTCGGAGATCCAGAGTGGATGGAGTTCATCGTGCAGACGGTGTCTTCGGTGCTGATCGGAGACCAGGCGCGGAGGGTGGTGGTGGGGGGCGGTGGTTCGGTCGTGGTGTTCGTCGGTTGAGTGCTGAAGCTGTTGTGTATGTCCGCGATCTTGTTGTGGAAGTAGGAGGCGAGGGAGTTGCAGAGGTCTTGCGAAGGGGTGATGTCGTTGTTTCAGGCGTTGGGGTTGGAGAGCTCTTTGACGATGTTGAAGAGTTCTTTGCTGTTGTGTGCGTTGTTGTCCAGTCGTTCCTTGAATGCAGTTTTCTTGGTGGCGCGGATGAGTTGGTGGTGTTTTCGGGTGGCGAGCTTGAGGGCAGTCATGTTGTCCGGTGTTGGGTCTCTGCGCCAGGTTCTCTCGAGGGCTCGGCTGTTCTTCTTGGAGCTCTTGAGTTCGTCGGTGAACCATGGGGCTTTCTTGCTACCGGGTCTGCTGGGCAGGGTCCTCAGGGGGGCGAGCTCGTCTGCGCAGTCGCTGATCCACTTCGTGAGATTGGTGGCCGCCTGGCTAGGGTTCGTTGTGCTGGTGGGAGGGTTCATGCTCAGGGAGGACGCGAGCTGGTCGGCTGTGATCTTGTTCCAGCTCCTGCGTGCAGCCTGTTGCTGGTGGTGGTGGATTGTGGTCCTTGCGAAGTTGAAGTGGATGCAGCTGTGGTCCGTCCAGTGGAGTCCGGTGGCGTGGCTGAAGGCGATGTCCTTGCTGGATGAGAAGACGGGGTCGAGTGTGTGTCCGGCGTAGTGGGTGGGGGTGGTCACCAGTTGCTTGAGTCCTAGGTTGGCGAGGTTGTCCAGCAGAGTGGTGGTGTTGCGGTCGTTGTTGTTCTCCATGTGGAAGTTGAGGTCTCCGAGGAGGATGTAGTCAGTGGAGCAGAGGGCGTGCGGGCTGATGAAGTCGGCTATGTCTTCGCTGAATTGTGCGCGTTGTCCCGGGGGTCTGTAGATGAGGGTGCCTCTGAGGGTGGTCTTGGGGTTGATGTGGACCTGAAAGTGCAGGTGCTCGGCGGTTGCGAGGGTGTCGTCGGTGTTGGTCGTGATGCGGATGGTGTTCCTGTGGACGATGGCGATGCCTCCTCCGGTGTGGTTGATGCGGTCCCTCCTGATGATCTTGTAGCCGTCTGGGATGGCGATGGCTATGTCGGGCGCGGAAGAGTCGTTCATCCAGGTTTCCGTGAGGAAGGCGACGTCTGGCGATGTAGTGTCGAGCAGGTTCCAGAGCTCGACGGCGTGTCTGTGGACGGAGCGGGTGTTGAGCAGGATGCACTTCAGGTGGTTGCTGCTGTTGCTCGTCGAGGTCTTGAGCGCTGCTGGAGTGGTGCAGGTCCGGATGCAGGTGAACTTGCAGGCGTTGCAGCTGAAGGGTCCGTGGGTGCGTCTCGGGTTGGCTTGGTAACAGCCCGGGAGTCGGCCGGCGTTGAGGGCGTTGAGTTCGGTGGCGTCGTAGGTCCGGCGGGTGGGCTGGTGACGGCGTGGGCCAGGGGTCCTGGCACTGGGCGTGGACGGGCGCAGACGGGCTTACCTTTGGCACACCTTCGGCGCTCAATCGGCGCTCCCGCTGCGCGCGTCCGCTGCGCGGTCGCTGAGGGGGCGTCATAAGTAGGAGCCGGGAGGGAGGGTCAGCGGGCAGGCGGGAGGCGGGAGGACCAGTGGGAGTGGAGGGGAGGCGGAGCTACTGGTCAGCGGCGGCGGGAATCACAGAGGTGACCGGGGCAGCGGGTCCGGAGAGGAGCGGGGGCAGAGGCGGCAGGTTGCGGGCAGAAGGTGAGCCTGATGCGGAGGGCAGCGGAGGAGGTGAGCGGAGGTCAGCAGCGAGCAGGTAGCGGCCAGGCAGCAGCTAGGGCAGCAGGCAGGCGAGCGGCAGAGCAGCGTGAAGGGGGCGAACGCCTGCGAGGGCACAGGGGTCACAGTGAGAGACCCGGCAGGGACCCCTTAAGTAGGAGCCGGGAGGGAGGGTCAGCGGGGAGGCGGGAGGCGGGAGGACCAGTGGGAGTGGAGGGGAGGCGGAGCTACTGGTCAGCGGCGGCGGGAATCACGGAGGTGACCGGGGCAGCGGGTCCGGAGAGGAGCGGGGGCAGAGGCGGCAGGCTGCGGGCAGAAGGTGAGCCTGATGCGGAGGGCAGCGGAGGAGGTGAGCGGAGGTCAGCAGCGAGCAGGTAGCGGCCAGGCAGCAGCTAGGGCAGCAGGCAGGCGAGCGGCAGAGCAGTGTGAAGGGGGCGACCTACTTTAAAAAAACAATTCTTTTCACCTCCCAATCAGGTATCATTTTGTATGTGAAAAAAAACTAGTTACCCATCTTTAAACATATCTCTTATTCTACAAAGGAACTGCATGAGCTACAGACATCTTGCCATACCTTCAAAATGCTATTGTGGATTGTTGAACATAGCTATGTTTTCTGGTGCAAGAGGTATGCAGAACAGAGACGTATTGACTTAGACCTAGGTTTGCAAAATGTGGACATTAAATGGTTTCCACAGAGAGGATTGAAGTGGCACCAATTGTTCCCTTTGGTTAAAACCTGTTTGCATCTCCAACACCCTGACCTCATGATTGTGCACTGTGTGGAAACGACCTAGGCACATTGACTGGGGTAGGTTTGGAAATGCTTATGAAGGACAAATGTGGACAATTGATGTTACTTTTGCCTCAAACTGTCTTTGTACATTCCAATATATGCCAAAGACAGAAGTGGAAATGGTCAAAACAATGTTGTCCTCAGATTGAAAAATCTAGGAAGAAAGTCAACAAAGCTGTGTCTGCATACCTCAGAGACCACAAAATGGGGTCCATCTACAACAACAACATAAGTTTTGATATGGCTGATATCTACAGAAGTGATGGAGTACACTTCACAGATCAGGGAAATCGAGTTTTCCTGAATAACTTGAAGCTGTGCATCCGCACGTATATGTAGCTCCAACTAATGAACACAAGCGCTCTTTTTAGAGCCACCCTATAACTCACAACTTAGCCCCGCTATTTTAGGGCCAGGTAACGGCAACTCCCAGACCCTCGCTAAAATGTATTCTTCACACAGCTGTGGTCCAGCTGCCACACCATCTCACTTTGCAACACAGAGTTCCCCCTTTGATCACCGGCTCTACTCACCCAGAGGGACAGTAGTTTGCGCTTTACAAAAAACTGCATTGATTTTCCTTCGCATTCCCTATACAATACCACCTAAGCACCATATACAAGTTGGACAGGTGTGGCACAGCGCCCAAAGCACATGACTTCACAGCATAGGACACACAGTTTGGGCTCACGGTTTCATCCCGAGTGCAGCAGCAGCTCAATTTACTAGCATGATACTCTAGGCAATACCTCACTTAATTTCTGTACCCAGCACTTTCAGACCGGTAGGGGTCAGTAATTCAGCAAACTTTGCCCCACCTCCTTTAGCAGCTCAACTTACACCCCCAGCGCCATCACACCCAAAGGAGTGAGTAGTTTGTACTTCACAAATACCAAATTAATTTGATACACGCGAATGTACCATCGCACTCCCTGTATAACACCCCTTAAGCATCATACACAAGTTACAATGTTCGACACAAAAGTTCCTCCCAGTAGCTTTAACTACATGCTGACACTACTTGAACAGATGTGGCACAGCGGCCAGAGCACATGACCTCACAGCATATGACACACAGTATGGACTCACGCTTTCATCCCGAGTCCGGCAGCAGCTCAGCTTAGCAGCATGAGACTCTAGACAGTACCTCACATATTTTCCGTTTCCCAGGACTTTCAGACCAGTACGGGTCCTAGTTTGTCCTAGTAGTCATAAACACATGCTGACACTACTTTCACAAGTGTAGTGCAGCGGCCACCGCACATAACTTCACAGCATAAGACACACAATTTGGGCTCACGCTATAATCCCTGAGTCCCGCACCAGCTTACCTTAGCAGCATCAGACTCTACGCAATACCTCACTTAATTTCCGTAGCCCACCACTTTCACACCGGTAGGGGTAAATACTTCACTTCGCACCCCCTCTATAGCGCTCGCTAAACACACCACAGAGGTTACAGTGCTCCTACCCTTATCTTTCCCACTTTTTGCGCCCCTTTTTCCTCTTACTTGCTTCAACGGAATCGCAAAATGGTGTCCAATACGTCCTAGTTGCAACCGCTCGCACTAATCAGCAGCAAGCTCGTGCTCGTAACAATCAGATGGCAGAATTCCCAAATATCGATACCTGCAAGTTTCAATATTTCTCCAAAACTACTACATGAATTTACACCAAATAAATTAAAGCATGCTTTCTAGACCAAGACCCTTCTCCCTGCCAAATTTGGGGTAATTCCGTTCACCCGTTCGACCTGTATCCTTGTCTAAAAATTCCTAAGGAAATTAACATGGAGAAACATGTTTTGGGACCCCCCTTTTTTCTCACCCCTCCTCGATGAATCACCCCCAAACTATCAACATAGGAACTGATATCAAGAAAGAATTTGTTTTAAAAATTACGCAAAGATTCGTCAATCAGTGCCAAAGTTATTGGGAATAGAATGTTGCCATTTTCCTATGGTAACTAGGTCCTAACTATAACTACCTACTGGCGACCGCCCGTAGGTAATATATGTATATATATATATATATATATATATATATATATATATATATATATATATATATATATATTCACTGAAAAAACCATAGGTTTTACATACGTTACAGTTAGGAAGTAGCATTTAAAAAACCTATGAAATTCATCGAAAAAACCATAGGTTTTACACCAGTTATAGTTACCAGGAAATTTTACTCGCATAAAACCATTGAAATTCCCACGTTATAGTTAGTTGGACTCACTATAACTTGCGCGTGCAATGCACTGCTGATGACGTCACATATTACATCACTCATGACGTGGTCAGTGACATCACTCATGGCATCACTGATGACACCATCCAGTGAATGTGTGTCTTTCTGAAAAATAAATATTAGTGAGTAATGTTTAAATTTTTAAACATATGTATTAATGTTTCACTTTGTGTATAAGTGGCTGCATGGGTTGGTGAGTAGCTACATGTGTAGGTATATGGGTTATTAGATGTTCTTTTTAATAGCAATATGAGTGTCTATATGTTTGGTGGGGGTGTTACTTAGCACATAGATGCATGAATGACTGACTCTCTGTTTGTATGTGTTTTGAATACAGCATATGTGCAGAACTGTATGGGTGGATGAGTGTGTATGTATGTATGTTAGTGAGTGAATCACTGTCTCACTAGTGTCTTTTTCTGTAACTACATATGTTTTAATCTAGTATATGTGAATATTGATGTATATAAGTGAGTATATGTGAGAGTGAGGGATTGTAAGAGTTCCTGTTTAAATAAGTATGTGTTTCTATAAGTGATTGTTTAAGAGAATAAGTATGTGTAATTTTCCTTAGAAGTAAAGTGGTAGTGTGTGTATAGCTGTATATGCAAATAAATGGATGTTTAATAGTTTATTTGCATGTGTGAGTATGTGTGAGAGTATCTTTTGGATGACTGTCGTTGTGTAACAGGATATATAGGTGTATCACTATATATGATGAGTGAGTATATGTATGAGTGACTACATATAACTGTTGGTGAAAGAGTGGATGTGTATATAGATGGTGGATTTAGTGAATTGGTTGTTGTAACTGGTATGGGTATCTCAATTTTTTTGTAAATTTTAGTTTCTATTTTTGAATATGTGTTTCAAGGGTTACATTACAGTGAAAAGAGGTCTGTCACTCTGTCGCAAGGATGGTGTCATCAGTGATGTCATGAGTGATGTCACTGACCACGTCATGAGTGATGTAATATGTGACGTCATCAGCAGTGCATTGCACGCGCAAGTTATAGTGAGTCCAACTAACTATAACGTGGGAATTTCAATGGTTTTATGCGAGTAAAATTTCCTGGTAACTATAACTGGTGTAAAACCTATGGTTTTTTTGATGAATTTCATAGGTTTTTTAAATGCTACTTCCTAACTATAACGTATGTAAAATCTATGGTTTTTTCAGTGAATTTCATAGGTTTTTTAAATGCTACTTCCTAACTATAACGTGTGTAAAACCTATGGTTTTTTCAGTGAATTTCATAGGTTTTTTTAAGGCTACTCGTTAACTATAAACTGTTTATAAGTTATATTTTTTCATTATATTTCTTAGCTTTTATTAATTGCGAAATATAAAATATTTTTTAAATGTATTCTATAGTTTTAATATAGATTTTCAAGAAATGCTTTCATAGTATTATAAAGTTTTTTTCACTGTCAGAATTGCTTAGGAACTCCTTGAAAGTCTCAAAAGCTTTACAAAGTCTTTACCTTACGTTAATTTCACCGTTTACAGACTTGTCGGATGTTAAAAAACGTTCCGAGGTGCGCGACAGAGTGCGCGCACCCCGGTGTTTTGAAACAATTAAAAAAGTTTGATACTTTATCGGCATTGTTCTTGTGACCCCATATAAAGGTATTTCATATTTGAGAATGTATACCTATCCTCATTTTCACATTTTAAAACTTCATTAAATTAAACCGATACTTCTAATTCACGTACGTGTCCGGATTCCGTCACCGCGTATACGTCCTAATATGCGCATGTCAAATCATGTGACTTGAAAAGAACACTTCCTATTGGTTCATAGTAGTTTCTGTTCCGCAACTTTCCAGAAACAACCAACTTCCCTCACTATCTATTTGGCGTTGAAGAGAGAACAACTTTTTCATATTTCCAGACACTTTGCTGAAATGGCGGCCGCAGCCAATTCTTCTTCGGAATCTGAAGGAAATGGTTATCTTCCTTTAAAAAAAAAAGGAATCTTTTATTTGGCAATTTTTTACCTTTCCTGAGGGGCAAAAAAAAGTAAATGCTCCGAAAGTAACGTGCACAATTTGTGGCTCCGTACTTTCCAGAGGAAATCCAACCAAAAAATATTATTTTTCAATTCATACTATGAAGAGGCATATGAGCCAAGTCCACCCTGTTCAATATGCAAAAGCAGCGACAAGAGATCTGGCCACACAACTGCCACCATCTCAGGCCAGTACTTCATCGAGCATACGATCTACATCTGCATCGCTTGAACAGATGGAGTTGAAACCATTTTTAAACGAAGTGCATATAAAATGCAACAAGTGCGAAGGATTAATTGTGTACGGAGAGCAAAGCGTCATTCTTATTGAAAGAATATTTAATCAGCATAAAATGTTCGAATGCATCTAATTTTTTTACAACTTCAAATGTTCCTGTTTTACAGTTTAAAAATTTGGTTCCTGTTTCACAAATTTTAAAGAATGAAAAACTTTTTAAAAAAAAAACAGTTCTTTTCAGAACTACCTCATTGTACCAAAAAGAGCTCTATTCATAAGCTAAATTATTGCCGCATTTTAGCAACAATAATTAAAGAATGCGGCAAAACTTGGGACATATTATGAAGACGTGATAATTTCACTTCGCTTTAATCGGCATAACGCTGTTCAACAAGCGCCGATAATCGCCTTCATAATATAAGCCATATTATCAAGGATAGACGATACAATATCGCCGCTTCTATCGACAGCAAACTGACGATAAACCGGCGATAATGGACTTGATAATATGCTGTATGAAATTCCTAGCGTAGCCCATATTACATGTTTTCACATCTTACATGGGCTTTCATAGGATTTCCATAGAGCAAATTATGAAACCCACTATCGCCGCTTTATCGCCAATTTCCTGTCGATAAAAGCGGCTTAAATGTATCGACTGTCCATTATAATATGCCCCTATGTTTTTAAAAATTCAAAATAAAACGTATGTTATATGCCTATATATCTAACATGACGTTCCACTGCAATTTATAAAGCATATTATGGACGCCGTTTTCGCCTCTATATCGGCAACTTCCTGCCGTTCAAGGCAGCGTTAAACTCTTTTGAATCTTTGTAAATATTCGTCAACATCTTTATAAGAACGTGATAACACCGCCTGCGGTAAAAGCACTTTGCATTTGTGCCGCACAGACAGTTAATGACATGCATAGTAGGGGTATGTTAAACTATAAGCAAAACCTGTTTAAAGGCAAAAATACTATCTCGTACACGACTCCTGTTAGGAAAACAGTTTAAATAAACTTGTTTATCATAAGAGTACCACGGGCAGCTGTGATGAAGCATTTGGCAGCGTTAACGTGGAGGTGTGGAAAATAAAACTAAATCAACCCCCTCTCGTATTTACAAAGCACACATTAGTGCATAAAAGCAACGCTTGTTTTCACGCGGCAATATTAAGTGCCGCAGACTGTTACAGGAGTACTATCACATATGAATTAAAATTACGTTAAGACTGCCTCTTTTGTAATTCTCTGCTAACATGCACTCTCATGATTAAAAGTGAAATCATAGTCCTTCTTCTATTTTCATTTTATGTGCCGTTTTTTGCCTTTAGCAATCTACTTACCGTATACAACTAGCAAAAATTATCACTATATTGGCTTACTTCCAATAATTTTTCGTAGACCAGCGGCGATCTTTAACGCTTAGGAGTGATACAGTTATCAAACTTTAATTCTAAAACTAGTGATTCCCGAACTGTGCACCACGGCTCCCCAGTCCGCCTTAATGAGGTGCCAAAAGCACGGCGCACACTAGGATGGCTAACCGTCTGTAAATTCCACAGACGTCACTACTCTGTTATGTGTAACTGTATCCATCTCAGAAAGCTGCGCGCTCCTCCCCTGTGATAACGCTGACAGTCCATCCTGAAACGGCCTTGAATTATACTGCAGCAGGAGCACCCGTCCCACGCATTGGAATTCTCAAAGGAGCTTTCTGCCTCAATAAACAGAAGACATTGTTTTAGATAAAAAAAAGGTAAACTACCATCAAGGCTTATTATGAAACAGTTTCTTTAAAATAGTTTATAAAACAAAATTATTAAGTCAGAATAACGTTCTTTGATTATCTTATAAATTTAAAACAGCAGTCTTTTTATTAACATATTCAACAATACCATGGTTACTGCTTATGTACATAAAGGAAGTAGGACCTAATCTCAAAGGCAATAGTGTTTGCTTGTAATTTGTGTGAAGGTATTTCCTAAACTACATATCTGCATGCAGTAAGGCAAACAACATACCTCCAGTCGAGCACCACAATATACTACACGCATATTTGTAGTTTAGATGCTTTAATCTGCCAACACAATAACAACCAACACCTCCTTTGAAAACACTCCTTCCTTTTTTAAAACAGTGCTAAAAGTCAGGGGCGGATTACCAAGGCGGACATTCAGAGATGGGCCGAAAGGCCAGTGCCTCAGTGCTCTCTGTGGGCCGTTTTTTTCTCCCCTGCCCCAGTCCACACAGACTACACTTGGAAAGGGGAGAAAAAAAAGCCGACCCACAGAGTACACGGAGACAGACAGGGAAAATAAAAGCAACCTCTCTGTGCGGCTGAACACCCCTGCCCTACCAAGCAATAAAGCTAAGGCTGGGCTGGGGAGGGATGATTGTTTTCAAGAATCTACCTCCCTAGGGGGTAGGTGTTTCTCAGGCCTTTGAGCCATTTTCACCTAAGCCCCCCTAGGGCCCATGCAGCCCATGCAGCAAGTATGTAAAGTAAAGTGATCACAATCTCCTCTAGCTCACATTGTCCCATAGGTGGCTATCTGGCACTGAGAGTAGAACTGCTTGCAATCCCACCCCGGATTCGACAGCAGTCTCCAACTGCGGTCGACGACTAAAGTGGGCAAAGCTGTTACTCTCAGAGGAGAAGACTAATGCCATAATGCAGCTTCTTACCGCAGCTTTAGATAACCTTGACCCTTGCGAGGCTGGGTTGTTGAATGTGACTACCAAGTTCTGTGCCCTAACCCAGGCTATCAGTGACCTTTTTATAGTCCCAGTTAGTACTAACAGGAGGAATCCCCGTTTAAGGGTTAGTCAGGGCTGGTTTAACCAGAAGTGTAGGGAGGCGAAGTTACTCCTTATTGAAGCAGTTAAATCTAAAATACCCATTAGGACCAGGGTGGCCAGAAGGCACTATTCCCTTTGCCAAAAAAACGCTAAGAAGGAGTGGGAGGACAAGTACTGGCAGGACCTTTTGGCAGCCAGCCAAAGGAGAGATGCTAAAGGCTTCTGGGACTTGGTGGGAAACAGGAATCGTCCTGAGGACACCCTGAGGACCTGTAGCATTAATGCCCAGACATGGTTTACCCACTTTCAAACACTCTATTCCGCCATAGAAGGTCAGCTTAATGATCCCTTCATTCTCCCGCCATACACCCTTGATAGAGACCTGGACCTGTTTTCTGTACAGGATGTTACAAAACAGATTAAAACCCTGGTGCCACTAAAAGCAGCTGGCCCGGACGGCCTCCCAGGAGACATTCTCCGAGCCTACCCAGAAGAATGGGGGGCATTGATCTCGGCCCTTCTTAATGCAATCATCAAGGGAGGTCCTGTCCCAGATTCCTGGAAAGGGGCCGTGGTAGTGCCTATTTTTAAAAAGGGTTGCAGGGACCTACCCGGGAACTATAGGCCCATAAGCCTAATAGACTCGAGTCAGAAACTGGCGGGGAAAGCTATTCTGGGGAGGATCTTACAATGGGTGGATGACAATCACATTCTGTCTGACATGCAAGCCGGGTTTCGCTCAGGAACCGGAACTATAGAACAAGTGTTCAGGCTCATGGTATTGTACTGGAAGGTGGTGGAACTAGGCAAAGGCAGTCTTTACCTGGCCTTTATAGATCTAAAGACTGCCTTTGACCTGGTTCCGAGGGAGGAACTCTGGAGGGTGTTGCACGGCCTAGGGATGCCCCCGTACATTCTAAACCTGCCTATTAAATTGCATAATGCCACCTATGCCCAGGTTAGATGGGGCCTAAATGGGGAAAAGACCAAAAAGATCAGGGTCGAGAGGGGAGTGCGGCAGGGCTGTGTTTTGGCTCCCACCCTATTTTCCCTCTACATCAATGGGGTGGTAGAGTACCTGCTCAGCGAACCAGCAGACGCCCCCACCTTGGGAGGCGTAAAAATTCCAACATTGCTGTTCACCGATGACACCCTCCTCATTTCAAAAACCCCCCAAGGACTCCAGAAACTCCTGAATCGCTTCCAGCACTTTTGCACTATCAGAGGACTCGTCATTAATGTGGACAAGACCAAGTATTTAGTCATGCACCCTCCTCGCAAGCTTGGCCGTCCCCCTGCTCTGAATTCAACCCCCCTTGAAAGAGTGGCAGAATTTGACTACCTGGGAATCCGTTTAAGCGATTCCTTGAACTGGTCCGCACACATCAATAAAATGTTAATCAGCCATAAAAGGGTGGGGGGGGCCCTTCTCAAGGAGTATAGCAACTCAACCAAACATTGTGTTGCTCCATTAATCGGCATCTATAAAGCCCGAGCTGTTTCCGCGTCACTTTATGGAGCTGAACTGTGGGGCCAAGGCAAATTGGACTCTCTGAGCAAGGCTGAGAACAAATTTATTAAAGATCTCCTTGCTATCCCGATGAGCACCCCGACAGTCCCGGTGCTAATGGATGCAGGCTGCAAAGCAATTGGGGATCAGGCACGCCTTCGCCCTCTCTTGCTTTGGGCTCGCCTGTGGAGGGTTCCGGAGTTAAAACCCTATGCTGATGGGTTAGCAGAGGTGATGTGGTCTGTTGGCTGGCGGAAGATCAAATGGCTCAGGGACATTAATCAACTTCTAGGGGATCTAGGCTTGGAATCCTGTTGGCTTAGCCACTCCGCCCCCCCAAAGGATTCTTTAAAAAAACTATATTGGGAATGGGTCTCCACGAAGCGCACCAGCAACCAGCAGCACTGCAATGCCACCGCAGCTTTTTTGCTAATAAAAGATGTTGTTGCCTTTGAGCCCTACATGGACTTAATCACCATCGCCATGGACCGGTCTTTGTACATTAAATTCCGATTAGGAACTCTACCCCTTGCTGACCTTTGCTCCAGGTGGAATAAGTCCCAGTCAGCATCACGTTATTGTGCCTTATGCTCCGATAAACCAGAGACTGTGCCACATCTTCTATTCGAATGTCCGGACTATGTGCGCCCCAGATCTCGATGGCTCAAACCAATTTGCAGAGAACTGGGCACCCGCCAGCATACGGTCGCCCTCTGGATTTTATTAACCAATACAGCCCCCACTATTGTTTGTGCTGTTTCCAAGTTTTTAAAATGGGCTTGGTTGATTCGACTAAAAAGACTGTCCGTATCAATTTAATTTTGTCTTAGATAATTTATTCTAATCAATTGTGTTTTTATTCCTTTTACTCTTAATGTACAGTCACATTTTCGATACGCTGTTTTACTTTTCTATTTTTTTGTAATGCTTTTATGATACATGCATATCGAAATAAAGCAATCAACCAACCAACCAGTAAAGTAAACAAAAGTAAAAGGTAGCATACAGTGTGATACCTACAAAAACTGAAGTGTGCAAGTAACAAAAGAGTACCATACACAAGTACAAGGATAATACTACAGTAAATGGTAAAGACTTAATCTGACAGAACACACTGGGATGGTACTTCCCATGCACCAGCTTCACCTCAACCTCCCTCTGCCTACCTGGCTGTGTTTTGTGGTCCCCTGCTAGGACATTTTCCCGAGGCCTGTAGGACTAATTAATTACCTAATTGCAGGGGCCTTACCTCTCTTCAAGTGCTCCTAAGCTAAAGGCCTGGGAAGGACTAAGTAGGTTAGTAATACCAGCGGCTATTCTGCTTTTCAGGTGCTCCTGTGCTGAACGGCTAAAATAATTTTGTGACAAAGGGGCCTTCCTATTTTTTTTAGTTGCTCAGCATATTCCCATTAGCACCTTGGCCCTGTGCCCTATAGAAGAACAGTGTCCTCCCACTTTTATGCTTTGTATGTGCAAATGATGTTTCATGAAAGGGCACACCCCTTGAATATGGACCACACCCATTAAATATGGACCACGCCTCTTGAAGGTGGACCACTTTTTTTGCTCAGGGGCAACTATTTGATTTTGATCATTTTCAAATATAGCACAAATATGTTCAAAAGTGAGTAAAAACAAATAGTAATGTTAGCAACTGTTTACAGTCACTTACATCTTGCAATGTTAACTTTCTATGTCAATTATATTAAATTTCACAGACAAACAAAGCACATCCCAATATGCTCATTATCTATCATTAGTTGTCACTAACTGCTGTTAGCATCAGCTACATACTAATAAGACAATTTTTTCTGCACTATCTTGCCTTTTAAAATCAAAAATGCAGAATAAAATTCCTTTGATAAATTCCTGAAAAGTTCTGTAACACATATCATTTACCTGCAATATTTTCACACATCCGCATTAGTGAACTGACTGACTGAAATGTTGTTGATTTCTTAAATTAATTTTTTAGACACTCCTTGTGACCGTGCAGCCAATCCTCCATGGAAATGTTTATATAAAACACAACACTAATATGACCATGATACTCAAAGAAATAACACAGGGTGTAAAAAGTATTTTTATTATTTATACTTACCTAAGCAATAGTAACAAAGAAAATATTTAAAAATTTGAAAAACATGGTATCTGTAAAAGATAAGTAAAAATATGTTTATAGTGTTATTTCATTAAACAAAACAAAGTAGAAGTGATTGAAGCAGAAAGTGAAAGAAAAGAAGACAGAGGCACAGAAAGAGACCAAGACAGAATATTTTCAAAGAAATAAAAGCACTCAAACAATGACAGTCTAAAGGAAACTAAAGTGACAGGCAAAATAAGAGTATGATCAGTGATAATACACAAAACAAATAGTCTCTGAAATAAACAGACTAAGAGTACCTACATATCTTAAAGAGATAGATAAAATAAAGAACCAACACTAAGAGAAAAAGAGTCAAAAAGGTAGAGTAACAGAAGAGAAATAAAATACAAACAGACATGGAGTATAACAGAGACATATAAACAAAAATAAAGTAAGATGACAAAACTAAACTATAGATTTTAGATTGGAAAGTGTTCATAATTAAAGAAAGCAGAGTAAGGGAACAAATTGTAAGGTATAGTAAGACAAACGAATTAAGATTCAGGAAACAATGCCAATAAAACATCAATGAAGCTAACTCTCTGTAAAGCAACGTAGGTAACAAACTGAAGACTAAGAAAGACTGAATAGAATACTAACAAAAACGATGTAAAAGTAAAAGGATGAGTTAAAGAAAATAACCATATCTAAACACCATTATCAAAGGAAGAGGATGAAGAAAATTAGAGTAAGAGATAGGTACACGAAACTTTCAGATATGATTAGTTGTTCTTACCTTAAAAATATAATATCTGTGGAAGACAATAAAGAAATCTGTTATAATACATACTTCCAAATCCAATATAACAAAATATCTTAAACAACATATTTACTGGTTTATTTTTGCTGTCTTCAGATAAATTGATTTTCACTATAAACAGTGATTTCAATAGTAATCATCATGTAACAGCGGGGAAAAAAAAACACAATCAAAATGATTGTATTTAAAAAACCCATAAAAGATCTCTATATATACTATAAATACTTAGAAAAAAACATGTCTTAAATGTTTTTCTCTAATTCGCAATTTCTTGAGTAAGCACACCATATATTCCACAATTATAAACTAACTAAAGTATACCAGTTACTTTTAAATACCGCTCCACAAATAACCGTGCAACTATGTTCTTAAAACATTTATCTCAAAACAACATTTTTATATCTGATTTTTTTCCACATGGCCAAATACTATGAGATAATTCCTTATTTTTTTGAGTACCTCTCAACAAACTCGCGAGTAAGTATGTTCTAGAAACATTTATCTGTATTTCACATTTACATATCTCATACATTTCCGCAAGGCCAAATGGTATGAGTTAATTCGTTTTTTTTTACTACCTCTCCACAAACTTCCAAGTTAGTGTACTCTAAAAACATTTATCGTAAGTCAACATTTCCATATCTGATTGTTTTCCGTGTTGCCAAATAGTATAAGTTAATTCCAACATATCCTGTACCAGAAACATCAAGGAAACCTTACCTGATGCTATCACTTTGGCACATAATAGTTTCATTTCCATATTTGAACACCCTTAATCACATCATATTTCTAAAGAACACATTTTCATATCTTTACACTATTACTCTGACTCGACCAAGTAATTTCACTGAAATTGTGGTTGCAAAAATATCAAATAAGAATTTCTTAACTCAGAAGGCAAACGTTTCTTAAAACTTAATTGACTATCATTGCACAGCGTCCAACCAGTTGTACTCTTCAAATAAGCTATGTAATGTCCTGATGATATAGATAACGCTTCATGAAAAATAATTGCTACAATTACAAATGTTCTTCTAGAAATAGATATTTGAGAAGCCACATAATTTTTAATTAAAGTTGACAATTTACTTCCATCAGCTCTGCATCGTTGAAGCATTAAAATAACATACTGTCCATATCTATGGATAAATAAGGTAGATACCATTTCTGAATTACATTGAGAACAGACCATGTTCTGATATGCATCTTTAACTAGTTTATTAAAGGACACTGTTTTACAATCTGGTAATGTTAAATATATAAATCTTTCTGTGTGTATGTCAGTAATACTTGTAAAAGAGCAATTATCGCAAATATGTTCCCATTTATAAGAAAGGCCAAATAGACTATCAATACCTACACCTTCTTCTTCCAAAACTGTAAGCATATACATAATAAATTCCTGAGAATCTTGCTGAATATTCTGAGAAAATTGATTTAGTTCTGCACATATATCTAAAACATTCCTTACTTCTGAAACACTTGCTACTTCACTATTACCACTAGTACATTTTTCAAACACAGAATTTAAAGAACAACAAAATGTTTGCTCCTGATTTTCTCTAATTTGTTCCTGTAACTTTTTTAGAAAAAAAACCACATTAACCACTACATTTGCATAGCAGTTGACACCAGACCTATTTTCAAATTTAAATCCAACAATCTCTGTAGAACTAACGTTTTTCTGACTCTTATCAATGACAGTCTCATCTTTTTTTTCTTCGTTTCTCTAATACTTCACTACATTGTTTCTCATTTCTCCTTTTCTGACCAACTATACTCTTTTTAATTAAAGGATATTGAGGTAAATGTGGAGCGTATTCTCTTCTTAACCTATTATACTCCTGTACACATTTTAAATCTGCACTGATCTTTGTCTCATCAAAATCAATTAGATAAAGCCCAGATAAAGTTCTAACTCGTGATAAAGCAACATATGCCATACCCTCTTTGAATACACTATTTCCAATATTTACCAAAGCACAATCTACACTTAAACCTTGCGATTTGTGAACAGTCACTGCATATGCCAAACAAATTGGAAATTGTTTCCGACAGACATACAAGTCTTTTACAAGTAAAAAACGACTTGAGCAGCGACTGATTAGTTGAACTTCCTCTATTTCATCAAATTTTATTCGTAAAAATTCAATCTCATCTCTATTTGGATAATTTACAAAACTAACAACATTACCCATTGCTCCATTCACCAGACCTCTTTCTACAAGTAAATTTCTCCGTAAAATAATCCGACAATTTAAACATACATACAGATTCTTCTCTAAACCAGCAGTTTTAGATATAGAAGTCTGTAGACTATCCAATTTTAACTTTAATTTATCAGACAAAACAATAGTACTTCCTTCATACTCTATTTTATCTTTTGCTTCCAGTTTCTTACTTTCTTCATTTTCCAACTTCAACATTTTCTCATTGAAAACTGAGCATTCTTTTAGAGTTGGCATCAAGCATATAACTGACTTATCTTTTACCTCTTTACTATATATTTTCTCAGGTACATTATCTTCATTGGGAAACAACTTACATATTAATCGAGTTTGTAGAGCTTCTTTTGCATCTTCAGTTAGTCTTCCAATCCTTATATCTTGAAGAATCTCTCCATATTTAGTATCCTTTGCCTGTCGCATATTTTGAATCAGTTCAGTATATTTGAAATGTGACCATATATTTACATTTCCAATACTGCCAAGGCACTTTCTCGTGTCTTCATGTGTCACAGTTTCAAATACAGATTGTCCTTTTACAGGAGTTAGTTGCAGTAGATCTCCAAAAACTATGACATGTTTCCCTCCAAATAAAACATCCTAGTCAGTTTTAAGTATCTGCTGCATTCTTAAATGTACAAAAGCAAGCATTAAATTGGATACCATGCTTACCTCATCAATAATAAGAAGTTTCATTTCTTTAAGAACTCTTGAAACTTCATAACAAGCATCTCCAGATAGCTTGTGATATTGTAATTTGTTTTCATGTTCAACTGGCAGCATTAATAAACGATGTAAAGTAATACCTTTAATATTATGTGCTGCCAATCCAGTTGGAGCTGTCACAACACAAGACAATGGTGACTGAGTTTTTTGCTGTAGATATGCAGTAATTCCTTTTATAAGAAAACTTTTCCCTGTACCAGCTTCTCCACTTACATATAGTCTTATAGGTTGAAATGACATACATGAGCATTCTTTTTTCTCATGACGAAAACCATGCTCAATGTGCTCTGTCACTTCCACATATATTTGTCTTTGCTCAAGATTAAATTCCTTCTCCAATTCTTCTAAGTTTATTATATCCTCTTGAGCTTGCTCCATTACTGTTTGTACCTCATCCATAGCAGTGGCTGCTTCATTTCGGATAATTGGTTCTCCCAGTGGATCCTGACTCAACGATGCTGAACTTTGTGTATCTTGTGAACTTTCTCTTGCAATCTCCGCTGCAATTGTTGCTTCTTGCTCTATTTCGTCGTTCAACATTTTCAGATAATTACTAAAAGCAGGATATTCTATACTACTTTTAGAATCTTCATAACTTATAAACTCTCCAAGTAGTTCCTCTTTGGTACGCCATGGTTTAAAGAGTTGCAAAAGAGCTAAATAATAAAATTCTCTTTTGTCTGGATTTTCGCAACTCAGTTTTCGGTGATTAATCAAATGTCCTTTTGTTTGTTTCACCAGACATCCTTCCTGTCCAATTACAGCGTACATACCTTTTTCAACATTCTCTCTAACATTCCTTTTAAAAGTATATTTTTCAAGAACTTCATACAGACAAATATTTTCTAGCAGAGTACTTCTATTTGGATAGTATGTATCCAACATATTTGTTTTCAAAATGTCTGTACTGTTTGGTTCTTTCTGTGCTAAATATTCAATTTCTTGCACAGTTTTCAAAACACGGTTTCGTGTTCCTGCTAGACCTAAACTCACCTACAGGATACTTCGAGATTTCGCATAAAGACTTGCTGATGATAATCGATCACAGCATTCATATGCTCCAATTTCTCGATGTGATAACATCTTCAAACTGTATGTATACAATTTCTTGCTTAGGCTCTTTTCATGAGAAATATCTTCCCACATCTCCTTCAGTTCCGTCTTTTCGGATTTTGTGATGTAAGACGTTACATATCGAGCCACAGCAATAGAGTTATCCGCAACATATTGTATATCCATGTTAGCATTCCACATGGACAAAATGACAGGGTTGTAGTCATTTATATATTTGGACTCTTCTCCTCTTCTTAAATTATAAGTATTTTTGGGTGATCTTCTACTGATGTTATGTCGCAAAGATGACATCAAATTATTCACTCTTCCTTTTGAAAGCACTGGTCGTGCAAATCCAAAACGACATTTTGTATAGAACTTATCCTTTGTTTTGAATTTTCGCAGACAATATTTCCCACAACGATGTCTTTGAAACCGTAACACTTTTCCTCTTAAGTCTTTATCACTTGTACTGTTAGGTATGTCACAAGTGGCATATTCCTCAATAAAAGACAGTACAGTTTCATCGGAGTCTTTTCCAAATTTGGGAGCATCCTTAATCCATAGTAACATATGAATATGTGGAGCACCTCTAGCTTGATACTCTTTTCTCCAGAAGAAATCCAAAACTTCACCAAGTGGTGGATTCTTCTTGTTTGTAAGAAACGACATCATTGCTTCAAATCGATGATTAAAATATCGGCAAACATTAACCGGATCCAACGAACACAATTCTCCTGGTGTCTTGTAGTTTATATTTTCAATATTTACATTCGCCTCTCGAAGATATTCAAGTAAATCTTCCCAGGCGTACTCTGCACAGCTTAGAGTTACAAACCATGTTGGTGCTCCCAAGTTTTGTAGCATGCATTTTAAATCTCCATGACGACGGTACCAATATTCATTAGTACCACGCTGACATGCCATTAAATTAATTAGATGAGAATCCAAAACACTATGTTTCTGTTGCACTTTATCCATGAAATCCTTTGCAGAAACATTATGCAGATGCACTCCACTTTTTAAGACATGGTTTACTGCATAAGAAAGACCAGATAAGTCACTCTCAAAGAGAAGATGAAACAAATATGGAATACATTGACGAAATCTGGGATCTTCTGCATATAACCTTGTAGTCGGGTACTCAGAAGCAGGAATCTGCATAGGTCGATCATCATATCGCGCACCTTCACCTGTTGGGAATAAGTGTGGGAAACAACGACCTTCCAAACTTTTTTCCCACACACTAATAGGACTTCCTTCTGCTTTTTTTCTTCTGAAATAACACAATTGCATTCCCCATTGCTTCTTTGGAATGCAGTGGATGAACACTATAATGTTCATAAATTTCTTCACTTCTGGACATGTCAACTTTTTCAATTTGGCCAATAGACAAATCATTATTCTCTTCATCACTTACATCTTCTTGTTCTACATACACATTTTTATAGTATTTATTATTTTTAACTAAATACAACGTTGCCTTCTTTACTTTCCTAACATCCACTAAATCTTGCCAGATTTTCTTACTCTTTGTAGGTACACCATTAACTAGAATAACAAGAGGTTCCTCTTCTACATTTTCAATACCAATTGTCTCCATATTTTTTTTAAATCAAGTGGCAAATATACAACTCTACCCTTTAATCCTCTTTGTAAATCTGTAGGATTTAATTTCCCAGTCTTAGGCTCCATACGAACAATAGCCTGAAAAGGATGTACACATTGAATCAAAATAGTCTCATAAGTATTTAAATCCTTCAGTTCCGATGGAATATTTATCAACTCAAGATTATTATGAACAGCTCTAGCAGGCATTTTATTTTCATTCAATTTATTATAACAATATTTACAAATACGTTGTTCAAAACCCAAATCAAAATAGTTTTCTACCAGCAAATAAGTCGCAAACTCTCTCCACTGAGTATTATCTTCATCTTCACTTTTTAAATATAAATCAACTAACCTAGTTTGACTTTTATAATGAATGCGTCGACAACACACAAAAGTTAAATTTGGTTTTTCACCTGCAATGACCTTAAATTTTGTTATTTCCTGTTCAAATTCTTCAGTATTAAAGTGTCCAACATTTTCTAACACATTTCCTTCTCTAACTATATCAGTTTCTACATTCTCTTCATCTCGACCAAAATAACTTACCTCAATTTCTGCACAAATACTCTTCACATCTAATACAGACCCATGCAAAAGAGCACTATTTAACTCTTTAAGTTTAAGTGCTGGACTTTTTGCATAATACATATTTCTGACTAATTTTCTCATTTTGGTATGATGCACTGCTAACATCCTAAAGTGATGAAAAACACTCTGGCATATTTTTTTTGAAAGACAAGCCAAAGAATGTCCTTCCAAACCCGTTTTTTCTCTCACTCTGCAACGATCTAATTCTTGCAACAGTACAATTTTTTTTTTTTACTTTCCTTAGTGTACTTACGTAAGAAATTGCGAAAGAAATCAATTGAATCCTGTCGCACACTGCAAATACTGCTACAATTCCAACTATAAACAGGAGCATGAACACGTCCCTGTAAAACTTGTCCACCTATTTCCCCTTCTGTATTTCTCACCTCAATTTTCTCTTTCTCAATAGGACAGCCATCCTTCACTTCATACGCTCGACCACTGGTGTCAACTGCATGCAACAAATCATTACTTTGAAAGTAACTCTCTTCATTAAAAAATGGCTCAGAATTTGAACTATGCATCCATTTACCAGAAAAGATTTTACAAAAATTAGTTCTATTTATGTGTCTCTTCCATTTACTCTTAGCTTTCAAAACTCTGATTGCCTTATTTAGTGTATTTATTCTTTTAAGCACTAAAATAAACAATTTTTTTTTCGTCTCGAACGCATCATCCACAACTTCCTCTATATACTTTTTTTTCTCATAAAAAGCAGATTTCCTTTTGGAAACTTTTTCCTTTTGTAATAAATTCATAACAACTCTCTTATGAAACATACGTTTCCTTATTTCCGCAAACTGATTTGTATGTCTTTTACTGTACATATTTTCCTCACCACTCTTTTCCAACACAGTTTTCTTTTTTCGTCCATTTCTCCTTGTAGATCCTGAAAACTGTTTTTCCTTTGCAACATTATCCAATTGACTTTTCCTCTGACACAATTTTTTTTAAAAATTCCTTACTGCTCTTACCAGGAGCACTCTTGTTTTTGTCCGTCCTTTGTTGATTACGTAAATCTTGTCCCTCTTTTCTCTTCAAATGATATGTCTTTTTATACAGCTTTCTTTTTTCATTTCTCGTCGGCATACTGATTGATGTTTCTGATATTAATGATAACCTGTTTGGAAAAAAGTTAAAAAATATTATAGACCCCTACTACCATATACCATACAAATTATAACCAAGGCTTGATTTTATAACTTGAATAAAAACAAAGAAACAGTCTCTGGTCAGAGTAGGAAATCCTATAGTGAATATTGTTTCTAAATTTGTGACACTCCATATCTATGTTATCCTTACACATGTATTGTATGAATGTAATTTTTGAGAGATATAAGTACTATTCTAACTTTCAAGCATTATCGATGTTCATAATGCTTTTTATTTTTATAACTTTAATCTTTTATCCACCTTATCACAACTTTTACTGTCATTCTTAAAAAAGAGAATACTGATTAACGGTACAACAATAATATTTTCCAAATTTTTTTTATTTAATCAAAAATAATTTTATTCATTTAATAATTCATATTCCAGAATCACATTTAGCATAATTTCATCTGATATTTCATTACTATTTTGCTCTTCCAAATTCTCTTCTTCCACCATCTCTAAGTATGCACTATCAAAAGTACTGTCCAAAAAGTCCTCATTTTCAGTTGGAATTTCATCGTCAAATACTCCTTCAATTAATTCTTCTAGGACTTCTTTTGCCATTTCAAAATTAATAAACTCATTTTCACAGTAATCTTCCATCTTTTTATTAATTTTCTATCTTCTTTCTCCTTTTAAAAAAATATAAAGACTAATTTAAATATTTTTTATTATTAGTTAACCAATGATTACCTTGAGTAATCTTTTAACTACATACACTTTCATACTTTTAAAGACATTAACTACATTGATTATTATAACACCTTCCTCTTTATGTTTCTAAAAAACAGATACTTTCATGCTAGACATTAGCAGTTTCCTATTTAATTTTTTTAAATTAAAATTGTACTATAAAAACACATTTCACTGTGAAATTTGCTTTCTGCATTTCGTACTGTAGAACTATTTATACACTTTCTAATTTTATTGTAGAGATCTATTTTCTAACTTCACCACTATAAACTGTGATTCAAACTGTATGCAAACTGAAGGAATAACTCACAACATACCAATTAAACATTCACTAAACCGATTGCTACTTCCCACAGAGACAGTTGCGTTTACCTTTAACAGCATACTCATCATGTAAATTTCATCTAATGTAAAACATTTCATCAAAGTCATATAAAATCACAATGAGCCGCAACTCGTGTAGGCAATTATGGTGCGACAGGGAGACAAGGAGGGAAGATCTTTGCTGGAGGGACCTAAAAAGCAGTATACAGATAATTTGTAGTAAATACATAATTTAATTATTTAAATAAATTTTACAGTGTGCACTACATTCCAAAATGCGATGCTGTATACACTGTAAACATTTTTTTATTAATTAAAATATATACTTTCCTACATTTATCTATATACCATATTTTAGATCTCTCTACCCTACACCTCCCCCTCCCTCCCTCCCTGCCCTACCATTACTCCCTCGATGGCGTCCAACTGACCTCATCATAATACACCTGTGCAAATGCATATAATAGAATGCAAATACATAGTACTGTCACAAACAAGCAGCTGAAATGTCCATCACGCCAACAGCCATGTCATAATATACCTCTATAATTTCTCAAAAATTACTGTACACCAATGATACAGCATAAGTTGAAAGATAATGATGACTTAGCACAAATTAACCAAGGTAAACAGCAAATTCTTACAGTCAAAGAATAGATGAACCCAAACTGTATACAAAATAACACATGAACCCGGCCCATCAAAAGATTGTAACAATTAACAATAAAACCGTATTTCAAAATACATATATACTACAAGCATGTTCAGACATGTTGAAAGTACAAATTAAAACCCTCATGTATAAGAGAAGCAGTGTTAATATTTTTTAAATAAACATGCATATTATGATAATCTTTTCCAAAATAAGTTATCATTTAAAATTTATCAACTCACCTGTAAAAAAGGATTTTCTGGTTCTATACTCTCACGTTCAACCTCTGGTTGTTGCTTTTCAGCACCAAACACTCTTTAAAAAAAAAAACAGAACTGAATTTTAGTTATCATAATACACACATATGTATTACACAACATACACCCATTTTACCAAATATGATGCCTACCATATACATTCCCTAATTTTCTATCCAATATATATCGTAAAGCCTAAGTTTAAGGGACCTTATTTATGAAATCCTTGCACCACCGGTGCGTCACTTTTTCCCATGTTAAAAGTAACGCACCAGCGACGCAAGACCTTCATAAATGAAACCCAAGATGTCTTTGTGAACCACATTTATTTATCACATTTTTCCCCCTACCATTTTTTTTAAATCAATCATTATATACAATATAATCTACCATACATTACCAGGATACTACATGCAATATTTTTGATATACACTACTACACAACCTTACTTTCTATATTTTTTACGTAAATACATATACATTATGTGCAGGGAGTTTTTTAACATAATGGCGCTCAACACTTTCTGAATTCCCCCAAATTGGGCATATTATCAAAGGAGTTTATCTCCACTTTTTTGCCTTCAAGTGCCAACAAAGTGAAGATAAAATTATTTCCCTATTACGTAGCTGTCGCTAACACCAGTTAGCGACACCTAGTAGCAGATAACAACCATCTAGTGCGCCACTTTGCATGTCAGTAATAATTATCACTAATGATATCCTAAAGTGAGCGTTGTAAGATGAGAGCAACTGGAAACAGTCACTAACATCACTATCGCCTATTACCAATTTTGAAGATATTCGCGCTAAGCGTGAATATCTCCAAAAGTTAACATCTGCCCTGAACAGTTTTTAGTCATGTTATCCAATGGAACCTAGATAACATAGCTAAGAACATTAGCTCGGTATAGCATGAATATCGCTAACTTTTTAACAATATGCATGCATTGCAGCCGTTTTTTATACCATTTATTATAATTAGCTGCTGAACGTCTCTCAACATTCCATTCGGAGGAAATAAGGAAGTGTTGCCGCCATTTTGTTAATACGACTGCATATATTCTACCGAACATACGGTAACTACTTGGAAAGAAAAAAAGGCACAGATTATCTAACCGAGTACGTTTTCTCAGGGAGTGCACTATAGACACTGAACGCCAGAACAACATTTTTTTTTTCTAAAAAAAGTTACGGGTGCGCTCACTCGATCGCGCAACCCTATTTACAAGACTGTGATTCACATGCTTTATAAGTAAAATTTAATGCTGGAAATACAGACGACACTTGAAGATCGTTTCAGATCTTTAAGTTTACTTATTTTGCCTATTATTTAAAATTACAAAAATATACAGTTTATAGAATTCTCATTTGCTGTTTAACATCTGTTAACATTAGAATCAGTGCAAATCAGAAAGTATTGGCCGCCATTTTGTAACTGCGAGTGAATATATTGTACTGATCAAAGGGTTAGAACATGAAAAGGACAAAAGTTACAGATTATGTAACCCAGTACGTTTTCTCAGGAAGTCCAGTATAGACCCTGAATGTGAATGAAACTTTTTTTTCTCAATGTAAACAGTTACGTGGTGCGCGCATTGGATCGCTGAATATCGCTAACTTTTTAACAATATGCATGCATTGTAGCCGTTTTTTATACCATTTATTATAAATAGCTGCTGAACGTCTCTCAACATTCCATTCGGAGGAAATAAGGAAGTGTTGCCGCCATTTTGTTAATACGACTCCATATATTCTACCGAACAAACGGTGAGAACATGGAAATAGAAAAAGGTATAGATTATCTAAGCGAGTACGTTTTCTCAGGGAGTGCACTATAGACCCTGAACGCCACAACAACATTTTTTTTTCTGAAAAAAGTTACGGGGTGCGCGCACTCGATTGCGCAACCCTATTGACAAGACTGTGATTCACATGCTTTATAAGTAAAATTTAATGCTGCAAATGCAGACGACACTTGAAGATCGTTACTGATCAAAAGGTTAGAACATGAAAAGGACAAAAGGTACAGATTATGTAACCCAGTACGTTTTCCCAGGAAGTCCAGTATAGACCCTGAACGTGAATGACATTTTTTTTTTCTCCGTAAAAAATTACGTGATGCGCGCATTGGATCGCGCACCCCTATTTACAAGACTGTGCACTATTACCTTTTCTCACAGATTATTAGCTGCACATATTAAATACACCATAATTTACTTATTTCACTAATCTTTATCAAACTTTAAGTAACAGTTCCGCTAACACTGTAACAATATTCTCATACGTTAGTTTGTGAAAAAAATAAAAACTATTCCATACTAGATGTAACTCTCTTTAAAAGTTTTCCGTTCCGTAACTACACTACACTCACCTAACATCATTTCATTGCGTCACTTCTCCACTAGTCATAAGTACACAGAGCCTTATTTATGAAGCCCTTGCACTTTTAACATAGGAAAAAGTAACGCATCTATGGTGCAAAATTTTCATAAATGAGGCCCACAGTGTCAAAAATATCAATGCCGCACATAATCGTTCACATCCAGGCACTACCAATTGCATAACTTGTTTAACATGAAGCGCTGTAATGTTGCATGTGTCTTCAATGATACACCGGTATCTCCTATTATGCCTAATTTTACCATAACACTCAGCAGTAATTATTTATTTTCAAGCAATGTTAATTACTATGACTTTTTAATAAACGACAAACTTTAATCTGAAATAGTCACTCTGCAAATGTTTCTCTGTAAAAATGAACTTCACCCACCCACGCATGGGAACCTTGATGTTTGCATCTGGCCGCGAAATACGGCCTTGAACTCAAAGTTCCATCCCAAGACTTGAACAACAGCCTTATTGTCCCAAAATCAAGCTACCCGAGCATCTGTTCACAAACATATCTCAGTCACTTAGCTAACAGTCGCAGAAAACTGCATATCTTATTAAATAGTGACCTTCCTTTACAATTTTCTAACGTGACTCTCATAATCTTTAAGGCTCCTCAGCTTTCCAGCTGCACTATTTTTTTTACAACTACTAACCAATGCTTTGGTGCTTTTTTTGCACCAAATCACGTAAAGGCATTCTGCTACTCTCACTCCATACTGTCTGATCTATGTTTCTGGACATCCTCATCTATTACCAGCAGCTGCAACCTTTGTATTCCTATTTTCGTTATTACAAAATGGATGTCCGTCCCGCCTTTGGAAACGAGCTGGAACACTTACAACTATTTCGCCACAGAATGCTTGACGAGTATGGCATTCTGCCACTCGCGACTTTGAGTGCATCATATGGATTATCGTTTCGATTTACCTATTTCACCTGTGTGCAGCCTGTATTTCATTGCCTGAGCTGTGATTTCATGTGGGCCCTGGACTTATGTCTCTGCAACTCAGTACCTCCTGAAGTGAATTACAATCATCTCATGAATCCGTTACTTGATCATGAACAGCTTTGTTCCGACGGAGGGATTATGGCCTTTGCAGCGATACATGGAGTTCTGGGTCATTGGAATATTTTCGCAGCGGCGCAAGATTTCTTGGCACACAGCTACATTGAAAATTCACCGAGTTCTCCTCTGATGCTACTGGAGGCTCCGGTGATTAATGACCATGTATGTTCATTTCCTCTTCTCAATTGGATGGCTGACTTGTTTTTGGATGATAACAATGACTTTCTTTTAGAAGCAGTTGCCACTTACTTTGCCTATTCAATGGAAGAATAGCTGTTCTGCAAACCATTGACATCTTGACTGTTTTTTCCCTTGCTAATTTTTCCTATTTTTTTTTTCTTATTATATTTTATATAAACTGACCTATTGGCTTTACTAACATTGGACATTGTAATTTCCTACTGGTGTGAATTTTTTAAGTTAAGTGGAGTTAATTGTTTTTCCACACCTCCTCCATTTTGTTCAAAACATTTCATGATGCTCTAATTTCAACAAATCACTACCTTATGTTATCTTATCTGATTTAAAATATTCTCGAACCAAGGCTGCGTAAAATATGATTAAATGTGCCCTGAGAAATGTGTAAAGTTACAATGACTTTTTATATGATTTTATATGGTTTATCACCATTCTCCCTTTCTACTCCTTATTTCCGCCTCACACACATGTGCTGCTTTTAATTTATGCCTATTGAAAGATTTTTGATTCATAACTAAAAAGTTTATGATTACCCTGATATTACCATTGCTTATCAACCTGTATGAGACATTGTGTACTGAAACCTTTCAAAAAATTATATCAATACAATAGTTGTTCTGAGTACTGATTTTCGAATGTCCCTGCACATAACATACATGCACCTCGAGCCAAATTCTCCCTTTTGGCGCGTTTTTCATTTCCTTTCACAATACCACACAACAAGCTTGTTACTGCTTCGTATGCTGTAAACTAACTGTAAATGAAGTGATGTTTAACCATTACTATTTTCATATATGATTACTGAACTTAAAATCAAAACACACCTTCTTGCATGCAATATAATTAAACATATTTGATTGCGGGGCTGTACAATGTTTTTTAAACGATATTCATTTTGCTTCATACTACATTTCCATCATTTGTGTTCTATGAACTAGTAACTATACCCACTATTTTCTTTAGATTATGTTTACTTGTATTAAATAAAAAACTTTCTCTCCAAACACTGCATCATTGAATAAAAATTTGAAATGTATACGTTCCCTCTTTTAACCCATATTCACAACTGAAATAATTTATACTAAAACTGTATTCATGTGTTTTACATAATCTCAGCTGCACTCAATTCATGTTTTCTTATGTCAACCTGAATTTTTCATACTTCAACCCGCTGGCCTGTGACGGTCAGTCAACCCTTTCTTTACGAGTTGTGAACCATAGCATCAATCGTACCTCTGGCAAAAAAATTATTTATTACTGTAACAAAACTCCGCCACAGTTGTGCTTTACTCAGAGTATTAATCACTGCTCCCTCGCTTCCACAGAGCACACGCTATATCCTATTTCAGTACTTATCACCCTTTCATCTCCACTATAACAACTGTGTCTGCCTGCAGAACAAACTTCCTTAGCTCAGACTGAATGCACACATACACACATACACACACTAACATAACACAAAGCAACTAATCTAGAAAGCAGGAGTGAGATGAAAATGGAGTCACACTGTGGTACACAGAAACCTCTATATATATTTGCTCTTCTACATCAATTTATAAAAGGCATATACTCCACGAACCTGTCTACAACCTCATGGTCACAATTTTTCATTTAATTGTACTGGGACACCTCTCCTTCTCACCCCACCCCCACCACTGCATTCCTCGGCCGCAAACCGCACTGTAATTTTTTCCTCAAACTTAAAGTTTAAAATACCAAAACCATTACCACTTTTTTTCAACAATATCACATTTAATCAACTATTTTTCTCTCTACCTGCATTATCTGTACTCTACCAATTCCTTTTTTTTGATCTGTAACCAACTTTACAAATTATGTGCAAACGCTCCCAAACGTTTATTAACTTCTGTCTATTTCATTACATTTTATTTTCTATTTATTCAGTTTTCCACAAATACATTAAAAACTATAATTCAGACTTGAAAGAAAGTGAAGAAACGGCGAACAACCCCCATTAACTTCACAGAACTTCAGCCCCTCCCCCCTCTCACGTCTGCTGTGGAAGCCCAAAATAACACACATCCCAGATACACACAGAGCCGCACCTGAACGTTTCACATCTCTATAAAGAACCATTTCAATATTAATTAGGCCTGGCACTTGTTATTCCCATTCTAAGAGCCCCTCCACCTTAACTCTACCTACTGATTACACGTTCATGTCCCTCTACAAAAAATCATTTTTTATCGTCCTCCCCCCCCCAAATTTCGTTGCAGATCTGTCTCTAAGTAACATTTAATTCATAGACCTAACATTAGCTCATAACTTCAAAACATGACTGAACTCCACTATCCTTAATCACATTAATTAATCGTAATTTTAAACTAATAATTACAAAGAAACAATGTTCCAAAACATTGATGTAATAAAATGGAACATTAGTTGAAAACATATCAAACTGTATCAAAGTCAAAAATGTGCTTCCTTAGACACAGTAACTCACATAATCAAATATATTGATCAAACCACATTTAACGGTACATCATAAAACAAACAGTTATACACTCACCTTTACCAATGCTTTATCAGATGTAGAACAATGATAGTTGTACAACGATAGCCGTTTGACGGAGCTCTCAATAATACTTCTATTACTGCAACCAAAGAATAATGGCATAGATTTTCTGTCAATACACACTCATATATGTCTCTTCAACCAATCATATTTGTTCCCGCACAATTTCATATTCAAATTAACATTTCAGTTGGTTATCCTTTCAATATTTTCAAAGTCACATAACGGTCACCCTTCACCCTCTGCCTTCTCTGGCTGTTACCATGGTAACAGCTCAATCTGCACCTGCCTGAAGGCACAGGTCAAAAGTTCATATCTCAACGTTCTAAATCCAAGCAAAAAGGATAATTTCCCTCCAAACACACCTGCCTATCCACTCTTGTTTTACATTCCTTTTTTTTCCACGACCAATAGAAGATTTGTTTGTAATAAAACTATAACATACAGCGTAGTCTTCAATCTTGAAGTATATCAATTAACCAATCATGTTCAGTTTTTCTTAACACCAAACCTCACACACTTTTTTTATCGTGACTTTCACCATCTACTTGCCATTCCACTTCAAGAACCCATCGGAGTACTACTGCATCTACCTTGAAAATGAAGGTTTGGCTTGTAGGACACAGTTATATTCACTGGAGTGAAAAATATGCTGCAAACAGACGAATTTCTAACCTTGATTTACCAAATGTGCAGATTACGTGGATTGGCCAAAGAGGATTAAGATGTCACCAATTGATACCATTGGTGAAAACTTTTACGCATCTCCCTGAACCTAACCTGATAATTGTGCACTGTGGTGGGAATGATCTAGGCACATTAACAGGTGTAGGTCTAGAAATGCTTCTAAAAGACACCTTTCGTCAATTGATGTCACTTTTTCCTCGAACTGTCTTGGTGTATTCAAATATATGCCAAAGACAAAAATGGAATTGGTCCAATGAACGTTGTCCACAGATTGAGAAAGCAAGGAAACATATAAATAAATCTGTTTCTGCTTTCCTCAGAGAATATAACATTTGTTCTATATACAACAACAACCTACGTTTCAACATGGAAGGCATCTATCGGAGAGATGGTGTTCATTTCACGGATGAGGGAAATAGAATTTTCCTCTGTAACATGAGACTCTGCATCGGAACTTACTTATAAGTTCAGCAAAAACTCAATTAACACAAGGGCTCTTTTAAGAGCCACCTTAGATCTAAACACTCAAACTTGTAATTTATCTCCATCTTTCTTTATGTTTTTTGATCGCCGTGCGCGACCGAGTGTGCGCACCTCGTAACTTATTTGCGAAAAAAAGCTACTTTTAGACTTTCGTCATCCTTAATAAACCCCTCAAGAAACCTACGAAATCAAACACTCTCCACCCTGCTCCCTTTCCATTCTCACCACTATAGTTTTTCACACTCTTGTAAATAGGGGTGCGCGACCGAATGCATGCACCCCGCAAATTTTTTCTCCCCAAAAAAAATGGTATTTTCGCGTTCAGGGTCCATACTGTACCCGCTTAGAAAACCTACCCAGCCATACAATCTCTACCTTCTCCCCTTTCCATGTACTAACCCTTTGTTCTGTATTATATATTCACTCGCACTAACAAAATGGCGGACAACACTTCCTGATTTCCTCCGAATCGAATGTTGACAGACGTTAAACAGCAAATCACAATGCCGCTCGCGCACACCCGCATAGTTGCGCGCACCCGTGCTCGCTTATAGATATATAACTGATTTCAACTTTAATTTTCTCAGCAACTACTGAACGGATTTACACCATTTAAACAAAAGCGTGATCTGCGACCCACACTCTACCTTTCTACCAAATTTCTTATAAATCCATTCAGCCGTTCGAGCTGTAGCCGTGTCTAAACGTCCTATGGAAAATACCATGGGAAAAACACGTTTTGGGACCCCCCTTTTATCTCAGCCCCCACTTCACCAATCCCCCTAAACTTTCACAGAATGAGCGCAGCTGACCTAGCCATCTTCTTTGAGAAATTCGCAAACATTCGTCCACCAGGGCCAAAGTTATTCCCAATAGAATGTTGCGGATTTCCTATGGAAACTAGGTCCTAACTATAACTACCTACTGGCGATCGCCAGTAGGTAATATATATATATATATATATATATATATATATATATATATATTTTCACGCTCCAAGGTTGTCCACCTTATGAGTAGCACGCGAGCAGCAGCTTTATTTATGTGTAGGTGAGGACGGGGATCCGCTCGTAGACGCCGCTCCGTAATGGATCTGCCCGACGCGTTTCGAAGCTCCATCTGCTTCTCTTCAGGGGCTTTAACGGAAGCGGTGTGCGCACCCGTTACACTTCTCCAATTTCATATAACTCACCCGCCAATGGGAGGCTCCAATGAGACTTCTGGGAAGTGTAGTGCGGAAAGCACACAATCAAGTCCTGTATGGACTCCACGAGTGGGCCCGTCCTCGATCCCATGTACGGCTGCTACTTCACTGCCGTGACCCCCACGTTAACGGGGTGGTGCATACTCTGCGGCTGGACTGCCGCATATAGATTCACGCTCCAAGGTTGTCCACCTTATGAGTAGCACGCGAGCAGCAGCTTTATTTATGTGTAGGTGAGGACGGGGATCCGCTCGTAGACGCCGCTCCGTAATGGATCTGCCCGACGCGTTTCGAAGCTCCATCTGCTTCTCTTCAGGGGCTTTAACGGAAGCGGTGTGCGCACCCGTTACACTTCTCCAATTTCATATAACTCACCCGCCAATGGGAGGCTCCAATGAGACTTCTGGGAAGTGTAGTGCGGAAAGCACACAATCAAGTCCTGTATGGACTCCACAAGTGGGCCCGTCCTCGATCCCATGTACGGCTGCTACTTCACTGCCGTGACCCCCACGTTAACGGGGTGGTGCATACTCTGCGGCTGGACTGCCGCATATAGATTCACGCTCCAAGGTTGTCCACCTTATGAGTAGCACGCGAGCAGCAGCTTTATTTATGTGTAGGTGAGGACGGGGATCCGCTCGTAGACGCCGCTCCGTAATGGATCTGCCCGACGCGTTTCGAAGCTCCATCTGCTTCTCTTCAGGGGCTTTAACGGAAGCGGTGTGCGCACCCGTTACACTTCTCCAATTTCATATAACTCACCCGCCAATGGGAGGCTCCAATGAGACTTCTGGGAAGTGTAGTGCGGAAAGCACACAATCAAGTCCTGTATGGACTCCACGAGTGGGCCCGTCCTCGATCCCATGTACGGCTGCTACTTCACTGCCGTGACCCCCACGTTAACGGGGTGGTGCATACTCTGCGGCTGGACTGCCGCATATAGATTCACGCTCCAAGGTTGTCCACCTTATGAGTAGCACGCGAGCAGCAGCTTTATTTATGTGTAGGTGAGGACGGGGATCCGCTCGTAGACGCCGCTCCGTAATGGATCTGCCCGACGCGTTTCGAAGCTCCATCTGCTTCTCTTCAGGGGCTTTAACGGAAGCGGTGTGCGCACCCGTTACACTTCTCCAATTTCATATAACTCACCCGCCAATGGGAGGCTCCAATGAGACTTCTGGGAAGTGTAGTGCGGAAAGCACACAATCAAGTCCTGTATGGACTCCACGAGTGGGCCCGTCCTCGATCCCATGTACGGCTGCTACTTCACTGCCGTGACCCCCACGTTAACGGGGTGGTGCATACTCTGCGGCTGGACTGCCGCATATAGATTCACGCTCCAAGGTTGTCCACCTTATGAGTAGCACGCGAGCAGCAGCTTTATTTATGTGTAGGTGAGGACGGGGATCCGCTCGTAGACGCCGCTCCGTAATGGATCTGCCCGACGCGTTTCGAAGCTCCATCTGCTTCTCTTCAGGGGCTTTAACGGAAGCGGTGTGCGCACCCGTTACACTTCTCCAATTTCATATAACTCACCCGCCAATGGGAGGCTCCAATGAGACTTCTGGGAAGTGTAGTGCGGAAAGCACACAATCAAGTCCTGTATGGACTCCACGAGTGGGCCCGTCCTCGATCCCATGTACGGCTGCTACTTCACTGCCGTGACCCCCACGTTAACGGGGTGGTGCATACTCTGCGGCTGGACTGCCGCATATAGATTCACGCTCCAAGGTTGTCCACCTTATGAGTAGCACGCGAGCAGCAGCTTTATTTATGTGTAGGTGAGGACGGGGATCCGCTCGTAGACGCCGCTCCGTAATGGATCTGCCCGACGTGTTTCGAAGCTCCATCTGCTTCTCTTCAGGGGCTTTAACGGAAGCGGTGTGCGCACCCGTTACACTTCTCCAATTTCATATAACTCACCCGCCAATGGGAGGCTCCAATGAGACTTCTGGGAAGTGTAGTGCGGAAAGCACACAATCAAGTCCTGTATGGACTCCACGAGTGGGCCCGTCCTCGATCCCATGTACGGCTGCTACTTCACTGCCGTGACCCCCACGTTAACGGGGTGGTGCATACTCTGCGGCTGGACTGCCGCATATAGATTCACGCTCCAAGGTTGTCCACCTTATGAGTAGCACGCGAGCAGCAGCTTTATTTATGTGTAGGTGAGGACGGGGATCCGCTCGTAGACGCCGCTCCGTAATGGATCTGCCCGACGCGTTTCAAAGCTCCATCTGCTTCTCTTCAGGGGCTTTAACGGAAGCGGTGTGCGCACCCGTTACACTTCTCCAATTTCATATAACTCACCGGCCAATGGGAGGCTCCAATGAGACTTCTGGGAAGTGTAGTGCGGAAAGCACACAATCAAGTCCTGTATGGACTCCACGAGTGGGCCCGTCCTTGATCCCATGTACGGCTGCTACTTCACTGCCGTGACCCCCACGTTAACGGGGTGGTGCATACTCTGCGGCTGGACTGCCGCATATAGATTCACGCTCCAAGGTTGTCCACCTTATGAGTAGCACGCGAGCAGCAGCTTTATTTATGTGTAGGTGAGGACGGGGATCCGCTCGTAGACGCCGCTCCGTAATGGATCTGCCCGACGCGTTTCGAAGCTCCATCTGCTTCTCTTCAGGGGCTTTAACGGAAGCGGTGTGCGCACCCGTTACACTTCTCCAATTTCATATAACTCACCCGCCAATGAGAATGAGCGCAGCTGACCTAGCCATCTTCTTTGAGAAATTCGCAAACATTCGTCCACCAGGGCCAAAGTTATTCCCAATAGAATGTTGCGGATTTCCTATGGAAACTAGGTCCTAACTATAACTACCTACTGGCGATCGCCAGTAGGTAATATATATATATATATATATATATATATATATATATATATATATATTACCTACTGGCGTCCTTTTATTGCACTTTTGCACATGGTATTTTGAGAAAATAAAGAAATTATTTTAAACTTACTATTGTGGTGCCGTGACTTCCGTCATAAAACGAGGAGACGAGAGGAATCTGAGAAATATATATATATATATATATATATATATTATAAAAAGATTTACAGAGTACCGCAGTACTCCCTTAAAAGTGTATAATAATGACAAATGACACTCAATAACATACCACTCCACTCTACTCTATGGCATGCAACTACACTCCACAACATGCCAGTTCATGCTATGACACGCCACTCCACTCCACTCTAGGACATGTCACTTCACTTTACTATATACCACTGCACTGGCTCAACTCTAGGACATGTCACTTCACTTTACCATATACCACTCCACTGTACACCACTCCACTCTATGCACCATCACTCTAAGACACTCTATGGCACGCCAATCATTGACACTACACTCCACTCTTCTCTACAACATGCCACTTCACTGTGCAGTACCTATTGTAATTTTAAAAATGTTATATGACACACCACTCTACTCCACTCTATGACACAACATGTCTCAGCTTTTCACTCTACGATATGCCACTCTACCTATGACACTGCACTCCACTCTATGAAACTCCACTCAATGACAATCTACACCAGTCCAGTCTATGACAGGCCACTTCACTGTATGGCATGCCACTTTACTTTACAACATGCCAGTCCGCTCTATGCCCCTTCACTCTATGTTCTTCCACTTTACCCGCTTAACCGCGGCAGGAATCCTGCCGTGGTGCGGCGGTTCAGCGGAGTGGGCAGGGCCGCGCCGGCCAACAGACATGCGTAGCACTATGAAGGTAGTGCGTGCGACGGCCGTTGGCCGACAGAAGCACGCAAGGGGCTAAGACACTTGATGAAGAGACACTTTATGACACTCCACTATACTATACTCTATGACATGCCATTATACTCTGTTACTCCACTCTTTAACACTCTGCTCCACTCTATGTCCCTCCACTGTATGCAACTCATCTCCACTGTATGACACTTTACAAAATGCCACTTCAGTCTATCACATGCCAGTGTATTCAATGACACATTTCTCAACTCTAACACATGCCACACCCCTCTATGATATTCCACACCACTGCACTGTACAACACACCACTCCACTGTACCACATGCCCCTTCACTCTACGCCCCTGCACTCTTAGACAATCTACGACATACCACTGTATGACATGCCACTCTGCTTTACTGTATACCATGCCTCTCCATTCTACATCGCTCTACTCGATTCCATGCCCATCCACTCTATGACACTGTACTTCAATCTGCAGCACTCTACGACATGCCCATCTATAACCCACCACCCCACTCTGTGTCACGACACTCCATTTGATGACATGCCCCTCCACTCTATGGCACTCCACTTTACACTCTTCCACTCTAAGATACTTTACAACACACCATTTATATGACACACCTCTCTAAGCTATTCTATGACACACCACTCCCCTCAACTTCACTCCACACTACTCTACAACACTTCGCGACACTTTGCTGAATGCCATGATACTCTATGTCATTGTACGCCACAACACTCTACGTCACAACACTCTATGTCACTCCACTCTGTAGCATTCCACTCTATGCCATTTTACTTTACTCCAGTCTACGACACAACACTCTACGTGACTCCACTCTATGATTTGAAACACATTTTTGTTTTTAAAAAATATTTAAATTCAAAGAGAAAACCAAAAATTGTAGAGACAATAGAGTTAGGAAAACTTTATTAATAATATGCATATAAAACCAACTAGACAAACATTATACATTCTAAAGTTAAAGTTTTAACTTAAAGGTATACCTTTTACATTTCTAAAAACGTAGTATGACCCTTGCACCTCTGTACACAGTGTTGTGAACTTACTGCACAGACTACATGAAATGTAACTTGTGCCTTACCTATACACAGCATATACCCTTTTGTATTACACCACTTGTAGGATGTTTAATCATAGCATTCATACGAATGTTCTGACATCTTAAAATACATCATTTATGTGAAGACTTTGCATGGTAGAGGGGCAAGTTATAGGTTATGTAGTCTGGCTAGTGATTTGACAAAACTGTGTATGGAGGTATGCTAGTCATACCTATTTTTGGGTTAGTGTAGTACAGAGTATTTTTCATTTTGTACATATTACATTTTTCCCCACAGTTTTTAAGGAACTGCAAGCCTTTCTAGGTTGTACTGTGATAATCTGTAAACTTTTTTAGGAACATATAAAATAATACAAAAATGTCCCTACCTTTACAAACTTAGTTAAAATGCTTTCTATGCACGTATGCACTAGTTTGCTATATTTTAACTTCTAACCCACAACACAGCCTAAGGACCCGATTACGATGTTGTCTGGAAACCAGCCCAACCGAATCAGTTTTGGAATACTTTCCAAATGACTCGGGTTCGGGGAGTCCAACTGACCGATTAAGGTGTGTCCAAACACCATTTGGTTGGATTCCTATTGACTTCAATGGCAGCCTGTATTCCTGAATGAAAACATTGAAAAAAAGGGTGGTTGGGGAAAACCTTGCACCCTGTGACAGGCACCCCCAAGGGCCCGATTTGGAGGGCCTTGGTTAAAGGGGGGCCTGCTATAGGCCCCCAAACTCAGATTCCAACAGCCGATCCGGGTGGGCACAACTGATTCAGAAAGGTTGTCTGAATCTAACATCCTAATCCCACAGCTGGGAACGCGGTCCATAGACCGTTGCGATTTGGTTCGGACCGACTCGGTTACTCTCTATACCTTTCGGAACTGAGTCAGACAGCTCGAACTCTTTCCAGCCATCGAAATCAGTCATTGGGAACCGAATGCTGTTCGGAGCTGTTCCAGTCATTAGCCAATCATACACCGCCTTGTCATCAGCATGTCCCACAGTATACCTCAAAATTACTGCATTATACCGTGGCCCAATTTATCACTAAGGGGCTTATTTATGGGAGGGTGGCGTCAGGTTCGCACCAAACAACATGGTACATGCGTGACGCAAACCTTTAAGTGAGATTGGTAAAGCCATGGAATGCCACTTTGCGTGGCTCTGAATGGCTTCAAAAATCTGCCCTGAGATGGCATTCCATAGGCATTGAGTGTGTGTCCCAGTGCAACTCCCATGGATTTTGCCCAATTCCCAGATTTACAAGAACTTTTAAACCTGGGGTCAAGCCAAAATCTTACACCTTCTTAGGGAAGGCATAACGAGGGGATTTATGTCTATTTTTACTCTCTTATTCCTCTTTCTATGTGTGCTGCATTCTGCAGCATGCATGGAAAGAGGAATATACCTCCTAGGATGGATTCTGTTTAGGAAGGTGTCCCTTCCTGCACAAAAACAATCATGCATACAATGCAGGCACCCTTGCGTCATGGTGCAAGGGTGCCTGAGTTTGCACTAGGCTGCCAAATGGGCGCCACTGAAAGGAAAAGTTCAGGAATGCACTGTGTTGCCTTACATACAGCACATTCCTGCTTTTTCCCTGTCATGTAGCACAGCAAGGTAACTTGCTGCACTGTGTTACAAGCTCATAAATGAGCCCCTAAATTTTAGTGCCTTATCACTTTACCAGATAATCTATAATCCTACCAATTTTTATAAAAATCTTACTGCCCCTACATATGTACATGTTTTGTGATGTACCTTTTTTCTTTGGAACCCCTTAACAACTTACCACAAAACTGTGTATCATCCCCCAATGTAGAAAAAGGAATAAGTATGTACTTTTTAATGGAAATTTGTCAAACAGGGGCAATGTTATTGCCTGTCCAAAATCAGAGGAATCTTTGGGAATCCTAACTATAACAACAGAGTAGCTACTGTTATTCTGTCATAAAATATGCTCTGTGCAATGTAAACAAATAATTTTTCATGAGCAATGCCGATTTTAGAGATTCATACAAAGAAGACAGATGTGCTTGCCAGATGTTTGTAACCTCTAGCATTGACAGGTCCTTCTCCAAATCTCTGGAAATATGAATGTCTCCATCTAAACCCTCTAAGATACTCCAGTACCACTTTGCTACCTATTTTCTAATGTGGATGCTGTCTTGTAGTGGGTACTCACTATCGGTATCCCCAGTAGAGTCCTACTGTAGTCCTCAAGCCCAACTGGCCAACTGATAATATTTAAATCTCAACAAAGTGTCACTGGTGATCCAAGACTTTTCTTCCCACGGTATGGGGGTACTTTCCTTGATGATCTGCTCCATCAGTTAACCCCAGCAGTGATTAGTGGCCTATCAAAGTTATCCCTAAGGCATTCTGTAGTACCTGGCGAGTTCCAAAAAGGGACTAATTTGCTGCAATAGGATATCCCTAATTTGTACCCATATCCTGCACGCTGCATTCAAAATCTTCAATTTTACTTTTTTGAAGAATTTTGAGTTACCAAATGTATTAAAAAAACGTGTGCACCTCCTTTCACATTCTTTATCATTGCTCGAAACACAGCACCATTCCACCATTTTTTCTCCCCTCAGCAGATCTCTAACGTTGTTCAGTTGAAAGGCCCAGCATTCAATTTGGAAGTCGGGGGCAACTATACCCCCTTTAATTGTTTTCCTGCAGAGATTTTTCCAAGGTATTATAAAAACCCTGAAGGCCCAGCTGAAGCTGTTCACTTCTTGCAACTTCCTAAACCACTCTGCCTTAAATAATAGGGGGATTGCCTTAAAAAGAACTGTGAACTTGGGTAGAATAGACATTTTTATAATGTTTACTCTCCCTATCAAAGTACGAGGCAGGTTCATCCATGATTTGAAGAGTTTTTTTCGATTTTGTAATAACTTTATTGAAATTAGCTTGAGCCATCTCATCCAGATCTTGTACTACTAGCACCCCAGGGTATCTAACTTCTCTCTTTAATAAAGGGCTAACACATGGAGTATTCCAAACCATTATGTCATTTTCTTGCATGTTTATCAAGTAGCCAGAAACGTCCCCAACACTCTTCATTATCTGCTGTAAGACCGGATACAAACCTGCCAAGTCTGAAGTGCATACCAACAAATCATCCGGGTATAGCACAACCTTCTTCTCCCACCCATTGCACACAAAGGGTGCAATCCCTGGGTTTTCCCTTAACTTTTCAGCTTATGGCTCAATATTTAGATTAAAAAGCAAGGGTAACACTGTGTTTCCCTGCCAGTCCTTCTCTTCGAAGTTATATCTTTAGTCAATGTTTTGTTCACAGCAATCCTCGTAGTTCACTCTCTGTAAATTAATTGAATTGCTCTTATAAATGTCTCACCCATATCATTATGTTTTAAACATGTGTGCAGGTATGACCAACTCATCCTGTCAAAGGCCTTGGCAGACTCAAACGTTAATATAGCAAGAAGTACATTCCCTTCCATAGAAAAGTCATTTGCTCCTACCAAATCATGTGTAAGCTCAGGTAACTGTCAACCCCTGATAAAGCCCTCCTGATCTTCATGATCCAGACCCCCAATCACTTTACTAATTCTCTTGCCAAAATATGAGTGTAGATCTTATATTCAGAATTCAACAAGGAGATTGGTCTGTAAGATTCACAGAGCTTGGGGTCCTTGTAGAGTTTTGATATCACATTTATTATGGCTTCATCCCTTATGCACAGTAAAGTATTTCCTTTTGAAAACAAGTACTTCCATCAATATCAGAAGAACTGGAAGTATAGTGTCCTCTAATCCCTTATATAACTCCTTTGGCAGACCTTCAGGGACTGCAGCTTTTTCCTTTTCTGCTGCCTTAATGCCTCGCTCACTTCTTCCTAGCTAATCTCCAGATTTAACTCAACTTTTAAGTTCGGCTCCAGCTTCAGGAGTGATACTTTTCATATTTAATTAGCAATTTTCTCTTGTGAGACCTTCAAACCCTAAGGTATATAACTACTGAAAATGCATAAATAAGGCCGGTTCTATTGCTCTCTCATTAGTACACCACTCTCCCGTGCCAGTATCTTGTAGCCCCCAAATTACATTTTCAGTGGTGTCTACCTTTATCTTCCAAGCAAGGAGTTTTCAACATCTTTCCCCCTACTCATACTGGGCTAATTTGCTAGTCTCCCATCTGCTATGCAAAACACTATCTAGATGTCCAGTCAACTCCTCCTTTGCGCCTCTAAGCTAAGAGAGATATGCAAGAAACATTGTTGATAATTGTTAACAGAAAGATGTCTAGAAGATCCATATAACACTTACAATGATCATTGTACGTTGTTCTAAATCCTTTTTTCTCAATTTACAGGTACATGCATCAAGGTAGACTTTTGCGATTCCCTAATTGCGATTGTTAAGGAATGGCAATTAAGGAATTGCAAACGCCTATGCATGTAGACATCGCTAAAAAGATAGCGATTTCTAAACATTCCTTAATTGTGACTTGCAAATTGCGAGTCACAATTAAGGAATGTCTTGCTATTCATTCCTATGGGCCAAGAGGCCTAAAGGAATGCATGGGAATTGCATTCGCGATTTGCGAGTGCCCAATAGGTACTCACAAATTGCACAAGCAATTTCAAGGGTGCAAGGGTGTCAAAAGGACACCATGGTGCATCCCTGAAATCTGCATATGAGTACATCTCTTACACACAGATGCCCCAAGGGCATGTGTGCGTGTAAAATGGAACTTTGAAAAATGCACTTTAGTGCATTTTTCAAAGTTTTTGCAAATTACCATTAAGTATAAATTGATGGTAATTTGCTACACCTATTAGCTAAATCGCTAATTTTTTTACTTTGTTGCATTGCATTTAAGGAATCTCAATTTGCGCTTCCCTAAATGCAATCGCAATTTAAGTAATCGCAATTTAGAGATTACTTAAATTGCGATTTTTGCATATGAGATGATGCATCCCAAATGCAAAAATACCGGTCTCAAAGGGACAGATTCTGAGAATCTGCCCGTTTGCGACCGTTTTTTCTTTTGATGCGTGTGCCTGATAGTCCTCTACTGAGTTTTGGGATATCCATGACATCATAATGCCTCAGTGGGCATTGATGGTTCATATTGTCCATAGAGCTGTGGGATGCAAAAACATCAATCAAACCAAGATTAGGTAAATTGCAGAAACTTCCTCCCCCTTGGCCAGACCCTCTAGTTGTTTGATTCCTTCATCCCACTGTTAGATCAAAAGAAAAGAAAATAATCAAAACACCCTAAAGCAAGAAGTCAAAAAATCTTATCAGTCTCCAAAGACAACATGTTCAGACCTACAGTAGGAAAAAAAGATCACTGATTATAGTATACTGAAAAGTGGCTATGGCATCATATGCCATCTGATGTAGAAGTGTGGAATCAGGCTTAAAGTTAAATAGAGCAGATCTATTACATAATATTCCCAGGTCTTTTAGGAAACTTTCTATGTTGGTAAATGTTCTGCCATCTGCCTCTTCCTGTTCAAGTTCATGTAGGTCAATAAAGGGGTTACTGCTATCTTTGCAGCTCTTCTGTGCAATTTTCCTTTCTCTACTCCCTTGTTTGAGCATCTTCCATTTAATTTTTTTTAATTTCCTAGTTCATTTTAGTAAATCAATTTGAGTTTGCACATGCTCAAATCCCTTAGTAGGGCAAAAGGAAAGTCTGTATCCAATAGCTGTAAATGAATCCTTGGTTAGAACCATAATTGATAAATTCATCACTGTCTTGTCATAAGCTCCCACATGTTAATGTTTTCTGTTGTTTGGCCCTATTCTTTTTACCTATCAGGGCTTGTGTTATCATGCCGCTGCCTCTTCCTCCTCTGTCACTGTCACTGTCTCCTCAACCTCTTGTTTCTCTTTCTCTTCCTCCGCCACCTTGCTGGATCAACTTCCACCCCCTGCACAGGAGGCGGTATTCCTCTAAAAATGTTTTAGGTCTATCCTTATTGTCACCATCTGATATATTGTTGTCTCAAGTGACTGAAATCTCTGTTTCTTCCTCTTTTTTGATTCCTTTCTCCGACAAGGTTGTGAAATATTTCTTAGGTTCCACTGGCAGTCTCTGTTTTGTAAAGCAACATGCTTTTTATTTGTTAGGAATATCGAGTCGGTTTCATAATTCAGCGGTCTCATCCGAATTTCCTTTATTTTCTTGCTTTAATTTCCTCTTCTAGGTTCTCCACTCTGGTTTACATCCCATTCAGGAATTTCTCAATGATATCCTTCCCTGCCTTTTCTTAAGATCCCTCTTGATACTCTCCATTTCTTTTATGGCCATGCCTCTGTCCAACCATGGATATTTGATTAGTTTCTGCATCATAGTCTTTAGCTTTTCGCTGAATTCTCTGACCATTCAGTGGGCATGTTGTGATCTGGTGACACATACAGAGGAAATGTGTAAATGCATAATCCTTTTAGGACAATCGCAGCCTCAGTGTCATTTTGAGGGATGCTCCTTCCCACCATTTCGAGATCTCTGTCTTAGACAGTTTTCCAGCCTTCTTAATTTGTCCCAGCGAAGTTCCTAAAAACAGCACTTTTGCCTTCCTTGTTTTGTGTGTTTCTTTTTTTTCTTTCTTTTTGGTCGTCGTATCACCAAAGCGTCTGCAAATCTTAGACCATCTTGGCACTCTCTGTCCACCTTGTGGTCCATTACATTCGCTCACTTTTGGCCACCACTGCCCTGATCTCACCACGAGGGCCAACCCCAAGTGCGGTGTCCTGGTGTAATCATAGGACGATAATGTTTCTATTTGGGGTGTGCCCCTCAATACCTGACCACTTTATGAGGCTCACCTGGTAAAAACAACCCACACCTCCACTGATCTTCTTGGATTGCAGTCTACCTCTGTGCGACTCATCCACTTAGCTGCTTTAAGCCACTCAATAACGTGGGGGGAGATGGATCAGTCCAGCATTTACAAATCTTCCGCCTGGCTAAAGGCAACAGAAAAAAGACAAATCCTTGTTGCTTACTGCTCAGGATGCCACGTGTCAACCCCCAGGAGGACTAAGACAGCAATCAGAACTATAGATGTCCCTGTGATGTCCTTTATAATAAACTCAACAGCTTTCCAGTATTCTTTAATCTCAGGACATGTAAAGAAGATATGTTTATCATTGGCTTTTAGGCAGCCGCATCTTCTATACCTGGGAATAGGCTACAACACAAACTTAGCGATCTTTTGAGGAGTCCAGTACATCCTATTGATGGTGAAAAGTCTTGCTGTTTAAAATTTGCAGTGATGACGGCCGAGTATAACAATTTCAATGAATCCAACCATATTGGTTGTAAATGTAAATGTAAATGTTGGATACTTGTAAAGCGCACTGTTACTCTACCCGAGTGTCCTGGCGCTGTAGACCGCTGGGGAACCCGTCCTGGTTTTCCCTGTGAGATGGTCCCTTTCTGGGTATCTCCAGGGTGAAACCAGGCATCCCCGGCGTCTGTGGGGGGCCGTTGTAGAGATGAGGCAAGCTTAATGCCCAGAGTTACCGAGTGTGTTCCCTGGTTAGAGTAGGCACTGAGGCGAGAATTATCGAGTCCGTTGACCCTGGTCCAAGAGCCTGCCACGTCGGGAATTGAACCCTGGTCCCGGGCCGTTCTCTGCTTACAGGTCTGCCGCCTCTAACCAGTGAGCCACACCTCTCCCTGAAATACATCTGTCCAGTCGGTATGGGGTGCCGTCAACTTCTTATCTTCTGCCTCCAGAAATTGCCAATATGAATTTGCTACCTCCTTGTTCTTTGGTTTTACATCCTGAAGAGAGGCCTCGAATTCCCACTCCCCCCAATGTCCAGAGTGGATGTCATAAACCAAGATATGAGCTACATGTATAATTTGCATAAGAAGGCTACTGGTCCCAACTTGCTGATCATCTCCCCCAAGAGCATTCTCCATGTTGTGGAGTCCGGCTTCCCCAATAGCATTTGGAAATTTTTAAACTGAAATGCTATGCAGTATAGATTAAGATAAGGGAGGAATAGACAGCCCTTCTCCAATCTATATCTCAGCTTTTTCCATGTGAGTCTTACTACATGTGAGAACCAGACGAAGCCGGTTATTTTTCCCTGGATCTTATCAATAACTGCCGTAGAGAACTTGAGTGGAATACAGTTAAATAGATACGTTAACTTGAGGAGGATTGACATCTTGATAAGATTGATTCGCCCGTAGATGGTTAGAGGCAGGTTCCTCCATCTAGATAATAACCTGTCCACCTCTTTGGCCACCCATGTCAAATTACACTGTGGGATCTCCTCTCTCTGATTAACAATAATAATCCCAAGATACTTCATCTCTGCACAGACTATGCCCCCCCAATTATCTATGTTCCAACATGTTACTTCCGTCTTGGAGTGATTTGCTAAGCATTCAGGTATTGCCCTATATCCTTTTGTCAACTGCTCCACCCTCTGTATTGTTCGAGCGGGGTCAGATGTGTATATTATCAAGTTATCAGCGTATAACACTATCTTACTGCTAAAAGGCAGTGTATAGAGACGGACAATCTGGTTGTCTTTTCATAATACATGGGCTAATGGTTCAATTTAGAGGTCAAACAAAAGGGGAGACAGTGGACACCCCTGCCTCGTATCTCTTTGAATATTGAAACTCCTTGCCAGGGAACCGTTTAAAAGAATTTTGTCCAAGGAGTTTTCATAAAGCTTCCAAAGTGTCAAGATAAGAGCTGCATTGAATCCCATCGCTTCCAATACCACCCACAGGAATGCCCATCAAACCTGGTTGAATGCCTTGGCTGCGTCAATCGTGACCATTGCCAAAGGTATCGAGCATGTGGTGGCGAGATCAATAGTGCCTATTAGTGACTGCGTGAGCTCTTTGATTTGCCTCTTCAGGACAAATCCTTTCTGGTCTACATGTATTAACTGGGGGTTAGCTTTGCCAATCTTCCTGCCAGAATGCCAGTGGAGATTTTATAGTCAGTATTTAGCCGGGAGATTGGGTGATATGAGTCTGCCTTCCTGGGATCTTCATCAAGTTTTAAGATCAAAACAATTGTAGCCTCTTTCCATGAGCTTGGGATCCGCCCTTCCTCCTTATAGATTGAGTTGAATAGTGATTTCATTTCAGGGACTATTTTCTACATTATTGATTTATAAAGCTCTACAGGTAGTGCATCGAGTCTTGCTGCCTTCCATTTTTTATTTGCTGTAGCTGCTCTCTGATCTCTCCCTCAGTGATTGGAGCATCAATATAATCACTACCCTCTATTGTGGCCTCCTGGAGTCGTACCCTGGTTATTTGTTCCTTCAGCCTCCCCTCATCTGGCTGGACCTCTTTCATATATAAATGAGAAGACAGAGAGACCAACTGGGCCTGCATTTCCTCCTTCTTATTCAAAATGTCTCCCTTGGGACTAATGATGCGCTCCGTAATATAGTTCAGATACCTCTCTACCCTCGTCTTCCAAGCGAGCAATGCCCCTGCCTTTTCCCATATTCAAAATACTGCGTAGGTCCCGTTAGCCTGCGCTCTAGGCACTTATCCTCCAATTTAATTTTATAGCTCAATCTTGCCTCCTCCAGCTTATTCAATAATCTCTTTCTTTCCCAGTTGCTCTTTACGCTTTGCTGCAAATGAGCCTCTAGAGTCACCACTCTTTCCTCCAACCCTCTCAGGTCCACTTTATCTACCTTATTCATGGAATACACCTGACTTTACAGAACCCCACAAATATATGCTTTGGAAGTATCCCAAATTACTTCTATTAGGGCCAAGCAAGCATTGTCAAGGAAGAAATCGATACTCGCTTGTGATTACATCTGGATCAAGAAGAATAGTCCTTTTTAGTGTGCATCTCATATTGCGGCTTACCCCGAGCCCCACAAACAAAATGCTGACTGCGGCATATTCTGAGATGTGCCCTGGAGATAGTGTGACCACTTTTAGTTTCCCAACTAGGGCTCTATCCACTAACATATAGTCTAACCAAGAATAATTACCAATTTTCTTTATGTGGAACGTGAAGCCAAGCTTTAGTCCCTTTAGATGTCTCCATGCATCAACCAAACCAATTTCCTGAAACATATGCTTTAGGGCTTGCCTTGTCCTCGGGGCTTGGGCTGTACTCTTGCTAGTGGATCTGTCAAAGTTGGATCTAATAGACTATTAAAATCACCACCATTAATTACAAGTGACGTTACCCCAACTAAATTCCACTCCAGATTTACTATAAGCTGGGAATACTCAAAATTGTACCCATAAAATCCTGCACATACAAATTCTATACAAAAGGTCTTAAGAGTTGCCAATGCCCACCTGCCTGAGCTATCAATTTTTGAGGAACTAGCTCAATCCCAACTCCCATTCTGATCACGATTGCTACACCTCTACAATATTCTACTTGGTCTGAGGCTACGAAGCTTTCAACCCATCTGAACTTAGAAAAAAGGGCCCTACTTTTGCTTGCTGTTAGATGTGTTTCTTGCAGTATGACTACATGAGCTTTACTATCTTTCAGTTATCTCATCACCAATCTCTGCCTGCTTTTTAATTTGCGACCATTACACTCCATGTTAGAATATTGAATTCTTTAACCCCCCGCCATCTTTCACCAATTCAAGGACCTTCATATGATCTATTATCCAGTTTTGGTGAGTTACGGTGTTATAGTTGTATGCAAATCAGTTCTCACTGAAATGAATATATAGTGAAGTAATTAATTAAAACTATTTTACTTACATCATAATAAGTTTAACTATAATAAAATGTCAAAATTAGTACTTTAAAATGGATATCGCTTAAAAACAATATTCTCACCTTGTTTTTGACAATAATCCCTTCTTAAATATTCTTGACAGAAATCACAATATTTTGTCATTCCTGTTATAAGTATAGGATGATGATATTTAGCTTAATGATATTTAAAAAAAATATATATATATTTTGTATTTTGATATTCCTGCTCATGATATATTGCTATACAAGCAAAATGCGATGCAGCGCGCACTACGAAATTTGTTTTATTTTTTAAATTGTTTACTTACCTGCAATTGTCCATCTTTCGGTGTTTACCACTGTCCACCTTGCCCCTCCCCCGCACCGCCTCCCTGCCCCACCGAACTCCCTCCGCGGGCCGCGGCTGGTGTAGGGTCATGCTGGGGGAAGTGTTATAGGGTTTAGGGTAGTGTTGTAGTGTAGGGTCATGCAGGGGTAGTGTTTTAGGGTTTAGGGAAGTGTTGTAGTGTTTGTGTAGTGTAGGGTCATGCTGGGGTGTAGTGTTTTAGTGTTTAGGGTAGTGTTGTAGTGTTTGTGTAGTGTAGGGTCATGCTGGGGGTAGTGTTTTAGGGTTTAGGGTAGTGTTGTAGTGTTTGTGTAGTGTAGGGTCATTCAGTTGTAGTGTTTTAGAGTTTAGGGTAGTGTTGTAGTGTTTGTGTAGTGTAGGGTCATGCTGGGTGAAGTGTTTTAGGGTTTGGGGTAGTGTTGTAGTGTTTGTGTAGTGTAGAGTCATGCTGGGGTGTAGTGTTTTAGGGTTCAGGGTAGTGTTGTAGTGTTTGTGTAGGGTCATGCTGGGGGTAGTGTATTAAGGTAGTGTGGTAGTGTTTGTGTAGGGAAGTAAAGTGCTTTATGGTAGTGTTGGGGGTCATGCTGGGTAGTGTAAATGTAGGAAAAGGACTGTGTGTCATGGTTGGGTGGTGCAGGGGTACTACATTAGAGTGTAGGGTAGGGTACTCTTACTTACCTTTACAACTTTTACAACGAGTACACCTTTAACATGCATGCCTTTGCGTTGTAAAGGCATGCTTGGTAAAGGCATATTCGTTGTAAAAGTTTTCGTTATCTCAATTTGCGGAGTAATAGTACTTGCGGTATTTTTTTTGCGGAGTGATGGTATGCGGGGTATTTGTGTGCAGAATAACGTCACATATTCGTGTATGTGGATACATTAGAGGCTATTCTCAAAAGTAAACTAACATGAGATTTAAATTGACACGTTAAAGTTTACTCTTAATTTTTGTAGCAAACTTACTACTGTTGGATAGTCACAAGTGTAAATTTAATACAGAAGCAGTGATCTAAAAGTCTGGGGTCTGGTCCCCTCTTTTTATACAGTAAATCTCTATGTTCTCTCCTTGCTCAGGGGTCTGAGCCCAGTCCAAACCCGTTCTGGGGGGCACTTTGCAAGTGCACAACAACCTCCATTGTCAGTTTGATCCCTGGCTCCAGACACACCAAAGGCGGGCAGAGCCATCATTTTGGAAGGCAGGCACAACCCTATTCAGGTGCAGTTGCTACTCCTACCACCACTCCAAAGGCAGACCAGGCCTATTCAGCCTAGCACTGACTCATCCAGAACTCTCTGGAGCCACTGCACATCCTGAGCCTCTGTCACTCCAAAGCCAGACACTCAATACACATCCTAGCAGAGGCACACTGGAAGGCTGAGCAAGAAAATCCATACTTTCTAAAAGTGGTATTTTTAAACGCAGAATATAAAAATCACCCTCACTAAAAGATGCATTTTAACATTCTGAGTTGAAACATACTAAACTTTTATTTTTCTATCTTATTCACATGGGTAGTTATGTTTATAAGATGTTATAAGCACACTCTCCATTCCATCCTATGGGAATAGGTTGCCTTGCAATAGTGAAAAACAAAATTGGCAGTATTTCACTATCAGCACATGCAACACACACCATGGCACGTCCTACATTTCACATACACTGCACCCTGCCCACAGTGGTACATGGGGAGTACCTTAGGGGTGACTAACATGTAAGAAAAGGGATGGTTAGGGACTGGCAAGTGGGCACACTTGCCAAGTCGACATGGCAGCACCAGACTGAACACAGGCTCTGCAATGGCAGGCCTGAGTTACATTTACAGGTTGCTTATGTGGGTGGCACAATCAGTGCTGCAGGCCCACTACTGGTACAAAAGGGGGTGGCCCACTACCAGCATTTGATTTACAGGCCCTGGGCGCACACAGTGAATTGTACTAGGGACTGACTAGTAAATCAAATTAGCCAATTATGGAAACACCAATCCATATATACAATTTACAGGGAGAGCATATGCACTTTAGCACTGATCAGCAGTGGTAAAGTTCCCAGAGTCATAAAACCAACAAAAACAGGTCAGAAACACAAGGCTACAGTGCAAAAAATCTGGGGATAAACCCGCTGTAAAAGCCAGGTCTAACAGTGTGTATCAGGGTCAGACTGGCCAATAGGGCAATCTGGTAGTGTCTGAAGGGCTGGTCTGTCAGGTCAGTGTGTGGTCCGGATTTTTGGCAGTTAGTGGGCCTGTATTATGGGTGGTTGGCGAGGTCTTTAGTGTTGATTTCCCTGATATTGCCACAAACGTTGCCTGTAGCAAGCACAAATGTATACATTCTCCCTCACCTTGTAAAATAGCAATATTTTACTTTATTTCGTCTGCTAAAAGCACATATCATAAAACACAGTCAAAACATTCAAAATAATAGTATGATAAATCTATAAATAAGCAACTATCATTCATACTATGACACAAGATCAATATCAATAGACTAAAATCAAACAATCCCATTGAGAAGACATAATAATATTAAATTAGCACCAATTGCAGATATTAAAAACAAATCACACAGCCTGGTCTATAGATGGAACGGTAGCCCACTACAGTCTACACCTCCGAATATATATGAGAAACTGGGAGACTGTAAAAACTATTGGGTGAGCTGTATTGGATCTTAAAATTCATAAGACAAAATTGTGGTCCTAACCCCCAGATTGCATAAAAGCGGAATAATTTAGGCGCTCCTATGAAAATAGTACTGGGGCAAAAAAAGCATGCTCTACAGTTTCCTTGGTACTAATATTGATCTCCAGCCCTCTCTGCCTGCAGAAGACAGAGAACCAATCAAGTAGGTTTTATATGCCATGGGAAGACTTAGAGATCAGCAAGGTATCATCCACAAACAGGCGTGCCAGGATCTTTCTATTGGCCAGGGTCGGTGCATCATACTTACACTGTTCCAAATGAGTCCCTAGATCATTAATAAAGTAAACAAAGGGTTGAGACGATAACACATCCTTGTCTCACACCTGAGAGACTGGGATAGGATCAATTAACTCCCCAGAGGTCCCACATCTTACCTGGGCATAGTTGTTCGTATGCAACGTTATTAAAACATCCACAAGATATTTTGGGACACCCATGTTGGTCAAAACTTCCGATAGTACCTCCCTAGGCACAAGGTCAAATGCTGACATATTATCAATATACTAACTACAATTGAAGGACCTGATCAATAGCATTTATCCCAACCCTGGGCCCTGCTTGTAGTGGTGTGAGCACGTATGTAACCTCCATCCAATCCTGCAGTCGACTCAGTTTAATTCAATTGAAAAGCTTCTGAGAGCTATCAATGAGACTTACTGATCGGTAATTGGATGGATGTGACCTAAGACCATTTTTGGAATGATCTCTGCTCGGGTTCATGGCCATGGCATTTGTAGCCGATTCATAATTCGATTAAAAACACACAAAAATACAGATCCCAGATTTCCTTTTCTATTTTAAAAAGATTACCTGGAACTTTATTCAGGCTGGGTGCTTTCCCTAGAGTGATTGAATCAATAGCATTTACTACTTCACTCAATGTGATTGGGGCTGGTGCACAAACAATCAGGCTAGAAGTATCTACCCCAAGCCAGACATGGGATGACAACCCTGTCTCTTGCTGTTCTCCTGGGTCCGCCATACACCTATGAAGGCCCATCATGGGCCCACTCCGAAGAATCACTTCTATCTCAGTATGCGCATAAAGGTCAGAGAAATGATCAGGGGCTAAAATATTATATGTTAAATGGTCAGAAGTTCCAGGACCTTATTGGCCAAAGTATGCCAAAACCAGTGACAATCATTCCCCTTTTCTGCGAACAGTAATGTCTCCCAGACATTGCCACAAACGTTGCCTGTAAAACAGCAATACAGCGTGCCTTTCCTAGTTCAAAACTGCCGATTTGCAAATGTGGGCCAATTTTTTTGGCTTTTTAATTCACGAACTGGGGCTACTTTTATTTAGGTGCCCAGGCTGATTTACTGCCACGGTCTGATCATGGTGTGCATAATTATTTGAACTCTATAGATGAGGGAAACGTGTAGTTATAAATACAAGTCTAGTGACTGGCAATACATTTACAAAGAATTGCAAGATGGTAGGTAGGACACGTAGTGCCTCTCTGCAGCTCAAGAGGAATATATAAACAAGAAGCCATAGCTTGCTTATTGTTCGACGTGTGAGAAGAAGTGGCAGGGAAACAAAGAAGCTTCAGACATCACTTTGACAAGGTCGACCCCACACTTAAGTAGATATATTGAAGTAGTTGCTTCTTCAAAAAAATCTCTACCAGCAGAATGAAGACTGCCTCCTATAAGCAATGCATTAGCTACTCAGCTTTTACATTACTTCCTTTGATTGACACATAGCCAGTGCATTGACTTTTCTCCCTTAAAAATATGAATGCAATAAGTATGATGAGAATATATCATCTGTTTTATGCCTTGACTGACAGTGACCTTGGGCTGTTTATATATTTGTCAGAATGTGGATGCTTTTCTACTACGGTAGTACATTTCTTGTTATCAGTGGTGATACAGAAAAATAAGCAGAGCAGAGTTTGGTGGGAGAGAGTGTGGCACAGTGTGATTTTCCTCCCACTGGGCCAGAGGTTAAGCTGTCTACCTGGCTTCCCTTTGTCTGTGCTTGCTATACACATCACTCCATTAGATGGTCATGGTCGTGCTCTATGTGTGATCTCGGGACTCACGTGCCTGAATGTGTTACAATGCCTTCCCTTTACAGGAGTGTTTTCTGAAAGACAGCAGAGAACAATACTATTTGTTGTTGCATCGTGAGAGAAACATAATAATATGGCCCTTCTTTGTACTGTTGTATCACCAAATGTCAAATGTACTGCTGTTATTGGGAGCAAAACTGATAATGATGTTGAGTTTACATTTGCTTTATTCATTTAATACCGACACCATTGTTTCTCTGTTTCTGCTTAAACCAGCAGTTATTTATTCGTTATACGCAAATGAGTTATCAAGACATCTTGGAAAATGAATGACATTTTGGGGCACATTTACTAAACCAGCATTGACAAAGCAAAGAAGTCTGGCATGTGCCACCAGACATTTGCCTTTGTCAATGTTTTGTTTTGTTGTGGTTTTGCAAAACCTTATTGTTGGAAGGCTGTCACGAAAAACATAAATCCCAATGAGGTAGTCATAGTGTTCTCATAATACATGCACAGTGAGTAATGTCATTTCTTTCACAATGAATGTCCGATATGTATTTTTGTTGTTTTTGCCATATCAACCACAGTAGCATGGAGGACACTGAGCAGGATGTGATTTGTCAATTGGGAACTCAACAAGGGAGTATCATGATATAACCAGGGGTGTAGCTTGGTCAGTTAGATTGGTGGGGGGTGAGCGTTACATTTCCCAACCATAACGCTGATCATGTCATGTTAAATTACATTATTTGAGAAGCAGAGCTGGAGAGGGCTTAAGGGCAGTGGAAAGGGACAGCAGTGCGGGCAGTTAGCGCAGCTTAAAAGAAAATATGTTGCAAAATAACCGACAATGAGAATTTGCCTAGCTTCAGTGCTGGTAAGTTCCAATTCTATTAAGGACTCGGAGGTGAGGATTATGCTTACTTTCTTCACTTTATTCTTCACAGCAGCAAGAAAAACATATAAAAACAACTTTTCCCATGAACACTTGGGAAAAAACAGGAAATTGAACCATAAGTCCTTCTTTAGTCTCCATACTCTGGCGGCACCCATCATGCATTGCAGCTCCTTCCTCTTCCTCTTTCTTCGCGCGAAGCCCATGTTCTGGAAGACACACGCATCCTGTTTTGGACCATCATTCCCTGCAAGAAACCTCACAGTCAGACTCCGATCGTCTTGAGAATAACAAGGTACGTAACACTGAATGCATACAGATCAATAGCATTAACAACATCTTGAATTCCATGAACAGGTTACTAACATTCAGTACGGGGAGGGTCCACTTCGAGGAAGTCTTTGGGAGGGATAATCCTCGCCTCCTAGTCCTTAATAGAATTGGAACTTACCAGCACTAAAGCTAGGCAAATTCTCATTCTATGGCAGGACCGGAGGCTTCAGATTATGCCAGTTCAAAGCTTATCGACAACTAGCCGAGCCACTTCTGTTACTGGCTTAAAATAGAATCTCTTGAACGTGGAGTCCGCGGACCAATCCGCAGCTCTCATCAGGTCCTCCAACCGAGCCCCTAGGGCAAAAGCCTTCGAGGCCATAGCGCCACGCGCTGAGTGAGCACCGAATTTTTTCGTATGAATCCCCGCCTCCTGCATCACCCAACGCACCCATCTGGCGATTGTCGGGGAAGAAACAGCCTTGTACGGTTTCTGTAGGGCAATAAGAAATTGTCTCTCACCCGGAGGGCGAGTATCATCAGTCATATCCTCGTATGCACGGAGGCACTGCACCACACACAGCTTGGGGGAGTCCGGGAAGGCCGGATAAGAAATAACCCTCGTAAGGGTCTTAGTTCTCCTGCTCATCGTAACGGGGAAAACACCCGGGCTGTAACATCAAGCGCTCGTACATCCGAGACTCTCCTGCAGGAAATCAAGCACAGTAGCATCGCTAACTTAGCCGTAAGCTCTTTGCAAGACAAAAACCTGTTCGGCTGCCAAGAAAAAAATAGGTTCAGAACCCTGTTCACGTCCCTCAGGACGGAATATCGCGGCTCAGGCGGCAGCGAGAGGCGAATTCCCCTCAACAGTCTGCAAACCAAAGGATGCTCACCAATCGGGGAACCCTGCACCAGGTCGTGTCCCGCTGAGATGGCTGAGCGGAAGGTATTGATAGACCTATAGGCTAAACCTTCCTCCGCCAAGGAGGCCAGGAAGTTAAGGACATGGACTACATCCGCCCCCACGGGATTGAAACTCCGTCGCACACACCAGCGACGCCACCTATGCCACGCTGAACGGTATCTCCTGGTGGTGCTGTCCCCCCAGGCCTTAGAGAGCAGATCCTCTGCCTTTCCCGAAAGGCCTGGGAGAGACCAGCGACGCCGGAGATCCTCCATGCCATCAGTCTCAACGAGCCCTCCTGAACCAACCGGTGGGGATTCCCGTCCGGATTCAGGAGAATGTGAGGAGAGTGGGGAGTAGGATTGGAAAATCCCAGGAAAGTTCCAGAAGAACCGGAAACCAAACTTGAGACCTCCACCATGGCGTGATCATCACCACCTGCGCTGACTGACAGCACAGCAACGCTGACACTCGCGTTATCATTGAGAATGGTGGGAACGCATAACCCTGCTCACCCGACCAGTCTTGGAGGAACGCATCGGTCGCCTCCACCGACAGGTCCGGGCGCCAACTGAAATACCTCGGTAACTGGTGATCCAGCTGCGAGGCGAACAGGTCCACCGAAAACGGACCCCAACGGTCCATCAGTTGGGAAAACACCCACGGGTCCAGCTTCCATACGCTGGCATCTAGGAGGTGCCGGGAGTGCCAGTCGGCCACCTCGTTCTGACGGCCCGGCAAATACTCCGCCGTGACCGAGACCTGATGGTCTAGGCAGAAGTACCAAAAGTCCCGCGCGAGATCCGCCAACATCTTGGATCTGGTGCCACCCAGATGGTTGATATAGCGGACCGCGGACACGTTGTCCATCCGCAGAAGAACACACGATTGGACCCGATCCTTGGTCCAACACTGGACCGCGAAGGAACCTGCCAACAACTCCAAACAATTGATATGTAACGACTGCTCGAGGGCAGACCAGGCACCGCCCGTGGAGAAATCTCCACACCTGGCACCCCAACCCGAACGACTGGCGTCCGACTCTATCACTACGTCTGGGGCGGAGCCAAATATTGCACGATCATTCCAGGCCTCCATGTGCGTCAGCCACCATCGCATTTCGTCCCTCACGTCTTCCGACAGCGGAATTAGCTGCGAGTACGTCAGACCTTTCCTGAGATGATACGCTTTCAACCGCTGCATGGCCCAGTAGTGAAGCGGGACCGGGAAGATGGCCTGAATCGAAGACGACAACAGGCCCACTATCCTTGCTAGATAACGCAATGATATCAGTGGCTTCGCCAGGGTCTGGCGCAACTCGTGTCGATTTTTCGACATTTTCCGTGAGGGAAGACTCAAGGAGGCTGAAACCGAGTCGATGCTGAACCCGAGAAAGGTTGCGCACTGAGTTGGGACTAGGAGAGATTTCTTCTCGTTGATAACGAACCCTAGACCCTGCAGTAAGTCCACCGCGAACTGCAGCTGGGATGCTAAGCGCCTCGGACACGGGTCCATGAAGAGCATATCCTCCAAGTACACTATCATTCGGACACCGCGCGCCCGCAAGGTCTCCACCGCGGGGCCCAGCACCTTTGTGAAACACCATGGCACTGAGGAGAGCCCGAAGGGCAGCGTGGTGAACTCGTAGACCTGCCCGTCCCACCTGAACTGCAGGAAACGACGGTGCGGAGGGAAAATCGGGACCGCCAGATAGGTGTCTTTTAAGTCAAGCCTGGCCATCCAGTCGGACGGTCGCAGCACATCCCTCAGGAGGTGGATTCCCTCCATTTTGAAATGGCGGTAAACCAGCCACTCGTTGAACTCCTTTAGATTGATAACCGGACGGCGGCCTCCATCGACCTTGTCGACCAAAAAGATGTTGCTGAGGAAGCCGTCCGGATGCTCGCACGCGCAGCAAATCACCCCTTTGTGAAGGAGGGCGGAAACCTCGTCGCGCACCAATTCTGCATCGCGCTGAGAGAACGTAATGGGACAAGGACGCTGGGCTGCCGCGGACAGCCATGGAACTCCAACTGGAAGCCCTGAACCGCCTGTAGTACCCAGGCGTTCTTGGTAAGCAAAAGCCATGCTGGGAAAAACTGCGCCAGGCTCCCCCCTACCCGCAAACTGGCAGAGGGTAGCACACTCACCTCGTTCACCCTGTTGCTGACCTCGGTAGACCCCACGTCCTCGGGAACTTCTGACCTCTCGTGGGGTAAAAATTATTGAAGCGGGAGCTGTGTTCCTGACCATGCCTGCGTCCAGAGCCTTGTCCTCTGTCGGAGGGGTTGCCTCGACCGAACGAGCGACCCCTGCCTCGTCCGGTCCCTTCAAAAACCCGAGGGGCAAAAACGTTCTTAATATTGGACTGGGCCCGGTCCAGTGGCGTAAACGTAGCCACAAATTTACCGAGCTCCTTAATGAAAGGATCTCCGAACAAACCGCCCTGCGCCACCACGCCAGACTCCGAAGAGGCGAGGTCACCCAATTTAGGGTAAATTTTAATTAGCAGTGACCTCCTCCTCTCCGTAGAGATGGCACGGTTGGCATTGCCTAGGAAAATAATGGCGCGTTGCGCCCAATCAGATAAGACTTCCAGAGAAATGAGGTCCCCCGACACCTTGGCCTCTTCTGCCATGTCGAGGGTTTTGGTCATGGGGCCTACAGCGTCCAAAAGTTTGTCCTGGCAAGTACGCCAGGACCGATCTATACCCTTCCAGGGATCTTTTACAAACTTAGCGAGGAAAGTGGCCATTTTAGGGTCAATGTCCGGGGTCATTGCCACTTTCCCTTCCAAGGAAGGGCGGGGGCACTCCGCCCTAAGGCGGCTATGGGCATCCTTGTCCACCGGTTTCCGGAGACGGTTCGCCACATAGAGAGCCACCTTATACCCCGGGACCCATTCAGAGGACCGTGGGTGGACAATATCGTCCCGGTCAACATGTCCGAAGGGCCCGCGGAGGTGGACGGCTGGGAAGGGAGCCACGACCTAGAAGAGCAGGCCTCTTCCTCCGAGTCCGGAGAATCGTCATCCTGCTGTGGCTCCGGGGACATAGTGCGGGGAGTAGGAGGGGGGGCACCCACAGGTGGGGTGGGGGTGGGTAGAGGATCCTCAAGCGCCTTAAAGGCGTGCCTAACCCTATCAAAGGCCACCGGATCAATCCCCTCAGTACAAGGTTTCTTAGGTGGGGGGGGAACTGCTGACGGGGAAGGATCCGATGCCGGGGCAGGCGCTGGAATGAGGGCCGCAATTTTTGCGTACGCCTCTTCCAAACGCGCCGTCAGGCGTTGCTCCAGGGGCACTGTCGCCTGATCCACCGCCTTGTAGATGGAGCCATCAACCGCCTGGTAGAAGTCATCATCCCAGGAGGTACAATTTAGAGGGTCTTCCTCCGTGTACTGGCCTGACTCCCCCTGCATACTGAGGTAAGTTGGGCTCTACAGAAGGGAGGTACAGCACAGCTACTTGCAAAACCCCTGAGGGCACACTGTGGGACTGGGACAACCCAGAGGATATGGTGGCACAGAGGCACGAATTTCGGGACTAGCCCAGGGAACGCAACAGCCCTCTATGTACTAGGGCACCACCCGGTCAAGCGTCCCCTTGCGCTACACAACAGCGCTAATTACGACCCTTTCAGGGTGTTCACTCACAGAAATACAACCCACTCTGGGCGTCACAACTGGGGGAAAACCTAATTTACGACCCCGCAGGGTGTCAGCACCGGGTGGCCAGGGTCAGCGCTGAAACTGTGTAAAACGCGGTAAAAAACGCGTTTAAAACGCGAATTATAGCGCGCCTACAGACAGAGAGCGCACTGCCCTCTAGTGGCGCCTGACGCACACGCACTTCGTTGGGCCAACAAATCGCGTTAGGAGCGCAAAAAGCATCCCGCGATGATCAGGGGACCTGTAGGGGTCGATAAACACCAGCGCTACACAACAAAGCCACACGCTGCCCACAGAAATCCCCAAAACCCAGGAGAGAGTGACAAAAACACTTAACTTGCTGCTGAGCAGCGAAGAAAGAGGGAGAGGAAGGAGCTGCAATGCATGATGGGTGCCGCCGGAGTATGGAGACTAAAGAAGGACTTATGGTTCAATTTCCTGTTTTTTCCCAAGTGTTCATGGGAAAAGTAGTTTTTATATATTTTTCTTGCTGCTGTGAAGAATAAAGTGAAGAAAGTAAGGCATAATCTGAAGCCTCCGGTCCTGCCATAGAATTTAGGAACTTCAAAACAGAGAGGGGAGTCTTTTCCCCTTTTTCCTTCCATATGTCCATAATTCCAAGATCCTTGATGCATAGACTCACCCACTCCCTCACCTTAGGTAAATTGGGGCAGATCTTCGCGGGAAATCTAACCTCTTTGGGGTTTAGAATTAAATTAAAATCACCCCCTATTATTATTTGTGATTTTGCTGATAGGAGTTGGGAGTATACTTTTGGAGAGGCTCTGGATCGTCCATGTTGGGGCCAGAGTATCCCACTATAGTATATGGGTTGTTCTGTATCTTGATTTTTGCTATTGCCCATCTACCTTTCCTATCCATCTCTATGGATTAAAATCATGCTTTCAGTAATTTTTTAAACAGGATTGCTACACCTTTTTCACTACACTCTTGACTTGTGCAGACATATGCATCCACCCATTTCTGGCTTTATAAGACTTTCGCCCACTCTTCCTTGAATAGGTGTGTCTCTTGTAGTATTATAATTTCACAATATATTATTTTCAATTAATCCTGAATTTCTGACCTTCGCTTCTTTATCCTTTGGCCATTTACATTCCATGACATAATATTTACAGTCATTTAGTTTTTTTGATTGGGATTTGATTGGAGTTTGTATATCTTTTTATGTCTCCTATAGGCTTTTCCTGGGCCCCTTCCTCACTTATATTGCTCGTCTGACTTTTTTTTTCTCATTTTCCCCCAATTTTGCTCCCCACCTGGTGTACTTTTTTTTTCCTTTTCATTTTTTTCTAAGTGAATTTCTTTGCTTCCGCTCCCTCCCTGGAGAAGCATCCTCTTTCCTTCCTTTGGGCATCACTCTGCTCCTTTCGAGCTCCTAACCCTCTTGATGCTCTATAGTCTCATATTGTACAACATAGTATTCAAATTACGGGTGTTCCTTTTGTTGCGCTTTAATGCGATCAATAAAGCACTCCACTTCATTGGGGTCCCTTACATTGTGCATCTTATTCTCCCACATTATTCCTATTGAGGCAGGAAAACACATATGGACTGTTTCTCCAAGTGTTTTTAGTTGTTGCATGCACTGGCCCAACTCCCATTGTCTGTCTTGCATTGTTTTGGAGATATCTGATGTTATTCTACAAGTTCAGTCGTTTTTTGGGAATGATCCCACGTTCAGACCCTCGCTTAAAATGCTCTCTTTTAGTGTGTATGTTTTAAAATTCAACAAGATTTTTCTTGGGTTTTTTCTTGACTTTCCTTTCCCAAAAGGGTCTCTGTGAATTCTTTGAATGTCACCTGCAAGATCCTCTGTCCTTGTCCAGGGGATTATTTCTTCCAGAAGCTTAATTGAGAAATGTTTTATCTCTTCTCCCTTAATGCCTTCGGGGACCGTTAGGATTCTAAGGTTGTTTCTCCTAGCATGATTTTCCATAAGGAAAAAGGGGAAAAGACTCAAAAATGTACGTGGCAAAACAAAAGACAGGGGCACTTGTCCAGGATAGACTATTTTTTAATAGGTAGATACCATTTAAATTGCACTCAAAAAGTAGAACATATACCAGCTCACTTATTGGAACATTCTGCAGTGGCTCTACGCCTCACCTTGAAAAAAACAACATCTTGCCCAAGATGGACAGTAGATAGCGGTATTTTTCTAGAAATAACACAGGTAAAATCGCTAACAAGGGACGCAGAGGTTTTCTTCCAGCTAAAAATAGAAGGGACCACGAAACAGATTGCATGAGAAGCATTCAAGGCTTTTATTAGGGGAAGAATAATCAGTATTGCAGCATACAAGAACCAAAAGAGGAGGAATTCTATTAGGAAACTAGAAAAAGAAATTGCAACCTTGGAAGAAGAGTTAAGTAAAAATTTAACTGCACAGGAGAGATCGAGTATGATAGAGAGGAGAAAACTCAGAAAAGAGGAATTAGCAGATTGCCTTGAAAAAATTGTCAGGGATAGATGGGAGGCTGGCAAGCTTCCACACCATGAATATGGTGAAGGATGCAGAAAATTACTAACATGGACATTTAAAACGGACCTAACCCGCAACAGGGTCGACAAAATACAAAAGGAGGATCATCACTATAGCACAGAGGACACTGAGATAAGAAGGGAGTATGTAAAATTCTTTGACAAACTGTACACTGAAGATTTCATAGTTACAAAAGAGCAAATAAATGCAGTGTTGGATGAGATAAATACACCGTCTGTCACTCAAGAACAAAGAAGAGAGCTAAACCAGGAATTCTCCAGGGAAGAAGAGGTGGAAGCTATGAAAAGTTTTTAAAAAGCCAAGGCGGCAGGTCCTGATGCACTCCCAAATGAGTTGTACATAAATCTACATGAAGTATTGGCCAAGGCCCTGACAGATCTCCTGAATGAGTTCTTTCTAAAGAAAGGATATCTCCCACCCTCTTGGAATAATGCCATTATTAGCATCTGGTCAAAACCAGGGAAGGACTCTACCAAATGCGAGTCTTATAGACCGATCTCTCTTTTAAATGCGGACTACAAGGTTTTCACGCAAATATTAGCGAAAAGACTAGGAAAAGTAGCAGCATCTTTAGTTCACTCTAACCAAAAAGGTTTTATTAAGGGAAGGCAAATCCAGGAACTCACGCATGAGCTTATTTGCGCTATAGACGTGGCTACTCAATATTCCATACCTGTTAATCATAACTCTTTACACTGTAAAAACCTTCGATGGGGTTAGCTGGTCTATCTTACCCGCAACCCTTGACAAATGTAATCTTGGAGATACCATTCAGAATGCAATAAAGCAGATCTACAAAGGGCTTCAGCAATGACTCTAGTGAATGACTCTCTGACGGAAAGAATAAAGATAATAAGGAGCACAAGCCAGGGATGCCCTTTATCCCCACTTCTTTTTAATCTTTACATTGAGCCCTTGGCATGCATTCTAAGGAAGGAGTAGGCAATAACACCATTCAAGTATCAGGGCTGGGAGAAGAAGGTTGCATTATTTTCAGGCGACCTGATGGTGTTCACCAGCAATCTAATGGCCTCTCTTCCAAAAATTGGAGAATAGTGGAGCATTATGGAAATGTCTCTGGATATTTAGTAAATCAATCTAAATCCGAAATCCTGGAATTCAACAACAACTCTCAAAACCCAATGGTGAAGGAAATAATCAAATACCTCGGGCTAGACCTTTCAACAAATATAGAGGATATAGAGAGCTTGAATTTCGACAGGGTCCACAAAGTAGAGAGAAAGCTATTGAAAGTATGAGGGTGTTACCTCTAACCTTTATTGGGAGACGAAATATAATTAAAATTGTAATACTGTCACAATTCGCTCCCTGTGCTCTCGTGCCCACCACCAGGGGGCCACATAGTGGGACTTTCCAGTCTTCTAATAAGCTTCCAGACCCTCCCCTGCATGCATATCCTGACTTCCAGCCTTTTGGATACTTATTGGGAACTGACATCCATTCCCAATCCATACCGGGTTTTGTGATAGTCAGCCTGCTTATACTTGAAACCATTGTCCAAACAGTGGCTCTTGAGCAGTACCCATACACATCGTGATTAGATACGCATAGATGTAAATCATACAAACAAGAAAAATGGTAAATTTAAGAAAAGAAAGGAAGAAGGAGAGGCCTGAAAAGAACAGAATGTCAAAGAAAGCCATGTACAATGTAAATATAAATGTAATCATAGACAAAACACACTGAAACAATTACACTCCTACACAATGTAAAGCACAAAACATGTGAAAAATCAAAAAACACACAATGGCAGAAAATACTTCTACAACAATCAACACAGAATATAATCAAAGCATTAATGTCCTCTGTGATTTAGGCCATGTTGGAAGCGTCAACGGCGTTTCAACCCCAGGTGGTTTTCAGGGTCATCATCAGGACTAGAAGCTTCAGGAGTGGGAAGCGATCACTTAACACAAATTCTTTAAAAAGCTGGGACTCCTCCTTGTATCCAACAAGAAGAAGTTATTTTAAGTTAACAAACAGGGGGGTCCTGTAACTTCGAGACTCATACACTAAATATCAAGTCATCAATTATGGACATCAAAGACAAACGCCAGCGGAGCGGAACTCAAACATAGAGAAATCTCAATGCAACATCCAAGCTTTCCATAGTAAATTTATTGAGTACAACTCGGCGTGCAGTCTCCATCCGACATCAGACCGGCAAAAATCCTGTGAAACCAGCCTACTCATGCCTGAAACTCTATTACCCAGAATTCCCTACTCACTGCTTTTGTCTCCACCCCTGCAGGCCAAGGATGGGTGGGGGAATTCAGCTCACCTGTGGCTGGCTGCAGCTAGCCTGCTCACACCTGATGCATATGAATACTGTGAGCTATTTTAAGCCCCAGCTACCTTCAGGCCAAGGTTGGTCATTGTAGCTGTTTACCGGTGAGACCGATCCTTGTTTCCAGTGCTCCCTGAGCTTTTGCTATCCTTGTTTCCTGAGAAATAGCTATGCCTTGTTCCTGGCCTGCTGCTGTTTTCCTTGTTCCTGAATTAGCACTGCCTGCAGTGCTACATTGACTTCTGAGCCTTGGCATTCCTTGTTCCTGAACTGCAGCAGTTTCCATTCTCCTGAATTAACACTGCTTGCAGTGCTACCTTGTTTCCTGAGTTCCTGAGCTATAGCTATTTCTTGTACTTGAATTAGCACTGCTTGCAGTGCTCTTGTTTCTTGAGTTCCTGAGCTATAGTTATTCTTTGTTCCTGGGCTTCAGATAGTTCTTGTTCCTGAATTGCACTGCTTGCAGTGCTCTCTTGACTCCTTGTTTCCTGAGCTGTAGCTATGTCCTGTTTCTTGAACTAGCACTGCCTGTATTGCTACCTTGTCTCCTGAGCTAAAATATGTCCCTGTTCCTGAACCAGCACTGCCTGCAGTGCTACCTTCACTCCTCAAACTTTAGTAATTCCCTGTTCCTTAACCAGCACTGCCTGTAGTGCTACCTTGTCTCCTGAGCTAAAGTAATTTCCCTGTTTCCTGAACTAGCACTGCCTGCAGTGCTGCCTTGACTCCTGAGCCTTAGCTCACTTCTTGTTCCTGCCCCAGCACTGCCTTCTATGCTACTTTGTTTTCATGATTCCTTAACCTGCACTATTCTAGTATACCCTTGTAGCCTCCCCTTCTGTATATCCTTTTCCAGTCCCTGCCCTTCTTCTCATTTCCTTGGTTCCAGTTCTAATTTGCTGTCTTTTTATTCTGATGTCTTGTTTCTGTTGCCTTGTATGTGTGTTACCTGCTTTCTGCCAAGTGTGCCCTGTCATTTCCTTCCTTTCCTGTTAAGGACTCCTCCTTGCTAGCTCCTTGTCTATTGTGCTTGTGTTTAGTTCTACCCCTTTGCTGTTGCCTTGCGTGTCGCTGTTTGATCGCCAGAATCTGTGGGCACAGCTGACTACCTAGGTGGTGTTTCTTGTTCACTGTGAGTATTGTCTTTGAGTTACATTTATAACATCACCATAGGTATAAGCTCCACAGTATCTGTAACAGCAATTGTGGGTAAGAAACGTACTGTCTTCCTATGTTGCGCTCTTGAGTGCTTTACCCCACACCCTCCTTTATTGTTAATGGTGTTTCATATATACGTCTTGGACATTCCTCCTGGGTGTAGTTATTCTGAATGCTAAATTGCTTTGTGAGTGCCCTTCCTTTCTAAGTCTTACCCATCCTGTTCACTTGTACAGGCTTCCCCTTTGGATCCCTCTTTCTCCTCTGACTCACTGTATGATCCTAGGCAGCGCTGTACTCCTCTTCCTGTGTAAGTTTTCTACCCCATGCCCAGTCCTTGCCCAAGTCCCTGACTGTGTTCCCCACATAGTGCCGGACAGTCCGTGACAAATACTCCCACAATTTACATATTTGTTTAGTACCATTCCACTGGAATTTAAAAGACCGTAGAAAAAAACTACAAGGAGAACTAAGCAGTTTTATCTGGGCTGCCAGAGGGGTAAGAATTGCTTGGAAGAAGATAAGAAGGAATGAGCCACAAGGAGGTATCACAAGCCCAAATATTTCAGAATACTGTAGGGCCTTTCAATTTAAAAACATTAGACAGTTACTAAATAGCTTTGACTTGTATCTGGTCCATTCGCAGGCCATACTCAGTAGGAAGGAAGCCACTACCTTTACAAATGTGGTCACCCCAAGTATTTCAAGAAGGTAAAACACAAGACCCTTATGTCGCCTGCAAAACTGTGGTATCAAATGAGAAAAATTCAAAAAAATCCGTATTACAGTAAGCAAGCTCAAATTTGGGACTCTCCCGGTAACCCAGAATTCCTTAAAGATAATCTAGCAAGTCCTCTGAGAGAAAACAACATTATAAAATGGAGTCAGCTAATGGAACAAAGTTCTATTAAAGAGTGGGAAGTCCTAAATGAGATAACAAAAGGTACACTTGCAAGGTTCAAGTATTACCAACTTGCTAGCTGGGCTAAGAGTCAGAAAGATATCCGAGCCCGAGAGGGAAATATAGAGGAAAAAGTTTAACAAAAAAGAAATATCCCATTGGTATTGAGCCTACAAAATATCAAGAGAGATCTGGGGGAAAGAGCTGCAGGAGCTGGATATCCAACGTGAATGGCAAGTATATATGGCTACATGTTGGTGAATTCTCAAATCTGCTCCTCTGAGAAAGAATCATTTATTCACCACCCACAGAGCATAATGGTCTCCAAAGACGCTATCTAAGATCAGTGGCCAAAGGGAGAGAAGCTGCCCTAAGTGCGCAGAAGTGGGTGCAGACAACCTTCACATGTTTCGGCAGTGCCCCCAAATCGAGGAATTTTGGAGTGAGGCGGGTAAGACCTTAGCCAAGGTATTGGGACAACGGGTGGAGGTGAGTATAGATCTTGTTATTTTTGGGATGTCAACATAATGCAATCAACCTAAATAGCCAAAAGTTTGGAAAAGATCAAGAAACCCTTCTCTTCATACTGATACTCTTAGCAAGAAGGGAAATATGCATTAAATAGGTGAAAAATATATCTCCACCACATAGTGAATGGTTGGTTTCCATACACAGAATAAACAAACGAGAATGAAGTGGGAATATGGGTAAAAGGCACACATTTTGAAACATTTGGGAAGAATATAACCAAACAAATGAAAGAAAGACATATAAAATGTATTGTCCAATGATTAGGCAATGCAATAAAGCTTTTAACTGGGAACTTGGAGTAGTCAAAGTGACTAGCTCCTCCCAAATCCGATTTGCACTAGAATTGAACAAAAAGGGGCTCGAAGAAAAAGGGAAATAGGAAATCTCCATGCATACGATGTGTGTACCCAGGAGAAATCCCTATGGATGGATCAGAAGGGTCAGTGGGCCCCCGATACCTCCAACTCTAAAATAAGGCTAAATGAGGACAAAAATTAAAAAACAGAGAGGGGAGATAGACTATTGTGGGTGTGTGTGTGCGTGAGTATATGAGTGTTTGTCTGTGCGTGCATGTAAAAATCCTAGGTGAATCCAACAGCCATCTCGCCATACACGACTGAAAGCATCCGACCCCAACTATTTATTAGCGAGCACATTTATTAGGGGGTGTAACACCCCAAATGCCCCCCATACACAAAGCTATGCCCCTGGATATAACCCTTTTGTACATACTCAGATGTTCTAAATAAGAACAAAATCAGAGGAATGATGCTTCGCTACATTAAGGCACAGTGAAACTGTATCATGATCCCTTTCTGCATTTGACTTGTACAAGGGCGCTTGCACACACTAGACATCCCATGAGTCACAGAAAACATTACATGAAGACACCACAATTATAACTCCCAGTATTGGAGAAATATTTGGGGCTTAATGAACCTACACCACATAGTTTTGAAAGAGGGATTCGATTCGATGTGACTAAGACCATCTATGGTCACTTAGAATGCCACAAACTAAGTCTCAAACAAAATGAAAGCCAGTGCTGAATCTATCATCCCTCACGGCTACGTAACAGTGAAAAAAAAATATTTGAAACTTTGGGGTCAATTCACAAAGGAAATTCTGGACATACGTTTATGTCCCCATATACCTCAGTTATGCCTTCCAGGAATTCACAAAAGGATTACTGGCAAATATAAATGGATTTACAACTGCAAACTTCTCCGACCACAAGTGCGAAGAAAATCTGTAGTAGTAAGTCCTACGCAAGGGGGGGGAAGTGGGTGTTACAAGGCTTGATTTGCCTTGTAGGTGAACACCACAGATGTACACTACAACCTTTCGCCAACCTGGAAATTGCCTGAACGTTATTCCAGCCATGATCGAGAGTAACTCCCTTTCCAGTATGAGAAAGGGAATGAACCACCTCCAAATTTTCTGTGCATGTAGTGGAAGGTCTTTCTGCACTGTACTGTTGCACAATCGGCTACTTGTCCAGCTGTGCTGAATTGTACGCAATGTACAACTCCATGCAGGAAGAATAGACAGCTGTTGAAAAGACATATAGCAAGTATAGTAGCATGCCTCAAAATCTGCTCCTGAGGTGGCTTTCCAGACATACTATTACACCTGTTTTGTGTATATAAAAAAGTGCAAATCTGGTTCTGGTGCAGTGCTGGGACTTGGTCTGTACGCTACACATACAATAATTGGGCACTACATTTTCAAGCAAGCTCGATTAAAAGCACCCCTCACTAAAGAATATGAACCAATCGAGATTGGATCCAGATTAGTTTTCATTACATAATGTACACTGGCTATTTAGCATATTTCAGAATTGTGACAAATCCACACCTTTGGTGATCACTATTCTGGACCCTGAGAAAGCAACTGAAACCAGTGGTTGGTCACTATGTGGGAACTGGTTTTGGTTTCGCAGTGTCTTTCAGTGGTTGTTACACATGTACTTCATGTTGTTTCTCAACAGAATATTGGTGATAGCAGAGTATGCTTCACCGCTGTTGCAGAATCGTTAACCCCTTCGGGGCTGATGACGAGCTGGGCTCGTCATGGCGTAGCCTCCTCGCACGCTCATGACGAGCCCAGCTCGTCATGAGCCCCACCCTCGGGGGAAGCGCCAGCGCTCCCCCCGAGTCAGCCCGATTTTTTTAGTTTCTGCGGGGATGGCAGGGGAAGACCTTCCCCTGCCTCCCCCCGCCCTCCCCGCCCGCGTCATCAATGACGTCAGCGCGCGAGGCGCGCTGACGTCACCGGAGGCTCCATTTGTTTACCGACGCGCAGGGAAGCCATTTGCTTCCTGCGCGTCGGATGGTAAACAGGTTAGTTTTGCGGCTGGGGCGGGGGAGATTTCTGTATTGGTTCTAAGGAGGGAAAGGAAAGGCTTTTCCTTTCCCTCGGTGGCATTTAGAGGTTTCCTGCTGCACGATCGTGCGATCGTGCAGCAGGAATGTTAGGGATTTTTTTTTTTTTTTCATGGATGATCAATTTCGTAGTTCGGGGAGCGGCCCCTTGGGGAAGGGTCGCTCCCCTTGTTGGGGGAACATTATCTATGAAGTCTTCTCTTTGCTGCAATGTTGTTGAAAGGCCGTTTTTTCTACAAAAATGCCGATGGGGGTCATTTATAAAGTAAAATAATAGTGCTTATTGTAATGAAGGATGCAAGTGCCTCTGTCCTTCATTACTTATACTGATGTGTGTTTCTGAAGTGGCTAAAAAACACACCTGTGCTGCCTAGGCAAAGCTCACTAGTGTTTTTGGCCTGATGAATGTTTTTTTTTTGTGTGCTGCTTTTCAAACACATGCTTTGTCTCCAGTGACCATGTGTGTGTTACTATGCCATGTGCGAAGGGGTCCCTTGAGTGAGCTGTCCATCATAGTGGGAAGCTCACAAATGTTTTTGGGCTGTTGATTGTTACCTGAATTTGTGCTGCAACTCTAGCGCCATCTTTGTCTCCATTGACCATGGGTGCGTTACTATGCAACTGCACAAATGTGCGCAGGGGTCCCTTGAGTGGGCTGTCCATCATAGTGGGAAGCTCACAAATTTTTTTGTGTTGATGATTGTTTTCCTGAGTTTGTGCCGCAACTCGAGCGCCATCTTTGTCTCCAGTGTCCATGTGTGCGTTACTATGCAATTGCACAGATGTGCGCAGGGGTCCCTTGTGTGAGCTGTCCATCATAGTGTTTGGGGTATGCACGAAACATGTCGACGATAGGAGTTGATAGGTACATCTGGACACATTACGTTTAGGGCAGCCTATCTTTCCACCCCGTTTATTACCACCTAGAGGCAAGAATAAAGTTTATTGTAAACCTACTGGGCAGGTATTTCACACATCACATAGTCCACTCCTCAAATACACATGCACCACACATAGTCTAATAAAGTGCTCCTACGTAACTTTCGCAAGTCGCAGCACGCCCCAGCCCGTAGAGGACTGGGATGGCCCCAATGATGAAGCATGTCACCGTGGGGCAACCCTGGTGAGTGAGGGGACACCTAAAAGAGGAGCATTTCTCCCCTTTTTTGTACACAATACCATATTTTCACAATCGACCCCAGTGTGTGTTGGTTGTTATCTGAATAAACTAGCAACGCTCTTAGGTATCTGGAAGCAGAGACCATTTGTTCATCATAGTGGGAAGTTCACAAATGTTTTTGGGCTGATGATTGCTTTCCTGAGTTTGTGCTGCAACTCGAGCCCCATCTTTGTCTCCAGTGTCCATGTGTGCGTTACTATGCAATTGCACAGATGTGCGCAGGGGTCCCTTGTGTGAGCTGTGAATCATAGTGGGAAGGTCACAAATGTTTTTGGGCTGATGAATGTTTTTCTGAATTTGTGCTGCAACTCGAGCGCTTGCTTTGTCTCCAGTGTCCGTGTGTGTTACTATGCCATCGCACCAATGTGTGCACAGGTCCCTTGAGTGAGCTGTCCATCATAGTGGGTAAATTTAGGAAAGATGGTGCACTCCGCTAGTTGGTGGGCGTTGCCAATAGGGGATCTTCTGTGTGAGTTCACATGCCTCTTATGTGTATAAATGGTCAGAGACTGTTGAGAGCAGCAGATGGGGAGAAAGAAGCTCCTGGTCATAGGAACTGTTTTAGGATTGCGCTTGTGAAAATCAAGGATGCAAGTGCCTCTGTCCAGCATCACAGTTAACCACAGTAATTCTGTTGTCCCCCTCCCCATGAGAATCCCTGATGATGTCAGCGCGCACAGCACGCGCCAACATCTTCAGGGATTCCCAGGCGGTCGGGAAGCCATTTGCTTCCTGCGCCTGGAGGTGTTAGGTTGGTTTTGAGATATTTGGGGGGGTTTGCAAAGAGGCTTCAGGGGAGAGGTAAGTGATTTTCCTCTCTTCTGATGTCTCTTTGCAGGGCATTTCTGGCTCACGGTCGCGCACAGCATTGCGATTGTGCGGTGGAAATGCCCTCACTAGCACCAGGGATTTTATTTTAGATTGTAGGAAGTGACCCATTGTGCAAGGGTCGCTTTCAGGTGGGTCGGATTTTAAATTTAGATGTTCTGGCCCCCCCCCCCGGTGGGCAAATCAACCCGTACTTTTGTCCGTTTTGCCCTTTTTGATGGCCCATCTGTGTGGATGTGATTTTGGGGGTACATTTGTGTATTGTTTATTCATTTGTTATGTTGTTTGTGAAATGTAGTATTAAATTATTTTTTTTCTTCTTTGTTTTTGATCCAGGCTTTTGCTGTTTGTATTGGTGTAGGTTGTGGTTCGGTTAATGCTGGTTTTGCAGCTTGTGTAGTTGCATGTGCTTGGTAAGTAAATGTTTTTTGTACTATTTTTCCTAGATAAATGTGTTGTTATGAAAAGTGAAGTTATTGCTGTTTGTGTGGCTTTGTGTTTCTTGATTGTTAACTTTTTTTTTGTATTGCTGCTTGATGTGTACTTTGTCTAATCTATACTTGTTTTTTTTTCTTTCCAGTGGGATTTCCTTTCTTTTTGCTGTGTTTCAGCAGAGTAGGTGCTGGTGAGTCTTCTTATATTTGGTTAGATTTGAATTGTTTTTGAGTGTATTGATTTTTGTGTGAAGACTCTACCTTGTTTACTTCTTCCTTTGCACAGTGTAGGTTGTTGTTCACTTGTGTGTGTAGTCTTCTTGATTTGTAAGGATAATGGCTGCTCGCAGGATTACTGCTAAGCAGGTTGTTAGTTTGCTTTTTGAGTCTTCCTCTGACCATGGTCCAGACACTGACTCCGATTCGGAGCTTGAGTTAGGTGCAGAAGATTCAGGCAGTGAGTTTTCTCTTCGCATGGTATCATCGGATGATGATTCTTCTTCTAGTGCTGATGAAGTGCCTGTGGTAGAGAGGGACATTGATGTGCCGGTAGAGAGGGAAGAGCCATGTGAGCGGCAGCCTAGGTCCTCAAGGTTTCCCTTTTTTTCTCGTCAGGAACAGGCAAGTGTGGTAAAGGCTGCGCCCAAAAGGTTTCACATTGCTGTGGTGCGCCAAAGGTTATCTGGTGCTGCTAGTCTTCCTGTTGTTGAGCAGCATGAGGCATCTGGTGCTGCTAGTCTTTCTGTTGTTGTTGAGCAGCAAGTGGCATCTGGGGATGCGAGTTCTTCTGTTGATGTTGAGATGCAAGAGGCAGCTGGGGATGTGAGTTCGTCTGTTGGTGAAGAGATGCAAAATGTATCTGGGGATGCTAGTATTCCTGTTGGTGTAGTGAGGCAAGAGGCATCTGGGGATGCTAGTGTTCCCGTTGATGTAGTGCAGCAAGAGGCATCTGGCCTGCAGGCTAGGGTGGCTTCTTCTCCTCATGTTAGTGATGACGTCTGGGTTGCCCCTGGCATGGTGCAGCCGGAATTGCCAGACTTCACTGGTGTTCCAGGGTGTAGAGTGGATACTGACAATTTTTTGCCAATTCAATATTTTCAATTGTTTTTTGACGATGAGTTTTTGCAGGAGATTGTGGAGCAAACTAATTTGTATGCAGAGCAGTATTTGAGGGACCACAGTGCCAGCCTTAAGCCCCATTCCAGAGCTACCCATTGGTCTCCCACATATGTTGAAGAGATGAAGAAGTTTTTGGGATTAACTTTTTTGATGGGCTTGCTAAGGAAGCCATCAATGTCTTCTTATTGGTCCACTAGTCCCTTGATGGCAACATCTATATTTCCAGCACTTATGACTCGTGATCGATATATGCTTCTTCTTCGCATGATGCATTTTGTTGATAATGATTTAGCGTTGCCACGCGATCACCCTGATTGTGACCGTCTTTTTAAGATTCGGCCTGTCCTTGATCACTTTGTTGATCGTTTTCCTGAGATGTTTGCACCTGGAAGAGAAATAGCTGTGGACGAGTCTTTGGTGTTGTTCAAGGGCCGCTTGGTTTTTAGGCAATACATTCCTAGTAAGAGGGCACGCTATGGCATCAAACTGTATATGCTGTGTGACAGTGAGACTGGATATGTTTATAATTTCAGGGTGTACACCGGTAAGGATTCCAGCATTAACACTTCTGCTTGTCCGTCCACTTTTGGAGTGACTGAGAAAATTGTGTGGGAACTAGGTAGACGATTATTTAACAAAGGCCACCATTTATATGTAGATAACTTCTACACTAGTGTGCGTTTGTTCAAGGAGTTGGCCAAAGTGGGCACTGTTGCATGTGGCACGATGCGCAGTAACCGGAAAGGTTTTCCAATAGAACTTGTTTGCAAAAGGCTTGTGCGGGGACAGTCTACTGCATTGCGATGTGGGAAGCTTCTAGCTGTGAAGTTTTCAGACAGGAGAGATGTTTACATGCTGACTACTATCCATGACGAAAGCACTGAAGCTCTGCCAGTTCGGGGTGAGACTGCTGAAGTGCGTAAACCTGTGTGCATTTTAGACTATAATAGGCACATGGGTGGTGTTGACAGAGTAGATCAGAGGTTGGAACCTTATGCTGCTCTTCGAAAGGCTTACGTTTGGTACAAGAAGTTGGCTATCCATCTTTTCCACTTGGCATCCTTTAATGCTTTTGTTGTTTTCCAGAAATCTTGTCCTGAGTCAAAGATGCCTTTTGTTAAGTTTCAGGAGACTATAATAGGCAGCCTTGTACTAGTGGAACAGGCAAGTGTGCCAAGATTTGGAGTGGTGGAGGAAGTGGCTAGACTGAAAGATCGCCACTTTCCAGAATACATTCCTCCCACAACTGCAAAAGACAAACCCACTAAAAGATGTAGAGTCTGTTGGCGAAGAGAAGTGCGGAGGGAGTCTCGTATGCACTGTCCTGACTGTCCTTCAAATCCTGGATTGTGTGTGCCAGCTTGTTTTAAATCGTACCACACACAAAAGAAGTTTTGGGAGTTTCATTGAGCTTGTAAGTGTACTGTCTGGTTTGTTTTCTGTAATATTTTTTTGTTTGCTTTTAGGTTTGCATTAGTGCAAAGCATTTAGGTTTTGAATTTGTGTTAGCAGATTTGTAGGTTTCTACATTTGATTTGTGGTATTTCTTTAAAAAATTCTAATTTTGATGGTGGTGTGTGCAGGATTGTGCTTGGATTGTTGGTGTGCGTGGACAGGCGCTTGGCTGGTGGTGTGCGTGGTCTGGTGCTTGGCTGGAATAGTGCATGGATTGGAGTTGTGCTGGGGGGGTTAGTGGATTTTTGCTTGGCTGGCGGAGTGTATGGTTAGGTGCTTGGCTGGCGGTGTGAGTGGAGTGGTGCTTGGCTGGCGGTGTGTGTGGAGTGGTGCTTGGCTGGCGGCGTGTGTGGAGTGGTGCTTGGATGGTGTTGTGTTTGTGGAGTGGCGCTTGGCTGGTGGTGTGCGTGGAGTGATGCTTGGCTGGTGGTGTGTGTGGAGTGGTAGTTGGCTGTCGGTGTGCGCTGAGTGGTGTTTGGCTGGCAGTGTGCATGGTCTGGTGCTTGGATGGTGGTGTGGGTGGACTGGCGCTCGGCAGGCGGTGTGTGAGTAGTTACTTTCTGTTGGTCACTACACACACTGCTAGTTGAGTGACACTCCACACAGTCCATCATTTTGTGTAGTTGCAGTGTCAGAAATGTGGGCGTGTGAAAGTGATGGGCCCTTGAATGGCGCTGTTTGCTGGTGTGAGTGTTGAAATGTGATGGGTCCGCGGCTGGCGGTGTGAATGTTTTGTATGTGTCACGCGTACGAAAGGTGTATGAATGGCCTGTAAAGAGGTTGGTGCCTTGACGTGGCTTTACAGCTCACGAGCTGCGAGTCAGTGGTTCAGTTTATCATACTTTCAATTATACGCAGTGTATTTCATTTTTGATGAAATTACTTGCGTATCCAATTGTATGTACTGAATCATCACTCACCCTCGTGCCAAATCCAACCAGTATGTGTGTGTGCTTGCGGATTAGATGGGTGTGCAGTAATAATTGTTTTTTTTCTAATTTCTGCAGTAGGGTGTACCTTGCCCCTTATTGTGATTGTTGTTATGTGTTGCTTTTCCATTCGGATGGTGTCAATGGTCTGGTTTGTATCAGGTATGAAAGGTGCGTGAATGGCCTGTAAAACGGTTGGTGCCTTGTCGTGGCTTTACAGCTCACGAGTTGCGAGTCACTGGTTCAGTTTTTATGCATTTATTTATTGACAGAGCATTTCATTTTTTTGAAATATCTTGTTAATAAAATTTTATGTACTGAACCATCACTCGCCCTCGTGCCAAATCCAACCTGTATGTGTGTGTCTTTGAGGAATAGATAGCCGTGCTTGAATGTTTGACTTTTGAGTAACTCTGTTAAGGTGTGGTATCCTTTTACTTGGGAGAACAAGGGGAGCGCAGGGTGGTAGGACTTTTTTGCCGGCACGGCGATCCCACGCCAAAATGTTTGGAAAAGTGCTATTTTTACCTATTTTTAAGGTTTGCAAGGAGTTCTGGGTAGGAAAACATTGGTGGACCCACACATGCCATACCTCCCTGGACTCTCCCGGGTGTCTAGTTTTCAGAACTGTTTGGGTTTGCTACTTTCCAAAGAATACCACCCATCCCGGGCCAAAAACTCAGGTGCCTCCCCCCCAAAAAATCAAAGTTATATTGCTTCAGGGTATTTTATATTCACCACTGTTAGATTTGGACCTTTTCCTGTTGCAGCCACTATGGCTACCCACGCAAGTGAGGTACCGTTTTTATCGGGAGACCTGGGGGAATGCTGGGTGGGAGGTAATTTGTGTGAGCCCAGTGATGCCACGCTTTCCCAGACTACAACGTGTGAAAAAATTGATTTTTTTCTGCTAAAATTGAGGTTTGCAAGGGATTCTGGGTAAAGGAACGTTGGCGGATCCACGCAAGCCATACCTCCTTGGAAGCGCCCGGGTGTCTACTTTTCAGAAATGTGTGGGTTTCGTAGGTTTCCATAGATGGCTGTCTCGCACGGGGCCAGAAACCCAGGTAACCCCTAAGTCCACCAGCTTTTGCAAGAGGGGTTACCTGGGTTTTTGGCCCCGTGCGAGACAGCCATCTAGGGAAACCTACCAATCCCACACATTTCTGAAAAGTAGACAACCGGGGGCTTCCAAGGAGGTATGGCTTGCGTGGATCCTCCAACGTTCCTTTACCCAGAATCCCTTGCAAACCTCATTTTTTGCATGGTAAAAAATCAGTTTTTTCACACGTTTTAGTGTGGGAAAGCGTGGCATCACTGGGCACACACAAATTACCTCCCACCCAGCGTTCCCCAAGGTCTCCCGATAAAAATGGTACCTCACTTGCGTGGGTAGGCATAGCGGCTGCTTTAGGAAAAGGCCCAATTCATACTGTGGAGACAAAAACTTTACCTTTAGCCAAATAATCTTATTTTTTGAGGGGGTCACCTGAGCTTTTGGCCCGGGGCTTGGCAGGCATCTTTGGAAACTACCAAACCCAAACAGTTCTGAGAACTAGACACCCAGGGGAGTCCAGGGTGGTATGGCATGCGTGGGTCCCCCAATGTTTTCCTACCCAGAAACCCCTGCAAACCTGAAATTTTGGTCAAAAAACCCACTTTTCCATACTTTTTTGGGTGGGATCTCGCTGCCGGAACAAATGTCCTACCACCCAGTGTTTCCCTTGTTCTCCCGAGTAAAATGATACCTCACTTGTGTGGGTGGGCCAAAGGCATGTGACTTAGGCTGGGGTGCTTAATTTGTAAAACGTAAATATGAGTAAAAACTACTTTTTTCAAAATTCATTTTTGGCGTATTCTGCTTTGGGGCACCCACACAAGTGAGGTATCCTTTTACTCGGGAGAACAAGGGGAACGCAGGGTGGTATGACTTTTTTGCCGACCCGGCGATCCCACGCCAAAAAGTTTGGAAAAGTGCAATTTTTACCTAATTTTAAGGTTTGCAGAGAGTTCTGGGTAGGAAAACATTGGGGGACCCATGCATGCCATACCTCCCTGGAGTCCCCCGGGTGTCTAGTTTTCAGAACTGTTTGGGTTTGCTACTTTGCAAAGAATACCACCGAGCCCCGGGCCACAAACTCAGATGCCCCCCCCCCAAAATCAAGGTAGTTTTGCAATAAGGTAATGTAAATTCACCACCGTACAATTTGAACCGTTTCCTGTTGCAGCCACTATGTTTACCCACGCAAGTGAGGTACCGTTTTTTTCGGGAGACCTGGGGGCACGCTGGGTGGGTGGAAATTTGTTGATCCACGCAGATTCCAGAACTTTCCACCACAGAAATGTGAGGAAAATGTGTTTTTTTGGTCAAATTTTTATGTTTGCAAGGGATTCTGGGTAACAAAACCTGGGGGTAGGCAGGCGAGTCACCCCATCCTGAATTCCCCTGGGTGTCTAGTTTTCAAAAATGTATAGGTTTGCTAGGTTTCCCTAGGTGCTGGCAGAGCTACGGCGCAAAAACAAAAGGTAGTCTTTTTGTCCGAATCGTGCTAAATTTCACTGGGAAATTGAGGTGCGACCATGCTGCGTTTTGCGCTGTTTCATGTCGCAGCCACTATGCCTACCCACGCAAGTGAGGTACCGTTTTTTTCGGGAGACCTGGGGGCACGCTGGGTAGGTGGAAATTTGTTGATCCACGCAGATTCCAGAACTTTCCACCACAGAAATGTGAGGAAAATGTGTTTTTTTGGTCAAATTTTTATGTTTGCAAGGGATTCTGGGTAACAAAACCTGGGGGTAGGCAGGCGAGTCACCCCATCCTGAATTCCCCTGGGTGTCTAGTTTTCAAAAATGTATAGGTTTGCTAGGTTTCCCTAGGTGCTGGCAGAGCTACGGCGCAAAAACAAAAGGTAGTCTTTTTGTCCGAATCGTGCTAAATTTCACTGGGAAATTGAGGTGCGACCATGCTGCGTTTTGCGCTGTTTCATGTCGCAGCCACTATGCCTACCCACGCAAGTGAGGTACCGTTTTTTTCGGGAGACCTGGGGGCACGCTGGGTGGGTGGAAATTTGTTGATCCACGCAGATTCCAGAACTTTCCACCACAGAAATGTGAGGAAAATGTGTTTTTTTGGTCAAATTTTTATGTTTGCAAGGGATTCTGGGTAACAAAACCTGGGGGTAGGCAGGCGAGTCACCCCATCCTGAATTCCCCTGGGTGTCTAGTTTTCAAAAATGTATAGGTTTGCTAGGTTTCCCTAGGTGCTGGCAGAGCTACGGCGCAAAAACAAAAGGTAGTCTTTTTGTCCGAATCGTGCTAAATTTCACTGGGAAATTGAGGTGCGACCATGCTGCGTTTTGCGCTGTTTCATGTCGCAGCCACTATGCCTACCCACGCAAGTGAGGTACCGTTTTTTTCGGGAGACCTGGGGGCACGCTGGGTGGGTGGAAATTTGTTGATCCACGCAGATTCCAGAACTTTCCACCACAGAAATGTGAGGAAAATGTGTTTTTTTGGTCAAATTTTTATGTTTGCAAGGGATTCTGGGTAACAAAACCTGGGGGTAGGCAGGCGAGTCACCCCATCCTGAATTCCCCTGGGTGTCTAGTTTTCAAAAATGTATAGGTTTGCTAGGTTTCCCTAGGTGCTGGCAGAGCTACGGCGCAAAAACAAAAGGTAGTCTTTTTGTCCGAATCGTGCTAAATTTCACTGGGAAATTGAGGTGCGACTATGCTGCGTTTTGCGCTGTTTCATGTCGCAGCCACTATGCCTACCCACGCAAGTGAGGTACCGTTTTTTTCGGGAGACCTGGGGGCACGCTGGGTGGGTGGAAATTTGTTGATCCACGCAGATTCCAGAACTTTCCACCACAGAAATGTGAGGAAAATGTGTTTTTTGGTCAAATTTTTATGTTTGCAAGGGATTCTGGGTAACAAAACCTGGGGGTAGGCAGGCGAGTCACCACATCCTGAATTCCCCTGGGTGTCTAGTTTTCAAAAATGTATAGGTTTGCTAGGTTTCCCTAGGTGCTGGCAGAGCTACGGCGCAAAAACAAAAGGTAGTCTTTTTGTCCGAATCGTGCTAAATTTCACTGGGAAATTGAGGTGCGACCATGCTGCGTTTTGCGCTGTTTCATGTCGCAGCCACTATGCCTACCCACGCAAGTGAGGTACCGTTTTTTTCGGGAGACCTGGGGGCACGCTGGGTGGGTGGAAATTTGTTGATCCACGCAGATTCCAGAACTTTCCACCACAGAAATGTGAGGAAAATGTGTTTTTTTGGTCAAATTTTTATGTTTGCAAGGGATTCTGGGTAACAAAACCTGGGGGTAGGCAGGCGAGTCACCCCATCCTGAATTCCCCTGGGTGTCTAGTTTTCAAAAATGTATAGGTTTGGTAGGTTTCCCTAGGTGCTGGCAGAGCTACGGCGCAAAAACAAAAGGTAGTCTTTTTGTCCGAATCGTGCTAAATTTCACTGGGAAATTGAGGTGCGACTATGCTGCGTTTTGCGCTGTTTCATGTCGCAGCCACTATGCCTACCCACGCAAGTGAGGTACCGTTTTTTTCGGGAGACCTGGGGGCACGCTGGGTGGGTGGAAATTTGTTGATCCACGCAGATTCCAGAACTTTCCACCACAGAAATGTGAGGAAAATGTGTTTTTTTGGTCAAATTTTTATGTTTGCAAGGGATTCTGGGTAACAAAACCTGGGGGTAGGCAGGCGAGTCACCACATCCTGAATTTCCCTGGGTGTCTAGTTTTCAAAAATGTATAGGTTTGCTAGGTTTCCCTAGGTGCTGGCAGAGCTACGGCGCAAAAACAAAAGGTAGTCTTTTTGTCCGAATCGTGCTAAATTTCACTGGGAAATTGAGGTGCGACCATGCTGCGTTTTGCGCTGTTTCATGTCGCAGCCACTATGCCTACCCACGCAAGTGAGGTACCGTTTTTTTTGGGAGACCTGGGGGCACGCTGGGTGGGTGGAAATTTGTTGATCCACGCAGATTCCAGAACTTTCCACCACAGAAATGTGAGGAAAATGTGTTTTTTTGGTCAAATTTTTATGTTTGCAAGGGATTCTGGGTAACAAAACCTGGGGGTAGGCAGGCGAGTCACCCCATCCTGAATTCCCCTGGGTGTCTAGTTTTCAAAAATGTATAGGTTTGGTAGGTTTCCCTAGGTGCTGGCAGAGCTACGGCGCAAAAACAAAAGGTAGTCTTTTTGTCCGAATCGTGCTAAATTTCACTGGGAAATTGAGGTGCGACCATGCTGCGTTTTGCGCTGTTTCATGTCGCAGCCACTATGCCTACCCACGCAAGTGAGGTACCGTTTTTTTCGGGAGACCTGGGGGCACGCTGGGTGGGTGGAAATTTGTTGATCCACGCAGATTCCAGAACTTTCCACCACAGAAATGTGAGGAAAATGTGTTTTTTTGGTCAAATTTTTATGTTTGCAAGGGATTCTGGGTAACAAAACCTGGGGGTAGGCAGGCGAGTCACCCCATCCTGAATTCCCCTGGGTGTCTAGTTTTCAAAAATGTATAGGTTTGCTAGGTTTCCCTAGGTGCTGGCAGAGCTACGGCGCAAAAACAAAAGGTAGTCTTTTTGTCCGAATCGTGCTAAATTTCACTGGGAAATTGAGGTGCGACCATGCTGCGTTTTGCGCTGTTTCATGTCGCAGCCACTATGCCTACCCACGCAAGTGAGGTACCGTTTTTTTTGGGAGACCTGGGGGCACGCTGGGTGGGTGGAAATTTGTTGATCCACGCAGATTCCAGAACTTTCCACCACAGAAATGTGAGGAAAATGTGTTTTTTTGGTCAAATTTTTATGTTTGCAAGGGATTCTGGGTAACAAAACCTGGGGGTAGGCAGGCGAGTCACCCCATCCTGAATTTCCCTGGGTGTCTAGTTTTCAAAAATGTATAGGTTTGCTAGGTTTCCCTAGGTGCTGGCAGAGCTACGGCGCAAAAACAAAAGGTAGTCTTTTTGTCCGAATCGTGCTAAATTTCACTGGGAAATTGAGGTGCAACCATGCTGCGTTTTGCGCTGTTTCATGTCGCAGCCACTATGCCTACCCACGCAAGTGAGGTACCGTTTTTTTCGGGAGACCTGGGGGCACGCTGGGTGAGTGGAAATTTGTTGATCCACGCAGATTCCAGAACTTTCCACCACAGAAATGTGAGGAAAATGTGTTTTTTTGGTCAAATTTTTATGTTTGCAAGGGATTCTGGGTAACAAAACCTGGGGGTAGGCAGGCGAGTCACCCCATCCTGAATTTCCCTGGGTGTCTAGTTTTCAAAAATGTATAGGTTTGCTAGGTTTCCCTAGGTGCTGGCAGAGCTACGGTGCAAAAACAAAAGGTAGTCTTTTTGTCCGAATCGTGCTAAATTTCACTGGGAAATTGAGGTGCAACCATGCTGCGTTTTGCGCTGTTTCATGTCGCAGCCACTATGCCTACCCACGCAAGTGAGGTACCGTTTTTTTCGGGAGACCTGGGGGCACGCTGGGTGAGTGGAAATTTGTTGATCCACGCAGATTCCAGAACTTTCCACCACAGAAATGTGAGGAAAATGTGTTTTTTTGGTCAAATTTTTATGTTTGCAAGGGATTCTGGGTAACAAAACCTGGGGGTAGGCAGGCGAGTCACCCCATCCTGAATTCCCCTGGGTGTCTAGTTTTCAAAAATGTATAGGTTTGCTAGGTTTCCCTAGATGCTGGCAGAGCTACGGCGCAAAAACAAAAGGTAGTCTTTTTGTCCGAATCGTGCTAAATTTCACTGGGAAATTGAGGTGCGACCATGCTGCGTTTTGCGCTGTTTCATGTCGCAGCCACTATGCCTACCGACGCAAGTGAGGTACCGTTTTTTTCGGGAGACCTGGGGGCACGCTGGGTGGGTGGAAATTTGTTGATCCACGCAGATTCCAGAACTTTCCACCACAGAAATGTGAGGAAAATGTGTTTTTTTGGTCAAATTTTTATGTTTGCAAGGGATTCTGGGTAACAAAACCTGGGGGTAGGCAGGCGAGTCACCCCATCCTGAATTCCCCTGGGTGTCTAGTTTTCAAAAATGTATAGGTTTGCTAGGTTTCCCTAGGTGCTGGCAGAGCTACGGCGCAAAAACAAAAGGTAGTCTTTTTGTCCGAATCGTGCTAAATTTCACTGGGAAATTGAGGTGCGACCATGCTGCGTTTTGCGCTGTTTCATGTCGCAGCCACTATGCCTACCCACGCAAGTGAGGTACCGTTTTTTTCGGGAGACCTGGGGGCACGCTGGGTGGGTGGAAATTTGTTGATCCACGCAGATTCCAGAACTTACCACCACAGAAATGTGAGGAAAATGTGTTTTTTTGGTCAAATTTTTATGTTTGCAAGGGATTCTGGGTAACAAAACCTGGGGATAGGCAGGCGAGTCACCCCATCCTGAATTTCCCTGGGTGTCTAGTTTTCAAAAATGTATAGGTTTGCTAGGTTTCCCTAGGTGCTGGCAGAGCTACGGCGCAAAAACAAAAGGTAGTCTTTTTGTCCGAATCGTGCTAAATTTCACTGGGAAATTGAGGTGCGACCATGCTGCGTTTTGCGCTGTTTCATGTCGCAGCCACTATGCCTACCCACGCAAGTGAGGTACCGTTTTTTTCGGGAGACCTGGGGGCAGGCTGGGTGGGTGGAAATTTTTTGATCCACGCAGATTCCAGAACTTTCCACCACAGAAATGTGAGGAAAATGTGTTTATTTTGTGAAAAACTTAGCTTTGCAAGGGATTCTGGGTAACAAAACCTGGTGGTAGGCAGTCGAGTCACCCCATCCTGAATTCCCCTGGGTGTCTACTTTTCAAAAATGTATAGGTTTGCAAGGTTTCCCTAGGTGCCGGCAGAGCTAGGGTGCAAAAACTACAGGTAGGCACTTTGCCAAAAAAGGGTCAATTTGTAACTGCTAAATTTAGGTGTGACCACGTTGCATTTTCCGCCGTTTCCTGTCGCAGGCACAAGGCCGACCCACACAAGTGAGGTACCGTTTTTATCGGGACACTTGGGGTAATTCAGATTTGTAAATCAACTGTTATTACCAATTGAGCTTTCATGCATTTCTCCCTTTGAATGAAAGACATTGAGTAAAAAAAAAATCTTTATGAAAAATGACCAATAATTCTCATGCTAGTATGAGTATTCCCAACTTTGAAAATGTGCAATTATATACTGTTTCTGAAGTCTATAATTTGTACCCAATTCAGAAATACATAGGTGTCTTTCATACAGATTATTCCATGTATACATTTTCCAAGACAAAGTGCACTATACCCAGTAAATGAAAAAATACCATTGCAAGTTGCTGCTCAGTTTTTGGATCTGGGTTCGTCGGGTTCTTGGTGAAACTACAAGTCCTATATATCCCCACAACCAGGAAGGTCTAACGGATGTAACGGTATATTGCTTTCCAAGAGCTGTCAAAATTAGAAAAAGTTATAGGTGAAAACGTTGAGACAAAAGGCTGTTTTTTTCAACAAAATTTCAAATATTCCAATATCTAACTGTTAGTTTCTATAACGAAACCTTCATGGATTTAGACAAATGACCCCTTTCTGAATTCAGAATTTTGTCTACTTTTCGAAAATGTAAAGCTTTCCAGGATCCATTATTGCTTTCAAACTCATTTCTACCATTAACTGGAAGGAGGTGGAAAGCTCTAAAAATAGCAAAAATAGGCTATGTCCCAGAAAAATGCCAAAACTGAGTGAAAAATTTCGGTTCTCTGACAAAAGTCTGTCATTCCCTGAAAGCTGAGAAAATGGAGATTTCAGCCCCACAAACCTTTTTGTGATACCATTTTCAGGGAAACACCCAGAGGCTTTCATTTGCAGCCCGTTTTTCCCATTTTTCTGAAAAAAACAAAAAAATCACTATATTTTGCTAAATTTCTGGGCCCCCTCCAAGGGAATCCACAAACCCAGGGCGCCTTTAGAATCCACATGATGTTGGAAGAAAAGGACGCAAATTTGGCGTGGATACCTTATGTGGTCAAAAAGTTACAAGGGCCTAAGCGCGCACTACTCCAAAACGCCAAAAAAAGCCTCAGCACAGGAGGGGAAAAGGCCTAGCAGCGAAGGGGTTAAATAACCACACCAATATGAGATCAACTATTTCCTCTGCTTATTCAATATCACAGTTATCGTTGTAATTCTCGTTTCTTGTCAGACCTCCATTTAAAAGATTGCTTTTTAGCCTATTACCTGTCATAATGGTAAATTATTCATAATTATCAGTTGGTTTGTACCTTTTGGATGCATAATTAGGATGCCATTTTCTTAGACAGTGGCTTAATGTGTATTTATTTTATAAATTGCACAACCAGATATGAGGTCCACTTCACTGAGTTACATTTGATGACAACTGCTTGTTTATCCACAGAATAAAACGTTGCTTTTAAATTGCCACTCCGAATATTGCTTGCGAATAGTCATCACTGTCCATCTAAACACATTCCGGACACAAAAAACACTGTTCTACAACAATGTACAAATAGACAATTAGGGTTATTTTGGAGCCTCATTATCTCAGCCCCTTCCATTGGTACCTTACAAGCAACCCTTTCCTTGAGGGACACACTTTTTTTTGACACACGCCTCCACAATCATGTTCGTTCTCTGTCGTCCTAGCTGGCATAGAACATCCTGCATGTCCCTCACTCTGCAGAGCTTTTACTGAACTATTTTGTTGAAATAAGATATTCTGGGGTATCTTAATAAGCATTAGAAAATCCAATTTGTTCAAATGTATTTTAAATCATTTGAAATACCAGGGAAACATACTCAGCTTTTCATACTTTTCTGTTTGCTAAACTCAATTTTGATTGACCCTGCTTCAAGGGAATTTCAAGAGCTTTGAAAATAATTGTTGTACATACACAAAAGCTAGTAGAGAGAGGGTAAGAGAACAGACTCCTTCTATCAGGTGAGCTAGGGGAAGTTCAGGTCAGTTTTAATAACTAGGGGGCATATTATAAAGGGATTTATCTCTGCTTTTTTGGCTTTAAAAGCCAAGAAAGCGGAGATAAAATGATCTCCCTATCAGCAACAGGGTGCTAACACGCAAATTCGCATGTTAGCACCCTTTTTCTTTACGCTTCCTCTTGCATCTCTAATGAGATGCAAAGGGGGCGTTCCAGAGAAAAATAATAGGAGAAATGTTGTTATGCGACATTTCTCCTATTATCAAGGATTTCGCTAACCTGTTAGTGATAAAAAAAGCAGCGCTAACCGCGGTTAGCACTGCTTTTTTTACACCTGGTATTTTCCTGACTTATCCATGATATCCTATGGAAGGTGGATATCATGGCTAAGTTTGTGAGCCCCTATCATCAAGCTAACGCCAAACTTCGAGAGATTATCGTTGGTTTTCCAGCAATAATCTCTCATTTGGCAGTTAGCGTGAGAATTTTTATCACTTCTGAGATTAACCTTGCTAATAGCAAGTTATCTCTGCGATAATTTCCGGCGATGCTTAGCGTTAAAAAATTTGTTGCTAAGCCTCGTTAGCGATAAATATCGTTAATCGTTGGTAATATGCCCCTAGGTATTTTACTGTGACAAGCTGTACTCCTCTGACCCGATAAGGTATATGGAATAAAATGCGGCCCATATAAAAGTAGTACTTCCAGCAATCACAGTTCTTGTTTTTCTGGAATGAAGCTTGCTTCAATAAAGTCTTATCCGATACACAGAGGACGTCCTCAGTATCATTAACAAAGGTGTAACAATGAAAACTGAACGTATTGCCAAAATTGCCAAAGGACACTACTAGGCCTTTAAATGTACATGAAATAGGGCGAACATTGATCGGCAGATGTTAGTGGATGGAAAGTTCAAGTGTAAAGAGGCAGGGAAACAGCCTGGGCCTGACTCCACAGAACATAGGAATAACAGGCCGAGGCAGTGTTGTGTTATGAACCAATCTGTGAATATTGAGTTCAAATGAGTTCATTGAGCTAAACCATCTATTGCAAGAAGACCTAGGTTTCTGTTAAGTGGTTAGAAAAGCATGTTGATGTTTTTAAAAAGCAAATGGAACAAGGCTAGATTTTGTGTGTTTTCCTTCAACTTTAATGATACACCAGATTTGCTTAATATTTCCATTACTAGTTCTAGGTTTTCAAAAGTATTTCCAAGGTATCACAAGATCATTGTATAGTGAGATTGTAGAACTATGACTGTCTAAAAATATCCTCCTTGAAGGCACCCCCTTTCACGTATTTCCATTGCTAAAGTGAATAGGAGATGGGGGTGAGGGACACACCCATAGTTTTCCCCTTAGCAGCAGCCAAGATTTCCAATGCTAAAGTGAATAGGAGATGGGGGTGAGGGACATACCTATAGTTTTCCCCTTAGCAGCGGCCAAGATTCAGATAGGATTTAATCTGCACAACTCAAGCAGTGATTTCGAGTATAGTAGTTTTAGCCAGGTCATCATCTCCTTTATGAAGCCCATCTCCCCCTGGGTCAAGAACAGAAAATCCCAAACGTTTGTTATTGAATGCTTTCTCAATGCCTGTCTGTAGACTACTGTAGGAATCCTGGTGTTGACTAAGGAGTTATTCAACAGGCGTAACAGGCATTTGATGTTAGAAGAGGTACTTCTGTTAGGGACGAATCCTGACTGATCAGGGTATACCAGATTAGAGAGTACAGATGAGATCCCAGCAGGCAAAAAAATAAGCATAATATTTTGTAGTCCAAGTTTAACAAGACATTCACCAATTAGAACTGACTTCCAGGGAATCGTTACACAAATCGAACAGTGGCTCTATTATGGTATTTTTTGTTGTAGGGCGTAAATGTTGGTGTATATATCTCAATGAGGAGGGAACTAGCTGTGACTGATAAACAGCATATAGTTTGATAGGGAGTCCAATGTTTCAAGCTATTTTAAGCTTAACTCGATTGTCAATGGTGTGTTTTTTACTTCCGCCAGTGATAGAGGAGTGTAAGGCTGTTCAGCCCGGCTGAGGTACAGTTTTCTTAGACGGTTTCTAAAATCTAATTTCACAATTCATGTGGAGAGAGGGAAGTTGTTCATTGTGTGTAGGTGCTCATAAATATCTGGTACAAAAGGGGGTGGTGATGGACGGAGCATCTGAACCAATCAAACACTCACACCCAGTCAAAAGATCTGGTTTTAATCCATCACCGTTCTTTAGCCCACTCTACCACCCCAGTTCAGACATGGCCATATGCAAATCAGTCTGACCCTGTGCTTCATGGGAACAGTCCAGCCCGAACTGCCAAGCCATGCCTTCCCTGGACCGGAAACAAGCTTCCTAGGACCGGTTTCTGGCATTCCAGCCGTTTTCAGCCAGGCTTGCTTGAATCCAGCAGCAAAGTGAGCAAAGGACTCACGTCTGAGCATACCCTGCCAAACTTATGGCGAACAAAGGGGTACAAAAGGGGGTGGTGATGGACGGAGCATCTGAACCAATCAAACACTCACACCCAGTCAAAAGATCTGGGTTTAATCCATCACCGTTCTTTAGCCCACTCTGCCACCCCAGTTCAGACATGGCCATATGCAAATCAGTCTGACCCTGTGCCTCATGGGAACAGTCCAGCCCGAACTGCCAAGCCATGCCTTCCCTGGACCAGAAACAAGCTTCCTAGGACCGGTTTCTGGCACTCCAGCCGTCTTCAGCCAGGCTTGCTTGAATCCAGTGGCAAAGTGAGCAAGGGACTCACGTCTGAGCATACCCTGCCAAACTTATGGCGAACAAAGCGGTACAAAAGGGGGTGGTGATGGACGGAGCATCTGAACCAATCAAACACTCACACCCAGTCAAAAGATCTGGGTTTAATCCATCACCGTTCTTTAGCCCACTCTGCCACCTCAGTTCAGACATGGCCATATGCAAATCAGTCTGACCTTGTGCCTCATGGGAACAGTCCAGCCCGAACTGCCAAGCCATGCCTTCCCTGGACCGGAACCAAGCTTCCTAGGACCGGTTTCTGGCATTCCAGCCGTCTACAGCCAGGCTTGCTTGAATCCAGTGGCACAGTGAGCAAGGGACTCATGTCTGAGCATACCCTGCCAAACTTATGGAGAACAAAGCGGTACAAAAGGGGGTGGTGATGGACGGAGCATCTGAACCAATCAAATACTCACACCCAGTCAAAAGATCTGGTTTTAATCCATCACCGTTCTTTAGCCCACTCTGCAACCCCAGTTCAGACATGGCCATATGCAAATCAGTCTGACCCTGTGCCTCATGGGAACAGTCCAGCCCGAACTGCCAAGCCATGCCTTCCCTGGACCGGAAACAAGCTTCCTAGGACCGGTTTCTGGCATTCCAGCCGTCTTCAGCCAGGCTTGCTTGAATCCAGTTGCAAATGAGCAAGGGCCTCACGTCTGAGCATTCCCTGCCAAACTTATGGCGAACAAAGCGGTACAAAAGGGGGCATATGGCCATGTCTGAACTGGGGTGGCGGAGTGGGCTAAAGAACGGTGATGGACTAAACCCAGATCTGTTGACTGGGTGTGAGTGCTTGATTGGTTCAGATGCTCCGTCCATCACCACCCCCTTTTGTATCATAAATATCTGGGATCATACTTTATTTCTCTCTTTGTTCCTCTGGCAGGATTGTAATTGATTTTGAACCTTATTAAGGAATGCAAAAGCCATTTAAGGCCCTCATTAATAGAATGGCGGTTTACGGACTGCCAGACTCACGGTAGTGTGGTGGCGGAGGTCTCCCGACTGCCCTATTACAATTTGGGCAGTGGAACCACCATTGCCCTGCTGCAGCAGCCAGGGAACTGTCGTTCCCTGTCGGTCTCGAGCTGTAGAATGCTTGGCGGGACAGCCGCGGTCCCATCAAGCATTTTACTAGTTTCCTGTCTGCCACGGTTTTCATGGCGGTTCTTCCTCCATGAAAACCATGGCAGAGAGGAAACCAATGGGACACTACAGGGCCCCCTTATGCCTCAGGGTCATGGGGTGCACACAGGGGGGCACTGTGTGCATGCACTCCAGTTCCAGCAAGGCATGGACTTTACAGTCCATGCTGTGCAGGAACTGTTTGTGGCATTCCCATTGTTGCACCCATTTTCAGAGGCACTGCTGTGGGATCATAAAAAAAGCCTGCCAGACACGAGTTGTAATCTTGAGGGCGGCCTGACCATGGGTTTGGCGGTGCAGCGGTGGGGCGGATCCAGCGCTGCACCGCCAAACTCCTTATCAGGCCCTCAGTCTTGTTCTAAAGTCTGTGATGAAACTGGAGAGATCACCACTTTTGTTTTAGATAAATAAGCCATAGTGTGATAAACTAAAATCAAGGCCCAGATTTACTAAGAACATGAGTTGGCCATGCATGACGAAAGTCGTCGCAAGGAAGCGCAAGTCCTTATCTCGGATTTACGAAGCCACACAAAGCCACTTTGTGTGGCTATGTATGATTTAGTAAGTACAAAGAGATGCAAGGTAGCACATACTGCTGCCTTGCATTGCTTTGTGTCAAGGAGGGGTTTCATGGGTGGAGCATGGACGTTCCCGCGCATTCACCCATGGATTTTGACACTTTCCCAGATTTACTAAAGTCATTAAACCTGGGATTGTTCCAAAATTCTGCACTTCCCAGACCCAGCTGTAAGCAGGAGAAATATATTTGTTTCTCCTCATTATTTCATTTTCTATGTGATGCATGACACATATAAAGAGCAAAATTCCTTCACATAATGTTCTCCTGCAGAAAGCAACCTCTTCCTCCACTAAAACAATCCTGCCCTTAACACAGGCACCGTTGCAGCACCTGATTTGGCCTCTAGGCAGCTTCAAGTGCACTAGCGCAAGGAGGGAGTGAAGTGTGCACTATCTTAGTAGATATGGTGCAGTCCTGCTCTCATGGGGCCCCATTCACAGAACTAACTTAAGACAAAATCCTAAACTTACAACCATTTTGGTATTCACAGAAGGCACTTACTCATTTTTGTATTTACAGAAGGCACTTACTCATTTTGTTATTCGTAGAAGGCACTTACTCATTTTGGCATTCACTGAAGGCACTTACTCATTAATGAGTAAGTGCCTCAGGCACTTACTCATTTTGGTATTCACAGAAGCCACTTACTCATCAATGAGTAAGTGCCTTCTGAGGCCCTTACTCATTTTGGTATTCACTTACTCATCATTGAGTAAGTGCCTTCTGTGAATACCAAAATGAGTAAGTGCCTTTTGTGAATACCAAAATGGTAGTAAGTTTAGGATTTTGTCTTAAGTTAGTTCTGTGACTCGGGCCCTTCGTTCCATGCAACGCAGCACAGCAAGTTGGGTTGCGGCCCTGCATCAAATGTTAGTACATAAATTTGCTCCCACGTCCTTTACAAGTAGCAATACAACGTTATGACTCCGTTACCTTTGCACTTTGTAGGAAATGACGAGTGAGACTACGTAGCTTTGTGGTACCTCAAAAACTTGTTAGAACATTTTTCACTTTTCCCTCTATACAGTTAAGTGCTTTTATGAGTATATATCTCGAATAAAGCTTTATCATCATCGTCTAGGATTAAATGAACCAGGCTAACCACCCTCTATACAGTCTAGGATTAAATGAACCAGGCTAACCATACCCACACATCCTAATTTTGTCTTAAAGAAGGAATACATATATTCAAATGAGTTAGTTGTACTGTAACGGCTGTCAAAAATAATTCAGGTGCAAAAATAAGTAAGCAAGGGACAGAGCAAAGCCACCTGGGCTCGAAAATCGAAATTAGCTCCCACATGTTCCAACACGCGCTTGTCTCTGCTGGTGGAAAAATCTTCACATGAGTGTCCGAGGCACCAGGCGAGTTGAGCGCAGAAATAATATTTTTAAAGAACCGCTGATGAACCCATGTGGAAAATGAGATTGCTTTGCTGCACAATGCGAGGATGGCGTGATCCTTCTTCCGACTGTGAGCGGCATTGGTATGGATGGAGACCTGTGACTTTCTTCGAGGATTATCGCTCAGGTGGCAGCAGTAGAAAAGTCAGTGCTTCAACAAATGGGATCCTACCACTTTCCTTATTGTGATGGGCGGAAGTCCAACCGTGATAGAAAACGTACAGCTTCGATTTCAGATTTTCCAAATGTTTCTGACTGCTTCTTCTGGCTTTCATCACAGTCTCTATAATCATTTCAAGGTAAAGAGCCAAAAATAAAGTCCAAATGGGACTTAAGTTACAACTGAGAATAGACATAGGTTGCTTTTTCTACTGGGCGATCAGGTCTCCAGTGACTGGTCACTACCTGGTGGCGTGAAACTACTAAAGGACACAAAAGCACAACAGCACGAAAAAAGCTAACTGATGTCGCATAAAACGAAATTGCATTACGTTGTAGCGAAATTGCAGTAATACATGCAAAATTGGAGGAACTGAGCAGCAAAAACACAAGTGCTACCAAATCTAGCACAAATGAAAATTTGCTAATAATTTGCAATATTGTGCTATTTAGAGCCGTGCAGTCAATGCAACATATTTTCACCACCCAAAACAAGAACAAACACTGGACTAGAATGAGGCCTATACTAGCCCCAAAGACCATACTGAGCGGCAATTGAAGTAGTAATATGTTTACACATGCCGTGCTGTGTCACCAAATGATATGCCACCCTGAATGGTAATCTTTCATTGCTAGTCCTTTCGAAACACATGTGCATATCATTAGCTGGTGTTTCATAAGTTGAATTATCTGCATTTCTCCCCTGTGTTTTGAAAGCAGTCAGAACCCTCACACCTTATAAGATTAACTAAACCAGAATGCAACATACAACTAGCAAAGACTGGTGTCTATGCCATATCCAATGTCCCACGTCATTGGTGCTATTGTATGCACATGCGATTTGTGTGTCTTCTGACGTGACACACATAAGCAGGTACGGGAATAGCACACTACACACATACTTCACCAAGGTGCAAGCTACATGTGATGCACACTACTGCTTTCCAAATGTTGTAGGTATCCTTACATGCTCAGATCTAGTAAAATTAAACAATGTTTGGAAAGTGGTGTTTATGCAAAAGGAGTGCCTATGTGTATGTATGACACATGGCCACGATAAGAAATAATTGTAAGCAGCCGTCTATTGGCAAGCAACTAGTGGAATACCTTTTAGGTCTGCCTTAGAGTCAGCATTAGTTGGTTTGACATTTTAGTGTAATCTCCAAAACGAAAATTATTACGTCATATTGTTAGTAATGCCACACACAGAAATGTGCTTTTTGGCAGCCTCATTGAGCTATTGCTCTTTTGGAGAGTCAATCACAAAATGTATCAATACCTCAGTGACACACATCTTTACAGGAAAGTCTCCTCTGTTGTAGATATTCAGTGCCCAAATCACTGCCTCTAACTCATTCAGACCTGGATGTTAAGCACCTACATGGAATCAGTGCCACTAACACTGAATTCTTCCTACTCTCCACAAATAATGAACCTGTAGTCCATACCTTGCTTACTGATGTGAAACTAGATAGTTTGCAACTCAGATTATCAATCAAAGCCAAATTATTAAATTTTAACATTGATGTCAACCTCTCCCTCAAAGAAAACATCACACAATAGACTGAACCGGCATAGAAGAGGCATTTTGGCCTTGTAAAACCATTTCTGCTTGCAGGCAATTTCAGGCCTGCCATCCATGTCCTTTAGCTATAGCACCTGGAATGAGGCAACACCTTGCCCCACAGCCACCTCGATACCACACTGAACCCACTTAAAGGTGTTCTACACACTGCTACATATTTCACAAAGGCCTGAAAAATGTGGCCACATCCATGGTTCCCCTTGCATGCACAATTATCTTCAAGACCACTGGTATCATCAATAAGGGACTAATGGCACCAATTCCCAGCTGGCTGAAACAATTTCCACTTCTGGTACATTCCAACACACCAGGACGAAATATAATAAAGAAAAAAACAGCCCTTCTCCATCCATGCCTCCAGAATTTGAAAAAAAACATCCATTTAACCACCGGAACTGTTGTGCCCTGTCTCAAATTAAGGAAAAGCTGAAGACTCAAATCTTCAAAGAACACTAAATACGGATACCTTAGAAAGTACCTTCTGAAATTAACTAGATTACCCCTTTTCTGCATAGACTAGTGGACTATTATCCCTGTCCAGTGGCCTTTAACAGCCCTCTAATGCCTTAGGCTATTTTCGAGTTACAGATGACCTCCGTGCATACATACCTATAGTTCCAGAATCGTAAAGCCCCCACAATACGTGCACGCGATTCTGCATCAATAAACCTTAGAGAACATGAGCAAAAAAGAAAATCCCAGATCGTTTTCAGATAGTTTCTTTAAAAAGCATTCTGCACACAGTTTAGCAATCTTTCATAACTCAAAATAATATTACTTGAACATTTTGCCACCAGAGAGAATGGTTTAGATTTTATCACAGCTATGCTGAGAGCAAATTATTCTAAACAGGGGGAGATTGAAAACGTTCTAAATGGCGAGTAAGACGAGCAGTATGCAAAAAAGAGTTAGCTCCTCAGTCCTACTGAGGTGCGCTCATGCAATGCGACCCATTAAACAATATGAATACAATTAAATATTAACGTACAAAACAATATTAACAAAAAAACTCATGAGAAAGTGAAGTCTAAATTCGACAATTTGACTCAGAATTCTTACACAAATGTCGGCAAGTTCCAAGCGCACAGTGTGAACTGAGTCGATCCAAAATCGTTTGCGGTGCTTAGCAGTTCATTTTTTAAAATAATCTCCCTCAGACACTTTTCACAGCTGGCTTGGGGCAAATGCTTGGCTAGGCAGAGAAAGAACCTGCTGATTGAGATTTAGGAAACAGTCCGCTTGATTGGAGCGCCTTCGCCGCACCGCTTTCCAAAAAGTCATTGCGCCAGGGGTGGGAATTTGAAGCAATCAGGTGAAGGTGAGTTGGAGCGCGTGCACATGCCCGCAGGAGGCGGGAAAGCCAGCTTGCCAGCCATATGGCAGAGAAGTATGAAAATGCAAACACCAGAAGATGTTTTGTCATATGTTCATGTCTCTGTCCTTGTCAGAAGTATGTGCCAGTTTGCCCTCCCAAAAATAGTCTTCTGTACCTTATATTTAGTGGAAAGAATTTAATGTTTATGTAGGACTCAAAGGATTGCACACTTTCGATTGATCTGGCCCTGTATATTTAATGGCCTTCACTTCAATTTCCATAGTGAATCAAAAAATATGATAAAGTTTAGATCTAGGACTAACAAGTTAGATTTGCAATATATTTGAGAGTCACAGGGTTTACAGAATTTTCACGGGTTGTGTTATTTCACACAGAGGAAGTCGTAACCATAATACATATTCTAGCAATATTGTATTCTGCTCAAATCAATGTTCGTATGCTGTCTACATGAACAAATTCTACATAGACGAAATGAAAACATTGGGCCTGTTTCGCGAAAATAAATAAAAATACGAATGGAGATTTCCTCCTCTGCCCCAACGTATTTTTATGTTTATTTCCTATTCATCGACTGGTTTAGGAAATACATATTAGATATATCATCTTTCAGCTAAGTGTTAAGAATTTTGTCATTTCACCCCTCAGATAACTGTTTCAGGTTTCCCTCCTCACTCATCTGACTCTGTTTCCATCTCTTCAGGTTAGTGACGCAGTTTTCATTGCCTCGGTTAAGTGAGTCTGTTTTCAGCTTTTTAGCCAAACTAGCCATCTCCTGCGACTCATGCAAATGAGCCTGTTTTTAGCCCCTCAGTAAAATGAGCCTCTGAGTCCCTTATTAATCTCCCCCTTTCATCTGCTTCTTGCCTGAGCTCGTGACCCGCCCTTGGGGACAATTCGTGGAAGAGGGAGACGACATCTGCCTCCTCGAGGTGCTAGAGTACCGCGGTCCAACTTTCTCTTTTCCCTGTAACCTGCCTTAGGCTCGGTGATGTTGATGGCATGAGATCTTCATCTTCCTGTTTTTATCATCTGCTATGGTCTCTCACTCTCTCTGTCTTTCTCCTCATGGTCAACTCTCTCCTTGGTCTACTTCCTTTTATATGTATAGTTTCTCTGCTATTTGCTTCACGAGGTCTCCTTGGTTAACAAGAAATGGGACTTCGGAAGCCAAGGCCTCGGTCTCTCAACCTGTAAGGGAGTTAAACCACAACCATGTGTATTTAATAATGAAAAACGTGAAGCTGGGTTTCGCAGGCTTGCAAACTGATCAAACATGGTTGCTTGGACCTTTGGCCAACCCCACTGTAGATGTGAGGTATTAAATAATTCAAAAGGTTTTTCTGCCGAGCAAAAAAATTTTAAATTTTTTTTATGTTGAATAACAACACTCTCAATATTCTTCGTCACAATATTCTTATATTGTCCATTAAATACATTCACTAGTTAGACACCAGAATCCAGTGTAGATTAGTCCATGTTTATTTCTCTGATTTAGTTAATCAGTTTCAATATTTTCTGTGGTCAGTTCAGCCTTACAAGCAGGTCAGCCGACACGTGTTTCGTTGTTTAAAACAACTTCATCAGGGCTTTCTCAAGGTTTCAGTTCTCAATTCAATAGTATCCTTCCGTTTCTTTAAAGTTAAGTTTCCGATTTTATTTTGCAGGTTCAGTTAAATATCCAAAGTTCGCTTATTACTCCTAAATGCGCGGTACTGGTAACCTTGTTTGAGCTATAACGTAATCTGTGATTTTAGTATTATTATCCACTTCTTAGTCGTCTATTAGTATCAAGTATTATTATCCAATTCTCAGTATCTAGTAAGAGTGTCTATCTCCTCTTACTTCTTCCCTTCTCCTCGCGTACCGGCCTGTACAAGGTTACCAGTACCGCGCATTTAGGAGTAATAAGCGAACTTTGGATATTTAACTGAACCTGCAAAATAAAATCGGAAACTTAACTTTAAAGAAACGGAAGGATACTATTGAATTGAGAACTGAAACCTTGAGAAAGCCCTGATGAAGTTGTTTTAAACAACGAAACACGTGTCGACTGACCTGCTTGTAAGGCTGAACTGACCACAGAAAATATTGAAACTGATGAACTAAATCAGAGAAATAAACATGGACTAATCTACACTGGATTCTGGTGTCTAACTAGTGAATGTATTTAATGGACAATATAAGAATATTGTGACGAAGAATATTGAGAGTGTTGTTATTCAACATAAAAAAAATTTAAATTTTTTTTGCTCGGCAGAAAAACCTTTTGAATTATTTAATACCTGGGATCAGTGTATTAGTAAGGGAGACAGGTAACCTCCCTTTTCTGCCTAGTAGCAAGAGGAGTTACACGTCAATTGAAAATTGCCTAAATCATTAGCTGTGCGCCCTATCGCCTGTTGCCTCTCTTTATTTACCACTGTAGATGTGGATTGGTGGCCCATGGCTGCCTGTGTGCATGGCCAAAGCTTCACTCTTTAACCCCTTAATTGCTGCCGTCGGCCAACGGTCGTCACGGCCACTACCTCCCCAGTGCTGCGCACGACCGTTGGACGTCCATTCAGCACTAGTTCCAATGGACAGCGCAGCACTGGGGAGGTTTATTTACAAGCTCTAAAGGGGTTAAGGCTGAAAGTTGTGTACAGTTGGGTTAGGTGCCTACATAGATTGTGTGCCCTCGGCATGTAGGGTGCCCAACTGTGCATTCTTATGATCATGTTGGTTTGGTGCCCACGACGTGGAGGGCCGATCACCACACATTCCATTATAACTTTGCTAATCTTTGTGAAAATCAGGAGAGATTTAAAAAGAAAAAATTGACAAAGACAGTGTATTTGACTTGCAATTTAAGTTTCAAGCCAGGCCTTTAGGCTTTCCAATGCTGTAGGCGGAGCAGCTCACAAAGGTGCTGCAAAGGCAGAGTAGGGACGTACATACAGGAGCTGTTTGGGGTGCCCACTTTTACGCCCACACATGCCCCTAGACAATATTTCTAATTTGCCAACCAGCACTGATGGTTCTTGTTGCTCAGAAAAGGCCTAACCATTTATCACGATAAGCTGTGACAACAAGTAGTATTTTTGGAGGTTTGGGAGTGCAATCCTCCCTATGTATGCCCCTCAGTAGGGTGGATGAAGCTATTCTGGCTGGTCATATATAACAGAGTTGTAGTTGCACTGCCTACTGTGTGAAGGAAGCTATCAGGCACCCAGTAAGTGTATTCCGGAACATATACAAGAACTTTGGGAGTGTTATCATTTTGTAAAAGGTATCTCACTCCATTAAAGAGCGAGGGTGTTTCTTCCAGTTTGATATGCCTGTTTTATACTTTTCTTGGAACGACAGTAAATTATCTTGTATCTGAGATCATGCTTCTTACTCATGAATTATGTGTCTAGATAGAGAAACCCGTCTCCCAATACTTGTAATTGACATCTCACCACTCTTGGGATGACCAACTATGTCAGGGGAACAATACCAATTATAACCAGTTGAGAAGCAACCCAGAGTACTCACTATATCTATTTATGAATTTTAACTATAGAGGAATGTTGTGTTGGTGGTCTGCCAGAAATAGCAGCATGTAATCTGTATATAAAGAGAATTCATCTTCTCACCTTGAATACCATCTTAAGATGTAGTAAGGTGTCCGTCCTGATCCATGAATCTAATTATTCTAAGGAAAGTGGGAACAGAAGTGGTGAGGAAGGCCCTGCCTCCTACACCTACTCAATGGGAATGCATCTAATTGTCCATCCAATCCATTGTATCTCACTCTGGCTTAGGTTGCATGTACAGAGCCAAGAAACACGATCTGAAACTTGGGCTGAGACCCATTCTTTATTTGTTAATATGGCCATCCCATCCAGAGAGGGAGGAATTAATGAAACTATCTGTTAGAGATTCTTCTTTCGTCTAGCTCCCTAGCTAGTCATTGTACAGAATTCCTAGGAACGGGTGCTAATAACATGATTTCGTACTTGTTCTATCAGATGGCTTCTGTGTTTCCTCCAGGGTCAATTTGCATCTGCTGACAATGTATTATGCCTTTTTGATGAGATCTCACCTCAGTCGCTGACCAAATAGTATCTGATCCAATTATTACGAAAATAAAGATCAAGAGCTGTAGAGCAGCTATGATTTTTCTCCTGCGCACTTGAGTGTCATTTGATATGCAAAGCAGTTGGAACTTTTCAAAGTATGCACTACGTTTGAGAAAGTCAATGTTATTCTAATAATGTTTTTTACTGGGCATGATCTGTTTGAACTTGTTATTTTTATTAGATTTAATATGATGATGATATTTATACGGTTCCATGTTTAAATAACGATAACAAAAATATAGTTAACAAAAATATAGATGTAAAAATATCGATTAAAAAAATCGACTCCCTATACTTAAAGAGGTAAGTACAATAATATCGACTCAAAAATATAGATGTAAAAAATATCGACTTTAAAAAATAATATAACTTAAATTAAATAATTAAATATTATTAATATTATTAACAAAATAAATTAAATTACATTTATATTTTAACTATTGATAACAAATAAACCTAATTTAATCAATATAAACACAATAAATGTGTACATATATATATAAATATATATATATATATTTTCTTAAATACATTTTAATATTATCTTTATTTAATTTATAAACTTTAATAATTATATAAAAATAAAATAAACACATATATAAAACATTTTGAATAAAATAACATATTGTATATTTAATTAACACATTTAAGTATTAAAAAATAATAATACATATATTTAATAACAAAATAAAAACATTAGAAGTTAAAACATTTGATAGTGAAGGGGTAAAAATTACTATTCCCACTCCAGTGAGTGCAACAGTAGGGAAAGCGCTGGATAGCGTAGGGGTAAAAATTACTATTCCCACTCCAGAGGGTGCAACAGTAGAGAAAGCGTTGGATAGCGTAGGGGTAAATATTACTATTCCCACTCCAAAGGGTGCAACAGTAGGGAAAGCGTTGGATAGCGTAGGGGTAAAAATTACTATTCCCACTCCAGAGAGTGCAACAGTAGGGAAAGCGTTGGATAGCGTAGGGGTAAAAATTAGTATTCCCACTCCAGAGAGTGCAACAGTAGGGAAAGCGTTGGATGCGTAGGGGTAAAAAGTACTATTCCCACTCCAAAGGGTGCAACAGTAGGGAAAGCGTTGGATAGCGTAGGGGTAAAAATTACTATTCCCACTCCAGTGAGTGCAACAGTAGGGAAAGCGCTGGATAGAGTAGGGGTAAAAATTACTATTCCCACTCCAGAGGGTGCAACAGTAGGGAAAGCGTTGGATAGCGTAGGGGTAAAAATTACTAATCCCACTCCAAAGGGTGCAACAGTAGGGACAGCGTTGGATAGCGTAGGGGTAAAAATTACTATTCCCACTCCAGTGAGTGCAACAGTAGGGAAAGCGTTGGATAGTGTAGGGGTAAAAATTACTATTCCCACTCCAGAGAGTGCAACAGTAGGGAAAGCGTTGGATAGCGTAGGGGTAAAAACTACTATTCCCACTCCAGAGAATGCAACAGTAGGGAAAGTGTTGGATAGCGTAGGGGTGAAAATTACTATTCCCACTCCAGTGAGTGCAACAGCAGGGAAAGCGCTGGATAGCGTAGGGGTAAAAATTACTATTCCCACTCCAGAGGGTGCAACAGTAGGGAAAGCGTTGGATAGCGTAGGGGTAAAAATTACTATTCCCAGTCCAAAGGGTGCAACAGTAGGGAAAGCGTTGGATAGCGTAGGGGTAAAAATTACTATTCCCACTCCAGTGAGTGCAACAGTAGGGAAAGCGTTGGATAGCGTATGGGTAAAAATGACTATTCCCACTCCAGAGAGTGCAACAGTAGGGAAAGCGTTGGATAGCGTAGGGGTAAAAACTACTATTCCCACTCCAGAGAGTGCAACAGTAGGGAAAGCGTTGGATAGCGTAGGGGTGAAAATTACTATTCCCACTCCAGAGAGTGAAACAGTAGGGAAAGCGCTGGATAGCGTAGGGGTAAAAATGACTATTCCCACTCCAGTGAGTGCAATAGTAGGGAAAGCGCTGGAACCCAAAACAATTAAAAAAAAAACTATCAAAATTTTGATTAAATTTAATTTCCAATATAAACATAATTAGTATACACATTTAAATATATTATTATTAACAAAGATAATAAAACATAATTAATTACACATTATTTAACACTATAATATCCACCACACACACCTAAAATTAATTACACAATTACATTTATTATTTACTAATTATTTAATGAAAATTAATGTATTTATTTATTAATTAATTAATTAATTAATTACCAGCTTTCACACCATATACACACCACAACACAAACCTAAAATTAATTACACATTTACAATTAATAATTACTAATTAATTACTAAGTTAACTAATAACACAATATTCAACATAAAATACATTAATAACTAATACAATTCCAAAACATATAATAAAATGACAAACAATTCTCATTAAAAACACTAAAATACATAACATTATTAATACATCGATATTTTTGTAAACTATATTTTTGTAAACGATATTTATTACAACTATATTATTGTTATCGATATTACTTACCTGTCAGTCGATATTCTGGTCAAACTATATTTTTGTTGTCGATATTTCTTCCACTCGATATTTCTGCGGAGATATTAATGTCACACGATATTTCTCCGTCGATATTCCTACTCCGCACCATTTATACAACTGGTACCTGAAGTATATACTGCTTTTTAAGGCTCTGGCATTTTTACACTGAAATTTGATGCACTTTATTAAATGCCTATTATTTACTCTTTTTAAACTTTTTAAATACTGGAATTGTATACTGTATCTTATGATGTCTTCTTTTATGATCCATTGTTATGTGGTCGAATAAAGAAAAATTGAATTGAATCCTGAGTGAGTCAGGACTTTAGAAGCCCCCTGCACGATAAGCAAGCAATTGTTGCCCAGTAGCTGTGTCTCTAGCAGCATGCAATATCCGGACCATGCCTTTTCATGAACTGTGCCACTATCCACACTTCAGCTTATTCCCTTCACCATTAACATTTCATGTGATCTCTTTGAGGTGTTGATTTGTGCTGACAATTTCCCTATTTTATTTTTCTTCCTTCAAATCTTGCGTCTGCATTCTCTCCTGTCACATGTCTGCATTGTACAGTTTTCCTGATCGATGGACATGTTTAACCCATGAACCTTCCCCCATCTAACTCCCGACCCCACAACTACATGCAACTTGTTCATAACTACCCATCTTTAGCAAGTCGAGGTCTCTGTCACCCTTCCAAACCCTCACAGAACTTCCCCAGAACTTTGTCTTTCTCTAGATGTTTTAGATGCTTTCCCTGATCAATCGTGCCCCCTGGATTCCACACCTGGAACGGCTCCTGTACAAAGTAGGACTTTGTTATAGTGATACATTTCTGCCCTGCCTTACTCAGCAGTACATTATTTCTGCAAATAGGGGGAGTAAACTGTGGATTGTCTAAGTAGCCCATGTATCTCCTTGTGGGATTCAAATGCTGCTATTCTACTTTCAGGTCTTGTCCTAGACGACCCCTCTGAACAACCACAATGGATTTTGAGTTTCCTGTGCTGACATCTTCACTTTGAATCTTGCCTTCTGCATAAAACCCAAAAAATTTGTTCGGATGCTTCCCAGGTCTAAATGCGAAATTATTGATGAAACATACCACACTATGTAGGCGAGAGCTCATCATCATAATTCCACAAGAGGTTTGGCTGTTTTTTCCAGGAGTTTGCACCTCTTGTATGTTTATGTCTGTTTACATGAAACGACCTGGCCACGTTTGTTTACAGGCAAGTGATAGGGCAAGTCTTTTTACAGACAGCGTACAGCAGTGTACAGCAGTCTTTAATTAATTTCACTCTGTCTTTATTGTGTTAGCCACCTGTGTTGTACCTATCCTGTATGTGTGAGAAAATTGTCTCACGAGCTCCTGCTACTGTCTCCTGTACTTTACATATTCTTTGACTCAGGGAAGGTGGTGCTGCTACTGCCCATATTGTTCCTTTAATGAGCTATGACGTTTATTACAAACTTTACTCCCACACAAAAGACAAAAAGAAGCATTTTTATGAAAGAAGCTGTTTTTTAAATGGACTAGAAGACTGTATAACATTTCAAAACATAGCTGATGCAGCTCTATGGCATGTATAATACCTTCAGTCATTTCTTGCATTTCAGCCACTTTGCATTATGAGGTTTTGAAACCATACTGGAAGTGTTGACAGCAAACCTACTAGACCAGCAATGAAAAATGGTGTTAGCTAAAAGCTAGAAATGGCTGCTGTTATCATATGGCACCTGTTAGACCTGGCATCCTTGGCGTGGTTCCCCCTACCTTTTTGCCACTACCTCCTGTATTTTTGATGCTGTGCTGGATTTCGTTTTTGCTGGTTTAGATGCTTTGGGCACTTTGCCACTGCTGATCAGTGTCAAAGTGCAAGTGCTCCCTGTATAAATTGTTATTGTGATTGGTTATACATGATTGGCATATTTGTATTACCAAAAATTCCCTAGTAAAGTGCACTGAGAGTGCCAGGGCTGGTGATTCAAATGCTACTAGTGGGCCTGCAGCACTGATTGTGCCACCCACATGAGTTGCCCTAAAATGGTGTCTCAGGCTGTTATGTGGGAATCTAGGACCCTAGTGTAATTTTTCCCGATTGATGCCCATATATAGGTATAATTCACCCAGTCCTAATATAGGCATAAAGAATCATTGCCTTATTTAGTTATAGCCTGTGTAGCACTAATATGGCATGGCTACTTCCACTAAACTCCGAGAATCCATATTGATTTCGTGGTAAAAACCAGCCTTCAGCAGTCAGGAACTTCCCCCTGCTTGAATACTAATTTATCCAAGAAATCCGGGAGTTTTCAAAGAACTGAGGCACTAGTGACGATATTATGTCCAATCTTACGTCAGACTCGGCACCTTCAGGGGTATAAATATGCCTACATTTGCCCAGTCAAACACACGGTGGATCAGGAGCAGATTGACTAACTACTTGTCCAACGCCCTGCTGCTGCAAGTGCTGAAGGAAGCCGACCCTCCAACTGACGCACTGAGAGACTCTGTCATTTCTCCTGCCAAGAAATCCAGCTCCAGTGTTTCCAAGCTGCCCTTGCGGGTTGCTGGGAGATCGAGTCCCGAGAGAGAGATACCAGCCCTCTATCATCCTAAAACCAAGGTACGGAGCTGATTATATCCCTAGAGAATTCTTGAACAGATTCTTGGCAGAGAAATACTAAAACTTAAACTCCTCCTCACTTACTTCTTCCCTTGTACTAGGCTTAGGTTAGGTACACCGGGGTAGGCGTATGTTAGAAGCACCAGTTGAGTACTTTTAGCCACTCTTTTTTATTATAGTATGTATTTTATGTTTATGGCTTAGAAACCATATCATGCTTTTACAGTACTATTTTATAATACTATTCGTACTATATGCATTGTACTTCTTAACTAGCATTTCAATTGTAGCAGTGCATTTCTTATGCTTAAGAAATAAGACTGTTCAATAAATACTTTTATTGAAAACACCCGTCTCTCTATTTCTAAGCAACTCTGGTGAAACGAAGCATGCACATCTGACTGAGTGAAATAGCCGTCTATTGTTTCCTCGACTCTAGAGATACGTTTCATTCTGGGGAAACAAAGTTGTCATGTTATATGGTTGTAAGAGACTAATCCCTTCTTGTTTATTCGAGAAAGTTTCTAGTGACCTCTGAGGTAGCTGGCACTCACAATTAAGTCTAATGTATTTGGCAGAGACCTAGTCGACATAAGTCCTACGTCTAAGCTGCAGGGTATATTATTCCAATGCGCAGAGCCTATTGGGAATATAGGAACTACACTACATGGCGCCCAACGTTTGGTAAGGCGATAATTTAACGCTAGATACTAGAGTAACTCAGTCGTGGTTTTCACACAGACCCCCTTTTTCCCTTAAAAACTCCAAAAGACGTCTGGAGTGGGTGAAAGGATAATATCCGCCAAAACTGAGTAGGAAAAAAAATCCTATGTATTAGTTTTCGGTTTTTACAACCTTGAAGGATACAGTGTTCCAAAATATTGTGCACCTAATCTTTGTTTCCTTGATACTTGTTCTGCAAACCCTCAGCCAACTAAAATGCCGGATAGTGATACAGAATTGGATAGAGCTGCAGCAGTAGCTCAAGCGATCTTAGATGACGCTGAAATCCTAGAAAATGACACTGATGCTATACTGCTCCCGGTAAATGTAAGGAAAAGTATAACTTACAAACTAATAAATAATGGAGTATCAGCAAGAGGTGGCAGAGTAATCTTTGTCATAGAGGCACATGAATATCGGCAGACAGAGGTATTCTATTCATGGATTCAGTTTCCAGCAGCAAATGCGGGACCACGAGACTGCCACTACTACAAAGCAGAGGAACCTCCAGCGGAATACGTTCCTTTCGAGGACATTGAAATTCCATTAACTTACCAAGAGCATCAGCTCTGGTGTAAAGGGGCCCTAAAACATCAAAATCACATTACCAGGCTAGGTCCACTAGGTAGACCAGGAGCAACATGGCCGGTACTAGCTAGTCATACACCACATCCAGACATTGAAAGGATGTCAGATGTAGAATTATTAGCTCAGCTAAAACAATTAATTAAAATACATAGACAATTGGTTCAATATGTCATGCGGACATTAACAGTCCAACCAGCTGTAAGAATTCCATAGCACACCCCTCACCAGGGGAACACAAACAAAATCACACCACAGACTATACAGTCAGTCATTTGTAAATTACCAGCAAAACGAGAACAAATTCCGTTCTGGTTAGCACAAAAAATTACTCAAATAGAGGCAGTATTTCCTGATAGTACACCTCATGAGAAACACAGGATTCTGATAATCTGTTTACCGATGGGAATTGCACCACACATAGAGGACTGTGACACTTGGGGTACAGTTTTTGCTTCAATCTACATTAAAACACACGGTGTTCCGTCTATGGCGGTAATACCAGACGTTCTAAGACAGATTCAAAATGAATACAGTCCAGAACCGGCCCTAAACCTAGGTATGAAATTACTGAAAGATTTCAAACAGGTCTCGGCTATACTATTAGCCAACATTAAAGGTGAAGCAGCATCAGTGGCAATCCGCCAGAAATGAAAAGAAACAGACATTACTGAGCAACCATTTGAGCTTGCCAGAATTATTGAAAAATCCTATGAAGAACTAGGTAGAGATAGTTTGGGTGGGAAACCACTAAAACCACAACTAACAGAGAATCCTGAAAAAACTTTTATTAAAAATAATCTCACTACTCCTAAAAAGAAGTGGGAGAACACTAAACAAACGCTTCCTAAAGAGAAGCATTCCCAGCCCAGTGGAAGATCTCCTCAACGAGGAGGTAGGTCTCCCCAAAGGGAGCCCTCTAAAAAGAGGTACAACCTTAGAAATAGGGATACTTTAAGAAAACCTGATATATATCAAGATAATGATACACATTCCTCTCGTACCTTTCAGACTTCCCCGCAGAAATCGGAAAGAAGAGGACGGTCAGAACACAAAGAAGAACACGTCAAGTCCAAAGACAAAGAACCCGTTCACGAAAGTAAAAAAGCTCAATTTTTCAAAAAGAAGGTGGCAAGCATAAAGATCAGACATGCCGAGGATTCTGAGGACACAACTCAAGAACGGAGAATGGGCTCAGACAATGCTAGACAGCGCAGCAGAAGTAACCATAGTTCGCAAGATCCTGAAGGATCATCTGGAGACAGTGGACTTGAATGAAAACATTCAGTTTGAAACTGCCGACACCAGAGTTAGTGTACGCCACAAGTTGTATGAAGTGACACTCCGGATGGAGGGGGACATGACTAGAAAAATAAAAGCTCTCTTCTGGGATAAGCTTTCCAGTGGTTATGACATACTTCTATCTGAAAAAGACTGGCCACCTGCAGCTGTTAGGGAGTGCCCACACAGCGAAGAGATAATTATGCCAGCCTTCTCAAATCACATTCCAGTTCATAAAAAATATACATATGCCAGGAAATGGGCAGTGGCCCAAGCCCCAGCATGATATAAAAACCATGTAGGATGGGATGAGGACTCTCCTCATCACAAAAGCCAGTTAAAACAACAACCTACTGCTCAGTGGCAGTATCCAGTCAAACAAGAAGCTAAGAAACAAGTCAGGGAGATCTTAGATCAACTTGAATATCAAGGGGTGATTGAAACATGCACCTCATCTATGAACAATCCTTTGTTTCCTTTCTCCAAGCCAGACAATTCATATCGTCTAGTTTTGGATTACAGACACCTAAACTCTTGTTGCAAAACGTTTGCAGTACAAAATTCACATAGTGCAGCACTGATGAATAACATCGTGCACAAAAAATATAAACCCACATTAGACATTTCAAATGGGTTTTTCTGTCAAAACATTGCACCAGAAAGCAGGCATTTGACCGCTTTCTCAATCTTGGGGTCACAGCGGCAATTTTGCCCTCTCCCCCACGGATTCAAGAATAGTCCAGGGTTATTTTCAGCCAGAGTAGCAGAAATACTACAAATGTACGATGATGAGGCATTATCTTATGTCGATGACATTTATCTTACAGACGATGTGGACGTGCACTTGAAAAGAGTGAACACCATAATACTTGGGTTTGCTTCTGAAGGGTATAAATTCAATTTTAAGAAATCAAGAATTGCCCACCTCAACGTCCTATTCTTAGGATACGAGTTATCAAGTGAGGGCAAAAGCCTGGCAGCAAACTTTCTTGAGAAATGTGCGCTGCTCCAACCTCCAAAAACGCTGAAAAACTTACAGTCAATTCTAGGTTTCCTGAATTTTGGAAGAACATATGTTCTAAACTACGCAGAAAGGGTTAAACCTCTCTACGAGCTAATTAAACCAGATTTTAAACAAACAAATTGGACACAGAAACATACAGAAATTTTGTGTTCAGTACAAACAGATATGTTAGCAAAAACACAATTAGATACACGCAACAATGCGCGCAATCTCGTGATCCGTGTCATCCCAGGGAAATGCGGATTCCATACCTGACCTTTAATGAAGGAGAAAAGGTACCAATTGCATTTAAATCACACTCGTACACACAAGCAGAAATAAAATTCACTTCAACAGAAAAAATTCTGACAGCGGTTCAAACTGCAGTAGCAAAAGAGAGAGCTCTCGCGCATGGTAAACGAATGAATGAATGAATGAATGAATGAATGAATGAATGAATGAATTTGGGATTTGTATTGCGCAACTTAGCCCGGAAGCATCAAGGCATTATAAACGTATAATGATCGTTACACCTGTACCCGACTTAGAGGCAGTGACGAAAGCGAGCATTCCAAATGCAAAAGCTTTACATCCAAGATGGATACTATGGGTTAACTCTCTTGCTGCAACAGACCTTGAGTACGTTTTTGACCCCTACTTGAAGACACAAGAATTCCTACAATACGAATATGAATGTCTTCTGCCGACCGAAATTCTGCCTCTAGAACATTACGGCTGTATAATATATACAGACGGATCAGCACAGCCCGCAATTGGGGGTAAACAAGCTTATAGTGGTGCGTGCGCGATCGTTAAAGGTCGTTGGCGCGAAGGTAAATTCAGACCTATGGTCACTAAAACTCAATCAGTCGGAGAATGTACAGCTCAGCGAGCTGAACTACAGGCTTTCAAGATGGCGCTTGAAAATACTGATCGCGAATTCCCCACACTAATAGTGTGCGATTCGTATTACTGTGTCCAGTCTTACAATGGGTATCTACAGAACTGGGTTCAAAACGGTTTCAAAGGCGCAAAAGGTGGCACAATTAAGCATAAAACGCTTTGGGAACAAGTAGTTATTTTGCAGAAAGAAGTACAAAAGACTCACGTGATTCCAAAATGGACTACGGCAACCTACTCTACCTAGGGACTCTGGAGAAGAATCTGAGTCGCCTGCAGGTCTTGCAAAATGCCGCAGCCCGCCTGGTTCTTAGACTGCCACGAAGATCAGCGTCTAAAGCCGCGCTCCAAGCCCTGCACTGGCTTCCGGTAAGAAGTAGGGTGGAATTTAAAGCGCTTTGCACCTGCCATCGTATTGTCAATGGCAGGGCACCTCGGCCTCTGCAAGGCCTGCTGACACGATATGAACCCTCCCGCTCCCTTAGATCTTCTGGTTCAGGGCGCCTGTCCATTCCCAAAGTGTTCAAAGCTCGGATGGGCGGCAGATCTTTTAGGTATCTGGCAGCATCGAGCTGGAACAAACTCCCCACCGCGCTGCGTCTGGAACCCTCAGAGTCCATCTTTAGAGCGAAGCTAAAGACATTCTTGTACGTCCGGTAGCTGCCCCACGCTCAAGTACTCTCCTTTGCTAACTCTCGCACCTCTCTTAGTGCGGGGACACGCCGTTGTGCGTCACCAAGCGCTTTTCAAGACTCCCTATTATTATTATTATTATACACTGAGTCATCAGCGTGATGGCGTTCACGTTGCAGGGAATTCAATGGCTGATAAAGCCGTAAAGGCAGCTGTGCAAACGGCTTCTGTAGCTACAACCACTCGTTTGATGAGAGTAATAGATGGTGAAACATTACCAGCAGTAAAAGCCTCAATGGAAGGCAGCTATGCAGCGTTACCTCTAAACTATCCACTCACAAATACATACATAATTGATGCAAACTGCGTTCCTTTTGCTCAAATCCCTGGAGTGGGGAACAGAGTAATTCCAAACAGGAATCGGAGAGCTGCTTTGGTGCACAAAGCACATATGGGAGAGGGTCTGAGACATCAAGGGATCTTGAAATCTCTAATAGAATTAGAAAAGATGTACTGGTGGCCGGGACTGGGAGTTGAGGTGTATAAATTCGCAACTTCTTGCCCTAACTGCAACAGAAATAGCAGCAGCAAAAACCTCCAGATACCTGACTACAGAGTAGCCAGCCCAGGTCAGATACCGTTGTTAGACATCATTAGGTTATCAACATACAGAAGTCATCAAAGATGTCTGTGTTCCCACAACTACTAGGACAAGATTTATTTGGATGTGCCCGCAGCGCTCGGCTGACGCCAGAACTTTTATAAAGGATTTGCGAGTCTTTATCGGCACATACGCAATTGGCGTACTACATTCTGACCAGGGTCCTGCGTTTAGCTCTTGAGCTTACAAGGAGGCCATGGCCAGCTTGGGCATTGCATTGCGGTACTCTAGTCCCTTCCATCCTGAGGGAAAAGCGGTAGTGGAAAGAAAAAAATGTGACATAAAGCAATCCATAACAGCTAAGGTATTAGGTTCGGGTGATGGGTGGATCAAACATCTAACAAGTGTCCACCGTAGTCTTAACAATCTGACAAGAAATTCTCTGGGTGGAGTCACTCCGTATGAATTAATGTTTGGTACTAGAATGATGATCGAAGACCTTGATAGTCAGACTTCAGTGGTAGAACAAAAACCTTTTGATGTCAAAGATCGTTTGACTATTTTACAGGACTTAAACGAAAAAAGGAGAAGTCTGAGTAATACGATACCAAAGCAAACAACCACTGAAGAAAAACCACCTGTCCCAGCAAGGCCTGTCTAGATTCCAAAGATTGGGGATCTGGTCAGGGAGAAAATTGCGGTGAAGAAGGAATTTAGGCCTTCGTACAGAAAAGCAGTAGCTGTCTTGGCCATCCAAGGAACAAGATCAGTAGTACTACCGCCCCTTGCTGGTAAAAGGGAGAACAGAGTTGTATCTATCGACCTGGTCAACCCACAATCATGTGGCCAATAATAAGTAGTATGCCCAGTGGACTCCCAAGAAGTAGCAGAAGACCAAACCTAGCTACTATCCAAGAGGTTCAAACTGAAAGACTTATCACCTAGGACTATGCAACAAAGCCATGGAACTTGTACCTCTGGAACCCCAAATAACAGTTCGCCAAGACACGCCTGTCTACAATGATGTGACATCTGACTATACAAACATGGCAAAACAAGAAACAGCTCCAGTGATTTCAAGTAATCCTGATGCAATACCAACAATTTACAGAACTGCCTCTGGCTACTTTATCAACTTCGATAACTTTTCTGAGGATCCCAGTGAACCTGAAGATAAGTCAGCAAGGAAAACTCTCAAGAAAAAAGTAACAGAACTCCTTCATCTACTAGAAAAGACATATCTGGTATCACCATGGGTGGAATTTTGTATTGGATTGGGTGTACTTTTCCTCCTGCTCTGGCTCGTTCTAGTGCTGAGCTTGAGAAGAATGATTGATGGAAAGTATATTACTATGGACACAGCAAGTAAGAAAATCAACTTGGTCCTGAAACCTTACAAATCATCTCATCGTGAAAAAAGAGGAATGTCAGCAGTGAAAATCACAGCTGTTCCTCTACCTGGTGGTATAGCATGGGACAGAACTGATTATGACATCTATGGTCCAGTTGAGCTTCTGAAGCTTCCACACCAATTCAAGGTTTCTTTGAGTGACTTTGTTGCACCCAGTAAATTTTCTGATGATTGGGACTTTGATACTATTAACAACATGATGAAAGATTTAGAAATGTCAGCTAAATTTACAGAATATGACTACTTAGAAGGGTCATCAGATTATGAACACATGTATTGTTTTAATCATTATGGTCATCATTATTTGCATGAATCTGCAAGCCCTAGAAATGTGTTTTATTACACAAAATGGGAACATTGTCCAACACCGCCAAAAGGCAGTTCGAGAAAATTCTTTGATAAATTTCCATACTTTACAGGGTTTAATGTTACAAATCCAGAAATGTTTTATTTTAAAAATGTAATTAACACAGGAATGAAAACAATGTTGACCAATACTAAACACATTTATTCTGCAAACCTTTATGCTCAACTGTCTACTTTAGGGTTTGACTACTGGAAAGACAACATCGAGACAAAAACTGTCTGGGGCACAAAAGATTGACAGGTACAAGGTTTAGAAGCACTATTCGGAGCCTGCATTATCCCAGAACAAATTTTGTTTTTAAATGACACTGTTCAACAGACTTCTTGTCTTGGCTTAGCTAAGATAAAAGATTTAAATAAACCATCCATACCAAAACCTGCACCGGACAGTAATAACGCTTCGGATTAGGAGGTAGAAGTAACATATATATTAAAACAGAACAGAAATGATCCTAATTGGAAAAAATGGTTGATCTGGCAAACAGGCACTAATAACTGTCATGAAAGATTCCTGAACAAGTCACAAGGATTCAGATGTAATAGGCCCAGATCCAAGATATTCCCAGAGACAACATCCAGGGATAGTAACCACTTACAGTGTAGGGAAGCTGTGCCTTAAGTGGCTTCATAAATCCACACTTCCAGAAATTAAACAACACTTATCTTTACTTAAAGAAAGCAATGATTTGCGAGATTTCTTATTGGGACCTCGCAAGCCAAGGCAAAAACGTTTCATATACGCCGGTATATATACAGCATACAACGAAGCTTGGAAAGTGACTCAAATAGAAACCGCAGAAAAAGTACAAGAAATTGATCGTATGAATTTGGAGAAAGCACTCTGTAGTGGACGATGGGTTAACGACTCTGTCCTCCAGAATTTATTCTTTGGACAGCATTGTGTCATCTGCCATTGACATCATAGAACAAGACTAGTTAATGTTACATCATGGCCAGTCTCAATTACGTTCTATCATGCTGCTAGGCTGGACGTTGCAAAATCTGCGTTCAGGCTATGTGCCATGGCATCTAATCAATACCACGTCATTGTGTGCTGTATTTAACCTTACAATTAAACAAATCTCTTTGGCACAAAGAGGAGCAGACTATATGGTGATGAGCATTGAAAAAATAGAAAGATTACAATTGACAGTTTCCGAGAAGCCTGTGATTGAGTGGATAATTCATGGCTCCATTTCAATTTCAGTCACGACATTCCGGTTTCAGTATTGTCTAGAGCATATACCAGCGGGCCTGTATGAAAGGTTGGGTAAAGAATACATTAAGTCGACCTGGGTTTTACCATATACACACAAGTGTTGGGTTGGAATGGGGGACATGAAGTTTTCCTTAGTGGCAATAATTGCAAAAAATCACTAAGTGGTACACTTCTGTGCAATGAAGTTAATTTACACAGGGCCTGTGACGGTTCTGCAAATAACCTTTCATGCCACCTGCACGCTTCACCCTCTCCTACGATAATACCGGTTTTCAGGCAGCTATCCAATGGCAGTTACGTTATGTTGAATGATCACAGCTGTTGTGGCATGTTGCCAGGAGAAAGTTATCTCGTAACTGTGTCGTCCACGGTCACTTGTTATATGTAAGTATTGTATTCAAAAACAGAGACAGAAAGGGAGACGGCTATGTGGCCTTCACTGAATATCTCTTCTATACGAACTGATACTTTAAGCAGACTGAAAACTATACTTTTACAGAACAAATTGCCACTGACCTCGTCTAGAGAAACGTATGATCTTCAAGTAGCAAGGTCTTCTGCAGAGATACATGCATTATTATCAACAAACTGCCCAGTTCATTTCGCAGAAATGTTAAACCAAATCTTAAACATGTCTCATACCAACCGCATCGCACATGTATTTAAGACGATTTTTTTGGGACTGTTAGCACCATTTGAAGCAGTCCTCGGCATTTTTCCAAATTTCGTGCACTCTGTGTTCGGCGGCCTTCCTCTAATCTTAGGACTGGTAGCGGGAATTCTATTTTTATTCCTTCTGCTCCGTTATGGCAAGTCCAGCAGCTGACGACAATCAGACAACAATGGAACAATGCCTCCTTGCCATTAGATATCGTGAGAGAATTTCCCAGATTCTTGGCATGGCTCGCTTAAGAGATCTGAACACCACCTGGTTTCTATTGTTCAGACCAATCTGGCAAGATTGCATCTTACCTGTTCTTCGATGCCTGCTTTGCGGAGAAGAATGCGTGTTGGACATATGTCTTACACTTCCATCAGTCCTGCCTGCGGATGTTGACGCTTTGCTAGGTCCTGTAACGGCTCATGCATTGTGTTGTCCCCAACGGCTGCCAATTCTGATGACGGCATTCATTGAGATCTCACCGGCAAGTCTGGCTGAGGGTGAGATACGAGGAACTACAGGCATACAGGTAACATGTACAACGGACACTGCTAATGCATCAAACACTGGCGGCAATGCTCCCCACTTCTGCACGTTTGATCTTCTAACTGAAGTGGTTCAACTTTCACCTACCACGGTAGACGACTTCTTTTCAAGCCTAGATGAGCTGATGTTTTCTCCCGACTCTTCTGACACTCCTGAGAATAACTTTTGATTATTTCAAACAGCGTTCCCTGAATTCTGCAATTCATTTTTTCAAAACAAATCCACTAATTTGAACTCTTTCCTAAATAGAACTTTTTGGCACTGAATAATCCGCTTGAAGTAGAACTATTCTTAGAGAACAAGATTTCATGTTTTGAACTTCCTTAAAATGACAATATTTGGCCTCAACCTAGAGATAAAAGAAAACAAACACAGTTAAATACTTATGCTGTGGGACTGATCTCAGGTATCGATTAATGACTGTACTTTCGTTTTATATAAATGTGAAGATATATGCTCATAGTTTATTTTTGATTTCATGTAATGCCTATGACTTTCTGCATACAGTATGCTCATTTCATGCGAACAGACCTATTCAAAAATGCATTTTTTGTATTTTGGGGTGGGATTGTGAACACTTTGCTTTGAAATATGTTCAGTGCTTATGTATTATTGAACTTAATATTCGTGGAGTGGGTTTTATGTGGGAATCTAGGACCCTAGTGTAATTTTTTCCTGATTCATGCCCATATATAGGTATAATTCACCCACTCCTTATATAGGCATAAATAATCATTGCCTTATAGCCTGTGCAGCCCTAATATGGCATGGCTACTTCCACTAAACTCCGAGAATCCACATTGATTTCGTGGTAAAACCAGCCTTCAACAGTCAGGAACTTCCCCCTGCTTGAATACTAATTTATCGAAGAAATCCGGGAGTTTTCAAGGAACTGAGGCACTAGTGACGATATCATGTCCAATCTTACGTCAGACTCCGCACCTTCAGGGGTATAAATATGCCTACATTTGCCCAGTCAAACCCACGGTGGTTCAGGAGCAGATCGACTAACTACTTTCCCGATGCCCTGCTGCTGCAAGTGCTGAAGGAAGCCGGCCCTCCAACTGACGCACTGAGAGACTCTGTCATTTCCCCTGCCGAGAAATCCAGCTCCAGTGTTTCCAAGCTGCCCTTGCGGGTTGCTGGGAGATCGAGTCCCGATAGAGAGATACCAGCCCTCTATCATCCTAAAACCAAGGTATGGAGCTGATTAGATCCCTAGAGAATTCCTGCACAGATTCTTGGCAGAGAAATACCAAAACTTAAACTCCTCCTCACTTACTTCTTCCCTTGTACTAGGCTTAGGTTAGGTACACCGGGGTAGGCGTATGTTAGAAGCACCTGTTGAGTAATTTTAGCCACTCTTTTATTATTGTATGGATTTTATGCATTGTATGTATTTTATGTTTATGGCTTAGAAACCATATCATGCTTTTACAGTACTATTTTATAATACTATTCGTATTATATGCATTGTACTTCTTAACTAGCATTTCAATTGTAGCAGTGCATTTCTTATGCTTGAGAAATAAGACTGTTCAATAAATACTTTTATTGAAAACGCCCGTCTCTCTATTTCTAAGCAACTCTGGTGAAACGAAGCATGCACATCTGACTGAGTGAAATAGCCGCCTATTGTTTCCACAACTCTAGAGATACGTTTCATTCTGGGGAAACAAAGTTGTCATGTTATATGGTTGTCAGAGACTAATCCCTTCTTGTTTATTCGAGGAAGTTTCTAGTGACCTCTGAGCTAGTTGGCTCTCACAATTAAGTCTAATATATTCGGCAGAGACCTAGTAGACATAAGTCCTACGTCTAAGCTGCAGGGTATATTATTCCAATGCGCAGAGCCTATTGGGAATATAGGAACTACACTACAATGCCTGCCACCGCAGTGCCTGTGTGGAGTCTCTGAACTGCCATGTCCTCCTGGTCAGTGTCCCCACTGACCAGGCTTAACCCTTCCCTTTCTGTGCACATTGCCCCCCCTATGGAAGGCCCAAGGTACCCCCTTGGGCAGGGTGCAGTGTATGTGAATGGTAGAGTATGTACTAGTGTAGGTGACATGCTCTGGTAATGAATTACAGCCATTTTAATTTTTCACTATTGTAAGGCTATCTTGTCCCATGGAAGCAAGATAGGACATAAAAGTCTGGTATCCTGTACTCAGAATTTAATAACACATCTTTTTGGAAATGGTTGTTTTTAAATCAGGTGTTTGAGAACCACTTTTAGAAAGTGGCTGTTCTCTTGTCTGACCTTTCTGTGTGCCTTGGCCTGTTTGTGAAATGACTGTCTGGTTTGTGAGTGACAGGGGTTGGGTGGCTCCCAGAGGCTGAGTGGGCCATCCCTGGGCTGAATAGCTCTATCTGCATCTAGAGTGGTGGGAGGGGATAGCACCTGGGCCTGAATAGGGCTGTCCCTGCCTTCCACAATGCTGGCTCCACCTCCTGCTGGGCGGCTGACGACCATGCCCCTCTCTCTGAATGGAAAGGATAGGCAAGGAAAACAAAGTGCTCAAGTAACACACAGAACTGGTTCAGACCGGGCTCAGAGCCCTCCTGCACAAAGGGAACAAAGACTTTCAGGTGTATAAGTACAGGACCCCAGACTACAGAAAATTAAATCATCCTGGAATCAAGAAGCAACCTCTGCCAAGGAGAAAGCTGGAAGACTGAAGAAGGAAGACTGTCCTGCTGTTGCTTTGCTGGTCTGACCCGCAGTTCCTTTGCTCCCAAGGAGAGGGGAAGGACTTTGTTGTTGCTTTGTCCCCTTGCTTGAAGAGATCTCCAAGGGCCTGTTGTGAGCTGGCCTCAAGTTAAGACGTCCCAGGAACAAAAGGACTTCACCCCAGCTTTCCCTGAACTCTGCTGAGAGAGTTCTGCCTTTCCTGTGCGATGAATCCGACTGAGGGGCATCTGGAAGTTGTGGCCTGCTGTTTGGAAAGCGGGAGAGCAAGAAACAAAGACTATCTGCAAATTTTCACGCATTGCTCGTTTGCGGAGCGCATCCCCGTCAGTGCGAGGAAATTTCCGCCGCCGCGAAGATCGAGATCTTCGCAGCGCCTGTTGCCGCTGCAAGAACCGACCGACCTTCGTTCGAGGAACCCATCGCTCCGGTGCGAAAATGGTACCATCGCTGCGAGTATCGTCGCAGAGCCTGTCGTTGCTGGGTGGGATCGCCGCACCGCTTGCTTGCGGACCGCATCAGGTCGCTGTGAACATCGTCGCAGAGCCATTGCATCGAGGGGTCGCGAGGGGAGAAGATCGATGCTGCGTCGTGCATCGCCGCCGCACCTGAGATTGTCGCCGTCCCGAAGATCGTCTCACCGTGCCTTTGCGAGACGCTCCCTACGGAACCTACGCACCGGAATCCATACAAGGTATCGCCTCCCTCCCCATACAGACTGGATTTATCACAACACACCCGCTGCGTCCTGCGGGGTTGTCCCATTGCCTCCCCAGGGTCTCAGGATTGACGCATCGCTTGTTTTCCACCACACGAGCTTCTGTTTTGGAACTTTGTCGCAGCTAAAGGTACTGTTGGCTAAACGTGACGCAACTGGGAACTATTCTAATGCAACTGTGGATTATTTTAACGCAACCTTAAAAACTCTCTTGAAACTATAATCTTTAACTGTGTATGTTGGATTTTTGTCATTTTGGTCTTATGTAGTTTATATTAAATACCTTTATTTTTCTAAACTGTTGTGGAGTCAGTTTGTGGTGTTTTCACTGTGTAACTGTGAGTGTTGTTACAAATACATTACACATTGCCTTTTGATGAGCCTGAATGCTCGTGCCAAGCTACCAAGGGGGTGAGTAGGGGTTATCTAAAGAGTGGTTCCTCCTTACCCTGACTAGAAGCAAGGGTCCCTATTTGGACAGTTGTACCTACCTCTGCCAACTAGAGACCCCCAGTTCTAACAGCACCACGTGGCAGACATGAAATGGAAATCCAAATTTACTTTCTGGCTTCATGCATTTTTACTTTGTTGGCAGCCAGGGGTTAAACATCCCAGTGTTCAACAGGGCAAACATTGTATTTCAAATGTCAACATGAACATATTGCTGCATTGTGTTAACAGTAACACTCGTTGAAAAATCAAACCAGGCGTTATTTGCAAAAACAATGCGTGCTGAAGCAGTCCTGAGAATCATTGAGAAGGGAAAAACAATGTGCTAGTACCCCGCTTTCCAAGCCCGTCCTCGGCCTACAGGTAGTTGTGGTTTAGGTGGAGCGCTTGTAACACCAATGTGATGCCCTGCTCTGAAAGATGCATCATGTCATGCTGGCACTCTCCCTCCCCGCCTCCCTCTGGGATGCCCGCTAGAGTCAGACTGTTAAAAATGACCTCGATTTCCATAACGGCTTTCTTATGCCGTGTGTTTTGGAACAAATTTTGTCCATATCCAAGGGGCTATTTCAGGGGAAGAAATGCTTTCTTATGTAGCTTGTTTTTTCTAGATCCAAATAAGTGAAAACCTTTGGCTCGTAAATAAAATAGACCAAAACATGACGACTTGTGATTAAGTTGTTTAATTTTCTTACATTGCCCTGCATATTGTGTTTTAATTTCTACATCTTTATTCAGTCCACCCTGATTTTGCCCTGGGGACAGTACAATGTGGTGGCATTTAAGGTTATTTTGTATGGTTTCACTTTGTCTAATTGGATGTTTACTGTCAGTTGTGATTTTCCTTCTACCTCATTAGCATTAAGCATGGGTTCATATTTTGTGTGCACTGCATTCTCTTTGTGCGCCTCTTAATAAATGTATGCAATCTTTAACCTTAAAAGACTGTTCAACATGAGTGATTATGTGGCATTGGTAAGTTAATACTGCTTGATTATAAAGGCCGTTGCTATGCACTTACTGGTTTGTGCCTTTGCTCAAGGTCACACAACAACTATGACTAACATGGGGTAATTTCAAGATACAATAAATGTGTCTCTTGCATCCAGGAAAGCGACGGGAAGAAATGAATGTGAAAAATGTCTAGCAACTGACAAGTGAGTAGACTACATACCTCTACAAAAGGCAGGTGCGTTCGAAAAGACAACTTTAGCTGCATTGAATACTGGCTGCAAACAGACACGCCAACTTTGAGGAGCAGTTATATTGCAGACATATGCACTGTTGACAAAAATCTGAATTTCAGAGCACATGATGTGGATTAAAAGTTCATAAGGGATGGCAGAAGATAAAAATATCTATATCTACAAAAAAAGCTGAAAGTGGACCGATTGGATTCAGTTTGGCTAAAACTTTACAATACTTTAAAAGGTACAAGGGTGGACATATGTTATCATGCAATTTGCAATTAAAGTGTGCAGCAGACCTTAGTGATTTTATGAAGCCATGCTTCTGTATCCGTAAACATGTTTTTTTTCGGGATAGCAGAGTGTGTTTTCCTCAGTGAATTAGACAAACATGTAAATCAATCTATTCCAGTTGTGAAACATTAGTGGGCTCTTATGTCAATCTGCACCTCTGTATATTGAGGATGAGCACTGTGACTATATGTGGATTGACAGTGGTGATAGCATATTATATCTTCCGAGGACAGGTTTTCTAATGTGTAGTACTCTAGAGGGGACTGCCAACCAGCATCCCATGAGTAAAATCTGTGCAGTCATCATGCCTGGAGAACTCATAGAAGGCTCCTGGGTATGTGTGTAGATGTTTAGTTTTGTGTGTTCCAGGACAGATGAATGGCGGATACCACTGGACTTCAGATGCACGGGCTACATAAGATGGTGGTTCATGGTTGCTTAGCTGCCAATTGTCCATCTTGGAAAACATTTACTGCAAAGGGGAGCACCTTAAAATATCATATATATATATATTCACTGAAAAAAACATAGGTTTCAGGAGTTATATAGTTAGGAATTCGTTTTTAAAAAACCTTTGAAATTCACTCAAAAAACTATAAGTTTTAGTGGTGTTATAGTTAGCTGGACATTTTACTCATACAAAACCAATGAAATTGCTCCTATATAGTTAGTTGTACTAACTATATTTCGCGCACCCGCAATCCACTGCTGATGATGTCACGTATTAGATCATTCATGACATGGTCAGTGACATCACTGATGACATCTCAAATGACATCACTGATGACATCACTGATGACATCATCCAGGGGAGGCTTTGTAAATATCTAAGGAGACCACTGTGGGACGTTGTTTGCTGCTGTCCGAGTCTCGTTGCTACGACTGGCCGCACCCGCTTCGCGGGTGCCGCTGCACGGTTTGAGACGCCGCTTGGGGAAACTGCCCTGCGTTCTGGAGTGTGCTGGGGCGGAGAGGCTTCACCATCACCACAGGTGTGCTGCGCTGCAGGGACTCGCTCTCCCAGGAGTCCCTGCCTGACCTCTTCCAGCTGGTTGGCGCCCCCTGTTAGCCACGCCCCCTGGTCGCCTTAGAATTCTAATATAACTGCGCCAGTCGCTCGCTGCGCGAGTGCGCCGGGCTTCCCTCTGTGGCCCTCAGAGGACCGAGAAGGACATGACGGGCCACCCCCCTTGCCTCCAACAGAAAGAGGGTATAATCGTCTACTTGAATTCACCAAGAAGGTACTTTTCATCATTCGTTTGAGTATCCCTAATAACAGATTTAGCATACCCCTGCTACCACGATGACATGAAAGAGGGCAATTAATACAGCTATCTCACATAGGGGCTTGCCAAAAGGGACACAAGACGCACAAGGAAACAAGCCCACTCAGCAACCTCCCTTAAATCCAGGGATAAACGACGCTATACTGTCACCTGAGTGTTTAATTACTAATCATCCTCGCGCATCTGTCTTTGGCTATGGAAATAGCTTAACAGGGCTAGACGAACTAAACAGACTGTGTGGAACTAAGTACACTAAAGTTGTAAGTAGTCCTGATTACATTAGCACCCCAATTGATCCACAAAACTTGAATAACAGTCCGTATGAACAACCCCAAATCAATCCAGCAGATGCCCAGAGTATAGCAACTGTATGGCTTCCACCTGGCAAAAGAAAGTGCGAAACAGACACACAAAATGGGAATCAACCTAAACATCCCAAATTATCTTCAAACTCCTTGTTGTCTGCGACTACTTCCCCTCCAACTTCAGAACCGGGTGAAACTGTGGGCGGAATAGATCTTTTAGCATCGCCCTCACAGTCGTCCTTACTGACTCTCATTGAACGGCTAATTAACTCCGCCATTTCACCATTGATGACAAAAATAGACCTTCTGGGGGATAGACTTACAGAATTAGAGACGACGGTCAACACAAACCTGGCCTCCTTAAAAAATCAGGTATATATCAGACAATCCCCTTTATCAGCTGTTTCTGGAACCCTGAAACCAACTGTACCAAGTACCAATGCCCAGCCTCAGGCCTCAGTGCCTAATATACTAGATCCAAAGGTTCCTTATCTTTTGCCAAATCGTGTATTTCCACAGCGTAACATCGCCAGTTCGGGGTCAAACATAGCACCTCATATTCACTTGCCACCAGAGGCTGCTCCCTTTGTTTATGTTCTATCAGGAGTACCACCAATCACACGGGGAAAAACTGAAACCCAACACGAACTACAAAATAAGGTTACCCACTGGTTATCTAGGAATAGTCCCCTGCCTGCTGAACTTAATGGCAAAATACTAGCTGTCAGAAGGGTGGGCTGGTTAGGTCCCCTACGAAAGGACATCGCTGGGGATCTGGTCTTAGTGAAATTTTGCAACAGAAACATTGTTTCCTTCCTCCAATCTTGGTACCACCAAGGAGAGGATGGACCGATACACACTGGGGACCTCTATGACTTTTACCCTCATTTCCCCGCACTTAGACCTGGGGCAGGCTACACCCATGCTATCGGTAAATTTGTGAGGAGACCGATTAATAGCAACTTCCCTGCACCGAACCGTTGCGATATGGAATACTACAGTGGCTTTTATTAGTAGCCCATGGGGAGGGCGACATCTATGTAAACGCAGGACTACTAGAATATTTAAATTCCGAAATATTGTGTAAAGTTGTTCTTAGAATGAATTAGGTACACACATTTTAGGACCAGGATTCTTTCCCCTTGAACAATTTTTCAAATCCTCACCTTTAATTTTGTCAATATTTTGTAGCCCTTGTTAAGTTTGTCTTAATCGTATGTTTTTAATATTGTACGCTTTTATGATTTGTATTACAAAATCGAATAAAGCTAATGACTGACTGACATCATCCAGTGAATGTGGTTTGCTTCGTTATTTAAATATGCATTATATATATAGCAATTTACATTGAAGAATGAGTGGATATATATAAATAAATATTTGGATGGAGGATTTATTAGCAGTGTAATTGACTGTTTACTTGACCAATTTATAATGTCTCACTAAATATAGTGGATAGTGACTAAACTGTGTGAATATCTGTATCACTTTGTCAGTTGTTGTGTAAACTAATTATACAGTTGGTTACTAGCTATGTGAAAGTCTATATTAGTTATTGATTAGTTAACTGAGTATTTGTATGGGAGTGTGAAAGTGTGTGTGGTTCGGTGGGGGGTGTGTGACTGTCCAAAGATGTGTGAATAGTTGATTCAGTAGATATATGAAGTTAAAACTACATGTTCTAACAGTTTGGGTGAGGGAATCTCTTTATGGGTGTGGTGATGAGCAAATATATTTCTCAAAGGTACAGGTCCAACAAACTAGAAAAATAAAAGGCAGTGTATGTGTCAGTTGTTGTATATAAATAAGTATACATAAGACACAATGATTGTGTGAGTGACTGTATGGATAACTGTATACTTGTAATAATGATTTTATAATTCACTAAGTATGACTTAAATGAATAGAAGAAGTGGTGTTTGTATAAGTGTTTTGCTAAGTAAATATGTAAGTATGATCCATTGTTTGCATAAGTGAGTAGGATGACTTCATATGTGAATAGGATGCGTGCTGTTGTTTAATGTCGATATAGATGTATAAGTATTTTTGATAGTGTTCTATTGTTCATTGACAGCATGTATGAGTGAATCCATAGGTAAGTGATTAGATGTGTGTAGACATCTATGAATCACTGAGTGGATTTTTAGATACTTGTATTGCTGTGACAATGGATTTAAATATGATACTCTGTATTTTACAAACAGTGATAAAAAATTGTAATAGTGTATGAAAAGGTGTATGTGATTGTCACGTGGATGATGTCATCAGTGATGTCATCAGTGATGTCATTTGAGATGTCATCAGTGATGTCACTGACCATGTCATGAATGATCTAATATGTGACATCATCAGCAGTGGATTGCGGGTGCGCGAAATATAGTTAGTACAACTAACTATATAGGAGCAATTTCATTGGTTTTGTATGAGTAAAATGTCCAGCTAACTATAACACCACTAAAACTTATAGTTTTTTGAGTGAATTTCAAAAGTTTTTTAAAAACTAATTCCTAACTATATAACTCCTGAAACCTATGGTTTTTTCAGTGAATTTCAAAGGTTTTTTTAAATGCTAATTCCTAACTATATAAGGCCTGAAACCTATGGTTTTTTCAGTGAATTTCAAAGGTTTTTTAAATGCTAATTCCTAACTATATAAGGCCTGAAACCTATGGTTTTTTCAGTGAATTTCAAAGGTTTTTTAAATGCTAATTCCTAACTATATAAGGCATGAAACCTATGGTTTTTTCAGTGTTTTTAAAATGAAAATTGATTGGTTAACTGGCTTATTAAGTGTATAAAAGTGAATACATATATTAGCGAGTAATGTTTAAATATTTAAATATATGCAAGAATGATGTAATATGTGACGTCATCAGCAGTGCATTGCAGACGTGCAAGTTATAGTGAGTCCAACTAACTATAACGTGGGAATTTCAATGGTTTTATGCGAGTAAAATTTCCAGCTAACTATAACTAGTGTGAAACCTATGGTTTTTTCAGTGAATTACAAAGGTTTTTTAAATGCTAATTCCTTACTATAACTGGTGTGTAACCTATGTTTTTTTCAGTGAATATATATATATATAAAATTTCTATGGCAAAATGAAACCCCTCATTTTGTTCCTTTTCAAATTAAATGTATTAAGTGTTACCACTTTATGCCAATCAAGATGACTTCAGGTGCGCCATACTTTTGTCATAAGTAAGACTGTTAGCGTTCTAGTTGTTCTTTAGAACACTCTGTGACATTCTGTCATTGGGCTATAGTTGGGCTACATCTGGCTGATAATTGGGCTACATTTGGGCTCTTTTGTCTCTGGTGGCCATCTTGGGAGACTGCATATCAGAATTTTTTTAATGAAATATAAGAGGATTTGAGAAGTCACTCAAAATGTGCCCTAATTTTTCTTTCTTCAGCACTAATCATAATTTCTATTGCAAAATGAACCCTCTCATTTTGTTCCTTTGCAAATTAAATGTTTTAAGTGTTAACACTTTATTCCAATCAATATTACTTCAGGTGTGCCATACTTTTGTCATAAGTAAGACTGTTAGCGCTCTAGTTGTTCTTTAGAACACTCTGGGACATTCTGTCATTGGGCTATAGTTGGGCTACATCTGGCTGATATTTGGGCTACATTTGTTTTTTTTTGTCTCTGGTGGCCATCTTTGGGCTACATTGGGCTACATTGGGCTACATTGGGCTACATTTGGGCTCTAACATATATATAGCCCAATGTAGCCCAATATATTTTTTTTCAAAGTTAATTTTCGTAAAAACCACTGGAGCACATATCTTGACACATAGCAAAGGCACATCGGGCTACCAGTCCCTACAATTTTGCCAAGTTTGGTGGAAAACCATTCAGCCGTTCGGGCTAAAAGTGAGTCCAACCGCCCTATGGAAATTAACATGGGGAAAACACGTTTTGGGACCCCCCTTTTATCTCGGCCCCCGCTTGACGAATCCCCCCAAACTTTCAGGGAAGGAGCGGAGCGCCGCGAGGCAAGGTTAAGAAAAATTTCAGGAAGATTCCTCAACCGGCGCCAAAGTTATTCCCAATAGAATGTTGCGATTTCCCTATGGAAAACAATCCTAACTATATATAACTACTGGCTATCGCCAGTAGGTAATATATATATATATATATATATATATATATATATATATATATATATATATATATATATATATATTCACTGAAAAAACCATAGGTTATAGACCATATATAGTTAGGAATTAGCATTTAAAAAACCTTATTTTACTCACACAAAACCATTGAAATTCCATATATAGTTAGTTGCACTAACTATATATCGCGCACCCGCAATCCACTGCTGATCATGTCACATATTACATCATTCATGACATGGTCAGTGACATCACTGATGACATCACTGATGACATCTCACTGATGGCATTAAAATAAGGTTTTTTAAATGCTAATTCCTAACTATATATGGTCTATAACCTATGGTTCTTTCAGTGAATTTTCAAGGTTTTGTAAATGCTAATTCCTAACTATATATGGTCTATAACCTATGGTTTTTTCAGTGAATTTCAATGTTTTTTTTAATAGCAAATATCATAAGCTGTCGAATGTCAAGTACGTGGTAAGTGAAAACATTTTCGTGTTTATGCACACTGATCTGCTTTGAATGGTGCCCCCCCCCCCTCATTTCTATTAGGAGTACTCTCTCTTTGCAGATAGTGAAAGGTAGTTAACGCAGGCCTTTGCCCCCGTTGTAATCCGTCGTGCCTGCTTCTCTCTCCATTTGATTGATTGTTATCCAAGTATTTACTGTTTTAGAATTAGTTCTCTTTGGTTCATTCTCTATTTACAAACAAACACAGAGTCGCAATACTCTGTTTAGTCTTTGCAGATAACGAAAAATCGTGTAAAAAAAAAGGAATCGAGCAAAATCAGTAGGCCACTAATGGGATCTCTTTTTGACCTCGCTAAAATAGAAACATTAGGAACAACCCCTCATGACAAATACAAAACTAGTGAGATGAACTGAACTCCACACAATGATGGCTGCAAAACAGCTCGGCTCCGCCACCCACCCCGCCCAAAATAACGATAAAGAGCGGCTGCCATGATTGGTTGCGGAATGACCACGACGGAGCTACGAAATGGTGCTGCTCTCATGCTAACCCCAGCTTCAGTCTGAAACATCCAGAAACACTGTAGACTACCAATTCGATCAGTTCCGGTAGCGCCCCAATGTAACCCGGTAGAGAAGAACTAGCCCTCCCCTCTTTGACTGATGGTTCTTGTTGCCTGTCCCTTCTGTTGTCATTTAACAGAACTATTTAGCCTGCTGAAAGGGGTTGTGTTCCGACCGCTGGTTGGTGGAGACATTTTGACTATATTCTGGACCTGCGTTGTCGCGTAATGCGTCATATGACGCGCCGCGTTAGCGCATCCGGAAGTCATCCGGGGCGCGCAGCGCGTAACGTAAGCATAACAAGTCATGTGACTTGTTAATAAAACTTTTCATTGGTTCATTTTACTTTTCTTATTGTAATGATGAAAGGCTTGGTCATATGACCTAAAAATTACGCTTTTCATTACTTCCGAACATTATTTTTTCTTAAATATATGTTATAATGTTCCAGGCTAATGTACTTTCCCGGAAATTTTACAACTGTCCTGCAAGTAAAATATATTCTTTTTTCGAGAAAAAGAGCGTTTCTTCGTCCCATGACGGAGCCGTTGAGCAAAAGAGGGTCGACCTGCTGTCTTAGTCGCCGATACGCCTGAATATGAGATTCTTATCGATCACTTTATGTTGCAGGAATAGAAAACACAACAGCCCTTGACCATTTATCTTTACTGCGTTCCTTCGTATTATACCTTTTACCCTTCATGTAATTGGTCTGCTTTATTTCACTTGCCTTTTAATGATTCTAAAACAGTCACTATTATTAAAAACTTTACCAATGTATATACTACTACCATGTTTTCTTTTAAAAACCTTTATTGTGAAAATTTCATTATACAAATACGAGCCTATAACCACGTGGGCCTGCCACGGAGCAAACTGTAATCGTATATGATGAATAGACATTTACACTGTAGAGGAACGTAACGGGCGGGCCATTAGGTTGCAAGAACTAAGGTGTCTAACAGTTACGGAATCGGTGGACGTACATTTTATAATTAAAATACGACAGGGCCAGTTACAATAAAATTATCTAGATATACATTTGCGGGCAAGTACCATGGGTGACGTTAATTCGAACTTTCAACAGTACAGTAATCAATAACACATCAGAACTTAATATCAATAGGGATGTCGAAATATTCAATCAATTCTCGTCCCCGCCCGCCATGTGCTTCAAAACTGCATACGTATCTCGTGATTTCAAGGTTCTGCAACCAGTACACAACAAGGAGTTACGAGTCCCATTTATTCCGGCGCCATTTTGGGCGAGGACGGGCAGGTCCAGGATATAGTCAAAATGTCTCTACCAACCATCGACTATGATCATGTTCATATGCTGTATTTATTAGAGTAACACTCATCTGTCCACATGAAATTAATTTGCCACAATCTAAACATGTCATTTTAATCTTTCCAAAGTTCTTCTAAATATTTGGGACCGTTTCCCTTGCCTCTGAAGCTCTCAGTGCCACTTCTTTGATGAATGTACTAGCAGGTCAGGGGTTCTCCTCCAAATCTCTCTTTTATGCAGCACTATAATTAATTGGTGCCACCTCTCCATATGACGATGCATGGTATAGTTACCACAACTATATTTTTTTCGGTTCCTCTGGAGAGTTCAGCGTGGCAGATGAAGCGTGTAACGTACCGGGCATTTACCTTTTTTTGCATGTACAGGAAAGGAAAAAAAAATTGAGCGTCCGAGTTCTAAGGTGTCCCAGGGCCATTTTAGTGGACCAGGCCCAAATCCAAAGAACAGGCCGCCATTTTGAGAGTCCTCTTGCAGCCGCCTGTCGCTGTAGCATCAAGAGCAGCCGAAACTCAGCTGAATGGCAACTGAAACGGTAAAGGGACGCCCCACTATAGCAGACGAGCCTCCACCTAGGAAGGCCCATTCACGCCGGCTCCCCCCCCCTTCGGGCACCCCACGCCGTTATTCGGAGCAGTATTGTAGGATGGCCACACCAGTGCGGCAACTTGCTAGACATCACCTCGGTGGTAACCGAATCTCAACGCCTTGTGGTGTCTTCTATTCAGAAAACATTGTTATGCTGCCTTCGACCTATTCGCCGCAAGTGCGCACACAACTCAACTGCATAGCTTGCTAGACACCACCTCGGTGCCATCCGGATCTTGGAATGTCAGCGCCTTTTGGTGTCTTCTCTTCAGAAAATATTGTTGCGCTGCCTTTGGCCCCATTCGCACATCAGTCCGCTACTGACGCCATCTCACAGGCTAATGGGGCGCCCCACGCCGACTTTCAGCATTGTAGAATGACCACACCAGTACAGCAACTTGCTAGACATCACCTCGGTGCCATCCGGATCTCGACGCCCCACTGCAGATGAAGTGCCTCTCAACTATGAAACCACCACGGTGACATCCGGATCTTGGCGCGTTGTGCTGCCTTCGGCCTATTCGCACATCGGTCCGCTACTGACGCCATCTCACAGGCTAATGGGGCGACCCACGCCGAGTTTCAGCATTGTAGGATGACCACACCAGTACAGCAACTTGCTAGACATCACCTCGGTGCCATCCGAATCTTGGCATCTCAACGCCTAGTGGTATCTTCCATACAAAAAATATTGTTACGCTGCCTTTGGCCCCATTCGCACATCAGTCCGCAACTTGGCATCACCTCGGTGCCATCCGGATCTTGGCATCTCAGCGCCTTGTGGTGTCAGTCAGAAAATATTGTTGCGCTGCCTTTGGCCCCATTCGCACATCAGTCCGCTACTGACACCATCTCACAGGCCAACAGGGCGCCCCACGCCGACTTTTACCATTGTACGATGGCCACACCAGTGCCACAACTTGCTAGACACCACCTCGGTGCCATCCGGATCTTGGCATCTCAGCGCCTTGTGGTGTCTTCAAATCAGAAAATATTGTTGCGCTGCCTTTGGCCCCATTCGCACATCGGTCCGCTACTGACGCAAACTCACAGGCCAACGGGGCGCCCCACGCCGACTTTCAGCATTGTAGGATGGCCACACCAGTGCGGCAACTTGCTACACACCACCTCGGTGCCATCCGGATCTTGGCATCTCAGCGCCTAGTGGTGTCTTCTATTCCGAAAATATTGTTGCACTGCCTTCGGCCCCATTCACACATCGGTCCGCTACTGACGCCATCTCACAGGCCAACGGGGCGCCCCACGCCGACTTTCAACATTGTAGGATGGCCACAGAAGTGCGACAACTTACTAGACACCACCTCGGTGCCATCCGGATCTTGGCGCGTTGTGCTGCCTTCGGCCTATTCGCACATCGGTCCGCTACTGATGCAAACTCACAGGCCAACGGGGCGCCCCACGCCGACTTTCAGCATTGTTGGATGGCCACACCAGTGCGGCAACTTACTAGACACCACCTCGGTGCCATCCGGATCTTGGCGCGTTGTGCTGCCTTCGGCCTATTCGCACATCGGTCCGCTACTGACGCGAACTCACAGGCCAACGGGGCGCCCCACGCCGACTTTCAGCATTGTAGGATGGCCACACCAGTGCTGCAACTTGCTGGACACCACCTCGGTGCCATCCGGATCTTGGTGCGTTGTATTGCCTTCGGCCTATTCGCACATCGGTCCGCTACTGACGCCGCCTCACGTGCCAACGTATTTTCTCCGCATTTTATACCCTATGCCGCATAACAGGTCATGTGACTTGTTTATAAAACTTTTCATTGGTTCATTTTACTTTTGGTTTCCTAATGATGGAAGGCTTGATCATATGACCTAAAAACAACACTTTTCATTGGATGAAAACTTTTTTTTTTCCCCAAACGATGAAAGCCCCACCTTGTTTCTGGATGTTTCAGACTGAAGCTGGCGTCAGCATGAGAGCACCACCATCTCCTAGCTCCGTCGTGGTCATTCCGCGAGCAATCATGGCAGCCGCTCCCCACCAGAAGCCTGCAGGAGTCGGGGCCCCCAAAACTTTTGATGAATTCTCAAGGCGGAGGGGACGCTTTCGAGAATGGGGTCCAAGACCTAGCAGACAAGCGTCCGATTTCCAAGGTGTCCCAGGGCCATTTCAGTGGACCAGGCCCAAAAAGGAAAGAGCCTGCCGCCATTTTGAGAGTCCTGTGACAGCCGCCTATCGCTGCACCGCAAGAGTGGGCGCAACTCAGCTGAATTGCGGCTTTTGACACAGTGGACCAAAAACGGACGGAATGGCAACTGAAACGGTAAAGGGGCGCCCCACTACAACAGATGACACTCCACCTGGAGAGGCCCGTTCACGCCGCCTCCCCCGGGGCGCCCCACGCCGTTATTCGGAGCAGCATTGTAGGATACCAAAACCAGTGCGGCAACTTACTGGACATCACCTTGGTGCCATCGTTCTGCTGCCTTGGAACTATTCGCACAACAGTTTGCTACTGATGACCCACCCCCCGCGACGCCCCACGCCGTTATTTGCTGGGTGGCAACTTACTAGACATCACTTTCGTGTCATCTAGATTTCGGCGCGTTCTGCTGCCTTGGAACTATTCGCACAACAGTTTGCTACTGATGACCCAGCCCCCGCGACGCCCCACGCCGGAAATCTGGACGTTGTGCTGCGTTGGGACTATTCGCACAGCCGACCGCTACTTCGTTGTTTTTCCCTAAAAATGTTTATATGTTATTACTATTTTTGTTTTCTTGTATATATTTATAAATTATTAAAGTTTTATAATCTTACTACTTTGTCGGAGTGCTATATATTTTTAATGTGACACATAATTGTAAAAACTTTGATGTACAAAGAGTCATCCCTAGAATCTTCCGCTTCACGCTCGGTCCCCTCCCCAATCACAATACAGGATGGTTTTCAGATAATAGCAACGCTTCTGCTGTGACGGATCTCATCGAGTGTGGGCCTTGATCTACTATAACTCCTTTGAAGAGGGGTGATTCTTTACAGCTGTGGCCATAAACTACATCTGCAGGGCTAGCTGATACCCTAGGACCAGCCTGGACAATCGGACACAGAGGAAAAGGAGTGTCAGAGGGTGCGGTAGTGAATAGGGCGAAAGGGAGGTGTCGGGCGGGCACAGGGTGTGATTCTCAGGGAAGAGCAGCGCAGATGGGGGGAGGTTTATTACCCATGCATAAGACAGAGAGCGGGGGTGACCACTGCCTGGGTGAGATGCTTGCGAGGGTGGGGAGCCATGCTAAGGATCGACAGCGTGCACAGAGTGGGTCTGGTCAAGGCATCTAAAATGGCTGCCGTGCACGACAAAAGTGTGGCATTTGAAAAAAGACAAGATGGCGCAGACAATGTTTTTCAACACTTCCTGATTTCCTTCGAATCGAACGTTAACAGACGTTGGGGCATATTACCAAAGTTAAGCGATATTTATCCCTAACGATGCATTGCAAAGATTTTTTTACCGTCAGAAATTATCGCAGATAAACCTTGCTATTATCAAGGTTTATCGCAAATACGATAAAAAACGACCGCAATGCATTAATATCGCTGAAAACTCAGCGATATTCATGCATTACCGAGCTAATGCTCTTAGCCATGTTATCCACCTCCCATTGGATAACATGGCTAAGAACTGCTCAGGGCAGCTGTTACTTTTTGGAGATATTCGCGCTTATCTCGAATATTTCCAAAAGTTGATAATAGGAGATAGCGATGTTAGCGACTGTTTCCAGTCGCTAACATCTTGGCATGCCCACTTTGCATGTCATTAGTGATAAATATCACTCACATGCAAAGTGGGGCCCAAGATGGTCGCTATCTCCTACTAGCCGTCGCTAACTGGTGTTAGCAACAGCTAGGTAATACAGATATAATTTTATCTCCGCGAAGCGGAGCGCTGTTACAGATATATATCTTGTTTTTGAACGTTAATTTCTCAAAATGCACTGAAGCACATATATTGAGACCTAGCAAAGGCACATCGGGCTACCAGTCCCTAATATTTTACCAAGTTTCGTGCAAATCTATTCAGCCGTTCGATTATTATTATTATTTTTTTTTGCCCCGCGGGGCCCTTTTAAAACCTCCACATCAAACCTAGGGGGTCAGCGAGGATCTACTATGCCCCCTTATGGTCATTTGCCCCTTCGCTTTGGCCTCCTCTTGTCTCTCGATCCTACCGAGAGACAAGATGGCGGCCGCTACGGACTGTTTGGAATGTTTACAGACACCGGAGAGCCAATCAGCTTCGCTTCGCAAAGCTCCGTAACGCGAAAAGTACGCGAAGCGGTGCGCTGTTACAGATATATATCTTTTTTTGAACGTTAATTTCTCAAAATCCACTGAAGCACATATATTGAGACCTAGCAAAGGCACATCGGGCTACCAGTCCCTACAATTTTGCCAAGTTTCGTGCAAATCCATTCAGCCGTTCGATTATTATTATTATTTTTTTTTTTGCCCCGCGGGGCCCTTTTAAAACCTCCACATCAAACCTAGGGGGTCAGCGAGGATCTACTATTCCCCCTTATGGTCATTTGCCCCTTCGCTTTGGCCTCCTCTTGTCTCTCGATCCTACCGAGAGACAAGATGGCGGCCGCTACGGACTGTTTGGAATGTTGACAGACGCCGGAGAACCAATCAGCTTCGCTACACAAAGCTCCGTTGCGCGAAAAGTACGCGTCCTGGAGCGCTGCCCGGTCCGCTGTTACAGATATATATCTTTTTTTAAACGTTAATTTCTCAAAATCCACTGTAGCACATATATTGAGACCTACAAAAGGCACATCGGGCTACCAGTCCCTACAATTTTGCCAAGTTTCGTGCAAATCCATTCAGCCGTTCGGGCTAAAAGTGAGGCCAACCGCCCTATGGAAAACTCAATGTTAAAAACACGTTTTGGGACCCCCCTTTTTTCTCAGCCCCCCCTTGACGAACCCCCCCAAATTTTCAAGGGCTGCTCAGAAACAAAATGTGCCATTTTCCTGAAAATTTCAGCCAATTCCGTCCACAAACGCCAAAGTTATTAGACATAGAATTTTCAAAAATCCCATAGAGAAAAAATCCTAACTGTATATACCTACTGGCGACCGCCAGTAGGTAATACATATATATATATATATATATATATATATATATATATATATATATATATATATATATATATATATATATATATATATATATTCACTGAAAAAACCATAGGTTATAGACCATATATAGTTAGGAATTAGCATTTAAAAAACCTTATTTTACTCACACAAAACCATTGAAATTCCATATATAGTTAGTTGCACTAACTATATATTGCGCACCCGCAATCCACTGCTGATCATGTCACATATTACATCATTCATGACATGGTCAGTGACATCACTGATGACATCACTGATGACATCTCAAATGACATCACTGATGACATCACTGATGACAACATCCAGTGACTGTATGTTTCTGTAAAGTTAAAATATGTCTTACATATTGAAGAATGAGTGGATGTATAAGTGTCTGGATGAAGGATTTAGTAGGTGCGTGACTGACTGTATGAGTGAGTGATTAAATGTGTCTCACTGAATGCATGGGTTAGTGACTAAACTGTCTTAATTTGTGCATCATTATGTCTGTTGTTCTGTAAACTGCTGCATGTGTTGATCATTAGCTATACGAGAGGCTATATGTGTTATTAATTGGTTGCCCAAGTATTTCTATGGGAGATTGAGTTTGTGTGGGGGTGGCTGGAAGGTGTGTGACTCTATGCATAGATGTGTGAGCAGTTTATTCACTAGGTGTATGAGTTCAAGAGTGCATGTGGAAACAGCTACATGGGCAGTTGACTGTGTGCATGAGTGTATTGATGAGTGAATGGATATCTCAATGCTACATGTCATAGTAAGTACATATGTAAAACACAGTACATGTGAGAGTTGGCATATATAAATAACTGTGCATGAGAGCCACTGAATGAGTGAGTGGTTGTATCGATCATTGTGAACTTGTATCAGGGATTGTATAAGAGAGTAAATATGTGTTAGTATATGTTTCAATAAGTTAGGTGTGTTTAACTGTATAGTTGAAGAAATGGAGGTGAGATTGTTTCTTTGCATGACTGACTGGGTGTGTGAGTAACTCCATGGATGAGTGGCAGTGTGTGAGTGTCTGTATACACTGAGTGTATCTAAGGTTATATTAGAGTCTGAAGAGGTTTATCGTATTAGCACAAGAATGATGTCAAATGAGATGTCATCAGTGATGTCATCAGTGATGTCATTTGAGATGTCATCAGTGATGTCATCAGTGATGTCACCGACCATGTCATGAATGATGTAATATGTGACATGATCAGCAGTGGATTGCGGGTGCGCAATATATAGTTAGTGCAACTAACTATATATGGAATTTCAATGGTTTTGTGTGAGTAAAATAAGGTTTTTTAAATGCTAATTCCTAACTATATATGGTCTATAACCTATGGTTTTTTCAGTGAATTTTCAAGGTTTTGTAAATGCTAATTCCTAACTATATATGGTCTATAACCTATGGTTTTTTCAGTGAATTTCAATGGTTTTTTAATAGCAAATATCATAAGCTGTCGAATGTCAAGTACGTGGTAAGTGAAAACATTTTCGTGTTTATGCACACTGATCTGCTTTGAATGGTGCCCCCCCCCCCTCATTTCTATTAGGAGTACTCTCTCTTTGCAGATAGTGAAAGGTAGTTAACGCAGGCCTTTGCCCCCGTTGTAATCCGTCGTGCCTGCTTCTCTCTCCATTTGATTGATTGTTATCCAAGTATTTACTGTTTTAGAATTAGTTCTCTTTGGTTCATTCTCTATTTACAAACAAACACAGAGTCGCAATACTCTGTTTAGTCTTTGCAGATAACGAAAAATCGTGTAGAAAAAAAAAAAAGGAATCGAGCAAAATCAGTAGGCCACTAATGGGATCTCTTTTTGATCTCGCTAAAATAGAAACATTAGGAACAACCCCTCATGACAAATACAAAACTAGTGAGATGAACTGAACTCCACACAATGATGGCTGCAAAACAGCTCGGCTCCGCCACCCACCCCGCCCAAAATAACGATAAAGAACGGCTGCCATGATTGGTTGCGGAATGACCACGACGGAGCTACGAAATGGTGCTGCTCACATGCTAACCCCAGCTTCAGTCTGAAACATCCAGAAACACTGTAGACTACCAATTCGATCAGTTCCGGTAGCGCCCCAATGTAACCCGGTAGAGAAGAACTAGCCCTCCCCTCTTTGACTGATGGTTCTTGTTGCCTGTCCCTTCTGTTGTCATTTAACAGAACTATTTAGCCTGCTGAAAGGGGTTGTGTTCCGACCGCTGGTTGGTGGAGACATTTTGACTATATTCTGGACCTGCGTTGTCGCGTAATGCGTCATATGACGCGCCGCGTTAGCGCATCCGGAAGTCATCCGGGGCGCGCAGCGCGTAACGTAAGCATAACAAGTCATGTGACTTGTTAATAAAACTTTTCATTGGTTCATTTTACTTTTCTTATTGTAATGATGAAAGGCTTGGTCATATGACCTAAAAATTACGCTTTTCATTACTTCCGAACATTATTTTTTCTTAAATATATGTTATAATGTTCCAGGCTAATGTACTTTCCCGGAAATTTTACAACTGTCCTGCAAGTAAAATATATTCTTTTTTCGAGAAAAAGAGCGTTTCTTCGTCCCATGACGGAGCCGTTGAGCAAAAGAGGGTCGACCTGCTGTCTTAGTCGCCGATACGCCTGAATATGAGATTCTTATCGATCACTTTATGTTGCAGGAATAGAAAACACAACAGCCTTTGACCATTTATCTTTACTGCGTTCCTTCGTATTATACCTTTTACCCTTCATGTAATTGGTCTGCTTTATTTCACTTGCCTTTTAATGATTCTAAAACAGTCACTATTATTAAAAACTTTACCAATGTATATACTACTACCATGTTTTCTTTTAAAAACCTTTATTGTGAAAATTTCATTATACAAATACGAGCCTATAACCACGTGGGCCTGCCACAGAGCAAACTGTAATCGTATATGATGAATAGACATTTACACTGTAGAGGAACGTAACGGGCGGGCCATTAGGTTGCAAGAACTAAGGTGTCTAACAGTTACGGAATCGGTGGACGTACATTTTATAATTAAAATACGACAGGGCCAGTTACAATAAAATTATCTAGATATACATTTGCGGGCAAGTACCATGGGTGACGTTAATTCGAACTTTCAACAGTACAGTAATCAATAACACATCAGAACTTAATATCAATAGGGATGTCGAAATAGTCAATCAATTCTCGTCCCCGCCCGCCATGTGCTTCAAAACTGCATACGTATCTCGTGATTTCAAGGTTCTGCAACCAGTACACAACAAGGAGTTACGAGTCCCATTTATTCCGGCGCCATTTTGGGCGAGGACGGGCAGGTCCAGGATATAGTCAAAATGTCTCTACCAACCATCGACTATGATGATGTTTATATGCTGTATTTATTAGAGTAACACTCATCTGTCCACATGAAATTAATTTGCCACAATCTAAACATGTCATTTTAATCTTTCCAAAGTTCTTCTAAATATTTGGGACCGTTTCCCTTGCCTCTGAAGCTCTCAGTGCCACTTCTTTGATGAATGTACTAGCAGGTCAGGGGTTCTCCTCCAAATCTCTCTTTTATGCAGCACTATAATTAATTGGTGCCACCTCTCCATATGACGATGCATGGTATAGTTACCACAACTATATTTTTTTTCGGTTCCTCTGGAGAGTTCATCGTGGCAGATGAAGCGTGTAACGTACCGGGCATTTACCTTTTTTTGCATGTACAGGAAAGGAAAAAAAAATCGAGCGTCCGAGTTCTAAGGTGTCCCAGGGCCATTTTAGTGGACCAGGCCCAAATCCAAAGAACAGGCCGCCATTTTGAGAGTCCTCTTGCAGCCGCCTGTCGCTGTAGCATCAAGAGCAGCCGAAACTCAGCTGAATGGCAACTGAAACGGTAAAGGGGCCCCCTACTACAGCAGACGAGCCTCCACCTAGGAAGGCCCTTTCACGCCGGCTCCCCCCCCCTTCGGGCACCCCACGCCGTTATTCGGAGCAGTATTGTAGGATGGCCACACCAGTGCGGCAACTTGCTAGACATCACCTCGGTGGTAACCGAATCTCAACGCCTTGTGGTGTCTTCTATTCAAAAAACATTGTTATGCTGCCTTCGACCTATTCGCCGCAAGTGCGCACACAACTCAACTGCATAGCTTGCTAGACACCACCTCGGTGCCATCCGGATCTTGGAATCTGAGCACCTTTTGGTGTCTTCTCTTCAGAAAATATTGTTGCGCTGCCTTTGGCCCCATTCGCACATCAGTCCGCTACTGACGCCATCTCACAGGCTAATGGGGCGCCCCACGCCGACTTTCAGCATTGTAGAATGACCACACCAGTACAGCAACTTGCTAGACATCACCTCGGTGCCATCCGGATCTCGGCGCCCCACTGCAGATGAAGTGCCTCTCAACTATGAAACCACCACGGTGACATCCGGATCTTGGCGCGTTGTGCTGCCTTCGGCCTATTCGCACATCGGTCCGCTACTGACGCCATCTCACAGGCTAATGGGGCGACCCACGCCGAGTTTCAGCATTGTAGGATGACCACACCAGTACAGCAACTTGCTAGACATCACCTCGGTGCCATCCGAATCTTGGCATCTCAACGCCTAGTGGTATCTTCCAATAAAAAAAATATTGTTACGCTGCCTTTGGCCCCATTCGCACATCAGTCCGCAACTTAGACATCACCTCGGTGCCATCCGGATCTTGGCATCTCAGCGCCTTGTGGTGTCAGTCAGAAAATATTGTTGCGCTGCCTTTGGCCCCATTCGCACATCGGTCCGCTACTGACGCCATCTCACAGGCCAACGGGGCGCCCCACGCCGACTTTCAACATTGTAGGATGGCCACAGAAGTGCGACAACTTACTAGACACCACCTCGGTGCCATCCGGATCTTGGCGCGTTGTGCTGCCTTCGGCCTATTCGCACATCGGTCCGCTACTGACGCCATCTCACAGGCCAACGGGGCGCCCCACGCCGACTTTCAGCATTGTTGGATGGCCACACCAGTGCGGCAACTTACTAGACACCACCTCGGTGCCATCCGGATCTTGGCGCGTTGTGCTGCCTTCGGCCTATTCGCACATCGGTCCGCTACTGAGGCAAACTCACAGGCCAACGGGGCGCCCCACGCCGACTTTCAGCATTGTAGGATGGCCACACCAGTGCTGCAACTTGCTGGACACCACCTCGGTGCCATCCGGATCTTGGCGCGTTGTATTGCCTTCGGCCTATTCGCACATCGGTCCGCTACTGACGCCGCCTCACGTGCCAACGTATTTTCTCCGCATTTTATACCCTATGCCGCATAACAGGTCATGTGACTTGTTTATAAAACTTTTCATTGGTTCATTTTACTTTTGGTTTCCTAATGATGGAAGGCTTGATCATATGACCTAAAAACAACACTTTTCATTGGATGAAAACTTTTTTTTTTTTTCCAAACGATGAAAGCCCCACCTTGTTTCTGGATGTTTCAGACTAAACTGGCGTCAGCATGAGAGCACCACCATCTCGTAGCTCTGTCGTGGTCATTCCGCGAGCAATCATGGCAGCCGCTCCCCACCAGAAGCCTGCAGGAGTCGGGGCCCCCAAAACTTTTGATGAATTCTCAAGGCGGAGGGGACGCTTTCGAGAATGGGGTCCAAGACCTAGCAGACAAGCGTCCGATTTCCAAGGTGTCCCAGGGCCATTTCAGTGGACCAGGCCCAAAAAGGAAAGAGCCTGCCGCCATTTTGAGAGTCCTGTGACAGCCGCCTATCGCTGCACCGCAAGAGTGGGCGCAACTCAGCTGAATTGCGGCTTTTGACACAGTGGACCAAAAACGGACGGAATGGCAACTGAAACGGTAAAGGGGCGCCCCACTACAACAGATGACACTCCACCTGGAGAGGCCCGTTCACGCCGCCTCCCCCGGGGCGCCCCACGCCGTTATTCGGAGCAGCATTGTAGGATACCAAAACCAGTGCGGCAACTTACTGGACATCACCTTGGTGCCATCGTTCTGCTGCCTTGGAACTATTCGCACAACAGTTTGCTACTGATGACCCACCCCCCGCGACGCCCCACGCCGTTATTTGCTGGGTGGCAACTTACTAGACATCACTTTCGTGTCATCTAGATTTCGGCGCGTTCTGCTGCCTTGGAACTATTCGCACAACAGTTTGCTACTGATGACCCACCCCCCGCGACGCCCCACGCCGGAAATCTGGACGTTGTGCTGCATTGGGACTATTCGCACAGCCGACCGCTACTTCGTTGTTTTTCCCTAAAAATGTTTATATGTTATTACTATTTTTGTTTTCTTGTATATATTTATAAATTATTAAAGTTTTATAATCTTACTACTTTGTCGGAGTGCTATATATTTTTAATGTGACACATAATTGTAAAAACTTTGATGTACAAAGAGTCATCCCTGGAATCTTCCGCTTCACGCTCGGTCCCCTCCCCAATCACAATACAGGATGGTTTTCAGATAATAGCAACGCTTCTGCTGTGACGGATCTCATCGAGTGTGGGCCTTGATCTACTATAACTCCTTTGAAGAGGGGTGATTCTTTACAGCTGTGGCCATAAACTACATCTGCAGGGCTAGCTGATAGCCTAGGACCGGCCTGGACAATCGGACACAGAGGAAAAGGAGTGTCAGAGGGTGCGGTAGTGAATAGGGCGAAAGGGAGGTGTCGGGCGGGCACAGGGTGTGATTCTCAGGGAAGAGCAGCGCAGATGGGGGGAGGTTTATTACCCATGCATAAGACAGAGAGCGGGGGTGACCACTGCCTGGGTGAGATGCTTGCGAGGGTGGGTGGCCATGCTAAGGATCGACAGCGTGCACAGAGTGGGTCTGGTCAAGGCATCTAAAATGGCTGCCGTGCACGACAAAAGTGTGGCATTTGAAAAAAGACAAGATGGCGCAGACAATGTTTTTCAACACTTCCTGATTTCCTTCGAATCGAACGTTAACAGACGTTGGGGCATATTACCAAAGTTAAGCGATATTTATCCCTAACGATGCATTGCAAAGATTTTTTTACCGTCAGAAATTATCGCAGATAAACCTTGCTATTATCAAGGTTTATCGCAAATACGATAAAAAACGACCGCAATGCATTAATATCGCTGAAAACTCAGCGATATTCATGCATTACCGAGCTAATGCTCTTAGCCATGTTATCCACCTCCCATTGCATAACATGGCTAAGAACTGCTCAGGGCAGCTGTTACTTTTTGGAGATATTCGCGCTTATCTCGAATATTTCCAAAAGTTGATAATAGGAGATAGCGATGTTAGCGACTGTTTCCAGTCGCTAACATCTTGGCATGCCCACTTTGCATGTCATTAGTGATAAATATCACTCACATGCAAAGTGGGGCCCAAGATGATCGCTATCTCCTACTAGCCGTCGCTAACTGGTGTTAGCAACAGCTAGGTAATACAGATATAATTTTATCTCCGCGAAGCGGAGCGCTGTTACAGATATATATCTTGTTTTTGAACGTTAATTTCTCAAAATGCACTGAAGCACATATATTGAGACCTAGCAAAGGCACATCGGGCTACCAGTCCCTAATATTTTACCAAGTTTCGTGCAAATCCATTCAGCCGTTCGATTATTATTATTATTTTTTTTTTTGCCCCGCGGGGCCCTTTTTAAACCTCCACATCAAACCTAGGGGGTCAGCGAGGATCTACTATGCCCCCTTATGGTCATTTGCCCCTTCGCTTTGGCCTCCTCTTGTCTCTCGATCCTACCGAGAGACAAGATGGCGGCCGCTACGTACTGTTTGGAATGTTTACAGACACCGGAGAGCCAATCAGCTTCGCTTCGCAAAGCTCCGTAACGCGAAAAGTACGCGAAGCGGTGCGCTGTTACAGATATATATCTTTTTTTGAACGTTAATTTCTCAAAATCCACTGAAGCACATATATTGAGACCTAGCAAAGGCACATCGGGCTACCAGTCCCTACAATTTTGCCAAGTTTCGTGCAAATCCATTCAGCCGTTCGATTATTATTATTATATTTTTTTTTTGCCCCGCGGGGCCCTTTTAAAACCTCCATATCAAACCTAGGGGGTCAGCGAGGATCTACTATTCCCCCTTATGGTCATTTGCCCCTTCGCTTTGGCCTCCTCTTGTCTCTCGATCCTACAGAGAGACAAGATGGCGGCCGCTACGGACTGTTTGGAATGTTGACAGACGCCGGAGAACCAATCAGCTTCGCTTCACAAAGCTCCGTTGCGCGAAAAGTACGCGTCCTGGAGCGCTGCCCGGTCCGCTGTTACAGATATATATCTTTTTTTAAACGTTAATTTCTCAAAATCCACTGTAGCACATATATTGAGACCTACAAAAGGCACATCGGGCTACCAGTCCCTACAATTTTGCCAAGTTTCGTGCAAATCCATTCAGCCGTTCGGGCTAAAAGTGAGGCCAACCGCCCTATGGAAAACTCAATGTTAAAAACACGTTTTGGGACCCCCCTTTTTTCTCGACCCCCCCCTGGACGAACCCCCCCCCAATTTTCAGGGGCTGCTCAGAAACAAAATGTGCCATTTTCCTGAAAATTTCAGCCTATTCCGTCCACAAACGCCAAAGTTATTAGACATAGAATTTTCAAAAAACCCATAGAGAAAAAATCCTAACTATATATACCTACTGGCGACCGCCAGTAGGTAATATATATATATATACACATATATATATATATTATATATATATATATATATATATACACAAATATATATATATTATATATACTCCAGAAAAAACTTTCAAGTAAATGCACACTCGGAGTCTCAGGTATGCAAAGCAGGTAGCTGTTTATTGCTCGTTACCCGTTTCGACCGAAGTCTTGATCACACGAACATACCAACATGACACATGTGTGTAAATAAAGTTAATTTGAAGTAAACACACCCATGTAGTGACAATCGACAAAGGACTACACTTTTCGGTAACTATCTACAGCGCTGATACGTGCAGACATTTTGTAATGTGCAAGTTTCCAACATATGAATGTAATTACATTTAGATATCATTTTGTTTCTCAATTCATTTTGTAATTCAAATTTTCATTCTTAGATTTTTTGATTTTTAAACCTTTCACTCAGTGCCAAGTTTGAATCACAGTTAAATATTTATGGAAATCTTATCCTTCTGTGCTGAGCAAATGTAACTTATAAACTTGCTAAAACATTTAATTCCATCTAAACATTCCTTATCATTCCATGTAAAAAGTAGGTATTACAGCTATATACATCATGGTTAGAGTTAACCCTCTTAGCTCTTCCGTAGTTTCACGATAGTGGCAAAAAGGACTGCACGTTAATTACCCATTTGTCACGTTGTTGCATAGCACACATTTCCTAATGAGCAAACATCCAGCATATGAATGCAATTTCTTTTAAACAATCAATTTTTAAACATTCATTTTGTGAATCATTCACTTTTAAATGTTTTAATTTTAAAAAAAAATTTAAACCCAATGCCAGCTTCGGATCGCACTTTTAAAATGTGTGGAACTGTTGTCATTCTGCGTTACACAGTGTATTTCATAAGCTAGCTAAACATTTCTTTTCGTATCATTCCACACAATTTTTAGGTGACAAGGCAATACATCGCAACAGTTAAACATGTTAGCTCCCCTGTGTTAAACCTTCTTTATCATTTCATATCATCTGTAGGAATTATGGCTACACAATTCTTAGCTACGGTTATCCTTGATAGCTCTTCCTCCTATTGCTATTTTATTTCGAGCTAGTGGAAAGCCTGAAGATGCCATTTATTAGCCATACGTATTATGCTGTAGGTCTAGTGCCCGATATCTACTTTGTTATATTAGTTTTATACGTTCTCCACATAACCAACTGCATTCTTTTATGTATATGGTCTAGTACCAATTGCGCAAGTAGGTTATATCAAAGCAATCTGTATTTTATGTATCTCCTACATGATCCCATGTGCATTTCCACAGCTTTCTTAGATGCAAACCCATTACTTCAGATCACCAATTATTAATTACAATCTCTATATTGCGTCCTAATGTCATAAAGAAATTGTGAGTGCTGAAGTGCAAGGAAATAAAGTAGATTACATTAGAAATTTGAATCAATCACATTTTACATATATATATATATATATATATATATATATATATATATATATATTTTCTCACAAATGCCCCAGCTTTGAGAGGTCACACGCACTGTTCCACCATCCGGCTATTCAAAGCAGCCTGCCTTCCAGCTTTTGTTTTATTATATGTGCCAACGCGTTTCGCAGCTACACGCCGCTTCTTCCTGGGCTTGCAACATCAAAACGCTGAACGCACACCTGTAGAATTTTGCTTTATATAATAAAACAAAAGCTGGAAGGCAGGCTGCTTTGAATAGCCGGATGGTGGAACAGTGCGTGTGACCTCTCAAAGCTGGGGCATTTGTGAGAAAATATATATATATATATATATATATATATTCACTGAAAAAACCATAGGTTATAGACCATATATAGTTAGGAATTAGCATTTAAAAAACCTTATTTTACTCACACAAAACCATTGAAATTCCATATATAGTTAGTTGCACTAACTATATATCGCGCACCCGCAATCCACTGCTGATGATGTCACATATTACATCATTCATGACATGGTCAGTGACATCACTGATGACATCACTGATGACATCTCAAATGACATCACGGATGACATCACTGATGACATCTCATTTGACATCAATGACCACATCATTGATGATATCATTCATGTGACAATACAATGCATCTCCTCACATTTTAATATAACCTCTGTTACACTCAGTGTTAAATACAGAGTATAATTTTTGAAACCATTGACACACCAATACTAGTTACTACATACGCACTCACTGATTCCTACGTCTACACACACATTCACTCATTCACCCATACAATCATTCATACATACAATCAATCATCTTTACAACACTATCATATGCACTCATACACCTATACAGACACTCACACTCTGCCACTCATCCATGGAGTTACTCACACACCTAGTCAGTCCTGTAAAGAATCAATCACACTTCCATTTTCTAATCTATACAGTTAAACATAGAGCACCTTACGTTTTCAACCATATACTAACACATACTTAGTCTCTTATACAATCATTGATACAAGTACACATTGATCTGCACAGAGTCACACACCTCCCAGCCAGCCACACACACACTCAGTCTCCCATGCAAATACTTGGGCAATCAATCAATAACCCATATAGTTACTCATATAGCTACTGATCAACACATGCTGCAGTTTACAGAACAACAGACATAATGATGCACAAATTAAGACAGTTTAGTCACTAACCCATGCACTCAGTGAGACACATTTAATCACTCACTCATACATTCAGTCATGCACCTACTAAATCCTTCGTCCAGACACTTATACTTCCACTCATTCTTCAATATGTAAGACATATTTTAACTTTACAGAAACACACAGTCACTGGATGTTGTCATCAGTGATGTCATCAGTGATGTCTTTTGAGATGTCATCAGTGATGTCATCAGTGATGTCACTGACCATGTCATGAATGATGTAATATGTGACATCATCAGCAGTGGATTGCGGGTGCGCGATATATAGTTAGTGCAACTAACTATATATGGAATTTCAATGGTTTTGTGTGAGTAAAATAAGGTTTTTTAAATGCTAATTCCTAACTATATATGGTCTATAACCTATGGTTTTTTCAGTGAATTTTCAAGGTTTTGTAAATGCTAATTCCTAACTATATATGGTCTATAACCTATGGTTTTTTCAGTGAATTTCATTGGTTTTTTAAAAGCTAATATCTGTATCTGTAAAATGTATTCTTCTTTAAATCCAAAAATATATTTTATATGTTTATTAATAATTTTTTTTTTTTATATTTTTTTTGTTTCGCTCCCGGTTCATGAACCGGGAAGCTTTCCGTTAGCTCAATTTGATGCCGCGACCCGGTCCGCGAACCGGTAAACGTTCCGTTAGCGCAACTGCCGCGTTAGAAATCAACATCGTGACGCGTCGCGGAAGCGCGACGTATCACGTTGTCGCGTAATGCGTCTTATGACGCGCTGCGTTAGCGCACCCGGAAGTGCTCCGGTACGCGAACCGAGGCGCGAAGCGCAGCGACCCGGAAGCGATCCGGGGCGCGTTCCGCAGCGCGTAACATAAGCGTGAGAGGTCATGTGACTTGTTAATAAAACTTTTCATTGGTTCATTTAACTTTTGGTTTCATAATCATGTAAGGCTAGGTCAGGTGACCTAAAAATAACACTTTTCATTGGTTTAGAACTATTGTTTTTCCCAAATGATGAAAACCCCTCCTTCTTTCCTCACTCTGACTTTCATCATTGTGAGAGGAAGACCTTTATTCATAGTAGAGCAATGGCTTCAGTACTTGCTTCAGCTGGTGCACCCCCACCACCACCTCCACCTCCTCATGGGAAGAGAGGACCACCTCCCCAGGTCATCACCAACACAGAGGAGGAAGAGGAAGAAATAGAGGAAGAGGAGAGAGAAGGACCACAGTTCTTGGAAGAGGTGCCCCGGGTTTCCCATAGGAAAGCCAGTTTCATTTGGCAGTTTTTTTCAATCCCTCCAGGGCAGAAGAAAGTGAATGCGAGGTATGTCACCTGCCTCATTTGCAAAGAGAAATTATCAAGAGGGACTGATAAAAAGTATAGCTATGGGAACTATACCATGCATAGGCACATAAACAGGTGGCATCCACTCAATTACAGCCGGGCGGAAATTCGTGACATGGAACAAAATCCAACAGCAACTCCTGTGGCCAGGTCAACATCGTTAATATCATTGACAGCAGCAGAGGCACGGGAAACCGTGCCAAACATCCAGGAGAATTTTGGGCATATGAAATATACTTGTCTGCACTGTGGTGCATTGATATCATGTGGTAACATGAGTATTAATTCCATCAACCTGGCTTATAACAATCATAATTGCCCTAACCGCCCCAGACAGTAATTTTTTTTTTGCTCCTGTTGAGCCCTTTTCAATGCCTGTTTTTTGTTGTTTCCCCCCCCCCAAAAAACCAAAAAATATATAAAATTGTTCAAAAAATACAAAAAAAACAAAAAATGTTCAAAAAATAAAAAAAATATAAAACAACAAAAACATTTAAAAAAAAGTTCTTTTCAGAACTACCTACCCTTTCAAAAAAAATTGCTAGAATGTTTAGCACTCTGGCAAGCTCTATTTCTTTTAGTTCGCTTCCCAGTTCGCTTCCCGGTTCGCGAACCGGGAGCGAACCAAAAATTTAAAAAAAAGAAGAGTAAGTATAAGGAAAGTAAACAGAGAGTGATGTTAAAAGAAAGACAGCTATAGGGAGTAAACCAGAGATACTGTTTAATAGATCTATTTACCGAAGAAAAGACGGAAGAGGGTATAATTGTGGAAAACAAAATAGATAAGGAAAGTGAAAGAAAAAAAAGAGAGTAGAACAATAACAAAGAAGAGTTTCTTGGAGAATGTGAGTGAATGTTCAAAATAAGATTAAAACATGGGGAATAACAGAGAGAAAAAATAGAAAACAGAAAACAAAAAATAACAGAAAAAGATTAATTGAAACAGCAAAGAAATGTAAATAACATAGAGCCATATCATCAACATAGGCAATAAAAGTTTTGCAGCTTTTATCGGCAGAAATATGTCACCAAAGCCGCTTTTGCGGCAGAAAACTGCCGCTAAAACCACTTTTGCACCAGTTTTCTGCCAATAAAAACAGCAATAATTTTATTGGCTGTGTTCATAATATGCCCCTTAGTGTGCTTCAACTACACAGAGAAAGCATTATGAACAAGTAGTGAAAAAGTGATCAGTCAAAGACACTAAGAGTAATAGAGACGGAGTGAGTGAACAAGAGTGAGGAATTATGAGAAGAGAGGGACTGAGAAAAAGAGTGGAAGGAGTTGAGTAAGTAGGTAATAGAGAAAGGAATGAGGAAAGTAGCAAAGGCAGGAAACTGAGGGTTAAAGAAATGAAGCTGTGGAACTAATAGTAGGTGAATGTGATAGAAATGTAACGAAAAGAATACAAAACATTTACCTTATAATTGTCGTTAATTTACTCACTTTTTGTTTTTATACTTTCAATCTGTGAAAGAGAGAACAAACATTTGAAAAATATTAAAACATGTATTTAAAAATTACAAAAGACAAGGGAAAAGATTGAAGGACAAACAGTTTTTCAACAACTTTGACACTGACAAGAGCTTCTGCTTCTCCAGGCCCCATACACAGTCCTAAAGATATACATTTTAAACTAACAGTATCTTGATGCAGATGAAGTGAGGCCTATCTTAAAACATGGTGCATCTTTTGCACTGCTGTTGTCTCAGAAAAGTGTCGCAAGACACTAACATTTTAAATGATTGCTTCAGGATGCCAATAAGATGTGTCCTATCCAGAGGTTTGTTTGAGGTGAGACCTACTCAGGGTTCCAAATGAAATTTCGAGTTGTTTGAAGAGAACAGAGGACATAATACATGTGAAGGCCTACCAATGAAGTAAGTCATGTCCACTTCACTCTTGAACAAAGGCCAGACCTCTTCTGTGTCCGTGGACAGACCTAAACTTCATCTGCACAATGTCATTCATAAACTTAGGAAACACAAGTAATGTAATTGAAAAATGTGGAGTTTCTTTTCCTCATTTCACAATCACATCACCTGTGTTGCCTTTGCTTAGGTATCTCATAGTGCAGATGTAGTCCAGCATATTAAACAGTACCTAGAAGTGCAGCACTGCATGCAACAACTTTGACACTTATAAAAGCTTTTGCTTCTGCATGCCCCCTACACAATGCTAATTATATACATTTTAAACTGATGGTATCTTGCTGGAGATGAACTGAAACCTATCTTGCAACATGGTGCATCTTTTACACAAAAGTGACCCACAATGGAGCAAAAGAGGCGCACGGCCACCATAAATCTGACCCTAACATTTTAAATGATTGTTTCAAGATGCCAATAAGGTGTAACCTATCCACAGATTTGTTTCAGGTAAGTCCTACTCAGGGTTGCAGATGGAATTTAGGTTTGTTGAAGAATACAGAGAAGATAATACATGTGGAGGCCTACCAACGAAGTGAGTAATGTCCACTGCACTCTTGAACAAATGTCAGACCTCCTCTGTCTCCAGGAACAGGCCTAAACCTCATCTACACAATGTGGTGTGTAATGTTAGGAAACACAGGTAATATAATTGAAAAACATGCACATTTTTTTGCTCATTCCACAATCATATGACCTGTGTTTCTTTTGCTTAGGTATCTCATTGTGGAAATGTAGTCTATCATATGAAAGACTACGTAGAATATGAGCACTGTATGCAAGAACTTTGACACTTACAGAAGCCTCTCCTTCTCCATGCCTCCTACACAGTTCTAAATGTACATCATAAATGGAAACAGTACAGAATTAATTATACATGATAAATGGTTTATTTTTGCTGTTCTCAGAATGTATCAAATTTCACTAAAAACAGTGACTTGAAGGTATTCATCATATAACAGCGGGGAAAAAAAACACAATCAAAATGATTGTGTTTAAAAAACCCATACAACATAACAAATCAGAATTCAGAACTCCTTAAAGTTAACTTACTTTCCATGACGTCAAAAGATGTCCTATGAACAGCTTACACTCTGTTGTGCTGTTATTACTTTCAGCCCGCCACTTTCTGAAAGAAAACCTCCATCGTTTTGAAAAACATGTTACATACAATAAATGACTTCTTGCTCTCTACCACAAGTTTCCAGAAGGCCAAATCTTGTCAGAGCCATTTATAACTCTTGGATTTCTTGTAAGCCAATCCCGTCATTTGGCATTTCCGCAACTTTCAGAATTAAAATGTTGAAGATCATTTTCACAATCCTGGACTAGTAATATCTTCCCCTTCTTCCTCAGTCATGTTCTACATTTCCTATGACACTGATACTGCTTACTATGAAGCAGACTTACACTACCTCTATGACTACTACAATTATTTAATTCTCTACATCACTTTTAATCACAAAGCAATGTAAAACAGTAGACAGCATTGCAGACTTACATTCCCTCTACTCTATGTTTTGATTGGCTGCTTCAATTAGCTTATAAAAAGAAATAGTTTTTCTGAACTCATTCAAAGTGCACTTATTTCTCCATGACGTCCAGTCTTATCGTTAGAAGTTATGTCTCTGAACTACACTTATCCTCAAGGCCAAATCGTGTAGGAGCCATTAGAACTTCTTGAAATTCCTCAGAGCACATCCCGAGATTCTTTCCCTAAAATTTTGGTTTTAAAAACACCAGGTAAGAGTTTTTAAGGTCATACGGCAATTTGTTTTTGAAAATTAAAACAGAATCATTGCAGAATGACCAGCCATTTCTAGACTTTAAATAAGCTGTGTAATGTCCTGATGTTGTTGAAGGACCGTCATGATATATAATTGCTGCAGTTACAAAAGTCCTTCCTGATATTGACAACTGCGAAGCCACAGCATTTTTAATTAAAGTTGTCAATTTTGTTTCATCAGGCCTACATCGTTGGAACATTAAAATGACATACTGGCCATATGTTCGTATAAATAATGTGGACATCATTTCAGATTTACATTGGCTACACTCCATGTTGTGATCAGCTGCTTTTACTAGCTTATTAAAGGAGACTGATTTACTGTCTGGCAAAGTTAAATATATAAATCTTTCTGAGTCTACACTAGTAGTACTTGATACCCTACAGTTCTCGCAGTCATGCTGCCATTGATAAGAAAGCCCAAACAGCTGATCTACATCTACACCTTCAGCATGCAATACATCAAGCATATACATTAAAAACTCCTGACAATCTTGCTGAATATTTTGAGAGAATTGTGTTTGGCCTGAACATCTGTCTAACAGATTTCGAATTTCAGACACACTTTCTATGTTTGTTCTATCAGTGCTACATTTTTCTAAGACAGAATTTAACAAACTGCAAAATCTTTGATCAGAATTGACCACAATCTCTTCTTTTACATTTTCTAGAGAAAACAAAACATTAACCACTACATTAGCATAGCAGTTGACACCAGAACTGTTTTCAAATTGAAAACCAACAACATCTTCAACAGAATCCTTTTTGTTTCTGCTTATAATTTCAGGTTCATCGACTTTTCGTCTTTTTGCTACAACCTCACCAGTATTGGTCACATTTCTTCGTTTCCGGCCTATCACACGTTTCTCAAACAAAGGATATTGAGGCAAATGTGGCGCATACTCTCTTCTTAACCTATTGTATTCCTTAACACAATCTAGATCCGCACAAATGCTTGTGACATCACACTCAATCAAGTACAATCCCGATAAAGTTCTAACTCGTGACAATGCCACATATGCCATACCCTCCTTGAACACAGAACTGCCAATATTCACCAATGCACTGTCTACACTTAAACCTTGCGATTTATGGATTGTCACCGCATATGCCAAGCAAACAGGAAACTGCTTACGGCGAACATATAAGTCTTTTACAAGCAAAAATCTAGCAGAACAACGACCAATTAGCTGTACTTCCTCAATGCCATCAAATTTAATTTTTAAAAATTCAATTCCATCTCTATTTCTGTATTTTACAAAATCAACAACATTACTCATTGATCCATTTACCAGACCTCTTTCAACATGTAAATTCCTTCTTAAAATTATACGGCAGTTCAAGCACACATTCAGAGTCTTTTCAAAACCTGCAGTTTTAGATATACTCTTCTCTAATGAATCCAATTTTGTTTTCAGATTCTCAGACAAAATAATTGTTGATCCCATATGCTCTACTCTGTCAATAGCTTCCAGTTTCACAATCTCTTGCTTTTCTAAATGCAACATTTTGTTGTTGAATTTGGCACATTCTGCAAGAGTTGGCATCAAACATATTCCAGATTTCTTCTCAGTAATTTTCTGAAAAATATTCTCAGGCACAACATCTTGTTCTGGATATAAATTTGACAGTAATTTTGCATGTAAAGCTTCTTTCCCATGCTCGGTCACTTTTCCAATTCTAACATCTTGTAGAATAGTCTTGTAAACTTCATCCTTCGCCTGACGCATATTTTCATGCAGTTCAGCATAATTGAAGTTTAACCATATATTGACGTTGCCAATGCTGCCTAGGCACTTCCTGGTATCTTCATGCGTGAGCATTTTGAACACAGGTTGCCCTTTCACTGGTGTCAGCTGCAGAAGATCTCCGAAAACAATGATGTGTTTGCCACCAAATAACACATCATACTCTGTTTTGAGAACTTCTTGCATTCTCAAATGCACAAAGGCAAGCATGACATTGGAAACCATGCTTACTTCGTCAATGATAAGAAGTTTCATTTTCCTCAAGATTCTTGAAACTTCAAAACAAGCATCTCCAGATAGCTTGTGATATTGTAATTTGTTGTCATGCTCCACTGGCAGCATCAGTAAACGATGTAAAGTAATCCCTTTAATGTTATGTGCTGCCAGTCCAGTTGGAGCGGTGACAACACAAGACAGCGATGACTCTGTCCTTTCCTGCAAATAACATGAAATTGCTTTAATAAGGAAACTTTTTCCAGTTCCCGCTTCTCCACTCACGTACAGTCGGACAGGCTTCAACGACGTACATGAGCACTCTTTCTTGTCATGACTTAATCCATGATCAATTTGCATGGTAACTTCGTCATATATTTTCCTCTGCTCAACGTTGAGTTGTCTTTCCAACTCTTCTAAGTTAACCGCATCCTCCTGAGCATGTGCCATGGCTCTTTCCACTTCATTCATAGCAGTGGCAGCTTCATTTTCGATAACAGGTCCTCCTAGTGGATCCTGACTCAATGAAGCAGAACTCTGACTGTCCTGAGAACTGTCTCTGGCAATCTCGGCTGCAATCATTGCTTCCTGCTCAATTTCCGCATTCAACATTTCTACATATTTGGGAAAAGCGGGACATTCTATGGTCTCCTTGGCGGCATTGAAAGAGTCTTCGTAACAGAGAAAATCTCCAAGCAGTTCCTCTTCTGCACGCCAAGGCTTGAAAAGTTGCAAAAGTGCTAAATAGAAAAACTCCTTTTTTTCAGGAGATTCGCCACTCAATTTTCGATGGTTTACCAAGTGGCATTTTCTTTGCTTGACCAGACATCCCTCACTTCCTATTACAGCATACACTCCTTTCTCAGTATCTTCTTTGATGTTCCTCTTGAATATGTAATTTTGAAGAACCTCATACAGACAAACATTCTCGAGGTGAATGCTTCGATTTGGATAATATGTATCCAACATGTTGGTCTTCAAAATGTCGGTACTGTTTGGCTCCTTTTCCGCCAAATACTCAATTTCCCGCACAGGTTTGAGAACTCGATTACGCGTTGCAGCAAGACCAAGACTCGCCCAAACGATACTCCTGGACTTGGCATAGAGACTTGCTGAAGACAACCGGTCAGAACATTCGTACGCTCCAATTTCTCGATGCGACAACATCTTCAGACTGAAACTGTACAACTTCTTGCTGAGGCTCTTTTCATGGGAAATGTCCTCCCACATATCCTTCAATTCTGTCTTCTCTTTTTTGGTGATGTAAGACATCACATACCGAGCCACAGCCATACAGTTATCAGCCACAAACTGTATATCCATGTTAGCATTCCACATGGACAAAATCACCGGGTTGTAGTCGTTGATGTACTTGGACTCTTCGTTCCTCTTCAAATTGTATGTGTTTTTAGGTGATTTCTTCATCACATTATGTCGCAGCGAAGACATCAAACTGTTTACTCTTCCTTTAGAAATCACCGGTCGTTGAAAGCCGAAACGACATTTGGTGTAGAACTTGTCCTTGTTTCGGAATTTACGACGACAGTACTTTCCACATCGATGGCTTTGGAAACGCAGAACTTTTTCTCTTAGGCTTTTCTTCTCCTTTGCGTTTGGAACAGCACACGTAGAATACTGTTGTATAAAACTCATCACTGAGTCTTCTGGATCCGTTCCAAATTTAGGTGCATCCTTGATCCACAGCAACATATGTATATGAGGAGCACCTCTTGCTTGGTGCTCCTTTCTCCAGAAGAAATCCAACACCTCTCCAAGAGGTGGATTCTTCTTATTCATGATGAAAGACATCATAGCTTCAAATCTATGATTGAAGTACCTACATACATTGACTGGATCCAAAGAGCACAGTTCTCCGGGTGTCTTGAATTCGATGTTTTCTACGTTAGCATTTGCCTCTCGTAGAAATTCAAGTAAGTCTTCCCAGCCATATTCGGCACAGCTCAGAGTGAGGAACCATGTGGGAGTTCCTAAGTTCCTCAGCATACATTTTAAATCACCATGACGACGGTACCAGTACTCATTAGTACCACGCTGACACGCCATGAGATTAATCAGGTGAGAATCCAAAATACTGTCTTGGACATTGACTTTATCCATAAAGTCACTTGCCGAGATGTTTTGCATGTGTACACCACTTTTCAAGATGTGGTTCACTGCATATGACAGTCCAGACAGATCGCTTTCAAACAGGAGATGGAACAAATAAGGAATGCATTGTCGAAACCTAGCATCTCCTGCATACAATCGCAAAGTCCGGTATTCAGAAGCAGGAATTTGATGAGGTCGCTCATCATATCTTCCTCCCTGACCTGTTGGAAAAAGCTGTGGGAAACACCGAGCTTCCAAACTTTCCTCCCAAACACTAATGGGACTCCCTTTGGCTTGTTTCATTTGAAACAACTCAATAGCATTCCCCATGACTTCCTTGGAATGCAAAGGATGAACACTATAATGTTCATATATTTCTTCACTAGTAGAGGGTTCTACTTTCTCAATTTGACCAGCACACAAATCGCTATCCTCTTCCTCACTTACTTCCTCTTCTGCAACATATACATTCTTATAGTATTTATTATTTTTTTTCAAATACAATGTTGCCTTTTTAACTTTCCTAACATCCACTAAATCTTGCCATATTTTCTTATTCTTTGTCGGAACCCCATTAACTAAGATAACCAGAGGTTCCTCTTCCACTTTTTCTACTCCAATTGTGTTAATGTTTTTCTTCAAATCTAGAGGCAAATAAACAACTCTTCCCTTTAATCCTCTCTGTAAATCTGATGGAGGCAATTTCCCTGTCTTTGGCTCCATTCTTACAATAGCCTGAAAGGGATGGATACTTTGAATCAAAATAGATTCATAAGTATTTAAATCCTTCAATTCAGAAGGAATCTCAACCAATTCCAGATTATTATGAACTGCTCTAGCAGGCATCTGGTTTTGATTTAATTTGCAACAACAATAAGTACACACACGTTGATCCAATCCCAAATCAAAACAATTTTCTGCCATCAAGTATGTTGCGAAATCCTTCCATTCACTATTATTTTCCCTTTCACTTTTTGCATATAAATCCACTAACTTAGTCTGATTCTTATAATAAGTGCGTCGACAACACACACAAGTGAAATTTGGCCTCTCACTTGATTTGACCTGAAACGTCGCAATTTCCCTCTGGAAATTATCTGTACTGGAAACCTGTACACTATCTTCCACATTACCCGCTTCTTCTTGGTCAATTTCAACATTCTCCTCTTTACTTCCAAAGTAACAAAACTCAATTTCTTCACATATATTCTTCACATCTATTTCAGAACCATGCAAAAGAGCAGCGCATAATTGTTTAAGCATAATTGCTGGACTCTTAGCATAATACAACATTCTAACTAATTTCCTCACTTTATTATGATGCACTGCTAGCATCCTGAAATGATGAAAAACACTCTGGCATACTCTCCTGGAAAGACAAGCCAGTGAATGACCATGCAAACCTGTCACTTCTCTCACTCTGCAAGGATCTAATTCTTGCAACAACCTCATTTTCTGCTTCAAACTTTTCTTATTAAATGACCGTACAAAATCACAAAGCAAATTGATGGAATCCTGTCGCACACTGCAAATACTACTACACTTCCAGGTGTACACAGGACCCTTAGCACGTCTTCCTAAAACCTCATTACCTAACACCTCTTCTGCCTCTGTTGTCACAAGTTTTTCTTTTTCAACTGGACAACCATCTTTCACTTCATAAGCTCGACCACTGGTGTCAACTGCATGCACCAAATCATTATCCTGGAAATAACTCTCCTCATTAAAAAATGCCTCACAGCTTGAACTATGCATCCATTCTCCAGAAAAAACTTCACAAAAATTACTACGATTAACTATTCTCTTCCATCTACTATTTCTTTTGAAATCATAAATTGCCTTGTTTAGCTTCCTAATTCTATTGATTATCAAAATAAATAACTTACGTTTAATTTCAAATGCCTGATCAATAACTTTCTCAACTTTTTTTTTCTCTTATAAAAAACCACTTTCTGTTGACCTTTCTTAATATTTTTTAACAAATTGCCAATTATCCTGTTGCGGAACATTCGTTTACGAATGTCCCTAAACTGTTGTTTCCTTCTACTATCATGCACAGAGTTATCTCTTGCTCTAGCAGTAACATTTTTCATTGGCCTTTCCTTTCCGTTTGAATTGCTTCTCTTTTTCTGGACTGAAACATTTTCTGTAGTAATATTTTTTTTACTACAAATATTTCTTATGAATGTTATTGTACTCTTACCCGGTGCTTTCTTGGTGACTTGACAAATCTTTTTGTTAGAGGACTGCTGCTTTTTTTCATTAACCTGCTGTCTTTGACGTTTTGCAGCCTTTCTCACTCTTTCTTTGGTTGGCATGCTGAAATCTTGAAATGATCTGCAGTTGAATCTGTGGTAAAATATAATAAAAAATGTTATTAACCACTATTACCCAACAGTAAATCAATAACAGTAATCAAAAACTTAAAACACTACTTGACATTTTTACATAGAAGATTTTTTAGTGCTTGGCAAATTTAGAATACAGAAATAGCAGAAAAGAAATGGAATTTATATTCATGTTACCTGTGCTATTTTATATGTGAATCTGATCTAATTTTATGAGCATATTTTAATATTTTATTGAAGACACTACACATAACCTGTTTTTGAAGGTGTCTTTATTTTTAAATTAAACGGTTTACATTTTTACTTTTTATTTATTATACATTTTTAAAATAAATGTTTATAGTTCCATAGGCTCAAGCACGTCAGCTTCCCATCCTATGTCATATAATTCGGACAAATCTGCATCCTCATCACGTTCTTCATCATCCTCAGGATTTAAATCATCCAAGGGATCAACATCCACTGATGTTTCAATTACGAGTTCAATGATGAGGTCAAAATCAACTGATTGCTGATTGTCGCTCATGTTGATGTTGTCTTTATCTTTAAAGAAAGATAACAACAATGAGATGTTGCAGAGTAAGAGACAAATCTCAGAGATTATAATAGTAAAATTGTTTAACAAGAGTAACATTTTGCAGCTATTATATAGCCATGTCCAACGATGCTGAGCAGGTGAAGCCTATGTCTAATTTTTCAGTGAACAGGACTCATCTCTTCTTAACCTTGGATAAGCCTCACCGACTCTGTGTCCCCTGCACATACTTAAATGTAAAGGGGCACATTTATGTTAAATGGCACATCCCCAGGCATGCACCAGTTAACGTGCACCGCTGCTCTGCCACTCATGGTGTGCCGCATTTACAATCAGATAGGAGAAAGCTACGTCAAAACCCTGCGCCTGCTTGAAGCAGGCATAGGTCTTGATGCAACATTGTGGAGATGGGGCACCCCTGAGCCTTGCTGGAGCTGAATCACACTTGCGATACAACTCCAGCAATGCGCCACCTTTACGGCACAGATGCGTCACGCATCTGTGCCATTTTTGCCCCATGCTGCGCCGCATTGTAAATGCAGCACACCATGGGTGGCGGAACAGCAGCGCAGAATGACTGGCACATCCCTGGTGATGCGCCAGTCATCATAAATCTATCCCTAAGCTTCTTATCTTGTTAGAGATGAACCGCCATATGTATCATCAAACTATTTTGCATTTCCTAAATAGCGAATTTTAAGGGATAAATAGCAATTCTTTACCATTCCTAATTTGCGATGAGCAAATTGCTAATTGCAAATTACCCATTCATTTCCATGGGCCAGGAGGCCCATAGGAATGAAGGTGCAATTTGCGATTAGCAATTAGCTCATCGCAAATTAGGAATTTTTCCAAAGGTGCAGGGGTGTCTCAAGAACACCCTGCTGCACCCCTGAAAAAGAAATTTGGGGGCATATGGCGCACATACATGCCCTAAGGGCATGTATGGGCGTCATATGGCACCTTTTGTTTTTTGGAAAAAAAGCTTTTTGAAAAGAATTCGCAAATTACCACCAACTAGAAGTTGGTGGTAATTTGCAAATCCTTAATGGCATTTTTTGCATATTTTTTGTTTGATACATTGCATTTAAGGAATCGCAAAATTTGCAAATCCTTCAGTACAATCGCAAAATAAGGAATAGCAATTTTTGCTATTCCTTATTTTGCATCAAACTTGTTTGATACATACCATTTGTCTAATTAGCATTCGCAAAGGCCGAAATTCGCAGAATTTTGACCTTTGCGAATGCTAATTAGCTTGATACATATGGCCCCAAGTGAGGCCTGTCTTGCAACATGGTGCATCTTTTGCATCACTGCTGCATCGGTTTCATGTGGCACGTTTTTTTTACACCATGACACATCTGCCTAAATGCATCAATTTGTAATTTTGTCGCCTCATAGCAAATCTTTTGCACCGCCACTGCATCAGAAAAGTGACGCACAGTGGCGCAAAAGAGGCATACACCTATCATAAATCTGTCCCTAGCATTTTAAATGATTAATTCAGGATGACGATAAGGTGTGGCCTATCCAGAGGTTTGTTTAAGGTGAGGCCTACTCAGGATTGCAGATTAAAGTTACGCTTGATGAAGAATACAGAGGAGATAATACATGCAAAGGCCTACCAATGAAGTAAGTAATGTCCACTTTATTGCGCCAGTCATCATAAATGTATCCCTAAGCTTCTTATCTTGTTACAGATGAACCGCCATATGTATCATCAAACTATTTTGCATTTCCTAAATAGCGAATTTTAAGGAATAAATAGCGATTCTTTACCATTCCTAATTTGCAATGAGCAAATTGCTAATTGCAAATTACCCATTCATTTCCATGGGCCAGGAGGCCCATAGGAATGAAGGTGCAATTTGCGATTAGCAATTAGCTCATCGCAAATTAGGAATTTTTCCAAGGGTGCAGGGGTGTCTCAAGAACACCCTGCTGCAGCCCCTGAAAAAGAAATTTGGGGGCATATGGTGCACATACATGCCCTAAGGGCATGTATGGGCGTCATATGGCACCTTTTGTTTTTTGGAAAAAAAGCTTTTTGAAAAGAATTAGCAAATTACCACCAACTAGAAGTTGGTGGTAATTTGCAAATCCTTAATGGCATTTTTTGCATATTTTTTGTTTGATACATTGCATTTAAGAAATCACAAAATTTGCAAATCCTTCAGTGCAATCGCAAAATAAAGAATAGCAAATTTTGCTATTCCTTATTTTGCATCAAACTTGTTTGATACATACCATTTGTCTAATTAGCATTCGCAAAGGCCGAAATTCACAGAACTTCGGCCTTTGCAAATGCTAATTAGCTTCATACATATGGCCCCAAGTGAGGCCTGTCTTGCAACATGGTGCATCTTTTGCATCACTGCTGCATCAGTTTCATGTGGCACGGTGTTTTTTACACCATGACACATCTGCCTAAATGCATCAATTTGTAATTTTGTCGCCTCATAGCAAATCTTTTGCACCGCCGCTGCATCACAAAAGTGACGCACAGTGGCGCAAAAGAGGCATACACCTATCATAAATCTGTCCCTAGCATTTTAAATGATTAATTCAGGATGACGATAAGGTGTGCCCTATCCAGAGGTTTGTTTAAGGTGAGGCCTACTCAGGATTGCAGATGAAAGTTACGCTTGATGAAGAATACAGAGGAGATAATACATGTAAAGCTCTACCAATGAAGTAAGTGATGTCCACTTCATTGCGCCAGTCATCATAAATGTATCCCTAAGCTTCTTATCTTGTTACAGATGAACCGCCATATGTATCATCAAACTATTTTGCATTTCCTAAATAGCGAATTTTAAGGAATAAATAGCGATTCTTTACCATTCCTAATTTGCGATGAGCAAATTGCTAATTGCAAATTACCCATTCATTTCCATGGGCCAGGAGGCCCATAGGAATGAAGGTGCAATTTGCGATTAGCAATTAGCTCATCGCAAATTAGGAATTTTTCCAAAGGTGCAGGGGTGTCTCAAGAACACCCTGCTGCACCCCTGAAAAAGAAATTTGGGGGCATATGGCGCACATAAATTTTAACAACATTCCTTTACCTCAAAAACGATTTTCAAGTCATAATTTGAAAACACTGCCCACGGGGAAATTACTTAAAATGTCCTTAAGACACATGAAAGTGTTTTTTTAAAGCCTTTGCAAGTTTTGGGTCACTTTTAACATGGCTATGTAACTCAAACAGTCAAAATCTAAATTTACCATGCACAGGTGGGACCATATTTACAAGGAATGTGCCCCACGGGAAAGGTCTTTTAATGTAATATGGGAAAAATGACATCAGAGACACTGAAATGCCTTATAAAGAAGCATACACCATTATATCCTTGTCATAAATTTACAAACCATTCCTTTTCCCCAAAAACGATTTTCAAATCATAATTTGAAAACACTGCACATGGGGAAATGACTTAAAATGTCCTTAAGACACATGAAAGCGTTTTTTGATTGCCTTTCCAGCATGGTTGGGTCACTTTTAACATGGCTATGTAACACAAACATTCAAAATCTAAATTTGCCATGCACAGGTGGGAGCATATTTACAAGGAATGTGCCCCACGGAGAAAGGTCTTTTCATGTAATATGGGAAAAATGACATCAGAGACACTGAAATGCTTTATAAAGAAGCATACACCATTATGTCCTTGTCATAAATTTAAAAACCATTCCTTTTCCCCAAAAACGATTTTCAAATCATAATTTCAAAACACTGCACATGGAGAAATGACTTAAAATGTCCGTAAGACACATAAAAGCGTTTTTTGATTGCCTTTGCAGCATGTTTGTGTCACTTTTAACATGGCTATGTAACGCAAACATTCAAAATCTAAATTTGCCATGCACAGATGGGAGCATATTTACAAGCAATTTGCTCCACAGAGAAAGGTCTTACATTAAAATGGGAAAAATAACATCAGAGACACTCAATTGCCTTATAATGAAGCATACACCATTATGTCCTTGTCATAAATATTATAACCATTCATTTTCCTCAAAAACGATTTTCAAGTCATAATTTGAAAAGACTCCACAGCTCCTATGCACAATAACACCCTGTCAGTACTAATACTTCACATTTTCTCCAATTACATTTTCTCAAAGAAACAAAATCTATTTGTAAAACACTTGAGACAAAGCAACATTTGAAGAACACAACTTTCTTCATAACTTTCTCCTTAAAGCACACTATTCTCTATCTAAATTAAAGAAATCTTTTCTCACCTTAGCAAATACTTTGAGTTTCAAAACAGTCTCAGAAACACACCAATTTGTCTTCAGCAGAGCAAAAGGTATGCACTCCAGAGTCTGCAGCTATCAAAAGCACAGAAATGCTGTAATTCTTCACACATATCTCTCATGTCACCCAATCAAAACTCTTCCCTCACTTTTTTTCAAAAGAAAACCCTTCCCCCCTCTGCCATTTCATGCCTTTTCTGCATGGCAACCACGTCTTGGAAGACCTCTGGTGTTTGCAAGTTCACACAACAATGTTGCAATTGAACTCTGAACTCTCAGTGCACCTCATATCCAGTGCATTCTTTCATTTAATGATTTTTTCTTGACCACTCAAAATACATCTTTCAAACAACTCATCCATGCACCCTAACTTTCTTTTTTCAGCAATCAAAATCCACCAATCACTGTTACTGCTTCATTAACACAGAAACTCCACAGTTTTTTTCATTTTAAACTCTTATTTTTTCAACTGCCATTTCATTGCCACACTTCATCTGACTGCAGGAGAACCTTCTCTCACCATGTTTTCTGTCTGGATTGTTGGACATAGTTACATCTATTGGGCTCAGAGGTATGCTGAGAACAGGAATTTACCTAACCTCAATTTACAAGATGTGGAAATTAAGTGGTTTGGCCACAGAGGATTAAAATGTCACCAATTGATACCATTGGTGAAAACCTTTATGCATTTGCCAAAACCTGACCTGTTAATTGTGCACTGTGGAGGTAATGATTTGGGCACTTTGACTGGGGTAGGTCTGGAAATGCTTTTAAAGGACACCTTTGAGCAATTGATGGCACTTTTTCCTCAGACTGCCTTGGTATATTCAAATATATGCCAAAGACAGAAATGGAGGTGGTCAAACCAATTTTGTCCACAAATTGAGAAGTCGAGGAAGCATGTAAACAAATCTGTTTCAGCTTACATGAGAGACCATGGAATGGGCTCCCTGTACAACAATAACTTGTGCTACTACATGCAAGATATCTACAGAGGAGATGGAGTTCACTTCTCAGATGAGGGCAACAGAATTTTCATTCTGAATTTAAGACTGTGCATTGGTACCTACTTATAAGTACCTAAATGTACCATAAACCCAAAAGCTCTTCTCAGAGCTACCCTACATCTGATCACTCACAATTATTATTTTACTCTAACATTTTTCACTAATTTTCAACAAAGTACGCTCCCTGGGGCGCTACCCGGTACGCGAACCGGGAGCTAACCTCGCTAAATTTTTTAAAAAATGTTTTTTTTCTCACATATGGGCCTCCTCAGCCACCCTCAGAAAACCTAGGGGGTCAAGATAAGTCTACCGTGCCCCCTTCTACCCATTCTGAACATTATTTGCCCTCCATCTTGTATCTTAATTCGACCGAAACACAAAATGGTGGACTCCCGTAACGCTTAAGGTTCGCGAACCGGGGCGCTCGCCAGTTCGCATACCGGGTCGCTCCCTGGGAAGCGCACCATCAAAAAAGGTGGGAAAGTAGTTTACAGAAAAGCGACTGGAGACAATTTCACCAAATATAGATTACCTCATACTACATACCAATGCCTACCATTTTCACAAATTTGATTGAAATTCCATTTAACCATTTAGCCTGTAGACCTCTCTAAATACCCTGAGGTAAATTACTTCACAAAACACATCTGAAGTGTTGGAATTGACAACCAATTAAAATGTTACTTTCATTTTCTACTTTTTTTACCTGACATTTGATTGGCTATGTACCTGAATATATATAAAGGAAGAGAGAGAAACACAGCCATTTTGACTACTACTTCCTGAACTACATTGCAAGATCATTTTCACTCACAACTTAAACTTCTTTTTAGAAGGTGAGATATTATTTTATAAATTTGAAAACATTTTCAGATAGTTATATACTATCCCTCTGTAAGAGTTAGACATTGAGAAAGGCTTCTTTATTATAATTATGGATTGATTTAGGTTTCTGTGGTATAATTATGAATTTACTTAGGCTTCTTCACAGGCATTTTTTAATAGTACTACTTCACGCCTGAAACCATACAGTGCCCATAGATTACTTCTCTGTTATAAACTCACAAGTACCTGTCTGAACTTAAACCCAACAGTGCCCTATCTCTACTGATATATTTATTTTTTATGCAAATTACAGCAATAAAATGGAAGGTGAGCAGAATGTTTCCTTCGAAATTGTTCTGGAGAACAACACAGAAAAAGATATTGAGGACAATGATGACTCAGATTTCATGGATGAATCACGGGACCATGAATTAGTTCAATGTGTAGAATCTGTGGATCATTTACTTCATTATGATGACGGTCAAATGTGGGAACTTATGTTCACTCAACAAGAGGACATATCGGACAGTCAAATGCTAGACGTTCTATTAAATTTTGAAAAACAATCCGAAAAATAAAATTGTATGTAATATTAAAAAATTGTTTGAGTCTTTAATCATTTTTATATGTAATTCATAAACTAGTTAAATGTTAGAAATGTTATTAAATTTTCAAACACAATCACAATAATAAATAATTGCTTAAAAAATAAAAAAAAATAAAAAATAATCAACAAAACCAACAATCAATTCACATACAGTATTTGAAAAGTCTATCATTCTTTTTTCCTTATAGTACGCTGCCCAGAACGCTTCCCGGTTCGCGAACCGGGCGCTACCCACGCAAAAAAATAAAAAAAAGCCTCCACATTAAACCTAGGGGGTCAGGGAGGATCTACTATGCCCCCTTATGGTCATTTCCCCCTTTGTTTTGGCCTCCTCTTGTCTCTCAATCCTACCGAGAGAATAATTATCGCTAGTTGTTGGTAATATGCCCCTATATTTTCATTTCGAAACAAATTTGAAAGTAATCGACTTTGCAAAGCTTGTTTGCCATGTTCTGTCAGTACTCCAATTCTTATATCTTGAAGTTCCATAATCAACATCATTTGCCTGTTGCATATTTGTAATGAGTTCTTTATATTCAAAATATGACCAAATATTAACATTTCCAACACTTCCCAAAGACTTTTTAGTGTCTTCATGCACAAGTTTTTTAAATACTGGTTGTCCTTTTACGGGAGTAAGTTGCAGTAGGTCTCCGAAAACGATGACATGTTTTCCTCTAAAATAAGACATCGTACTCTGTTTTAAGAATTTGCTGCATTCTTAAATGCACAAAAGCAAGCATTAAGTTTGAGACCATGCATACCTCATCAATAATCAGAAGTTTCATTTTCTTTAGCACTCTTGAAACTTCATACCAAGCTTCTCCAGATAGCTTGTGATATTCCAATTTTTTTTCATGCTCTACAGGTAGCATAAGTAAACAATGCAATGTAATTCCTTTAATGTTGTGTGCTGCCAACCCAGTTGGAGCAGTTACAACACAAGACAAATGTGAATCAGTTGTTTTCTGTAGATAACTTGTCAATACTTTAATTAAGAAACGTTTTCCTGTTCCAGCATGACCACTGACATACGTACGGATAGGTTGAAATGAAGTGCATGTGCATTCTTTCTTTTCATAAAGAAATCCATGGTCAATCTGTTGTCTCACTTGGTGACTTTTTTCTTTCTGTTCAACATTTAGTTGTTCTTCCAAATTTCCTAAGTCTATAATTTCTTCTTGAGCTTGATGCATTGCTGTTTCCACTTCATTCATGGCGACTGCTAATTCATTTTCAAGAATTGGTTGTCCTAGTGAATCTCGACTCAGTGGAGCAGAACTTTGACCGTCTTGAGAACTGTCTTTAGAAATCTCAGCTGCAATAGTAGCTTCTTGATCAATTTCATCATTCGACATTTTCAGATAATTTGCAAAACTATACATTCTATGGTATCTTTACAAGCATTGAAGGAATCTTCATAGCTTTGAAAATCTCCAAGTAATTCCAATTCTGTACGCCACGGTTTGAACAGTTGCAAAAGTGCCAAATAGTAAAATTCTCTTTTATCAGGAGTATCACAACTCAGTTTTCTGTGATTAATCAAATTTCCTTTCCTTTGTTTCACCAAAAGTCCTTCGGAACCAATCACTGCATATTTTCCTTCATTGATGTTTTCTGTAGTATTCCATTTAAAAGTGTAATATTGCAGCAATTCATAGAGACGTGTTCTCAAGATGATGACTTCTATTTAGATAATATATATCCAACATGTTTGTTTTGACAATATCTGTACTTTACAGATCTTTTTCTGTTAAATATTCAATTTCTCGTACAGATTTAGGTACTCGATTTCCCGTAGCAGCAAGACCAAGACTCACCCAAATGATTCTTCTACATTTTGAGTATAAACTTGCAGATGATAACCGATCTGAGCATTCATATGCTCAATTTTTTGATGGGATAACATCTTCAAACTGAAACTGTACAATTTCTTACTAAGACTCTTCTCGTGAGAAATTTCTTTCAATTCGGTCTTTTCTGATTTTGTAATGCAGGATGTCACATACCGGGCAACAGCAATGGAATTATCCACAATGTAATGAATATCCATATTAGCATTCCACATTGAGAGAATAACTGGATTATAATAATGTATGTATTTTGATTCTTCACTTCTTCTCAAATTGTATGTATTTTTTGGAGATTTTCTAGTGATGGTATGTCTTATAGCTGACATAAAAATGTTTACTCTTCCTTTGGATATTACAGGACATGGAAATCCAAAACGACATTTGGTATAAAACTTTTCCTTAGACTTGTACTTTTGTCGACAGTATTTCCCACATCGATGACTTTGGAATCGTAAAACTTGTTGTCTTAAGTTGTTTTCTTCTGTTCTTTTTGGTATAGCACATGTGGCATATTCTTCAATAAAAGACAAAACAGTATCACCCGAATCAGTTCAGAATTTAGGTGCATCCTTGATCCATATCAGCATATGTATACGAGGAGCACCTCTAGCTTGATACTCCTTTCTCCAAAAGAAATCCACAACTTCTCCAAGAGCAGGATTCCTTTTATTGCAGATAAAATAAATCATAGCTTTAAATCTATGATTGAAATATCTGTATACATTAACAGGATCCAAAGAGCACAATTCTCCAGATGTCTTGTATTCAATATTTTTTATATTCAAATTTGCCTCTCGAAGAAATTCAAGTAAATCATCCCAAGCGTATTCAGCACACCTTAGGGTAAGGAACCATGTAGGAGTTCCTAAGTTCCTTAGCATACATTTAAGTTCTCCATGACGAAGGTACCAATACTCAGTAGTACCACGCTGACATGCCATCAGATTAATCAGCTGAGATTCTAAATGATCATCTCTCTGATGTACTTTATCCAAAAATCCTTTGCTGAAACATTTTGAAAATGTAATCCTGTTTTCAATATGTGGTTAACTGCATATGAACGTCCAGACAAGTCCCTCTCAAACAAAAGATGAAATATATATGGGATGCATTGTCGAAATCTTGGATTTTCTGCATACAATCTTGTTGTCCGATATTCAGATGCAGGAATCTGCACTGATCTTTCATCATTTCGTCCACCTTTTCCTGTTGGAAACAATTGTGGAAAACAACAAGCTTCCAAACTTTTTCCCCATACACTCATGGGACTTCCCTTTGCTTTTTTCATTTGGAATAATTCAATAGTATTCCCCATTACTTCTTTTGAGAGAAGTGAATGTACACTATAATGTTCATAGATTTCTTCACTTTTGGACATGTCCACTTTTTCAATTTAACCACTTGACATTTCAGTATCATCTCCTAAAGGTATTTCTTCTTCTCCCACATACACATTTTTATAGTACTCATTATTTTTATCAAATACAATGTTGCCTTTTGCACTTTCCTAACATCCACTAATTCTTGCCAGATTTTCTTACTCTTAGTTGGAACACCATCAACTAGAATAACTAGTGGTTTACTTTCTACATTCTCTACACCAATAGTTTCAATATTTTTCTTTAAATCTATGGGTAAATATACAACTCTTCCTTTTAATCCTCTCTGTAAATCTGAAGGAGGCAATTTACCTGTTTTAGGCTCCATATGAACAATAGCTTGAAATGGGTGTACGCATTGAATCAGAATAGACTCATACGTATTTAAATCTATCAGTTCTGGAGGAATAGTCACCAACTCTAGATTATTAAGGACAGCTCTAGCGGGCATTTTATTCTCATCTAATTTGTTATAACAATATTTGCAAATACACTGGTCAGAACCCAAATCAAAACAATTCTCTATCAACAATTAGGTAGCAAATTCCTTTCACTTGTCATTATTTTCTCTTTCACTTTTTAAATACAGATCAACAGTCCTAGTCTGATTTATATAGTGAGTTTGCCGACAACAAATACAAGAATAATTTGGCCTTTCACTTCAAATCACCTTAAACTTTGTAATTTGTTCTTCAACATTTTTTGTAGTAGTATTTTGCACATTCTCTTCAACATTTTCTTATATTAATGTGTCAGTTTCTGCACTCTCTGGTTCAGGACCAAAGTAACAAAACTCACTTTCATCACAAACCTTCTTCACATCTGTTACTGACCCAGGCAAAAGAGCACTGTTCAGCTAATTTAACATTAGTTCTGGACTTTTTGCGTAATACAATCTTCTGACTAACTTCCGCATTTGAGAATGATGTACTGCTAACATCCTGAAATGATGAAAAACACTTTGACATACTTTTCTAGAATGACAAGCCAGAGAATGACCTTGCAAACCAGTATTTTTTCTCACTCTGCAAGGGTCTAGTCCTTGCAACATCCTAATCTTTTGTATAACACTTTTTTTTACTGTATTGTCATAAGAAATTACGTAAAATATCAATAGATTCTTGTCGTACACTACAAATACTTCTGCAATCCCAGGTGTACACTGGGGCTTTAGGACGTCTCCCTAGAACTTCATCAGCTAACACTTCTTGTGCATTTCTGGGAACTATCTTCTCTTTCTCAATTGGACAACCATTTCTAACCTCATAAGCTTGACCACTGGCATCAACTGCATGCAATACATTATTGGTCTGAAAATAACTCTCTTCATTAAAGAAAGGCTCTGAACTTGAACTGTGTTTCCATTCACCCAAAAAAATCACAAAAATTAGTTCTGTTAATTACTCTTTCCCTCTTACTTTTGGCGTTCATTAAATAGATTGGTTTATCTAGTGATCGAATTAAAACTAAAATGAATAGTTTCCTTTTTACTTCAAAAGCCTTTTGAGCAATGGATTCAATATGCTTATTCTTTTTATAAAATTGTGCTCTTTTTTATATTTTTCACATCTTTCAGCAAGTTATAAACCACTCTATTATAAAAAACCTTTTTTTCTGATTTCTTAATACTGTTTTTGCCTTCTTTTACTATACATAGCATCTTTTAAATATAAATTAATTTTTTTTCTTTTGCTGTTATTCATATTCTTTTTCTCTGGTTGAACCATTCTCAGTAGTTTGCACAATCTGCACACTGTTTCTAGGCTTTAAAAGTTTTTTAATTAATTCTTTTGTTGTCTTACCGGAAGACTTTTTCTTTTTACCCACATGATGTTGGTCATCCAATACTTGTTGTTGAATTTCAAATAATTCTCCTTTTTCTGTCCTTTTCTCTTTCTTAATTTTTCAGGCATGATACGTTTATTTTAATGATGATAAACAATATCTGTAAAAAATAAACATAAATAAATGTATTTTAATAAATGTATAAATTATACTTTTTGATTACTATACAAACACATTGTTTATGAAAACCATTTAACCACTTTCTTTTGTAATCACTAATTGAAATTGTAATTCAAGGTGTAAAGATAACTGTATAGGTTATTAGAGGTCTGCATGTGTAATGGACAAGGGTTTGTACCAGTGTTTGTGTTAAGCCCTGGGACATATATGAGTACTTAGGCACTGACTGAATGATTACAGTCCTGCAAGGAGAATGCCTGAATGAATGTATACGTGTTTGGGTTTTGGTACATTGTTTGTATTACTAAATGATGCTGGGTGGCTGACTGGAGCAATGCATAGGGAGTGATAGGGTGTTTGCTGGAGTGTATAGGTACTGCCTGAGTAATTAGAAATATGAAACACAAGTGTGTAGGTGGTTAGACAACTACATGCATAGTGGACAGAGTTTGTACAAGTATATATGTTAAGGCCTAGCTAAATGTATGAGTACTTGGTACCAAAACAATGATAAGAGTACTACAAGGAGAGTGCCTGGGTTTAGTTTTGGCGCAGTGAATGGATTAGTAGATGGTACTGAATAGGTCACTATAGGATTGCAAGAGCAGTGACAGGGTGTTTCCTGGGGTGTATGGATACTCCCTAGATAAATGAATGTCTGTAAGATAAGTGTATGGGTGATTAAAGGACTGCATGCACATTGGACAGATGTTTGTAGCACTCCATGTTGTAAGGCCTGGATTTCTACATGAGTACTTGGGTACTGACTCAAAGATTAAAGTACTGCAAGGAGAGCGCCTGGGGGAATTTATGAGTGGTTCACTTTTGGCATAGTGAATGAATTAGTAGATTGTACTGAATAGCTTGTGATGTATTTACTATGGGTACTGTATCGATCCCCCTATTTCTGACCCTTGTCTGGTTAATAATTAACTAGCAGCCATTCAACTGCACAACAACCCGTTATCTGATTAGCCATACAACGGCACAGAAGCCTGTTATCTGATTAGGCCATAGCGCATGCCATCTCATTAGGCAAGCACTATTTTTCCAGCCCCCTAATAGGCATACGGAGTTCTCAAAACAAATCAAACCTACAACGGCCTGGGAAATCCCCGCAGCCATTGTTTTGATTTAGCTGAGAACTTCAGTAAAGAATGTGCGAACGACCAGTTCTTATGACATCCTTATTGACGTATTTATGTCCATCCTTACGTCAATCTCGGCACCTTTCAGGTATAAATAATACCGACATTACCTTAAGCAAACACACGAGGTGGTGACAAAATTGGAGCAGCGAGACTTGCCGAGGAGCCCAGCTGACAGCAAAGCCCACAGACGCTGCCCCTCCTTTCTGACACGCTGAGAAAGAGACGCTGCCTTTTCTCCTGCCGAGAAATCCAGCTCCGGCGCTTCCAGCCGCCCTTGCAGGCAGCTGGGATATCAAGCCCTGAGATAGAGATACCAGCCCTCCAGCCTTCTAAATCCCAGGTACTGAACTGAATAACCCCTTGCAGAGAATTCTTGAAGCAGACTCTTGGCAAAGCAAACTTAACTTAAACTGCTACTTATCTACTCCCGCCCACGTATTAGGCTTAGGTCAGGTACATTGGGGTAGGCGTAGTTAGAAGCATCAGTTGAGTACGATTAGTCAATGTATATATGTATGTATCTATTTTATCCATTTTAAGTATCATATGGCTAAGAAACCATATCAATACTTTTACAGTATTATTTTATAATTCTGTTTTTACTGTATGCACTCTACTTAACAATAAGTATTGCAATAATAGCGATTCATTTCTCTTGTATGAGGAAAGAGACTGATCAATAAATAACATCTTTTATTGAACACGCCCGTCTCTTCCTTTTCTCTACAATCTGGTGAAACTAAGAATGCACTGAACTGACTGAGTAAAATAAGTTGTCTTTTGTTTTCACACGACTCTAGAGATACACTCTTGATTAGGGGGGAGCCAAGTTGTCATGTTCTATGGTTGTCAGAAACTAAATCCCTTCTTGTCTGTCCAGGGAGGTTAAACCTCATAAAGAGCTGGGATGGAAAGCAACAATCCACTCCCAAAGAAAAAAGATTCCAGTCCAGAGGAAGGTCTCCTCGGCGGAGAGAAAGATCTCCGGACAAAGGACGCAAGTCTCCCCAAAGGGAGCCCTCTGTGAAAAAATACAACCTTAGAAATAGGGATAATATAAAAAAAACTGATAGATATCAAGATATTGATACACGTCCCTCTCAATCTTTTCAGACTTCCTCGCAGAAATCGGAAAGAAGAGGACGATCAGAACACAGGGAAGAGCACGTCAAGTCCAAAGACAAGGAACCTGCTCATCAAAATAAAAAGTTACAGTTTCCAAAAAAGAAGGTAGCCAGTATTAAAGTAATCAACCATGCCGAGAATACTGAGGACACAGCTGAAAAACGGAGAATGGGCTCAGGCAATGCTAGACAGCGCAGCAGAAGTGAGCATAGCTCGCAAGATCCTTATGAATCATCTGGAGACAGTGGACACGAATGAATAGATTCAGGTGGAAACTGCAGATACCAGAGTTAGCAAACCTCATAAAATATATGAAATAACATTGCGTATAGAGGGGGATAAGACTAGGAAAATAAGGGGTCTCTTTTGGGATAATCTCTCCAAGGGCTATGACATCCTTCTAGCTGAAAGAGACTGGCCACCAGAGTTTGTCAGGGAGTGCCCTCATGGCGAAGAAATAATTATACCTGCCTTCTCAAATCACATTCCAATTCATAAAAAATATACACTTGCAAGAAAGTGGGCAGTAGCCCAAGCTCCTGCATTATATAAAAACCATGTGGGATGGGATGAGGACTCTCCTCCTCACAAAATCCAGTTAAAATCACAACCTACTGCACAGAGGCAGTACCCAATTAAGCAAGAAGCTAAAAAACGGGTAAAAGAGATCCTAGATCAACTTGAATACCAGGGGGTGATTGAAACTTGTACCTCACAAATGAATAATCCTTTGTTTCCTGTCTCCAAACCAGATAATTCATATCGTCTTGTTTTGGACTACAGACACCTTAACTCATGTTGCAAAACCTTTGCAGTACAAAACTCGCATAGTGCTGCACTAATGAATAACATAGTGTGCAAAAAATACAAAACAACATTAGACATCTCTAATGGATTCTTCTGTCAAAATATAGCACCAGAGAGCAGATATTTGACCGCGTTCTCAATAAATGGCGCGCAAAAAAATTTCTGTTGTTTGCCCCAGGGGTTCAAGAACAGCCCAGGATTATTCTCAGCAAGAGTAACAGAGTTACTACAAATATATGAGGATGAGGCATTATCTTATGTCGATGACATCTATCTAACAGATGATGACTTGGATACTCACTTGAAGAGAGTGAACACCATAATACTTGGGTTCGCAGCAGATGGTTACAAATTCAACTTTAAAAAGTCAAGAATTGCCCATCTAACTGTCCTGTTTTTATGATATGAACTATCAAGTGAAGGCAAAAGCCTGGCTGACAATTTCCTAGAGAAATGCGCTGTAATCCAAGCACCTAGAACACTAAAAAACTTACAATCAATTCTAGGTTTCCTAAATTTTGGAAGAACTTACATTATAAATTATGCAGAGAGAGTTAAACCTCTCTATGATCTTATAAAACCAGATATTAAAAGAATCAATTGGACTCAAAAACACACAGAAATTTTGAGATCTTTACAAACAGATATGTTAGTTAAAACAAAATTACAAACACGTGATAACGCACGCAACCTTGTGATTCGAGTCATCCCAGGAAGATGCGGATTTACGTACCTAACCTCTAATGAGGGAGAGAAGGTACCAATTGCATACAAATCACACTTGTACACAGAAGCTGAAAAAAGGTTCAGCATTAAGGAAAACATTGTTCATGCGGTTCAAACAGCTGTAGCAAAAGAAAAATACCAAGCCGACGGTAGACAGGTTACAGTCAGAACAGCAGAATCAGCTTTTGAGGCATTAACAACACCATGTAATCTACCAACAACGGCACTGAATCCAGAATGGATACAATGGGTAAATTCTGTTGCTACAGACAAAGTAAAATACTATTTTGACCCGGAAATGAAAGAATTAAAATATCTAGAATATGAGAGAGAATACCCTCTGCCAATCGACATTCTTCCTTTACGACAGTACGCCTGTGTAATATATACAGACGGTCATGCTCAACCCTCAGTTTGGGGAGATTTGGCTTACAACGCCACATGCGAAATTGTAAAAGACGTGTGGCGCGGAGGTAAATTGAGACCTCTATTTACAAAAACACACTCAGTGGAAAATAATTCAGAACAACAAACTGAAATAATAGCGTTAAAAATGGCGCTAGATAATGCCGATCGCGAATTCCCGACACTTATAGTGTGCGATTCGTATTACTGCGTCAAATCATACAATTACGATTTACAGAAATGGATTCAGAACGGTTACAAAGATGACACAGGTGCCACAATAAAGCAAAAAGCGCTTTGGGAACAAGTAGTTCTTTTACAGAAAGAACTACCAAAAACTCACGTGATACATTCACTGAGTCATCAGCGTGATGGCGTTCACGTTGCAGGGAATTCATTGGCTGAGACAGCCACAGCGGTAGCAACTGAATCGGCTTCCGTAGCTACAAAGAAGCGTGCAGCAAAATACATTGACGGTGAAACTGTGCTGGCAGTAAAAACATCATCAAAAGGCGACTGCTCAGCGCTACCGATCAATTACCCACTCAATTATACATACATAATCGATGCAAACTCAGTCCCTTTTGCTCGAATCCCTGGAGTGGGGGATAGAGTAATTCCAAACACGGACAAGAGAGTCATGTTAATAGTAGACGCACATATTGGCGAGGGTCTAAGACATCGCACAATTAAAAATTCTCTAGCAGAATTACAAACAACATACTGGTGGCCAGGAATGAGTCTGGACCAACACCTATTCGCGAGGAACTGTCCAAACTGCAACAGAGATCGCAGTGGTGAACGAAACGGTATATTCCCACGGCTTTTCACTCAATAAGGAATAGGCTACCAACATAAACACACCCAGTATGAATAATGCGTCATATTAACATGTAGAGACTATTTTCACTTATAATGTAGACCCCAACTTTTCGGCTGACGTCGGAACTGTTATACAAAGATTTGCGAGTCTATAATGGCATATACGCTAGAAGCATGTTACGTTCTGACCAAAATCTTTCCTTTCGCTCTAAAACAGCTTATGGGGGGTGCCTGGCCAGAATGAACATTGCAATGCGGGACTCTTCTCACTTCCTTCCTGAGGGAAACGGGATGGTGTAAAGAAAAAACCAAGGCATAAAGCAATCTATAACAGCAAAGGTATTAGGTTCAGGAGCTGGGTGGGTCAAACATTTAATAAGTGTCCAACGTAGTCTAAATAACCTGCCAAGAAATTCTCTGAAAGGACTCAGTCCGTACGAACTATTGTTCGGGACTAGAATGTTAATCCAGGACCTTGATAGTCAGACTTCAGTGGTTAAAGATAAATGCTTTGATATCAAAGATCGTTTGGCTATTTTACAGGACTTAAATAAAACAAGAAAAGACCTGAGCAACATAAAGTTGAAACAGCAGCCAACAACCACTGAAGAAAAACCACCTGTCCCAGCAAGGCCTGTCTGGATTCCAAAAATCGGGGATCTGGTCAGAGAGAAGATCGCGGTAAAGAAGGAATTTGGGCCTTCTTACAGAAAAGCAGTTCCTGTCTTGTCTATCAACGGGACAAGATCAGTAGTACTACCGCCCCTTGCTGGTAAAAAGGAGAACCAAGTCATATCCATCGATCTGGTTAAACCACAATCATGTGGCCGATAACAAATAGTAGGCCAAGTGGACTCCCAAGAAGTAGCGGAACAACAAAGTTTGCTACATCCACAGAGGTTCAAACTGAAAGACTAATCACATTTGAAAAATCTACAGTGAAACAACAAGGACTATGCAACAAAGCAATGGAACTTGAACCTCTTAAACCCCAAATCAAAGCTTTTCATCAAGAAACACCGACCTACGATGATGTAACTACAGACTTTTCTAATGAAACAAAGCAAAATCCAAAAGCAAAAAGTAATCCAGAAGCAATTGGAACAATTGACAGAACGGCATCCGGCTACTTCATCAACTTCAATGATTTTTCTGAAGATCCAAGTGAATCAGAAGTACAGCCATCAACAAAAACTTTTAAAGACAAAGCAAAGGAACTTTTTGATCAACTAAAGGGAACCTATCTGACTTCTCCATGGATTGAAATTTGGGTGACATTAGGTGCATTTGTCCTCATACTTTGGCTCATCATGGTATTATGCTTGGGACATTTCATTGAGGGAAAATATGCTAAAATGGACACAGCAAGCCAGAAAATCAACTTGGTCCTTAAACCACACACATCTTCACATGTCGAGAAAAGAGAACTTTCTTCAGTGAACTTCACAGCCAATCCTATACCAGGCGGTGTAGCATGGGACAATACTGATAATGAAATCTATGGCCCGGTTGAAATCCTGAAGTATCCACATCAATTTAAGATCTCGTTAAGTGACTTTGTAAAACCAAGCACATTTGCTGATGATTGGGACTTTGAAAGTATTAATGATATGATGTCTGACCTAGTAATGTCTGCTAAATTTACAGAACATGATTATTTGCAGGGTTCGTCTAATTATGATCAAATGTTCTGCTACAACCACTATGGTAACCATTATCTCCATAAATCTGCACAACCTAGAAATGTTTTAAATTATAACCAATGGGAACATTGTGCTACTCCTCCAAAGGGTAGTTCTAAAACATTTTATGATAAATATTCATATTTTTCAGGGTTAAGACAGGTATGAAGACCATGCTTACAAACACGAAATTGATATATTCAGATTCATTTTTTGAGCAAATGAATACATTTGGTTTTGATTTCTGGAACAATAACATTGAAACAAAAACTGTTTGGGGTACAAAAGATTGGCAAGTACAAGGTATAGAATCATTGTTCAGAGCCTGCATGATCCCAGAACAAATTATATTTTTGAATGACACTATTCAACAAACTACCTGTCTTGGCTTAGCCAAAATCAAAGACTTAAACAAACCGTCTATTCCAAAGCCAACCACGAACAGTAATAGCTCTATAGATGTTGAGATAGACGTGAACCATATTTTAAACCAAAACAGAACACATCCTGATTGGAAACAATGGTTGATCTGGCCCACAGACACAAATAACTGTCAAGACAGATTCCTGAACAAAATACAGGGGTTCAAATTGACCAGGCCAGACCCTAGATATTCCCAAAGACAACATCCAGGGATAGTAACTACTTACAGTGTGGGCAAGCTCTGCCTTCAATGGCTACAAACATCCACACTGGCAGAAATTAAGCAACACCTAACTTTACTTCAAGAGGGTGCTGACTTGCGTGATTTCATTATGGGACCACGCAAACAGCGTCAAAAACGTTTCATAGCGGCCTCTATATATGCAGCTTACAATGAAGCTTGGAAAGAAACTCAAATTGAGACAGCAGAAAAACTACGGGAAATTGACCGTATTCATTTGGAAAAATCACTTTCTGTTGTGGACAATGGGTTAATGACTCTGTCCTCCAGAATATATTCACTGGACAGTATTGTGTCTTCAGCAATCGATATAATATCGCAAGACTTACTGATGTTACAACACGGTCAGTCCCAATTGCGTTCTATTGTACAACTTGGCTGGACGTTACAAAATCTGCGTTCAGGCTATGTGCGTTTAATCAACACAACGTCACTATTTAATATCTTTAACCTTACTGATAAACAAATCAGTTTGGCACAGAAGGGTGCTGACTATACAATTCTGAGCATTGAAAAACTTGAGAGATTACCATTGACAATGTCAGAACGACCTGTCATTGAATGGATAATACATGGGATAATTAATATCCCGATTACAACTTTCCAGTTTCAATACTGCCAAAAATATATACAGGCAGGCCAGTATGAAAGGTTGGGTAAAGGGTACATTAAGTCAACATGGAACTTGCCCTATACACACACATGTGTTAGTAATAAAGGCCAGAATGTGTTTCTTAGTGGCAATAATTGTGCAAGGTCACTAAGCGGTACACTTCTGTGTCAGAGTATTAGTTTGCATGGAGCCTGTGAAGGGACTACAAATAGCCTTTCATGTCACCAGCTAGGCACACCTGCAACACAAATAGAACCATTCTTTAGGAGACTCTCGAACGGGAGTTACATTCTAATTGTAGATCGCAGATGTTGCAGTCTGCTGCCTGGAAAACCTTATCTCGTAACCGTGACTATGAAGGTCATGTGCTGTGAATGAGTATTGTTCCCAAACGATGCTCGAGACAGGGAGGCAAGGTTATGGCCCAGTTTGAAAATTTCTTCTATTCGAATTGATACTTTAAGCAGAATGAAGACTGTGCTCCTACAGACGCCAACCCGGTTAACGTCATCAAAAGAAACGTATGATCTCCAAGTTGCAAGGACAACTGCAGAGATTCATTCACTGTTATCAACCAATCCCCCCATACATACGCTACAGGGACCGCATAACTAAAGTCCTTGGAATAGCCCGGCTTAGAGACCTGAACATGACTTGGTTTCTTTCATTTAGACCGATGTGGCAACGTTGTGTTATGCCTGTATTAAGGTGCTTGCTATGCGGCGAAGAATGCGTGTTGGACACCTGTCTGACACTACAATCGGATGTGCCAATGGACGCAGAGACTTTGTTGGGTCCGGTAACGGCTCCTGCATTGTACTGTCCCCAGCGGCTACCAATCCTGATGACGGCATTCGTGGAGACTTCACCACTACGATTGAAGAGTAGTGAAGTACAAGATGAAAGCAGCATCGATCAGGTACAACCTTCTGTCAGCTATGCTGATCGAAACATCAATGAAGGCAATCATGCTCATGAATGCATGTTAATACATTTTTCCGAGTTAGTGGAACTTTCGCAAGAAGCAGTTGACAGTTTTTTCAAAAGTCTCAACAATATGATGTTTTCACCAGAGCAGAAAGAATGACTTTGAGCAAACTAGCACACGGCGTGTCCTACACCCTGAATTTGGCCTTCAACTTTGAAAATAAAGCAATAAGAAATTTTCTCACCAGTTTTTACGGAGAGCGGGACATTTTTTTTTTCTTTCCACTTCCAAAAATATTTACGATTTTTGGGACACTTATCTTCTGCTTAAAGTAAAACTATTCTTAGAGAACAAAATTTCTATTTTTAGCTACTCTAGAGACATTAGCTACCCTCTAGCATGTTCACAAGTATTTATGATTTTGTGATGAGATGGTCTCGAATTTTTTCTTCTGTATTAAAAGCCACTTCATGTGTAATTTCCGCATTTCGTTCATGCTGATTTCAAAATATGCGTATTAGATTTTGCATTATTATACTGCTTGAAGTGCATATAGTAACTATACTCATCTTTTCGTGTATTTCGCATTTCCAATTTTCAAAATGCATTTGATTGTATTTTGGGGTTGTTCGGTATACACATGCACTACTAGTTTTGTTTACTATGCCTAGATTTGTAAATATGGACATAGATTACGTGGAGTGGGTGTGATGTATTTACTATGGGTACTGTATCGATCCCCCTATTTCTGACCCTTGTCTGGTTAATAATTAACTAGCAGCCATTCAACTGCACAACAACCCGTTATCTGATTAGCCATACAACGGCACAGAAGCCCGTTATCTGATTAGGTCATAGCGCATGCCATCTCATTAGGCAAGCACTATTTCTCCAGCCCCCTAATAGGCATACGGAGTTCTCAAAACAAATCAAACCTACAACGACCTGGGAAATCCCCGCAGCCATTGTTTTGATTTAGCCGAGAACTTCAGTAAAGAATGTGCGAACGACCACTTCTTATGACATCCTTATTGACGTATTTATGTCCATCCTTACGTCAATCTCGGCACCTTTCAGGTATAAATAATACCGACATTGCCTTAAGCAAACACACGAGGTGGTGACAAGATTGGAGCAGCGAGACTTGCCGAGGAGCCCAGCTGACAGCGAAGCCCACAGACGCTGCCCCTCCTTTCTGACGCGCTGAGAAAGAGACGCTGCCTTTTCCCCTGCCGAGAAATCCAGCTCTGGCGCTTCCAGCCGCCCTTGCAGGCAGCTGGGATATCAAGCCCTGAGATAGAGATACCAGCCCTCCAGCCTTCTAAATCCCAGGTACTGAACTGAATAACCCCTTGCAGAGAATTCTTGAAGCAGACTGTTGGCAAAGCAAACTTAACTTAAACTGCTACTTATCTACTCCCGCCCACGTATTAGGCTTAGGTCAGGTACATTGGGGTAGGCGTAGTTAGAAGCACCAGTTGAGTACGATTAGTCAATGTATATATGTATGTATCTATTTTATCCATTTTAAGTATCATATGGCTAAGAAACCATATCAATGCTTTTACAGTATTATTTTATAATTCTGTTTTTACTGTATGCACTCTACTTACAATAAGTATTGCAATAATAGCGATTCATTTCTCTTGTATGAGGAAAGAGACTGATCAATAAATAACATCTTTTATTGAACACGCCCGTCTCTTCCTTTTCTCTACAATCTGGTGAAACTAAGAATGCACTGAACTGACTGAGTAAAATAAGTTGTCTTTTGTTTTCACACGACTCTAGAGATACACTCTTGATTAGGGGAGAGCAAAGTTGTCATGTTCTATGGTTGTCAGAAACGAAATCCCTTCTTGTCTGTCCAGGGAGGTTAAACCCCTCCTTGTCTATTCGAGAAAGTTTCTAGTGAACTCTGAGCTAGCTGGCAAACACTAAACTTTAAGTCTAATATGGTCAGTAGAAGACCTGGTTAACCCCTGTCCTACGTCTATACTATTGAAGATATTATTCCAATGCGCAGAGCCTATTGGGATAAAAGGAACTACACTACAAGCTCACTATAGGATTGCAAGAGCACTGGCAGGGTGTTTGGTGGAGTGTATGGCTACTGCCTGGGTAAATGAACGTGTGTAAGATAAGTCAATAGATGATTAAAGGACTGCATGCACATTGGACAGAGGTTTGTAGTACTCCATGTTGTAAGCCCTGTATTTCTGCATGAGCACTTGGGTACTGAATGCATGATTAGAATACTCCAAGGAGAGTGCCTGGGTGAAGTTATAAGTGGTTGGGTTTTGGTGCATTGGACGGATTAGTACATGGTGCTGAATGGGTCACTAGAGAAATGCAAAGTGTATAATAGATTTTTTAAACTGTTATGTGTCAGCAAAGATATAAACTAACCAAATGCTTCTCTCACAATGGTTGCCCAAATGCACACACACTCACAGTGTGATTCTAGGCAAGCAACACTATTCCTTGGACTGTAGCAAAACAGACTCACTAGTGTGGAAGGGTAAAGTGACTGTACACATTCTACATATTTCACTACTGCACTCTAGTGTGAATATATAACTCATTCTGCAAATGCATAAGCAATGACTGGTTTCTAATACTACTAAAACTTGACAATAGGATAGGTTTTTAAGCAGTTATGTGTCAGCAAATACATGAAGTTACCAAATGTTTCTCTCACAATGGTTGCCCAAATTTAGACAGACACACAGTGTGATTTTAGACAAGCAACACTATTCCTTGGACTTTAGCCAGACAGACTCACTAGTCTGGAAGGGGTAAAGTGACTGCACACATTCTAAATATTTCACTACTGCAATCTAGTGTGAATACATGACTCATTTTGCAAATGCATAAGCAATGACTGGCTTCTAATACTACTAAAACTTGACAACAGGATAGGTTTTTAAGCAGTTATGTGTCAGTAAAGACATGAAGTTACCAAATGCTTGTCTCACAATGGTTAACCAAATGCAGACAGACTCACAGTGTGATTCTAAACAAGCAACACTATTCCTTGGACTTTAGCCAATGAGACTCACTAGTCTGGAAGGGGTAAAGTGATTGCACACATTCTACATATTTCACTACAGCAATCTAGTGTGAATACATGACTCATTCTGCAAATGCATAAGCAAAGACTGGCTTCTAATACTACTAAAACTTGAGAACAGGATAGGCTTTAAAGCAGTTATGTGCCAGCAAATACATGAAGTAACCAAATGCTTCTCTCACAATGGTTGCCAAAATGCACAGAGTCTCACAGTGTGATTCTAGACAAGCAACACTATTCTTTGGACTTTAGCCAAACAGACTTACTAGTCTGGAAGGGGTAAAGTGACTGCACACATTCTACATATTTCACTACTGCAATCTCGTGTGAATAAATGACTCATTATGCAAATGTATAAGCATTGACTGGCTTCTAATACTACTAAAACTTGACAACAGGATAGGTTTTTAAGCAGTTATGTGTCAGCAAATACATGAAGTAACCAAATGCTTCTCTCACAATGGTTGCCCAAATGCAGGCAGACTCACAGTGTGATTCTAGACAAGCAACACCATTCGTTGGACTTTAGCCAAACAGACTCACTAGTCTGGAAGGGGTAAAGTGACTGCACACATTCTACATATTTCACTATTGCAATGTAGTGTGAATACATGGCTCATTCTGCAAATGCATAAGCAATGTCTTGCTTCTAGTACTAATAAAACTTGAGAACAGGATAGGTTTTTAATAGGGGTGGGCTGCAAATTCAGTTCCGCTCGCGGAATTTCGGCATTTTTGCATTCCGCGCAGAACGCGAAAATGTCAAAACTTCAGTAATCGCGGCGGAACAGAATTGTATTGCAACGGTGGGGTCTTCTTGGATAAATTTGCAGGGCAGGATTCTTTCTGGCACAGTGCTCCTGTCACAAAAATTAAACCTCAACAGGAAGCACTTACAGATATAAATAAAGCAGGTGCCCGTGTTGCAGCTCAAATTCAGTAACTCATTATTCAGCCTCAAAAAATCATGAGCTTTGTCGAGGCTGGGCAGGTGTGCTTTCTCCCCATATCTACTGTCGAAAATTAGCTGTGATGCTTGATGGAGGCCTTTGCATGCTTGACTTTCACAAGGGCAATCCCCGTGCAGTTCCTGTAACCAGGAGCTTCTTTCTCCTCATTTGCTGCTCTGATCAGTCTCTGACCCTTTATAAACACAAGAGGCATGTGAACTCGCATAGAAGCCTGCCTGTTTGGCCCCGCGCCACACACTAGCAGTGTGCACCGTTTTCCTGCCCGTTACCCACTAGGATGGACAGCTCACTCAAGGGACCTTGGCGCCCTTCATTGCGAATGCAAAGTTATACATATATGGTCACTGGAGACAACTCTTCTGGCCCTTTACGCAGGTGTAGTGTAGGAAAAGCACTATACATTTACCCAATGAGGTAGCACTTACTGATTAGCCATAGGGAAGTACTCCAGTTGAATAGAGGTCTCGCACAAAACGGTGGCGTCTTCTTGGATAAATATGCAGGGCAGGATTAATTTTGGAACGATGCTACTGTCATAAAAATTAAACCTCAACAGGAAGCACTTACAGGTGCCCGAGCTGAATGTCAAATTCAGTAACTCATTAATCAGCCCAGAAAAATCGTGAGCTTTGTCGAAGCTAGGCAGGTGTGCTTTCTCCCCATATCTCCCGTCGAAAATTAGCTGTGATGCTTGATGGAGGCCTTTGCATCCTTGACTTTCATGAGTGCAATCCAGTGCACTTCCTGTGACCAGGAGCTTCTTCCTCCTCATCTGCTGCTCTGATCACTCTCTGACCTTTTATAAACAGAAGAGGCATGTGAATTCACATAGAAGCCTGCCCGTTTGGCCCCACCCCACACACTAAGGGTGTGCACCGTCTTCCCACACTTTACCCACTATGATGGACAGTTCACTCAAGGGACCCCAGCGCCTTTCGGCGCGATGGCAAAATTACACAAACATGGTCACTAGAGAGACAACTCTTCTGGCCCTTTACGCAGCTGTAGTGTAGGAAAAGCACTAATAACTCGCAAAGAAGACCCGCCCCCGAAAATCTCCGCAAACACGCGAAACTCGGCGTGTTCGTGGAGATTTATTGCTGTTTTGCGGAAGTTGGCAAAAGGCAATTTTGCAAATTCCACCCACCCCTGGTTTTTAAGCAGTTATGTATCAGCTAATACATGAAGTAACCAAATGTTTCTCTCACAATTGCTGCCCAAATGCAGACAGCCTCACAGTGTAATTCTTGACAAGCAACACTATTCTTTGGATGTTAGCCAAACAGACTCACTAGTCTGGAAGGGGTAAAGTGACTGTACACATTCTACATATTTCACTACTGCAATCTAGTGTGAATATGTGACTCATTCTGCAAATGCATAAGCAATGACTGGCTTCTAATACTACTAAAACTTGACAATAGGATAGGTTTTTAAGCAGTTATGTGTCAGCAAATACATGAAGTTACCAAATGCTTCTCTCACAATGGTTGCCCAAATGTAAACAGACTCACAGTGTGATTCTAGACAGGCAACACTATTCCTTGGACTTTAGCCAAACAGACTCACTAGTCTGGAAGGGGTAAAGTGACTGCACACATTCTACATATTTCCCTAATGTACTCTAGTGTGAATACATAACAGGAGACAACTTACCTGCCGCCACCGCCGAGAGTCAGTTCCTGGGATTCGTTGGTTTGCCGCCACCGCTGAGAGTCATTCAGGGCTGCAAACGGGCGCCGGAGCAAGCGCCGAGTAGACGCATAAGCCGCCACCGCCAGGAGAGTCACACCTGGCCATTGAAACCGCGCCGCCGCTCCGGGAGGGACTACAACTCCCGGCAGGCATCGCGGCGGCGCGAGGAAGTGACGAGAAACGCGGCAGCAGTGCGCAAGGAGGCAATAAAGGGAGGCTGAGACCGGCAGAGCGGGGGAGACAACTTACCTGCCGCCACCGCCGAGAGTCAGTTCCTGCGATTCGTTGGTTTGCCGCCACCGCTGAGAGTCATTCAGGGCTGCAAACGGGCGCCGGAGCAAGCGCCGAGTAGACGCATAAGCCGCCACCGCCAGGAGAGTCACACCTGGCCATTGAAACCGCTCCGCCGCTCCGGGAGGGACTACAACTCCCAGCAGGCATCGCGGCGGCGCGAGGAAGTGACGAGAAACGCGCCAGCAGTGCGCAAGGAGGCAATAAAGGGAGGCTGAGACCGGCAGAGCGGGGGAGACAACTTACCTGCCGCCACCGCGGAGAGTCAGTTCCTGGGATTCGTTGGTTTGCCGCCACCGCTGAGAGTAATTCAGGGCTGCAAACGGGCGCCGGAGCAAGCGCCGAGTAGACGCATAAGCCGCCACCGCCAGGAGAGTCACACCTGGCCATTGAAACCGCGCCCCCGCTCCGGGAGGGACTACAACTCCCAGCAGGCATCGCGGCGGCGCGAGGAAGTGACGAGAAACGCGCCAGCAGTGCGCAAGGAGGCAATAAAGGGAGGCTGAGACCCGCATCGCGGGACGCGAGCGGGACGCCCGGGGCTAAGCCCGGGCAAAGGGCGGGCCGTCTGAGGCCGTCCGAGGTTGGCCAGGGTTGGGTTGGGCCTGGTCCCTTGGTTTGTTGTCCTTATTTCGACATTTCTGCGCACATCATCATCCCGGCATATTCCATCGTAAGTCTTTAACTTTGGCTGTGTGTAAAGAGTATCATGCCTCCTAAAAAGTTACTCACTCCTAGCAATTCTATTGAGAACTACTTGGTACAAGTTGTAGAAAAAATTAACATTGGCAGGAGAGCTTCTTTGGGAATAGACTCATCCACCCAATCTCTCTTAATTGATATTGAGTCAGATGATCCTTTTGGTCACCAGATTAATAACAGCACAAATTGTGCAATACCTGACTCACTTCCGGATTCTACATTCATACAGCCTAGTGGTACTGTTGCTGGACCTGAAGACCTTAGCATTAACGAAGTATTGACAGAGATAACCACTAGTCATGATCCCTCCATCTCTCCTCCATCACCCGTTCCGGGGAAACGGGAGTGTTTAAGGTCAGCCAAGAACAGAGTTGTAAACCTCCAGAGGAAACAATCAGAGGATGAGGAGTTCAATCTCGTTAATGAGGCTTATGTCACACTTTCAAATGCCCAATTTAATAAACTACTGGCTATGATGGATACTAAAATCAAAGGTGTGGTTAAACCTCTGGTCAGCAAAATAGATAAGCTAACCTCTGAGGTTAATCGTCTGGAAGGGCTACTGGAAAAAACCTTGGGTGAGTTAGGTAAACTCCCGGAAGATGTCTCCGCCAAGATAGAGGAATCTCTAAGTAAACTAGTACCTGCAGCTAATAGTGGACTTACCCCTACCCCTGCACCAAACCCCCAAATGGCAACTAATAATATTTTTCCTGGTGTCTCTCTTATTGCCCCAATCCCTGCTTCTGCTGCTGAAGACCCATCTACATCTACTGAAAAAGGGACTTTCGAGCTTGTGGTTGAAGCTTCCCCATTGGTACTCGTTCTTGCTAATGTTCCTCCCTTGGCTCAAGGTGAGTCTGAAACTACATCTTCTTTAATAAATAAATCTCTATCATGGTTGACCAACAACATGGTAATCACTCCATGGGGAAAACAGCAACTCTCTGAAGAGCTCGTTAATGCAAGAAGGGTCCAGTGGATTGGGGTTAGGGAGAAAAAGTTTAAAGGGGAGTGTGTTGTTCTACATTTTTCTGACCCTGGGGTTTTGCCTAACATCTTACCTAACATCCTACCACCACAACGGAGATCAACCTCAATAGTTCCATTGACTTTGGACTTCTTCTATCCAAGAAAGGGAAGTGGCCCAAACTCAAGTTTTTTGAGAACCAAATGGAACATTGTGACCAAGAGGGGGAGGAAGGATGTCGCTTCAGTGGACTGGGGTTTGGGGTTGGAAAATCGCTTTTCTGCATTGTCTAACTTAAATGATTGCGATTGACAACCATCTATTTGCAACTCTATCCCCTTGCCCCTCTGTGACAAAAGAATTTTTGAATCAGTCAATAATTTAACTACAGATTGTACTCTGGGGTTTCCGTCCAATGATTCACCAGGGCCACTGAATGTAAAAAACATAAAGCAGGTTATTGGGGGTCGGACGGTACACAAGACTATTATTGATCCCTGCTCTCCTATGACATCTAGTTCTGGGAATCTTTTGTCCTGGAATGTGGCTGGACTTTGCTCTAAGATGGATTGCGCTGATTGGTTTGAATTTATTAATAATTACGACCTTTGCATTTTCCAAGAGACCTGGGCGTGTGATCCTATTTTTGCTTTGGGGTATGTAAATTTTCATGTTCCTGCTATTAAGGGCCCCAAAGGGCGGCCGATGGGGGGCCTTATCATATGGATCAGGCAGTCTTTAAAATTTACTGTAAAATGTGTGGAGCTTGACCAAAAAGATATCCAGCTCATCAGATTGACTAGCGATCAATCCATCTCCATAGATATTTATAATATCTATGTTAGAGGTGGAAGTAAAGGTAAATCTGAGGTTCTCCTGAGTCTTTTTAATCTTCTTGAGACACAATCTGCAGGGAAAAACATTCTAATTGCAGGCGATTTAAATCGTACTTTCGAACCTCTAATCACTGGTGATTCTCCTCTCGGAGCTGAGGAAGACAAGCTCTGGAACATCCCCACACTAGATTCCCCACCCATAACTCGGTGGACGGCTGATATCCTAGGCATAAACGCTATGTGTCTGGAGCACGGGCTACGAGCCTTGAATGGTCGGACCAAATCAGATCGTGATCCCGCCGTGACTTTTAATAACGGGCGAAGTAAAAGTCGCATCGACTATGTTATTTGTAGTATATCCTTATGGTCATCTCTTAGTGATATGGTAGTAACAGCTAGGCCAGAAAGCGACCACGATCCGTTATGTGTCTCTCATAATTGGTGGACATCTAACGAATTTGCTCCAACCCCTTGTGACCAACCGGTGCTACCGACGATTATTCCATCTAATAATATGCGTAGGTTAAGGTGGTCTGGTGTCAAGACAGATCAGCAGGTCCTGGAAAAGATAGGAGCAGCGGCAGACAAGGCCATTTTGGCACTGGAGAGTATTGCTGGGTCTTTACAGGGACATGAAGATATTAATAAAGCACATACGACTCTTTTTAACGAAGTTAAAAGTTTCTTCTTAAAACCCGTACATAATATTAGGGACCGCCCGTATAAATCAGCAAAGTGGTACAATCAAGATTGTAGGGTAGCAAGATTTAAATTAGGCGCTGCAATCAAAAGTAATAATTTGAGTGAGATTCGATCTGCCAGGAAGCACTATAAAAACTGCATTGCTAGGGCTAAAAGAGAATGGGACGAAGACCACTGGCAGAAATTGAAATGTGCTAGTGAATGCAAACACTCTAGATTATTTTGGCATATTGTCAAATGGGGCCATGACAGATCTCCAGAAACTCCTAATAATAATGTCTCCCACGATGCATGGGTTAAATTTTTCAGCGAGCAGTACTCCTCCAGGGATCAGTTTGATAATAGCTCTAGTCCAACTTACCTGTACGCAGATGAAGACATTTTTGTGCAGAGCGAAGTCCTGTCTGCCTTGAAATCTGTGCACAGTGGCCGAGCTCCGGGTATTGACGGAGTCCCGGCAGATGTCTTTTTAAATGACACCGATAGGTGGAGTAAGTACATCTGCCTTTTACTAAATCATATTGCTAGGGGCGCTGAAATCCCGGTATCCTGGCGGGGTGCTGTTATTATCCCAGTATATAAAAAGGGAGATCGCGCCCAACCTTGCAATCACCGTCCAATCAGCTTAATTGACACGGTTCAAAAGGTTGTAGGACGTGTAATTATTAACAACTTGCTTGATTGGGCAGAGGAACAGAATGTTTTATCTCCTTTTCAGGCTGGGTTTCGCAGAGCAACCAGCACGGTGGACCAGGTCTTCCGTTTTCAATTGATACAGTGGAGGACAGTGGTTCTGGGTGGATGCAGTCTCTATGCAGCTTTCGTTGACCTACGGGCTGCATTCGACCTGGTACCGAGGGCAAAATTGTGGGAGGTGCTGGCTGCTCTGGGGGTCCCGATGACCATTTTAACTTTGATCATGAGACTCCATGAGGGTACTTATGCCAAAATTCAATGGGGTGGTTACGGCAACGATACCATTGATTTTCCTGTCGAGCGTGGGGTTCGACAGGGCTGTTCAATGGCACCGACATTGTTTACACTTTTTATTAATGGAATTGTTCCCCGTATGCAAGCCGAGCCAGTAGATGCTCCCTCACTTGCAGGTGTAAAAGTTCCCATTTTAATGTTTGCAGACGACACCTTAATTTTATCAAAAACCCCCAGTGGTCTGCAAAAGGCATTGGTAATTTTTGACAAATTTTGTAGTGACCACGGCTTGGAGGTAAACGCAGCTAAAACAAAACTCATGGTATTTAATCCATCTAAAAATTTTAAATCTAAAATATCCATAAGTGGGCGTTGCCTCGATGTAGTAAATTCCTTTACTTACCTGGGGATCCACATTTCAAATGATAATAGATGGAACCATCATTTAAATATTGCAGTACTAAGGCACAAACAACTGGCTGGTACCATCATCAAGGAGCACAGTAAATCTTTGACCAAACCAATCAAACCTCCCCTGATCATATATGAGGCCAAGGCAATAGGATCAGCATTGTATGGGGCAGAGATGTGGGGGCAAGAAAATCTCCAGGAGTTACAGACATCAGAGAATAACTTCCTGCGGAAACTAACTGGAACCCCACAGAGCAGCCCCATTTTGCCTCTCAGATATAACCTTGGTAGGAAGGAAATCTCGGCAATGTGCAAACTCCGTCCGATATTATATTGGCGTAGAATCTGGACCACCCCTGAGTTGTCACAATATGCAGCAGGGTTTGCTGACGTCATCAAAGCAGACCGATTTCATAAAATCAGATGGTTTAGATCACTAAAAATAGCATTAAGTGAACTAGGGTTAATTGAATTGTGGTCCGATCCAACTGGGTCATCCTTCCCATCCAAATTGTTCATAAAAAATCTTTTCTGGGAACAGGTCGAAAACAGGAGCTTCCTTAGTAACAGAAATGGGCCTATGACGACTGCTTTTCTTGAAGCTAAACTGTTTCCCATGTTTGAAATGTACTGGGATTTTATTACTAAACCCATGGACAGGAAACTGTTTTTCCAAATGAGGGCTGGCTCCCTACCTCTGAATAATTTAACATCAAAATGGAGAAATGGAGGTCCAGCTATTTGCCCAATTTGTGGGGAGGGAAAGGAAACGTTGGGTCATTTCTTGTTTGCCTGTAATGCATATTCTGCTCCTAGACGTGTTTGGTTGGCTCCAATGTGTAGAAACCTGGGTACTAAAAGCAGTATGGTAGCTCTACGCATTGTCAAATCTACCTCCTTAAACTGGATTATTATAGCGACTGCAAAGTACCTGGGGTGGGCGTGGGTAATTAGGCAGAGATTGCTAGTAGGGTGACTACTCTCTGCTTAGTTGAACAGAGACTGCTAGTTTATCTATTCTCTGTTCCCAAGTGAGGTGTTATTTGATGAATGAATATTTGGTACTGATTTTGAATAGTGATACTGGATTGCTTTTAAAATTTTGATTTTTTTATCATATGAACTTTGCACCTTTGTCTGTAAATAACAGGATGAAATGTAATTTTAAATGTCTTTTTAACGTGTATTGTGCTTAAGTCATATTTGACTTTGTAATTTAATTGTATTTTATTATGTGTTTGTTTGTCTGCTTTTATGAGTAATACTCGAATAAAGCACTTTTGAATTGAATTGAATTGAATTGAATACATAACTCATTCTGCAAATCTGCTTACTGCCTGTTACCATAGTAACAGTTCATGGACCACTCAACTGAACATACAGGTCACAAGTTCAGCACACTATGTTGCTAATCCAAACAGCAAGTGTGCTTGACTTTTCAAAATATCAGCTGATCCTATGTAATGTTCCTTTCAAACAGTTTTTGTTAACCAATAAGAAACATGCTTTTAAAAAACAGAAACATGCACCCTACTTTTCAGTCTATAATGTTCTCAAACAGCCAATCATTTCTTTTCTTTTTTCAAAACTGCATCTTAGCCACCATTTTAGAAAAACCTTAGTTGTCAAACTGCCATTTCCTGTACAGACACCTTCTGAGTGCGTCCAGACCTCCCTTCAATATGCTTAGAGTGTGTATTGTGGACACAGCTATATTTTCTGGAGCCAAAGGTATGCATAAAACAGAGGGATTGACAAAGACCTAGCTTTGCCAAATGTAGACATTAAATAGATTGGACAGAGAGGATTAAAGTGACACCAATTTGATGCCATTGGTTAAATCCTTTTTGCATCTCCAACACCCTGACCTCATAATTGTGCACCGTGGTGGCAATGACCTAGGCACTTTGACTGGGGTAGGTCTGGAAATGCTTATGAAGGACACCTTTGGAGAATTAATGTCACTTTCTCTCAAACTGCCTTTCTCTATTCTAACATATGCCAAATACAGAAAAGGAACTGGTCCAATCAATTTTGTCCACAGATTGAGAAAGCTAGGAAACATGTCAATAAAGCTGTTTCTGCTTAGCTCAGAGATTATAGAATGGGGTCCGTTTACAACAACAATCTGCATTTTAATATGGACGGCGTCTATAGGAGAGATGGTGTATATTTTACAGATGAGGGTAACAGAGTCTTTCTCAACAACCTTAGACTCTGCATCGGTACTTACTCGTAGGTACCAAAATCTCCCAATAAACACAATGGCTCTTTTTAGAGCCACCCAAGATCTAACACATCAACCTGAAATATATCTGAAGAATATGACTTTTTTTGCATGGAGTCGCGCACCCAATGCGTTAGGAGTGAAATAACAATGAACAGAGGTGCAGAACGAGGCAAGAGGGGTGCAGATGGAGGCAAGAGAGGTACAGAAAGAGGGAAGAGGGTGCAGAGAGAGGAAAGAGGGGACAGAAATTTACAAGACAGGTACAGAAAGAAACAAGAGCAGTACAGAAACAACCAAGAGAGGTACAGAAAGGGGCAAGAGGGGTACAGAAAGAGGCAAGGGAGGTGCAGAAAGATTCAACAGTGGTGCGGAAAGAGACAAGAGAACTGTAGTTGTAGAAACAGACAAAAGATGTGCAGAAAGAGGGAAAAGGGGTGCAGAAAGAAGCAAGAGTGGTACAAAAAGAGGGAAGAGAGGTATAGAAAGAAGGAAGAAGGGTGCGGAAAGAGGCAAGAGAAGAGCAGGAAGAATCAAGAGAAGTGCCGAAAGAAGCAAGAAAAGTGCAGAAAGAAGCAATAGAGGTGCATAAGGAGGCAAGAGGGTTGCAGGAAGAGGAGTAAAAAAGAAGCAACAAGGTTCAGAAGTAGGCAGGAAGGGTACAGAAAGAGGCAAGAGGGGTGCAGAAATGTGCAAGAGAGGTGCAGAAAGAAGCAAGAGCAGTGCAGAAAAAACCAACAGAGGTGCCGAAAGGGACACAAGGGGTACAGAAAGAGGTAAGAAAAGTACAGAAAGAAGCAAAAAAGGTATTGAAAGTGGCAAGAGAACTGCAGAAAACAGCAAGAGTGGTGCAGGAAGAGGACGGAGAGGTACACAAAGAGGCAAAAGGGGTATAGAAAGAGGCAAGTGGGGTGCAAAAAGAAGCAAGAGAAGTGCAAAAAGAAGCAACAGAGGTGGTTAAGGAGGCAAGCGGGATGTAGAAAGAGGCAAGAGAAGTGCAGAAAGACACAACAGAGGTGCCAAAAGAGTCAAGAGAGGTACAGAATCAGGCAAGAAAAGTACAGAAAGAGGGAACAGGGGTGCAGAAAGAGGAAAGAGGGATACAGAAATGTGCAAGAGAGGAGCAGAAAGAAGCAAGATCAGTGCAAAAAAAAGCAGGAGAAAGGGAGAAGGAAGGAAATGACATAGAGAAATAGGGTAGAGGGATGCAGAAAGAAGTATGAGGGATACCGACATTTGCTAACAAGGTGCAGAAAGAATCAAGAGCAGTGCAGAAAGAACTAACAGAGTAGCAAAAATAGGCAATAGGCGTCCAGAAAGAGGTAGGAGAGATGCACAAATTGACAAGAGAGATACAGAAAGAAGCAAGAGGGGTGCAGAAAGAAGGAAGAGAAGTGCAGAAAGAGGCAACAGAGGTGATGAAAGAGGCATGAAGTGTGCAGAAAGGGCACGAAAAGTGCAGAAAGAAGCAAGAGAGTTACAGAAAGAAGCAAGAGAGGTACAGAAGCAGGCAGAAAAGGCACAGAAAGAGGAAACATGGGTGCAAAAAGAGGCAAGAGAGGTGCAGAAAAAGGGAAGGGGTACAGAAAGAGGCAAGAGGGGTACAGAAAGAAGCAAGTGAGGTGCAGAAAGAGGTAACAGAGGTACGGAAAGAGGTAGGAGAGGTGCAGAAAGAGGCAAGAGAATTAATGAAAGAAGCAACAGAGATGTAGAAAGAAGCAAGAGAACTGCAGAAAGAGGCAAGTGAGGTGCAGAAAGAAGCCAGAGCAGTGCAGAAAGAACCAACAGAGGTGAAAAAGAGGCAAAGGGGATACAGAAATAGGTAGGAGAGGTGCACAAAGAGGCAAGAAAGGTACAAAAAGAGGCAGGAGGGGAGCAGAAAGAAAGAAGAAAAGTGTAGAAAGAAGCAACAGGGGAGCTGAAAGAGGCGCAAAGGGTGTAGAAAGAGCAAGAGAAGTACAGGAAGAAGCATCATAGGTACAGAAAGATACAAGAGAGGTGCAGAAAGAGGGAAGAAGGGTGCAGAAAGAGGCTAGTGAGGTGCAGAGAAAGGCAACAGAGGTGCTGAAAGACAAAAGAGAAATGCAGAAACAAGCAAGAGAAGTGCAGAAAGAGGCAAGAGAATTAGTGAAGGAAGCAGCAGAGGTATAGAAACAGACAAAAGATGTGCAGAAAGAGGGAACAGGGGTGCAGAAAGAAGTAAGAGTGGTACAGAAAGAGGGAAGAGAGGTATAAAAAGAAGGAAGAATGGTGCAGAAAGAGGCATGAGAGGTGCAGAAAGAATCAAGAGAAGTGCAGAAAGAAGCAGGAAAAGTACAGAAAGAAGCAACAGAGGTGCATAAGGAGGCAAGAGGGGGGCAGAAAGTGAAAGAGAAGTAAAAAAGAAGCAGCAGAGGTTCAGAAGGAGGCAAGAAGGGTACAGAAAGAGGCAAGAGGGGTGCAGAAATGTGCAAGAGAGGTGCAGAAAGAAGCAAGAGCAGTGCAGAAAGAACCAACAGAGGTGCCAAAAGGGACAAGAGAGGTACAGAAAGAGGCAAGAAAAGTACAGAAAGAAGCAAAAAAGGTATTGAAAGTAGCAAGAGATCTGCAGAAAACAGCACGAGTGGTACAGAAAGAGGCAAGACAGGTATGGAAACAGGCAGGAAAGGTGCAGAAAGAGGTAACAGGGGGGCAGAACGACGCAAGAGAGGTGCAGAAAGAGAAAAAAGGGGTGTAAAAAGAGGCACAAGGTTGCAAGTGAGGTAAAGAAAGAGGCAACTGAGGAGCAGAAAGTTGCAAGACAGGTGCATAAACAAGCAAGAGAAGTGCAGAAAGAGGCAAGAGAATTGCTGAAAAGCAACAAAGGTGTGGACAGAAGCAAGACAAGTATAGAAAGAGGCAAGTGAGGTGCAGAAAATGGCAACAGAACAGGAGAAAGAAGCAAGAGAATTGCAGAAAAGGGAAGAAGGGTACAGAAAGGGGGAAGATGAGTTCGGAAAGAGACAACAGGGGTGCAGAAAGAGACAACAGGGGTGCAGAAAGAGGCAAGACAGGTATGGAAACAGGCAGGAAAGGTGCAGAAAGAGGTAACAGGGGGGCAGAACGACGCAAGAGAGGTGCAGAAAGAGAAAAAAGGGGTGTAAAAAGAGGCACAAGGTTGCAAGTGAGGTAAAGAAAGAGGCAACTGAGGAGCAGAAAGTTGCAAGACAGGTGCATAAACAAGCAAGAGAAGTGCAGAAAGAGGCAAGAGAATTGCTGAAAAGCAACAAAGGTGTGGACAGAAGCAAGACAAGTATAGAAAGAGGCAAGTGAGGTGCAGAAAATGGCAACAGAACAGGAGAAAGAAGCAAGAGAATTGCAGAAAAGGGAAGAAGGGTACAGAAAGGGGGAAGATGAGTTCAGAAAGAGACAACAGGGGTGCAGAAAGAGACAACAGGGGTGCAGAAAGAAGTAAGAGAAGTACAGAAAGAAGCAATAGAAGTGCAGGAAGAGGCAAGTGAGGTGCAGAAGGAGGCAAAAGAACCGTAGAAAGAGGCAAAGGGGTTGCAGAAACAGGCAAAAGGGATACAGAAAGAGGGAACAGGTGTGTAGACAGAGGCAAAAGAGGTGCAGAAAGAGGGAAGAGGGATACAGAAGGAGGCAAGGGAGATGCAGAAATTTGCAAAAGAGGTGCAGAAAGAAGCAAGAGCAGTGCAGAAAGAACCAACACAGGTACACAAAGAGGCAAGGGGGGGTGCGGAAAGAGGTAGGATAGGTGCAAAAAGAGGCAAGAGGGGTACAGAAAGAGGCAACAGGGGTGCAGAAAGAAGGAAGAAAAGTACAGAAAGAAGCAACAGAGGTGCTGACAGAGACAAGAAGGGAGCAGAAAGAGGCAAGCAAAGTGCAGAAAGAAGCAACAGAGTTGCAGAAAGTGCCAATAGAGGAGCAGAAAGAGGCAAGAGAGGTACAGAAAGAAGAGAGTGTGGTGCAGAAAGAGGCAGGAGAAGAGCAGAAAGTGGCAATTGAGGTGCAGAAAGAGGCGAGAGGGACAGAAAGAGAGAAGAGGGGAACAGAAAGAGGCAAGGGGATGCAGAAACTTGCAAAAGAGGAGCAAAAAGAAGCAAGAGCAGTGCAGAGAGAACCAACGCATGTACACAAAGAGGCAAGAAGGGTGCAAAAAGAGGTAGGAGAGGTGCACAAAGAGGAAATAGGGGTACAGAAAGAGGCAGGAGGGTGCAGAAAAAAGGAAGATAAGTGCAGAAAGAAGCAACAGAGTTGCAGAGAGAACCAATAGAGGTGCAGAAAGAGGCAGGAGTGATGCAGAAAGAAGCAAGTGAGGTGCAGAAAAAGGTAAGAGAGGTGCATAAGGATAAGAGTGAGGTTCAGAAAGAGGCAGGAGAGGTGCAAAAAGATAAGAGTTAGGTTCAGAAAGAAACAAGAGAAAATCAGAAAGTGGCTAGTGAGGTGCAGAAAGAGGCAAGAGAAGTGTAGAAAGAGGAAAGAGAACTACTGAAAGAGGCACTTGAGGTGCATAAAGAGGCAACTGAGGTACAGAAAGAAGCTCTAGAAGTGCAGAAAGAGCCAAGAGAAGTGCAGAAATAGATAAGAGAGGTGCAGAAAGTACAGTGTGAGGTACAGAAAGCAGCAGGAGAGGTGCAGAAAGATGAGAGTGAGGTTCAGAAAGAGTCAAGAGATGAGCAGAAAGTGGCTATTGAGGTACAGACAGAGGCAAGAGAGGTATAGAAAGAGGCAAGTTAAGTGTAAAAGAGGCTAGAGAAGTGCAGAAAGAGGCACTTGAGGTACAGAACAAGGCAACACAGGTACATAAAGCGGCTCAAGAAGGGCAGAAAGAGGCAAGGGAGTGCAGAAAGAGGCAAGAGGGGTGCAGAAAGAAGAGATTGAGGTGCAGAAAGAGACAAGTGAGGTGCAAAAAGAGGCACGAGAGATACAGAAAGAGGCAAGGGATGTACAGAAATAGGCAAGAGGAATGCACAAAGAGGCAAGAGAGGAGCAGAAAGAGGCAAGGGGGATGTAGAAGGAAGCAAGAGAATTACAGAAAGAGGCAATAGATCTGCAGAAAAAAGCAACAGAGGTGCTGAAAGAGGCAAGTGGGGTGCAGAAGGAGGCAAGAGAACTGCAGAAAGAGGCAAGTGAGTTGCAGAAACAGTCAAAAGGGATGGAGAAATAGGAAACAGGTGTGCAGACAGAGGCAGGAGAAGTACAGAAAGAGAGAAGAGGGGTACAGAAAGAGGGAAGAGGGATGCAGACATTTACAAAAGAGGTGCAGAAAGAAGCAAGAACAGTGCAGAAAGACCCAACCGAGGTGCAGAAAGAGGCAAGAGGGATGCAGATAGAGATAGGGGAGGTGCACAAAGAGGCAAGAGGGGTACAGAAAGAGGCAAGAGGTGTGCAGACAGAAGGATAAAAGTGTAGAAAGAAGCAACAGAGGTGCTGGAAGAGACAAGAAGGGTGAAGAAAGAGGCAAGCAAAGTGCAGAAAGAAGCAACAGAGTTGCAGAAAGATCAATAGAGGTACAGAAAGAGGCATGAGTGATGCAGAAAGATGCAAGAGAGGTACAGAAAGAGTCAAGGAAAGTGCAGAAACAGGCAAGAGAAGTGCACAAAGAGGCACGAGAGGAGCAGAAAAAGGCAAGTGGGATATAGAAAGAAGCAAGAGAAGTGCAGTAAGAGGCAAGAGAGGTACAGAAAGAGGCAAGGGAGTTGCAGAAACAGTCAAAAGGGGTACAGAACGAGGGAACAGGTGTGCAGACAGAGGCAGGTGGGACACAGAAAGAGGGAAGAAGGATACAGAAAGAGGCAAGGGGGATCCAGAAACTTGCAAAAGAGGTGCAGAAAGACGCAAGATCAGTGCAGAGAGAACCAACACGTGTACACAAACAGGCAAGAGAGGTGCACAAAGAGGTAGGAGAGGTGCAGAAAGATGGAAGAGAAGTGCAGAAAGAAGCAACAGAGGTGCTGAAAGAGACAAGAATGGCACAGAAAGAGGCAAGAAAAGTGCAGAAAGAAGCAACAGAGTTGCAGAAAGAGCCAATAGAGGTGCAAAAAGAGGCAATAGAGGTGTAGAAAGAGGTAAGAGGGGTGCAAAAAGATAAGAGTGAGGTTCAGAAACAGGCAAGAGAAAAGCAGAAAGTGGCAAGTGAGGTGCAGAAAGAGGCAAAACAGGTATTTTTTGTGTCTCATTGAGTTTATACTTTAGCTTCTATGGAAATGACTAAACCTGAGTTTACCACTCCACAACACAGAATACAATACCACATAATTACTCTCCAAAACACATAATCCCACTCCACCTAATTCTTAAACACTAAATACCACATACTTTCAATTCACATTTCACTGCACAACATACCACATAATTCCACTACACACAACGTACATCCACTCTACACCAAAAAACATTAGTAATACACATTTACATTTACAATGCCAATAGCTCTAACTCTCACAAATGCAAAACCTATTACATTGTAAATGCTTCTTTAACTAGTAGTCACGTTTGTATAGTGGTGGAGAAAGGGTGCTGCGTCTCTGACCAACGCTCAGGAATCCTACTGTGTAGGACTTAAAGGAGGTACCAGGAGGGATTTTTGGCTCATAAAGTCCCTCAGAAGTAAAGTGGACTTCACCCCCATCCAGTAGCTGCCAGGAGGTGCGTTTGCAGAGTGGTGGAGAAGGGGTTGTGGCCTCCGAAGACATTTTAGCAATCCCACTGTTTGGGACTTACTGGAGGTAACAAGAGGGATAGTTGGCCTCCAAGGACATCCTTAGGGGCCAACTACCCCATCTATTACCTCCAGTAAGTCCCTCACAGCAGGATTGCTAAATTCTCATAGCAGGCCATGCCCCCTTTGCCCACCACTCTGCAAATGCGCTCCCTGGCACACTCTTGGATGGTGATTGAAGTCCCCTTCACTGCTGGTGGTCCTTAGGGGCCAATTAGCCTACCTCTTACCTCCAGTAAGCCCCACACAGTGGGATTGTTTGAGAGATGGACACAGGCCACGTCCCCTTTCTCCACCACTCCTAACACACTCTTGGTTGGGGGATGAAGTCCCCTTTCCTCCTGAGGGTCCCAACTAGCCCTCTTGTTACCTCCAGTAAGCCCCATGCAGCTGGTTTGCTGAGAGTGCTCAAAGGTCATGCCCCCTTTTTACACCAGTCCGCAAACGCAGCTCCTGGCACACTAATGTTCGGGGGATGGAGTCCTCTTGCATCCAGAGGTCCTCAGTACACAAGAAGACCTCATTGCCCAACCAGCAGGGATCCAAGAGGAGCGTTTCCAGAGTGGTGTACAAAGGGGCATGGCCTCGGACCACCTTTCAGCAATCCCACTGTGTGTGGCTTTCTGGAGGTACCTGGTGGGCTAGTTGGTCCCCAGGGGCCCTCAGGAATGAAGGGGACTTAATCCCCCAACTTAGAATGCACCAAGGGGCGCAGTTGCAGAGTTGTGCAGGGAGGGGGCAGGACGTTTAATTTTTAAAAATATTTTTAGAAGGGGAGCTGTGTGGCCTCCCTTTCCTGGGCCACTAATGGTCCCAGAGACACCATCCCCCAGGGCCTGGCCAGTATTTTATTTTTATTTTGGAGGGAGGCCACGTGGCCCTCCTCCTGAGGTCAATAATGGCCCCAGTACCCCATCCCCCGGTGCATTGCCTCTTTTATATTTTTTAAGTATGGGAGGGGGGAGCGTGGCCCCCCTTCCCTCGGCCACTACTGGCCCCGGGAACCCAATCCCACAGGGCCTGTCCAGCCTGGATTTTTTGGGGGGAGAAGTGCCATGTGGCCCCCCACCTACGGACAATTATGGCCCCGGCATTGCTTTGGGTAAGAGAAGCTGCTAAAATGCCGCTCCCCCTGTCCAAAAGCAATACTGCTTTGCTTCTTGGAAGAGTTGAATCACAGTTTAATAATTATGGAACTCTTATCCTTCTGTGCAGAGCAAATGTAATTTATAAACTTGCTAAAACATTTCATTCCATCTAAACATTCCTTATCATTCCATGTAATACGTAGGTATTATAGCTATATACATCATGGTTATAGTTAACCCTCTTAGCTCTTCCGTAGTTTTGCACTAATGGCAAAAAGGACTGCACTTTAGGTACCCATTTGTCGCGTTGTTGCGTGGCACACATTTCGTAATGAGCATACATCCAGCATATGAATGCAATTTCTTTTAAACAATCAAATTTTAAACATTCGTTTTTTGAATCATTCACTTTTAAATGTTTAATTATTATTTTTTTTAAATTAAAAACCCAATGCCAGCTTTGGATAGCACTTTTAAAATGTGTGGAACTGTCGTCATTCTGCGCTACACAGTGTATTTCATAAGCTAGGTACACATTTCCTTTTGTATCATTCCATACAATTTTTAGGTGACAAGGCTATACATCGCAACAGTTAACCATGTTAGCTGCCACTAGACTCCCCGGTCAACCACGCAGCATTGCTCTATTGTTGTGGAGGGACTCCATTGGCTCATCCATTGCCAGCAGAATTTGCACACTTCCGGTAGGAAGAGGTGAGCGTTCTAGCGCTCTAACCTTCTTCCCTTTAAAACTGGATGCTGGGGGCGACGCGCCAAAGGCAAGCCCGTCTGCGCCTGTCCGCGGCCGACCGGGGCCAGGGGCAATGCACCCTGCCCGATTTACTCAAACATACACAGCAAGGGAGCTTAAATCTCTTCAGGGGAAATGGGCCATACCTTCAGATCTCATCTGCATTTTAAACCACAATGGAATACTGCAGTCAACTGACACTTATCCTGCCTCTTCCCCGGGTCCCCTCCCCTATGCATCCCCCATGAGCCCTAGGGTCTTAGAGTCTGTAACTCCCCCTCTTTTTCACATTCCTAATCAAGTTCTTTGGTCAAACACCAGCTCGAGATTTTTTATTTCTTAGATTCCTTTAAGCCAGACATCTTGCTTTTATTAGAAACCTGGCTTACATCGGAATCCACTCCGGATATATTGACCGCTATCCCTGACAACTATTATATTCTCCAGGCAAACAGGCCAGAGAGGAAAGCAGGGGGAGGAGTTGCTGCCATCATTTCTCATTCCTACAAGGCTACTGCTATTACCATCTCTAAAATCCCCTTGGTTGAACTTTTGCTATTCAAACTTGACTCTAATAGCTTTCCCTTAATCTTTGTCCTCTGTTATAGCCCACCCAATCACATGCCACACATCCTCCAGCTATTCAGCAGAATGATAGCCGAGCTGGCGATAAACCACGTCAAAATCCTTATCATATGGGACTTCAATTACTGGCCCCACGATCAGCGCGGGGGCGCCCGCTCGGCGGACTTCACGGATTTACTAAATGATCTTAACCTTACCCAGCACATTAAAGCGGCCACTCATATTAAAGGACACACTTTGGACCAGGTTTGGACCTCAAACCTGGACATTACTAATCTCCAGATTCCCCCCGTGCCCAATGTTCCCTCTAATTTTTTTCCTCTGTGTGCAGCAGTGGAGGGTCTCTGTGCGCTTCAACCGTGGCTATGTGCGCCAGGAACCAAACCGCGTGGGCCTGCAGGGCGCCAAATCGCACTCAAAACGTTTACTTTAAAAAGTGAAAAGATGGTGCATTTTCACACATACAGAGCCACAATAAGGGTCTTAAGGGCAGTTTGCAAATTTATTGTATTGCCTGTATTTTCATTGTTGTGTCTGTGACTGCTGTTGTCTGTCTTCTACGCTGCCTGTTCGTGGCCCATGCCCCTTTTTCTTCCCTCAGTTCCCCTCACTGTCCCCGTGCTCTCTCTGCCCGGTCTTTCCTTCTGTACCCCTTGCTGCCCGTGTCTTTGCCCAGTTTTCCCTTCTGTTCCCCTCGCTGCCCTGTGCCTCTCTGCCCGTTCTGCCTTCTGTTCTTAGCTGCCCCTATATTTCTGTATTCTGTATTTTGCCTCTGTGTCATTAGTTTTTTGTGCCCGTCTGTCCTCTGTGCCACTCATTTTTGTGCCCCTTTTGCCTTCTGGTCCACTCCTATTTCCCTCGTTTTTGTGCCTTTCTGCCCTCTGTTCCATTCGTTTTTTGTGCCTTTCTGCCCTCTGTCCCACTCGTTTTTTGTGCCTTTCTGCCCTCTGTTCCACTTTTTTTTCCCCTCGTTTTGTGTGCCCTTCTGCCCTCTGTTCCACTCGTTTGTTGTGCCTTTCTGCCCTCTGTTCCACTCATTTTCCCCTCATTTTTTGTGACCTTCTGCCCTCTGTTCCACTCGTTTTTTGTGCCTTTCTGCCATCTATTCCACTCATTTTCCCCTTGTTTTTTGTGCCCTTCTGCCCTCTGTTCTACTTGTTTTTTATGCCTTTCTGCAATCTTTGCCACTTGTTTTTCCCTTGTTTATTGTGCCTTTCTGCCCTCTGTTCCACTTCATTTTCCCCTCATTTTTTGTGCCCTCTGTTCCACTTGTTTTTTGTGCCCTTCTGCCCTCTGTGCCACTCGTTTTTTGTGTCCTTCTGCCCTCTTTTCCACTCGTTTTTTGTGCCCTTCTGCCCTCTGTTCCACTCGTATTTTGTGCCTTTCTGCCCTCTGTTCCACTTTGTTTTCCCCTCGTTTTTTCCTTGTTTTTGTGCTTCTTTTGCCTTCTGTTCCGCTCGTTTCCCCAGCCGCTGTGCCCCCTGCAGCCCCGCCCCCCTGACTGCCCACTGTGGCCTTTTGTTTAAGTATTGCTGTTAATCAGAGCCCCTTCACGGGCTCTGATTAACAGCAATACTTAAACAAAAGGCCACAGTCTGCCCCGTGCTTTACTAACAAAAGCGTAGTCAGTTTCCAAACACAGTGCGTACTTTAGCCCTCTGTTCCACTCGTTTGTTGTGCCTTTCTGCCCTCTTTTTTTAAGTTCAAAATGATTTTATTGAAGTTTTGTGCAACAAAAGAAATAAACAAGTACAATACAAAAAAGAATAATTCTTACATGCGTAAAGGATTAAGCGATAAGTATGATATGCAATAAGCCATAAATGAAAAAGGAAGGGAGAGGGGAAAGGGATGGAGGGCAAGGGAGTAACATATCATAGTGTAATACAATCATAAAATATAGAGTTACCAGTAGGTCGAATATAACAAAGATGGCAAATAGAGAGAAAATAATCAACAAGATACATAAAAGCATATTAATAATGTCATTGCAAAACATACGAATCAATAGGAGACCAAAAAGATTGAAATGACTGTGAATTGTGAGTGACGCCTTTAAGGGACAGCTGAGCTCCTCTTCTCGTAAAGGTAATCCAAGACCACCAAGCATGAACTGAAAGAGAAGAAGCGTCTTTCCAACAAAAAGTAATGGATTTTAAAGCAGCTGTAATTAAAAAATTAAATAACTTTGTCTCTGAGTCAGTAAGAGGATGGGAAAGAGCAATCGACTTACATATTAACACAGCATAAGAAATATCATCATGTAAAGGCAAAATTTTCAAAATAACATTCCAAACATCCAACCAAAATTTCATAACAATTGGACAATCAAATAACATATGACGAAGTGATCCCGAAGTTGAATTACAGTGCCAACAAACATCAGATGGTATCAATTTTGCATGACTTAAACGAGATTGGGTCCATAGAGCGTTAAATAAGATGTAAGCATTAGTCTGATAAAGGGACACCGGAAGCCAACCGGAGATACTGCTGAGCCATATTGAGGACCATGAGTCATCTGATAGGGAAATGGAAAGTTCATCATTCCAAAAAGATGACAGTGCACCAACATTAGAGCCCTGATAAGTGGGAAACTTTTTATAAAAAACAGAAACAGCTTTGGAGGATGACGTAACAGCCGTAAGGTAAATCAAAAGGTCATTAGTGGTGGAAGAGGGAATACCATTGGGAAAAGAATCTAAAATAGAGTTACATAAAGATTGGTATTTTAAAAAATCAGAAACCGGGATATCAAACTGTGACTGTAGGTGCTCAAAAGGAATAAAGGCAGTGCCAGAAAAGACATCTTTAAGATACAAAATTCCTTTTGAAGTCCATGAGGACCAAAAATTAATGTTTCTGTTTAGTTTAAGTAGAGCACTATGCCATAAAGACAAGTGGACTGTAGAAAGTAAAGGTAATTCAAAATTAGAGTCTAGATCATGAAGTATTAATCTAGAAGATTTAATTATAGAGGACCTGTGGAAAAGTAAATTTTGCCATGTTCTGTGTCCCTACGCCTCATCCATCATATGTTATGTGTGCATGACCAATATGCATATGTTATTCCCCATGTCTGATTAATGACGCAATTACAGTTGTGTCCACCTCTGATATGTCATTTTCCAGTCCTCGTGAATACTACGAATATCAGGCCTATGTAAAGTTATGTTGCCACGTTTCCCAGTGTGCACGTTATTCCATTGTAAAGTCCCCGTTTCCAGGTCTCAAAAGGGCCCGGACATCAGATTCAGCTCCTGTCTCCTGAAAGCCTCGCTGAGGAGCGATACAGCCCCCACCTGTATCCTCGACCCTTCACTTACTTCCTGCCTCGCAGTGCCCGGTGCAGCTTGGCTCTGCCTCTGAGTCTGCCAAGAGTATGTTATGATTCCAGCTATCAGTTCAGTCCTTCTTCTCTGCATTCCTAAGCTACTGAACTGCATCAATAGTTTCCGTCATTGTCTAGCCTTCACGGCTCCACGTAGAGAAATACTGTATTAATGGTCATTTAATATTCTTCATCACGCACTACATGTAGAATAATGCATGGTCCAGTCTTAGAATCAAGTTAGCTTTTCCCCTCATGACTTCTAGTTTATATCAACATGTTCTCTAAACATTAGATACCAGATAGGGTTTAGGTACATGTCGCTCCGACCCTCCAGACTCTAGTCTCTGCTCCTAGCACAGAGTTCGTAGCCCCCAGCTTCTCCTAGTAACACGTCATTGTCAGTTTTCGCGCACCATTAGGTTAGAGGTCCCGGCTCCTTAGGTAGCCCCCTCCTATGTTTCCGCCCATTCATGACATATTCTGTTACGTTTTCATCACATGCCTAAGTATACTCCCAGTTACACCTCTTTTTACTGTTATCTCTCGCGACTGCTACGCGTCACGCCTTCTGCTCCACCCACTGTTACGCCTACTGCAATGTAATGCTATGTGTTTGCGCTATGTATATAAGTCAATGTATTGTTATTAAAAGTTAGCGCGCTCATCCCAGACCCGGCCCCAGCAGCTGCTGGGTCATTCTATGCAGGTTGTCCTGATCCTGTCCTTATGCTGTAATAAACCTGCAGAAACTCCTACTACCTCGAATCTTGACTCTTATTTTATTGAGCTATCTGTTATTCATTCATTCATTCAAAAATAGATCCGGTATTATTTATTTATATACCACAGACCGATGGACAACCTTGGAAGCAGAGGACATTGACACCAAAGAGAGCAATGTAAAGGGACGTACAATTGAGGTTTCAATATCTAACCAAATTGGAGGCTTGACCACATGTGAATTTGAAAACCACAAGGAGCTTTGTTTTAAAATAAAAGCTTTATGGTAGAGGTAAAAGTCAGGAAGGGCAAATCCCATCTGGGATTTGGGGAATTTTAATTTCCTGTAAGCAATACGAGGAACTTTATTGGACCAAAGGAATTTAGATAGCAGTGAATCAACATCTTTATAGAATTTGAGAGGAAATAGAGTGGGAATCATAGCCAAAGAGTAAAAGATTTTTGGTGCAATATTCATTTTCACAGCTTCCATTCTCCCCCACCAGGTGAGATGAAGGGGAGACCATTTGGACGTTTTGTCTTTAATGTAATCAAGTATAAAATCTGTATTCAGTTTTAATATAGCAGGCAAGGAAGAGGCAAATAGAATACCCAAGTACTTAAGCTTAATGTTTTGCCAAAGAATATCTGTGTTTGGTAACATATCCGGTGTACAAAAAACATTTAAAGGAAAAAATTCAGTCTTACTGACATTCAATTTGTAACCTGAAACTACAGAATAATGTGCAATAATGTCTAAGAGGGAGGGAACAGAGGAAAGAGAATTGTTAATAAACAATAACACATCATCTGCATAAGCTAAAGTTTTAACAGTGACCTCATTTATCGTAACACCTTGAATAGTATCACAGCAGCGGACATAATTAAGAAAAGGTTCAATTCCTAATAAAAATAACAGTGGGGAAAGGGGACAACCCTGCCTAGTACCTCTAAAGAGTGGAAATTGAGTAGAAATTTGACCATTAATAAACAAACGAGCAGTAGGGGCAAAATATAAAGCAGAGATCATACGAATAAAATGGGCACCAAAATTAAAAGACATTAGAGTTTTAAATAAAAATTGCCAATGAAGTTTGTCAAATGCTTTTTCTGCATCTAGAGCCATTACTCCCGCAGGGGAAGTAAGGCGAAAGCTCTGTTCAATAACGTGTAAAAGCGTTCTGGTATTGTTTGCTGAGTACCTATTTTTCATGAAACCAGACTGATCTGGATGAATGATGGAATGAAGGATAGGGGACAATCTAGTGGCAAGGATTTTAGCATAAAGCTTACAGTCCTGGTTTATTAGAGAAATGGGTCTATAATTAGAAACCAGGGTAGGATCCTTATCAGGTTTGGGCAAAACAATTATTAAAGCATCCGCAAAGGAGCCTGAAATAGTACCAGAGGAACCAAAATGGGAAAAAAGGGCACTTAAATAAGGTAAGAGGTGAAAATCAAATTCTTTATAAAATTCAGCTGGGATACCATCCGGGCCTGGGGATTTATACAATGAAGAATAAAAAGTCAAATATTCCTGGACAATATCATTATGAGAAATAGCAACTTGGCCATTAGTACCATGTATCGAGGTTATTTGGGTCTTATCTTTCTTGATTCGTAAATAATTTGCAAGGAGCTTCCCAGACCTGTTGGCATTAAAGCGAAATTTAGCATTGGATTTAGCAAGTTGAATCCCTGCTCTAGTACTAAGTAGGGCATTAAATTCATAACAAAGCTTTTGTAGTGTAAATTTGTGTTGAGGGTCATTAGAAGAAATAAATAGGCGTTCACATTTAGCAATTTGTTTATCCAAAAGTGTAACCTTAGAGTTAAATTGCTTGTTTGCATGGGCCATAATAGAAATTGTGGCACCTCTAATGTATGCCTTAAATGCATCCCATCTAGTGACAATTGAAGTGGAACCTTCAGGGTTAAATAAAAAATATTCCTGAATAGCTTGTAATAGTTTAGGTTTATGCGTGTCATTAAGTACAATATTAGAGTTCATACGCCACCGAGATTGTTTGGCAAAAGTAGAGGAGATATTTAAAACAAAAGAAATTAAGGCATGGTCTGAGATATCAATGTTACCTATAACAGGATTGTCAGCTGATTGGAGTAAGGAAGGCGAAAGCAAAAAATAATCAATTCTTGAATGAGAATTATGGGAATTAGAGAAAAAGGAAAACCATTTGTCAGTGGGAAAGTGTACTCTCCAGACTGATTTGCATATTGCCATGTCTGAACTGGGGTGGCAGAGTGGGCTAAAGAACGGTGATGGATCAAACCCAGATCTTTAGACTGGGTGTGAGTGTTTGATTGGTTCAGATGCTCCGTCCATCACCACCCCCTTTTGTACCACAGGCTTATTCATGGCCAGCCAAAGTTTAGTCATACTAAACCCCTCCTTAAGAGCCTCCATTGGCTTCCTGTGGCCCAGCACAGCCTTTTTAAACTGGACTGCCTGATCCATAAAGCCCTTTCCTCCCAAGGCCTGTCTTTTATTGTCTCTCAAATCCGCAGTTATGTCCCTTCTCGGGTCTTACGATCTTCCTGCTCCAAACTCCTGGCCCGTTGCACCTTCAAACGCAAGAAACATGGTGGCCTGATATTTTCCTCACAAGCCCCACTTTTTTGGAATTCTCTCCCCCCAGATCTTTGCCTAATACCCTCCTATCCTCAATTTAGGAGGTCACTCAAGACCTGGCTTTTCTCTCAAGCATATTATTAACTTCATCATACTGCGGCGATCTCAGTCTGTCCTCTTAAGCGCCAAGAAACCGCTGGTGTACGTGCGCTCAATAAAGGATTTTTATCATATCATATCAAAAAGCTTCAGGCAACCACAAGATGGTGGCACGTAGGTGACGGCGTGCTGGGTGGCTCTCGGCACGTCGCTGCATGCAGGCATTTCTTGGAGGCAGTGAGAAATGCAGAAGCAAGGATGTCATGAGGGATTCCTCTGATACCGCGCGCAGCACCACAACGAATCAACTTTCAAATATGTAAGGCTCGCATCAACAAATTCTGCTAGGAGATGACTTTCTTTTTGGCGCAGCAATAAAATGTACAATCAATAAAATGTACCTCGACAGTAGATTGCTGAAAACAGTGGAAGGAGTCCCACAGCACAATAAAAATACTGCAGCAGATTCCTCAAGCGTGCACAAGACTGGATTTAAACTTGGGAGTGGGTCTTCTCCACAACAAACAATTGAAGGTTGAGGGCAGGCACAAGGGTTAGATCTGGCATTGGGCATAGCCAGAAGCAAGAACAATGGGCACTCTCCCAACGACGGTACCTTGGCAAAGTCAGTCACCAGTATGCAGGCGGTAACACCGCAACTCCCCTCAGTTCACTCTTCATACCTCAGCACATTATCTATAGCAGGGTAAAGTAGATTACTGGGGGGTGATGAAGCAGAGGAAACACTGTCAGTCAAGCAGGCAAGAACTGGAAATCAAGAAGGAGACAGCAAACAAGTAGGCAGGAGCAGGTGGCTATTATGGGACTGTCCCAAGGACTGACTTCCTCCAAGACAGGCAGGCAGTGGAGAGCAGGCAGGCAGGTAGGAACTGGCAGGCGCATGTTAGGGCTGACTGTTCACAGTTGTTGAGGGACACCATCAAGAAGTGATATCCAGGTCACAGATAATGCTCTCCCAATGCAGGTTATATTAAGTCACTCAGGCCAATACAGCAGGAACTGGCACCTTGAATTGTGGGCAACCGATGACAGGGTTACTGGTGGGGCTTGGGTGGGGTTGCCAGTTTGCTTGAGAAACGTAGCTTTCACTCATAAAAGAAATTATTTTAGCTTAGGGTCCTTAAAGTTTTTAGTTCCTTTGGTCCTGCTTACTCCACGCGTAAGGTTCCTCCAGATCATCGCCAGTGTGGTAAGGAAGAATGATACGTAGGCTGAGTGATGTAAAACAGGATAGTAGATTTATTCATCAGATTACTTCCTTGTTGGTTGGTTACAGGAAACAAGATAGATACATATTAGGCCCCACCAGGAGCAGCCTCCTTGCTGCTCAGCCCATCCATTCTAACTGACACTCTCTCCAACTCAAACACTCCAAACATTCTGATGACATCACCAATAGCTGAGCAGCAAGGCAGAGGACATCAAGGGGAAGGATGCACTAATCAAGTAATAAATCACAACAAGAATCTTTCTAAGGGATTCCACAAAAGTGGTATAATTATTCAAGAACTTTCCATAATACTCGCAGACCACACTGAATGACCTTAACTTGTCTTGAAAGGCTGGAGCTGATGCATTCCTTATATCATCAACTAACTATTATTTTGGTGTCACACCCTTCTCTGCAATAGTGTGTCCCAGGAAATCAACTTGGTCTTTATACAGTTTACATTTGTTGGGCCTCATTACCACACCTTTCATGGACAGTCTTTTGCAAACTTGTTCTGGAATGACTGTGTGCTCTTTGGTGTCTGTGATGAAAATCTTGGAAACACCTGACATGCGCTTGCATATCTTTGAAAATATAACACATTACTCTTTGGAGTACAGAAGCTCCCAAAGCAAGTCCAAATGGTATTATTATGTATTGAAAACCCCCAAAACAGCATTATAAAAGCTATATGCACCTTATAAATCTACAGATGAGGAGGTTGTGACATCATTCAGCATAGTCAACAAGTCATTAATTTTAGGAAGTGGGTGACTGTCTACTTTGATATTGATGATTAGAGCATGAAGATCTACAGAGAGTCTTAGTTCTCCACTGCCCCAACATTCCTCAAATTTAATATTTTGTTGTTGAAAGCCTCTGGAAAACTTGGATTTCACCTGGTCACCCTGGCTGATTTCACTAACACTCAGCACAGTGTCAATGGCACAGGGATGCAGTTTTATTTTGAATAGTCATGGATCATTCAATCCCGGTATGTTCACTCCTCTCTTTGACACATAGATCTTAATTCATGCTGATCTTGTTTGGAGTTTCACTATTGAGGTGAAGAATCCTTCTCAATGTAACATATTTCCACCATATATTACTGCACATACCTCAGAAATTTGCAGGACAGGTACACTAGGTGCAGATAGTTTCCCACAAATGTCTTTGGAAATTATGGTGAGAATCCACTAAAAAGTCCCATTCTCTTCCTTAATAGTTCAGGACACACTTTGGTGTTTTTTCAATTTAGAATGTACATGGTCTGCCTCCTCCCGGACCACCAACACTGTTGTGTTATCTCCTTCGTCTTCTCCTTTTATTTCTTACTAGCAGCCCATCCTGACGTTGTCCAGGTATGAAATAGAATGTGTGTGATGTGTGTATTTGGCAAGGGCAATTTATTTTAAAATCTTGCGGTAGACAAAATTTTTTGTTTCATTAGAATAGGGACGGAGAAGGCACAGCTGCAGCCCTGGTTGATGTTAGCAGGCGCGTGTAATGTCGTTGAATGAGAGAGTTGAGTGACAGCGAGTAGGAGAGACTGCAGTAATTGTCCCTGCAGACACGCTCATTTGCGTGTTCCCCGTTTGAGGCCCAGCGCGATTGTAGACGCTGAGCTGCGCACCAATTAACTGTAATTGACTTTGCCTGCGCATTGCTGCCGGTAACTGTGTATATTGTTTTTGGCTGTGTAAATTGTTTTTTTGCTGCCTATTGCGACGCTTCCTCTCTGTCCAAATACTACTATCCCAGCCTCGTCCTGTTTGGCTTGGGGTCGCTACCATTTTGTTGATTGTTGTTGCCTCCCAGCACCGCCTCTCCACCCCGCTCCCGCCTCCCTGCTGACACCCCCCTCCCACAGAAAGGATAGCCTCTTCCCTCGGCCACTAGCGCTGTGACCGTCCTGAACCTCTTCAGAAGCGGTCGCTCCCTCGCTCCCAAGCTGGTATCGTATCGCCTCATTGCCAGACTGAAAAAAAGCATTTTAAAGTACTGCCCTTTGCTCGCATTGACCCCTGCATTGATTCATTCTTTGTGCCTCATTAGTACTGCATCGTAGCGCGATTGTAGACGCTGAGCTGCGCACCAATTAACTGTAATTGACTTTGCCTGCGCATTGCTGCCGGTAACTGTGTATATTGTTTTTGGCTGTGTAAATTGTTTTTTTGCTGCCTATTGCGACGCTTCCTCTCTATTCAAATACTACTATCCCAGCCTCGTCCTGTTTGGCTTGGGGTCGCTACCATTTTGTTGATTGTTGTTGCCTCCCAGCACCGCCTCACCACCCCGCTCCCGCCTCCCTGCTGACACCCCCCTCGCCCCACCCCCCTCCATCCTCCATTTATGTCGAATGGACGTACGCGCAGCGTCCACGCGCTACGGCCGCGCCGAAGGTGCGCCAAAGGTAAGCCCGTCTGCGCCCGTCCGCGCCTGGTCCTCGCCCAGCGCCCGTCCCCCTGCCCTATGCCGCTCCCAACCCCCCAGAGTAACTTATGATGCCGCTACTCTCCTCGCCCTCAACGCCGGACGCACCCCACTTTGCTGCGAAGCTACCCCAGGACGTACCCACGGCCCATTCTCCTGCCTCTCCTGTAAGTTCAACTGCTTCAGGACCCTCACCAAACACACTTCCTCCACACTCAGCTCCGAACCCAACGACTTGAAATGTATCCTACTGAACACCCGCTCGGTCCACAGACACGCAACCGAACTCTGGGACCTAATCGACACTGCGTCACCTGACATCGCCTTCCTTACTGAAACATGGATGAATGCATCTTCTGCCCCCGACATCGCCATAGCCATACCGGACACTTACAAGATCATTCAAAAAGACAGCACCGATCAAACTGGAGGAGGCATCGCCATCGTCCATAGAAACACCATCAAAATTACAACCAGCTCTGACGACAATCTTGCAACCGCCGAACACCTCCACTTTCAGATCCACACCGACCCCAGGACCACCCTTAGAGGAACCCTCATTTACAGGCCCCCAGGCACCCGATCTCAATTCAGCGACGACATCACTGACTTCGTCAGCCCGCACGCCCTCGCCTCCGAGAACTACATTCTTCTAGGAGACCTCAACTACCACCTTGACAACATTCTCGACAACAACACCACCACCCTTCTGGACAACCTGTCCAATCTCGGACTCAAACAACTTGTTGACACCCCCACTCACACAGCCGGACACACGCTCGACCCTATCTTCACCTCCAGCAAGCACATCTCCTTCGATCACACTACAGCTCTCCACTGGACGGATCACAGCTGTGTTCACTTCAGCTACAAAACAACCCTGACCCACAACCGTCCACAACCCATTCACCGAAGAAAATGGAACAAAATCACCACCGACCAACTCCTCGCATCACTCAGCCAAAACACTCCCACCCTAACAACGGACCCAGACCAAGCGGCCACAAACCTCAGGCAATGGATTACCCACAGTGCGGACGAACTAGCACCCCTGAAAAAACACCAGTTGAAATCATTCAGCAAAAAGGCTCCCTGGTTCAATGATGACCTTAAAAAATCCAAGAAGACATGCCGCACCCTGGAGAAGAATTGGAGAAAAGAACCAACCTCAGACAACATGGCCTCCCTCAAGACAGCCACCCGCAAACACCACCAACTGATTCGATCCGCCAAGAAATCAGCATTTAAGGACCGTCTCGACAACAATTCTCATAACAGCAAGGAACTCTTCAATATCGTCAAAGAATTCACCAACCCTCCCGCAGCATCCAACGACATCACTAACTCCCAAGACCTCTGCGATGCGCTATCCTCCTTCTTCTACAACAAAATTGCCGACATCCACAACAGCTTCAAGAATACTCCCAATGACCAACTAATCCCACCCCCTTCTGATCCCACCCCTCCAACCAACTACCTCAACTCCTGGAACCCAATCACCATTGAAGATACCATTCGCCTCATGAACTCAATCCACTCTGGCTCACCTTCTGACCCCTGTCCCCACTACATCTTCAACAAAGCTGACTCCATCATCGCTCCCCAACTCTGCGATGTCATCAACTGCTCCTTCAACTCCGCCACCTTTCCAGAAATATGGAAACACGCCGAACTCAGCGCCCTTCTGAAAAAACCAACAGCAGACCCCTCAGAACTGAAAAACTACCGACCCATTTCCCTCCTCCCTTTCCCAGCCAAAGTCATCGAGAAAGCCGTCAACAGCCAACTCGCAGCCTTCCTTGAATCCAACAACTCCCTGGATCCCTCACAGAACGGCTTTCGAGCCAAACACAGCACCGAAACCGCCCTCATTGCGGCGACCGACGACATCCGAGCACTCCTGGACAACGGTGAAACAGTGGCCCTCATTCTACTCAACCTCTCCGCCGCCTTCGACACTGTCTGTCACAACACCCTCATACAACGCCTCAACAACATCGGCATACAAGGAAAAGCCTTGGACTGGATCATCTCGTTCCTAGCCGGGAGAACCCAGAGAGTCCGACTCCCCCCTTTCTACTCAGAGCCCACCGAAGTCATCTGCGGCGTACCTCAAGGCTCCTCACTCAGTCCCACCCTCTTCAACGTCTACATGAGTCCCCTCGCCTCCATCGCACGTCAACACAACCTCAACATCATCTCCTACGCCGACGACACCCAGCTAATCCTTTCCCTCACCAAAGACCCCAACACCGCCAAAAACAACCTTCACGAAGGTATGAAAGAAGTAGCCGAATGGATGAAACAGAGCCGCTTAAAACTCAACTCAGACAAAACGGAGGTGCTCATCCTTGGATCCTCCCCCTCAGCTTGGGACGACTCCTGGTGGCCTTCCGCTTTGGGATCAGCACCCACACCCACAGACCATTCACGTAACCTTGGCTTCATTCTAGACTCCTCTCTCTCAATGTCCAGACAAGTCAACGCCGTATCGTCCTCCTGCTTCAACGTCCTTCGCATTCTCAAAAAGATCTTCCGCTGGATCCCCCTCGAAACAAGAAAGACTGTCACCCATGCACTGGTCACGAGTCGACTGGACTATGGCAACACACTCTACGCCGGAATTACAACAAAATTGCAGAAAAAGCTCCAGCGCATCAGCGAGACTCATATTAGACATCCCGCGCCAAGAGCACATCACCGGTCACTTAAAAAACCTCCACTGGCTTCCCGTCAACAAAAGAATTACTTTCCGCCTTCTTACCCACGCACACAAGGCCCTTTATAATCTAGGACCCGAATGCCTCAACACCCGACTGTCCTTCTACTATCCCACCCGCCAACTAAGATCATCCAATCAAGCCCTCGCCGCAGTCCCGCGCATCCGAAAAACCACCATGGGTGGCAGATCCTTCTCCTTCCTGGCTGCCAAGACCTGGAACTCACTCCCCACCCACCTCCGCCTTACTCAGAATCACATCTCCTTCAGAAAAGAACTGAAAACTTGGCTATTCGATAAACAGTGAACCCCTCCCTCTAGCGCCTTGAGACCCTCTGGGTGAGTAGTGCGCTTTATAAATGCCTGAACTTGAACTTGAACTAGATACAGGCCTGTTTGATGTTAGCAGGCGCGTGTTCCCCCGCTTGAGGCCCAGCTGCAGCCCTGGTTGATGTTATCAGGCACGTGTAATTAGTGTACTGATCCGCCGCCTGAGCACGGCTAGAGCCCTGGTTGATGGTAGCAGGCGCGTGTAATTTCGTTGAATAAGAGAGTTCAGTAACAGCGCACAGGAGAGGCTGCAGTAACGTTACTTACCAGGCTTCCAGGTGAACGCGTTTGTCATGCCCCCAGCACACGGCCACAACAGACGATCTTCTGATTAATGTACGACCCACATGGCATGAAGGGCGGAATGTAGCACACGCCCCCAGCGTTTCTTACGCCCCCAGCGTGCCCCTTGATGCGGCGCAATTGCGTTCACATGGCATGAAGGCCGGACACAAGCCCCTAGCGTTTCTCACGCCCCCAGCGTGTCACGCCCCCAGTGTGCCCCTTGAAGCTACACAGCAACGTAATTGGCGCTTGTATGTACGACTCACATGGCATGAAGGGCGGACATACGCCCCCAGCGTTTGTCACGCCCCCAGCACACGCCCACAGCCCACGATGTGATGGCCGTACCACACGCCCCCAGAGTTAGTCACGCCCCCCAGCCCACGTAAAGCACAACGCAGACACGCCCACAAGGGACTACTTTGCTGGCACAGTTCTTTTACCTTTTAAATGTATAGAGGAGTTGGCCTAATGGCTAAGGCGCTCGACCTCGGACCTGGGGATCTGGGTTCGAGTCTTGGTAACGACGCCAAACGTCCTGTGATTCTGGGCAAATCACTTAATCTCCCCATGCCTAACAGAAATGAATGTGTGTCCTCATATACCGTAACTGGTGCTATGTAAAGCACTCTGATACCTGATTCAGTTCGGATCAAGTTCGCGCTATTTAAAACTATGCAAAAAAAAATTAAAAAATATGGTGGCCGTCTGCATAGCCTATGTCATTCTACTGCAACTGCCCTTTTCCACGCTGTATTGGGTGTTGTGATTGGTGCTGTGGTTACTGAGATTACCCACCTCAAAAGTTTGGGCTCTCTCTTTATAATATTAGTATGGATAACAAAATGTCATCTTCTTGGGATATCTGATCTATGGATGTCTTTCTGGTATGTTCCTATCTATGCACATTCTTGCAAAATGTTCTTGGCATTTACAGATGCGGCAGTCCTTCTTAATGTCAGGATATCCTTGAAAGTTAGCTAGCTGTGATTCACCTGCACACCTGTAGCAGTGGCACTTGGATTAATTTTTCTTTGGTTTATACACTTTCCCTTGACATGATTTGTCAGTGCTATAACAAATCTCATCTTGTTTTCATTCTTGTGGAGGTTCCCCTTTGTTCTGTAAAATTTATTTGGAGGATCAAATTGCATAGTGACATATTATGAACTGTAATCACATATAGAGCGCACTACAATTAAACAATAGACCCCTCTCTGTTGGAGAAAGTGTGCATTTCAGAAATTGTGAAGGAAGTCATTTATATGAATATCTGGATATACTGTCTCTTGAAACATGTATATTTAATTCCGAATGAAACTAAAGAAGGCAGTAGAGTTTAAATAACAATGCTTGGAAAGTTCACTTCACATACCTTGATGGGAGGCTTCTCCATCACAAGAATCGAATATCTGTCTCAAAAAAATGCAGAGAGAGGCAGCTATAAGGGAATTAATTATGGGAGAGCATTAATACGATGGCTGCTTACCTTACACTTACCTTGATGGCAGTTCCAGGCAGAGGCTCAGTGGTGGGCATGATAGCCTTGATGGTAGCAAGATGGCACTCTACGAGTGAGGCAGGTAGATTTGGAAAGTGAAAGTCACTCCCTCGACAACACGCCTTTTCAGGCTTACCATCATACAGTGCATTGATAGCAAGCTGGGGGAAGAGAAGACTCTGTCAGCAATGTAGCATGGATCTCTCACACATTGACATTGCCACCTCCCAATCTTCTGAAACAATGGTGACAAGGGTGAATCCTTTCAATCATTGCCAAATTTTATAGTAGTAACACATGCAACAGAAAAGGTTGAGGGGGAATTAATATGTATTCCTCACAGGAAGCTCAGCATCGAACACTGGCTTAACTGACAATATAGAACTCTTCATCATCAACATTCCACATGCTTGGACTGAACCATTAATATTGAGGATGGGGTTGGGGGTTAGAAATAGAGGAGGAGGAAGAGGGAAAGGATAAGGGGCAGAGTTAAATATGGTTATCATCATATTACAAATATATTGAACATTGTCATATTCTAACATAAATTTAACAAAACCGCCTGAGACTCTCCCCCAAATGCTAAGCACGTTGAATTTTACTAACATTCTCTTACACTTTATGCTATAAATAAAACCGTTAATAAAGCACACCTCAAGGAAGAAAAGCAAATCTCAAACCAATGTTAGTAGGCTGTCAGGACCCAATTGGCAGTGAGGCAGAAATTGAATGTTACACTTCTGTATGTAGAATGTTGATGGATTGTGGCCAAGAGAACCAAAGCGAACTGGAGGCTAGCTTGCTGAGGAGCATTGCCTGAATTAGAAATAGCACTTCTAATATGAAGGACCATGTAAAAATATTTATGCCAAGCCAATGAAAACACATGTGGTTCAATGCAACATTATTCTGAGAAATCGTAATAATAAATACAGATTCAGACATTTATTACTACAATACAAAGGTTATATACAACGTTATGTGTACCACTGTAAAGGTGCTTCTTCTAGACTATCATAGTTTTGATGTTCAGCCCTTGACATTATAGGTTATGAAAGGTGGTTGTACCTAAATAGCTGTGTTTACAACTTCTGCACGTGAAAGAACGGTAGGGCATAAATCATACATGCAGATCGTAGTGACTAATATGCTGTTTAATCCAATTGTTCAGCGAGAGTAGGAACATCGTGACCAACTCCAGCTTTTGCTACTCTTGAATCCCACCCCTGCCCATACTTATGAGAACGCGCTTGGCCATTTCTCCCAATTCAAGTCTGGTCAATAGACTTTTGTAGTAGCCTGAGAGGCAGAGGGGTTAACGACAATTTAAATCTCAAAGTACAGTGTAATCATTAGAGCCATACAATAAAAGTCTGAATAAGTGACTTGGAGTTAAAAAGCAGTAACAAACATCTCATCGTTGGCAACAGGAGGCCAGAAGGGAACCATGTTATACTGTCTGTTATGCCCAATGAGGGCATTCTCAATTGGATAAACGGATATATCAACGTTGTGTCTCCTCAGCCATTCATCAAACACTGCATCGGTAAACGTGTGTAGAAGAATAATATGGGATCATTAGGTGACAGGTGGGTTTGTCCTCAAAGCCAAACTAATATAAATCAGTCTCAAGAAGATACAGTAAATATATAAGATTATCAATGGAAGACCAAAGTGACAGACAATAGGAGCTCATTACTGCCAAACACCATGCCTCCAAGGATGGACTAGGACCACAGTCCTCAGCTAGCCTTGCAGTGCTGACAAAGTGCGGAGAGCACCAGGAGGCACATAAAGTCAGCTCCGGGTTCCCACATCGCGGGAGCCCATTATTGCCAAACACCGTGCCTATGAGGAGAGACGAGGACTACAGTCCCCAGCTAGCCTTGTACCACTGACGAAGTGCAGAGAGAGCCAGAAGGCACATAAAGCCGGTTCCGGGTTCCCATGGAGCAGGATGTGCCCAGGCATAGCCCGGACAAAGGGCAGGCCCATCCTTGCCTGTCACTGACCGGAGAAGGCATCTGCGATTCAACACCACAAAGGTACTGTTTATTGACTATCCTTTACCCGCATGGTAGTATTGTTGCATTAGCAGCTGGGGGCTCTGGAACTGCATCTTCGGTTTGCGGATTAACTGTTATTCATAGCCCTTCTGAATTTTTATGGATGTAGATACTCCTAAGCAACCAACAGTTTCTGAGTAGGCTGTGGCTATCTTGATGGCTACAGGCCAGTAGCACATTTGATTGTTGTCGAAGGTCCACCCTTGTTTGTGTTCCCCATTTTGCATTTTCTTTTATTAGGTTATTTGTAGTTGTTTGTAAAGCTAGCCTTAATGGGGAAGAGATAAGCAGCCCAAGTGAGCCCCCAGCAGGAAGGAAGTGTATGACCATTTTTCTTTCCTGGCGAAAGCAGTGGGGCCATCTCAGAAGAAATTGATAGGGCGTGGAGGAGGATTTCCTTGGGCCCTGTTGGCCTTATTGTCCCCTTGTGTGGTGAGTCCTTAGAGCTGGTCACTCTCAAATCACTGGATGGAGCTCAGGTAGCAGGCCCAGAGGACTATAGAGTGCTCTAGTTCTAGTACCAGTAATCACAGTGATCCAACGATCAACAGAATGGGCAAGGTGCCTTCTGCCTCAGCACAGGGAGTGGATACAGGGGGGTCTCCAGCTCCTAAAAGGTTGAGACTTACGAACAAGAAGTTAGAAAAGACATTCCCTCAATAAAGGAGAAGAAACTGTAACTGTCGACCCAAGGATTATAGAAGAGCTTTGGATACCTCTGAAGCAAAACATTACAGAAACAATGACTGATTTATTGTCCACATTTTGTAATGAGCTTACTAAAATCATGAGGGAATCTGGGAGTCTAGAGACTCACTAGATAGAGTTGAAAATGCCCTGGTTTCTACTAAATCAGCGCCTTCTATTGCTAACGTGTAGCAGGAGATAGCGCAAAGGGGGATCCCCCGTCCAGATACTCGGAGCACTAATACATCCTCTTCTTCCAGGCGCACGTCTGTAGGAGCCTGGACTAGCGAACCTAAGACCTTTGGTATACAGCCTCAAACCCCTTGCAGTCGGCCACCTAGCTTGGTTTTGCCCAGCTAGCATCCTGTGTCACAGCATAGGAAAGGAGTCATAGGTAGCCTATTTACCGCTAACAGCCGGGGTTTGCCAACAATTGATCTTCCCCCAGCGTGTTGCCCCTACACCGTGGTTTTAGCAGGCGTCCCAGGTCTAGGTTTGGAGCAAAGGGACAAATCATCGGTTCAATTGATTAACAAAGTCACACACTGGTTGTGCAAGTATGCTAGATTCAAAATGGCAGAACATAGACAAATCCTGATGGCCAGGAGGTTAGCGTGGTTAGGACGATCTAGGAAGACATTTGAGGGTGATTGCATTATAATTACATTTCAATTCCCTGATTCAGCACGCAACATCTTACAACAGACTTCTCAGATTTTTCTTTATGAATCTACCATTAAAGTACTACCGCTTGGGTTCTTTTACCAACCTCCACATAACATCACAATCAGTAACCACTGTTTAACTTCAGCAGGAGCCCCTTCATTCGTTGGGGGAATACATACAATGCCCAACCCTTCTGCCCCCCTGAGGGATCTCAATGATCTAGACTGACTGTATGTGTCTGAGGAGAATGCTAATGTTCCTATTGCTCCTGGGGAATCACCGTCACAGATATTGGCAACTAGAACACCATCAGTGGGCGCTAATGTAGGTCAGAAAGGGACTCCGACTAGTAGCTTGGAATTGAGTAGTAGGGGGCCTAATAGGCAAATGGGGGGACCTAATATGTCTTCTTACATAAGCTCTTCAAACTTTCATCATTGAGAGGAAGGTTTTATGTCATCCACAATTGACATTATGGTTACCCCAGTTAAGTCTTTAACTACAGCGTTACCTCATACAACTATAGACACACCTGATAAAGTAAATGGAATAAACAATATAGATAATGGCAGGAGGGATCTTTGCCAAGTTCTATTTTGGAATGTGGCAGGAATTCAATCTAAGCGTACCAATCCCCAATGGATAGAGTTTGTAGGGAAATTCAACATAATGTGTTTTCAGGAAACCTGGGTAGAGGACATCATGCACATTAATGGATATAAAACCTTTCACACTACTGGGGTACCTTCTACTCAAGGGAGAAATAAGGTGGGGTTATGCATATATATTTCCAATTATGTAAATGCAAATAAGTTTGATTTGAAGAAATCAGAAACTTATTACCAGATTCTGACATTTGATATTGATAAAATGCATTGTTTAGTTTTGTTGAATTTCTACAATAATAACCAGTCAGATCAGATTGTGGGGGGTACTAAGACACTTGAGTAGAGACCTGAATACCAAACAGAAAGATAACGCAAAAGACATGTGTGTCATTTGGGGTGGGGATTTCAATTCTGCTCTGTGACCACATACTGAGGGGATACTTGCGGAATCACGTCTGATGATGGAATTAATTACATGCATTTTCCACATACTATATTTGGGGAATATTTGAATGAAATCATGTTTTCATTTGATGTTGGCTTTGCCAATGATTAGTGTTCTCTGCCAGTCCCCTTCAGTCACAGTTTTAACGGTAGAGGTTTGTGTTCGACCATTGATTATATTCTCCTGTCAAAAAAGCATTCTAGTAGGCTTAAAATGTTTATTATTTACGAAAACCTGATGAGCGATAATTTTTTCTCTATGTATTCTTTTTTTACTTTCAAGTGATATAATAAACACAAAGGGTAATTTGGCTCATATGGTTCAGAACATAGCTCTGAACAAGATTAATGGCTATTCCCTACTTTGGCCCATGGTGGATTCAATTGAATTCACTAATTCCTTACTAATGAATTGTAAATCTGCATTTTTAGTTTGTCTTGATGAGACTACTCCCCATGCTGAAATTTTAAAATCCTTTGCACAGATCACTCCAGATGTTAAGAAGGCGTTATTTGTGGAGAACAAAATATATAATAGAGTTCTACATGGCTGGTTCAACACCAAATGCTCTAAAGCTCATAGTAACCTGAAACACACTTTACATAAGCCCATTAGAAGTCTACAAGAAATCAAAGCGGCTAGGGGGGAATACAAACGTGCCCTTAAAGAACATAAATACGCGCATCGAGAAGAATAATGGGCAGCATTGCCCGAAGCCACACTAATTAGAGAACAACATGGCCTTTTGGAAGGCAGTGAATACCCCTTTTTTAGCCCCTTAAGATCTACCATCCATAGAGATAGCCATTACTGAGGATCAATTGGTGGATCACTACTCGAACATGTATGATAATAACGTACATGATATTTTAATGGCTAATCCCCAACAACCTCAGGAGATATTGTCACCTATTCACCACCCCATAGATGTACTTTTCACCCTAGAAGAGGTTAATAGTGCCATCAATGCAAGCTTGGGCAAGAAAGCTCCCGGCCTTGATGGAGTCCATGCAGACCTTTATCAATCAAATTTGCCTCTATGGGGCCCATTTCTAACTCAAGTAATAGCAGCATGTTGCTCTTCCGGCTTTATAACAACATGGTCGGAATCAACACTGGTTCCGATTTTCGGAAAAGGAGACCTTCACAACCCTGCATGTTATTGACCTATATCTTTGTTAGATTCTTTGGTCCATGTGGTGAGACGTATTATATTGAAAAGATTACAAGATTGGGCTGAAGATAAAGGCTTCATAGCTGAATTACAATATGGCTTCTGTCATGGCCAAGGTACGGTCGAGCAGGGTTTAAATTTAAATATCCTTCTGGGTAAGCCTACACTGGACAAGCGGGTAGGTTATACCTGGCATTTGTGGATTTAGCTGCACCCTTTGATTGCATCATACACGAGAAATGATGGAAAATTTCAGAAGACATGGGTGTGGAAACTCCTCTTACTCAGTTTTTGAGGTAGCTATGCAGTGATGCAAAAGAAAGGGTACGATATGGGTTTACTGGGGTGCACACCACTTTTAAAATAGGAAAAGGGGTAAGGCAAGGATGTGTTCTGGTTCCCTTTCTTTTTACATTGTATATAAATGAATTAGGTAAAGTCCTGGCGAATCAGTGCCAGGACTTTCCACAAATAGACAGACGTTCGATACCCGCCCTACTGTATGCGGACAACGCTGTTTTGATGTCGCAAACACAATTGGACTCCAAAGGGTTGAGTCAGCCATTATGCACAATGTGGGTCTTAGGGTGAACATCTCCAATATTTACATAATTAAATGTGGGCATGACAGCAAAAAATGCTGGGATATATTTGTCGATAATAATAAGATCGAATTTACAAAAATATTTTCTTACTTAACCATTCTTTTCGACCAGAAAGGGACTTGGTCCCAGGCTGTTCAAGCAACAAAACTATTATTTATGAAAACTACTGCTGCACTAGCCAAGTTTGCTAGAAAATTGGGGAGATGGCCTGTTATAGAATTATTACACATTTATAAAGCAAAATGCATCTCCACAGCTATGTATGGTGCAGGTGTCTGGGGCTATGAAGTCCCTCAGCCCCTACAGTTAGTCGAGAATGCCTTCTTTAGATACTTATTGGAACTCCCCAGCAGCACATCGACCTATATATGCAAGTCAGAATTAGGGATGCCGTATATATATACGACCGTATAAAAAGACAACCCATTTTATTGTGGCATAGGATATGGTCTAACTCCAAAACTGATTTTAACCGGGATATTTTAAATGATAGCCTAAAATTACATCGGACCACCAGCATCCCTTGGCTAAAATATATTACAAATTTTAAGAAAAATCCTGGGCATTCAGAATATTTTAAAGACCCTAGCACTTTAATTGCAGTCTCAAGAAACAACCTAAAAATAATGTGTTTGATGCTTCTTGAGACCAATAGATTTTCAACTGAAATATTAAAGACTACACTACAGGCGTACCAAATGATGCTAACCACCAACAGTATTCAAATGTATTTAAAAACCATGGTAGGCAGTTCTGACTGAATGGTGTTGCCCGGCTTTAGATTGGGGATCTTTCATAGGCTAACCAGTTTCCCCACAATGAACGATTGGTCGAGTATTATGTGTATGTGCCCATGTGACCACAAGTCTCTGCAAAGAACAATACATGTTCTTTTATTTTACAAATTTTACTCTGATCCAAGAAAGAGATTGATTTTACCAATTTTAGTGCTGCTTAGTCTTAGACAATGTCAGCCAGCGTTCCTAGTGCTACAATCTTTAGAGAATTACAATTTTACAAGGTCTATAGCTTGTTATTTGAAATGTGCAATAAAATATAGGAAAACTATTAGCACTTGAATTCTTTAAAAGTATGTCCCTTACAGCTAGACTTTTTTCACATATGATACTGTTAGTATCCTTAACGAGTTTTAATGCAGAATTGTTTATTAATCATGTGATTCTATGTGCTTTCATTATTTTACTGTAACAATCGAATAAAGTTTTTTGAATTTGAATTTGACAGACAATATTGGTGCTCAACAGCAAAGAACATAAAGGGATTTCAGTGGCAGTGATACAGGAAATAAGGGAAAAAATGTTTTGGATGACTTTATGAATGGTTTCAATCCTTCTCTCCATACATGGAAAAGATTAGCAGCATCTACTAAACTCTACAATAACCTGAGGACAGGGAAACCCTATTGAATCAATGAAACAAGATAGGCGACAGCATCAGAACTTTTGTAGAAGTCCTATAGGTAAGGAGCCATGTATAGCATGAAGCCACACAACCAGAAAAGAAAAGAGAGTTCTGTACCTCTCCAAGTCTAAATGGAATGTGACTATCCCCAAGGTGGGTTCACTAATTAAAATGCACAAAGAACATTTGAGAAATATGACCTCATGCATATCATAGTACTTTTCCAGTTCCTAAGAAAGAACTTGGCGGCTTAAACGCTACTCCCATAGTCCAGTCTCTGCTTCAAAGCGTCCTTGGATTCCTCCCTTCCTCTTTAAAGTACAAACTGATAGCACTCCCTATGTTCTTCAGTCAAATTATTCGACCTTACCAGATCTTCCTTGCCTCACTATCTCTAAAATACAATGTGCTTTTCACTAACTAATGAATGTCTTTGGTCTGCATCTGCAGAAGAGAGAAAAACATTCAGAAAAACAGTGTCGCGTTAGTATTAAATGTCACAACTGTAAACTTAAGGCCCATAATCATGCTAACTTAACATTTTTCTTTAACTGTATATTAATTCTGCAACCTACATATAATCCAGTAAATGAAATCTTTAATAAAGCAATCAACTATTTTATACTGTACTCTTATATGTGGCACAATACACCACTATATATATAGCACAGCCAAGCATAAAAAGATGGAGCCAAAATTATGCTACTTCACTTAGCAAAGCAATAAATAAAATATCACATCGGCACATATGTATGTACTGGACAGATGAGGTTCATATTATACCACAGATCTGTTCATTTTACATGCATGAAGTAGATTGCCATCATTCTAGGGCTATAAATATATCAGAATGCAAAGATGTCCCACAACAAAAAGCTTTACGATTGGAGGTAAATCATTGTTTTCTTGTTCAGCACGTGTATGCTGCAAAAGAAACAGATTTAGAAAAACTCCACCTCAGCACGGTGTTCATTAGGGGTACAAAAATGTAGTCTATCATTTCAGGCATCCGACAGCAGAGGCTGTAATGATTCTAGCCCGCCATAAAGAGCGTGCGTGTAATGCTTACAGTCCCTGAAGAGCTCGATAATGCGGCTTTCCAGCTTTTCACAGTAGCAGGATTGGCAGTCTTGTCCTGGCTGTCGTGCTACATCCTACAGTAGGAGTTTTGCCGTGTTTATTTTTGGTATCATGGTTGACAGTAAGTAGTAAATACAGCAACAGTGGCCTGCCAATTTACTTTGGCACTGACTTGCCCTGACACATGGCACGCGCGAATGCCGAGTATGTGTCCCACTTCTAAAAAAATAAGTACTGTTCTTTAAAGGAGGAATGAAAATAACATCCATCTGTTCACTTGTCAAACTAGAGTGCCTTGCAGCAGATATCGAATGTGTCAGAACACAGTTAAATCATTAAAAGGGCGCACACGTCAAAGAATAAGTAATAGTGAGGGGGTGATTTTAAAATGTTATCTAAATGTGTGGCCAAAAAGTTTGGCTTTTGTTACAAAGAGAGATTTGGCCGTCCAGATGTTTCGACATCTTTTGCTTTGCTAGGTTTTTTTTTTTTCGCTGGGGAAATTGAAAGCTTAAACACTGCAGTTAGTCAAATTGGTATGAATGAGTAACGGGAATATCCAAGCATGATTTTTTTGCCTGAGTTCTTGAGTAAATTTTATGATAATAAGTAATAAAAGCAGGAAAAGACTGATAGAGAGTAAGATAGTCTGTGACGTAGCTCAAAGGACGGTACCATCCTAGTACAGGTGAACAATAATACATCACTAAAAACAACTAGTCTTTTACACTATAGAAGGTCAACTCTCTACTTTCAACGATTGAAATAAAAATAGAGAGGAATGAGACGGACACGGTTGGTCTTATATGCCAGAGACACTGACACTAACGTAAGGTAAGCTATCCATTGTAATGCACATTGGGGGTGCTGGATGCAGGGTCTGGCCTGCTATTCTCCGATGCGCTGCCCTCATCTAAGCTTGCTGCCCCTTCCCCCTCATGCTTGCCCTCCATTGTCCAAGTCCAAACCCCAGCTCCCTCATCCAGACCTCTGTTGACATTGTTCTGCACCTGCCCTTACCCCCTTCCCTGCACAGTTAGCTTGCAGCCTCTACCCACCTCCTACCTGCCCTCTGTTTTCCAAGTTCATGCACCTGCCCACTTTTGCCCTGCATGGTTTGATGTGCTGCTACTGCCCTCCACGTAGCTTGATATCCATGCCCACTTCTCTTGCCCTCCGATGCCGGAATCTGTACCCTATCATTGCCCTCCTGTTTAGCCTCCGTGCTTAGCTTGCTGTCCCTGGTTTCTCCCTAGTTAATGGCTCTTCTCCTGGGTACAGCTTGGTTCCAGTGATACAGTGTGTACAGGACCCACTTCTGGGCATACCTATTGCACATAGGGTGGCACTATAAGTATACAAAACAATGACAAATGGAATGTTTAAATTAATCTCAGCCACTCGTAAGCACTCAGGGTTGCATCCCAACCCATTGTTATTTTGTGCATCATGTCACTTCAGTTTGGATCCAACTATATCAATCAATAAATCAATCAGTATTTGTAAAGGGCACCTTATCACCCTGGCAGATATTCAGATACTGAGGAACGGTGAGCCTTAGTCGAAAAACCAGTTCTAGACTCTCTTCCTGAGTCCTTTCCTGAAGTCAGTTAGTGTTGGGGAGGTTCGTGGGTGGAGTGAGTGGTCGTTCCAGGACTTGGAGGTGAGGAAGTAGAAAGAATGACCTCCACCCTGGCTCCGCTGGTTGCAGGGGACGTGTGCGAAGGATGTGGATCAGAGTAGTCGGATCGACTGGGGGAAGGTCAGAAAGTGATTGATGTAGGAGGGTCCGGCATTGTGTTGGGCCTTGCAGGTGTGCATCAGCAGCTTGAACTGGCATCTCTTCTGGACAGGGAGCCAGTGGAGGCTTCTGAGGTGGGGGTGTTGCTGGTTCATTTGGGGAGATATATGCAAATCAGTCTTGACCCTGCTCCAATAGGAATAGTCACCCCAAAATGCCAAGCCTGGTCCTCACTAAACTGGAACAGAAGCACCCAGGACTGGTATTCCCCTACTCATGGGCTCACCAGCCAGGTACATCTTGGTTTGAGTGGCATCGTCTGCACGCAGCAGTGGCCGGCAGTGGGATTACCTGCAGGGTGGTGACGTGGGGAGGGGGAGGGGCAGGGTGGGGGGTAGTAATGTATGGATTACGGAGTTTTACAGGTAAGTAAACAATTAAATAAATAAAACGAATTTCGATACGTGCACTGCATCGCATTTGGGGATGCAGTGTAAGCATGGGCGGATTTTGCGGATCCACGATTCGCGGATTCAGCGGATTCACGGATCGTGGATCCGCAAAATCCGCGGATTCAGCGGATTTGCGGATTTGGGGGCGGGGCTTCCTCGAGCGTGTGGGCGGGGCCAAACGGACGGGGCTTCCACGCGAGCGCACATGCCTCTTGTGTGTCTAAAAGGTCAGAGACCGATCAGAGCAGCAGATTAAGAGACAGAAGCCCCTGGTCACAGGAACAGCACGGGGGTTGCGCTCGTAAAAGTCAAAGATGCCCAGCCTCCCAACGCTCAAGTTTTTTTTTGGGCTGCTGAATGAGTCACTGCATTTGCGCTTCAACTAGTTCCAGCGACCAAGTGTGTGTCACTATGCAATCGCGCCGAAGTGCGCAGGGGTCCCTTGAGTGAAATGTCCATCATAGTGGGTAAATGGCGGGAAGACGGTGCACACCTTGAGTGTGTGGGCGGGGCCAAACGGACGGGGCGTCCATGCGAGCATGCCTCTTGTGTGTATAAAAGGTCAGAGACCGATCAGAGCAGCAGATTAATTATTTAATTGTGCCAGGACCGTCGTGCCCGAATGAACCCTGCCCTTCATATTTATTCAAGAAGACACCACTGTTGAAGTAATTTACGATGGCGCCGGCAAGCTGCCAGCGCCATCCTGCAAAAGTTACTTAATTAGCTTCAACAGGAAGCTCCAACTGCTAAAATAAAGCAGGCGCTCGAGCCCCTGCTGTATCTTATCTGTTAGAGCTTCCTGTTGAAGCTAATTAAGTAACTATTGCAGGATGGGCGCTGGCAGCTTGCCGGCGCCATCGTTAATTAGGCGCGCTTGAACTTTTGACCGCAAAATCCGCTCCGATCGCGGATTGCGGATTTTCCGAAAATCCGCAAAATCCGCGATCGGAGCGGATTTTGCGCTCATGCTTAATGCAGTGCACTCAACGAAATTCGTTTTATTTATTTAAATGTTTACTTACCTGTAAAAGTCAGTAATCCATACATTACTACCCTCCACCCTGCCCCTCCCCCTCCCCACCTCACCGCCCTGCAGGTAATCCCACTGCCCGACGCGGCTGTCTGCACGGAACCCATGCCCTACATGGTCAGCTTGCTGCTCCTGTCCTGATCCCTTGCCCCATGTCCTCTGTTGCAGCCCCCTATACCCTCCCTCCTGCCTTCCATGGTCCGTTGGTGTACCCCAACCCTGTTCCTACTGCCCTGTATTGTCTGTTGTGTTGCAACTACTCCTCCTGTCTGGTATGGTCAGCTTCCTGTCGTTGACTCTTTTCCCTCTGCCCTCTATTGTCCATGTGCATGGCCCTGTACTCTACCTATTGCTTTCCATGGTTCGTGGTGCTGCACTTCCCTCAAGCTTTCCCTGTGTTTTATATTGTGGTGCAACCCATGGTGTCTGCCCTATCAGGTCAGTTTAGTGCTCCTTCCCACCTCACTCCTGCCCTCTATTATCCAAATCCATGTCCCCACCTTATTCTTCCAGCCCTCTGTGGCCCAATGTACCATACATGTCAACATTTTACACTTGGTAAGAGGGAGATTTACAAAATATATTTGAAGAATGTATTTTCCCCATTGACTTACAGTTCAAAAGAGGAGCTTTTTAGGCAGAATACAGCTAAAATATCGCCCTTTTGGGCTGAAAAACATCAGGAGTCTCCTACATGAATCGGGTCTGTTGGCATGTTGGTTGCACTGCCATTGCCTCTCTCTTCTGCACTCAATGGTCTGTTGCATTGCCACAGACTCTCTTGCCTGTCCTGCATGGTTGGTTTGTTGCCCCTGCCCCACTTTCTTCACCCTCCATGTTCCATTGTCCTGTCACTGCCTCGCCTGCCTGCCCAGCATGGTACATTTGTTGCCTCTGACTGTCCTTCCTTTCCTCAATTGTCCAGTCCATGCCCCTTGTACTGTTTTTCACAGCCCAGACACCCGCCAATGACTATGCCACACAGGGAGATTGATGTTACACGTCTTTATTCATCTGCATGTAATTGCGTGCTCAACATGCTAAACCTGCATTCACTTCACTACGCTCCCAAACACTTATGTCACAGTTCCACGGAGTCCATCAGGAACCAAAAGGGTTCTATCATTGGTAGCTCAAACGGCACTACATCTCCCCATCTTTTAAACAAAAAAAAGAAGGGCCTTATTTATGAGGCCATGCGTCACTTTTACCCTGCCAGCGGCGTAAAAAATGTGCCTTGTTGCACCATATTTACAAAGTGACGCATCTAGGTAGATGCGTCAGTTTGTAAACCCCTGCGCCACATTATACCTGTGCCAGGTATAATGTGCAGATAGGCGTTCTGACGCAAGAAAGGGTCATAGAAGTGACGCAGTTAAATCTATAAGATTTTCACGGCGCCACTTCTAGGACGCAAATGCGTCAATATCTTACGCCTGCCTCACAGTAGGAGTAAGAAGGACACATTGCTGGAGTTGCGTTACTTTTGTGACACACTCCAGCAATGAGTCACTTTGCGCCATACAGATACATCAGAAATACTGGTGTATCTGTGACTCCTTGCAACATGATGCGCCATACAGTAAATATGACGCATCAATCATGTCGCAAGGAGGGCGCACTGAGAAGTGCCGCATCGCTGCTTTCACGCAGCGATGCGTCACTTCTCATAAATGAAGCCCTAAGTTTATAACAAATATAAAATGCAATCATAGATCCTCAATAAATCTTCGTGGCGCTCTGATCACATGCCCCAATCACATCTTTGGAAACTGGGGCAAGAAGTAGAAGTGTCTGTGATCTGTGCTGGCAATATAGGAACATGCAGTAATGCGAGAAATCTCGCCTACTGGACTTTCCTGGACGTTGGGCAGTCACCATGCTTCCTTTGCTGGTCACAATATGAAATGGCTCAGTATCAAAGGGAGCATCAGATTTTTATTTTCTAGACTGACAGACAAGCACTTGAAAGTAAAGTATTTTGCTTGTTGGTGCTAGGGCCGGACTGGCCGTAGTGGCCACCGGGCAATCCCCCGGTGCGCCGCACGGGTGGGGGCCGGTTTTGGGCTCCTGGGGACCGTTTTTGTAACAGAGCCGTTTTTGCAGCATAGCTGCAAAAACGGCCATGTAACAAAATTGGCCGAAAACCGGCCCTGGCAAAGAGCTCGACTGCACCCCCAACCCCCCTGTGGGGGGCTGCCAAGCACATTGCCAGGTCGATTTTGGTTCCCAGTCTGGCCCTGGTTGGCTTTTTTCAGCATAGGCCTTCATTTTCGTTTTATGTCCAAAGTCTTTTATATGGGTTCCTGCCTCAGTACTTGGTCTTCTGTTGGTCCAATGAGGTAACTTGGTCCTCATGGCTCTCTCAAACATCAATGTTGATGGGCTTTCACCTGTGGTCAATAGAGGGGTCGACCGGTAAGCTGGAAGACTAGAATTCAAAGCAGTTTTAAGTTTGAGCTTTTCCAATACAGCATACTGAACAGCTTTCTTAAGGATGCTCATTAAATACAACAAGGCCATTGGCCAGTAGACAAAGAGGTGTGCTCTTCTGATGCTTCACATTAAGATGACTAAGAAAGCCGTTGAATTTTCAGCTGTTGAAGGATGGGCTATTGCCAGATTTTAAGATCGCAGGAACACCCCATGTTGCGAAGATGCTATCTAATCTCTCGATTATTCTTTCTTGAGTGATAGATGAGAGATCTATCAATGGAAAATGGGAGTATTCAACAATCACCATTAGTTGATGTCCATTGTGAAGAGGAAAGAAGGAGTCAACATCATTTCTTTTCAGACATTCTTTGACAACTCTGACATGTTTAAGGTGTGTTGAGTGGTTTTCAATGAAAAGTAGTTGCGTAGATGACAGTCCTTCAATTCTCTTTCAACTCTCTCATCGAGATAAGGAAATAGACTTGATCTTGGAGAGCTTATTTTGTGGCAACAATTCCACTATGTCCTTCATGGGCTACTTCAATTATCTGTTGTTGCAGACTCTATGGAATAACAATTCTTGATGCAAAAAGAACAGATGATGGACAGAATGCTGAATTAATCAATCGTTCACCCCTAGTCACAGATCTGGGTAAAATCCATTGTTTTTTTGCACACCACGCAAATCCAGTTGAGATCCAGCCATATGCAAATCAGTTTTGACCCTTTTCCCCATGGGAACAGTCCAGGCCAAACTGCCAGGCAAGTTCTTCTCTGGACCCGAAACAAGCATCCTGGGACACCTTTCATCAGCCAGGCTAGCTTGAATGTGATGGTGTAGGGAGCACGGAACACATGTCTGGGCATACCCTCCCCACTTAGGGCGACAAATGTAAAAAGAACAGATCATGGATGGAATGCTGAATTAATCAAACATTTTTTAATTTCTCAGGATAATGCCTTATTGATTAAATGACAGTTCATCTTTGACATTTGCAAACTTCTGGTATTCACTGTCACCGGTAAGAGGTCGATTGTGCTGGTTCCAAGACTGACGTGAAATAATGTCCTTTAGTCTTAACATGTCACTATCTTGGCTCATGGTAGTAAAAATGTGTTCCAAAGAAAGGGCAGCTGGTGTGCTTGATTTCGCAATGACATTTATTTCGACTTTTGTCATTTAGGAACGGCTACCAAGACACTGTAGAGGCACTCTTGGGAAGTAGACTGCAGTGTTTTGAATTTTCCCTGGATGGTGCATGATTGTGCAGTTGTATTCTTGTAATCATAGATCACAACGTTCAGTGCGAGGCAGCATCTTGGCCTTTGGTTCGTCAAAGATCGTCAACAATGTTTGATGATCCACCACAAGCGTAACACACTTCCCATATAAGAATGCGTGGGTATGTTGAGCAGCCCACACCACTGCTAAACTTTCTTTCTCATGTTGTGAATGAGCATATTCAGTTTGGGACAAATATCTGCTTGCATATGCCACAATATGTTGCCTGTTGAGCATTTGGGTGTCTACTGTGCTGTGAAAGGGTTGTGCCTAAGCCAACTGGGCTAGCATCAACAACAACCTCTGTGTTGGATCAAAGTATGCCATTTCAGTAGCGCTCTTGATAGCTTGTTTGATTTTCTTGAACATGTGCTTGCATTCAAGTGACCAATGAAATGAAACATTCCTTTCCGACACGTCATTCAAAGGGGCACTTATGGTGGCAAATTCTAATGAAATTAACATAGAAACATCTTGTGGGGGACTGGCACGTGACAACGCTTGCAATTTAGCCAGATCGGGTGCCATCCCCCATCAGAAAAGATATGGCCAAAGAATGTTATCTTAGTCTTACAGAACTCAAATTTTTCATCATTCAAAGTTAAAACTGCATCAAAAAGTAACCGACACACTTGTATGAAGCTTTATTATGCTACTTTTGTGTAGCTGTGAAAACCAATATGTCTCTCTATAATAGAAAGCATTTATGACAGGTTGTATGACATCTTGAAAAAAGCTCGCAGCTGATGACAAACAGAAATGTAGTCTTTTATATCAGAACAGAGCAATATGTGTAGAAAAGGTTGTAAAGTACCTGCAATTCTCCTCAAGTCCCAACTGATGGAATCCTGTATTTAAACCAAGACATGAGAAGACCTTCACACCATTCAATTGTGTTATCAGGTCAGCAATGTGCGCACCTGCTTGTCGTTCCCTTTCAATTGCCTTGTTGGGTTGACACATATCAGCATACAGCTCCTTCACTGTTCCTTTTTGGGCACTACCACTATGGGAGAAACCAATGGTATTGGACCAGTGGAACGCTGAATGATATCATGTTTGAGTACAGCTTCCTGTAAATGAAATGCAATTTGTCTGTCTTTGAGCAACAGGATGAACATCCTCATTAATGTCTATTTGGACTTTTTTAGTTTCTGAATTTCCTAGCCCAAGAAACAACGAAGGGAACTGACATACTATTTTGTGATGAGCATGTATGTTATAGTTCACTGATGTCAATCCCATATCAGCAGCTGTGCTGAAGCTCACCAAACAGGCACATGACACTGTACCTCGAAGTAAATGAATGGACGCTGGCAATTTTGTTTTCTTGCATTTCATCGCTGTTACAAATTAACCTTGCCTTTGACGATGCAGCCCATGTATACACTATAATTTTCGATGGCTTAAGTCACGGCAATGGAGATCGTTCATTGTTTTTCTCCAGAGGCATAGTGTTTATCAAGGCACCACTGTCGATAATAAAAGATATTGAGCAAATGTTTACTTTTAGTGTAATCTTCTGACAATGTTTGAATTACTTTGGTGCTTTTTCCTGTTGAATTTTCTTTGACCTGTATTTTTCTTAACATGTGGCTCATACAACATGTGCACACTTTTTTGAGGTAAACATCAACATTGCATGACCATCTTCTTTACATTTGGTACAAAGAAAGGAACCAGTGTGGACAGTTTTTAACGGGGTCCAGAGTATATGTCCAGATAACTTGTAAGCAAAAAGAATACTGAGTTCCCCGGAGATAAGAAGGAGGTATGGGAATGTGGAGACACAACCAAAGTCAGGGAACTGGATGTTCCCTTGTTGGAACTAGGGGACCTCACACACCCAGATATCTAGGTGTCATGCTTCATCATTGGTCTCCTGCTCCTCGTCAGACTGGTGCTGCAATGTCTGACGGGCGCCGTAGGCGCTCTTTGTTGGAGATCTTTTGTTCCAGCCAGTAGTTTGAGTGCGTGTGAGGGGTCTGGTGGTAGTGTAGTCGTGAGGGGAAAGTGAGGTTTAAAAGGAGGTGAGTCAGTCCACAAGGGACTTTTATTCGGGTGGCTGACTCCCTTGTTAAAAGGGTGGGAGGGGAGAAAGGAACTGCTTGTTTGACAGCGGACTGACTCAACCCTCTAAAAGGTCGACATGTTTCATGCCTGTCTGGCAATTCTTCAGGACCTCAATAGTGATGTACCACACAGTGAAAGTATTAATAAGAAATAAGAGTAAAAATATACAACCTCACTGGGTCAATCAGGGAGCAAGCCAACAGGTCCTACTCTAAGGGGGAACCTAGAAGAAATATGTAGAGGAAGACCACTTTAGCATTAAGTGGATACAATTCCTACTAAACCTAGGATCCAAAAAAGTGCTCCATAACCCATACATCAATGGTCTATGAGGTCTGTACCTCCAATTACACAACGGTGGGCATGGTTAAAGTATCATGTCCATTCATAGAAGTTATGGCAGTGTAATACAGGGTTAAAACCAATAACACTAGACAAAGGAGGTTATCACAACAATAATTAATGAATGACTGGTTTTGAGCTTACCCTAAAATACAACCCTGGAGGGCCCCGCAGTCCGTTCCCGTGGGGCTGTTCGAGGAGGTAAAATACCTGTAACAGGAGGAACAAATACAGGAACCCCGAGGGTTTGTTCAAAAAAGGAAAGCATAGTTTATCACAGTGAGGCCAGGTGGGTAACCGGACGCTCGGCCTGACTGGAAGGACTGCGAGTGAGTGAAGGGAGGGACCAGAGCGAGCCATCTCAGTCCCCCCTCCCCCTCGACCCCCCTCCCGGTAAGCCCTGCTAGTGGATAGCCCTACACAGCATGCAGCAGGAGGACATGGAGCATGACCCGCCCCGCCTCAGCCCACGGGTCGTTTGGGTCCGGACGGGTGGTCCCCGCCTGTACACCGTCACAAAGGTTCGGAGGGCCATGCCCCTTCTGGTCCCAATGTCTGCCGCCTCTGCTGGGCACCCGACGGTCAGGTGCATGTCCATTTGGCCACAGAGAGGGGAGATAACTGCAATGTCACTCTCCCCGGAAGGGCCATTCACGTAAACACAGTGTCCACTGCGTGCATCCCCTAGCACACTCACACACGCTCTTACCTGGTCAATGAACAGCAAGGGTGGAAAGACCTACCCCCCACGCGCGGCGCTCCAACCGGTAGCGCGGAACAGCTGGTCCAGTCCCGGAGGGATCGGCAGGATTATATGCTGCAAAAGCCGCGAAACTGCCGCGCTGCGCCCCGTCAGTGGGCATGGCCGAACCACCCAGGCTGCGCATGCGCCGTAGCATGAGCGCGTGTCAGCCATCCGTGAAGGGATGAAGCTTCCCTACAGTGGCGGCCATATTAGAAGGGATAATTTATGTACGGGGAAGGTCTACCCAGAGCAATGTATCAGATGGGGGCTATACAAAAGCCATAAGAATATGGCTATTAGTTTGCCAACTGGACTGATTGGCAAAATGGTGGAATGTCCCACATTTCTAACACGATAGGCCGTCACTTAAAAATTTAAGGGAGGCAGAAAGATAGAATATTAGCCAATGATAGGATTACCCTCCTGGTCTGTAAAGTGGTATTTAATAGTGTTGTTATTTATAAACCAGAGACCGTAGGGACCCCGCAATCAGTCGAAAGAGGTGGCTGGATCGTGCTAGACAGTCTGTAGACAAGAGGAGTTTACTCATACTACAAGGACAGGGACAAGTGTGTCTCAGTATTGAATAAGTTGGAGATGGGACAAGCAGTGGGGTATCATCTTAAAAAAGGCGTGAGGTAAGAGGTAATGAGGGAGACCGGTATAGACCAATGCTAGATTGCCTGAGGCAGCATTCACAACGGTGCTATATTGTGTCTATCAATTATGATGTCAAACTATCATGTTCTCATGTATATGTGTGCTGTGGTAGCAGACTATGGTGTACCCCCCTGGAGCAGGAGACCAATGATGAAGCATGACACCTAGATATCTGGGTGTGTGAGGTCCCCTAGTTCCAACAAGGGAACATCCAGTTCCCTGACTTTGGTTGCATCTTCTTTACATTCACTTGATATTGGTGCTGAAGAACTTTTTGACTACCATTCAGATGAGTTTGTTTGGTGATGATTTGCTTCACCTGGTAGTGTTGCTTGGACATATGGGCATTAGTTGAACGTCGCTTCAGGAACGTTCAGGTGGCCATTTTATCTTTGCACCGTGACACTTATTACAAATTTTTATTATTACAAACATTTACAAATTTGTTCTCCTTTCCATAGCCTTTGCAAATCTGTCCAATGGCGGGGCATTTACCTTTTTTATTAAAAAGAAAATCTGTTCCTGAAGCACTTTCTTTCTGTGGAGACATCACTCTGTGTCCTTCAGCCTTGCATATTGCCTTACTTTTCATGTTCATTGCTGACTCACTTTGGGCACCTCCGTCCTTCATGTCAGCAGCTCGTCAATCAGCGCACTCTTCAGCTCTGGCAGCTATGAGAACTTGCTCCAGGTTAGAAGTTTCTCTCAGCATTCATTGTCTGAATGAATCTGACAGGAATCCGTCAATAATGCTGATGCGTATAGCTTCCCCCCATTAAATTAATTAAACATACAGTGATTGATGAGCATATCCAGTCTCCCAACACATTTGTTGATGGCTTCAGCATCGGAATTGGATTGTACTTGAGATTCAAGGCTTCTTTGATTATACAGTATGTAACTTTGCCAGCTCGCAGGATTTTCTTTATGACTTTTACACCATCACCAGCATGATTCTTAATGTATTTGATAATCTCCTTGTTATCTGTTTCTCCTAGCGCATCAATTAAATCATCATATTTCTCTATCCAAGCATTACATCTGTCTCCAATATTTCGCCTTTTGGCAGTATCAAATGGTGGTGGTGGTTTCAGGAAGGCTGTTGTATTGTAACCATCTATAGCATAGGCTGACACTGAGAGTGGGGTTCTCTCCCACCATGTCTTTTGTATGCTAGCACCCCCATTATCCATGCTATCTCTAAGGCCCTATGCTGTGAGGACAACTGTGTCATCTTTGACAGTCTGTGCAACCTTGACCTCCCTCTTGGTCTCCATTGGAGCATTTCACTTTTCTGGAGACCTTTGGAGTTGGTCTGAGCCACCACCTGGCAGCTCTGGTGGTGTGTCGCTTCATGTATGGATGGCTCCATTAGCACAACCCGGGCACTTCTTCTCGGACCACTTTATCCAACGCTGTGGTGTAATGATTTACTTGAATCATTTCTGGCAAGCAGATGAGTGTTTTTTGAATATGAATCACTTTGCTTTTAGGCGTCTCTTTGTATTGTCTGACACCTGAATGATCTATGCCGTGCAGCGCTTCTGATTGCAACGTTATCTTGCAGTTTGCTGTTGCTATTTGCTGCTCTGTCAAAACCTGGCTGTATCATCCTTTAACATTATCACTCCGTATGATGAATAGCTTTACGTTGTGTAGTAGCGCAGTCCCCTTCTTTACGGCCTGTCAGCAGGTTCTTGTCCAACGATGTGCAGCCTTCTCAGTGAAGCTTTTGTTATCTTCAAATACTTGACACTGGCAGGAGTTGCGCCTTGACTCCACATATGTCAAACGTCGATACTGCACTTTGATGGAAGCGAACAAAGCATGCATGAGCAGTTTGCTGGACCACAGCAAACTCTCTTGGAGAGCACTGTCCAGCTTATTGTTACTTATCCCATATCTCACCACCAGTTGTAGCGTCATTCCTAGCCTTGGGCCCCCACCAATGTCTACGCCCAACACAGTGCTTGGTATTACATGTCTTTATTCGTCTGACCTCTGCCTCCTCACAGTTTTCTAATGAACGACTAGATCACTAACATTCAATATTTATTACAAAAGTGTGGCATGCCTGAAGTCACATTGGTGTAATAAAAACTGTAAGACTTAAAGCATTTTCTTTAGACATTATAAAAATGAGGAGGTCTATTTCCCATAGACATTACGGTAAGTGCTCTAAAAAACTAAAATGAGGACACATTTTCTGAGTTTACAAATAATGAAAAAGTGATTTTAAAATATTTGCCATCTTTATGTTTTTTTTCCAGTTACCCACTTGATTAATTGTTACACTTTGGAGTGAGGAATGGATGTGGTGTTACGACCAGAGCTGCCGACTTCACATCTGGGGAATCAGGTTAGTGTTTCGTGTCAGCTCAGCTTCCTTTGATTTTGGAAAAATCACTTTATTTCCCCATACCAAAGCCAAAATGAATGTATGTATGTGTAATTTAACTGATGCTCATGTACGGCACTCCAATACCTTTGGATCTTGTCAGCGCTTTGTAAAACTGCAAAAAAATAAAACAATTATGTGGTTGTTACAATTCTGTCATTGGGCTATACTTGGTTTAGATTTGGGTGATAGTTGTGCTACAATTGGGCTCTTTTTTCTCTGGTCGTCATCTTGGGAGACTTTTTGTCTATGAAGCTCCCTAATTTCCTCATGTACTGAAGTATCCTCAGTAGAAAATGATGTAAGATTTCCACTTTGATTTCATCTAGATGGAATTCGAATATGCCACACTTTTGGCATAAATTCTGAATTTTAGCTAATTAGAACACTTTGGTAAAGCTGCTGATCCCCACTGAGATTTTCTTTTTTTCCAGAGTTATATATAGCGTGAATTTGACCCAAAGGTATCAGGCATCAGAGCGCTTTACATGAGCACCAGTAACATTACACAAGGACACATTCATTTTTGTTAGGCACGGGGAGATTAGGTGATTTGCCCAGAATCACAGGATGTTGAGCGTCATTGCAGAGACTCGAACCTGGGTCCCCAGATTTGAGATTGAGAGCCATAGCCCGTTCGGCCACACCCTCTTTCCAACAGAGTTAACTGGCAGTCTTCTACTGGTATGAAAGTGAATGTTTCAGTCTGCATGTCAGAATGTTGTAATGAACTAAAGGAGTAAAATATTTGAGAACTCCTTAAAAATGTGTCCTAAGTTTGCTTTCTAAGGCACTAACCATAATTTCGATGACAAAATAGACTCCCTCTTTTCGTTCCTTTGTAAATTAAATGTTTTAAATTTTACCAGTTTGATTAAATCAAGATGGCTTCAGGTGTGCCACACTTTTGTTATAAGTAAGAATGTTAGAGGTCTAGTTGTTCTTTCAAACACTCTGGGAGGCAGCAGTAGAGCACAGAGTATCCAAATAACAGGCTGTTCCTGACAGAAGTACATGTTTTACTGAGAATGTCAGACTTTATTCCCACATGACTGAGAAAGATAGTATGAATTTACAGAAAATATGCTCCCATTTTAGCTTTATAAGTGCCTTCCATGACCTCTATGAGAAAATCATGAGAAAACAGTTTTCTCTCAAACATGATTAATGAAATCCCAGCAGAAGGTCAGCATTTTCACAGGGTAAAATATCCTTGGAACACACCAACATTCCTAAAATTATTATGGTACCACCAACAAATGACTTATGTTGTAACAAAAATCTGTTATCACCTTTTTATACTTCCTCCTTTTTGTGACCCTCAAAACCTGCCATTTACTACAATGCATTTTAATGGGGTCCATGTTCCAGAATCCTGTAACAGCATGTTGTCCATGTGGCCATCAAATAGCAGTGGGGTCCCTTTGGGAGCCTCCATATGCCCATAGGGGTCTACGTGTCCTCACTCTGCTCCCTTACATGTTTCTTTAAATTAATTTACAGGACACAGGGACCATGTCCCTGAGTCTTGTAATGGCTGCCAAAACATATTGTTCAGGTTGAAACCAACCAATCAGGATTGACTAGTCCCCTTTAATTTGGCTAATCAGAACATATCTGGACACCGACTGTCCTGATATATAATTATTTATGAACATTATTTTCTCAAAAGCTACTGAACAGATTTAGACCACATCACAAAACACACAATCTGCAGACCATGATCTAGCTTCCTGCTAAATGTGGTGTAATTGTGTTCAGCAGTTTATGTTGTAACTTGTCCTAAAGAAGTCTATGATAAATGCATGGGGATTTGGGGGTTTGGGACCCCACTTTTTTCTCAGACCCCAAATGATGGTTTAGTTGTTTTTTGAGAGATAAAGGTGACATTTCTTTTCTATGTTTAGGCAGTTAGGCTCACAAGAGTCCCGTGAGTGTCCCATGAAAGTGCAAAATTAAAAATAGAGGCCTGTGGTTGATTAGGCCCATTTTCCAGTGAGCTTTCACTTTCTCACAGAAGCGAGAGCTTTCTGTGAGTCTTGCGAGAGCAAGTGCTCCAATGGCTGGCTGTTGGAATGTTAGAAATGAAAGCTCACCATTACTGTTTACAATGGAAACTTGGAGGTGTTGTGAAAATGATGTAAAAAAAGCTGTATAAGGGGGCAGCAGAAAGGCATGCTGTCCTCTTAGATTTAGAGAAGATGTGTCTAAGGGATAACTACTGTGAAGATAATGAGTGTATATTTGTTGTAACCTATTCTTACAATCTCGCCGGACTCTCGCGGAATCATGAATAGTAAAAAGGAACAGATGAGATGTCAATACACTCTATTATTAGGAATGCCTATTGAGACCCTTGTTTTTGAGAAGAAGTGTGTAACTGATAAGTACTGTGAAAATTCAAAGGTTAATTCTTTTTTTTTTAAAGTTATGGTCTCGCGAGACTCTCGCTGGATCGTGAAAAGTAAAAGGGAGTAGGTGATCTTTAAGTACACTGTATTATGTACACTTGCCACTGCAGGAATAACGGTTACTGGAGATTGTGTTTTTCAGAGTCAACTATTTACACCCTTTGGCTTGCACACCTATTTTCAAAGAGAGAGGGGTGTTATCAGGAAGGAAAGCCCCTTTCCACTCACTACTACTCACACCCCTCATCTGACAGAGAGGTGTCAGCAGTGAGGCCAGTCTCTTTTTAACACATGCAACTATGCACACCCTTCATCTGAGAGAGAGGTCTGAAAGGACAGACCTGTCATTATCCACACTACTATAAACACCTATCCCCTGAGACAGAGCTCTATAAGGAAAGGTCAGTCTATCCACACACCCTATTACGCACACTTGTCATCTGAGTGAGAGGTGTTAAAGAAGAGGCCAGTCCCTCCCCACACACTATTATGCACATCCGTCATCTGAGAGAGCGGTCTGAAAGGAAAGGATAGTCCCCCCCCACACACTACTACACACAACAGTCATCTAAGAGAGAGGTCTCAAGGGAGAGGCCAGTTTCTCCCCATAAACTCTACTAAGCCCACCTGTCATCTGAGAGAGAAGTCTGACAGGAGGATGCAGTCCTTCCCCAAGCACCACTATGCATGCCTGTCATCTGAGAGAGATGTGTGGATGGAGAAGGCCTCCATATACCCTACTACTCACATCCGACATCTGAGACAGATGTCTCACTAAAATGCACACCAGTCATCTCAGAGAGAGTTCTGAGAGGAAGGGGAAGTCCATCTCCACTCACTACTATGCACACATGTCATCCAAGAGAGAGGTCTGAAAGCACAGTCCCAATACAGAGGGAGGTGTCAGCAGCGAGGCCAGTCCCTCCAAACACCCTACAATGCACACCCGTTGTAGAACTTGGCCCCTTTTGGCTAAAGCCCCTAAACTTTTTGCTTTCCCCCTAGACCTTTTTTCCGACATGTTGTTGCCAACTTAGATGCTTTGGACACTGCCACAGCTAAACAGTGTCAAAGTGCAAGTGTTTCCTGTATACAGTGTAATGGTAATTGGTTGTCCATGATTGGTATGTTTGCCTTACTAAGTGAAGTCCCTAGTAAAGTGCACTATGTGTGCCAGGGCTGGTAATGCAACTGCTACTAGTAGGCCTGCAGCACGATTTGTGCCCACCATACATGTAGCCTTAAAAAGGGAACTCAGTCCTGCCATTGCAGGGCCTGCGCGCCGTTTGTTAAACTGCCATGTTGTTCTGTCAACTGCACTCACTTGGCAGTCCTTACCCTTCCCATTCTATGTACATCAGAAACACCTATGATAGGTCTAGGGTACCCACGAGACAGGGTGTAGTGTATGTGAAAGATAGGACATGTACTAAGGAGTGTGCCATTTCCTGATAGTGAAATAATCTCCATTTTGTTTTTCCCTGTTGAAAGGCCATCTTGTCCATAGGACAGAATGGGGAACTGGTGTAATATGTTTTCTAGCTATTCTTCCCAAAGGCTTAAGATGGATAGTTTAGTATGCCTGAACTCACAATATAATAACACATCTTTTTATGGAGGTGGTTTTTTCATTGTGTGTTTAGAAGCCACTCTTTTAGAAGTGACTGAGTTTTTGTGCTCTAACATGTCTGTGTGTCTCTGCCTGGCTGTGGATTGAGCGTCTTGATTTGAAAGCAATAGGAACCGGGGAATGTCTTGACCCAAGGGAGGAGGTGAGACAGCAACAGGCTGACCTGCATCTGGAGTGTAGGATGAGGAGAAGCCCCAAGAGGTGAATAGGCCTAGGTTTATTATTAGTATTATTGTGTCTTTTATAAAGCACGTAGCTACCCCAACGGGGTGTCCCGGCGCTGATTGAATTAGAAGATGGTCTCTCAAGGTGGGAATTACAGGCGAAACAGGAATGTTTTCAAGGATCGGCGGAATTAAAGTTCTGAGTTACTCCTGCGTAGATCCAAAGGCAGTTTGTTCCATCTTTGGGCAGCGCATAGCTCATTGCCATTGCCTTTGGTAGTTCGGTAAGCCAACGTCATGGCTTTAAACTCTATGCGTTTACTCATGGGGAGCCAATGCAGTTCCCGTAGGTAAGGTGAGATATGCTGCCTGCGGGAGAGGCCACCAATCAGGCGCGCGGCAGCGTTTTGTACAATCTGGAGTTTATGACAAAGGCCTTTGGCTAGTCCTAGATACAGCCCGTTGGCGTAGTCCAAGTGAGAGATTATTAACGCATGGACTATTGTTTTCCTATTGGCACAAGGCAGATAATTGATTCGTTTTTTCAGGATTTTAATCTTCAAAAAACAGGCAGCTGAGACTGTATGAACCTGACTCCCAAAGGATAGTTTGTTGTCCCATCGGACTCCTAAGTTTCTGACTGAATCCTTCAGAGTAGGGGCTCGGCTAAGATCTTCCGGCCACCACAGGTTCGAATTTAAAGGAGATGGCTGATTGAAGAAGAGCACTTCTGTATTACCTGCATTCAATCTCAGAAAGTTAAGGTCCATCCATTTGGCGATGTCTCTTAAGCAGGTTTTGAGGGGGTCTAAAGCACTAAAAGAAGGTTCCTCAAACGTGAAAAGCAACTGAATATCATCAGCATAGGACGTTGTTTTGATTCCTGTGCGAGAAATCAGTTCCGCTAATGGCGTAAAGTGTATATTAAAAAGAAGAGGGCTGAGTGACGAGCCCTGAGGGACACCCCATTTCAGTGGCCTGGCTGTTGAAGTGACGGGAGAGGTGTGGACCTGCTGTTTACGATTGGATAGAAACGAGTCGATCCTTTCAAGGACCTTGCCCTGGATTCCCATGGCCTTCAGTCTTTCCAGCAGTATAGGATGAGAGACGGTGTTGAATGCTGCTGATAAATCCAGCAGCACCAACACCGCTCTCGAGCCTCGATCCAGAGTCCAGCGTACAGAATCAGCCATCTCAATAAGGGCTGACTCCGTGCTGCAGCCCTTGCGAAAGCCATGTTGGATACCATGAAAAAGGCCATTGCACTCAATAAAGCTGGCGATTTGCTGGTGGACTAGTCTTTCCAGAATCTTGGCAGGAGCAGGAAGGACAGATATCGGCCTATAATTGGCCGGATTCTCTGGATCTGCATTGGCCTTTTTTAGAATCGGAACCAAGAATGCTTGTTTCCAGGCGTCCAGGCAGATCCCAGAGCTCAGGGAGAGATTCCATATAGGATTGAGAAAAGGATTGAGGAAAGATGCTAGCGCTTTATACTGTTTTGCAGGCCAGGGATCCCCAGGTGACCCTGATCTAATTCTCTAAGGGAGTACTCCTCAAAAATTTCTGTAAATTCTGTAAGTACTGGGCCTGCGAAGTGGGGGTCCCTCTGTACTATAGGGGAATCCACTCTGTCACTAGTCGGGAAAAGAGGCATGAATCTGAGCAATCTTGTCCTCAAAAAATTCGGAGAGCTGAGTGCAGAGTTCTTGAGAGACTGGCTGTTTTCGGATCAGGGCTTGGGGATCAGTAAAAGATCTAACGATCGAGAAAATTTCTCTAGGGGCATTGCTTGCTTTGTCAATCTTATTGGCTAAAAAGCTTCTTTTGTGCTTGACAATTTGTTTGCGATACTCCTTAAGAGCTTGACGATAATCAGATTTACTATCAATGGAGTAGTCGATCTCCATCGCCTTTCCAAAACTTTACACGTGGACTTTAGTTGGCGTAATTCGTCCGAAAACCAGGGGGCCGCTGGTGAGGACCTAAATGTTTTTATTGGCCTTAGAGGTGCCAGTGAGTCAATAGCCTCACTAACCCACCCATTGAGGTTAGAGATGCGTGATTCCAAATCCTCAGCAGGGGGAGGGCTGTCGTCTTTTAGATATTCAGCAAGAGTGGTAGAAGAGATTTTGATCCAGTTTCTACCAAATTCCCTCGGGTTAGAAGGGGGTCTGTCAGAGCGGGTCAGTAAGATAAAAAAGGGAATCAAAAAATGATCTGACCAAATAACTGGGATGGGATCGTCAATCCTCATTACAGGGAGATTAGAACAGATTAAGTCTAATGTATGGCCGGCTCTATGGGTAGGATGAGCAACTAGCTGGGACAGGTCACAGGCCGCAAGAGTGGAAATAAAAATTTGAGCTTATGGGCCAGGCAAGGTCTTCTGCGTGTAGATTGCAGTCCCCAAGGACCGTATAATTGGCATAGTGGGTACACACTTGTGAAATGTAGTCCAATAATGCCGGAAGATGAGTGGAGATAGAATTAGGCGGGCGCTACAACAAGAGACAAGCAAATGAGATTGATGCTGAAAGATTAATACAGAAGGGAAGCCCTTCGATACAGTCAATCGAGTCAAATTGGGGGGAGGTGATCGTCCACCTATTTTTGTGAATAATTGCCACTTCACCCCCCTTTTTCCCATTCTGTCGGTTAGCGCAAATAATGCTAAAACCTTCCGGAATCTCCAAGTTAATCGCGGGATTACTCTCCTCATTCAACCATGTTTCGGTCAAAAACAGGAGATCCCAATTGTTGTCCATAAGGGATTGCTGAATGTCAAAGGAGTGCTTAACCAATGACCTACAGTTTATCAGGGTGGCCTTAAGGGGTATTGTTAATGTAGGGCCCCGTGAGGGAGGCAAGGATGGGACCTTGTTGGGCTCCCTTAGATTTTTCGAAGAGAAACAACACTGCCTGCAAGATATATCCACTCCTCGGGGTAGTACAGGATTAGCCCAACTAGGGGAGCAGTCGGTAGGTTGGAAAGCATATAAATCCCTTCAGGAATAAGTAATCCTAACCAGACTGGGATTTCGGGCAGCTTGTCCGGCCCTGGCCGCGTTCTGGTCGCGGACGGGTGCAGACGGGCTTGCCTTTGGCGCGCCTTCGACGCGCCGTCGCCGCGCCCGCTGCGCGCGGCCACTGCGCGGCCGGGCGGATAGGACCATTTTATGCCATGGCGGGCGGGGGAGGTAAACAACTAGACCTCCACCCCAGCCTACCTCCAATATGGTGGCTATGTCCCTCGTCAGCACCTAATTGGCTGAGGGGAAGTATACCTCCAGGCAGGTAAGCGTCAATGTGCAAAAAGGCAGGTAAAAATTAAAAACGATGTGCTAAATGGTATAACATGAATGAGAGCAACATTAAAATACAAGTTCCTATGTCTCCGGCTTTCCGCCTCAGAGACCAGTTGTGCAAAAAGGTAGGTAAAGGTTAAGATCGATGTGCAAAATCGTATATCATGAATGAGAGCAATATTAAAGTACGAGCTTCTATGTCTCCGGCTTTCCGCCTCAGAGACCAGTTTTAAAGTTCAATCTGCGCGCGGGAGCCTGAGCGCTTCTTTAATGCCGTGGCGGGCTGGGGAGGTAAACAACTAGACCTCCACCCCCAGCCTACCTCCAATATGGCGGCTATGTCCCTCGTCAGCACCTAATCGGCTGAGGGGAAGTATACCTCCAGGCAGGTAAGCGTCAATGTGCAAAAAGGCAGGTAAAAATAAAAAACGATGTGCTAAATGGTATAACATGAATGAGAGCAACATTAAAATACAAGTTCCTATGTCTCCGGCTGTCCACCTCAGAGACTAGTTGTGCAAAAAGGCAGGTAAAGATTAAGATCGGTTTTGCAAAATTGTATAACATGAATGAGAGCAATATTAAAGTATGAGCTTCTATGTCTCCGGCTTTCCGCCTCAGAGACCAGTTTTAAAGTTCAATCTGCGCACGGGAGCCTGAGCGTGTCTTTTATGCCGTGGCGGGCGGCGGAGGTAAACAACTAGACCTCCACCCCCAGCCTACCTCCAATATGGCGGCTATGTCCCTCGTCAGCACCTAATCAGCTGAGGGGAAGTATACCTCCAGGCAGGTAAGCGTCAATGTGCAAAAAGGCAGGTAAAAATTAAAAACGATGTGCTAAATGGTATAACATGAATGAGAACAACATTAAAATACAAGTTCCTATGTCTCCGGCTTTCCGCCTCAGAGACCAGTTGTGCAAAAAGGCAGGTAAAGATTAAGATCGATGTGCAAAATCGTATAACATGAATGAGAGCAATATTAAAGTACGAGCTTCTATGTCTCCGGCTTTCCGCCTCAGAGACCAGTTTTAAAGTTCAATCTGCGCACGGGAGCCTGAGCGTGTCTTTTATGCCGTGGCGGGTGGCGGAGGTAAACAACTAGACCTCCACCCCCAGCCTACCTCCAATATGGCGGCTATGTCCCTCGTCAGCACCTAATCGGCTGAGGGGAAGTATATCTCCAGGCAGGTAAGCGTCAATGTGCAAAAAGGCAGGTAAAAATTAAAAACGATGTGCTAAATGGTATAACATGAATGAGAGCAACATTAAAATACAAGTTCCTATGTCTCCGGCTGTCCGCCTCAGAGACTAGTTGTGCAAAAAGGCAGGTAAAGATTAAGATCGGTTTTGCAAAATTGTATAACATGAATGAGAGCAATATTAAAGTATGAGCTTCTATGTCTCCGGCTTCCCGCCTTAGAGACCAGTTTTAAAGTTCAATCTGCGCACGGGAGCCTGAGCGTCTCTTTTATGCTGTGGCGGGCGGCGGAGGTAAACAACTAGACCTCCACCCCCAGCCTACCTCCAATATGGCGGCTATGTCCCTCGTCAGCACCTAATCGGCTGAGGGGAAGTATACCTCCAGGCAGGTAAGCGTCAATGTGCAAAAAGGCAGGTAAAACTTAAAAACGATGTGCTAAATGGTATAACATGAATGAGAGCAACATTAAAATACAAGTTCCTATGTCTCCGGCTGTCCGCCTCAGAGACTAGTTGTGCAAAAAGGCAGGTAAAGATTAAGATCGGTTTTGCAAAATTGTATAACATGAATGAGAGCAATATTAAAGTACGAGCTTCTATGTCTCTGGCTTTCCGCCTCAGAGACCAGTTTTAAAGTTCAATCTGCGCGCGGGAGCCTGAGCGCGTCTTTTATGCCGTGGCGGGCGGGGGAGGTAAACAACTAGACCTCCACCCCCAGCCTACCTCCAATATGGCGGCTATGTCCCTCGTCAGCACCTAATCAGCTGAGGGGAAGTATACCTCCAGGCAGGTAAGCGTCAATGTGCAAAAAGGCAGGTAAAAATTAAAAACGATGTGCTAAATGGTATAACATGAATGAGAACAACATTAAAATACAAGTTCCTATGTCTCCGGCTTTCCGCCTCAGAGACCAGTTGTGCAAAAAGGCAGGTAAAGATTAAGATCGATGTGCAAAATCATATAACATGAATGAGAGCAATATTAAAGTACGAGCTTCTATGTCTCCGGCTTTCCGCCTCAGAGACCAGTTTTAAAGTTCAATCTGCGCACGGGAGCCTGAGCGTGTCTTTTATGCCGTGGCGGGCGGCGGAGGTAAACAACTAGACCTCCACCCCCAGCCTACCTCCAATATGGCGGCTATGTCCCTCGTCAGCACCTAATCGGCTGAGGGGAAGTATATCTCCAGGCAGGTAAGCGTCAATGTGCAAAAAGGCAGGTAAAAATTAAAAACGATGTGCTAAATGGTATAACATGAATGAGAGCAACATTAAAATACAAGTTCCTATGTCTCCGGCAGTCCGCCTCAGAGACTAGTTGTGCAAAAAGGCAGGTAAAGATTAAGATCGGTTTTGCAAAATTGTATAACATGAATGAGAGCAATATTAAAGTATGAGCTTCTATGTCTCCGGCTTTCCGCCTCAGAGACCAGTTTTAAAGTTCAATCTGCGCACGGGAGCCTGAGCGTGTCTTTTATGCCGTGGCGGGCGGCGGAGGTAAACAACTAGACCTCCACCCCCAGCCTACCTCCAATATGGCGGCTATGTCCCTCGTCAGCACCTAATCGGCTGAGGGGAAGTATACCTCCAGGCAGGTAAGCGTCAATGTGCAAAAAGGCAGGTAAAAATTAAAAACGATGTGCTAAATGGTATAACATGAATGAGAGCAACATTAAAATACAAGTTCCTATGTCTCCGGCTGTCCGCCTCAGAGACTAGTTGTGCAAAAAGGCAGGTAAAGATTAAGATCGGTTTTGCAAAATTGTATAACATGAATGAGAGCAATATGCCAATATGGCGGCTATGTCCCTCGTCAGCACCTAATCATCTGCCTCTGTCGGGTCAGCATTCCACCAGAATGTCGATCACACAATCTCATGTGGCCAAAATATCGAGGTCTAAATATGAAGGGCCAACATATTGTTATGTATAATAGGTAAGTTGTGGTTTACTATACCTGACTTAATAAAGTACATCCTGCCGAACAATACAGTTATCTTGTTTCTCACAGAGTAGTTCAGTGATCATATAGAGGAACATGGACAAATGCTGAATTCCTTTATAAGGCAAAGAAATGCCAAAATGACTTGCAATATCCTTCAAATGTACGGCAGGGGTTACTTTATTTCTTATAATACATGGTCACACCATCACCCTTCTCACAAACCATTTAAATCCTTGGTGCATTGCCTAATTATATGAAAGATATTAAATATTTGCAGACATGAAGAATGAAAGTATATATGTAGTGCAAAATTAAATAAGCCACAAAGCAGTTAGATATGTTTTGCACAACAATATTGGAATCAGTTTACTACAAGTTATCTTTAAACAACAAAAAAATTGCGCTATAGAAAGATTTATCTTTTCTATAATTAACTGAGGAGCACAAAAAACAAACATGTTGTAATAAATATCTCCTTCCTGCTTATGGCTTACATCTCGAAAAATGTATCAGAAGAATGAAACCCACGTTTTGTTTTTATTTTCTTTAAACTGCAGCTATACCTCCGCTCTGTGACCTACCATTGACATTTCTGCTGGAAGCAGGGTTTGTAACATCAAAACACAAAAGTAATTTACAGTTGAGCAGCTTCGTCTTTTCAAACACACAATTTAAAAACCTTCTTTACTAAAAGATGTGTTTTTAAATTCTGAGCTAGAGAGCACAAACTCCAAATATTTAGCTGCTCACAATTGAAAGTTACATTTGTAAGATGTTACAAGGCAGCTTCAATGATAGCCAATGGGCGAGCTAGTCCTTGCAATAGTGAACAACGAAATTGGCACTATTTCAGGACATGTAAGACACACCAGTACATGTCCTACCTTTCACATACGCTGTACCCTGCCCATAGGGGTACTTTGGGCCTACGAAGGGGGGCCTTACATGTAGTAAAGGGAAAGGTTAGGGCCTAGCAAATGGGTGCACGTGCCAGGTTGACATGACAGTTTAAAACTGCACTTACAGACACTGCAATGACAGGCCTGAGATAAGTTGATAGGGCTACTCATGTGGGTGGCACAACCAGTGCTGCTGCCCCACAGGTAGCATTTGTTTTACAGGCTCTGGGCACATGCAATGCACTTTATTAGGGACTTACTAGTATACCAAATATGCCAATCATGGATAAGTAACCAGAATCAATTTAGACAGAGAGCATATGCACTTTAGTACTGATCAGCAGAGGCAAGCAACTGCCTAACATCTTAGTCCGGGACGTCCAGTTTGTGACCACAATGGCGTCCTATATTCTGTCCCGCTAGGTAATGGGGTTGGATCATCCGGTGGGGGTATTCTTGGCTATATATATACGCACACACATACCCTAGACAAATTTGGGTAGGGATTGCATAATAGGAGTCGCCTGATTACTATCTTGCTTTATACGCTTGTCTATATACACTGTCTTTAGTACCATGGTGGAACTATACTTACTATTTACTATTTTGGTGCTTGTAATCACTTTCATATGCTTCTGTCTACTGGTTATAGCAGCACATACTTTGTGCAGAAGAATAACATTGGTTCTAAAAATATATTGAAAATTTCCCATTGTGCACTCTCTGTATACTTCTCTGAGAACAAGAGGGTATGAGCGACTGAGTGAAAGTGTTCTAGCTCTGCTACCAAGATACCTGAGGGGTCACGTTGTCATGTTTAATGGTTGCCAGAAAGCATTCGCTCCCTGTTTGGGTTAGGGGGTACTTGTGGTGGCACTGTCAGCTAGCTGTTCTCTAGCCAACATATACTAAGAGGCTGCCTGGAATCAGTCTAGGTACCTCACCCAAAGTTTATGTTGTCAACAAACGTGCAGATCTTTCTGATCAGTGGGAGCTACACGACAGTGGTACCAACTCCAATTCTGGGCCCATGGAGGCAGTTCCTGCTACTGAAATCTGCAAAAGACATAAAAATCAACGCATCGCACTTCCACACACCACCACCGTGCAGTCAGAGAAATCGGCGCAGCCTGAGTTAAGTGCACAGTGTATCCAAAGTCTGAGACCCCTGCTCTGACACTGATGCAGTCCCTGCTGTGTGGCTGAAAGAATCCACGCATCGTAAGACGGGGTCTGAAGAAATTGATGCAGCGTCAAGTTTTCTACAGCATCACCCGCAGACCAGAACTGTCTTGGATTTCAGTGCATCGCTTCCTCTTACAGTCCAGATTCAATGCAACACTTCTCCTGCCTGCAGAAGAAATGATTTACAACAAGGGGTGGTGATGGACAGAGTCTCTGAATTAAGCAGAGTACTCTCACCCAGTCAAGAGATCAGGGCTAGATCCAACACCGTTTTTTAGCTCATTGCACCATCCCAGTTTCAGAACCTGGCTGTATGCAAATTAGTCTGACCCTGGCCCAGTGCATCATGGGAACAGGGCAGACCAGACTACAAAAGCCAATTCTTACACTGGGAAGGAAACAAGCTTCCGGGGACCGGTTTCTGCCATTTCAGGCGTCTTCGGCCCGGCTTGCTTGAATCCTGATGGTGCAATGAGCAAGGGACTCACATCTGAGTATACCCTTCCACGCTTAGGGTGGACAAAATTATTTACAACAAGGGGTGGTGATGGACAGAGTCTCTGAATTAAGCAGAGTACTCTCACCCAGTCAAGAGATCAGGGCTAGATCCAACACCGTTTTTTAGCTCATTGCACCATCCCAGTTTCAGAACCTGGCTGTATGCAAATTAGTCTGACCCTGGCCCAGTGCATCATGGGAACAGGGCAGACCAGACTACAAAAGCCAATTCTTACACTGGGAAGGAAACAAGCTTCCGGGGACCGGTTTCTGCCATTTCAGGCGTCTTCGGCCCGGCTTGCTTGAATCCTGATGGTGCAATGAGCAAGGGACTCACATCTGAGTATACCCTTCCACGCTTAGGGTGGACAAAATTATTTACAACAAGGGGTGGTGATGGACAGGGTCTCTGAATTAAGCAGAGTACTCTCACCCAGTCAAGAGATCAGGGCTAGATCCAACACCGTTTTTTAGCTCATTGCACCATCCCAGTTTCAGAACCTGGCTGTATGCAAATTAGTCTGACCCTGGCCCAGTGCATCATGGGAACAGGGCAGACCAGACTACAAAAGCCAATTCTTACACTGGGAAGGAAACAAGCTTCCGGGGACCGGTTTCTGCCATTTCAGGCGTCTTCGGCCCGGCTTGCTTGAATCCTGATGGTGCAATGAGCAAGGGACTCACATCTGAGTATACCCTTCCACGCTTAGGGTGGACAAAATTATTTACAACAAGGGGTGGTGATGGACAGAGTCTCTGAATTAAGCAGAGTACTCTCACCCAGTCAAGAGATCAGGGCTAGATCCAACACCGTTTTTTAGCTCATTGCACCATCCCAGTTTCAGAACCTGGCTGTATGCAAATTAGTCTGTCCCTGGCCCAGTGCATCCCCCTTTTTGAAATTATTTTGGCCACCATGAGTGTGGAAGGGTATGCTCAGACATGAGTCCCTTGCTCATTGCACCATCAGGATTCAAGCAAGCCGGGCCGAAGACGGCTGTAAAGCCAGAAACCGGTCCCCGGAAGCTTGTTTCCTTTCCAGTGAAGAATTGGCTTGGTAGTTTGGTCTGCCCTGTTCCCATGATGCACTGGGCCAGGGACAGACTAATTTGCATATAGCCAGGTTCTGAACTGGGATGGTGCAGTGAGCTAAAAAACGGTGATGGATCAAGCCCTGATCTGTTGACTGAGTAGGAGTGTTCTGATTAACTCAGATACTCTGTCCATCACCACCCCCTTTTTGAAATTATTTGCAGAAGAAATGACACATGCCTCCCCATGGACTCAGGAATCAATGCATTGCTGTGTTTTCTGATGCTACCTTCCTCAGCGGCTGTTTTTCATTGTTGATTTTGACACATCTAAGGTACTTTCTGTAAAATCACCGCATCCATAGAGTTCTTCGGGCAGAGTTGCTTGAAACTTTTAAAAAGTCATATTTTGAGTTCTCTATATTGGATTTTTGTCATTTTTGTAGGTGGTGTCCATTTGTAGTGTTTTTACTCTGTTTCTGTGTGTGGTATGTACAAATACTTTACACATTGCCTTTGAGATAGGCCTGACTGCTCGTACTTCGCTACCAAGGAGTGGCAGGACTTTTCTTGGGTGTATAACTCCCTTACTCTGGCTAGAAGAAAGGGTCCCTACATGGACATGGTGCATATCACTGCCAACTAGAGACCCCCATGTCTAACAATTACTCTTGCTGAGAGACAGGCATGGCATAGCCTCAACAAAGTCACCCACCATTGTTGTAAAACTAGCTGATAAAGGGGGTGAGACAGTAATTCTATTTACGAATGATTATAATCTGTAAATCCAAAGACAATTGTGGAACACAAACCACTACTTAAAACTTGCTCATAATCCTGTTGAAATGATTAGTGCTAGAATTCTAGAGGTGACCACTGGGGCCAAAGAAGATTATTTTCTTTACAGTAAGTAATTTAAATTCCTGAATAATAAGCATTCCTGAGAGTTGGTGTAATACACACTTCCTAAAAAACACGAGTATTTGGAATATCCCCCTGGTTGACCAATTTTATCGGGCTGCAGATCCATTTTGGAACCCATTGGGGAGTATGTGAATGTTTTCATTAAAGATGTTGTTCCCACATTAGAGATATATGTGCGGGACAGTACTTATATGAATAACCTGGCGGAAGGCCTCCCTTTTGATCCCCAAAGGAAATTATTAGTGAAGCTTGACATTGTTTCACTTTATAAAAATATTCCCCAATAGGAAAGTATACAGATCATTCAAAGAGTTCTCAAAACCTGTCCTAGGTCCCATCAGGCACCCATCAATTGTATTCTTGATCTCTTGGCTATTGCTTTGATGGCTATTTCAAATTTTACAATCAATTCTATCAGCAATGTGGGGGGACTTCCATGGGGGCCATTTTGACTCCAAGCTTAACAAATATTGTTGTTGATGTTTTTAAACACCAATATGTCCTCAAGGATCATAATCATTTAAGGTTCTCTAAAACGAGATGGAAACAATATATTGATCAATATGGTGTGTAACCGCACAACCTTATTTTCAACTGAACGTTCATCAAGTATAGATATAATTATTTATGAGTTTTAGGTTGCTCCCAGGGTGGCGTTTACCGTCAATAACGCCGGGGTTTTAATCCAACAATGTGTGCTTCCAACCGTGCTTAGTCGCAAATCCATTATTGGGGCACTCCTATAGGTCAATAAGCTCCAGAAAAGTTCATAATCACTTTACTTTCTTCAGTGAGCAATTTATTCATTCAATGCTTCATTTAAGTTCCTGCATATTATATTACATATGCGTTTTTTTTGTAAGCAAACTTGCAAATTCATCAATTGAAATCTCCCTGTCTTCAATGCATTTCCAGCACCCCTGTGCTCTTCATCAGGGAGTCAACTAAAGAGGTAAATAGATAATATAATGCTTAATCTCATTATGTTAAAGCGTCACGTTTTTATAACATATACATAGCAGTATTCAAATCAAGATAGTCAGTGTGGTTAGTAAGCACACGTGATTCAAATGTATTAAAAAATGTCAGTACTCACTTATAACAGCATAACTAATACGAATGTTCCAATGATTTTTGACAGTAACTGTTGAAAAGATAAAAGAAACTCATGGTCGATATTGGTGTCATGCCTTAATATGGGTAGAACTATAATACAAGTAAGTGTAACATACAAGTGAGAGTGTCTGTCGCGTTACCATTCTTAACATGTTCGTGATGATATACGTTTAAACTAGTGGCGTATCCAATAGTCTAAAAACATGTTACATATCGGTGCGTAATGCACTTTGCAATAGTGTTGCATTTTTTTGTCTTACTTTTATATCTTCTTATTGCAAGACACGACTCGTACGTGCACGGCAAAGTGCATTACGCACCGATATGTAACATGTTTTTTAGATTATTGGATACGCAACTATTTTAAACGTATATCATCACGAACATGTTAAGAATGGTCCTACCTTCCTACATGACATATCAGCAGTGTTTGACACCATCAATCATACGGTGCTAACGCAGCGGCTGAAGGCACTAGGTATTAAAGAGTATACAGTCAAAATATCGAGCAAAAAATATAAAATTACATTATTATCGAGTTAAAAATATAGAATGGACAGAATATCGAATGGACAGAATATAGACAACAAAAGTATCGAATGTAATGGACAAAATATCGAATGGACAGAATATAGACAACAAAAATATCGAATTTGAGGTAAGTAAGTTAATATCGATTTACATATATATAGAAAGTCATAATATCGAAGTATTTAATTTAGATGTAAAATATATCGATTTTTTAATAATATCGAATTTTTTAAAGTGCTTTTTATGTTAGTATATGTGTGAAAAGTGTATATTTATTTTATAATTTATTTTAAGTAATGAATTTTATGGTATTTAATTTTTGCGTAATTTAATTCTGTAGCGGGTTGTGGGTTTATAGGGGAATAGGGTGGAAAGTAATTTAATTATAATTGATTAAATGTTTTAATTTATTTATTGGTATTTATCTTGAATGAATTCATAATTAATTTTTAATTGGTAATTAAATAAATTATAATTCGTAATTCATTTTTATTAATGGATTAATTGATAATTATTTTAATTTTATTAATGTATTTACTGTAGCGGGTTGTGGGTTTATAGGGGAATAGGGTGGGAAGTAATTTAATTGTTATTAATTAAGTTTTTAAATGTATTTATTGGTACTTATTTTTAATTATTGTTCATTATTTTTAATTTGCTAATTAATTAATTGTAAATAGGTAATTAATTTGTATTGATAGGTAATGAATATTAATAAATAATTGTTATTTGTATTTTTATTTGATTAATTATTATATTATATTATATTAAATTTGGAATTATTTAAAAATTGGTATTAATATTAATATTTTTGTATTAATATTTGAAGTATTTACTTTCCCTACTGTTGCACTCACTGGAGTGGGAATAGTAATTTTTACCCCTACGCTATCCTACGCTTTCCCTACTGTTGCACTCACTGGAGTGGGAATAGTAATATTGACCCCTATGCTATCCAACGCTTTCCCTACTGTTGCCCTCTCTGGAGTGGGAATAGTAATTTTTACCCCTATGCTATGCAACGGTTTCCCTACTGTTGCATCTCTGGAGTGGGAATAGTAATTTTTACCCCTACGCTATCCAACGGTTTCCCTACTGTTGCACTCTCTGTAGTGGGAATAGTAATATTGACCCCTATGCTATCCAACGCTTTCCCTACTGTTGCCCTCTCTGGAGTGGGAATAGTAATTTTTACCCATACGCTATCCAACACTTTCCCTACTGTTGCACTCTCTGGAGTGGGAATAGTAATTTTTACCCCTACGCTATCAAATGTTTTCCCTATTGTTGCACTCACTGGAGTGGTAATGTAGCGATTACGATGGGTGCCCGGAAAGGTAGGGGATTGACAGCTTGTGTCCTTTCCGTCAGGCGAGGTCATATCCTCAAACCTCCACCAGAAGGAGCCTGGCGTACGCGGAACTACATTTCCCAGAGGCGCCGTGAGTACAGACTCGGAAGTTCCGTGTCTACAAAGCCCTTCCGAGGTCACCGATCTGGGCTTGTCAATCCAGATCTTCAGAGATCGAGTGCAGAAGTCATCGGAAGCTCCCTCGAGCTTTTTCCAGGTACTTTCCATTAAACCGATAGAGAAGAGGGTGGGCGCTGTTTACCCTACCTCCGTCCCCACGGCCTCTTCCTTGGCAGCCCAAAGAGCTGCAATCACAGAGATTAGTACTGCTTCCAGTTGCCTTAGTTTTAGTACCCGCTAATTGTAAAACGGGTAGTCCCGATACTCCGTGGCGTTTGTGAGACCCGCGCCGGAGCGCGTTGCCGTCTCCGTTCCTTGAGTGTTTCCTTTGGGATGCTATTATTTCAACTATATTTCGAACCTGATACCTTGCCTTGGATCCTTCAGTACCGGTACCGGTACACGCTATACAGTTTCTAGGAGTTCCTCACACACGGAAATCGTGTTGTTGGTCTTACCTTGCTGATTTTGCCTTTTCCTGTTTTCCTTGCTGATTTTGAGATTATTATTGTTTTTCATTGCTGTTTTTGGGGTTACCATTTGAAGCCTTACGGATTGATCCGGGTCTGCCGGATCAGATAAAGAGAGACATTACCTGCTTTCAAGAAACAGCCACACATGTTAGTATGTACATGAATGAATGTTTCTTTATCAGGCCTCTGTGTGCTTAATGGGTCCCTAACCAAAGGTTTCTTGTCATTTCCTTATCTGCAGTGCCTCTGGTTGTTCTTAGTGTCCAGTGTGAGTGCAGGTGGACGAAAACCGAACGTAGACCCAGAAGTCTCTCTTTGGCAGAGTTTATTATTTTATCCACTTCCCTTTTCCCCAGGGGCATAGATACATAGCGGTGTTTTGCTTCACTCTGTGTATTGTGCGTTCTGGAGAAGAAAGGGGGATCACTTCTATCCATCGTTCCTGCTGACATCTCTTTTAGAGGTTAGTGGTTCTATGAAGTAGCCATTGACATCATGACAGATTGACAAGCCCACGAATCCATTCAGCCATAGCGATGGATACAAATACGGTGTTGGCTTCATTGCTGGAGAGTCTATCCGCTCTCTAGCAGGAAGTACATGCCACACGTCAGGAGAACCATGATCTAAGAACTGAAGTAGGCTCACTGAAAAGAGAGGTAGCTGGCATTGTTAGAAAAGGGAAGAGTTATATAAGAGAAGGGACGCTTCCCCCTCCTTCACTTACCCCGGACGGGGCATCTCTTGGGGGTGGGTTCTTTACTCCACAAACCTCCATTCCTCCCTCTCCAGGTCCTATTCCCACAGTCCATGTTATTAAAAATCCTGGAATACCTCTAGCCCCTCCTGAACGCTTCTATGGGGACACCAAGAAATTTGAAACGTTCCTCAACCAGTGTAGACTCCATTTCCTTTGCAAACCTACCGTATTTGTGGATGATGCATCAAAAACCTCGTTCATGATGTCGTATATGGGGGGCAATGCGGCCAGTTGGACGATTCCTCTGATGGAACGGAACGATCCAGTACTACACACTTCCAAGACTTCTGTATTGAAATGAGGAAACTGTTCGACCGGAAAACGCATATGCTGTCCCTTGACCGTGAACTGATTACTCTCCGTCAAGGGTCGCAAGATTTATTAACTTACATTACCACCTTTAATCGTCTGGTCGTGGAAACAGAATGGCCTCCAGAGAAGCGAACTACTCTTTTTTACCAAGGACTACGTGGGGAATTGAAGGATGTTCTCTCGCAAGTGGTTCAGTTACCCAAGACATGTGAAGAAATGATTGACCTTGCTGTTCAGCTTGACCACAGAGTACAAGACAGGAAAGGAGACAAGAATCGAGGAGAAATGCGTTCCTACTTCCCAAGATCTCGTCCCCCTCCCGAGGATTCCTCCAAGACCGGGACGGGGTGTCCGAGCCCATGCAGATTGGGGGAGTTCGGGGCCCTCTTACCCCTGAAGAAAGAGAGGAAAGACGTCAACAAAAGCTGTGTCATTACTGCGGGAAAAGTGGCCACTTCATTAGGGAATGTCGAGCTAGAGGAAAAACGACTAACCCTGGTATGGGCCCCCGAAGACAAGTTGCAGTAACACAAGAGTCGGAAAACTGAAGGGCCCAAGTATGGACGGGGTCTCCGTCTTGGGTTCAACAGAAGAAGAAAGGATCCCATTGTACCTAGCCAACACACTTCAATCTTCAGTGGCTCACATGAACATCAATGTCTCTCTGTGGATTACCACTGACAACTCTCTTACTGTGTCTGCCTTATTGGACTCTGGCGTCACAGGGAATTTCATAGATCAACAGTATGCCTGGAAAATCGGTGTTCCCTATGAGAAGAAAAGAATCCCCGAAATGGTGAAAGCTGTGGACGGAAAGGCACTGACATCCAGTCCTGTTAGATTTCACACTGTACCACTAACCATGTACATCGGCGAGAATCATTATGAGACAATTCAATTCGATATCATTGATGCTCCCCAGTTCCGCCTGATTCTTGGTATGCAATGGTTAACTTTACATGATCCAGTCGTTAAATGGACAGAACGTACAGTGTCTCTAACGTCACCTTTCTGTAGAGAACATTGCAGCCCTCCATATTCAAACAAGGAAACCACTCATGAAACCCAGGCAACTCTTCTCGCCCAGGGACGCACAGAAGGAAGGTTCTGCTGTGCCACGCGCTCTTCCAGGAGTCTACTCTGAATATCAGGATGTCTTTGACAAACAAAAAGCAACTCAGCTTCCACCACACAGAACCTACGACTGTCGTATTGATCTTATTCCAGGGGCGGATATTCCCTGCAGCCGAGTGCACGCCCTCACAGAGCCAGAAACACCTTACCTGAAAACGTATTTGGAGGAAAATCTTGCCTCGGGGTTTATTCGTCATTCCACATCCCCTGCCTCGTCTCCACTCTTCTTTATATCGAAAAAGGATTGTGATGAACTCCGAATGTGTATAGATTACAGGTCTATAAATAATGTGACTATAAAAAACAGATACCCTTTGCCCCTCATACCAGTACTTTTGGATCAGCTGCGAGGGGCACATGTTTTCACCAAATTGGACCTCCGTGGAGCCTATCACCTGGTACGAGTAAAACCAGGTGATGAGTGGAAAACCGCCTTCCGAACAAAGTTCGGCTTATACGAATACCAAGTAATGCCTTTCGGGCTATGTAACGCTCCTGCCGCCTTCCAGTACTTCATGGATGAAGTACTGAGAGGTCTTCTGGAAACCATCTGTATCATATATATCGATGACATTCTGGTATATTCTCGCAACCCACAAGAACACATTTGCCATGTTAAGACGGTCCTGTATCGCCTTCGTGTACATTCCCTCTTTGCCAAATTAGACAAATGCCTGTTTCATGTCAACAAAGTGGCTTTTCTGGGATATGTCATCAATGCCCAGGGATTCCAAATGGACATGAGCAAGGTAGAAGCCATAACCCAGTGGAAAGCACCCGGCCAAGTCAAATCCGTGCAGAGTTTTTTGGGGTTTGCTAATTATTACCGGCGCTTCATTAAAGACTTTTCTCGCATCATCACCCCCATATCCAGACTGTTGAGAAAGAATGTACCGTTTGAATGGACTCCGGAGGCTAATCAAGCTTTTGAAACATTAAAGACGCGTTTCACCCAAGCTCCCATCCTGCATCATCCGGATCCCAATTTGCCTTTTGTGGTGGAGACAGACGCCTCACAGTTTGCGCTGGGTGGGGTATTGTCCCAACGTCATCCAGACACTGGACAACTACATCCGGTGGCTTTCTATTCCAGAAAACTTACACCGTGTGAGGTGAACTATTCTATCACAGACAAGGAACTGCTGGCCATTAAACGGGCATGTGAAGAATAGAGGCATCATCTGTTGGGTGCTCTCCATACGGTTGAGATGTACACGGATCATAGGAATCTTTTATTCCTTAAAACAGCAAGAGCATTGACACCAAGGCAACTAAGGTGGTCGCTCTTTTTCTCGGATTACGACTTTATCATCAAGTTCAGACCCGGACCCCAAAACGGCAAAGCTGATGCCTTATCACGCAGGGTCGACCTCACAGAACTTTCTCCGGAAATCGATACAGACCCTCCCGCCATCCTTTCTCCCTCAGCTTTTCCGGAGTCTACGCTGGCGTTTGTGATGACACAGGACTTCCTTGAAGACGTGAAAGTAGCAGTGTCTGGGATTGCTATCCCCTCTTGGATACACGAAGATCCTGTCCATAGAAGTACCAAGGAGGATCTGCTGTACCATTTTCAGGCTCTATACATTCCTCTAAGCACGCTCCAGGTACAAGTCTTGACTTGGTTTGATGATTCAACGTTGGGAGGCCATCTGGGGGAATACAAGACCATTGCCGGTATTGAAAGATTGTTACCAGTCTCTGGAACAATACCTTCATTGCTTCGCACTTCAGAACTCGGCTGACTGGTTCCCTCTAGTCTGGATGGCGGAATTCGCCTACAATAATGCGGAACACTCCACGTTAGGGTGTTCACCCTTCTTTTGTTTGTATGGGTTCCATCCTGAAATGCTCCCCTTTGAATGGCCGGTCACCTCCACACACCCTTCCATTCAGGAACATCATGCTCACCTGTGAGCTGTGTTGCTTGACGCTAGACGCCAATTGGCTCTATCTCAGGCAGCTCAGAAAACGTGTGCAGATCGGAAGCGGGCCCCTGAACCTGAGTATAAGGTGGGGGACAAGATGTGGTTATCCACTAAGAACCTGCGTTTGAAAGGGAGGGGTAAGCTGGCTCCCAAATACATAGGGCCCTATGGGATTGAGGGGATCGTGAACCCTGTGGCTGTCCGTTTGTCACTCCCCCTTTCTTGGCGGGTCCACCCCGTGTTTCATGTGTCCCTGCTTAGGCCCTGTCTGGTGGGTATGCGTCTCGCCTCACGGGCAGGCCCCATTGAGGTTGATGGTGAGGATGAGTATGAGGTGGAGGAGATACTGGACTCCCGTCTGTCCCGTGGTAGGCTGCAGTACCTAGTAGCATGGAAAGGGTTTGGGGTGGAGGATAGGACCTGGGAGCCCTCAGCCAACCTGCATTGCCCTTTGTTGGTGGGTCAGTTTCATGCTGCGCATCCTGGCAAGCCTGGACGTCCGCCGGGACGTCGGTCCTCGAGAGGGGGCTCTGTAGCGATTACGATGGGTGCCCGGAAAGGTAGGGAATTGACAGCTTGTGTCCTTTCCGTCAGGCGAGGTCATATCCTCAAACCTCCACCAGAGGGAGCCTGGCGTACGCGGAACTACATTCCCCAGAGGCGCCGTGAGTACAGACTTGGAAGTTCCGTGTCTACAAAGCCCTTCCGAGGTTACCGATCTGGGCTTGTCAATCCGGATCTTCAGAGATCGAGTGCAGAAGCCATCGGAAGCTCCCTCGAGCTTTTTCCAGGTATTTTCCATTAAACCGATAGAGAAGAGGGTGGGCGCTGTTTACCCTACCTCCGTCCCCACGGCCTCTTCCTTGGCAGCCCAAAGAGCTGCAATCACAGAGATTACTACCGCTTCCAGTTGCCTTAGTTTTAGTACCCGCTAATTGTAAGACGGGTAGTCCCGATACTCCGTGGCGTTTGTGAGACCCGCGCAGGAGCGCGTTGCCGTCTCCGTCACTTGAGTGTTTCCTTTGGGATGGTATTATTTCAACTATATTTCGAACCTGATACCTTGCCTTGGATCCTTCAGTACCGGTACCGGTACACGCTATACAGTTTCTAGGAGTTCCTCACACACGGAAGTCATTTTGTTGGTCTTACCTTGCTGATTTTGCCTTTTCCTGTTTTCCTTGCTGATTTTGAGATTATTATTGTTTTTCATTGCTGATTTTGGGGTTACCATTTGAAGCCTTACGGATTGATCCGGGTCTGCCGGATCAGATAAAGAGAGACATTACCTGCTTTCAAGAAACTGCCACACATGTTAGCATGTACATGAATTAATGTTTCTTTATCAGGCCTCTGTGTGCTTAATGGGTCCCTAACCAAAGGTTTCTTGTCATTTCCTTATCTGCAGTGCCTCTGGGGGTTCTTAGTGTCCAGCGTGAGTGCAGGTGGACGAAAACCGAACGTAGACCCAGAAGTCTCTCTTTGGCAGAGTTTATTATTTTATCCACTTCCCTTTTCCCCGGGGGGCATAGATACATAGCAGTGTTTTGCTTCACTCTGTGTATTGTGCGTTCTGGAGAAGAAGGGGGGATCACTTCTATCCATCGTTCCTGCTGACATCTCTCAGAGGTTAGTGGTTCTATGAAGTAGCCATTGACATCGTGACAGGTAATAGTAATGTTTACCCTTCCGCTATCCAACGCTTTCCCTACTGTTTCACTCTCTGGAGTGGGAATGGTAATTTTGACCCCTACGCTATCCAACGTTTTCCCTACTGTTGCACTCTCTGGAGTGGGAATAGTAATTTTTACCCTCCCGCTATCCAATGCTTTCCCTACTGTTGCACTCTCTGGAGTGGGAATAGTAATTTTTACCCCTACGCTATCCAATGCTTTCCCTACTGTTGCACTCTCTGGAGTGGGAATAGTAATTTTTACCCCTACGCTATCCAACGCTTTCCCTACGGTTGCACTCTCTGGAGTGGGAATAGTAATTTTTACCCCTACTCTATCCAACGCTTTCCCCACTGTTGCACTCTCTGGAGTGGGAATAGTCATTTTTACCTCTGCGCTATCCAACGCTTTCCCTACTGTTGCACTCACTGGAGTGGGAATAGTAACTTTTTACCCTCCCGCTATCCAACGCTTTCCCTACTGTTGCCCTCTCGAGTGGGAATAGTAATTTTTACCCCTACGCTATCCAACGCTTTCTCTACTGTTGCACTCACTGGAGTGGTAATAGTAAATTTTACTATTTCCGCTATCCTACGGTAAAAATATTTTATATTTTTTATTAATATTACGTTCATATATATATATATATGTATTAATAAATCAATTTCTATGTTTTTTTTAGCTTACATTAATTATTTTTAAATGTTAAGGTTATTTAAGTCTTTTAAGTATTTTTTATTAATTATATTTATTATTTCATTAATTTTTAATTACTTTAAAGCATTTAAAAACATCGATATTTTGACTATCTATATTTTTTACAACAATATTTTTGATTCGATATTTTTGTACTTACCCGTTTGGAGATAGGAAGTTGATATTTTTGTATTCTATATTTTTTACTCGATATTTAGGTAGTTCTATATTTGTGTCATCAATATTGTTTCAGTGATTCGTATTAAAGAGATGGCTCTAACGCTACTCTCCTCCTTCCTGAATCTAGGGACAGAGGTGTGTTGGGATAGCCTGAAATCAGAGAAATTCTGCCTCCCATGTGGGGTACCACAAGGCTCAGTATTATCACTGACACTATTCAACATCTAGGTTAACCCAAGTTAATAAGAGTGCATGGTTTCACGCTGATCTCTTACACTGACGACACTCAGATGGTTATATCTATCTCACTGAGGGATGAAGTCAGAACCGTTAGTTTCCACAATTGTATGAAGTGTATCATGGGCTGGATGAATTTGAATTTCCTCAAGCTTAATACAGATAAAACCAAGGTCATGGAGTTTGTGAAGGGTCTATCTATATGGAATCAGGCATGGTGGCCAACAGAGGCAAGTAGCTGCCCCATCCCATCTGCTAAGGCGAGAAATCTGGGAGTGATGATCGACAACCAGTTAAACTTTGCAGGACAGATCAATCTCCTGACTTCCTCATGCTTCTTTATATTTAAGATCCTATGTAAGATCCTGCCTTTTATTCCTCAGGATCTCAGAAAAACGGCAATAGGGGCACTAATCCTCTAAAAAATAGATTACAGCAAAGCACTCTTCTTGGTGCAATAACAAGTATCAGACTGCTCGATTGCAGTCCTTGCAGCATGCTGCAGCATGAGTAGTACTTAACATCCCTAAATATCACTCCATCCCTTCTAGTATCAGGCAGCTCCATTGGCTTCTGATCCAACAACGTGTTGAATTTAAAGCTCTCTATCTGTTACATAAGGCTCTGTATGGTGTGGGAGCCAGGCACATGCAGAAACTATTTCTTTGGTGCTCCCCGCAACGAAATCTTAGATCAGCCAACACAGGGCTATTCAGGTCCCTAAAATCCCAAAAAACAGATGGGGAGGGAAAAGCCTTTCCTACCGGGCAGCAAAAATCTCGAAGAGGCTGCCGATTACTATCAGGCTACAGCTGAATGACATATGTTTAGGAAAATGGTCAAGACTTGGCTATTTCCCCCTAAATAATTTCTGTTACTGCACCTGAGCAACATACGACACATCAATCTCAGTGCGAAGATGTCTACGCATTCGTGCGCTCTACAAGTACCTTACTTACTTACCTACTTACATGAATAGCAGAAACTGCCATGGTACTCAGCCATGAACTGTGAGCAATGGACTTAATCTAAAACATCTGTGACTTTTTATATTGAAAACAATGACTGTTTTCATAGTCATGCTTGGTATCTGATATATTTTGTGGCATGTAAAACTATTAGATCCAATTTTTCCTTTTTCTTTTTCATTTTCATTTTCTTTGTCATTTTCCTTTTCCCCTTTCTTCTATTCCGTTTCTTTTTTTACCCTTTTTCTTTTAATTTTCCTTTCACTCTCTTTTTGCTTTTTCACCTCCCTTTCTTTTTCCCCAGCTCTGTACTGTGATCATTTTTATTACTTTTATATTTTTTCATCTTCTATTCTGTTTTCACTTTCATTGCCAATTCTTTGGACATGGCATCCAACTTTAGGTCAGTACTTACTCCTCATTCAGTTGTGGTATTCTTTTTGTTTATTTTCCAATCCTTTTTCTATTTTTTTGCCCAATGCATCTTGCCTTCTCTGTACAACATAATAATTCTATTCTCCACAATTGTTGGACTACTTGGAACACAAGCTTGGTTCCTAGCTGCTTTCTAGAATCGTTCTTCTTAATCCCATCCAATGTCGGGCTCAGGATCAGACACTGATGGTGAATACGCTGTGCCGGCTACTGGGTTGTAACAAGGAACATTGTTTTCCCGCAGCCTGCTCCTTACTGTTGGAGATTGTTTGCCAAAAATGTGTTTTTCTATGGGGACCTCAAGGAAATTGGTGCACACAGTCAGGGATGAGTCGTTAACTTCTTACTAATAATGAGAACTCAACGTCTATTTCTGACATAATTTATGCTTTTTTAGCCATTAGATTTCATATTGTTGCTTTTTTGCCTTATCGGTTACAGCCCTCAGTGAGTACCCTATTTTATTGATTGCGCATTGGTGTTCATGCGCAATCTATCCCTCTATATTCTGTCCCCTTCCTCTTTCACTGAATTAACCCTTTTATTAGGGGTTTACAGGTATGGAGTTCATACCATTGGGTAACTCACACAAATCACATCTATATAATCATAATCATTTCATTTGTCCTTTTTGCTTTATTTTAATTTAGATGTGTCCTATTTTCTAGTCCTGACGAGAACCTTGTATTGCATATACGCGTTAAAACATCATCAGCAAGGACAACAAAAAAACTTGAATTTGTTAAACTTTTGTCCATAGACAAGCTTATAAAATTCTATGAAGTTGTTTGTTACCAAGCCACAAGCTGGTTCTCATTTTTATGAAATTTGGCTATACTTATGTTGTTTTGGCTTTGGCACTAGGGGAACATTGCATTCTTTTTCATCTGTGTGTTCTTCTATGGATCTTTCTATAGATAAACGTGCATTTGTAATCATGGTTAAGGTTATTTGGTGTGTTTCATCATCTTTCATTTCACATTCAGGTTGCATTTATTGCATGAGGTTATTTAGCCTTTTAACAGTTTATTTTCTTCCTCAAATGATACCAATGCGAACCACTGTTGCACAAATGTGATTTTATACCCAGCTTTTCCATGGGTTCAAGCGTTGCTCTTGTAGTCCTGTGTGTTACTTTTAAAAAGTTGGCATTTTCCTGCTTTAGCCATTTAGTGCCTTTAGCGTGTCTCTGGTCGCATCCCTGGGTGTAGCTCGGTTTTGTGTTTTCCTTCTAGACAGCCATATGCATTTGGGAGCTTAGGTGTGCCTGGATGGGCCATTGCTGGCAGACTGAGAGGGAGGAGCTGGCCACAGCCCCACTTACTCCTGAATAAGCTGTGTCCTGTCTCCACACAAAGGACTGCATACCACTTGCAGTTAGTCTGGAGCCAGGACAGGGAAAAAAGGATTGCTGTCGGGATTCCTGCAGCATCTCACCTCTTTTGACAACCACAATATACCGGCATGACTCATATAATTCCTCCCAACACTTATGAATGGACAAACGTCTTGTACCCTGAGTCTTGACCACATTGCATGTTGCAGTGGGTGTTCCCCGGTTTGTTTGTAAAAACAATAGCTTTCACAAATGGTTCACCTTGCATATGCAAGGTCAGTATCAGGCCTCATTGAATCATCAAGAAAATCCACCAGAATAAGCATCAAGCAACCAACATAGATGACCACAATGTGAACTTTCCAGAAGACAGCCTTCTTCAAATGAATCCCCAGCACCTGTTCCTTGCTATAAGCAATTAGAACGCAACCTTTGTGAACATACTAAAACATCCTCTAGAAGGCAGCCTCATTAAATTAGTTATTGGCACCTGTTCCTTGCTATAAGCTATTAGAATGCAACCTTTGCGAACAGTCTAAAACACCTGCTAGAAGACCGCCTCATCAAATTAATCATCTCCACCTGTTCCTTGCTATAAGCAATTAGAACGCAACCTTTGTGAACATTCTAAAGCACCATCTAGAAGGCATCCTCATCAAGTTAAATATCTTTACCTTTTCATTGATACAAACAATTAGAATGTGACCTTTATGCCGTTCTAAAGCAGTCTTATTTAAAGACCGTCCAGACTCCTCCCCTCTGCTCAGCCTCTTCGCCTTCTACTTACCTATTTCCCGGCTCCCAGGACACTCTCTTGCCAGCTCCCTTGATGCTCCTACTTTGACCCCACCACGAAGAACCTTCTGCATTAGTCTCGCACCTGTATGGAAAAAAGAACAAGAAGAAAAGGAGACACACATTAACAGACTTGATTTTATTGTACGCTGTGCTCAGTTGCTACATCATGCTGCAAACAAAGGTAACCAGTGCTTTTGTTCAACTTGTACATACTGTTGGAAGGGGTGAAGCTAACACCATTCAAATCTGCTGGTGGGTTTGGTGCGGAAATCATACTCACCACAGTTTCAAGAACATTGATGAAGGGGGCTCTACGGACAATCTAAATAAAAAATAAAGCTAACACAAAACTAAAGGTTGGTTGAGATTTGAAAAGATTTTGTGAGGTGATACCTTAGAAGAAAGAGTTAATAGTAGACTAAAGCCTTATTATTTGTTTGTTTATAGGTACCATACCTGCCAGTGCCATGCATCAGACTGGTAGGAATGCCCTCTGTAGTCTTGCTGTTGAGTAGACGAGCCACAGCATCATTGACTCTACATGCTCTCTCCATCCCAAACCCCTTCCCCCTGGGATTTGCCATTAGAGCAGTGTCTCCTCCTGTAAACTGAGGGCAAGTCTCAGGAGGATTCGGGAACTAGTGTTGCTGCCCCTCTGGAATCATATGGAACCCAGGTGGGTGGCTTATGACAATTCCTGGGGATTTCAAAGGAAAACATCTAGAAGCTTCTCCCCCACTTCAAAGGCACAACTGGGTATACATACTACATTTCAGACACCACCACTTCAATGCACTTCCTGGCCTGTGGATACTCTGCCAGGAAGGATTGCTGTGCTGGTACAAGGACTGCTACTCTGCTGGACTACTGCTATTAATTAACTGCTGCCTGCTGTGCTGACCTCCTGCATGCTGTCCTGTTTGGGTGAGAAGGACTTGACTAAATCTCTTGAACCCTGAACCCAAAGTGTCTCCAAGGGCTAGCTGGCTGGCCTCCTGATTGGAAGCATTAGGGATATAAAAGGCTTCCGATAACCTTGCTTCTGTACCTGGACTCTACCATCTGTGAATCTACCCTGCCCAGTGGTGCCACCCCAGTCTTGGACCCTTGGAAGTCGGCTTAAAGTGCCCTGCTAGCCTCTGTGGATCCGGCAGAACAGATGCATCTTCTCTGCTGGAGGTGCAACTCCGAGCAGAAACGACACATCTCTGCTTTTGCGTGGATTAGGCCCATTGCAAAGAACTGGATTGACTCCCACAATGCCTTTGGAACCACCTCTGAGCGACTCATCTTCAGTGCAGACACTCGCATCCCTCATCGATGGCAGCCTTGACGAAGACCCCAGACTCCATATCGCAGCCTCACAGCTCCTCAGAACTGACGCATTGTCCTGAATGTGCACTGCATCCTCAACACTGGACTTTGCAAAGCAAGCCCCATCTACAGGATCCTCAACGACGACATCTTAGAACTGACGCTTTGCTTTGGTTGCACGATGCATCTTCAACATGGATCCTCGCAATACTCTGCAAACCTGGATTAAAGGTACTTTGTTCAGGGGGCCTGACTTGGCCCCTGTAGCACGCCAGTGCTCCATCGAGGTCAGCCTGAACTTGAAACCAGTTAGCTACAGTTGGCACTATTTTTGCAAAAATGTTTAACATTTAATCTTTCTGGTTCAAATGATTGGGATTTTGTTGTTTTGGTCTTGTTTTATTTATTAAATTAAGCTTTATTTTTCTAACCTGGTGTGGGATCGTTTTTGTGCGCTGTTTGTATTCTATTACTGTTTGAAGTATTACACAAATACTTTAGCCATTGCCTCTAAGTTAAGCCTGACTTCTCTATGCCAAGCTACCAGGGGCTCAGGCACAGGTTAATTTGGGGCTTTCTTGTGCCTTACGCTGACAAGGATTGTGGTTACTGTTTGAAAGGGCTCACACCCCAGTCAACCAATAACCCAATTTCTCAAAATTGGGTTCATTAGATACTGCATTTCTAAAAGTGTTTAGAGAAAATATCCTACATCAGCATCCTTTCCTGATTTAAGATATCCTCCAGATGTAGCTACTTTAGATTTGTGGAAACACGAGACCCATTGAATCATGTGCCATCAAATTTTAGTAGCAGAATATAGTTGACTAAATATTATCTGACATTAATATTTTTTCTTAATATCATTTACAAAAAATACCACTCCACTGGAGTTATTACATCTATACCTAGTGGGGCAATATTTGTATACATTATATTTATGGCGGACATAATTTTTGCCAAAGATATTCTGGGATTAAATTGTTATTTACACAGACCAAACAGCAGATATTCTCTTGGCCACTTTCTCTCTCATCATTCTAATGTTTATAAGCACTTTTAAATCCAAATCTGCTCTTCTTCCTAATATTTAAATTATGTACAATTTTCAACTTTAAGTTGCAGTTGCAAAGTCAGGTGCAATTTGGTCAAACGTTGCCCATGCAGGTTAGAGCAGTGAGGCCTGGTGGTGGGGGATTTCGACAGACGACTACGAGGGAAAATTAAATATTTATTTAATTTTCCATTGAAAAAGCAAGGAGCAAGAATGCAACTAAAGATTGCCTGCATGACTCACAAAGCCCTCAATTTCCATACACCGTTACCTGGCGCAAAAGCTGGAACGATCAGGAGGGGGTAGACCATCAAGAAGGGCATATCCTCTCCTCTTGAAACCACAGATTTCCTGCAAAAAGAGAATGAGCCGCAGAGCTTTCTCAGGCTCGGCATCAAAGATCTGGAATCTCTCCCACTGGAAGTCCAAAGAATCTCATCAAAGGCTTCTTTCAAAAGTGAAAATAGTCCTATGAACAAGTTCTTGCCTTAAATGACCATGGCTCGTCTGTCTCACTCACCGCCCTTTAATTAACTACTATAATAGCCCAGAGTTTTTCATTTATATTCTCATAAATTAGGTTTGTTCTTTTCCCAGCACGCTTTGTATTATTTTAATGTGATGTTTTTTTATACCCCCCTCTGTCACCGTTCCTTGCATGCATTCTCACATGATGTTGGTTTTACTCCCTTTCTTATTTACAAAACTCCAAATTGTGAAGCGCTCTGATATCCATCTGGATCTTGTTTGCGCTATACAAAACTTTATAAATACATAAACCCGGCCCCACTGCCCCAGCTCTTACCTTGGATGACATTTTTTCTCTGGCCTCGTCATCTCACATTTAGAGATGCTTATCGCAAAAGGTTTTGTTCTTCAAAGTAATTTTGATGTCTGTCTCTCTCTCTCTTCTCCTCTCATGAGAATGTCTCAGGTGAGCATTGAAGAAGGTTTAGCCTCAACATAAGAACAAAAATTCATGTTCAGTCCTAGTATAATACTAGTGTACACTCTGCACCCCAGATTTGTGGTCATATAATGTTTTCTAGTTTACTCTTCCTGTATTGTTACTAGAAACCTATAAATTTCCCCCTTCGTAACAATGTCTTTGCATTATGCACCATTGTCTTCAAAATTCAATCATGAACGTTCTGAAGGTCAGTCCGCCTGGCCCAATCAATCAATCAATCAATCATTACATTTCTAAAGCGCGCCATACCCGTGAGGGTCTCAAGGCGCTGGGGGGGGGGCGCTACTGATCAGAGAGCCAGGTCTTTGAGGAGTCTTCTGAAGGCCAGTAGGTCCTGAGTCTGTCGTAGGTTGGTTGGAGAGTGTTCCTGGTCTTGGCGGCAAGGTAGGAGAAGGATCTTCCGCCGGCTGTGACTTTCCGGATACGAGGGACTGTGGCGAGGGCGAGGTTGGCTGAGCGGAGGCTTCGGGTGGGGGTGTGGAAGCTGAGTCGGTTGTTGAGGTAGGTAGGTCCGGTGTTGTGAAGTGCTTTGTGTGCGTGGATGAGGAGCTTGAATGTGATCCTCTTGTTGACGGGGAGCCAGTGCAGGCCTCTCAGGTGGGGTGTGATGTGGCTGCGGCGGGGAACATCGAGGATTAGTCAAGCTGATGCGTTCTGGACTTGTTGTAGTCGTCTCAGGAGCTTATTTGTTGTTCCTGAGTAGAAGGCGTTCCTGTAGTCGAGTCGGCTCGTGACGAGGGCCTGGGTGTCGGTCGTTCTCGTGTCGATAGGGATCCATTTGAAGATTCTGCAGAGCATTCGGAGGGTGTTGAAGCAGGACGCGGAGACGGCGTTGACTTGCCTGGTCATGGAGAGGGTGGAGTCGAGGATGACCCCCAGGTTTCGTGCGTGGTCCGTGGGTACCGGGGCTGTGCCTAGTGATGTGCGCCACCAGGAGTCGTCCCAGGCTGATGGGCGGGTCGGAGTTCAGCTTCAGTCTGCTGTCCATCATCCAGTCGGGTACGGCCCTCATTCCTCTGTGGAGGTTGGCTTTGGCGGTGTGGGGGTCTTTGGTGAGGGATATGATTAGCTGGGTGTCGTCGGCATAGGAGATGATGTTGAGGTTATGTTGTTGTGTGACGTGGGCGACAGGAGCCATGTAGATATTGAACAGCATCGGGCTGAGGGAGGATCCCTGTGGAACGCCGCAGATGATCTTGGTGGTTCTTGAGCGAAAGGGTGGGAGGCAGACGCTCTGGGATCAGCCGGAGAGAAAGGATGTGGTCCAGGCCAGGGCCTTCTCTTGAATGCCGACGTCCTGGAGGCGTGTTGATAGGGTGCGGTGGCAGACTGTGTCAAAGGCTGCTGATAAGTCCAGGAGGATGAGGGCGGCTGTTTCTCCTTTGTCCATCAAGGTCCTGATGTCGTCAGTGGCGGCGATGAAGGCGGTCTCGGTGCTGTGGTTGCTGGAAAAACCGGATTAGGAGGGGTCCAGGATATTGTTGTCTTCAAGGTAGCGGGTTAGCTGTTTGTTGACGATCTTCTCTGTTACTTTCGCCGGGAACGGGAGCAGGGAAATGGGCCGGCAGTTCTTGAGGTCTTTGGGGTCCGCTTTGGGCTTCTTCAGAAGGGAGTTGATCCCGGCATGCTTCCAGATTTCCGGGAAGGTGGCTGTCTCGAAGGAGCAGTTGAACAACTTTGATCTGATGCCTCTGAAGACCTGGCAGTTTTAGGCATCTATCCTGTTTTATCTTCAACAGTGAAATACTTATGCTTTATACCTGACCTGTCACTCTTGATACTTCCTCACACATACAACATTTACAAAGTTGAAATTTCCCATCACCGTGCTCTCAAAATAAAGGTACATCTCTACTGCTGGACACCCATGTAAGAACTGATACCCAGGGATTGGTGATGTCACTTTTGGAGTTTGGCAATGCCATTATTGGCAAAGTGCCCTAGTACTTACTCAGAACCCGATTGAAAACCTCATAGTTTGACTTTTCTACTGTTAGAGGAAATTCAGATTAGTCATTGAAGCAATAGTGACATTTAAATTGAGCTGTTTAATGTACAAAACCTTACATCTGAGCACTCTGTCGTACTGGACGATTCTAATCATTATCTCAACCATACAAATACTACTGAGAAAGCCAGTCATTTTCTAGTCTGGCAACTTCATTTTGGAAATCTCTGTCTGCAGATCTAAAGACGAAACACTCACTGGGGCATATTTACAATAGAAGTGACAGAGCACAGCATTACCCTCCTTGGCTTAACGATACACACCACCACTTCTGAAATGCAGGGCTGCACCATATTTAAAACAATATGGTGCAGCCCTGCATTTTCCCCTGCACTGGTGCTAAATTTAGCTGCCTAGCACCAACGCAGTGGTACAAAAGGGGGTGGTGATGGACGGAGCATCTGAACCAATCAAACACTCGCCAATGCAGGCTGTCTTGCACCATAGTGCAAGGGTTTCTGCGTTGCAATGCAATTGTTTATTTGTAGGATGGTATCCCTTCCTGCACAAAAACAATCTTTAAATGGCGTTTTGTAATGCAGCACACATAGAAGCTGCAAAACTGATTTTTTAAAATAAATGTTTATGTACAGGAAGGGACAATGCATTACACATGGAAACAGCAAAAACGAGGAGAAATGAAACATTTCTCCTCACTGCGCAAGAGTAAGACCAGGTATTTCCTGGTTCTAATTTTGGTGCTACCCCGTATTTACGCCGCCCTTGTAAATATGGGGCAGTGTCAAAATCAATGGGTGTTGCAGTGGAACGCCCACCACAACACCCATTGCATGCCCCTTTCATGCTAAGGAAAGCATGAAAGGGTGCCTCATTTACAAGCCAGCATTAAGCAGGGGTGGGCGTCAAATTCCGTTCCGCTTGTGGAATTTGTGAAATTTCGGCATTTTCGTGTTCCAAGTGGAACGCGAAAACGTCAAAACTTCTGCGATCCACGGCGGAACGGAATTGTATTGCAATGGTGGCATCTTCTTCTTGGATAAATATGCAGGGCAGGATTCTTTCTGGCACAGTGCTCCTGTCACACGAATTAAACCTCAACAGGAAGCACTTACAGATATAAATAAAGCAGGTGCCCGAGTTGCAGCTCAAATTTAGTAACTCATTAATCAGCCCGAAAAAATCGTAAGCTTTGTCAAGGCTGGGCAGGTGTGCTTTCTCCCCATATCTACCGTCGAAAATTAGCTGTGATGCTTGATGAAGGCCTTTGCATCCTTGACTTTCACGAGCGCAATCCCCATGCAGTTCCTGTGACCAAGAGCTTCTTTCTCCTCATCTGCTGCTCTGATCGGTCTCTGACCTTTTATAAACACTAGAGGCATGTGAGCTCACGTAGAAGCCCGCCCGTTTGGCCCGCCCCACACACTAGCAGTGTGCACGGTCTTCCAGACCTTTACCCACTAGAATGGTTTTTTAAGTACCACCGAGTAATTCTGGTGAGTTAATGGAATGTGATCTAAGTATATTTACTGAAAACACAAATAAAGTAGGATCTAACCGCTGAGATTTACTTGTCAGTTTACGGTCACTACATTCCCCATGTGTTAGTATCTTGTCTTGTGGTGTCTGTCTTTAACAGTGGCTCGAGTGACGTGCTATTCATAGATTACTTGTTTATCCGCGCATTTTTAAAACAAAAATCATCACGCATGCATAGCGTTCATGATGTTCAACAGTGCGGTACACTACCAAATTAGTGAGTATCTTACCGAAGTTCTCGACACGGTCGTATTCTCTCCTGTGTTGATTAAGTGTGTTGGCGCTTTTGTCGGTTGTGAATTTAACGCGTGCACAGGCGTCATTACGTATGCATGGCTGGTGCTATCGTGTTAGTTAAAGTGACAGTGTTAGTTATTGTCAATAAAGACAAAAGATGTTGAAAGACACTAAATTAATAAACCGGGAGAGAATCCGTATAAATGTTAGATCCTACTTTATTTGTATTTTCAGTAAATATACTTAGATCACATTCCATTAACTCACCAGAATTACTCGGTGGTGGTTAAAAAACTGAGATTCTTCTTCTTATCAGTATACTGAATATGTTGCGTTCACTCTATTATTTGAAGAGAATCCCCTGACGAAGGCTCCTGTAGCCGAAATGCATTGGAAGGGAAGATTCCATATGTTTGGATCACAAATGTAAAAACAATGCATTATGGGAAATGAAGTTTTCACAGTGAAATGCATATGAAGAAATAAGATGCAAATTAAATATATTGGATGAATAAAAACAAGGTGAAAAAGAAGAGAAAAGACTGTTTACTTTGAAATTTGGCTGGATACACAGCATTTTGAACCTGTGCCTAGGGAGACAGACCAAGGACCCTTGAAACTGCAACCTTATAGTTTATCAATACACTCCTGAGTGGGGAGTGATTCCTGGGAGCACGGCCTACGGTTAACATTTAGATTACACACGAGCAGTTCGCGACCTATATCCATTAGATTATTAGACCCTCCCATTGCTATGAGACCCAAAAGTGACATGTTCATTATTACCTTCCGTTGCACTAATATACATACCTACATAATAGTACTAAAGTGACAAGTGTATAGTTGCCTTCAGTTATAAGAATATACATATGTGCAAACAATAGCAATCTTAAAGTACCATCCTGCTTCCCCTTAAATATAAGGGCCTAAAGTACAATGTGCTAAAGTGCTAAGTTCCTGTCAAAATATTTCCAAAAAAGAGAACCCCCCCTTCAAAACTTCCAAGTAAGAAGGCCTAAAGTGCTGTGTGCTCAGGTACTAGATTTGTATCCAAATTATCCCACTTATCCATAAACTTCCAAACCGCTGTAAACTTTTTTATTGTCACAACCCGTTTAGCATATGCTTCTTCCAATCTCCTTATCTTTTGCATTTTATTTATCCATTTAAGATAATACGGTACCTCTTCAGATCTCCAGTTTTGGAGAATTAAGGAAAGGGTTACTGAGGCGCAGATTGAAATGCACACCTCTTCGGCTTTGGTCAAATCTGACCTAGCTTTCGAAAAACCGAAAAGAGCCACTTCTGTCTCGGAATCAAGCTTTTTTTTAATAGCCTGGCTTATAACTGCAAAGATCTTACGGCAAAACTATTCAAGCTTAGGACATTTAAATAATATATGGCATCGAAAGCATTTATTTTCGACGTCTGTACAGCGCTTATTTAATGTTTTCGGAGTATAATAAACTAGCCACTGTGACAAAAAGGCCATTCTTTCAAATTGGCTGCTCTCAGGGCCTTACTCCCTACCTGGGCTATCGACTGCCATTCCTCAGGAGTGAAGGTGCAATTACTTTCCTGAGTTATTTTTCCCAGGAATACCTCAACCTGGGGAAGTGCCTTGCATTTTGTCAGGACAGAGTACCAATTTCCTACCCCTTTTAATTTTGTTTTATAAAGGGCATTACCTTGATTAATTTGGCCATCATTTGACAGTAGATTATATTTTTTAATGAAGTTTACGATCTGCAAGTACTCCAGGAAGCCTGTTTTATATCGATTCCCATATCTACTTAGAACCTCATGCCAAGAGATCACTGCCTTAGTAATTAAGAAATGGCCCAGGTCCCCAAAATCACACTCCTTCTATCTCTTAAGCTGACTGGAGTGAATTTGTAGCCCGAAAACTCGACATTCCTCTAATTTCAGAAAAATAAACCCTGAAGAGTCCATTCGTTTAAATAAGGATATAATCACTAAGGGCCATATGTTGGTGGCCAAATACCGGTCGGTAACACCGGAAAAGGCCCGTTTTCGGCGTTACCAACCGGTATTTAGCCATGTGAGATGTACGTAATACCGAATTGAATCGATAATAATGAATCGGTAAAAATATTACCGATTCCTTATTTACCGATTCAAAAATACCGAAACAAAGAATACCGAATCGGAAATAACGATTCGGTAAAATCCCCAAAATGCGATGTAGCAAACCTCGTTAATACCGAATATGACCAGATTCGGTAATAACGAATCGGTATTTACCACTTTTCAAGAGCATGTGGTAATCAGGTGCAGTGTATAAAAACAGGCCCAAAATGCATCTGTGTGAACACAATGGCGGCCCTGTACCTCATTGCAAGGAGGCTACGCTTGAGAGCAGCAGGAGTGAGGATTTGGAGCCGTGAAGAGCGGGTGTACAGACTACGCATCACATTGTTCCAATTGACAGAACCAGAAATCCATGAAAGATACAGACTGCACCCTGATACCATCCTGGACCTAATACCGGACCTAAAACCCTATCTGGAGCATCAGACACCAAGGGCCCACACTAGCCCCACCCATGTCCAGGTACTCTGCTGCCTGCACCTCCTTGCATCCGGAAGTTTCCAGGGTGTGATAGCTGCAGTGGGTGGAGTGTCACAGAGCTGTCTATCCCGTTTCTTCAACACCTTCCTAGATGCCATGATGGACAGAATGGAACATTACATTTCCTTCCCCAGTACACAGGCGGAGCTGCAGAGGACCAAGCTGGAGTTTTACCAACTTGCACACTTCCCACACGTAATCGGCTGCATCGATGGGACCCATATACCCATCTGCCCACCTGCAGCAAGTGAATACAAATACAGAAACTGCAAATCCACCCACTCCATCAATGTACAGGTGATATGTAATGCTAAGTACATAATAACTGACATCGTGGCCAAATTCCCCGGGAGTAGCCACGACGCGTACATCTTCCGGAACAGTGGCATCTATACACGTCTGCTTGCTGGTGAATTTGGAGACGGATACATACTAGGTAAGTCAATGTGACACATCCTGATGTACACCCTGGCTAAAGCTGCTGGTCACACAAATTAATGCCACTTACATCTGTACATAGGAGACAGCGCATATGCCCTCCGGCCTTATCTACTCACACCATATCTCAACCCAGCAACCCCAAGGGAGAGGAGATACAATGTGGCACATAGGAGCACACGCAATGTGGTGGAGCGCACATTTGGATTGCTCAAAAGCAGATTCCGTTGCCTCCACAAAACTGGAGGTGCACGTCTGTACAGCCCCATCAAATGTTGCAAGATAATTGCTACATGTGCAATGCTACACAATCTGGCCACAAAAAAAGGAACAGCAGTGGAACTAACTGACTCAGAGGACGAGGACGAGGACAACCCTCAGCCAGAGCCCTGCGCAGCAGGAGTTGCTATTGAACATGATGGGAGACAGAGACGGGCAGAGATTACGTCAAACTATTTCTGAGTGAGTAACGACACAGAGCCAGTTACAGTTACATGTTAAGGTGTTTATTAGGCACACCTCCAGTATTGTGAGCAATGTCCAATTGGACATGGGTTACATCACCCAACTCATGCATGGAAAGAGCCATAGGTCTTTACTTCCTGCGTCCAAGTGCTGCACGTGCACGTTCCCTATCGACACTGTCTGGTGTGTTGGACTGTTCCTGTGAAGGCACGTTGCGTTCACTACGCCTTCTGCACTCGGTGGGTGAGGGCGTAATGCTACCATGGCTGGTGGCCTCCTCACTGTCCCCCCCCTTCCATTGAGGCCGCCTTAGCATTCTGCATGAGCTCTAGCACTGAGGTCATGGACACCATCCCCCTGGCCACATCCCTGCTGCAATGCGCCATCTCCTCCTGCATGGTGATGGACCTGCGACACATCAGTGATGTTGCAGTGGCCAGCCGGTTCACCGACTTGGTATAGGCCTGGAGCCTCTGTCTCTCCCTGCGCCTGCCAAGACGGTCCTGCTCAAGCTGGCTGCAGAGGTTGTCCACCGAAGTAGCTACTCTCTCCATTCCTGCACACAAGTTCTCCCCCATAGCACTGATGCCCTTCTCCATCCTGTGCATATGCTTGTTTATGTGTGCCACCTCCCTGTGCATTGACTTCATCTCTCTCCATTGCAGTCGCTGGAACTTCAGCATGTTGCCTTCCAGTCCAGCAAACACACTGTCACCCTGCTCGGCTGCTTCTGGACTGTCCGGCCTTGCCCTGCGGCGTCTTGATGAGATGTGGGCACCCTCGGATGCAGAACCAGCCCTCTCCCTGTTGGATCTATCTCCTATGGGACTTTGTTCGCCCCCTCTGCCCTCCTCCTCCGATTCCTCCATCTGCTGGAGGGCGGCCACGGCACGCCTCCTGCCTGACTGTGATGGTGGGGGTGTTGGTGATCTTCGCAGTGGGGACTGTGTGAGAGGGGATTGCGGACTTCCTTGGCGCTGTGGTGATGGCTGTGGTGGAGGAATAGATGCCTGTGATGTCGCAGAGCTTGTGGTCCCTGCAGGCATGCTGACATCTTCATTTTGCCTCCCCTCTGGCCTGGCTGACTTAGCTCGGCTGCTCTCTGCTGCACTGCGAGATGACTCGCCTGTAATGACACAAATGTAGATATACTCAATGCTCTGTCTGCAATGGAATTACATTAAACAACATGCCTACAGAGCACAGTGGTTGTCCTGACGTAGCCAATTACTTTACCATGCTATTGTGTTTGCTAGCCTGACTGTCCTTTCATGAGTTCCCTCTGACTATATCACCCATAATGCATTGCAGGTAACCAGTAAGACATGGGATGGAGTGGGAGCCCCTTTGCCACTATGGGGATTGGGGTTGGGGAGGGGGTAGCACAGCATGCTGGGCATGTTTCTTACCTTGTTTTCTAGCTGCTCTTGCGGAGCTGTCTGCGTCTCCCACGCCACTCACACTCTCCGGCTGGATGGTGGACTCCACCATCAGTTCCAGTGGTGTTGGTGCTGGGGCTCGTTTTTTCCCTCCACCTGTTTTGCCAGCCTGCCTCTGTCTCTCTGCCATTCTCAGTTTTGCAGTCTTCCTGAGGTCGTACCACCTCTTCCTGATGTCCTCTATGGTGCGCTGTGTCACACCTATGGCATTGATTTTGTCCCGAATGCCACTCCAGATTTGCCTTTTCTGTGACTCTGGCACTTGGTGGGACTGGGCTCCAAATAGCTTGTGGTGCTCTTGGCTGACATCCTGAATCAGGACCTCCAGCTCCTTGTCACTGAACTTGAGTTTTCTTTTTCTGTCGCCTCCCTCCTTCTCCCTGTCCTGGCTTGCCATTTCAATGCTTGTTATAGTTTTTCAGTCCTGCTTGTGGCTGTGTGGCTGTGTTGCTGCTGGCTCCTCAGTGCGACACAGCCAATCAAAGTCAAAGGTAAAAGGGTCCACTTATACAAAAGTGATTTAATTTTGTTTCTCATGGCTAGATAATTCAAACTAAATAATTGTTGTACTTGATTAGAGACGAAGATACCGAGATATCTAATTGGTTCTTCTTTTAGTGCCTGGAGTTTTAAATTTGAGGGTAGAAAGTTATAATCCGCATTAAGTATTAGAATATCCATTTTATTCTGATTTATTTTGTAGCCTTCTATTTGTTCAAATTTACTAAATTCTAAAAGAACTTCTTCCAAGTTCTGTTCATCCGGACATAAGTACATAATTATATTGTCTGCGAAAAAGTTTAAGCTTAGTCATCCCTTCCATTGGAGCTCTAATCGGGGGATTTCCCCGGATTCTAATAGGCAAGGGTTCAATAAAAAAAGTTACGAGTATAGGTGACATCGGGCAGCCTTGTCTAGTTCCTCAGTTTATTTCCACTACCCCTATTAAATCACAGTTTACTATTACCCTGGCTTGAGCACCTTGATATTTGTTTCTCAATATACTTGAAATTTGGGCCAGGATGCCGAATTTTCCTAAACCAAAAAAAAGTGCATCCCCATTGACCAAGTCAAACGCTTTTTCAGAGTTGACCATAGTAATAAAGGTGGGTATTTTATTTTTAGTCACAAAATAAAGGTCCTGAATTAAAAACCTGGTATTAGTAGACATCGACCTGCCTGTGATAAACCCAGTCTGATCGGAGTGGATTAATGCCTGAGCAATTGGTACAAAATGTTGTGCCCAGACTTTTATTAATATTTTAAAATCAGCATTGAGAAGGCTAATTGCCCTATATGAATTAACATCCTTACCACTTTTCCCCTTTTTAACAAAACTGACCAGTATGGACTCCTTAAAAATTGTAGGGAAACCACCTCCCTGTTTGATATTATTAAACAATTTCACCAAATAGGGGGACAGCTCCTTCAATTTTTTTTATAAAATTCAATTGGGAGCCCATCGGCTCCGCAGGCTTTAGCCCCTGCGATAGACTTTACCACACTTATAATTTCTTTTTCGGAAATATCCAACTGGAGCTGTTCCCCCATCGTTCCTGTAAGAGTAGGGAGATCAATGTCCTCGAAGTAATTGCTAATCTGGTCTGCTCCAGTTTCATATCTAGTAGTATATAACTGCGAGTAATGCTCTAGAAAAACTTGAACTATGTCTTGTTTATCTGTTAAAGAGATTCTTGTCTTGTGGTCAGTTATTTCGGTAATCATGGCTGCTTCCTGCTTAGTTTTAGTAGTTCTGGCAAGAATTTTTCTGACCATTTGACTCTCCTCATAAACTCGCTGTTGATATTTTCTGGAGCGGCAATCTCTTCTATTATAAAAACTCCTTCAAGTCATATTTTGCCCTGTTTAGCTGAGTCCTAGCATCCCCCGTCCCGGCAGGCTGTGTATTCCTGGCTTTTTTTGTCTTCTCTACAGCCTGCCGAAGTTTCAGATTTTTCTCCCTCCTCTGTTTAGCTTGAGCGGCTGAATGTGCAATCATTTGCCCATGAAGGGCAGCCTTAAACCCACCCCAGACTGAGAAAATGTCTGCCACATCCATATTTATCTCAAAGAATTCGGCAATTTACTCCTTTGTGTCTGTCACACATTGAGGATCCTGCAGGAGGAGGCGATCCATCTGCCACCTGTGTTTTGGCCTCCTGCATTCCTCAATTCCAACTTCAAGTTTGATATGGGAGTGGTCAGAAAATGGATTTATCTCCATTGCTATACTTATATAGCCCAAGGATTTAGATATTAAGAAAAAATCAATTCTAGATGCCCTATGAAATTGATTAGAATAGCAGGAAAATTCGAGTTTGTTCGGTTGGCATCACGCCAAGGGTCTATGAAAACATGATGCTGTCTTAATACTGCTATCAATTTCTTGGTTTTGGGTTTTAGCTTGTTTTTTTTTTTTTTATTCAAAGTATCTTTCTTTAGATTTTGCATAAAATTAAAATCACCACCAAGGATTATCTTCCCAGGTACCCCTCCAAGTGTCTAACCAATTTTAGGTAGGGCTGTGGTGTCGTCTGGGATAGGGTCATAGTAATTAGTAAAATTTAATATCATGCCATTTAATTTGGCCTCCACCCAGAGCCATCTTCCCTGGTGATCTCTCCAAATTTGGCCAAATTCCCAGGGAAGATCCCTGCAAAAATATATGGCAACCCCTCTCTTGGCCAGCCCTGCTGAGAAGAAAAAGGCATGTGAAAACCATCTAGGAAGAAATACATTTGGGGAATTCGTTTTAAGATGTGTTTCCTGCAAGAATAGCACCTGGGGTGAAGAGGAGGCTAACCATCTAATTAATGCTCCATATTTCTTTTTGTTCAGTATCCCATTAACATTCACAGAAAAAATACAACACTTACTTAACATTTCTAGCAAAGTATCTATAAATTATACCAGTTACTTTGCTTTTGTTGCCTTCTCTACAGCCTGCCGAAGTTTCAGAATTTTCTCCCTCCTCTGTTTAGCTTGAGCGGCTGAATGTGCAATCATTTGCCCTTGAAAGGCAGCCTCAAACCCACCCCAGACTGAGAAAATGTCTGCCATATCCATATTTATCTCAAAGAATTCGGCAATCTACTCTTTTGTGTCAGTCACACATTGAGGATCCTGCCGGAGGAGGCGTTCCATCTGCCACCTGGGTCTTGGCCTCATGCATTCCTCAATTCCAACTTCAAGTTTGATAAGGGAGTGGTCAGAAAATGAATTTATCTCCATTGCTATACTTATGTAGCCCAAGGATTCAGATATTAAGAAAAAGTCAATTCTAGATGCCCTATAAAATTGATTAGAATAGCAGGAAAATGCAAGCTTTGTTGGGTTGGCATCACGCCAAGGGTCTATCAAAACATGATCCTGTCCTAATACTGCTATCACTTTCTTGGTTTGGGGTTTTAGCTTGTTTTTTTTTTATTCGAAGTATCTTTCTTTAGATTTTGGATAAAAATAAAATCGCCACCTAGGATTATCTTCCCAGGTACCCCCCTAAGTGTCTAACCAATTGTAAGTAGGGCTGTGGTGTCGTCTGGGATAGGGTCATAGTAATTAGTAAAATTTAATATCATGCCATTTAAATTGGCCTCCACCCAGATCCATCTTCCCTGGGGATCTCTCCAAATTTGGCCAAATTCCCAGGGAAGATCCCTGCAAAAATATATGGCTACCCCTCTCTTGGCCAGCACTGCTGAGGTGCAAAAGGCATGTGAAAACCATCTAGGAATAAATACATTTGGGGAATTCTTTTTTAGATGTGTTTCCTGCAAGAATAGGACCTGGGGTGGAGAGCAGGCTAACCATCGAATTAATGCTCCGTATTTCTTTTTGCTCAGTATCCCATTAACATTCACAGAAAAAATACAGCACTTACTTAACAGTTCTAGCAAAGTATCTATAAATTATACCAGTTACCTCAGAAACTCTCACAATCCTGACAATCTGTTCAGTAATGTCCTTGCTCACTTTGCTACTGCTTTTACTCTCCCCCTCCTCCCTTCCTCTCCTCCAAAATGTGGTCCCCTCTGGCCCCGCATTTTGGCCATTTTTCTCTAGGAGTGCCTTGACCCTGCACCCTCAGTGACCTGCCCCCCTCACCCAAAAGAATAAATATTCCACAGTGGGTACAAATTTGAAGCATCCTCATCTTATAGCAATGATTTCTTTCAGAAGCTCCTGGGCTTCCTCAATCCGCGTAAATAAATGGAACTTCCCTTTAACAAACACTCTTAGCTCTGACTGCTGTGAAAGGGATGCCTGCGCCCCTGTGCTTTAAATAGAAGTAGTAACTTCACAAATTCTTTACGTATTCTTGCCGTCCCTGCTGACATATCTGAAAAGATCCTACATTATGTGCCCTCATCGATAGCAAATTGTCTCTGCTGGATAGCTTTTGTCAACACATTCTCTTTAATCCTATAATCCAAAAAGTTGACTAAGATTGTCCAAGGGTATTTTATATTAGGAAAAGGGTGGGTAGGAACCCGGTGGGCCCTAGTTAGTGTCAAATCCCCCGCGTGATCCGGGAGTACTTTCTGCTTGATACATTTTTTGACCCAGCGGAGGGTATTTGAGCCCTCCTTCCCCTCGGGTACTCCTACTATTCGTAGATTTGACCGACGCAATGATTCTCCAAATCTTCCAGTTTTGACTCAAGTGCGATTTTATCTGCCGACACCTCATTGATTTTCCAAATCGTGGAACCCATTTAGTCCTCTAAATAGGCAATCCTTGATTCTGCCTCTTCGAGCCTGGATGGAAAACCAGCAATAGATGCCTCCATTTTTTTTAAACTTGAATGGAGAGTGGCAGTTTCCTGAGCCGGGGATTTTTTCATCTCCCTAATCTCTTCCAATATAAGATTCAGCAGCACTTTCACCTCCATCTGCTGTGAGCTGGCCCCGGAGAATAGGATCTCTTACTTTTCAGGCAGATTCTCCATCCTCTGGCTTGATGGATCTGTGCCCTTCTCTGCTAAGGCACCAAGAACTATTTGAGAGTTCTGCCCATTCTCTAGCTGCTGCTGTTTTATAAGGTTCTCGGAAATTAAGGCAAATTTAGAAGGGGGCTACTGCCCTGCTGTGGCCCTTGGAGGGTTAAGCAAGGAATTCACTTCCACTGAATCAGTTAAGGCAAAGGACATTGCAGAGGATACCGTGGAAGATATTGCAGCCATGGACATATCCTCGGGTTGGAGAGATATGTTATCCTTCAAAAAGATTAGATATTGTCTCTTCCTCGGGGGTTGTTGGAGAGACTGTATTTATTAGGGATGGACCCTGAGTCACAAGAAGCTGCAAATTCTTTTGTATGAACAGTGGAAAATCCTTACAGTTCCTACATTCTGCCGTCTTGAGTCCAAGCTTGGCACTCCCAGTTAATCCCTTAGAGGCCTCAGAGAGAATATTGGTTGCAGAGTTGGGAGTCCCACCTTGCGGTAGCGGTATAGTTTGAGCAGGCTGTAGCTCGGATTGTAACTCCGAGTGATCTTCTGTAGAGCTCTCGTAACTAGAGCTCACTTCAGACTGTTTCACACTGGCTGAGATTTTAACTACAGATGACGCTCCTTTTGCTTGAACTAGGTGCTTTTTGGCTTTCATCCCAACCGCTACTTTTACCCTGGCTACTGCATTGGACTGCTTTTGGTGCCCTCCCATCATGCTGTGCAGTTGTAATTTTATTTTTATAAATGTTCTCCTCCCCTTTTTTTAAAAACTCTTTTGCAGCTTGCAGTCTATCTGGAGATTCACCACTCTCCACCTCCCCCGTTATATGGTTTCGAACTAACTGTCAAACTGACACTGTCCGGCTAGAGTCTCCACTTAAGTCCACTTAGCTGTTTAGTAACTCCAATTTGCAAAGACCGGCTAGCAGGCTTTACCAAGGCACAAAAATATGGAGCCACGTACCTCCCGTGTTTTGCAGCTTCTTACCGGACGCGTTGTTAACTGCTGGTTTGCTCCTTAGTCCTTAGTCCTCAGCCATCCGCTTTTAGCATTTGACTGAAATTACTCTCCCACAGCGTCTCGCCGCCTTTCGCCGCAGCCTTACGCCTGCATTCGTCTGCCAAATCAGCCCCCTTGGGATGTCAGTTAGTACTCGTCCTCAGCTCCTCTATTGGGCGGATGTATGACGTTACAACGCACACTTTTACAACGCATACCTTTACAACGCATTTTTACACCGCAACATCCATTACAACGCACACCATTACAACGCATACCATTACAACGAATTCTTAAAAAATACCTTTACAATGCATTCCACTACAACGCATACTACATTTACAACGCATACCATTACAACGCATTACATTACATTACATATAAGGTAAGTGTTGGATAGTGTAGGGGTTAAAATTACTATTCTAACTCCAGGTGGTGCAACAGTAGGGAAAGTTTTGGATAATGTAGGGGTTAAAATTACTATTCTAACTCCAGGGGGTGCAACAGTAGGGTAAGTGTTGGATGGTAAGTTTTGCATTGTAATAGTATGCGTTGTAATGACTGCGTTGTAATGGTATGCGTTGTAGTGGTGTGCGTTGTAGTGTCATGCGTTGTAATGACTGCGTTGTAAATGTATGCGTTTTAATGGATGTTGCGTTGTAAAAGTTTAGTTGTAATGGTAGTGCGTTGTAAAATTGCGTTGTAAATGTTGTATACCCTATTGGGCTCATTAACTTTATGGCGCTTCAAAGAGGTGTTTCAATCGGCGTTCCGTGTTCAGCCGCGATCACCATTCCTCTCTCCACTGCTAGTTGCCCTCAGGTGGGCGGGGCCTCAGTCACCTCGGCTAGGGATAGGCGGGAATCTCCATAGCCCGTCCTATCTCTATTACTATAGAAGATTTACAGAGTGAAATTATAATGGTCTCTAAGCACTGTACTTCCAGGACTCTGTCAGATCTGGGCGAAATCCATTGTTCTTTTGCTCACCATGCCACCCCAGTTTAGACCCAGCCGCACGCAAATCAGTCTTGACCCTGTAGGTAATGGGAACAGTCCTGCATTTAGTTCACATTTTTCAAACTCATGGTATCATACAACTTGTGAAGTAAGAGAATATTCATGAAAAAACATACTAGTTCTCGCTCCTGCTCCTTGTTGTCTGTTTGTGATAAAAATAATAAAAACATAATTATCCTATTTACATAAAACGAAGCAAGTGAATCGCTAATTAAGGACATAACTACTTTTGTAAAGCAGTGAAATATTTAGCCTCATTAGCAAATTGCTCTATCCATATTACACATTGTGACCCTGTATCTTCCAATCCATTTTGCACTGCTGAGATTAATGAGGTGCAAAAGAGTACTATTCCATTAATACTTACCTTAATGGACTTGTAAACTCAAATTGAAATGCAACAGTTTCTAGTGGAAGAAAACTACATGCAGAGATTGTAACATCTGATTTATGATTTGGAGTACAGTATTTACTTCGCCAGAGTGACCGAATAAAACACTCCATTGCCCTGACTGAGTAACTGTATGCTGAATTCAGAGATATCTTGTGGCCTAGTGGACATCTGTTAACATTGGCAGGAACCACCTCCATGGCGGATCCTGTCAATGTATTACAAATGTGAAGGACAGTACCTTCAAAATGGTGGTGCAGTGTGTCAAACATTAAATATTTGTTTTTTTCAAAAACAAAATCTGAAATCAGGATTTTAGTTTTGGAAATAACAAAAAGAAATGATTTATATATCATGGGGTTTTTCTCCATTCTGTGGAAGTCCTGCAAAATGTTTTTACTGTACCTACCACAATGTTTTTCACAACAGTAAGGTTGAGTTAAAAAGACCATTCAACTCCCCACTCTAAATTGGGCAGGCAGTCCTATGGCCCATCCACCGACGACCCTTACTCTGACAGGGTGTTGGAGAAGGATGTCAGCAATGGACACATAGTAGTCTCCATTGCTGACATACTTCAGATATGCCTAACACCAAAGCAGATGTGCGGGCCTTCAGTTTGGAGCAGAGAGTACTCTATCACCGTTGATACGTAGTACCTTGCCATCAATCTCTAATTCAGCCCAATAGTTTTTTTATGTAATAGTTGTGTAAAATAATACCTAAAATATTAAAATAATGTATTCAGGTACTTAGGGGCTCATTACGATGGCGGAACAAACACCACCGCCGGCCTGGGTCGGGCTGACTGTGGAGGGTATCGCTGCAGACAGAAAGTCTGAAGTGATAAATGGATTTTGTCATTTTACAGCTCGGCAAGGACAGCACTGTGCTAGTCCTATGCTTAAAGACTTTGCTGTAGAAATGGCAAAATACTTTGTCCTTTTCTATCTCGGCGTGGATGGCACTGTGCTAATCCTATGCTTAAAGACTTTGATAGATAAACAGACATTTGAGGTGAGCAGCTCTAGAGTGTCACTAGTGTTGAGAGTGCTCTAACAGGAGCTGCTTTCCACCTAAACTTGAAAACTACCCAGAGTTCTCTCCTTCTTTTTTGCATAATTTATGCGTCACTCTTTGCCTGAAAGGGTTTTGTTTTGATATATATATATATTCACTGAAAAAACTGTAGGTTGGACACATGTTATAGTTAGCTGGACATTTCACTCATATAAAACCAATGAAATTCCCCCGTTATAGTTAGTTCAGGTAACTATAACTCGTGCGCCCGCAATGCACTGCTGATGACGTCACATATTACATCACTCATGACATGGTCAGTGACATCACTCATGACATCACTGATGACATCTCAAATGACATCACTGATGACATCACTGATGAAATCATCCAGTGAATGGGTGTTTTTCTGAAAATTTAATATGTTTTCTATATGTATATCTGAAGGTTGATGGAAGAAGAAATGGGTATATAAGTGTATAAATGGCTGCTTTTTTGGTGAAAAATAGATTGTATAACTGACTGATTAAGTGTATCTTAATGAACACATGGGTTAGTGAGTAATGTTTAAATATATACATTTCTGTATCAGTCTCTCACTTTCTGTATAAGTGGCTGCATGTGTTGGTGAGTAGCTATATGAGTGATACATGAGTGTCTATATAGGTTATTGTTTGTTTGATTATCAGTAGGAGTGTCTGAGTGTTTGAATGTCTGTATGCTTCGTTGGGAGGTCTTACGTAGTGCACAGTTGCATGCATGAGTGACTTACTGCTTGTATGTGTTGAAGGCAGCATAAGTGCAGGACTGTATGGGTGGATGAGTGTGTGTGGTGAGTAGCTATATAGGTAATTATTTTTTTTCTGTATGGGTGGATGAGTGTATATATGGGTGTGTTAGTGAATGAATGACTGTTTTAATAGTGTATTTGTGAGTAATTACATATGTTTTAAACTAGTACATATGAGTTATGTGTGAGTAACTCTATGGATGAGTGTTGGTGTGTAATAGGATGATCAGGATGTATCAGTGTACATATGATGAGTGAGTACATGTATTAGTGACTGTATATGTCTGTTGATGAATGAGTGGATGAGTGTATAGATCTTGGAATTACTAAATAGGTGTGTTGGAAGTGGCATTGGTATGTCTATTGTATTGAAAATGTTATTTTCTATTTCTGAATGTGTGTAATAAAGGTTATATTAGGGTGAGAGAAGGTCTGCCACTCTTCCACAAGGACAATGTCATCAGTGATGTCATTTGAGATGTCATCAGTGATGTCATGAGTGATGTCACTGACCATGTCATGAGTGATGTAATATGTGACGTCATCAGCAGTGCATTGCGGGCGCGCGAGTTATAGTTACCTGAACTAACTATAACGGGGGAATTTCAATGGTTTTATATGAGTGAAATGTCCAGCTAACTATAACATGTGTCCAACCTACGTTTTTTTCAGTGAATTTCAAAGGTTTTTTAAATGCTAATTCCTAACTATAACGTGTGTAAAACCTACGGTTTTTTCAGTGAATTTCAAAGGTTTTTTAAATGCTAATTCCTAACTATAACGTCCTGTAACCTATGGTTTTTTCAGTGAATTTCAATGGTTTTGTAAATGAAAAATGTTTAATGTAATAATTGTTAGATTTTTTATACTGATTTACTATATTATTATACATTTTTTATTTTTAGATATATTATTGTTTAAATTACATTACATATTTTTAATAGAAATTGATAAAAAATGTTTGTACACCTCTCTGCAACACAGCCCCCTGACGCGTTTGCAGAGGGGGAACTAATTCCCCTTGCATACTGGGGGTCCCTGGGGGCCAACTAGCCCACCAGGAACCTCCAGTATTTCCCAGGGGGCTGCATTACAGAGAGGTGTAATGAGTCCACACCCTTTTTTACACCTCTCTGCAGCGCAGCCCACGGGCGCGTTTGCAGAGGGGGAACTAATTCCCTGGGAGGCAAACTAGCCCACCAGGAGCCTCCAGTATGTGCCAGGGGGCTGGGTTGTTTTGCCCCGAAGAGCGGCGGTCGTCGTGGCAGTGTGGGGGGGATTGGGCACCCCCTACACTTCTTTATCACTATGCCCCCACAATTTGGTCCCCCTGAGGGGTAATTTTTAAATAAACATACCGTTTTAAAAAAAAACACATTTTTTGCCTTGGGGGTCCTTGTGGGACCCCATGAGCAGGCCTAGTGGGTCAGGGTGCTTCTACCCTGCCCCTTTTTGTGTTCTACACATTTGTTTTTCTGCTTTCTTGTGCCTCGGTCTACCGAGCACAAGATGGCTGCCAACACTTCCTGGTTTGAAGTGTTGAAAGCCAATGAGCATGCAGCTCATGCTCCAGAAGTTTTAGAACTCAAAAAGGGGGCAGGGTAGAAGCACCCTGACCCCCTAGGCCTGCTCTGGGGTTCCCACAAGGACCCCAAGGCAAAAAAAAAAAAAAAGTTGGGGGGGGGGGGATCATGGGGTGCGCGTCAAGATGACATAATTTCCTGTTGCTTTGCATTATGGTCATGATAGTTTCCAGCGATTATATATATATAGTCAATCATATACAAAGCGACAGGAAATATGTCATCTTTACGAAGATACATAACGTTATGGCCGATAATGGCGTTTGCCTACTTTGCCCGTGAACAAGAGGCATGCTGCCTTGAAACGCGTTGGGGTGCTGGTTTGCTAACAAAAGCTGTAAATAAATGCGGAAGTGAAAAGCGACTTTGAACAAATTGTAATTTATGCTGCTGCGAGTGCGAGGAAAATACTGCCTGGATAAGGAGTGTTTTGGAAAGTATTATCGGCGAGGCTCTGCCGAGTTCCTTACGCACCACCAAAGAGCACACTGGGTGTGCAAATGAGGCCGAGAAAATAAAAAAAATTGTAGTGCGGGCTACCCCGCTTCATTTAATTGAAGCCCCGGATGGGTCAGGTTCCGGGGGCAGTCAAAAAATGTGTGGGGGGCCCCAATCCCCCCAACACTTCCCAAGGGACCGCAACCACCACGGGGCTTTTCATAAATATTTGCAGGGGCACATGGCCCCCCGCAGCCCTGGGGACCGCCACCCCCCTGGGGCTTGTTTTTTTAAAGTTTGGGGGGCCTCCAAGGCCACCCCAAGCCCCTGGGACCACCACCCCGGGGCTATCATTAAATATATTCGGGGGGCACACTGCTCCCCCACAGCCCCGGAACCCCCTTTAAAAAAAATATATACCTGTGGGGGTGGCACAAGCCCTCCCAAACAACCCGGGGACCGCCACCTCCCCGGGACACTAATATTTAAATTTGGGGGTCCGTAACGGACCCCCGGGGACCACCACCTCCCCAGGGCTGTTCAGATATTGGGAGGGGGACCACGTGGCCCCCATCCTGGAGCCTGTGATGGCCCAGGGGACCGCCACCCCCCTGGGCTGGCTCCTGCCGTGTCCCGAGGTACCCACCCCTGGGACACTGCAGTTTGCTATGGAAGGTTTGCTTCTCATAGCAAACTGTGGTTTGGATTTTGGAAGAGAGAGCAGGAAACCTGCTCTCTCTTCAAAAATTCAAACCAGATTGCTTTTCCACATGGGGAGCTGCATCTTAGCAGCTCCCCATGTGGAAGAGCAATGCGGGCTCCCACAGGAGGCGGGGAGCCGGCTGGGACCGTGGGGGCATTGGGGCTGCCCCCATGGTCCCCAACGAGAGGCAAGGCCCCGGGGCAAGGTGTGGCCCGGGAATAATAATAAAAAATAAATAAATGAATCACGGAAAGGCCGGCCCTGGGGGATGGGGTCCCCGGGGCCATAAATGGCCTGAGGAGGGGGACCAAGCAGCCCCCTCCATAATATTAAAAAAAAAATTGGTCATGCCCCAGGGAGTGGGATCCCCCGGGGCCCGTAATTGGCCACGGGAGGGGAGCCCACTCCCCCCTTTCCTGTTAATATATTTTGGTTTTTTGTAAATGGGGGTCAGGCCCTGGGGGATGGGGTCCCCAGGGCCCAAAAACTGTAAAAGAATGGGGGCCACACTTCCCCCAAAAAATATTTAAAAAACAACTCGCTATTGTGCTGCAGGCCCTGTCCCCTCCCAGCAACTCTCTGCAAATGTGCCCTGTGGCTCATTTTAAGTTGGGGAATTAATTCCCCTAGAATACTGGAGGTCCCTGGGGGCCAACTAGCTCACCAGGTACCTCCAGTTAGAGCCACAGGGCTGCGTTGCAGAGAGGTGGTCCAGGCCATGCCCCTTTTTACACCTCCCTGCAGCGCAGCTCTGTGGCACTTACTGGAGGTACCTGGTGGGCTAGTTTGACTCCAGGGACCCTCAGGATTCAAGGGGACATGAATCCTGCCACCGCCAGAGCCAGCCTACACGAGGGGATGAAAGACGTAGCCGAGTGGATGAAGAACAGCCGCCTGAAACTGAACTCAGACAAGACGGAAGTCCTCATCCTGGGATCTTCGCCCTCCGCCTGGGACAACTCCTGGTGGCCCCCCGCCCTGGGCAGCGCACCCAAACCAACAGACCAAGCACGCAACCTGGGCTTCATCCTGGACTCCTCCCTCTCCATGACCAAACAAGTCAACGCCGTCTCCTCGTCATGCTTCAACATCCTGCGCATGCTACGTAAGATCTTCCGGTGGATCCCCACCGAGACCAGGAAGACGGTCACCCAGGCCCTCGTCACCAGCCGACTGGACTACGGCAACTCCCTCTACGCCGGAACCACTGCCAGACTCCAGAAGAGACTCCAGCGAATCCAGAACGCCTCAGCAAGACTCATCCTGGACATCCCCCGACACAGCCACATCTCCGGACACCTGAGAGACCTGCACTGGCTCCCGGTCAACAAGAGAATCACCTTCCGTCTCCTCACCCACGCACACAAAGCCTTACACAACCAAGGCCCAAGATACCTCAACAGCCGCCTCAACTTCTACACTCCCACACGCCAGCTTCGATCCACCAACCACGCCCTCGCAGCCGTCCCCCGCATCCAAAGAGCCACCACAGGAGGAAGATCCTTCTCCTACCTCGCAGCCAAGACGTGGAACTCCCTCCCGACCCACCTCCGCCTGACCCAAGACCACCTCGCCTTCAGGAAGCAGCTCAAGACCTGGCTGTTCGAACAGTAGCGGACCCCCCTCCCCAAGCGCCTTGAGACCCTCCGGGTGAGTAGCGCGCTATATAAATGCTATGATTGATTGATTGATTGATTGAATCCCCCAACTTAAAACACGCGACTAGGCTCGTTTGCACAGTGGTGAAGGGAGGGGGCGGGGCCTGAGGTGACATGTGCAAACACGCCCTGTGGCGCATTTTAAGTTGGGGAATTAATTCCCCTTCAATCCTGAGGGCCCCTGGGGGCCAACTAGCCCACCAGGTACCTCCAGTAAGCGCCAAAGACCTGCGTTGCGGAGAGGTGGTCCAGGCCATGCCCCTTTTTCCATCTCTCTGCAACGCAGCTCTGTGGCGCTTACTGGAGGTACCTCATGTGCTAGTTGGACCCCAGGGACTCTCAGGGTTCAAATGGACTTTATCCCACAACTTAAAACGCGCCACAGGGCGCGTTGGCACAGTGGTGAAGGGAGGGGGTGGGACCTGAGGTGACATGTGTGCAAGCATGCCCTGTGGCATGTTTTAAGTTGGGGAATAATTTCCCTTCAATCCTGAGGGTCCCTCGGGCCAACTAGCCCACCAGGTACCTCCAGTAAGCACCACAGGGCTGGACCACCTCTCTGCAACGCAGCTCTGTAGCTCTTACTGGAGGTACCTGGTGGGCTAGTTGGACCCCAGGGACACTCAGAATTCAAGGGGACTTAATCACCCAACTTACAACGCAATAGGGAGCGCGTTTGAAGAGTGGTGGAGAAAGGGGGCATGGCCTTTGTCTACCTCTTACCAATCCCACTGCGTAGGGCTTACTGGAGGTAAAAGGTAGGCTAATTGACCCCTAAAGGACCCCCGCAGTGAAGGGGACTTCAATCCCTATCAAAGAGCGTGCCAGAATGCACGTTTGTAGAGTGGTGGGCAAAGTGGGCATGACCTGGTACGAGTACTTACCAGTGCTGTGGTGTGGGACTAACTAGAGGTAATAGTTTGGGAAGTTGGCCCCCAAGGATGTCCTTGGGGGCCAACAATCCCTCTTCTTACCTCCAGTCAGTCCCACGCAGTGGTATTGCTAAAGCGTCTTCAGAGGCCATGGCCCCCTTTCTCTACCACTCTGCAAACGTGCCTCGTGGCAGACTAGGGGATGGGGGATGAAGTCCAACTTAGTCCTGAGGGAGTTTGGGGGCCAGGAATCCCTCCTGGTACCTCCTGTATGTCCTACGCAGCCGAATTCCTGAGCTTTGTTTGGACGCCCAGCACCCTTTCACCACCACTCTGCAAATGCAACTACGAGTTAAAGTAGCATATTTATGCACCTCTGACTTAGAGTTAGTTTTAATCCCCCTGCCCTATTATGTACTAGGGCCTTACAGAGGAGGTCATGCTATTCACAGGGGTACCCTAACACATAGTGTTCCCTAGTGTATGTAGGTGTTTTCACTGTATTCTAAGTGTCTTTTAGCATAGCACTGGCTCTAGGCCTGGTTAGTCAGAATCCGTTACCACCAGTACCCGTCTGAAAAAGTTGTGGTCACAGTATGATTTTGTAACAAGCCCTCTTTCTGCTCCTCTGTTGGTTCTTTCTGCACATGTCTCGCTTCTTCCTGCACTTTTCTTCGTCTTTGTGGACTTCTAGTGCTTCTTTCTGCATTTCTTTTACTTCTTTCCTTGCGTTTTTTCTTCTTTCTTCACATGTCTAACTTCCGTAGGCATAGTTAGAAACTAGCATTTAAAAAACCTTTGAAATTCATTCACCATGGTTTTCAGGTACGTTATAGTTAGAATTTAGCATCTAAAAAACCTTCGAAATTCACTAAAAATTCGTAGGTTTCAGGCACGTTATAGTTAGAAATTAGCATTTAAAAAACTATAGAAATTCACTGAAAAAAACACAGGTTTTAGGGAAAATTATAGTTAGTTGGACATTTCACTTGTTTAAAATTTCCCCGTTATAGTTAGTTCAGCTAACTATAACTTGCGCCCCCGCAATGCACTTGTGATGACGTCACATATGACATCACTCATGACATGGTCAGCGACATCACTGATGACATCACTGATGACATCTCAAATAGATCACATACTTCCAAAATACATACTAAAATACATTACTCTAATTTAAACATCGATATTTGAAACAAGGCTATTCTTGCAAATGATATCACTAACTTCAATATTTTCAAAAACAATATTTCTTACCTTAAACTTGATATTCTTGACCACGATTTTCTTGCTGTCAATATTCCTGTATCATGATATTTCCAGCTCGATATTTGTGTATGACAATATTTAAAACTCGATATTCTGTCTATGGGGAACTGAGCATTGTTCCACCCTCCATTATGGACAGAAAGACAGGCTCTATCATTTCACGACTACCATCAGGTTTCTATTTTAAAATATCATAAGTTTCTTCAAGTCTACCCCGGATAGCTCTATAAAAGTATCTTATGACCATCTCACTTTAATTTTGAGTCCTCTATGTGTATGCAATCTCTGAGATATTTACAGGCAATGGAAGTAACGCTGCTCTTGTTAGGATGTAATTCCCAGGAGTGGCCATGCAGGTAAGAGTAGTGGGGCAGGGAGGGGGATGGAGGGTGAAGTCAACAGACGACAACGAGGTATAGTTGAATTAAAAAAAGAAGTTCACTTCCCTTGATCTCGCCGCATCGCCGGCGCAGTGTTTTTAAATTTTATTTTACCTCATTGTCATCTGTAAACCCCCTCCCCCTGCTGCACCGCTCTTACCTGCACGGGCCATTCCCGGTAGTTCCAGATAACACTACATGGTATGAATGCATGTTTTAGTTGACTTTTTGTGAAAAAAAAAGTGCATGGTTGCTGGAAGATTAAAGAAAAGTAGAGCTTCTCCTGACAGAATACGGAACACTTTAGGGAGATGACTAATTATGTCAACTTTATTTTGGGGTATTATTTTATTTACTATCCAAACTTCTTCAGACCTCAACTCTTTTCAATCATTACTTTTGTGTTTTATGTATTTCAGTGAGTAATTCACAGAGAGCAAGAGTTAGCCTCATAAATATCTAGTTATAACGAATAGCTCTATCCTCTAACTCATTTTAACCACTGGTGCTGCAGTTTTTTATCTGGAATTAGCCTTAATACCCATCACATTATATTAGAGCACTGGAATGTTGTGAGCCGCATTGAGGACAATGGAGCAGCAGTGGCCTTTGTAAACTATTATAGGGCTGGTGCTCTCAATATTACAATGTTCTCATACACAGCCTCTGCCTCTCTCTTTCCTCTGCTTCTTTAAAGTATATGGATCGGGCAGGTGTTATGCCCCATTCCTCTTGTGCCTTATCTCACACCAGGTCACAGCGGTACCTTTTAGGATCCACCATTGCCTCTGTGATGCCCCAAGGTTTTCCCAGCCTCTTCTTCAAGGCAATCAACCCCCTGAGAGCTGCCCCGTCACTGCCCTGTAGCTTACTTTAAATGAGCCTAAAGGCCTGCCCCACCACACCCAGTCATTCCATTTCCATGCTGGTGAGGAAATTGTTACCATATTCCACTTCCCTACACCGTCCATTGATGTAGTTCAAAATCACACTTCCCTTTGCTGGGCATGGGGACTTGAGTTCTTGCGAGGGCATGAGCTCATGAGAGATTTGGCTACCATCTTGATGGGCATGGTCTATAAAGACCGCGCCCATTTCCTCAAGACCTTGCTTTGCTTCAGCTTACCTTTAAAGAGGGTTTTGTCTTTCTGAATTCCAGGTCTTCTCGAGTTGGCAGCTGCCAACTTCAATGTAGACTCCTTCAGACTTGCAACTTATCTCCTTAAGTTCCATGTTGTCATTCTCTCACCATCAGTGAGTCCATTGGCAAAAGACAAGAGAAAGGACCAAGGACATTAAGCAGCAACATGGAAAAAGTAATTACACTGAACCTCTAACTAATAAGACCTGAAAAAGAAAGACAGTTGTTTATTTTAACAAGATAACTATCACAGTTAGCATAAAGTGGCTATCAACTTGGTAATACAACTTCCGGTGTACTGAGTACCTGACCCTTGTCAGAAGTTGCAGAATACCAGTCTACATCTTCCCCTCGCTCATCTTAAACCAGTTTCCACTTGAAGTAAGGTGCCAGCACTCGTGTTACTCTCACGCATGTTGACGGTTAAGAGAGAGGTGAGTGGGCATCCTTCTTTGCTCCCACAGAGCCTTGTACTTCAGGTGAGTGGATTTTACAGAGCTTGACCAGAGGGGAAATTGAAAGGCAGAACCTGTGCTGCAGGGCACACATAATGTTTCCACCCTCCCTATTTCCGTAGCTCAGTGTCACTGGAGCCTCATAAGAAGGGAGGGGGGAATGCGGCTCAGCTCCTATACCTCCTTGGCTCAGCTGAATGGGGATAAGCAGTTAAGCCAAACCCAGGGAGAGCCAGGGGTTCAGCTATTGCAGTAAATGTTCAACAGCTAACAGTCATGGCCCTGCAAGTGCCTGTTTTCTGTTTAACAATCACAGCGACAACTATGAAGCAAAGGCCCAGGGGCCATATTATCAAGGAAGCTGCAGTAGTTTATCGCCGCTTTACCTGCAGGAAACTGCCGATAAAGCGGCGATAATGGGCTTGATAATATGCGATTCGAATTGCAATCGAAGCCCAGGGTAGATGTGTGAACATCTAACCTGGGCTTCGATTGAAAATCGAATCACATATTATCAAGCCCATTATCGCCGCTTTATCGGCAGTTTCCTGCCGGTAAAGCGGCGATAAACTACCACAGTTTCCTTGATAATATGGCCCTATGTTTTTAAGTAGGACATTCTGACCCCATGTGGTGAAATGTTCTAATATCCTTATATCCCTCCATATTGGGCTAAACAAGCCATTAAAGGCCTGTTCTTTTGTTAAAGGACTTCCCCTTCAGGTTTTAACACTGGAGCAGGCCTTTAATTGCCGATATACCTACCACGAAGAGCTGGAATGGAATATCTGATGACAATGATAGGATGAAAGGAGATGTTATCCAGTGACTGTGATTGCAATAGAGAGTGAGCTAATTCTCTCGGATCTTATTGGGGAATTCTACACTTGGTATTCCTGCTAAAGTATTTTTACATCCTGATATTGTGGGCAATTTGGAACCTTGCTAATTTATTCAGTATAAATCTTCAGCTTCAATCAAGTGATATTTCTTCAATCTAGAGTAGCCAAGTAGGTTTTTTCCTCTTCGTGGGATTCTTCCTACCTGTGACCTCTCTTAGGTAGACATATTTTGTGCTTACTATTCTGTGCAGAGTGACCCCCTGGCTACTGAGAGGAAATCAGGAAGGGGACATAACAGACCTTCCTAATGTTCGATTCATCACAGCTGTTCTCCATGTGACACACCACTTTAATCTCTCACACCTTTTCAAGTGCATTTTATATTATTTACAAGACCATCAATGGCAGCAAAATGCACAACATAGTTGAAAAGCATCACTCTATCTGCAATCATATCACACAAAACATATGCTTTGAGAATACACCAACATCCGTCATAAACTGTCTATGCAACTGTGGCTGCACCCAGACCTTCTATTGTCTCTATCAGAGATAACCAGAGGGAGGCATGCAGTGTTTTAAAAAACTTAGTAATAAATAACTAAATTAATAAACACATTTTAATACAATCACTGGATCCTCCATCTACCCAATCTGCATGGCTGAGTCAACACATCTTCTCTAGGACTGGGTAAAATGTTAAGTATGCTCAGGAATTTTGTGAATTTCATCATGTAGAAAATGTAAGTAATTCCTTTAAATTAATCATCATGCAATTTTGTGTAATTTTTTTCCCAGCAGAGATCGGCTTGCTCAGGGATTGTGTCCGAAAGGGTCATTTTATGCTCTGACTACTCTCCTGACAGACGATCCAGTGATTTATTTTGTGAAGTAATCCCCCATGTAGACATTTCATTCGAGATACTGACAAACCCCATTGCTGGAGATACACATAATTTCACAAAATTACGTTAAGAAATGTGTAATTTCAAACACTTCTATTGCTCACGTACACTCCCCATATATAAATGTGAATGCATCGTTTACTTACTCGCTTGTGTTTTTCCACGGCCCCTAAGAAAATATGTTAGCTGTGAATTAATACATTAATTGTCAAAAAGGTACTATACATTTTCTTTCTAAGCTCCTAAAAAGACTCATTCCAACCAACAGAGAACATAAACAGGGGTCTGCTGCTCAAAATAAGTTTTATTTCCACTGATGTACGCTTATAAACAAACTCTGGGGCATATTATCAAGGGGGTTTATCTACGCTTTTTTTGGCTTTAAAAGCCAAGAAAGCGGAGATAAAAATATCTCCCTATTACCTAGCTGTCGCTAACACCAGTTAGCGACAGCTAGTAGGAGTTAGCGACCATCTTGGGCCCCGCTTTGCATGTCAGTGATATTTATCACTAATGACATGCAAAGTGGGTGTGCCAAGATGTTAGCGACTGGAAACAGTCGCTAACATAGCTATCTCCTATTACCAACTTTTGGAGATATTCGCGCTAAGCGCGAATATCTCCAAAAGCTAACACCTGCCCTGAGCAGTTCTTAGCCATGTTATCCAATGGGAGGTGGATAACATGGCTAAGAGCATTAGCTCGGTAATGCATGAATATCGCTGACTTTTCAGCGATATTCATGCATTGCGGCCGTTTTTTATCGCATTTGCGATAAGGTTTATCTGTGGTGAAAATCGCCGCAGCTGAGCGGTAAAATTTTGTCTCTAACCAAGCAATAGCGATAGTTATCGCTATTGCTTGGTAATATGCCTCTATTTTATCAAAAATTCACAAACACTTCTCAGATTAACGATAATATTCAAATTGACCGCAGTGGCGATTCCCGACCTTTTTCGCATTTTTCTTAAGGAGAAGCATTTGGCATACATCGTGACACATACATACAGGACAGCTTTACATCATACAAGCCGATTTTAACAACCGTGAGCAAACTACTGTTTAATCATCTAAATATTCACCATATATCATAGTCTGGTGAAATTAAAGCTTGCAGGATAGGACGATAATTACTCTCTCCAGGCCACCACTATCAACTATTAGTTTGTGTAGCTTTTTGCTTAATTATTCCCCTCAGTACCTTTTATTATTGAAAAGGAAAACCAATATTTCATGGCAATTCCTCTGTGGTGAGAAAGGACATAATTCCACCACATTAATTATAATTTCTCTTGAAGCTATTGAGCTTTGACCCCTACATTAGCTTCAACAAATATATTTCTTTTAGGTACGGGTTCCTCAGGGTTCTTAGTCACTTAATACCGTTTTTTATTGCTGCTATATTTGCAAGAGGTGTTTAAGTGAGTTCTTAGTATGATCTGCCGTGCTGGGCTTGCAACTGTGTCATTCAGTTGCATTTTGCAAACGGAATTGTGTATGATTTATCCAAGGAATATCGATGCAATTTTCCCTGTGAAAATAATTGTATTGTTCCTAATTAACTGTGGCAGAAGATGCTCAGCCATCCCTCTCCTCTGATCATTAAACAATGAAATCCAGATAAATATAATATTGTTTTTTTCAGTGCATTTCCAAATCATCTTTAGCGGTGTCTTACCCTTTAGCTTGATCTTTCCTTGTGAAATAGCTTTGTGGAATGCGTCGATCCGTACCTCCCATCCGATTTGTAATTATAACGTCACTTATTAAGGTTTATTTTGTCTGCGCTGTTTTGCTGGGGGCATTTGCATGTTACTGATTTCAAGAAACACCGAATGAATGATAAGTGAGTTCAGATCCGACTGCTGATCTTTGAAAGCAGTTTGTTTATGTATCCCGGCCCAAAATGTGACTGAGCGAGTAAAGTCTATTAATTTAGCTTCCTCCCAAGAAGTACTGGGGGTTTCTACAACACATGACATTTGAGAAAAGATTATTGGGTCAAGTAATGTTGCAGTTCTTGATTAAATGGTGGTAAATGGTGCATTGACAGGACAGTTTTACTAATAAATGTGGCCACAGCGATACAAAAAATAATTTCACAGGCCTATCATTTTTCATAGCATCTATTCTACACCTATACATTTCACACTCTTTCATTCTCCTATTCTGCCCCTTCGAGGCTGATTTTCGAAAATATCATGAGTGACAATATTCTTGGAAGAAATTGGGTGAGGCGATAAAAATGTTTCGTAAACTTGGAATCCAAGGCATTAAACAGTAGAGCCAGAGAGAAGCTGCGTGCATCACTGGCATAGTGTTGGCGGGACCACAGGGGTGTTTGCCCCGGGTGCAAAATTCTTAGGGGCATTCTTAGGGGTGCAAAATTTTAAAAGAAAAGTGGAATGATACTTGCCTTGCCCCGGGTGCTGGCAGCCCATGCTACACAGCTGTGCGTTCTCATACAGTAGATCTATTACACACTCTGGGGAAGTGGTCACTGACTTCCTCAAATTCCTCAAGACTTTTTGATTTTGGACCACACACTTTTTGGATCTCTGCTGTGGGTGAGCTCACTAATTGTAACAGTAAGCTTCTATAAAAGCGAATGAAGTGCTAAGTGCCAGTGCCTCCCGTTTAAAAATAGATCTGCTGCTAACCAACTGTGATAAGATGCTCCTCATGACTGCATGCCAATAAGTGTTCACACCTGTACATTCATGTGATGTCTGAGTGATTTAGGCTGCTGTCGAACTCAGCCCAGGGATTGCCCATTGTGCAGGTCTTATAATTTAATTTGGAATCCCCCCAAAAAATTCCATATCTTTTAACTACAGTGAACGCCTGTTGGGCATTAGTGTTAAGTTAAAGTGCATCACTGTAAGTCTGTATTAGTTTACTGTATTCACAGTTTAGGCCAGTGATACTCAAAGTACGGCCCAGGGGACAAATGCAGCCCTCCTCGGGGAGGAGCCAAGATGGCGCGCGGGTCAGACGTGTAGACCCTCGGCTCCGGGGACCGTCTCCGCTGTCGAGCCTCTCCTGCCAGATATCCTGACCTGGGGTGGCTGATTCCGGACGCGGACGCACACCGGCGACCCGCTTTGAAATCCTGACGCGATTGCTCCCCGGCAAGTGGAGGAAACGCTTGGACGCAGTTGGCGGCCTGCATCGGCATGGTGACCGGGGCCTCGCGTGACTGTTGAGGCCGGCCGTCGGACACGCGTTCCCGGACTTGGTGACTGCGAGGTCTCGATCGGCGGTTACCGAGGGGCGGCGGACCCGGCACTTAAGTCCCGCTGCATTGCTGACGCTGGGACTAGCTTACCTGGCTGAAATTGTGCCGTTACGGGCAAGTGTGCTGCTATTTGTTTTGTCTTTTGCCTGCACCTCGTCCCACTAATGGTGGTGGGCTCTTGGCCTGGCCAGGTACCCGGAACTAAGCGGGACGCCATATTGAATGTACTGTGCCTTTGTCCGCACCCAGACTACATCATCTGTTCCTCGCAGCACGACCTGGGTTTTACTCTATGGTGCGCAGCCTGCTCCGATCCGAAGCTTCCTTGTCTGACGCTATGGTGGGCATATTTCGCTGTATCCTGAATATTTGCCTGTGACTTGTGTCTCTGAGTACATTGTGTGAGACGACATGTTTGACATACAGTGTGCTACCACTCATGGCTATGGTGATATCCTGGAAGCGGTTCTTTCCTTCCGCGCTATGGCACTACGTTCTGGCTGCGCCCTGCTGGATAAGCTGGAGAGCTTGCTTTGTGTATCGCCTCGTCCTAAGATGGCCGACTCGCGGGGTTCCAGCACCGCTCTTTGTTCCACCTTCGCCTGTGCTAAGATGGCGGCCATTGGGGACCATGGCGCCCTTGTGACCCTCGGCCAGCCTTTGCCATTGACTGCGGGAGATCGGCTCCCGGATTCGTCTGCCCCTCCGGGGCTTCCGCTACGGCGTGCACCTTCCCGCCTCGCCATGCTCACGGATCTTCGAGCTTCGCCCCGAGTGGTGATGGTCGCAACTGTCTCCCTCCCCGTCCTGGCTGTGCCCTATGATTCTGAGTCGGCGTACTCTGTACCCTTTGTGAGACTCCTGGTTTTCTCTGCTTCGGATACATCTAGTTACCCGCACCGCGGATATGTCCCTGGACTGTGTTCTGTGCCGGCATCACCTCCACTGGTCTGTGGTGGTAAGGAGAAAACGGGACAAGGATAGACACTTCTACTATCGTCCTGGCGGTTTTCTTGTTGCTGAATGTGGCGGATGGGGGAAACGCTGCTGTGATTCTGTTTTACTGGTGTTATCATGGTGCCCTATTCCGTGCTTTTTGAACTATTTTTTGCCATCGAACTATTGACTCCTGTTATGGCGCCGCTTTTGCGGGTGGGGCAGCTGGAGGGTTGATCTTCTTTGAGTGGCCGGGACATGTATTGATGATGCTAAGGGACTGTCACGGGGGCCTCCGTTTGTTATTCGTGATTTTGGGATTCCTTATGGATGTCTTGGATGGCTGGGTTGGAGGTTGTTGCCTTATTTATACTGCGCGCTGCTGCTGTGTTTCCAGTGTCCTCGGCATGTCGGGTATGTTCTTACTATCGGGCTTTAAGCTTTCTGTTGTTACTATTTCCACGAGATAGCGGAGCCGGGAGACAGATAGCGGGCTCCTCCCCGCGTTTCTCTCTTTTATGAGAACTTTAGGTTAGGGTTTTTATCTTTTTCTTTTCTCTCTATATTTCGGGACTCCTTTTATAGGGCGACAGGCACACTGCTAGGGGGGGTCAGGCCGTAGCCAGCTGCAGGGGTGCAGGGTGGGGGGTAACCGGGGGGCGGGGTTACTTTCTTTTTGTTTTTCTTTTGTTCTATGGGCCTTCTATTCTTTTTCCTTTTTCTTTTTCCCTCTTTTTTCTTCTCCTTTTCTTCCTTGGGGCTTAGACGTTTTCTTCCGGGTGCCGCGCAGCGACTCTGGTTGTTTTCATCCGTCATATGTTGGTATATCCTGCATGTCCTACACCAGTATCGACTTGTTGTGCTACGATATCCTGTTTGTATCTCTCCTATAGGAAAATCTTTAAAATTAGACCTCGGTCCTACTGTACCATATCCTTGTGCCTGCAAAATGTTGCAATGTATCGTGTGTGTGAGCCCTCGGGCTCTTTGTTGCACTGTACTCGCCCTTTTTCTATCAATAAAGGTCTTTAAAAAAAAAAAAAAAAAAATGCAGCCCTCCTGACTTCTGCATGTGGTCCCCTGATCAACAGTAGCACTCGGATTCTACTTACTCGGCTCAGCACTAACATTAACACCATCGGTGCTCATGACGAGCTCAGCTTGTCATGAACGCCGCGGAATGCCCACGCAGGGATAATTCCCCTGCTGTGCTGAACGTTCCACGAAAATGGGCGTGGTCATGACGAGCTCAGCTCGTCATGAGCACAGTGCCACCGTGCAGTGTGATGAGCCGAGCTCGTCACAAGCACTGCAGCGCCGCGCGCGGCCCCCTCCCCCCGCGTCGCAGGGGAATTAGCCCTGCGGCGAAGGGGTTAACAAGATGGTAAATAAATAGGTGAGCCTTTATTTAAAGGGTAATTGGAGTTAAAGACACAAAGGTTGTCCTGAACTGCTTAACTTTTGGAACACCTTCATTTTTAAAGACATTTTGCAGCAAAAGTGTAAAAATATTATAAGTTCTCATCAAAATGTAAAAAGTGTATTTCATTATCATGCAAAACCGTTTCACCTAAGTACCACAAATTATAACAGTGTATTGAGATTTTGTTTTAAAGTGATATTTTTTAAACATGAATCCAGAAACATTAATTCTTCCTCCCACCCTAAAAACACTGGAAATAAGAGGCAAGTCAGTTGTTATGGGCACTCTTTGGGTGGCCAGGGTTCCTGTTATATATGAACAGCATTATAGTTTAATATATCAAACACAGGAGAAGGTTTTGTTCAAGTTTATCATGAAGTCATGCATTTTGAAATCCTCATTTTTTTCTGTTAAAAATTTAAAGAAAATTCTGCCCTTTATTCCTTATGATCTCAGGAAAACAAATATTATTTCATTGGCCTTTTCGAGTCTGGATTATTGAAATGCCCATTATTTGGACACGTAGCAAGGGATGTAAAAAAAGATGCAGAGGATACAGAAAGATGCAGAGGATACAGAACGCAGCAACTCGTCTGCTTAAAAACTTAAAAAGTTTGAATCTGTCTCGAACGCCTTGGAGGAATTACTTTGGCTCCCTGTTAAGAAACAGGTAGCTTTCAAAGCGCTTTGTACAGCTCGTAAAGCTTTTATTCTGACTCGCCCTGAATACCTCAAAAGAAGATTCTCATGGTATTTACCAAATAGGCATTCACGATCTATAGTCTCCAAAAAAGTGATGGTGCCTAGAACTCACAAAGCTCTTAGGGTGTTAGAGGGTTGTTTACCACACTTCCAAGCTCTGAAGTTATATTCCAGTGTATTTGAGAGGCCAATCCAATTTGCGGATTTTCAGAAAACATTTGAAAACCTGGCTTTTTGCTCTTCCATTGTAGTTTTAATCTTTGTGGTGCAGTGGACCTGACAGTAGACGCTTAGCGCCAAGATGCTTTTTGGCTTACGTCATGCTTTACAAAAGTAAATCAAATCAAATATGCGATAATGAAGAAAAAGGTGGGAAAGTGAAATATAACAATTGCCTAAGATCATACAGTTTGGTAAAGTATGAAGCTGTAATTAACCCTAGGTTTTGAGGTTCCACATAGTGCAATTTAGCCTGTAGATGTATATGGATTCCCTTCCCCCACACCCACCTTACTGTCACCGCCCATTCCCCCCCACTACCCCATTCCTGACTACCACCGTGTTAGCATCAATGCGGCCCCCAATGACATCACAGACCAAACTTTGTGGCCCCTGGGAGAACTTTTGCGAGTACCCATGGTGTAAGCAAAAGCTGACCCAAAATATTAACTTTGAGTCAACACATTGAAAAGAATACATTTTTAAAAAGATCTCAAGTGTAAATATTATATTAATTTTCCACCATTTGCACTTCTTCCTATACCTTGAGTTTTGAGTTTTTTTGTAGCATTAGCTCTCATACACAGTGGTCAGTCCCTGGGGCCATAGGGCCTCGGAGTGCAGGCACACACTGCGGCCCGCTTTGAGAGCCATGGAGTGCTTCTTCTGGAAGAGACCTGGCTGCAGATGACTGCTTAGGAGTTGGGGGCAGGAGTGTTGGTCCCTGAGCTTTTTCTCATTGAAGACTGTGCAGTTTAAAAATAAGTTCTTAAAATTTAGAAGGCCGGAGATCTTGAATCAACTCTACTGGTGGCCAGAGCATGCCACTAGGAGTAAAATGTAAAATATTATGCTTAAAACAGCCCAACTCGGTCTGCTCTCTCTGCCTATATGAGAGCTACCCGGTGGGTCCCTAGTGTCCCCCTGGCCAAAGAAAAAAAATATATCCAGTGGTTTCACCAAACACTCACATGGTTAAGACTAATGTCTCCCATAGGGGACAGTGTGGCTGCATGGGTCTAGTGTTCTCTTATTATCCCTTTCTTCAGCCTCAGTGAGGGTCAGAGTCCTGGGAAATTCTGGGTATGGGAGGGTCCAGTGTTCCACGCTTCGTCTTTTGAATTCTTTCCTTGAGGATGGCCAGTGTGCTGGCGCAAACAAATAGCCAAAGAAGTAGGCCCACAGGCCCCAGCCGCCATGCCTGTGTACATGATAGTGGCTTAGCGAGACCGACATGTCACCACGCTCACACTGCAACCGCTGAGTAAGAGAAAAAGAGTAGAGTACATGTCCATGATGCAAGGAATGAGTGTGATGGATGGGTGGTAGAGTGGACAGACTATATAGTTCCTAGCTCCCGAGTAGTTCTCCAAAACCTATACCGGGTATCCCTCATGTGGAACAAGAGCACCAGGTATTTTAAGAAAAGAAGATCACGTTGCTTGGCACACCCATTTAAAAGAAGTAAGGAAATTGTTAGGATCGACAGCTGCATCAAAGTATGCGCTTTGACCGGTTTCAGGGAAACTCCTGATGGCACTGGATCACCCCATAAGGGCGAGTTGGCCTTCTGAAAATTTACATAATTTGCAGGTTGTTGCTCAGGAAAGACATAGGGCATCACAAGCAGGACTCTGGGGGATTCCAGGAGATTGGCAGACCCCCACTGGTACTCCCCAAAGTCTATTTTGGCCCTAGGGGTCCTAATGTTCCAGAAAAAGTGATCGTAGTAGAGTTTGAATTGCAAAGCAAACACTTCTGTAGTCGAGACCTTGGCTTTGAGGTGCAAGGACCGTTGCTGTTGTGTATTGTGAATGCCTTGCAGTCCTAATAAAGATCGAAAAAGTTATCTCCCGTTCTATTCGGTTGAATTCTCAAAACTGTATTTAAATACATATTGTTGCCAGTAAATTAGTGGATATTTGTGTTGTGGTTCATAAAAGGCGTTATCAACTTGAAAGGGTCTGAAAATACATTTGTATAGTCTAGTGTATATGTTACCATTAATTAGAAATTAAAGACAGTAACCTAGAATTTCAATTAATGCTCTCCTCAGATGAGGGACATTGCGTGTTTAGGGCGTTAAGGCTAGCTAGTGCACAGACCAATAAAGGTTACTCCAGTGTAAGGGGTCAAGGCTACATTTAGAGGGTTACTTGATCTTAGGGACCAGCCTTTAGTGTGCACCTTCTGTTGGCTATTAGGTCTTTTGAAGGATGCCACCAGAAGCATGTCCACCTGTATTTTGTAATTATGTATTATTTGTTTGTCGTGTTTAGTAGTGTGAGTGATAAAGTACCTTTCGCTTTGTATGAAATAACACTGGTCGTACAGGGATTTATTGAATGTTTTATGTTGCATTGCCGTCTCCATCACTTGCCACCACCCCTGAGAAAGCCTTGAGCTGGTCTGAATCATGTGGGTCCCAAAACACCGCTGGCTTTGTATACGAGCCCTATGCAATATCCGCAGCACAAGTATATCGAGTTATACTTCTCTTGATCCGCAGGGTGGATTCATCTACTGCTGTTAATGCATAAAAATAGAGCTCACACCTCTTTTGACCTTGAGGTCCTCTTTGTTGAATGTTTATCTGGGTAACAACGAAATAATATCTGTTTGAAGTTGGACGTGTTTATACTTATAAGTGAACCCTTTTTAGGAATCTTTAAAATAATCAAATCATATGTTCACATTTCTCAGAAGGTAGCCCTCCCATCGTTTACTGTTAGATGCTCAAATTCCTAGAGACTAAAGGGCCTGTTATATATTTTTTTACCACTAACAGTGGAGTTATTGACAGGCTGCTATCTTTCAATTCTTTTCTCATCTGTTCATTGAAGGGATTCCTCTCCCTGTCCATGTGGAGTTATCGGCATGGGTGCTTGAGGAAGTCAAGCGAGTTGCAACTCTATGTGCCACACAGGTTACACTGGCAAGAGCAACGACCTAGGAGAATGTGAAAAAAGCAAAATGCCAAACCAGCCCAGACTTACCTGGGCTGAAATATATAAAAGAGGAAGGGCCTTGAGGAGACATATCCAATGCATGTGTGTGGAATCTAAGCACAAGATACTTTTGGTTCATTCATAAGTTGGAAAAACATACTTCTCCATGGCTAAGTAGTCATTTAAGGCCACAGACTGTCTAATATAAGAGTGGGCTACTTGTAGTTGTAAATCTACACTGTCACTGAACAAGTGTGGGATCCTATGACAGTGTTAATCAAAAGTGTAAGTTTCATGGGAGAGAAAGGAGTGTCCATTATGACATTATGACAATACAAACCACTACAAACCACTACAAAAAAGGCGCTACGAGGTGTTCTAGTTCACAAACATGCACCACAAAACCAAGCAAATCCCGGATAATATTCCTATTTGCTTATCCACTCTTTCTCTTATTCTCAAGGTTCACATATATAGGCAAGGGGAGTTTAAGCTACCAACACTAACAGGATTACAACTAAATACAGGGGCTTAATTATGAGCGCTTGCGTCACTTTGACGCCGCCTGGCCATCACTTTTTGTGACACACCAGTGGTGTAAAAAATGCGCAATGTTCACCCGATTTGCAAGTGACGCATCTAGGCAGATGCGTCCCTTTGTAAACCCCTGCGCCACATTCTACCTGCGCCAGGTATAATGATGCAGGTTAGCTTTCCCCCGCAAAAAGCCTTGTAGAAGTGGCACATTGAAATCTATGAGATTTCAGTGCGCCACTTCTAGGACGCCATTGCGTCAATATCTTACGCATGCCTCACAGCAGGTGTAAGACTGACTCAGATCCTTTCACATGGGGCTTGCCCCATGTGAAAGGAAACATTGCTGGAGTTGCGTCTGTTTTTAGGTACACCCTAGCAATGCATCACTTTTGCACCTACAGATATGTCAGAAATATTGACATATCTGTAACTCATGTGACATGATGCTTCATACAGTAAATATGACACATCCATCATGTCGCAAGGAGGGTGCACTGAGAAGTGACACATCGCTGTTTTCATGCAGCAATGCGTCACTTCTTATAAATAAGGCCTACAATCTGTAAAATTGTAAATGATACAATAGCAACACAAACATGTATGACTCATAAGAACTGCAGCAACAAAAATTACAGAAAACCGAGTGAAAATGAATCCTAATTTGTGCTACTTAGATTTCTCTATCAGTCAGTGACCTAAACTGCTGCCCATAGTGCCTTGCACCAAACTATCACAGGTGACAGGCAAAAAACATTAGGGAGATCGGCTTACTGGGTCAAGATGACACACGTGCCTTGAGAACCTTTGGCTTGACACAGAACAATCCTTCTTTATCGTTTCCTTCACAAAGGTAATGACAACGTTTGCCAACTATTGGATTAAGGCCCTAGGTTGACAATGATCTGTGCGAGACAATGTGGCAGAATCAGCCATGAGAAGGAAAAGGGGCAGAAATGAGCACACCACACCAGACAGTTCCTAGGATATGCCTTGTCTCCCAGAGCACCTTCTCAAGGGAGTGTCCACCCACCACCCCAACCCCCTGGGCCAACTGCAGTGCTCTCAGCTATGGGTTTATGAGAGAGTGGACTGCTGCCTGAGACAAAGCCCGACGACTGGCATGGCAAGACCCACAAAGCATGCCGCATCCCAGTGAGTATATCCAAGAGGATAGCATACACACAGCTGTATGTTGGGGTGGTTGCTGCAGACTACTGTGGTTAACCCCTGGGGAGTTAGAGAACCTAAGCAGTGCAGAGCCTCTCTCTGTCTCGAAGCCACCTTTTCAGCTGGACTCTAGACCTTTTCCAGTGTACTAGTCCACATGTTTTGAAGCACTGATGCCCATGCAAGTTGGGTACAAATGAAGGGAGGCAGCCGTATTCTTGTGGAGGCATTATTGATACATGGAGTTAGCCCCCAGTTCTGAGCTGTTGACAGACATACCTCCTGTGAGAGTGTATCAGGGGTTGGCAAAAAGACTCACAATCCTCCCATATCAGACAAGTAGTTCAAACCCCTAACAAGAAGCGTGGCAAAAATCTAAAGTTTGCTTGGGTCCAGAGGTAAACACAGATGACAAATGAGGGCCTTTTTGACTCACACATGATGCCAGCCTTTGATCGTGGGATGACAAAATTTCAGCTGGGATTTTGGACCCAAAGTAAGGAACTTATCCTTGCCTTAGCCGCTGATGCATCCTCATGGGATAGCTGTGTCTAGAGCCAAAACAATCAGAAGCCAAAATCAAATAAGGACCCAGCCAGCATGATTTGAAAGGTTTAACACTAATCCATTTGTTTGAGAGGCAGCTCTCAGGCTTTGCCAATGCTGAAGGGAGAGAGACAAGCATATTCTCACCAACGACAGAAGGTATATGTGCCAACATTCGGTCATTGGATAGAGGTGCCACATTCTCCTGAATCTGCCAGACTTTCCCTCCTAGCTTCTTTCTTCTCCTTTATGAAGATGGCAGGGTCAGCTAAACATAGTCCTCACGCTGACCAGCCCACTTTGAGCAGAAATGGTAAGTGACAAGACATCCCTCATTCACAACCAATGGAAAATGTAATTTCCAATAGCAAGATCAAACACCTCCCAACTTTTTTAAAGAGGGGCAATCATCAAAACAGGAGACAGGGATGGATCCTTCTTTATTAACAGTGATATTGAAAGTAATTCAAACCTCCTCAAACAGAACCTGCAAAATGTTGTTGACAGTAATGGAGGCTGAGGGACAGATCTCAGATCTCAAAGACTCAGTTAAAGCTCTCAAAGCACCTTCTGTGCTTCTCTGCAACACCCACAAGACTAAAAGAACATGCAGATGGTGCTGAGTGTCACACTAGATGGAACAATATTGTTTCACAGAATTTCCAGAGCGAGCCAGGGGAACCCATCCCAAAGATTGTCTGTGTACACTAATGACAGCCAATGAAATGAAATGAAAAAAAGCATTTCTAAGCGCATAGCTACCCAGGGGCATCCCAGTGCTAACAGCGGTAAAACAGTAGACAACACAACCACATTAAGAGAAGAGCCAAGTTTTTAGAAGTTTACGAAAGGCCAAATGATTGGATTCCCTGCATAATCGAAGTGGAAGAGTATCCCACATTCTGGCAGCATTGTAAAAAAACAGGCGGCCACTACTTCAAGCCTTGTTGATCCTGGGAACTCTGGCGAGATGCGGGTCGTCCGAACGCAGGCATCTATTCGCAAGGTAAGGCAGGACAATGGAGAGGTTGATGGACGGTCCCTTCCCTGCTAGCATCCTGTGGACAAAACACATGGCCTTAAAATTAACTCTCTACTGAATAGGGAGCCATTGAAGAGATTTCAGGGCTGGTTTAGCAGATTGACAGTTGGGAATCCCAAGAAGCATCCGCGCTGCATAATTTTGCAACATCTAGAGTTTTGAGATGGTAGCACATGGGGCACCTAAATAAAGAACATACCAGTAGTCCAGGCGAGAAAGAATGAGAGCCTGGACCATAGGCCTTCTTGCAAGGAAGGGAAGAAGCGGAGGGACTTTCTGAAGCATCCTTAGGATGCCGTAGCAGGAAGCCGTCACATTCCGCACCTGTACCTTAAAGCTCATATCTCGATCAAGCCAGATACCTGAACTTTTTATCTGGGTCTTCAGAGCAGGAACAGAGCCCAGACAGGCTGGCCACATTACTTCTGCTTTAAAAAGGAAGGATTCCCTAGAAGCATCATCTCTGGCTTTTCTCCATTCAATTTCAAATATGAATGTTGGCTATCTCCTCCAAACATGGACGAAGGCCAAGAGAGGAATTGTTAGAATGGTACAGTGCCACCACAAGTTGAGTGTCGTACACTTAGGTCACTATATGAACACTAAAAGGAAGCACAATCTCTGCTAGCGGGCTCACATAATCATTGAATAGGGTGGGACTCAAGGACGATCCCTGCGGAACCCCACAGCGGAGGGGCATCCATTTTGAGGTGACATTACCTTCGAAAACCTGGATGGATCTATCTTCCAAGAATGATTGCAGACATACTATGGCTTCCCCACTCACCCCCAAATTTCTGAGTCTGTGGACCAAGATTTGGTGATTGACTGTGTTGAAGGCTGCACTGAAGTCCAAAAGGATAACAACAGTGGTGCCTCCGGCGTCCAGAGTCTTCTTGGACTCTTTGACCACTGCTAAGAGGGCAGTTTCTGTTCCCTGTAGTAGTTGAAAGCCAAACTGTGAAGGGTGGAGAAGATTGTGGGACTCCAAGAATGTAGAAAGTACTGAATTACCATGTTTTCTCACAATTCTACTGATCCCTGGGAGAAGCGAGGTGGGGCGATAGTTTCCCAGGAGATCAAGACTAGGCTTTTTTTAACAATGCCTTCACCATAGCACTTTTCCATGGAGGGTGAACTACTCCAGTAGAAATGGAGGCATTAATCAGCTCCAATATAATAAGGGAGACAGTTTCAAGCGCTTGTTTCAAAATATTAGGTGGAGCTGGGACTCTAGGCGACCCACACTTCACGAGCGTCGAGATGGTTGAATGACTCAGAGTCCATCAAGGGAATAACCTCCAAGTAGTGTTCCCTGCTCTGAGGAATAATATCCAATGCTTGATGATTGCTATGGCAATCTGCACGGGGAAATCACGTATAAATGGCTTGAATTTTGTCATAAAGGAAATCTGCCAGATTGTTACAATGTAAGCCAGTAGCATCAGATGAGGCTGGAGATAGGGGGAGGCTCTAAGCAGTTTTTTCGCGATGCAACAAATTTCACGAGAGGAATTAGCTGCCAAGGAAATTCTTTCTTCATAATATAAGGCCTGGGCCAGTTTGATTTCTGCTTTATACATTTTAATGGCCTCCCTATATTCCAATTTCTTACTTAAGTAGAAATCCTTTCTCCAACTTCTTTTGAGTTTCTTGCAGGTTTGTTTTAGCTCACAGAGCTTGGGACAATACCATGCAATTTTATTGGTCCCAACTTTAACCTGGGTCCATTTCTTGAGGAGAACCAGGTTTAGTGAACTCTCCATCCATTTATTAAAATTTTAATTCGCAATATTAGGATCTGGGTCAGGGACCGGCTTAGTATTTTCTAAGGCCAGTATTGACTGTTCTAAAGGGAGTTTAGGCCAAAGATGTGACATGATTCTAACCGGCCTGGTAGATGGAATGGCGCTAGTGGGGTCCAGATAAATGGAATAAGGAAGGGATTGGACCAGGGCACTGGAATGGGGCCCATTCCTGCTAATTTATACATGTTGGAGAAAATAGGATCTATAGGTGGCCTTTCACATGGGTTGGATTAATAAGTTCACAGATTGCTTCGTTCTAAAGGAGGCTCCTCTGCCCTTGACATTTAGGACTCCCCTGGGACCTCATTTGGCCTCCTTTTTTTATGATTCTAACTCATAAAATTGGGGATGAAATCCTCCGAACAGTCCAGACAGAAAGGACTCTGACTGGCAACCCCCATCCCACCCAAATGAAAAGAGGCAGACATAATCAAGAGACCACAGAGCGAAGAAGAAACAGTGCAAGCACAAGATGAAGAAAGCTTGGATATTGGACATGTAGGCACGGATGATGAGAGTCAGACATCTGGGGAGTTTCACCAGTCAAGGCAAAGGCAGGATCTCCTGCCAATCCCTGCTGCCAAAGAAAGAACCTAAACATCAACAAAGATGCCCACTGATGGCTCCAGTGTTCGCTATCCCTTGCTTCAGTTCTCATTCATTTTGTAACTATATTTGTCTTCTAAAATAATCCACCTTTTCTCAACTTTGGTAAATCTAAGTCTTATTGACCCCTACACTGTGTGATGTTGGCCTAATACTTACAGCAGAGTATATCACTTAGACTTTACCAATGGGGTAGCAATATTGGTTATGAAATCCTTCCCACTGGTGATTACTCAGACCAAGCTAGATCAGCAACGATGCAAAATATCAAGAACTGGCAAGTTAAAGGGTCAAACCTGGTCCATTTTGAGTATGTAGGCTCCCTCTACATTAATCTGTAAAGTGCTAGATGGTCTCTGTGTTATTGTAACTAAATTCCTCAGGGAATAACAATAAAAGGAGATGGCTTAAACATCATCATGAACAATGTAATAGATACTTATCGGATGCAAGTGGCAGGGGCAGTTAGGCAAATGGTGCTTTCAGATTCAGCACAATTATTACTATTTTGGGACAGTACCATACTGGGTATATTGGTGAGAAGGCACACAGATATTTCTCACCCTCTCAAGAATCTTTCTCTAGATTCAACAAGTACTTTTTCCCAGCAACAGACCTGGCGAGGATACTGCATCGTACTAGAGGACTGTCAGACCACTCCCCCACAGATGTCCTATTAGGATACACAAAGGGAGAGTGGAATCTGGTTCTTATATGCATAGTGGCTAGCAATCAAAAGCTTCCAGCCACACTGGAGTACAGGTTTACACAATTTTAATTTGTATGTAGGGTCCATTTCTTTGTCTCTGATACTCTCGTAAGCCAGTAAGTCAGTGGTGAGTGGAAAGATAGGTCCTACCTCTGGCTTTAGGGTAAGGAGAAGGATGTGGCAATCACTGACCTTGAGGATTTATTTTAACTGGTGACTCCCCTGGGCTCCACCAACTGGCTCTTGATGCCCCAGACAGATCTCTGCCTTGGGGGTAGGAAATGGGTGTACGAAATTAGAGATTAAGCAGGAAAGTTTTTTGACTGGCAGCCCAACCAGGAGTTGGCATCCAGGATAATCCCAGAATGCCTCCTGAATACTCCTCTCAATTTCCTCAGTGATTGCTGAGAAGTTTGATGCATTTTATAGCTCCTTATATTATGCTCACCTGCAGTGTCTCAGGGGAATAGCATCACTCATCATAAAGGATTTGCCACTAAAGACTATCAGTGCAGATGATCAAAAATTCCTGGAGCAGTCATCGATGATCGCAGCAATCTCTGACGCTATATCTAGTATATATCTAGTAATCTAAACATTATGCACCAATGTACTCCCAGCTGAGTATGGGTGCCAATGTGTTCCCAAATGAGTATTGTAAGCAATGTGTCTCTCTTCTAATCCTACAATACTAAGCATGTACAGCAAAGTCATAAGCTCCTTGTCTGAAGACCTTGAAATGTGGCCAGTCTCTGGATTAATAGGTATGCCTCTTACTACCCGATTTCCCTCATTAACATAGAAACAAACATCTTCACCAAGGTACTGGTAAACAGGTTGGTCTTAGTGAGTCAGGGGTATTTTTATGGTGCCATGGTTTCCAATTCCTTTCCTTCATGACAAGAGTTGCTGTCGACAGCTGGTCCAAAGCCCTCTGTTGGATTGGATTTACAAAAACGACCCCATTAAGGTGTGTAACACCGCTTCTTTACTGGCCAGATGTTCCTGCTTCAAGACGTGGGACTGAATAAGGATCTGTAGGTTGGGAAGACGAATGGGAGGGAGACCACATGACATCCTTTGTCACTGTACAGGAACAATGTGCCTTCCACAAGTCTCAATTTTTCAAATACTTACAACTCAGGCATGCTTAGAGATTCATCCACCTGACATGAACACACACCCACAACACAACCCATTGGAGATATAATCAAGAATAGACTTTCTAAGTAGGAAAGTCATTGGAGCCTGTATCAGGCCCTAATTCGCAACACCCACAATGTCTTTGCCAAAATGCAGTCTAAATGGGAGGATGACCTAGGCCCAATAGACAAGGCGGTCTGATGAGATGCTTGTAATCTTGCTTATCAGTCAGATTATACCTGATCCATTTAAAGTATTACATTCCATAAAGGTACTGTGAAATGGTGCAATCCTTTCATCTGTCATTCTGAAGGAGGTGATTTCTTCCACATGGTGTAGGAATATCAATTGACATAGGACTACTAGCACATCATATTTCAGACATTATCTAGGATGGTTAAAAGGCCTCTAGATAGCTCTTCTAAGCTTGCAATTTTGGGGATACTGGAAGGCACTGCTGCCTCCCTGGGAGAAATTTTGATTTTAGTGGGTCCTTTAGTCCAACGAAATTTTGCTAAATAAAGTATATTCAAGGAAGACCCCTCAATAGAGGCATGAATCTGCCTGGTCGCTTCTGGAGGAGTCTGCTCCGCTACGTACGCGCGGCCCGCTGCCTGCTCCTTTCCCCAGGACTACTGCACTACTGCCACTAGCCGTCCTCCACTATACCCGCCACAAAATGGCGATGCCCCAGATTGCCCCTGAGGGGCGTTAAATAGACATGTTTCCTGGCCGAGGGTTGAGCTGTTTCCCGACCTCGGGATCTGGCCTTCCACTTCCCGCTCCGCACCTCAACGCAACAGCTTGCCACCTATTCTGCGGAGTGACGAGGAGTTGAGCCAAATCACTGCCGATGATCAGGACTCTACAAGATGGCAGTGTCCCCAGACTTGCCTGACCTCCGTGCACCCGGCCATCTGAGGACCCCGCAGTGTTTGCTACAGCATGTTTCTCTACACTTTTCGCAGAGCGGGCCAATATGATGCTCTGCTGCTGCCATCGATCAGCGTTCAATCATTTTAAATTAAAATTAATAAGATTAAATTAAGATGGCGGTGACCAGATCTCCTCAGCCATTGAGAAGTGCTCATCTAAATGGCAGTGACCAGATCTCCCCAGTCATGCCTTCAACCTCCGTGCATCTGGCCGTTCTGGGGGCCCCCACTGTGTTGCCGCCGCACAATCTTGAGATCTAACTAATCGCACTGTGCCTCAACACAGCCTCTAGCCCATCTCTGATCTCTGACCTCCGCTTGTGCCCTGCCGACGATCCTTCCCGCTGAGAGCACTTTCAATTGAGGCTAGAGCAGGGCTTTCACTCACCGTTGTCTGCCCTCAATGCAGCCCTCAGCCCATCTCTGGACCTCTGACCCTCTGCTGTGCCCTCCTGACTACCCTTCCCATTGAGGACACCTCCAAGTGTTCCTGAGGTAAGACTTATACCCACCCTTATCAGGACTATGTAGAGCTTGCTGGCTGTACCAACCCCTGCTGAAGAGTCGTTCTCTAAAGAAACCCTACTACTGTTGAAGCCCTTTGTGAACTGGACATAGCCTTAGCTCTTCTGGGCTCTCTATGTGTGCTCCGTGGGCTCGATGGAACTATGACGACGCCCCCAGCCAGTCATCTGACATTGTTTTCCTTGTCTCCCCCGTTTGTGTCTCCTTCCCTCCCCTTCCTCCCTCCTCTGTGATTCTTTTGATTCTAACTGATGTAACTATGTATCCTGTAATTCGCTGATTCAACTGATGTAGATACCTACAGCGGAGCCCGAGCAACCTTGGCCGATGCCCGGTGGAGTTATCCTATGCAACTATAGAGGAGTCTGGCCCCTTGGCCGTCACCTACCCAGCCGGTCATCTGACATTGTTTTCCTCGTCTCCCCGTCCATGTCTCCTGTGTTTCTTTGATTCAAACTGATGTAACTGTGCAACCGATAACTCGCTGATTCAAATGATATTACTATGTATCCTGTAACTCGCTGATCCTCATGTAAAGCGCTCTGATACCTCCGGGTCTAGCCAGCGCTATATAAAACTTTGCAAATAAAATAAAATAAAATAAATAAGATAAGGATAATATATACACGTTCCATACTGGCAGAACAGATATACTTAGACAGGGGATGACTTCATAGGATATGGGGGCAATAATGAAACTACGTTCACAATTCTGCTACACACCATTGTCGTCTCATTATGGCTATAGACAGCTGGATCTATTTTGGGGTCCTGAGAAATATTGTCTGCCTAAGTGATTTGAATGATGACATTGACCTATTGTGTACACCATTATACCTATTTATAAAATTAAGGCAAATATTTTGATATTAATACAATTGTGATTCACCAGTGTCATAATTAACGATACTAGCCTGTATCTCGCAATGAGCTCAAAGGTATTATGTGTTAAATTCCTCTGAATGGTCATACCCTTCCAACTTTAAAACAGATTTTTACCACCTGACCCCAGCCAGGGGTAAATACCTGGGGAAGGCTGATGTAGGTGAGGGGATGTTGGGTGGAGGCAGGAAGGTTCTTTGAGGGCAAGGAGCAATCTGTACACTATTCAAGCATCAAAAGGATAGTGTACTTAAAACACTTTTCTTAGTGTTGGCTTTCCTGATTTTGAGGATGTAATTAATAATCAGCCTCTTAAAGTTAGATGGTAAAAGAAATTGTCCAATTTTTTAGAGAAGCACCAAACCTTTTTGGGGAGAATTCTCCTCCAGAGGATAATCCCCCATGAACGATTGAACCCTTCTTACCGAAATTTCAGGATTTTCCTTAGCAATCAGCTGTAAGGAATGTAAGTAAATCATGCAGATTGCACGTAGTATGAAATTTGTAGTGCAGCGCCATTTAGCCTATGCATTACACGGCACAAATACGTCACAGATACTTAACAGATACGTGGCATGGATGTGCACTTTGCACTTGTTTCTTATATGATTAAATGATTAGGAGAAAATGTTGCGTTCAATATTACTATTAAAGAGTGCATTCAATGTAGAGTTGGAGAATTTACTCATATTTAGTTTGTTTTTACCGTAACTGATTGAAGTCCTGCTGAATTAAAACTATCCTCATTTAGTAGATAAAGCACTTACTATGAAGGTGAAACTCAACTTTTATAAATTTGCGCTACTCTATAAGAATAACATTTAATGACTTGAACACTAGATAAAACCTATCCTCATAGATGTAAAATGTGATTTCATTTAAAACGACAAAGTTTATGTAATGTGTGCATTAATGGTTAATATGTATATGCATTTAAATGTTATTCTTTGCTATACTTACACTTGTTTAAATTGAATATTTACTGTATGCCACATGTAATTTTGAATGTAATATAGGGTACTAGAAACGTATATACATTTGTGTTTAAATGTGAACACACATATTAAATGTGCACCATTGAGTTAATACCTTAACTTGTCTTGACAATTTAGGCCTGTATTTCACCATCTGCATTTCATAAAATGCTGTTTTCGATTTTCTGCTAACATGACATTTCTTGCAGGTGTTTACATGCCTTGTTAGTTTAGAATAGATACATTATTGTATTAGAGACAGAGGAGAGAGCCTTTGAAGACCTTGACAAAAGTACATGGGAACCAGAGCACTAACTGACAGGCCTATTCAGCAATATGTCAAACCTGCTGTGAGCGTGAGAAGGAGATGTCGCTCCCATGTTCAATGTGTGAATTTCTCTGAATGTTGCAATCTGCAACATGAGATCAATGAACCCCTGATGATGAGGTGTACAAGGGGTGTTACCCAAAGACTTTGTGTGATATAACATAGTGCTTCAGTACCCCTTTGGAACTCTACAGAACCTTCCCTGACTTCAGAACTGCTTTCCCAAACCCTTCTGCAGACTCTGTGTAGCTCTCTTTTTGTGGATTCCTTGCAGACACCTTCTTTGATTCCCTTCTGCCTAAATGGTCTTTGGGAGGTTTAGACCTCTTTGCTTTTCCCTGATTCTTTCCTAAGTGTGGCTTAGGCCAACACTTATTCCTGATTCACTGTAGACTTCTGACCGAGCTTCTAAAATGCTAACACCTTCCTACTTGATTTTTCTTGTCTCGTCCTAATTTTCTACATGATTTAGAGACTTTTAGGCTACCGAACCATCCCTGTAACCTGGACTGGATTTAGGTGATTAACTAATGTATACGCAAGAGTCTTAGGGTCCGATTTTGAAATTGGCAGCCTGACTGCTTGACCGCCGTTGCGGCGGTCAGGAGAATGCCGCTAAGCTGGCAGCTTCCTGACTGCCACAGTACAACAACACCTCCAGGGTGGCGGTGTTGTGTCGGTGGTGCAATGGTGGCGGCATGCTTCGGCTCATAGAGAGCCTGAAGCATATGCTGCCACTGTGGCAGCACCGCTTGCAGTCAGTGTAGCGTGTGCCATGCACCATGTCGTGCATGACACAGTGCATGCACAACAGTGCAAGCAGAACATGTGCCCCCATGCACACACCACCTGGGATAAAACACCCTGGGGCCATGTTTGGTGCCCCTTTCCCGGCCTTCCCATTAACTTGTTCATGGCACGGTCCCGCCCATGAGCAGTTAGTCAGAAAGGCAGTTGGTAATCTGTACGGCAGTGCCTGCATCGGCACGGCCACAGACCACCACTTTCCCCTCCGTCAGGATCCAGGATGCAGGCAGTGGCTGAGGTCTTGTGTCAGGCTGGTGGCTGTCCAACCGCCAAACTCATAATTGGGCAGCTGGACCACCAAAGTTGCAGCTGTCAGACTGCCACCGCGGGTACAGGGGTCTTGTGCCCATCGTACTCATAATCAGGTCCTTGGACTATTTTATGAGCACCAGATATTGATGATGCTCATTGAAATTCTGTTACTGAATTGCTTGTTTGTCTGATACTAGTCCGCCTCAATTTCTTTAGGCAGTTGGGACTTCTCCATTGTTATTCTGTACCTTTATAGCATGGTCAAAAGAGTTGTGTATTTGAACTTGATTATTAATTTGTAATAAACCTTGTTAAACTTGGCTACTGATTCCTGGTCTTCATTGCATAGCCAAATGGGTTGCACAGTTAATTGAAACTTATTTGAATGTAAATGATAACTCCTATCACCTCTCAGTTGGGTTCAAACGGTCCATCGGAGGACCAGTGGTAAGCAAGTGAGCACAGACAATGCTGGATCAGTTACAAGGCTAAATATTACTGAAGTTCATATCATTTTGGTTTCTGGTTGTCTATATTAAATACAGATCTTGGTATGCACTATTTTTCTTTCAATAAATGGAGTACCAAATAATGATCTATCTAATGAAGGTCCAACATGTTTAAAAGACGAAGCTTGACAAGCACAATTAGGGCCAAAACCTCTGCTGACAAGGGAAGCTCACCACTATCATGTGTCTTTCAAACAACACAGACACACACAATTCCCATTCTCATACCAATAACTCACAGACATACTCCCCATATTTGCACAGGTAACACCAACAACCTAATCCATATACTGCTCACTAGAATAGACCAACCACCCACATCACATCTGCTTCAATTCGTGCTCATCAACAGACACATCACATAAACATGGTTCACGGCCTTCTATACACAAATTTGTCTTCTCTCCTCTGGACACAGAATGTAATACGTACACTGCACATCCAAAACTGGAGAAGAACTTGGGGTCTTGTACAAATCAATTGACCCTGTATCATCTACAACAAGGCCACACCAAGACGTTTTAAGTTCTCCTAATTATTTAATCTCTCAGTCTGTAAAACAGCCTCCTTTCATCTGATTTGAGATCACCTGGAACCTACAAGGGCCAAGTAGAAGAAATATCAGAACTGATCACCTCTGCCTCCACCCAACACTCCCATACCACGTTCCTCTGAGACTTTAATCTGCTCAGAGACTACTGCACCAAAACAATGAAGAAAGCATCTACTCAACACCCTAGAAATAAAATATTAATTCACCAGCTCACCTCACTCTAAAAGGAACATACTGGGCTGCATTCCCTCTGCGTGCACCAACATCCACAGTCCAGAACCCATTCACCAGTAGTGGGGTGATCATCTTGCAGCCCATTCTTCATACATCCCACTCCCTCACATGAAGGTTATCAGAAAAAGGAGAAAGCTACACTTAACTCCATCAAGGACATCTGTCTAGAAGCTACAAAACCCAGCGTGCCACGTGAAAATAGAGAATTAATGGAGAGGGGCATGAGTTATTTTCATCCAGAATGACTGAATTTGTATAAGAGGATTCTGAAATACTTTCATAGAGTGATGATATTTATTTTACTGATGATGATTTACATGGCTGTTTACAGGGCGGAGATAGAGCATAATCCTCTAAGCTGAGAACAAATACAAAAAAAACTTTTATAAGTCCAAGAGTGTATTTCCTGGAGTGATCTTTTTGTCATAGGAGTTATCATGTGAGGGCAAGGGTTTGGCACCAGAATGATAACAAAAGTGCACCATTCTTCAGTTTCCAATTATGTTACATAAAATGTTTTTGTATTTTGAAAGAGAGTACCTGCTGCACTATGCTGAGTGGGAAAAACTGATCTTGTTATTTCCACCTTTTCTAAGAATAATTAGGCTGACGGCTCTAGATGAGTCAAACCTCATGCATGGGCTACAGACATACATGTTATTCACTGCATCTCTGCTCTTAGACTATTTCATGGACACTACCCATAAATGCACTGCAACTGGTAATATTATGAAATGGAGGAATTCCACATTCTACACAGTTACAGTTAAAGCTTAAGTGATTCTGCTTCACATGTGAATGAAATTCAAGCTCTCTTTCTAGCCAGGCTTGTGCATATAGTTCTGAGTGTAAAAGGGCTGATTGACTATGTAGGATGGAGAGAAAGTGACAGGAAGTAGGACAGAAGCGGAAACAGAGAGACAGAGGGTAAGAGAGAAGGAGTTGGGTAGAGGAGCTCAAGGTGAGGAGCAAAAGAAAGTGAGAGGTGGCAGAAAAGAGAAACATAAAAGGAGAGATGAAGAATGGAGAATTAGAGGCAGCGAAGAGAGAGGGAAAGTGAAGCAAGAAAGAGACAGACGAGAGAGAACCAAAGAGAAAGAGAGGCAGAAGGAACATTGGAGAGGGATGTGAGAGAGACTAAGAGAGATGTATAGAGGGAGAGGGTCAAGGCAGATTGTGAGATGGAGGGAAAGTAAGAGAGTACTGATATGATGGTTTCTTTGCCAGCTTGTCTCGTATTTGGGGGCATATTATCAAGAAACGGCGCTAAAATTATCGCTGGTTTAGCGGCAGAAAACTGCTGCTAAAGCGGTAATAATGGGCTTGATGATATGCCTTCGAGAATTCCAATAGAGGTCCATGTTCTGGTGTGAACATGGGCTTCTATTGGAATTCTATTGGAATTCTCAAGTGCATATTATCAAGCCCATTATCGCCGCTTTAGCGGCAGTTTTCTGCTGCTACAGCGGTGATAATTTGAACGCCGTGCTTGACAATATGCCCCCAAGTCTCTTGGATCTAACGCAGACCCTTGGCTCAGCTCTGGCTTGACTCCTCCCATGAATTCTTTAGCATGCCCACCTCTAAATTATTAATTATTGGTGCAAAAGGTGCCATGAACAGACTCGTCAGCAACCCACATCTCCCCATGTATTAGTGTCTTTTGGCACTCTTCCAGGGTGTCGGGGGGATTTTTTTGATTGCATTATGGCCCTTTGCACACTTGATTTGCCGCTGTCTATTAACCTTTTGTTCACAGATTTCCCTGCGAGATACATCCCGAAGACCTACTTCACACTTCTCCCTCACAATTTACAGGAGGCATATGCGCGTTTCATGACATGTTTATAGTAATTTTAGTTTTTATTTTGTGCTCGGCTCAATTTTTACATTAAATAGTTGTGCATTTGCAATAATGACTATTTGCCACTATAGTACATTTATGCTTGTGCATTTTATTGCTCTGAAATTATTTTTGTGAAGCAGTGCAAATAATCAAGCCACAAACATTTTGGTATGAGTTACTCCTATAGTGCCCCTGGTTTACGCCGGCATTTCAGAAGTAAGCCAGACGTCGGCTTTACTCGTCCGAATTACTCCGATAATTCAGATATAAACCAGTAGTGCTTTAAGACAGAGTAAGTCACACCTACTCATAGCAGCAACGTTTTGAATTGGGCCCAAGTGTTTCGAAAATGCTTTTTTTTTAACCGAGAAGCTTGCTTACATGTGTTTTGAATCTATTTTATATTGGTTAGCTCTTTGAAGAACGCGGGAATTTTCTCACCGCTAAGAACAATTCCATATTATAATGTCTTTGACCATCAAACTGGCCCTTCACTGCATAAAAGGTGTTCAATTTAGTACGTTTTGTCAGCTGATACGAGAACTCTCATCGGTAACCTATTTATTTCTAAACCAAGTGTGAAATTGTGTGTTCCTTCCTCCTAGAAGGATTAGTAGCACTGGAGACATTTCATTTTTCATGAAACCCAAAGTGCCACTGAACACATTTCCCTGGATACCTAGTCAATGACCTCTAGCCTGAGGAGGGGAAAGCAAAGGGTTTAGGTCAGGCAATTCATTTTCTGTGCTTGTTTGGTCTAGGGGTTTCTTTTGACCTGCTACCAATCACGAGGAATATCAATAGAGTATGTAGGGATTATTGTCTATAGGGAACCGAGCTCAGACCCGTACGCACTACATTTTAGTGACGGTAAACCCTGAGCTTGGATTTAAATCCATGGTCCCTTGGGTCTAAGAACAAAAGAGTGGATTACATCGTATCATCAGAAACTCCACAAAGATTTCGATGAAACTCTGTTAAAGGTATAAAAATGTGCAGGAATAATATACACGGGAGTGCTTGGCAAACATGTTAAGTCAGGCATTTAATAGAAACTGTGGCTATCGCTTGTGGTTATATAGCAGGGACCTCTATATGGTTTATACCGGGTAATCCTGGGTCAGCATGTCACAGTGCATACACCTCTGTCCACTAAAATCAATGTGGGTGTGAATAAACGGCTGCTACAAACATTATTAATAACCAGTGGCGGTCGCCACAGGTAAGCGCGGTGCGGCAGGGCAGGGCGCTGCGGGGGAGAAGCCAACAGACGACCGAATAAGTGTTATTTATTTATTTAATTATACCTGTTCCGTTATCTGTCGATTTCCCCCAGCTCCCACCCCGTGCCACCCCACTGCGTTTACGTGTCCCGGCTGCCGCTGTTAATGACAATAGTCAAAAGTTCTCCATGTGTGTGAATGCTGTGCTGCAACTGTGTTTTGCAGCAATAAAGTCACAATTATATGAACGTGTTTTGGACAAACGTGGTCAGGCTCCAGAGGATGTGGTGTAAGGGTCAGAGATGCCGACTTTGGAGCTGGGGAACCAGTTTTGAGTCTCGGCGTTGGCTCAACATCCTGCGATTCTGGGAAATCACTTAGGGACAGATTTACAATAACTGGCGCATCCCCAGGGATACGCCAGTTATTGTGCGCCGTAGCTCCGCCACCCATGGTGCGCCTCATTTACAATGCGGCGCACCATGGGGCAAAAACGGCACAGATGCGTGACGCATCTGTGCCGTAAAGGCGGCACATTGCTGGAGTTGCGTCGCAAGCGCGCCGCAGCTCCAGCAATGCTCTGGGGGGCCCTATCTGTCCAATGCTGCGTCAAGCCTTACACCTGCTTCAAGCAGGCGCAGGGTTTTGACGCAGCATTGGCCTAAAAGTGACTGAATGAAATCTTGTAGATTTCACTCAGCCACTTTTAGGAGGCGTTCCTGCGCAGGAACGTCCCCCCCATGCGCCGTAACGCCTCCTTATGGCACAGTGCTTTACAACGTGACGCATCTCCCAGATGCGTCACATTGTAAATACCCCGCACCATGGCGCATCTTTTGCGCCGCTGCTGCGTCACAAAAGTGACGCAACGGCGGCATAAAAGAGGCGCAAGGGGCTTGTAAATCTCCCTCCAGATCTCTTCATGCCTACAAAAAATTAATATGTAATGTAAATGGTGCTCATGTAAAGCGCTCCAATACCTTCATGTAGAGTTCATGCTATATAAAACTGCAAAAAAATAAAAGCTTCTATAAGTGTTGTTCGAAATTTCACTTGTATGGTAGAAGAGTTAAACAGGAGGGATTGCACTGAAACTGAGGGGCATAATTATTAAAGGGTTGCATCACCCTTGAGCTGTGCAAGGTGGCACAAGAACAATGCAATTCTTAAGTTTGATTTATCAAGCAACACAAGTGGTGTTGCCAGGCTCTATAAATCTAGAGTAGGGCAACGCAGCACAAATCACTGTGATGCATACTCTGCCCCAGGGAGGTGTTCCATGGATAGAGCGTGGGTGTTGTCTTGCATCTACCTATGGATTTTGCACATTCCCAGACTTACCATTATTGGTAAACCTGAGAATGTGTAAAAATGCTACGCCTCTCCTGGTTCCTTCAGCTTTCTATATGTGCTGCATTCTGCAGCATACAAAAAAAGGAGGAAAATCTCTCAGAGGATTGTTTTTGTACAGGAAGGTGTACAACACAGGAGCACTTGCACCATGGTGTAAGGGTGCCTGCACTAGGGTTAGGCAGCACATTGTACGGCAGCCCAGGGAAAAGACAGGAATGCGCCATAAGATGTTAAATATGGCGCATTTCTACCCTTTCCTATTAGGTAGCGCAGCAAGATGATTTGCTGCACAGTGCTGAGTGAATATTTCATAAATATGCCCAGAGACTTTATTTCCCTGAGTGTTAGCTCATGGAAACCCATCAGGTTAAATCAAAAAGGTTTCGTGGTGCATTATCAGAGGGAAAATATGTTCAAAATACCCTCCCGTTGATCGAATGCAAAATGTCAGCACAGTGGAGATGCTTTATAACTCATCAAATATATCTGATTTTCCTATTTTAAAAAGGGATGAGAAGGAATCGGGACCATCAAGAGAAAACAAGTGACAGGGATGATGCTATAACAGTAATGCATAGACTGTGACAGAAATCATAATTTGACAGCGAGTAGTAACAGAGTGCAAGAGAGATAGGATAATGAAGGAACTAAACCAACACTTGGGGAAACTGTGGGGTATATTTACAAGCCGTTTTCACTACCAGGTGTCACATTTTTTGATGCTCCGTGGCGTTGCACGATTCCTCATATTTACAAGGTGACACTAAGCCACTTAACGTGGATTAACGCCACCTTGTAAATATGCCCCTTTCTGCCTTAGTCTCCTGCGGCAAAGGGGCATGCAATGGGTGCTTCTGACGCTGCCCCAGATTTACAAGGCTGGGACAGCGAAATACACATAGAAGAGCAAATCACCATTATTGATTTTTTGGGTGTTCCTTCCTGCACATAAACAATCACCCCTGCAGTGCAGGTACCTTTGCAACATGGTGACAGGAACACCTTTGCAACATGGTGGCAGGGTGCCTGCACTGGCACTAGGCAGCTTTTTATGTGCCAGCACTAGGGGAAACACAGGGGTGCGCCATAGTTTTATAAATACGGCGCATCCCTAAGTTTAGAAAATGTCAGAATCGCGGTGCTGCCAAATTTGGTGTAGCGCCGTGCTTCAGTTTTTTCTTGTACATATGCCCCTGGGAGTAGCAGGACTGCATTGTCCCCTTTCTGTCTATAAAGACAGTAAGTGCTGCACATCAATGTAGTTTTGATTTGGTGGGTGCAAACAGCCTTTAGTCCTGAGTATTAGGTGAGGTCAGTGGGTAGTGCATTCCCAACTGAAGCAGCTTCAGTGGCTGCTGCCACTGCGATAGAAGGGCTGGTGCAGTGGGTTCCCATCAATCGATAGTCATTTGTGGGCCTCTTCCATCTGCAGGCAAAATACTCATAAATAATAGTTAGGAAATATGCAGACAGAGGGGGTTAGTTGTGGACTGACATAATGGAATGATGAGAATCGTGGATATAAGAGAAGATGGACAAATACAAAACGTGTACATGAGAGAGAAAGGTAGGGAGATAAGAAGGATGAGAGAAAAAAGATGGGTAGAAGAATAGGAAAGAAAGAAAAAACAGTAAGAGAAAGGAAGGATTAAAGAAATGAAGAAATTGTGAAAGAAAATTAGAAAGAAAAGGTAGTATGGAAGGAAGAAATAAAGTGTGAACAAATTCATGGATGGGAGGGTGAAAGGATGGAATGAAAGGGTGAAACGATGGATGGTTGGATGGGTAGGTAGATGAGTGGATGGACATGTGAAGAGATGAAGATATGGATGAATAGATGGATGTATAATGGTTGGATGGATGAAGGTAATGACAGATGAATGGACAAATAGATATATGGATGGAAAGAGGATGAAAGGGCGAAGAGAAATTTCTGAAGTAGGGTTGGGGTTGCTCCCTCCGCATGGTCAGTTTGTTTAGAGAGATGGTTCAAGTAGGGGGAAATTTACATTTTCTGTCCCCTGCCATGTGTGAGGCCTAAAGTCATTAGTCTGAAATGGGTACCTTTTCCCCTTCTACCAGCCCAGTTGCTAGACATCCAGGTCCACAATAAACACTGTAGTCCTTTCAGTCATTCTCAGCTCCAAGCTATCCGCAAAACAGGACATGTGTTTTTGCAAACTTCAGATAATTCCACACTACACTCATGGTCAGCTGAGGTTTCTCGACTGAGAAGGATAAGGGTGATCTCCTCACTATCTGGGCTCCTTAACCACCACAGACAAACACACTGACCTACCAACTGAACCTCCAGTTTTCTGAACTGAATATGCTTCCACTGGGGAAGTAAATCCATGAATCTGTATGAAAATGTGTACTACAGAACTTTGAGATATAAAAATATATAGTCAAAAGTATCCCCTGACCAAAAATCAGCTTTCCGCTTTGACGTTGAGATGTGAAACATATGTTTGGCACCTTGTGTAATAATATAAACAAGCTAATATGGTTAAATGCTGCCACAAGTTTGCCAATGGGTGGGGATACAGTGCTTAATTTGTAAAAAATTATACATTATTAGGCACTCACTACGAGAGTTTCTAAATGATATGGTTGTCCAATGCTTAGGATGGTTAGCTTTGATTCCACCTCATGCCTCTTTGTTTCCTAACCTACACTTCCTTTTCCCTTATCTCACTCTTGCAGACTCTTTTTCATCATTGTTTTCTTTCTTTGTCCCCTTTTTCTATTTTCTCTAGATCTCTATTTCTCCCTTCTCTACCTTTGAGTCTACCTCTTGTTCAAAATAGTGGCGTAGTAAGGGAGGAGGCTGCGCCCCGCGCGTCACGGCTTTTGGGGGCAGCAGCCTCCACCCACCCCGCTCTATCATGCGCCCGCCAAAACAGAAACCGCCAGCACCACCCCTGCTCTTTCACGTGGCTGCCGAGGGCGGCAAAAGCTGTGACTGACACAGGCGGCACAAGCGCTAGCTACGCCACTGGTTCAAAGTCTGATGTTGATAAATAACTCCCAATCACCAGCAACCACTGGCACAAATTAAGGACTGAAGAAGTATAAATGAATCACTTTCTATTGCATATTTTGCTCTGGATTTTTGCTCCCACTGATGCTCTAACTGCACCTCTCTAAAAAGTTAAATGAGTCCAAAACGCACAGCATTTTCTTATTATCTTTTGTATGGAATAATGACATAATAGTTCAGATCAAAGGGCATATTTAGAAGTCTCATACAAGGTAAGGAGAGATGGAAAACCTGACCGAGGTAATCTCGGTTCCTTACAACCCTTAGATCAGCCAATTTGGACAGATTTAGAGTTTTCTTTTGTTCCAGCAAGTCATATGCTCAAATTCTCAACTCAAGTTCGTGCGAGTTGCAGAAATTGTAAACTTATCTTCTGAACTGGGACTGAAAACATACCTAATAAAACATCGGATTCGATTTATTAAAGGTGCTGCAAACAATTCTTAGCAACTGTATGAAAACAAAATTGCTTTTCGTTTAAGTTTCCCTCACAAAACCTAGGACCTGGGAACATGAAAACTATGAGTTCAGCAGCAAATGCTATTTGGAAACATTAAATGAGATTTCCTCATCTATCCTTCACTGGTGCTCTTTAGCCCTATATCCAATCTGCCAAAGTAAAAATGGTAATTTTACTTCTAAACTCACATGGGAACCCTTACAAGATCTCTTTTGCTGCAATTCTTTGGAAAGCTTTAGTTCTGCCTGTTAAAATGATTGCTGCTTTAAATGAATGACATCACTTTCTGGATAAAATATCACCAAAGCTTTCCTTAAACAGCGTGATCTCATAAAGGCTCTGGCTTCAGGAATATTCCCAGGAGACACCCAGTCATTGAGCTGGGTGTGAAGCTAAATTTGTAAAAAGAGATGTAAAAAAATGTAGCTGACAAAATCCGACACACAGGACTAGTCCATGTGCACAAATGTACTGAGGAGCATACTTATGAGCCCCTTTGTGTCTCTCTTGCACCACACACGCAAATGTAAAATGAGATTTATGAAGCCAGGCAAGGCCACTTAGTGTGGCTCTGCGTTTCTTAATATATCTCGAGTAATGTAACGCAGCACAAAATGCTGCATAAAATTACTCTGAGCCAGGGAGGCATTTCCATGGGTGATGAGCGGGTGTTCCCATGCAACATCCATGGATTTAGACGCATTTCCAGATTTTCAAGAACATGTAAAACTGGGAATGCCCCAAAAATATACACCTTCCCAGGAGAGGCGTAACAAAGAGAAATATCATTTTATTTCCTCGATTTTCATCTTTCTGTGTTTGCTGCATTCTGCAGCGCTCATAGGAAGAGGAAAAGCCTCTCATGATTGTTTTTGTGCAGGAAGATAACGTTTCCTGCACAAAACCAATCCTGCATGCAACACCGACAACATTGCACCATGGTTCAAGGGTGCCTGCATTGGCTCTAGGCTGACAAAGCGGCACAAGTGCAAGGGAAAAGGACAGGATTGCACTGCATTGGATAAATATGTTGCATTCCTGCCCTTTCCCTGCAATTCAGAGAAGCACAGCATGGTGACTTGCTGTGCTGCCCTATGCAACAAATGTCATAAATATGCCCCTTAAAGTGCAGCTAGGTTATTGTGCAAACTGAAAGTCAACATTTTCAAAGTCTTAATGCATTATCATATATATGCACAAAACATATGGTATTTATACAAACCTTGTAACAAGCTCACTTCTCTCAATATTTTCTTTTAACACTTTTTTCAGTAACATCTATAGAAAATGTGCATTCTTTATTAGTCTTGTGTACGTCCAGAGGTTATGTTAATTTATGATAGTTTCAATTATTTTGCGCAACATTTCCTTATCTCTTCTTGGCACTAACGGAGACTGTGTACTGTATGCTAATGATTAAAGTGGCAAAATTAGGTTTGCTGTTATAGATTAATTGGATGGGTTTTAATAAATGTTCCAAACTGGAACAAAAAGTGTTGCCAACAAAGACTCAGTGATAGAAAATTGCTAATTTTGGGGTAGCACTGATAAAAGATCTGACCCCATAAGTGGGTTGGGGGAGATTTAGGTACAGTTAGAAGAGCAATGCTCATATCGCAGAGGTTCATTTGGTTTATACCCATCGAATTTGTTCGCCATTTAGTCTGGTGTGCCTTGATGGAGAGATCAGTGTACATCGTCCATGGATTAAAAGAGTATACAATTCAAAACTGGTACCCAGTGTAGCTGTTTCAGGGTGCTAGAATGAATGAATAATATTTCTAAAGCACGCCATTAATCCAAAAATGAGTAACCTGGTGCTGGGGACAAAGGTAAACCTTTTCATGCCAGTTAATAGATGGGCTTGTCTAATAGCAGCTGTTACCAGATGGGAGTGGTGGGCAAGATAAGGAAATAAAAAAAAAACACTTTCTTGGGCTGGCCGGCCACGGTCTGTCCTCAGTCCTCTTCCTTTTTCCTGCCTCCGACGGTATTATGAAGCAGCTGGAAGCATCCAGGCTCCCCTCAGCCAATCACAACACTGCAATGCAGCATTTTGATTGGTCTAAGCCTCGTTGTTCGGCTCTCAGACAGGGACTGGGACGCTTTGCATGTTCCTCACCTGGCTGTGTAAGGCAGCCTGGTGGGGAAAATGCAAAGTGCCCAGCCAAGAAGTAAAGCACACATAAGGTGTGCAAACTACTCCCCCCCCTGCTCTGTCCAGACCGTCCCACCCAGAGAGCCACAGACTTCAGTAGGAAAAATAAAATGATAATAACAGTACGTTATTATGATTTTCTTTTTTGTGTTCAGCAGTGGGCTGACTCTCCTCCGCCATAGCCGAAGAGCCGCCACTGGGCTTGCCAGCTTTTATCTGAGCTGGAGGCGGGCTATACATTTACTTGGTGCAGGTAGCTACCTGGTATTTCCATAATCCAGTTGCGATCGAACCAATGTATTTGTCACAAGCAGGTCATGATATTCATCAATAAATTGACAGATGGTAAGCAACCATTTTAACTGAAAACAAACTAGAACTCGCGACTATAGACACATGAGTAGTCAAATCCAGATTAAAATCTAGTGATAGCGAGGATTGGGGCCAAAATTAAATTATATGGTTCACCTTTTCAATTGTCATCACCTACAGGGTTAAGCCCCATTCCTGCGCTGGTTTCTCCTCTCTTAAGGTGACAGATCTTTGCTACTATATTTTGAATCAAAGAGCTATGTCGGCATTCCACACAAATTATAAATACAATTTCAGTCAAAGATGATAGTTTATAAATACATTTTAAAAGCTTTATTCTCATTAAGAGATTAGTAATTATATTTTTCTTTATTGTTATTAGTCGAGGAATCTTTAGTAAGTTTACAGAAATCTCATTAAAATGTTTGGTTAGATTCAAATAGACAAATAAGGCATCAAGTGCTTTCCATAAAGGAATAAAACATTCTTCAAAAAGTTTAGATCAGCATTTTAGAGTTGGTAAAACCCATGAAGAGTTCAAGTTTAAAGAAAAGAGTGAGATCAAAGGAGCATAAAGCTCAAAGTCAAATTAAAGTAGCAGAACTTTCTATAAAGAGTAGTTCATGAAACTCAGCTTTCCAGTTGCATGAGGAAAATAGGGGGCGTGGTACTTCCTCTCAGCCTTGTCGCACCTGTGTGAGAACTCCAAACAACACAACAGCTGGAGGATCATGGAAACTTATTGGGCCAGCCTGCCTCTTAATACTGTCAGCCATGACTTGCGCTGCCCCTACCAGGCGTGCTGAGTCTCAGAGCCGCATCACAAAGGAAAACATATTGCCCTGGTAGCAGTGGTGCATCTGGGCTGTCTTGCCCCACCCACAGGGACTGCCGGAGTCAGCAACATGGGTCCCCATTGGGTAGGTCCATAAGCATTCTGATTTTTATTTTTTCTTAAGCAAAAGCAGTGGTTCTGTTGGGAGTGAAGCAATTTCTTTGTTTTTCATGTACTTGGAATACATTCTGTATCCACATTGAATGTACAGTACACAAAGACACACAACTCCAATATTTGTTTGAATGATATCTCTTATTGTAGATACCATGCAATGTATTAATCAGTAGATAAAGAGGCTGTCCATGACAAAAAATGACATAAAAATACACAAAAGCAGTGCAAGGTTTAGTGACTGGTAGTGAGTGATGGTGACCGTGCTGTACAAGAATAAGGAAAGTGACATATATTCAATACCAATACAAATAACATAAAATCTTGTGTGTCCACTTCTGAATTAAATAGTCACAACAGACTCAAAAACGTTTTCTTTTGTTGAGACTCCATATGGACTCATCCGCCCCTGATGCAAATAATTCTGCACTATCTTATAGGGTCGAAACGTCGACGTTGTTAATGTCAATGAGTCCATATGGAGTCTCAACAAAAGAAAACGTTTTTGGGAGTGCTAATACCGGAGACGAGCATCGGGCGATTCAAGATTACAGCTCTGGCTCACCCATCTGTACGACGAGATAATCAAGCCAAATTATGAAGGATTAACCCATTTCCTGCTAGAAGCCCTGCACACCTGTTAGCTGAGGTGAGTTTTGCAGCTTCTAGACCTCCTCTGACTCCCATCTTTCCTCCTCCGAGACCTCCTTCAGATTGCTCTAGAGTTCCTGTCAGGGAGGCCGGGTCCTACACTAAGCTTCGGCCTGGGTTTCCTCCCATAGCTAGTTTTAGCTGCTGCACTTGGCTGAAAAATGTTAACCTAATTAAGGGGTCAATTAGGATGGCGGACGGACTTTGTCCATCCGCCATCCTAATTGACCCCTTCGGAGCACGGGACCGTCCGCCACAAGGGCGGAGGTCCCGTGCCTTGAATTAGGATGCACCTGTCAGAGTGGCGGGTGCATCCCGCATTTTTAACATTGCGGCGGGCGGTGCTGAAAGCACCTCCCGCTGCAATGCTAAAAATGCATGTTGTGGGTTTCAAAGCACAACATGGCACCGCGCGGTGCCTGCCATGTTGTATTTTGAAACGCAGGCGGGTACCTACCCCCCATGTGCACCCCCCACCCCCCTTCACCCTGGGGGCCCGCAACGGGCCCCCAAAGCAAAGACCGTATGCCTTTTCATGGCAGCATTGCCGCCACGGAAAGACATTGCCCACAGCACATCCTAATATGGCTGGCGGTGTCTGATAGACACCACTACCATATTAGACCTTTTCCGCTGCGGTCGCAAGGTGACCGCGACGGAAAAGCGGCGGGCGGTCTTCCCGTCCGCCGTGGTCCCCCCACCATTGTAATATGGCGGGGGGGGAATAGGTGGCGGACGGGCACGGATGGCGGACAGATCCTCACCGCCTGCATGGCGGTGGTGATCCGTCCGCCATCCTAATCGGCCCCTTATTTTGTCATTTTGACAACTTTTGCCTGGGTTTTGTCATTTTCTTAAGAATGGAAACTAAGTCTGCAGCAAATAAACGTTAACAGACAGATTTTCTTCCACCTTTGAAATCAAAAATAGTAGATTCATCTGAACCCTCCCTTTCTACTATTTTGAAGGAATTAAAGGCTGTTAGATCAAATACTGACAATATTGCCATCGAAATTAAAAATGTACGGAAAGACATGGCCAGTCTTTCAATGAAGGTTGCAGATAATGAGATAAAGTTGCATGATGTTATAACCAAAACGGATAAAATATTACCAATAGTTACAAAAATCCCCTTTGTTAACACTAGACTACTTGAGTTAGAGAGCAGGAATAGGCAATATAACTTATGTATTCTTAATTTGCCTGAAGATATTGAAGGGAATGACTGCAGAAGATATCTAGAGATTCTGCTACATAATCTATTGAATGTGAAGTTCTCAGAAAAATTTGAGATAGATAAAGCACATGGTATTCCATCTCACCGTAAACCAGGTCAAACTAAACCTAAGCAAATCATCTTCAAGGTTCTGCGCCATCACCACCTCATTCTTATCAGAAAGGCAGCTTGTGAGATTCCCTCTCTTTTAGTTCATGGATGACAGATTTTCGTCCATCAGGACAAAGAGATGGTGGCAATTCGATGAGATTTTGCAGCTTTGAGACCACAACTGAGAGACTCTGGCTTCAAGTATGGATTCTTTAACCCATCCATCATGCTTATATGGAAAGGCAACATCTCCAAATCCTTTCATCGGCTGGAAGATCTTCAAGCTTTATTGGATAACCAATCTTCTCTCTTAATGGACACTAATGACTCTCCAACTTGAGGTTATTCACTTAGTATTACTGTTTATGTTTTACTTCTGTGCGGTATCTCGTAGTTATATTTTTTCTTATATTACCTCTGAAATTCTTCAACTTGGGAAAGTCTCCTTAATTTTGGGGGGTGGCTTTAATTTGATTAGTGACCCTCTTTCAGATAGAACCAAATATACTCCTCCCAAAGCATTTCATTCCCTCAAAACGTTGTTTAAAAACAATAAATTGGTCGATATTTGGTAACTTTATTTCCCCACTCAAAAATAATTCACATTTAATTCTCCAATAACCACAACTCTCACTCATGCTTAGATTATTTGTTGGTGTCCAGAGACTTAGGGGTCCATTAGGATGACGGGCGGACAAAATCCGCCCGTCATCCTGGCGGGGATTGGGACCACCCGCCATAAGGGCGGGGGTCCCGTGGGGGGCATTAGGATGTGCCCGCCACAGTGGCGGGCACATCTTGCATTTCTAGCATTGTGGCGGGCGTGCTCTCAGCACCGCCCACCACAATGCTAGAAATGCATTTCAGCATTTCAATAAATAAAAGCAGCAGGCACCGCGCGGTGCCTACCGCTTTGTTTATGCAAATGTGGGGGGGGTACCACAGGTACCCCCCTCGTGTGCAGCCCCCACCCCTCCTTCACTCTGGGGGCCCGCAGGGAGTCCCTAGAGTGAAGACCGCATTGCCGCCACGGAAAGTCATTACTGACAGCCCATACTAATATGGCTGGCGGTGTCTATGAGACACCGCCACCATATTAAACATTCTCTGCCCCAGCTGCAAGGCGACCGGGGTGGAAACGCGGTCCCCTACCCAAGCTAATATGGCGGGGGAATTCGGGAATGGATGTCGGGCGGATTGCCTCCGCCAGCCTGGCGGAGGCAATCCTCCCGACATCGTAATGGGCCCCTTTGTGAAAACTACAACTCAACCTTCTATTGGAAGTATCAAAATTTCAGATAATGCAATAATCTTGCTTCACTTACAAACTGGTCATTTTTCTTTCTATCATTCCCGTTGGCGCATGAATGTTGATGTTTTTCTTCGAGACGGTGATAAGGATACCATTTTAAAAGCTATTCATGAATATTTTATACATAATCCTAATGATGTTACCTCCCCTATTATAAAATGGGATGCTTTTATTGCGTATTTAAGAGGAATTGTTCTTTCTATAATGGCACATGAGAATAAATCTTTTAACACCAAATTATTACACCTAGAAAACCAGATTGCAAAATGTGAATGACTGTTTATATCTTCTCAGAACCTTGATTTTAAAACCACACTGCAAAAATTTAGATATGAGTATAATTCAAATTTGAGTAAAAGAGCCGGCATTCAGATTACCAACCAGAAAGCTAAATTTGCTTTCAATGCTAACAAGTCAGGAAAACTTTTAGCTAATTATCTCTGCATCAAGAAAGATAGGAATCAAATTCACGCCATCCACAGGCTCAAAGGTACCATTGCTGTATCGTCATCAGATATTATAGATTAATTTCTTCAGTTTTACTCTTCATTTTATAGTAACCCGAATCTTCTAAATTCTCAATTTATTGATAATTTTTTTATTGTTGCTATTCTCCCACAAATTCCCCAATCTGATAAAATCAAATTAGATAACCCTATCACAACAGATTAACTTCTACTCGCTATTCAGTCAGTTAAACCTCAAAAATCTCCGGGCCCCGATAGCATTCCTGCAGAATTTTATAAAGCCTTTGCTGACACTCTCATCCCTCACCAACATCATTTATTCACTACATTTGTTCAAGCTTCCCCACTCTGTGGCTCTTTTACAGAAGCATTGATTATAGTTTAACCTAAACTAGATAAAGATTGCACTAAAGTTTCAAATTATCGTCCTATTTCTCTGACTAACCAGGACTATAAAAATGTTGCAAAAATCCTAGCCACCAGATTCGCTCAAGTTTTGTCATCCCTTATCCATAATGTTATTGATAAGGCCTCTACCCTTACCTCTCCTGCTGGCCTCCGAGCTTGAAATACAGTGAAAGCGTTCGATAAGGTCCACTGGCTATTTCTTTTTTTAACACTTTCTTCTTTTAATTTTGGTAATAATTTTATAAAAATGATATCGACTTGATATGGCTCCCCTTCTGCCCGATGAATGGTCAATTTTCAAGACCCTTTTCTCTTTATAGAGAAACCCGACAAGGCTATTCATTGTCACCTATTCTTTTTTTGTTAGCAATTGAACATTTCCTTTCCCACATTTGAAATTCTGTTGATATTGAAGGAATTGAGGGGCATATTATCAAGTAAGGGCGTTACATTTTCGCAGTTTTTATCTGCAGGAAACTGCCGATAAAGCGGCGATAATGGTCTTGATAATATGCTCTATGAATTCCAATCGAAGCCCACGTTAGATGTGAAGACATCTAACATGGGCTTCGATTGGAATTCCTAGAGCATATTATCAAGCCCATTATCGCCGCTTTATCGGCAGTTTCCTGCCGATAAAAGCGGCGATAATGTAACGCCCTTACTTGATAATATGCCCCTATGTTAGCTGATGTTAACCTTAAAACGTCTACCTATGCAGATGATGTCCTATTATATCTTAGTAGCCCATCCACATCTCTACCTGCGGTTTTAGATGTTATACTCAATTATTCTACTGTCTCTGGTTACACTTTGAATACTCATACAACCACATTTTTGTCCCCTGAATGTTTACTGCACTCCTTCAATACTAGACAACACTGAAATTATTTGTCAAAAAGAGAAACTCAAATATTTAAGTATACTCTTTTTACTTCCCTCAAAACACTCTGTCACTCTCAATTGTGACTTTTTATTTACCAAAATTGCAGAAAAAAATTGTCAGTGGTCCACTCCACATTAGTCATGGTGGGGGAAACTTGAAACCATTAAATTGGTATTAGTCCCAATTATTTTCTATACATTGTCTATGATCCCTATACAATTGCCTCTCTCAGTCTACAAACAAATTGATAAGCTTATTTCTAAATTTAGATGGAACCACAAACTCCTTCATGATGCTTACACTAAACTCAAATTAGCTAAACTAAATGGAGGATTTTGTATGCCCGATTTTTTTAAAACCATAAAGCATATATTTTAAAACAAGGTTAACTTTGGTTCACATGTTTGGACCCTAGCTACTCTCCTAAATGGTTAATGATTGAGCGCAATTTAATGTCAACATTTCCTCTCCCATCACTGTTGTCCATGTCTAACTCAAATAAACTTTTTTAAATCTTCCCTCATCATTGCTTCCATTAAATTGATTATTACTGATTTTGACGCATCCTTTTCATTGTGTATTTCAGATTCTACAATGATCTTCCTTTGGCATATTTCTAGGTTAAAATGTAACCATACAATTAGATTCTGGAAACTGTGGATTTCGGCTTTCATTTTCTTTCTCCAGGATATTTATGAAGATGATGCTATATTATCTTTCTCAAACTACAGGCCAGATACATGGTACCCAATGCCAAAGTTCCTAAATATGAAATTCTTTGAAACACACTACTTAACACTTTTCCAAATATGCCAGCCATTCCTCCCTCCCACCTACCATTTCCCCATCATATTACGATGGCGGGGGGACCCTGGCGGACAGAAAGACCGTCCGCTGGATTTCCACCCGTCGACGAGTTGACCAGGCAGAAAAGGGGTATAATATGGTGGCGGTGTCTGCAAGACGCTGCCATCCTTATTATAATGCAAGCGCTGATGTGCCTTTCTATGATGGCATTGCCGCCATGGAAAGGCATGCAGTGTCTGCATGTGAGGGCCCCCAGGGTGTTGGGGTGTGGGGGGTGCACATGGGGGGTACCTATGGTACCCCCCTGCATTTGCATGCACAACGTGGCAGGCACCGCACAGTGTCTGCCACGTTGTGCATGCAAATGCACAACATGCCTTTTTTGCATTACGGTGGGTGCTGCTGAAAGCACCGCCCGCCATAATGTAAAAAATTCTGGATGCTCTCACCCGTGTGGCGGGCTCATCCTAATCTGCATCACAGGACCGGCACACATATGGCGGGCGGTCCCTTTTGCTGTTACGGTGGCGTGCGATCGTAATAGACCCCCAAGACTCCACATTCGTTAAGTTGTATTAAAGCTTTTTCTGCCTCTCAACATACTGTCTCCAAATTTTATAAGCAACTTCATTGTACAAATGCTACTAACCTTACCTTTTTATTCACCTTTTGGAATGCAGAACTTTCCTTACATTTTTCGTTAGAAGAGTGGAGACAAATATAGCCCATCAATATTTCAAGATGGTTTCCTGTATCATTGTCCCAAACCAATGCCTTTATTTTATTCAATTGTATATGGACCCCCTATAAACTATTTAAGGCTCAACTCATTGACTCTCCACTTTGTTGGAACTGCAAATGTTATGATAATACTCTGAAACATATGCTTTTTGAATGTAATGTAATATCTCAATTCTGGAAGAATGTTTGGGATATCATTGCTAAAATACTTCCTATTTCTGAGACTCTCACTTACAGCATGCTTATTGGTAAATCTTATGTTCTTTCATCCACCTTATTGGAACCCCAGTATAAACATTTTAATCTCCATATTTCTATTACTATTAAATCCATTACTTCCAATTGGAACTCATCTGAAATAACATCAATTCAAGCATGGTGGTCATATGTTTTTTAAATTAGATCTGGTGCCCAATTATCTTATAAGGGACCATTAGAAAATACATTGTCAATTCAACCGTTATGGAAACCAATTGGAGATTATAGTAATACATATTTATAATATATTTAATAACAAAGATTTGCTTTTAATAATCACTTTGTATTACTAATGTTTGAGGAGTAGCCTCGTTTGTTCCCTTTTTTAATTTTATAATTTTACTGCTTCTATGATTATGGTAATTTTCTTGTTGGTATATTGATATTGTTATGATAATGTTTTATTGTTCTCACTATTTCACTATATATAACAACACTGTATATTTTTTGTTTGTCTTGTTTACGAAAATCCTAATGAAATATTTTGAACAGGAGTGCTAATAACTCCAACCTATGCACCGAGTTTACCTTTGGGAGTGCTATTAACTCCAACCTGTGTTCAGAATTCAATTTGGGATCGCCATTAACTCCAACTTGTGTTCTGAGTTTATTTTTCGAGTGACATTAACTCCAACTTGTTTTCTGAGTTTATTTTGGGAGTGCCATTAACTCCAACCTATATTCTGAGTGTTGTCCCTAGGAGTTCCTCACTCTAATCTGTGATTTTGAAGATTCTGTTCTCATGCTGTGCTGCTGGCGAAACCTGTAAGTGTATGTAACTGAAGTCAGTGCATGGTCATTCTATATTGAAGCCTAATAGTATACTGATGGTATTTGCCTCCTCTTGCTATTTCCAGTGTGTTGCGTCATTGCAAACCCAGAGGCTGTGGTCCAATGCATATCTACCTCGCAGACACATAAGGTCTCTGAAGCAACAAAATCCTGTTACACAGTATCGTCCAACTGCTGTGCCGATCCAGTACTGCAAGTATCTCTTTTCTTATTTTATCCCAACCCCTAGTCCTCCTCGAGGAGACAGCTTGTGTTAGAAGGTTACTCTTCTTTTGGCATGTCCTGTCTTTGGAAGTGATAGGAGATCCAGCATCGACTCCAGTTTCCTCTCCGCGGTTCGTACCAGGTGAGTTCCTGACACTGCCTGCTTTTAGAAAAAGAAGCGAAAATGTAGAGCTTGTGGTCTGCAGAACCTTGCAGACCAACATCCCTTCTTTTGCTGCTTTTAGTAAGAGCCAGAAAATGTAGCAGTCTAATTAATGAATGCGAAGCAAGTGATTTTGCAACCCTCTACTAATGGGCAAGGAGCAGACCCAATAATGAAGAATGCCCCCTCTGTGGATGAGGGTTTCAATCCTTTTATTAAAAATCAATGAACAACACAAATATTGATCGAAAAATACTGTGAGACTTTAAAACTGTTTCAAAAAGTTGTCTCTATAAAAATATTGTGGAACAAAATATCCGAAGGTAACAATATTGTTTTTTTTATTATGATATCATTTTAACAAATATTGTTTACTTTAATATTTTCTACTGTAATATAGTTATAATAAATGTTCTGTATTTAATTGACTATTTTAGGGTTTGGTGTTAGTATTATTAGTATAATTGTTATACGATTTTGCTAGTATAGTTTGTCATTTTAAATGTTTAATTTTATTGTTTTTGAAAATGTAATCAGTAATTTATAGTTGGGTTTGTAGGGAACTAAGATGAGAAGTTAATTAAATTATAATTTACAGTTTTTTTGTGTTACTTCATTATTAATGTGAATTGAATATGCTATTGCGTATCAAATATTTAAAATGTTTAAAAATGGTATTTGAATTATTTGAGTTTAATTTGTGATTTTATGCATATTTAGTTTTTTATATTTTAATTAGAAATGTTTTCAGAAACGGACTGTTAGGTTTGTAAGGGAAAATTACTGATTATTCAAATTTTAATTGATTATTTATCCTGTAAATTATTTATTTTATTCAAAGTATTGATTATGTATTGATAAGTATATTTAATTATAATATTTATAAGAGATATGTTTTACTGATTATTGTTTTAAATTGTATTTGTTTTATGTAAGCAGTATTTTAATTGTATTTATTATTTATTTATTTTTTAGCTTTGTTACTTTTGGGCAGTAGAGAGGAAAAAGACTATTATTTTAATGTATTTAAATATTTAATTTAATAAATAATTTTGTATTACAATTAAAAAAAAATTATATTGATATAGGGTATATTTTAGTTTTAAATATATTTTAATAATTTTATCGAGTTAGATGTTTAAATGTTTTTCTTTAAATGATTATCAGTTGAAATGGTATTTTTTGCCCTTTCGAAGTCCAACACTACTTAAATCCAACACCTCTGAATTCCAACACTTTTCCTACTGTTACTGTGGGTGGAGCTGGGTTAGTAAATCTAATACTTCTGAAGTCCAGTACTTTGCCCACTGTTACTTGGATTGGAGTCGGAATAGTAAATCTAACCATTCCATAATCTAATACTTTCCCTTTTGTTGCTTGGACTGGCGTGTTAATACTACATCGCACCTCACCAAAGTCCAATACTTTCCCTACTATTGCTTAGATTGGAGTGGGAATAGTAAATTCAACTCCTCGTAAATCCAGCACTTTCCCTGTTTTTGCTTACATTGGATTGGGAATAGTAAACATAATGCATGCAAGTTGTAACACTTTTTCCATTTTATTTAAATTGGAGTTCTATCAATTATTTTTGCTATTGCTGTTTTTTACATGTTTTATTTTTTAATATACAATGTTAAAATAAATGTTTTAAACATATGCTTTTTATTTACATTTTTTATATTAATGTTAATAATTTGAATGTTATGAGTGTTTTAATATATGTTTTTGATCTGTATTGTTCAATTACCCTTAATATTAGCTATGTATTTATTAAGTGTTAACATATTGTTTATGTATTTGTATTTTTTTGTTTATACTTAGTTTGGAATAGTATTAAACTATTTTATATGTTATTTTAATATTTAAATTTTGCTAGATATCTTGGTTGTTTTATATATACATATGTTTGTTCATTTTAATTTTGTATTATTGCTAGGTTTCATGTATTGAAAAACACTGTATAAATATTGTTTTTAACATTCTTTATATACTTTTATAAAATAACTTATTAAAACTATTTATTTTAAACTGTATTTATATTTACAATTGGACTATTTTGTCTAAATTGCTTATAATTTGATATATAATTTAAAAAATACAAAAATCTCTGTATTTTTTGACAATGTTCTGTTCCACACTTTTGGCATTATATTTTTGTATGTTACATAGAAAATATATAGACCCAATGTTTTCTGCACATTATTTCTGATACAATATTACTGTAATTCAACACTTTTTTTGCTATACTGTTATACAACCGAAAAACCATAACAAAGAAGTGCTACTGAATAGTAATATAAGTATTCAGTCTTTCCTAGTTTTGGCTAACTTTACATTAACCAGAAGCTGAACAAAATTGGTCAAATTAAATTTGAGACAATGCACTATTGTCAGGCTTTGTCTGCCTGATTTGATTTTCACATAGAACCTCTAGATACATGCTTTAGGGCCTCAGAGCATATTTCCTTTATGAATTTACAAAGTAATTGGAGATTTTTCTCTAGATTTGAAATGTCTGAGCTAATCAAGTTGTGCTTATTCTGTCAGTTCTGGAAATATTACTTTCGCATTGCCTGCTTTCTGGATACTCATTGAAGCAGAAGAAAACAGTATTTTTGATATGCAATTGTAAAATCTCACAGAAGCTATTCATACTTTTTTAATGTATCTGGATATTGTTATAGCACAGAATTAATGAAAAGTATATCTCCTGGTATGGAAAGTGATTAAACATACAGGTGAACACGGCCCACTCTATGTAAGTAAGAATATTTTTTTTAAATGCTTATATTTATTTTCTCTCAATGTGTAAGTAATATATGTTTCAAAAGAGTCAACATTTTTTTTTTACATTACAAATTAATTCTTTAAAAGATTATTAGCGGTCCCCCAAGGTACAGCAAATCATATAGTACATAAAGTGCTATTGGTCCCACTTTTAAGTTATACAATACATATAGCCGGCTTCCTCCTGTGGCAAAGGATATGGTCTAAGGAAGAATCGAAACTTTCCGACTGGATTTGGGTTTGGAGTCTATTAAGGATTTGGTAGCCGCATGAACCCTGCTCTATTGGAGAAGGCTCTGGTCTGTACCTGAGCTCTCAGCCTATAGAGCGGAATTTCTTGAGGTTTGGGAACATATAAAGAATAAAAACATTCCCTGGTTATCTCATATTAAGGCTCTTTCCTATTATGTAGGCTTGCCCCAGTTATGGGAGACACCCGAGCTGAGCTGCCGAGGATAATTAGGTCAGAGTTGCTGGCCTATGTGAGGTACCAAAACACCCATGCACTACAGCACTCGACAACTCTGGGCAGCTTCTCTGCAATGTTTCTGTTGGTAAAAGTTGATTCTCAGAGGGAGGAATTCTTAGATCTAGTTCAACCTCCCCTTGCAAGAAAATTATACACCCAACTGAGACACGGCTGCCTGCCCATCCGGGCGTTGACTCCCAAATGGGCCAACATTGATGAGGGAACCTGCCCAGCTTGCAACTGTACCCGAGAAGATGTTGTGCATGTTATGTTCTTTTGTCCGGCGTACAGTAAAATACAAAAATGTTGGCTGATCCCCCTATGTAGAAATTTGGGACTTTGGCAATGTATGCAGGCGTGTAGGGTTTTAACATATGACACCTCCCCCCTCATTGTCTTTGCTGTTTCCCGTTTTTTACATGGTATGTGGCGCAGAAGGAAAGGCTTTGTTTACGGTTAAATGGAAGCAACTTGAATCACTGTACTTCTTCTCCCTTGTCCCTTTTAATATACATTTTTATTATCTGAGTCTCTTTTGATAACTTACTGTTTAATAACCTTTTATCATTTATTCCAATTGTTAATATTTATGGATTTTATCACTGTGCTTTGTACGTATTTTATATGCACTTTTATGGTCTATGACCGAAATAAAGTTATGAAAACGAAACGATACAATACATTTAGCCGGCTTCCTCCTGTGGCAAAGGATATGGTCTAAGGAAGAATCGAAACTTTCGAAAGAAATTATAATGGATTGTCTCAAACTCGATTGCAACAGGAAAATCCCATGGTTGTAGCACATCTCAAAACTATTAACTTGCTGTAGAATTGACCTTGATTATGAGAATCCCTTTAAGCATCCAAGATTTTAGTAAAAGGGATCTGAAGGCCAGTTACCTTAAATTTGCAGAAAATGATAGAGATAGAGTTGATAACTTAAAAGAAAGTGTTGTCTCCTATCATGAACGGGTGGTTGTGTCTGGCTTACCTATATATTTATTATCGGTAAAAAATATACAGCACAGATTTTACCTAACAAGGTTAAGGTTTCATATGTTGCATCTTTTAATATCATTTCCATAGATGAAAAATTGGAACAACAAATTACCTAAATGCCCATGCGATGGAAGATCTGCACAAACAACGACGCACTTTATCCTTTTTTGTAAATTTTACATAGATATACGGAAACTGTTTTTAAAACTTTGATTTTTATCAAGTAGACTTTTTAATTACAAACATGCTTACAGTTTTATTTGTAACTTGGGAAATGTAAACATGATTAACTCTGTTATTAGATACATTCAATGTGCAATTAGAAAAAGAGAAGATTATTCTCGTATGTAAGCATTATTGTATGAGAATGAAGATGACATAATCTAGGCCTGATTAACTATGTAAAAATAATTTGTTAAAGCTTTTTAAAATTTTTATCAACACCTCCTTTATAAATAGATATTAGCTCTCTATGACAGAATTTTATCAATGAAACAATGTATATCATTTTTATATTTTATGAATTGTGATTTTTATTAATTGAATTTTTGCTGTTCGAATATTGTGCTTTTATGGTGATTTTTCTTTATGCAGCGAATAAAGCTGAATGAATTGAATCGAGTCAACATTCAGATTGAGATTAGTGGAACAAAAACACCTAGGGCTCATTCAATCAAGAAAGGAGGCCCATATTGGCCAGCCTTTTAATAGTATATTTAAACTGCTTTGCTGCCTTGAATTCAATTAGTAATTGCTTCCCATTTGTACATAAATATTGGTTCCTCTTGTCTGTCTCCCATTATTTCACTATATAGTGGGCATATAATACAGCAAATATGAAATGGATTTCTTGCTGTAAAAACAGAGCTTTCTGTTAACAGCAAATATTAGTTTCATCAATATTTTTCTAAAAGATATATTAACATGCAGATGAATTACCCAGCTTTCCTGAAATCTTGATCCTATAATGATAACAAAACTGTCCAAATATTCAGTACTACTTCATCAGATACAATTCCAAGATGTTCAATTATAGTTGGCTTCCCAAACCACCAGTTTATTATCACAGCAAAATGGTCGGTTTAATTCTGGCATTGCGATTTTCTTGTATGCTTTGATGTCAGCAGAGGTCTAGATGTCCTAGCCTTTAGTGTAACATTGTGATCCCTAAGATTCAAGGAAGAAATAGGGATGATTCTCTCTATGTGCAGTCAAGAATTCTACAGCACTGCAAACAGGGAAGTCCTCTTCTCTTCCTGTGTTCCAGATTGTTTTCTCTTGGAAGTGCATCATGCATGACTTTTTAAAAGGTAAATGTATCAGTTATTGATAGTACCATTCCATGGGATTGTGCATGTTGCAGAATATTATCCCTATCCCTAAAGTTAAGCAATAGGGCTTCTATTGGCCTGCGTGTTGCACCACGTGCAGAGGCTGACCCGGGACCCTGTACGTCCTTTCTACTATAAACAGTGGCAATAGCCACTGCTACACAAAGGGTTCTGCAGAGGATCCTTCCGATTACTCCAGCAATACTACCAGATATACTTTGTTTCATTGAGATCGCCCCTCAGCATCCTCCAACTTGGCAAACAAAAAGCCCACTTCTTTCTGCAGCTTTCAAAGTTATGCCTCCTGTTCTGCAATGGTAGGCCTACAATTAGTTGTGGTCTACTCAGCGTCTGCCACCCTGTCTGCCAGTATTTTGTCATCTGCCTGGAGTAGGCCCACATTAATTACCACTGCCTCTATTTTCTGCTCCAGGGAGTCATTACAATCTCAAATGGCCACTTAAGTGTGTTACAGTGTAGGACTCTAGGTCCATTTCAGACTACTGGGGCCGGTCATCAGACAGGGCATGGCCCTTAGGGAACCCTGATCCCTCCCAGTTGTTAAGGACAATATTGGTGGGTCAAAAGGTCAAAGTCACAGCTTTCAGAGGGGCTCTGTCACGTGGGCTCCCACCTCCCAGCGCACCACCAATGCAATCAACAGTTGCTCCAATGGTCGGGATTCCTCTGCGAGCCTCCTCCCACTGCTACCAAAGGTTTGGCAGGGTGGATAGGGGAAGAGAACTATCATTCACCACAGGCCTAATGCCTGACTCCCATGGCTCACTGCAGGGAACCTCCTTGAAATCCCCCCCCCCTCGTGGCAGCCCCCTGCTCTGGGCAGACACACCAAGGGCCGTCTGCTCCAAGTTTCACTGTCAAGCAGCTATGGTGCCCTAAGGGGAGCGGATCCCCGAAGTCATGTCTTTTTTGCCTGCATGGCACAGGCCCCACACTTCAGTGCTCTCAATGCTCCAGCTGCCCAGTTCCCTGGAGGACCCCTTTACGATGTCACTGATCGGCATATGCCTCTCTGGGTCTTATTAGAGTGAATGATTTTTGCAGCTGCCTAGCACTTCTCCTTCTAGGTAATCACACCTTGGAGTTTCCCACTACCTATGTGCCCCTGTCAAATCCCTTCAGCCCTTCGGAGGGTAAGGGGCTAAGCCTCCTGCTGCCTGTACGACTCAGACCCATTGCCTTGAATACTCATGGCTCCTCCCGGTGCTCAGTTCCTCAGTGGCCTCTCTGCACCATAGCATTCCAGCTTAACCCGCTTTCTGCCCTTGCAGTTCCCCTCCATGGGAGTTAGCGCAATACTCTGTTGATCTCTTCATGAGGGTTTCACCGCGGCCTCCCGGCTCTCCTCGCTCCGCCATCAGTGGCCCCTATCTTGGGCTACTTTGGCCCACTCCAATGGCGCCTCCTTCGCTTGCAGGTGCCTCGTGGTAGTACCCAAATTCTGCATAACTTCCAGGCTGCAGTCTTCAGCCCCCCCACGACCGTTCAGGGCTGTGGGGCTCGGAGGAGCATCAGAATGTCACCTTCAGCAGGCTTGCAGTGTTGAAGTTCTGGGTTACACATCTCACTCCATTGCTGCCTTGGCCACATCCACTATGATAGAATAGGGTTACGCAAAATTTGTGTAACTTTCTTTTGTGTCATTCCATGAAATTTTAGTAAAATTATGAAAAGTTATGCAAAATTGCATGAAACACAGTTCCTTCATTTAGCACTATATTTTAGGTCTAAATCGTGCTAGCATCAAGTTTTTGACACAAGGAACATTGCACCCTACAAATAGCATGAACAACGCAATTGCTGCAAACAACAACCACACACATTCTAGTTGTTCCTATTGTTCCGTGCTCAAATGCTATAACTTTGCCACAACCATCAGCCTAATTAATTGATGTACTTCAATGGAATTTTGGGGAATTTTTCATAACAGGGGTGTTGGGAAATTAATGAAATTACACAAATTTGGCTGGTGTCATTTAAAATGTAATCGGGGTATGTGACAAAGGAGTCCTTTTGACAATGATGGCAATTCTGACTTCCCTATAATCAGTTCAGGGGATACTTTGCCATTTGTCCATGCATAGCTTGCAATAATCCTAGGCCCAGAAACATCTGTACATTTTCATTCAAGTGTTACTATAGCATTTCCACAGCTGACCTTCTTGATATTGACATTGGTGCAATATGGAGCAAGCTTGAGCATATACTACATTTCAGAGAGAACATGCTATAGATATTTGGAGGAACCTGGAGAGTCAAGGATTGTAGCTCTTTTCTATGGGCAGACTGATTCGTGAAGCCTATGATGCTAACAGTCTAACAAAGTACTGATTATTGTTGTGCCAGATGTACGGCTATGGTCCTGCTGATGGCCCAGTTCTGTGCAGAAGTGAAAGGAGGGGTCACATCTCCACATTTCAGTCAATATATCCACAACTTTTCTGTGTCCCGCACAATAACTCTATCCAGGATCCACAGTGTGGATTTGCATCATCTTTCTCTGAGTGGGGCAGAAATATATACAACAGAATACATATCTCTGGTGTAGACCCAATATAGCAGTATTAACGTATTATTGGGAGGATAACATTTTATTGCTATCCTGTCACTTTACTATGCATGGTCAATTTTTTAACCAGGGGCAACCTCATAGGCCATTATGGAGAATTCAAAGAGATGGGTGATCATGTTCCATCTTTCTTCTGCATCACATGGTTGTTGATTGCATTACATTGTTTAGGCATATGTTGAACCATAAACAGACTGTAATCCCATTAGGTCAGAAAGTCCAGGCAGGGGATAACAACTAGCTCTCTGTAGCTTCTTTAATTTTTTAAGGGTGTTATAGAAATCTCTGAAATGTCCACATGATTGGGCAACATAAGACCAGTGGAATATTGACGTGTGGAGATTTGTTAACGGACTGTACAATAAGGTGCAGGCAATGTCTAAAATAGGACCCCTGGAAGTTAGTCCCTTTGGCTACTGACTATGCAATGTTTCTGTCATTGCCACAAACAATAAAACAACATTTAAAATATTAGTGTGTGCTTTTTAAAACTGCGGTGATTAATTCCATTACAGTGTTCAACACTGTATGTCACTTCTCCATGTAGAATGTGGCATGTTCCTCTCATCTAAAACCCACATTCCACATGGAAAGATATGTCTAATGGATAAAATTCATCTCACAACCTTGGCATGTCACCTCAAATGTTCACATTTATGTGGTAAAAACTTTAGCAAGAATTTCATCCCAAATTACATGCACAGACCCCTTGGAAATTCCATAGAGAAAATGGGCCATAGCAATGCTAAAGCTGGATAATTATCAGTTCACAAGAGTGTAAATGGTCCCAATTCTGATTGATTAACTACATTTTCAGAGTGAGAAATAGACCTCAGTCCACAAAAAAGAAGGGAAGAGAGATTGAGCCTTCCCTCGTTATAATACTCACTTTACAAGAAGGACTTAAAAAAAGGGGTAATACATTTTTTTAACGTATTACCCTCTAAGAGGTGAGCCAGCCTGTCCCCTCCTAGTTCCCAAAAATATTTTTACCAATAGCAGAATAGAGAAAAACACCAGTGCCCACCTAACCCTAAGAAAGAAGCACAAGAGACATCCGTTCCTTCAAGTAAGTGTGACTACCGGACGGGATCCCCACTCTGTTGCAAATTAAGAACTAAGGGCCCGATGTAGGTCGGTCAGTAACGGCCGAAATTCGGTATTTTCAGCCTTTACCGATCGGTATCGAGCCATCGGGATGTAGCAGTCCGAAAACCGCCCAAATCGGTGATAATACCGAATCGGAAAAGTTAGCGAATCGTTAGAATACCGATTCGGAAAAAACACATAATCGGAAAAAAATACCGATTCGTCAACAAACCGAATCGTTAAAAATACCGAATCGGTAAAGTCAGCGATTCGGTAAAATTACCGATTCGTTGTAAATCCGATTCTGTGTGAAAAACTGAAGATTGAGATGTAGGAAAGCTCTGAAATACCGAATTAGCTTCAAATTTGGTATTTAAGAGTCTGTAGTTACCATAGATTGGAATCAGGTGGTAACCAGGTGCAACCTATAAAAATGGACCCAAAATGCAATTCTTCTTGCACCATGGCGGCATTTTATGTCATTGCAAGACGGCTACGGCTACAGCAGGAAGGAGAGAGGGAATGGCTGAGACAGGAGCAGGTGTATAGACAGCGGATCACCCTGTTCATGCTGACAGATGCAGAGATCCTACAGAGGTACAGGCTGGACCCAGAGACAATCTTAGAGCTCATTAGGGACCTCAAACCCCTGTTGCAGCACACCACCCCAAGGGCACACGCAATCCCAGTGCACGTGGAGGTGCTATGCAGCCTACACCTGCTTGCGTCTGGCAGCTATCAAAGTGTAGTTGCTGTGGCAGGAGGGGTGACCCAGAGCTGCCTGTCAAGGTTCTTCCACAAGTTCCTTGACGCCATGATACAAAGGATGGACCAATACATTTCCTTCCCTGCAACCCATGCAGAACTGGTACATACAAAAGCAGACTTCTACCAGATGGTAAGATTCCCCCACATCATTGCTGCATAGATGGCACACACATTCCGATTTGCCCCCCTGCTGACACGGAATACGTATACCGCAATCGGAAGTCACGGCACACCATAAATGTGCAGGTGATTTGTAATGCTAAGTGCGTCATCACAGACCTGGTTGCAAAATTCCCAGGGAGTACCCACGACTCCTACGTCTTCCAAAGCAGCGGCATCCATGCACGGCTGACGGCAGGGGAATTTGGTGAAGGATACCTCCTAGGTGAGACACATTGACAGACCCCCATAACAAAAATAGCAGTGTGAAGTACATGTATGCATGTGAGTAATGTTACCCCTTTTCCTTCTGGGCGACAGTGCATATGCCCTCCGCTCATTCATTCTCACCCCCTACCTCAACCCCTCAACACCCAGCCAAAGGAGGTATAACCGTGCGCACAAAAGCATAAGGAATGTAGTAGAACGGACCTTCGGCATCTGGAAAAGCAGGTTCAGATGCTTGCACAAGAGCGGAGGTGCAAGGCAATATACCCCCATCACCTGCTGCAAGATGATTGCTGTGTGTGCAATGTTGCACAACCTTGCGGTCAAGAAGGGCACAGAGGTAGAGTTGTCTGACTACGAGGACCCTGACGATGACATTGCTGTGCCACAAACACAACCTGCTGGAGTGTCTACACCAAGTGATGGCAGGTTCAGACGTGAGGAGATAACAGACAACTATTTCTGAGTGAGTACAGATGCACAGACACGTAATGGATGTGAAGAAATGAAACTTTTAAAATTTTGGTACAACGTTACAGCACTGATGTGCAACAAATGAAATGATTAACTACAATGTGGGGACAGGAAATGGGCCGGGTTGCCTCACCCACACTGGCAGTGTCATTTCCTGCTGCGCTTTGCAGACCCACTGGGATGCGGCTCCCCCCTTCTGCATGTCCGGCTGCCTCTGCGGAGCGCCTGGAGCTCCGGCGTGGCTCGGACACTGCGCTGGCCGGACTGCTGCGGCTGCTGCTGTCCCCAGCCTCGGTCACGTCCAGGGCAGGATTCACCACTGCGTTGGGTATAATGAGTGTCTCCATGGCACTGGTGATGCAGGCCATGCCCCTGGTCACCTCCGCAGTGTTTTGAGTGAGGCACTGTTCCATATTAGCCCCTCGGGGCATAGCAGGGCTGTTGCTGCGTCAAGCCGGTTAATTGCCCGGTTTTGTACACGGGCATCCCTGCGCCTTGTGTGCTCATTCTGTTCCATCTTGGCACACAGCTGTGTTATGGCAGTTGTAATGCGACCCATTCCTGTTGCAATTTCCCGGTTACTTGCCACAAACTCAGCAAATCCCTTTGTCATTTCCACCATCTGCAGGTTATGTTCACGCAATTGCCGGTGGCAAGCGAGGATGGACTTGGCCTGCATCCGCTGGATTCGCACCATGCTCCCCCCAAGCCCTTGGAAGACGGTGCCCTCCCGTGATGGAATTGCACTGCTGGAAGTGCGTGGGCGGCGGAGATTGGTGCTGGTCTGCTGGGTGGCCTGCTGTGCCACAGGTGTCACAGGTGTGGGTGCTGGTGCCTGACCCGCAGCTCCCTACTTCATTGACCCTCTCACTGATGGCACTCCACAGTTTCCTCTTTGTTGACTCAGGGACTGTGAGGGACAGCCTCCCATATAGCTGCCTGTGGACCCTCACCACTTCCTCCACCAATACTTGCAGCTCCATGCTGCTGAACTTCACCTTGCGCTTTCTCTCAGCCTTCTGGCTCTCAGAGCTGCTTGCCATTTCCACTGTGTTCAAAAATCTCCAAACACTCTCTCTGCTGCTCACTCTCACTGCTCAGCTCTGGCTGCCTCTCCAGAAAGTTCTGATGAGTTGCACCTGCCTGGGTTGCCACTCCCTGCTAGGGTGGGGGAGGGTGCTTCCACCTCATTGGCTGCTTTCATTAGTTTCACTTTTACTAGCTTGCCGATTCCGTGTTTACCGATTCGGTATTTACCGATTCGGTATTTATACCGAATCGGGAAAAACCGAATCGGTAAATACCGATTCGGTTTTGCCAATGCATTCCTATGGGCCTTTTGGGCCATACGGTTGTATTGCCATTACCGATTTGGTATCTACCGAATCGGTCAATACCGATTCGGTAAGTGTCGAAACACGATACCGAATGTTACCGAATCGGTATTTTACCGATTTTTTTTCTCGACATCTCATTTTCCGATTTCAGAATACCGAATCGGTAAAATTAGGTATTTTAAAATCGGTAAATGAGGATTACCTACATCGGGCCCTAAATGACGGAATTATAGTGCCTAAGTAATAGATCCACATTTGAGATTTAGATGTATTCGGTTTGGGGGTATTGAGTGTTTATTGGATTGTTATTTGCTGGTGCCACATTGAATGGCTTAATTGGACTACAGTGATCACGAGGAAGTAGGGTTTGTCATGACACGAGGAGGTACTTCCTCCAAGTAACTCCTGGTGGTGAAGAAAGAAGGAGGGCCCAACTGTGACCCCTCTTGCCCCTGTGCAGGGGTGTGCATGCAGGGAAGCACACCATGGTGCATTTCTTCCTATGCAGGAACGTGTACTGGCAATCCTGCAGCAGTGTTGTTTAAAGGCTCAAAATGAGCCTTTAAACCGCACCACTGCAAAACCGCCCCACTACCTGCCTGCCAGACGACACAATTACTTGTCATCTGGTGGACAGGTGGCGTTGAGTTTCGGCAGTCCAGTAGCAGGGCGATGGGGAGCCGCCCACTCCAGGGCCACTGAAACGCGTACGCCCACTCCAGGACCACTGACACTCGTACGCCCACTCCAGGACCACTGAAACTCATACGCCCACTCCAGGACCACTGAAACTCGTAATCAGGCCCTTAGTCCAAAGCCAATAAAGAAAACCTTCACAGAGTTACAGAGCCTGCAAAATTAGAATTGAAAAGAAAATATGGCACATATTTAGTTACTTCTAGTGTACTGACAGGGCTAGACTAGAAATGTTAAAATAGACAGACCAATGAACAATAATATACATGAGATAAATTCAATAACATGTATCTAGAAACACCTACTTTACTGCATATCGGTGAATATGATGTGCATAGGAATGACACGACGTTTATGTAATGCAGAAATGCAATATACTGTTTAGCCAATGAAAGGTCCATGAAAAAGCCTCGAGACAAGTACCTTTAAAGTTACAAAGAAAGGCACATCCTGAGCATGGTTCCTTTGTGAGGAACACATATTAATATAATTTATCAATACAAAGGTCATGAGTCATGCTTCTGTTTTGTTATTTTCTAAAATGGAAAAGCTCAAAGAGACATAGACTTGGAAAGGCTTATTTACCTTAAATAAAACTGCAAATGTCTTTCTGCAAATATCAATAGATGTCCATTCAAACTGTTTACAGCCTAGTTATACTACCGTGCTCTTATTTTTCCTCCTGTGGCATCTTTTTGCAGTTAACTCCATGTTCCTAGTAAGATACATTCTCTCGAAGTGTTGTGTACTGTAACGTTTTCTGATAACTCTTGACCCTGCTGCATTATATAAAAATATAAATAGACAAAAACAAATATCAAGGCATAAACTGTAAATTATTTCTTCATAAATCCGGAATATTGCCTATTTTGGAGAGGTGTGAAGACATTCTATTAACATAATAGTCAATCTGACGTAGACTAAGCAAACATTAAGAATAAAAAACATGATTTTTCTAAAATTAAGAAATATGAGCAGGAGCACCTGAACCCAAACACAAAACAGTTATAAAAGTCCCAGAAGTACTATTCCCATTAATTATGGTAAGTTAACAATCAAATCAAAAAGACAAAGACATAAAGTAGTAAATTAATTTACGGAAAAAGCAGATAAAGACCTTTAACCTGAAGTAATAAGGACAGGCAACATTACATTACGCTAGAGACATGCATTCATGAACTACTTTTATTAGCCTTATTTGGAAACAGTCAATGAGCATCGTAAGACGTGGATTTAATTCTACTTAACTTGATCATCCTAGCATTTATTCGAGCTGTGTGAAAGGGTCTGAGATCACCGTTAGCTAAAGACATTCCCAACCTTTTCACAGGGAGAACAATTGGACAGTATCTGGTTCAGGTGGGTTTTTGACAAAGCTATGGCAAAAACTGTGCGCCATATTTATGACCTGGTTTCCATCTCTCTAGCACCTCCCATGTTGCAAGAGTGATGCAAACCGTAAGTCATATTTTTGAATCATGCAAAGCCACTTTGCGTGGCTTTGTGTGGTTCCAAAAATATGGAACAACGCAGTGCAAATCGCTGTACTGCATTACTCTGCCTTGGGTAAAAAGATGTGCCTCCACAGGAGAGGCGTAAGAAGGAGAAATTTCTTTATTTCTCCTCGTTTATTTCCTCTTTCTATGTGTGCTGCATCCTGTAGCACACATAGAAAGAGGAAAAATCATCTCAGGATTGTTTTTGTGCAGGAAGGGGCACCTTCAGGCATAAAAAAAAATCCTGTCTACAACACATAGTGCGAGGGTGTCTACATTGGTGATAGGCTGCCAGAACAGTGCCAGCACAAGGGAAAAGGACAGGAATGCACCGTTTTGGACAGATATGGTGCATTCCCTCCCTTTCCCTGTGAGGCAGTGCATTGCAGCGATGTGACTTGCTGCGCTACCTTGCATCACAACACTCCTAAATATGCCCTTATGTGCCAAGATAATTTAACTTTTGTGAAGGTGTGCTGGGAAGTCTTTCAATTTTTAGTTGGATAAATGGAAATGTTTAGTGGAACGAAGAGAATTTAATAACCTTGGCGAATACACTGTTGAGAATTGAGAACAAAACACTCCCTTCACTGAGCTGCGCCATTTCACCATTTGTTTATTGATTCTGAATGTATTTCTGTTCCATTATTCTGGCTCTGTATCCACACGAGCACATGAGCATGGCATCCTCCTTTCAGCACTGATATAAATGTTTATATGAAACATTTTAACACAAAATACTTTTTCTCCCTGCAGTGTCCATTGTTAATCATTCATTGTGTTACAGAGTCCTCTAGAAAGTGTATCAATTGAATATTTTTCCTAGAAGGACCACTGTATTCAATAATAAGTTGTTTGTCCATGTTCATGCCTGCTTTTCGGTAGCTGTAGAATTTAGATAACATCTGTAGAGAGAGCAGGAGGCGATATTAACAGAGCTTCTCATCTCACAATAGGGCATATTACCAAGAAGTGCATTAGTAAACGCACAACGCACATCCCCATATCGCCGGCTATCGCCGGATTTCATCGCCGTTTTAGCGTGCAATTATCAATGCGCATCACGTAGGCGAATTTAAATCCGGCGATAGTCGGCGATATGGCACATTAGCGCATGAAAACAAACATTGTTTTCATGCGCTAATGTGTGCCTTGATAATATGGGGGGGTGGATTCAGCTTTATGATCCACTCCCCCATGTTATCAATGCCCTAGCAACTGGTCAGAGCAGGCGTTGGGAGACCTGAGGTAAACGAGTTTATCGCAGGTCTTCCTCTCCCAACGACTGCCTAGGTAATAGGGTGTTCCCACCTCCAACCACATTTTACATGTGGTTGGATGTGGAAACGCCCACTTTGCATGTCATTAGCGATGTTTATCGCCAACATGCAAAGTGGGCTTGCGTCAGGCTTTAAAATGCCCTTGTTAATAGGGCTCTAGCAGTATCGCCGCTTTCTCGGCACAATTCGCCGAAAAAGTGGCGATACTTGCCCTTGGTAATATGCCCCAATATCTCATCGTGTTAAATATCACAAAATCATTACTTAGCAACGATGAGAAAGTTGTTCTTATAATTATTTTGGTAAGTGTGTTAATAGCAAGAGATCTTAAGAACAGAAACAGAATCTCCACATATCATTGGATATGCAGATTTAAACATGTAAAGAAAGTTATTTTAACCACATTTTTGTTTTATTTTCAAAACATAGACACATGGTCCAAATCACCTCTTTGTAAATATTGAGCCTGCAAATGGCAAAACAGAATTCAATGCCATGCATATCAACAAAAAACTGGCCTGGATTGTGATAGTACCAGGCCTTTTCGGCCCTTATTTCATATATTACTTCCGGGATGCAATGCACAAAGTTTTCATTAGCAACAAACCTGTGCTCACTTTAGACAGTTGCACATTTAGTAGCCGTGGTGGCTTTTTTTTTTTTTACAGAGTTTTATATAGCGCGAACGTGACCCGAATCGGAGATCAGGACGCTTTACATAGCACCAGTTGCTATACATGAGGACTACAACACTAACAAACAAAACATATTTAGGCAGATTAAACACCATACTCTTTATACACTACACCAAGTAGGTATGATGTGCAGCAGCACTCTAAAGTTTCCACAATTAATTTGTTTGCTATAATATGGGAGAATTCAATATACTCAACATTTAGGATTAATACAGATGTTCGAGGATCTTAGCTACCCGATACTTTGGAGATTTATTTTGTGTACATGTCATTTTAAATTCTTCGAATCTGTATAACTCCATAATCAACAGAATTTCCTTTTTTTGCTGCATTTGCCACTTTTGCCACGAGTTCTGAATTTTCAGGGGAAACTCTGGAATTCCGTTCATCTTTTTCTTTGTGCAATCTATCGCTCTGAATACTCATATCATATTAGAATTTTTCACAAATTGCAAGTAAATCTTTCTAAATTGAACTATTAATTCACAGCAGAATCGTCGAGGGAAGGCATATTATTCATGAAAGTGGACCGGAAGAGGTGACCAATCAATAAACCCTCATACATTTATACTAAATATACTATTCTAGGAATAAATTAACCAAAAGCGTGAGACATAAAATGTAATCATGTTCCAAGTGGAATATACCATGATGCAAATTGTTCTACGTGTTCTTAAGTTAATCTTCCATCTGGATGACCATGCCTGACAGGGAATGCTGCGTCAAAGCATCTCCAACTGCTTGGTTTCATAGGCACATAGGAAGACATAAAGCATCAAAATTAAAAAGAACAGTATAGGCATTTCCACAAATTATTTAAACATTTACTTCACTCCCCAACTAGCCTAAAAGCAACCCCACTTCTTTAAGACAAAAACATGTCTAAACTAGGCCTGCGCGGAATTTCAATCATACCTGAGTAATTGGAATAAATTCAGTAATTCCATGCATACTTTGACATGGAATTACAGATAATAATACTATTACTCCCGCATATATATTTAAGAGCAATTTGGTGGAGAAAATTCTAATGCAAGTGGACATTTAGCAAGCCACTTACACTTGCTTTTTGTGTTCTTCTGCAGTCAGCACTATTTCTTAGTGCAAAACACATAATTTTGTACATTTTAGAAGCAGGCATGTATTTTGCGGCAAGAAATAGAGCTAAGCAAATAATTCATCTTCTTGCTTAATTTTGTGTAATCTCATGGAATTCTTAGGTAACGCCACATGAAGATGCTTCAATGGAATTACACTAGTTACGCCCACCTCAGTCTAAACTTCATAAATGCAGCCTTTTTATATTGGCCCTACCAACACTTTTACGCCGACGTAATGTCACTTATTTGACATTCCGGTGGCACAATGTGCCACTGGCATATTTATAACGCCACATAAAGACATGTTACATGGATTTTCAGGGCCTTATAAATATGTGCCACTTTCACGTAGAAAACTGCATGAAAGGGGCATTCCATGCGTGTTGCTGGGGGTATTCCCAGCAACATCCATGGCTTTTTGACACTGCCCTAGATTTATGAGAAATTGTAAGTCTGAGGCAGCACCAAAAACTTACACCTCCCCAGGGATGATGTAAGGGAGGCACAAACAAGAGAAATATCTTTATTTCTCCTCGTTTTTCCTCTTTCTATGTGTGATGCATTCTACAACACACATAGAAAGAGGTAAAATCCTCGTGTGATTGTTTTTGTGCAGGAAAGCCTCCCTTCCTGTACAAAAATAATTATCCCCGCAATGCACCATGGTACAAAGGTTCCTGCATTGGGGCACAGCTGCCCTTTGTGCGCCGCCTCAGGAGAAAAGGTCAGGAATGCGCTGTATGTAATAGGTACGGTGCATTCCTGCCCTTTTCTTTTGCTGTACGGCAGGGCAGCAGCAAGGACTGTTGCACTGCCCTACGGCGAAAAAAACATAAATTAGGACCTGAATTGTTCCAGGACAATATGTGACTGTCAGGACTTGCTATAAGTTTCCTTGACTGCACAGAATCAGAACGACGCTGATTCCCACCGCCCCTCTTAATATGTTCCTGCCAGTATGAGTGATCTTTCACAGGTAAGTACCAAGGGGGGAAAGGGGATTGAGACAGAGAAGAGACAGCCCAGTGTTTTCTTCTATGTTTTCTGCCTCGTCTTCTTCTTTCTTCTTCAGAGACTGTTCACAAATACATTTCTAAGTATCACTTCTATTTACTATTACTGTACAGGTAAACATTAATTTAAAATGACTTATCTTACCAGAAACTTCTTAGGGCTTGCTTCTCTTCTAGTTTTCTCATATGTTGTCTTTTATTTCTTTTCTTTAGGAGAAGTTTATTAACTTTATCCTCTGCTCCTACAGGTTCTTCCTGGACTCTTCATTTACTGCTCAGTGTAAGGAAAGACAAGGTAAGTTTTATAATCTTTAAACTGTAGCCCCTTACCTTATCAACTCTGTGTACTTCTAACTTACTTAGTTGAGAGTGAGCATACTTGTGAAATCTTCTTTTAAACTTCTTATGATGTGTGATAGCGAGTTACCTTTTATTTAGGAACAACTGGTTCTATATGAAAAGACCGAACAGAACTATTATTTACACTTTTGTTAATTATTAATGGTAATTCTCAAAAGCCTGTGGAACTTGTTGCGTGATAACTTTTCACACAAATATTGCCAAGATTTAACTGCACACTTATTCTCTGAGTTCTTTTTTAAGTTGAGGGAAATCATTCTTTCCTTTGAGATACGTTTACTCAAGCCTCAAAACGTAGTGTTATTGCTTTAATTAACTCTGTTCTTCCTCAGTGGTAAGTGCGAGAGAAAATGCTATTCTTTTCCCACACTCGGAATTTACAGAGAGCCACAAATCAGAAAATAGGTGTGTCAACAGATAAACGCTATTTCTTTGACATGCGCTATACTTGCTTTCTCTCTGTGCCTGATGGAGCATGCGCTTAACAATACCACTAACTCCACTCACCTGGAACTCTGGGAATGTGGTGACCGACACTGAAGAACCGCCGTCTACGAACGCCCCCTGACTAACTTCAATGTTGCATAGCTGGTAACGTCCATACCGGGGGAAACTCTTGGTGAAGTGCGCCTGGAATGTTGGCGCATGCTTCACCTGAGCTCCAATTGCTGCATAAAGTAGACTGCGAACACATTCGGCATTCTGGCAGCCATCTTGGAAGCCCAGTGCCACCAGCATACTCGCCAACTAAAGGCACCATGAGTTTTTAGAGTGGGATGGTAGGTTGAAGGGACATAATTAAGGGCCACCACAGGGTCACGAGGAGGAAACCTCCTTTGAACCCTGACAGTGACTTAATGTATTTTCTGACTAAGTGGCACTGTCATAGAAAAACTGGATACTGACTTGCAATGTTGTTTCTTAGAAGAGCAATGGAGTGAGATGTGGGAACATAAAAAAGGAGTTTTGTTCAATGTGAGGTTCTAGGCGGTACCACATATTTTTTTTTTAACTAGGAACTACCTTACCGCTAAAATGATACACAACTTAAACATTGAATTTGAACTGTGATGTCTCACCTACTGGGCAAAGGATTAGGCATTTTCTAACCTAGTTAGAGACTTTTGTGTTGTGGTGAATTTCTGACATAGGATAATGAAACCTCCATCTCCTACTGTGGGATCATGATCTGCACTAAACCCTTAAATCTTGCTTCTGACTTGACCTACAAAGTTATGATCACTTCATACACATGTTGCGGAGCCCAATCTGCACTGAAGGGGAAACACATCATGATGGATGGGATGGCTCACCTGTGGCAAGGACGAAAAGATCCTGCAGTGTGTAATAAAAAACACAGGAGCAATACGACAAAACATACTACAAAATGCTACTCACAAATCTATGTGTGGAGTTTACACCTCCCCCTCTCCGTTCTTTTTCTGTGTGGTGATCTCCTCTTTGAGTGTGTGAAGGTCACGGAAGTGTTCAGAATGGGTGTGAGCATGGTTCAGATGGGTTGCAGTCCTGTGGTGTAGGCATTGTGGAGGCAGTGGTCCAATGGAGCACTTGAGTGGATGAAATGCATCGAGGTGGCAGTTTCTTCCGGGGTGACAACAGACCATGTGGTTATGATTGGTTCTTTTGATAGATCAGGAGGCATTTGGCGAGGTCTGTCAGGTCTGATTGTGGGTTGAAGTTGCTGTAAATGGTGGTGATTTTGTTGCTGAAGAATTGAAAAAGCTTGCTGCAGCGGCTCAGTGAAGGAGTGATAGAGTTGGAGGTAGCTGCTGGTGAGGTGAAATCATTCACAATGGCAAAGTTTTCTTTGCTTCTGTTGGTGCCGGCATCGATGTGGACTGCTACAGCAGTGTGTTTGGTGGTCTAGATTATTGTTGTTAGCTTCTCTAGTTGAATTTGAATGTGCTCCTGTCCTCATTCTCCTGGTTCATTCTCCATTTGCCCTCCAGTTGTTTCCAGTGGCATTTCATCAGTCTGTCTTCCTCCCTGTACCAACTGGCCTGAGGTCTAGATCTTGTTGTACATCTGTTTTTGAGGGTCCAGGGAGTGATCCTATTTCCGAAATTCTTGAGGGCTTTGGGAGGCTGTTGCTGTGTTCGAATTGGTGGATATTGAGAGCAATGTTGCAGTGGCAGTTATGCTATTCCAGTTTCAGCGGGCAGGTCTGGTGAGGGTGCATGTGTGTTGGATCAGGATGGGGATGCTCAACTTGACAAAGGCGTGGTCTGTCCAGGCCTTTGTCAAGAGTAAAGAGGGTTTAACAGCAGTAGATATGCACAAGGTTGATACTGAAATATGCATATTTTCTTATAAGTGCATTGATTTATCCTTTGTAGGTGTTTGCAACATTGAAACATAGTAGGCATTTAAGTATTAGCGCATATTTACTGGTCAAATAAATGTGGAAATATACTAATTTCATCTTCATTTTTCCACAAATCCAAAAATAAATATGGATTAATACAGATGTAATTAGCAAAAAATAAGTATGGATAAAATCAGGCGGAAAAGTAAAAAAATTAAGTATCATAAAACCAGGAGTCCTAGTTATGATTAACATGCATGACTTACTCAGAGATCACTTTAAAGTACTAACACCCACATGCATCATTGTAGGAATTTGCGATTCCTAAATTGCGAAAATTAAGGAATCGCAATTTAGAAATCGCAAATTCCTTTGCATCAAGAAATTACAAAAATTTTAGCGATTTCTTAATTTTCTGTATTTGCGATTCCTTAATTGCGAATCGCAATTAAGGAATGGCATTACATTGATTCCTATGGGCCTAGAGGCCCATAGGAATCAATGGGAAGGCATTCTCATATTGCGAATTCGCAATTAAGGAATCGCAATATGAGAATGCAATTTCAAGGGTGCAGGGGGGGGTCCAAAGGACCTCCCCCTGCACCCCTGAAATGTAACGTAAGTACATTTTACTCACACACATGTCCCAAGGGCATGTGTGTGTGTAAAACATAAGTTTCAAAAATGCACTTTTGAGCATTTTTGAAACTTTTCGCAAATTACCACGAGGGTATACTTCATGGTAATTTTTCCTTTCAAAATTGCGAATTCGCAAATAAAAAATATTCATGCATAGCTTTTAAGAAATCAAAAATTTGCGATTTCTTAAATGCTATTGCAATTTAAGAAATCGCAAAAAATTGCGAATTCTTAAATTGCGAAAAAAATAAATAAATGATGCATCCCAAAAAAGGTTTTTGCATTCGCAAACGGACGATTTTTGCGATTCGCACCGTTTGCGAATGCAAAAAGGCTTGATGCATGTGGGCATAAGCAAATAAATTCAATAACCCAGAGAAATTTCAACATTTTGGAACAGTATTCACAAAGGTAAACTTACACATGAGTAAATCTTCATGTGTAACTTTATTCTTATACTTGGCAGCAAACATGTTACATTTGGTGATTCACCATTTGTGAGTGCAATTTTACCACAAAGTGTAGACTTGAATGTCTCCTCCCCCTGACCTCAGTAAGTGTGTAAAGATACTACTAGTAACTTTTCATATCTAGGCAGAGATTTTCACCATCAGGGCACAGGTAAATATAGGGAAAAAGGAAAAATGTTTAATAAACTTTAAAAAAAATAGATATATTGTTTTCATGATAAATAATAATGTCAGTTCATTTTATATATGTATGTTAAATGTAGAGCAAAACACAAATGCTGCAGTGCTATTAACTTAATATTAAAATAAATATTTAATTGATTTTAATATATTCAATTACATGAAATATATTTTAAATTGGACACTTCGTATTGTCTATCAAGCCACATACTCGCACTTTAAAAGATTTAATCACTCACCCGCTGCTCGAGCAGGGCAAAAAACCACTTGTGAAGCCAGAACTTAGCCATTGTAGCAGCGCCATCTTGGGTGAGGGAGAAACTGTCCTGCCTTCTTCAGCGCCATCTTGTGAGGCGCTCTAGGTGCTGGGCAGGGCTCTCTGGCAGCATAAATATGGGGAAATGCAAGCGCGCAGTGGGCGCGCCAGAGGCAAGCCCGTCTGCGCCCGTCCGCGCCCAGGACGCGCCTAGCGCTAGCCACGCTGTCCGTCTGGATGTAGCTCAGGGGCGCCTGGTTTATGACAGGGATCAACTTATAAATCTTGGTAAGACAAATAGCAAGGCGACACACTATATAGCTCATGAGCCAACGGTGGGAAAGACTCTCATCTGTAGACTGATTAATAGGCGGTCACTTGTCAAGCATCATGTAGATGTTTTAAGTTTGATTGAAGACACAGGATTAGACGCGCTGTTCCTGACAGAGACATGGATTACTGCCGAGTCGATGGTGGAAATAGGGCTTGCTCGTCCTAACGGATATAAAATCATTCATAAGCCAAGAATCATAGGCAGAGGGGGAGGAGTGGGAATAATTTTCAAGGAAGAGTTGAACCTTACGTCCCTACCGATAGATGAAGTAGAGGGGATAGAACCTATGGGCTTTACGTTGCAGACACTCAGGGGTAGCCTATTTACAGGACTGCTATGCTACAGACCCCCTGGCAGCACCACGCAATATCAAAACCTCCTAGATATTATCACCAACTTAACCCTGACACATACTAGTATGATTGTATTGGGAGATTTCAACCTTAGGCAGGATGGGAATTTCAGCAGCCACCTGAGACATTTAAAACATTTGTGTGCTAGCCTTAATCTCGTACAGTTAGTGGAACAGCCCACGCATCAAGGGGGCCACATTCTTGACTTATTATTCTCCAATCAGGTTACCTCCAAGATAATAAATATACTACCCCAGTCCTGGACCGACCATTATTTAAATCAGTTTGAGATTAGGCAGCCCCACTCAAAGGTTAAAACCAGCCAGCAGAATTCATACAGGAGCGGTAGGGATTGGGCACAATAGGATAAGTCTGGCTCCCTCCTACTTGATAAGGAGGATAATTATTATTCATCTATGGTGACCGCCGAAGAGAACTACAAAATCTATACCAGCTATATTACAGATACTCTAGATCAGATAATACCTATAAAGAAGTTAAAAAATAGGAATAAAATCATGGCCCTTTTGTACAATGAAGATCTGAAACAGCTGCGTACACTCCGCAAGAAGGCGGAAAGGAAATGGAGAAGGGGATACACTGAGGAAGGGAGAAAAGAACTGAGATCAAGACAATTGAAATATAAAGAACTTATTCTCAAAACAAAGGCTGAATTTTATGCTACCTCTATCATACAAGCGCCAAATGGAGCAAAAGCTCTTTTTAAAATCATCAAGGACTTGTCTTCTCCTACCTGTTTAAACAATAAGGTAGCAGCATCACAAAAACTATGCGATGACAATTATCATTTTCAGGACAAAATCACAAAAATTGTTAACACACTTAATCCCAATATTGAATGCCATGATGATTTAGAACAACCGGTGGATGAAGACTCTGCCCAGCCAATGGCCCTGGATAACTTTCCGGTCCTCACTGATGATGTTTTTAACAGCCTGGCGCACAGCGTCACGTCGGGGTCCCCTCTCGATCCCCTCCCTCATAAAGTCTGGAAGACTTTTGGCAAAGAAACCCTCCCGTGGTTGAGACAAATCTGTAATCAATCACTGGTGGAAGAAATTGTCCAGGACAGCTGGAAACAGGCGGTGGTGACCCCACTAATCAAAAAAACAACCCTTGATCCATCAATCCCGGCCAGCTACAGGCCCATCTCTCTCCTGCCCTATCCGGTCAAAATTCTGGAGAAAGCAGTCAGCAGGACACTGTCGTGCTTTCTGGAGGACAACCTCTTGCTTGATAGAGACCAATTCGGGTTCCGACCAGGCCATGGGATCAAGACGGCCCTTGTCACCATGATGGACAACCTGCGCATGCGAGCTGACAACGGGAATGCCACTGTTTTAGTGCTGCTTGACATGTCGGCAGCATTCGACACGGTAAATCATTCCATCCTAGTGGAGAGACTCAGGAGGCTGGGGGTGAAGGGACGAGCGTTGCAATGGCTCCAGTCCTATTTGATGGGGAGGGAGAAGGTTGTGTCCTTAGCACCATTTTCCTCTAGCAAATCTCCGGTAGTATACGAAGTGCCGCAGGACTCTGCGATCAGCCCTATTCTCTTTAATGTATATCTGCAGCCCCTGCATCTGATTAATAAATCCTTTGGAGTCAGCTGATGACACTCAGCTGGCGTTCTCCTTAGAAGGTGAACATGTGATCTCCCTGGACACTTTCCAGCTGTGCATGCAATGCACGGCTGGTTGGCGCAGGAGAAATTCCCTTCAATTCAACAGCGGAAAGACAAAGATACCTAAACCTCTACCCTGTGAATTTAAATTCACTCCTGAGGAGGAACCAATAGCGCCGGTCAAGAAGGTACGCAACCTGGGGGTTCTGATCGATGACAACCTACAGATGGAGTCTCATGCAAATAAGACCGCTAATGTATGTTTCTCCCTAATACGGTTGCTACGAAAAATACTTCCGCTATTACCAACTGAGTCACGCTCATGGTGGTAAGAAGTACCGCGCTAAGCAGGCTTGATTACTGCAACTCTCTATATTCGGGCGCCTCACAATACATCATCCAGGGATTGCAGAGAGTACAGTCTGCAGCGGCAAATATAGCACTCAATAGGCCGCGAAGTTCATCCTCTACCTTGGCTCTGAGAGAGCTGCATTGGCTGCCCATTAAGGAGAGGGCCCACTTTATATCCCTATGTCTAACTTTCAGAGCAGTGCATACGCTGGGACCAATCCCCTTGCAGGAAAAGTTCCTGTGGTACCAACCCAAGAGGCACCTCCGCTCCTCTAGTGCCGGCATTTTGTCGGTCTCCAGGTTTAAACGTGCCAGGCAGGAGGGAGGGCATTCAATGTGGTGGGTGTCCGCCTTTAGAATGAACTTCCCCTGAATCTGAGACAAGCTGAAACCCTGATTGAATTCCGAAAGAGCCTAAAAACCTGGCTTTTCCCAAAAGCTTAGAACTCCTCTTCCTATACATTCGGCCTGACCTCCTTTTCCACCAAGGTCTCCCTCTTCAGTCAGAAGCACCAGGATACCCGTAGGGTGACAGTTTGCGCTATAAAAGTACTGAATCAAATCAAATCAAGTAAAATGTCTATATGTATTTATTATGTATTAAAAATTACTACAAGCTATGTACAGTCTTATGTATATTAATTTACTTTTTTTATATTTTCATTATTTTCTTTGGGAGACTGTTGCAATATCAGCGATTGGCAATGTGTGGTGCTGGACTTAGTCCAAATATAAACTGGAGTGCATTTTCTACAGTTCTGGATCCTTTTTGGCAGTAGTAACTTTAAAAGTGCTGTTTGTGAATAGGAACACACTTATTTTTTTGAGAAGTTGTCTATCCCTCTCCCACAAGCCACTCACTAACCTTCCCATAACTCCCTCTTACTCCGTCCTCAATCCCTCCCAATCACTAGAAAGTATTCCCCATTTTCCAGTCATTCCACATGTCTCTCCCACATTCACTGCTAAAACCTAAGTATGTGTGCAGATATCTCACAACTTGCTGGTCTATTCTGCCTCATCGGCATGGTGAAATCCTGGTCTCTGCTCCTCACTATGCATGGGCTCCAGCCCAATCGGCGCAGTTATGCAGATGGCTCAATTCACAGCAGCCCTCCACTGGTATACGACGGTTGTCAACTTCGTTCTGCACACACCAATGACCCAATCAGTGCAGAATCCATCTCCTTACCCCTCGCAAATTGAGTCCCCTCGACAGGGGATCCCACACTGGATCTTGCTCCCTTCAAAGCGTTTGCCTTCCTCACAGGGCATACTGGTCTGGGCAAGCAGGCAGGCACTGCTGCTCCAGTCACCAGGGCAGGCAGCCTTGGATTCCATGGGTGATGTCCCCTCATTCAGCAGAGAGAATAGCAGGCCTTGGTCCCCAGGCCTGGTCACATAACGCAGTTTTGCAGAGCATCCCTATTTCACATAGTCCATCTGGCTGCTTGACAGATGACACATTTTGGGTCTCAAGCTCTCCTTCTTATAGTCCATTTCCAGACACTAAATTTGATTTATAGTCTTAGTCTTTGAAGTTAATGTTGACGTTCTTATTTTAAAGTGCCCACTCCTCTGTCTTCTTCTTCAACTTGAAAGCAATTAGTCACAGCAGGAGCGAATCCAAAGCTGATATCCACATTATACAGGCCACAGTAATATGCGTATCTAAAGGTTTGGCCAGGACTCCAGCCCTACTCTATATGTTTCTCTTATTATCCATATCTCCTTCCTAAGATGTGCCCAGGCCACTTCATTGTGACCTCTCGCTGAATCAAAGAGCATCCTTTGAAGTGTACATGGGAAACCTGGCTCTTACCTCGCCAGAGTGTTATCGACCCAGCTTAAAGGACTGCAGCGATGCTCAAAATCTTTCCAGGAGGATTTCTCTACCTCCTCTCTATGTTTCACCATGCAAGCCTGGATCTCGGAAAACTGAACTCATGTCATTTCATTTATTGCACCAGCCACAGACACACATACACCCAGTGCGTGATAGAAATGCTCCACCATAATGAATCCATTACCCTAAACAAAAGTAAAACACAACGGGATGGCTGGTCCCCGTGTTTTATAACCTGGTGGGGTAGGGTCGAAACCATTAAAATGATGATCTCCCCCCTGGTTAACTACCTCATCATGATGCTTCCTCTCACCCTATCCCAGGACTTCCACCATAAACTTGACAATCTTCTCTCTAAATTTCTGTGGAGAGGGAAGAAAGCCAGAATTAGCCTAAAAAACTGCGCCTCGAAAAAACCATGGGTGGGATCAATTTAGCGAACTTCACACTGTATCAGACGGCCTTCCTAGCGAAAAAAGGCTCCTACTGGTTAACACCACTGGCCGATTACACTCCGGTTTGGCTCTCTATCGAGAGAACCCTTATTAAAAATCTCGCCCCAGCGTCCCTCCTCACGGCCAAAACTTAAACACCATGTTGCTCTATTCCCGTTTTTAAACACACGAGACTTGCCCTGCTCAAAATTGACAAATTGCTGCCGCATCGGATATGGGGCTCTGAGTGGGAATCACTATGGCACAATCTCTCTATAAAATACAAAGGGGTACCCCTCCAGAATGAGACGTAAATTAACAGAGGGATGTTCTTCCCCTATCAACTGTTTTGCAACAACTATCCTCCCTCATTCAAAGAACTCCAAATTACACACGGTCTATACTCTGCTAAATGTGATAATTTTTTTAATATTAAAACGTCAGTTACCAAAGCTAAATTGTCCAAATATACTCCCTCCCGAAGTATTTAGTCTTCGTCAATACTCTAGGTCACCAGGTCTCCAGACTCTATAAATTACTTCGCCCACAACATTCCAACCTTACTAAAGAACTCCAGCAGTATTGGGCAGCTAGCTCCTCAACACCTATCTCAGAAGAGGAATGGTCCAAAATTTGGGAATCTGCCACAAGACATAAAATAAGCCCTACACTTTCCCAGACAAAATTTTGCCTGCTCCACAAAGCCTTCTGGACGCCCGCACATCTCTTTGCACATAACATCAGGGAGAACGGCAAGTGTTGGAATTGTAATGATAGAGATGGCGACCTTGAACACCTCATTCTAAGATGTGCGTGTTTTACGAAATTTTGGGACCAACTATTTGCTTTCATCACGAAGGTCTTTTCCTACTCCCTGCCCAAAGAGTTCTCCACTATAGTGTCTGGGTTCATCAAAGCTACCCCACTTTCGGAGGATGATAAAGCCCTACCTGATCTCATGTTTACATCCGGTGTAAAAATCATCCTGAATAACTGGAAGGATACCAGCAAGGTCTCCTTTAAATGCAGGCTAAACTGGCTCACATAACTAAGAGGTGCTGACAACATCTCTCTCCAGAACACCCCTTGGAGACTCCCCACCGGCGATTGTGGACGTCTCTTGACAGCTATTTCAGCCTGCATAAACCCCCATGAGCCCTAGATCTATAACCCCTGCCAATCATGCTTCTGGGTCTGAGTTCAACCTTCTCCACACTAAGTCAGTAGCCTGTTGTCAGCTCTCTTGTCAGCTCTGTAGAGCCGCGCGCCAGTGAAGATGTTGTGTGCAGCATGGTCAGCACCCATAGGGTGAGACCCACCACATACCTAATGTCCGTTACCATATCACCTTCGGCTTATTGCCTATGTTTTGTTATTGCAGGTATATTCCTCCCCGTTTTTGTATTGTTCCAACCCCATCCCCATTTATTTAATCTTTTGTACCAGATACCACGATGATGACATTTGCATTTTCATTGTCTATCTCCTCAGACTGTCAAATTCAGTATGTCTCCATGATTCTCTATTATTGTTTGCTTTTGTATTTTTATGCTTTGTTCTGGAAACTGCCAATAAAAAACTTGAGCAATAAAAAAAACTGCCCACATTGCACAGCACTGTATCCTTCATGTACTGTACTACTTCACTACTCATAGTCACATATACATCCAGAACATACGTTTAACATGCACACACTGCATAGCAATACATCCTCCATGCACTTTTTCACTCATAGGAACATATACATCCAGCACATGCATTTACTATGCAAACACTGCTCAGCACTACATCCTTCATGTATTGCACTACTCATAGGCACACATACACCCAGCACATGCACTCAACATGCACACAATGGTCAGCACTGCATTATGCCTGTATTGTACCCTTTGACGGGCACACATACACCCACAGCAGACACAGCACTCCTGTGCTGTGCAACACTACACACCAAACCAATGTAGTCCCAGGGTGAGTCAAGCACTCCTGGTGAAGAAGGCAGTAACCTCTCACAACTATGAGAGTAGCACATTGAGCATCCCTTCAGGTCCAACAAGACCACAACCCATGAGATAGGCCTATATCATGGTGCACATGCATACTCTGAGTTTGCCTATGACACATAAATTGGTATTAGGTATCCAGACATCAGTACAGTTGTGGCAATCAGGGCACAGAAGCATGTCCATTACCACGCAAAGGATTTTTCGGGCCCAACACTGTTGAATGCCGTCTGCAGTAATGTATACTATCACTGGTACTCCTACTCCTATGGACAATGCTATCACTTGCTGTTGTACCAACACTGGATGTAAATGTAGGTATCTCTATGTCAAAAATAAATAAAGAGATGTTAAAAAAATCTGAATGCTTTACCTAAATGTCCTTTCCCACATGGTCAAGACACTGGTCTATTCACTCGTTCTCAGGACATCTCATTATCATAATCATTTGCTGATTATGTATGCACTCCCTTGCCCCCACTGAGGAAAGCCTTACAATTTTCTACTTGAACACTAGATAGTTTGTCTAGAGGTATTCCTACTATCACCTGTAGGCAGACTGTCTGCAAGCAACAGACCCTTATGGCAGTGAACAGTGCCCCAACTATCTCTCTGAAACTATCACCCACTGTGTGGCCAACCGGATCCACTGATCTGTCTATCAGAAATTTCTTGCCTGCGTAATCCTGATTTAGAATGCTAGCAGAGTTCCCACACAAAGCTTAGCTGGAAACAACATAGCCTAGGAGACCCCTCATCACAAAGCCTCTTTGCCTCAGTAAAATAAGCCCTCTGTCTCTGTACCTCCCTTGTGAAATCCAGGACTATCATAACTCTTTGGTTTTAAACTAATATATCTCTCTTTGTTCGGGCCTGGACTAAAATATGGTCCTGATCATTGAAATACAATAATCTTGCCATCACCAACCTTGGTGGTGCCCCTGGGAGGAGAGTCTGCCCGGCACTCGATAAGTCCCCTTCAAAGCACAGTGTTTTTAGAGGCCCAGAGGTGCCACCACCTCTTTTAACCACTGTTCCATGAATGCAGTTATGTTTACCTTGGCTCCTTCTATCAGTTCTGGCAATCTTATAATACAGATATTGTTCATTCAAGCCCTATTTTCAGCATCCTCAGCTCTTGTTTCGAGTATTTAATTATTTTCCCATGCGACTCTGCTGCTTTCGCAAGGTTGTTAATTCAGGGGTTATTTCGCCAAAATTGCATTGTCTGGTCACAATCCTTTCAACTAGTCACTGATGTTGATCCCTTAGCAGCCACTGGTCTGCCACCAGGGCATCTATTTTCAGTTCCAATTCTTCCCGCGAAGCAGCAATAGCCTGCAAGATTATATTCAGCATGGCAGTAGGCCGGTCCAATACCTCAACGTCAGCTCCACCCTGCTGCTACAGCCACCTGCCCCTGTGATGAGCCTTGGATTCCTGCATCTTTTTTGTAGCATATTTACCAGTTTTTGCTCCAAATTAATGTTTGTGTCACTGCCACATACCTCGGATCCTCTGCCTCAAATTAGTCTGCATATCACTGTCACTCCGATCTTATATCTCAATTTATTCAGGTATGCACCAGTCAATGCATAGCCACTCTCAGGTTCACAGACTATATTCTAATTCTTCCTGCGTGACTAAAGATAAACTTACAGTTTGCATTGTTTTTGTAGTGTGCGTGCCCAATTGCAGCCTGCTTCTGCTTTGGTCTGTGTTTGACAGCTGAGTCATTAAGTAGCAATCCCAATCAGTCACAGTCGTGTCTCTGCCTTAGATCCTCCATCAAGAGCAACAGATCTTATCTTTCTTTTTAATACAACAAATTACTGAACATGCTTGCCAAATTGCTGAGCGTGTTGTCAAATTTTGAGTGTGCCACCTCAAATACACATTTGTTCCTGAAAATTATTGTGCCTGTCACTGATTGCGACACACATTCCATCATCATTTTATCTGCATGCTTTATTATCCCAACAAGCCTCCAATGATAGGACTAACCACACCACTTTTGGGTTACCCACCTCTGCCAATCATTCCAAGGTAACCCATGCAGACGATTCAGTGCAGCGCGGGTCTGACGAGGAACAAAAAAAGTCTGATGATGAAGCATGACATCCTTCTGGGTGTGTGAGGGCGAATAAGAGGCAAGACTTGGTCTTCCCCTTTGGGATTGGATCCTTGAAACTGCGGATATACATCTGCCTCTTTTCCTTTCCCCTCACCACTTCTTCTCTTGTCTTATTTCTCCTCTACTCCAATATTTCTCTCCCCTTCCAATTTGGGTTACATACATGCACCCATTATCACTAAACAGTGTCCCCACTGATCTTGCTATTATTTGAGGAGCACGGACACTGGACCTTAACAAGCTCCTGGTCCCCCCCCTTCTTTTTTGTTGATTCTGCATTCTCTACATGACATCTTATGCGTTATTGGTGTTTCAAAATCTGTTTTTTACCTGCCTGTATTGTTTTACCAATGTAGTGAAGTCCACATGGACATTGGATGCAATATACTACATTCGATGTATTGCAGTTAGAGAAGGTCTTTAGTGTGATAAACACACCATTGAACAAGCATGTTTTAGTTGTTTGGGTGGTATTGCATGCCAGACACATATTACATTTGTGGTGACCCGCTTTTGGTAGCAGTTGTCTCATATTGTCTGCTGTGTTGGTCTCCATGTCTACATAGGCATGCACTAGCCAATCCTGTAAATTGGTGCCCCTTTTAAATGAAAACATTGGTTTGTGCACAAGTTCGGGAAGGGCTTTGAGAAATGTCAAATGCATATTAATAATTTCTTGATGGAATTCGTGTGGGTTCCAAAAGTAGACACACACACCAAGTGTGGTTCTTTGGGGCGATCTTTCACTGTCATAAGTGATTCGCGGTTGTTATACCAAGCGCATTTCATAGATTTTCTAAGTAGTCTTGCTGGAAAGCCACGTGCCTTAAGCTTTTCTTTCAATTTCATTGCTTCAGTAAAATAGTCCTCCTTGAGTGTGCAGTTTCTGCGTAATTGCAGAAATTGGCCAAAAGGTAAACCATCTTTTAGGGCTTGAGGAGGGTGGGTATTGTAGCTAAGGAGAGTATTTCTTGCCGTTGGTTTTGTATACAGCATAGTATACAGACGGTTGTTGATGTCTGTTTTATTTGTGATATCTAGAAAGTGCATATCTTCAGAATCTGACTCCATAGTGAATTTCAAATGTGGACTTTTAGTATTTAGCCAAATATGGAAAGCCTGCATTGCTCTTGGGTACCAAGCCATATGAGAAAGACATTGTTGATATATCTTAACCAACGAATGATGTTTATTGAATAAGGGTTAGATGTATCAAAGATGTTCTCATTTTCAAAGGTTGAGACATATATATTGGCTATATCTGGGGCATACACTGCCCTCATGGCGACGGCTTTCTGCTGCTGGTAGAAAGTATTCTAAAAGAGAAAAAAGTTTTCGCACAAAGAGATACGTGTGCACTCTAGAATAAAGGCTGTGGGTACTTCATGTGGACTTGGTCTTGTGTCCAGTAAGTTCTCTAAAATCTGGAGTATTTCTTGTTGAGGGATGTTTGTATACAAGCTTTCTATGTCCATCGAGACAAGAATTTCATTTGATTGATCAAAGTCATGTTTTTCAATCACATTAATTACAGCCATAGTGTCCCTAATGTAAGACATTTGGTCAACTGCAAAAGGGCGTATGAAGACATCGGCATATTATGCCAGGGGTTTAAGAATTAAATGACACCCTGATACGATGGGACACCCAGGAGGTTGAATGGGAACCTTGTGCACTTTTGGCAGCATATAGATTGCAGGTACTGTAGGTGCTTTGTTGATAAGAAAAACTGCCCCGTTTTCATTTAACCAGCCACCATCGAAGCCTTGTTTACTGAGGTTAGATATATTGTTTGCTAATCTATTGGTAGGATTGCTTCTTAGTTTTTTGTAGTGCACTGTGACCAAGAGTTGTTTTAGCATTTCTTGTCTATAAGCTTCTTTCACCCAGAGCACTATTCCACCCCCTTTTTCAGCCTGAGATATACCCTATCTATACAATAAATGTTGTCTTATATCAACAGGCGCATATGTGTCTTCACATGCATTGAATTGAGGACATATTGTCTCTCAAAAAACAGAGCCATAATTGATTTTCCTTGTGTCAACTACACATTCTCTGGAGATTCGTCACAATTTGAAGTAAGGATACTCCGTTAAACTTCAAGAACAAATCTCTACGGTATGTGTGTCACTAAGGAAACAACCTGATACTCAGTTTTGCCTAATAGGTAGCCAAATACCACATATAATTCAATGGAGAAGTAGCTTTACCTTTTTTTTTAATACATTTTTAATAAATATAAGCAAAAGTAACTTTCAGAAAGTTACCCTTTGCCTTTATGAACTGTCAGAAGGCTAATTCTTTTTTTTAAATACTTTATTAAAGCGTGACAGGCAATCCACAGATGGAAAAAGGCAATAACAGAGCCAGTACCGGAATCATCATATGCCATAGAAAACATAGCGCGTTGAAAAACTGGTGTATACATCAGGATTGCGTATTTATCATTGAAATGATACAAGGGTAACATTTTGAATAATAGCAACAAAAAAGCATAAAACAGAATTACACAACTCAGAAATGTAAACCAAAAAATAAAAATCAAGGACAAAAAAATCATATCTACGAGATTGCAAGATCAATACAGTCAGCCATTCCGCAACGTGCCAAATAGCACCATGGGCAACAGTAGTAATACAGACCCAACAAATGTCATCCGTCCCCCCGGCATCTCTCGAAATGGGCATCAAGTAAACACAAAAATAGGTGAGAATTAGTATGAAGAGGCAGTGAACAGTACAGGCAGTCGTAACCTGATAGACAGCCCGAAACGCCGGCCCGGGTGAGCCAGCGTCGGGGGCGCGTCCAAACTGCAAAGGAGATGCATGAGCAGTGCATGGTCGTCGGGACGCTACAATTGTTGTAATGGACACAGTACCACCAGATGACACACACTCAGCCGTTTGGAGCATGGGGCAAGCGCAAGTAGCCCCCACATCAAGGTGGTGTCGAGTGTGGCCACTAAGCAGATCTTGCTCTAGCCCACCCCAGTCGGCGCGACAGGATGAAGCGACTGGGAAGGCGTTTCTTGAGCGATTTTCGCAATGTACGGTCGGTATGGACCCCAAATGTCAGTTGGGTGGGAAGAAATAGGAAGTTGTTCCGAATATTCAACACTATTCACGTTGCAGTAGGCCACTCTCCTGAGCCAGGAAGCTAGCGTCGGAGCGCGTCATGCGCACCAGAGCAGTGCCACCTCCCTTTTGGCCAAGAGGAAGCAAATGGACGCCAATCTGCGAAGATGGCGGGGGAAATTTGCAACGTAGCCCACCAACGCAATTTCGGGAGTAGCAATCAACGTCAGTCCCAACATGTCGCCCAACACCCGGTGCACCTCCAGCCAGTAAGTGTGTAACCTAGGGCAGGTCCAGGACAGATGCGAGAAGTCCGCCTGCGGGGCGCCACACTTGGGGCAGCTGTGGGGCCTACTGGTGTCAATTTTGTGAGCAAGCGCCGGGGTGTGATCCATCTTTCGCAATAATTTAAAGTGTATGAGCTTGTGTCTACTGTTCATGGATACATCACGGGTCACCGCACAGCATGCCTCCCATTGGTCGTCCGAAATCGGCGTGCCCAGATCCCGCTCCCACACAGCGCGCAGCGCGCACCGCCCCGTCTGAAGCAGGAAGAGAGGCCAAGCACAGTTTGTAGATTTTGGACACCACATGCGCCCCTGACGTGTTTTGTAATAAAATGTAAGTGCGGGGTTATCTTCAGGGGGAAGAGGGAATGTGGGAAATTCAGCTCGTAACATCGAGCGGAGTCTCGTTAAAGTGAAGGAATCCATGAATGTTCGGTCGGTGAAGCGGGAATCCTCTGTCAGAGAGAAAGCATGACCATCAGGGAACAAGTCGCCGATCGTGAGTAGTTGGAACTTGGACAGCGTACGACGAATCACCGACTCGCCGGTAATGGGGAGCCAGTGAGGGTTGGGTAAATGGAGAGCAGAGGAATACAATCTGTCTATGTGTAGAAATCGCTTCAGCTTGTCCCAGGCCCAGGCAGTGGTGGACAGCGGGTGTATGTCATGTGGGTCACGAGAGAGGCCTTTGGGGAGGATTGTGTTAAGTGGCAGTGGGAGCGCTGCATCAGCTTCGGGTCTCAGATGTGGGATCCTAGCATCCGGGTGAAACCAAGGGTGTGCATACGAACATTGCGCGACCAAGTAATAAAGATAAAAATCTGGCACCCCAAATCCTCCTCGCTCATATGGAAGAGTTAATGTGCGCCAGGTCACACGGGGGTGTTTACCGCCCCATACTAACCGTAACAGGGCAGTGCGTAGTTGGGCGAAAAAAATCTTGGTGAGAGGGATCGGGATGTTATTGAAAAGGTACAAAAACCGGGGGAGGACTACCATCTTGATGATAGCAATCCGGCCAGCCATGGACAAAGGGAGACGGAGCCACCGGTCCGTATTATCTTCCAAAAAATCTAGGGCTTGTCCGTAATTCAGACGAATAATAGACACCATGTCAAGGTGCACGTGGATCCCCAGGTATATACCAGAGTCCTCGCACCACTCCAGTGGGAAGGAGCAAGGCCACTGTGTGGTGGCGGGGGTGAGCGGAAACAGCTGCAATTTGTGCCAGTTGACTTTGAGGCCTGAGTATTCGCCAAAGCGGGCGATCTCTGACAGCAGGGGTTGCAGGTTGACTTCTGGGGTACGGACATACAGGACCATGTCGTCTGCATATAGCAAGACTAAGAGTGGGCCGGTGCGGAATTGGAGCCCCCTGTGGAGATGTCTCTCTTGAAAGTGTCGCACAAGGGGGTCCATAGCAAGAATGAAGAGGACTGGGGACAAGGGGCATCCCTGCCGGGTGCCTCTAGAGAGGGTGAACCCTTCAGTGATGGTGCCATTCAAGCGAATGCGAGCCGTGGGGGCAGTGTACAGCAACTCTACCGTAGCCACAAACATCGCGGGCATGCCCATCCGCCGCATCACTGACAGGAAAAAAGGCCATTCCAGAGTGTCGAACGCCTTTTCGGCGTCCAGAAAGACAGCTGCCGCCGGAGTGGAGGGGTCGATCCTATGTAAGACGGAGAAAAGCGTACGGAGATTCAGGGAGGTAGACCTATGGGGGACAAAGCCGGACTGGGCCGGTAACACAATAGTATCTACCAGCAGCGCCAGTCGTATCGCCAGGACTTTGGCCAAAATGTTATAGTCGAGGTTGAGGAGCGAAAGCGGTCGATAGGAGCCACAGACCGTGGGATCGCGTCCCGGCTTGGGCAGCAAAACAATGACTGCCACACGGAGCGTTGGAGGGAGAATGCCGGACTCCAAAGCCTCCGCATAAACTTCGACAAGTCTTGGTACCAGTTCTTTCTTATATTCTTTTTAAAAGTCGACCGTGAAACCATCAAGACCGGGCGCCGTAGAACCCCGCAAGGAGTCAATGCCTTCAATTATAGAGTCCGGTGTGATGGGATCGGCCAGGAAGTCTTGCATGTATTTCTCTAAGTACACCATGGCAATTTAATTAATGTACGACCCTGGGTCTTGGCGGTCCCCTGGTAGGGCGGAAGTGTAAAGGCGGCGGTAGTAAGCCAAAAAAGTATCACATATATCGGGGGTGGAAAAAAGGTGTGTGTCCTGTGAGCCAATTATGTCCGTGATTTATGCAGCTTGCCGTGGGGGGCGGAGCAGCTGAGCCAGTAATCTGCCCGGCCTATCCCCTTCACCATACTGGCGTGCCGAGTGGTACTTGCCCAGAAACCGCAGCTCCCTGTCGGCGGTTTCCCTGAACTCAAGGAGCAGCTCAAGTCGCTTGGCCTCGCGGGTCAGCGAGGGATTAGCGAGAATCTCGCCCTCCACCGCCAATAGCTCGGCCTCCACTCGGTCCAGAGTAGCACGGACCTCACGCAGAGCCCCAACATGCTTGGTGATACAGACTCCCCTGATGGTGGCCTTGAACCCCTCCCATAACGTGGCCCAAGTGGCCACAGAGCCAGTATTGACGTCGAAATAGTCCTCAATGGCAGTGCGGATCTCCTCAGTAAAGACAGGGTCCGCAAGTGCTCTACCCGGGAAACGCCACTGCCGTTCGTACCCACCCATCCTCGGCACCGCCAGGGTCAACATCACTGGAGAGTGACCGGAAAGGGTTCGTGGAAGTGTGCTGAGATCAACCTCCCATCCCGCCAGGCCCGGAGATAGTAACCAATAGTCCAGTCGTGTGCTGGTGTTATGGAAGCTGGAGTGGTGAGTAAAAGCGGGGGCGTGAGCATGCAGTCTGGCCTCCACGTCTAGCAGGGAGAAGTGTGAGCAAATAGCAGCTACCGCAGCGCGAGCAAGTGGCTTGCGATCTGGGGAGGACGACGTACTATCCCTGCCAGGGTCCATTAATAGGTTGAAATCGCCTCCCAACGCCAGCAGCTCAATGTCCGAGTGGAGTAGTGTTAGATGCAGGTCATGGAAACATTCCGGGGAGTCAGTATTAGGGCCATAGACCCCAACCAATGCAACTTTGTGTCCACACAACACACCAGAAAGTAGCGCATATCTGCCTTCTCTATCCACCTTACTGTCCGTAACCACAAAGGAAATTCGTTTGTGGACAAGGATCGCAACCCCCCCGTGCATACCTACTGTAAGTGGAAAATACTCTATGAGTCCCCCAACCCCTAGCCAATGAGGCAGTGTCTGCCTGCACCAAGTGGGTTTCTTGTAGGAAGAGAATGTCCACCCCATGACGGTCAGCATATTGCAGAACCTGTTTTCGTTTTCAAGTGGTGTTCAAGCCACGAACATTCCAGGACATCAACTTAAGCCTGGAGGGACCGGACTGCAGACCTAGCCTGGCCATAGCGCTAAACCAAGGACTGTAAACGGTGGGCGTACAGCTAACAGACCGATACCATGAATCTCGCAATCAAACACAAATATACAATTTCTCAAAGAAAACATACACCCCATCTCCCACCCACCACCCAGCCTCCCGACCCCCCAAGAGAGGCAGAACCCAAACGAGCTCTGAACAGTTGCGCAGAACACAAATGGCAAGGTATACATTGTAATAGAACATATCTGCCAACTAAAAAATAATAAACCACCATAGGATCTGAATAAACAGGCATTCGCCATAGGGGGAAGCAACGCTACCCCATGCAGGCAGCCCAGCAGAGCGTCCAACGAGGTATTAACACAAACTTGAACCCACCAGAGCGGAACTCTCAAGTGCCATACAGAAGGAACCCAAAATAGAGAGCAACTGGGTGATCAGCCTAGGGCCAGTTTCAGCGAACAAGTCAGCACTGGCCTGCGTGTCAGACTGAGGCAGAGAATGAGGCCTGAAACCGGGAGCCGAGCCTTGTTGTTTCTTGTAGCCATGGCAGAAATCTTGGGCCTCCGCAGGAAATTCGAAGATGCGAAATCGGCCGCCCACTTCCACTTTCAGCCGTACCGAATAGAGCATGCCGTACTTCAAGCCGAGATTGCGGAGGGCGGCCTTTACACTAGTGTACTTCCTACGTGCCTCCTGCACCATTAGTGTGTAGTCCGGAAAGAAGGACAACTTGCTTCCCTGCCACTGTACCTCTCCCATCTCGCGTGCGGCGCGGAGTGCAGCGTCACGGTCCCGAAAGTTCATAATCCTGGCAATGATGGGACGAGGTGCTTGCCCAGTGCGTGGCCTGGGTCCTAGAGACCTATGTGCCCGTTCAACGACAAAGACAGCCGAACAGTTCGATGAGGAGGTGTTCCACAAAGGTATCAAACCGGCCCGTGGCAGTCGTCTCCGCCACTCCAAGGATGCAAATATTGTTCCTGCGACTACGCGCTTCCAAGTCCTCATTCTTAATTGCGACATCCTTAAGAATTTTTTCGACACGTTCCAGCCGTTTCAGTGTTTTGGCGGCCCCGTCTTCAACATCGAAGATTCTGGACTCCGCCAAGTCGAGGCGGCGGTCATGTGCTTGCACCGTGGTGCCAATGTCTGACAGTTTTTTCTCTAGGGTATCGTATCAAGTGTCCAGGGCCTTGAAGCCCGCACACATTTCTCCCATCATGGCGGCCACCATGGACGCTGCGTCGCCACCGCCCACTGAGTCGGCAGCACCAGAGGCCGCACCAGGCAGGGTGTCCGTGGTGAGGAGGGGAGTCTTATCGAAGCTAAGTTTCCTTTGGTTAGGATCTCTTTTCCCCATCTCCCAGGCTGTGTGGAAAAGCGCTGCGGCCGCAAATACGGCTAAGGAGGCTGACAGCCAGTCAGAAAGCAGGGACCGATGCTCAACTCGGCGGCCCCACCACGGTGCCACCAGGGTGTGGACAGGCCGGGCGATGGTAAAGGCAAGAAGGCAGGACCCAGTCCCTGGGCATGTGGTTCCAGAAACCAGCGGTCGGGAATAGCCAACTCCGCGGCCTCAAAACGGGACCCCCTCCTGAACGGGCACGTCGCCACACTGTGCGCAGTGAGGCAGGGAGCAACCCTCTCACGGTGACCTCCACCGGAGGAAAGGGGAGATACACGGTCTCCCAGCCGGCATGCGAAAGGCGGGGCCGCTGTGTGTAGCCGGAGAGCGCCGCCAGTTGCCCCAGCCGCCTCGTTCCCAACCCCCACCACTGGCCAAGCCCCACCGCGACCGCCCGAACATCAGCGCGGGCCCAAAATCGAGGCCCCGGCGCTGCGCTAGGCCGTGGGCCGTCGCTTCGCACCGGGAGCCAGGCGCCCCAGAAACGGGAGCCGCGGTGGAAGGGAGGAGCGCGCGTGAGCCCAGCGGGGGGAGAAGCGGGGAAGGAAGCACAGCGGCTGGGGGCCGAGTTGCACTCACCCAGCGCACCAGCGCAGAAGGAAAGATGGCGCAGAGGTCCGAAGGCCTCGAGTCCCCTCCGCCTTTTATGCAGCCTAAGTTGCTCCTGCGGCGCGGAAACTTCGATCAGCTGCCCAGGGTGTCATCAGTAGTCGGCTCCGTGCATCTGGGGGAGGCAGGGGTAGCGGGTCACATCCCGCTCGCTGCTGCTGGGTGCCCGCATGGAGGAGCTTCGCGGCAGAGCGGCCATTCCGTTCGCCGCCGTGGCCACGCCTCCCAGAAGTAGCTTTACCTTATGATATAGGTAATCATTATACTTCTACTATATACTGCCACATTAATATCATATTTGGCCTTATATTATATGAATAATCTGCATACTAGGATATTTAACTTTTAAGATTATTGAAGAATAATTTAATTTTATTTCTTCATATTAGGATCTGCTATATAGAATATTTGCAAATTTCTGAACGCTACAGTGAAATCGCTTTACAGACTGATTTCTAAGTAAGTTCCAAAATGTTATCCACAATTACACTTATTTTCTGTATAATATTATCATAGGCTGTTTTCTTCTGTATTAATCAGTTGATCCGCCTTATTCTGATCTGAAAAAAGTGTACACAAGTGTTACTGTGAAGTACAAAAGCATCCGTATTTCTACAGATCTTCCTGTTTCATTGTGTGTATAAAGATTCAGTATCCCTCATTATCATTATTTATGTTATTTCGTTTTTTAATATACACCTGTGTGTTTTGTTGTGTTCTGATATAATCTGATGTTTTCATACTTTGTTACTCATGGGAACAGTCCAGCCCGAACTACCAAGCCATGCCTTCCCTGGACCGGAAACAAGCTTCCGAGGACCGGTTTCTGGCATTCCAGCCGTCTTCAGCCCGGCTTGCTTGAATCCAGTGGCAAAGTGAGCAAGGGACTCACGTCTGAGTCCAGGGAAGGCATGGCTTGGCAGTTCGGGCTGGACTGTTCCCATGAGGCACAGGGTCAGACTGATTTGCCTTTAGCCATGGCTGAACTGGGGTGGCAGAGTGGGCTAAAGAACGGTGATGGATTAAACCCAGATCTTTTGACTGGGTGTGAGTGTTTGATTGGTTCAGATGCTCAGTCCATTACCACCCCCTTTTGTACCACGGGTGTGATAACACAGGCAGGCAGCGAAGGAGATACTGGATGGTATGGAGGAATATCCTATGGTGGATGTGTAGCGACTGCATAATCTGCATGAGCGAGAGGGTACATATATCTTGACTGTACATTCCAGCTGGTCTAGACTGGACTACTGGCTGGGGACTGGTGGGGCCAGCGATTGGGTGACGGATGTTCAGCACCTCGCCAGGACACTGTCAGATCACAAGCCAGTGACACTGACTGTAGATGTCCCAACACGCACTTCTCCACCGTTTGCCTGGACGTTCAATGCCGCAGCATTATTAGACCACACATATAAAGAAACCATACAAGAGGCCATAATAGAATATTTTCAAGCAAACAAGGGCTCAGTAGATAGTTTGAGTACATTTTGGGAGGCCTTTAAGGTAACCCTGAGAGGTGTATGCATCAGCACTAATGCAGGTATCTCAAAGGATCTGTGTACACAGTTACAGAGTTGGCACTCAAACAACTAGACGCACAATACAAACTTACATAACATCATGTATTAGAAAATATCAGATACCATCTCATGCAATATAATGATATTGCCGAGAGTGAACTGAAGTACCTGACACGTCGCCACATGGCAAGGGCATCTGGAGAGGGAGGTAGGCCCATCCACATGCTAGCCAACAAACTATGCACGGAGACTAGAACGCAATCAGTTATAAACATAACAAACGACAACCGGAACAAATACTATGATTTACAGAGACAACTCAAAACATTTGCAGAGGTTTAAGGAAACCTCTATGCATCCCTGGAGATGGCGTAGAGGCCAGAGATTGATGACTATCTAGAGGATAATGAGATTTCATGGCTCTCGGAGGGACAGAGAGAGTGCCTGGTGCAGCTGATCACTCTCAAGAAGTGAGGGATTCTATAAAGGCTTTACCGAATGGGAAAGCACCGGGCCGGATGGATTCACTTGTGAATTCTATGAAGAATATGGGGAACTGCAGAGCCCATACATCTTTGAAAGCAATTAAGATGCACGGAACACCATTAAAGCCAGACAACGATCCTGCTAAATGCGACTCATATTGCCCACTAGCGCTCAATAAAATGGACGTTAAAATACTGGCAAAAATGTTGGCTACCAGCTTGCAACCTCTGCTCCAACCTTTTATATTGCCAGATCAGTTAGGCTTTATTCCAGAACGCTCCACATCGCAGAACTTATGAACAATATTTACACTCCAGCATCAGGTAAATATGGAGCTGGAGACAGCAGCAGTCTTGCTGGACGCCGCCAAAGCCTTTGACTCGATAGAATGGAACTACCTATTCACGATCCTACAAAAGGGAGGAATGCCAGTGGTGCTGATAAACTGGGTAAAACTTCTACATACACAACCAGTGGCTAGGATCCGGGTGAATGGGAACATATCAAAACAGATACAGATACAAGACAGGGGTGCCCCCTCTCCCCAATGCTGTTCGCAATAGCCCTTGAACACTTTGCATGTAAGGTTAGGCAAAAGCATGCAGAGGCGGAATTGAAGTTTGCACAGCGTCCAGTGGGCATCTCACTGTATGCCGATGACATTGTACTGTATGTCTGTCACCCCAAAATCAACTACCAGCCATTCTGGGAGAGTACATTAAGTTTGAGAGGGATTCTGGTCTTAGTATGAATTGGAGTAAATCCACGAGCCTTCCCTTGACAGAGGCCACTGCGCCGTGCCCCTTGGAATAACCCCTAAAATGGCATGAAGAACCCGTTAAATACTTGGGGATATGGCTGAATAGAGTTCCTGATGTAGTGATAAGAGAAAATGATGGAAAGGCACTAGGATCAAATAGACAGATGAAATAAAATGCCGCTGTTACTTACTGACAGGATAGCTATCATGAAGATGGTTATTCTACCGAACCTCTTCTATCTTTTCAACAATATTCCAATTGTAATGCCATCCCACTTTTTCAAAACACTTCATAACCACATGATTAATCTAGCATGAGCTGGGAAGCATCCAAGAATTACATTTCTTGATGCAAATGACTTGAAATATATTAGAAAGAGGACTCCACTATTCATATTCACATACTGCAGACTTTGGCAGAAATTTGGAAACTTTATCCCTACTTTCCAGAGGTACCACCAGTGTTGACTGCCCTTCAGACGCTGATCACTGACCCATCCACTAAACATATGATCACAAGACTGTATAAAGCAATGCAAAAATAGATCATATGAAGGGAGAGAGGGCACATGGGCGTTGGAACCAATCTCTAGAAGTGCCCTTGACAAGTGAAGAACGGGAATTCTGCTGTTGCTAACAGAGATGCTAACCCCTAATGGGAACCTAATTGTACATTATAAATAGCTACACCAGGTCTACTACATACCTAAACGGTGTGCAGGAATGGGCTAAGGGATGACATGAGATGTTCCATGAGTAGGGAGCCGCAGGCATATTTCCTGCATTTGGCATGGAGATGTGAGCTAGTGAAAAAATACAGGGACAACGTAGTGAATATTATACTGCAAAAGGGTGTCAGCACTCTCATACATCAATGTTAATTTGTCAAATTAGAGTCCACAAGTTAACAGCACAATAAAGAAGAATTGTCCAAATCTGTAGTGTATATTTTCAAATGCAGCTTTCACTTTATTTTTCATCAATACATTTTCTCCACAATTCCATAGAACATAGCCAACGTGTTTAGCCTCCTGAGAGACTTCTTAAGGGCTATTAAAATAATACACAAAATACATATGTTTAAAATACAGTCCTATACACATTAGAAATAAAACTACTAAATACATGACAAAATATATTTACAATTTGACAACACTTCACGATTATACATGTTGAGTTTACAAGATTTTTTTCTTGACAATGGTGACCAAAGAACAAGACATTTAAAAAGAACAAATGTTAATGTCACCCAGTAGGAAATATTCTTCTGTGACTCTATTGCTAAAGTCAACATTTGGTTTCAACGCGTTTCATCTTCTGAGAGACTTCTTCAGGGCTTCAATGTATGGCATAAAGTGTATTGCATCACAAATCGCATTATTCCTATTCCAATAGAGAAAGTGTTTATGACGTTCCCACGTTCATAGGGCAGCCTGATAACCGCACGTCACAGGAGTCAATGTATCTTTTTTGAAAAAGATACATTGACTCCTGTGACGGGCTTAATCTGACAGTCAACATGGTTCACTGCTAGAAAATGTACGCAGTTGCTTCAGGACTAAAACCATGCTGTACTGTATACAGATTTGCTGTCCGTTTGTAAATATCAATGATTTCAAGCATGTGAAGTTTTCCCTTTACAGTCAAGGCCTCTTTTGTTAAATGGGATAGGCGAGTCGAAACTTCATGAAAACTGTTTAAAATGTAATCACCCAAGGTGGAGAAAACTTAGCACCCTATGTCAACAACCTGTGCTTTCACACAATTTGGAGGTAGAAATATTTACGAGCATTTACCAGACCCTCAGGTGGGAGAAAAAAAAGTGAAGATCTCAGGAATGTGTTGAAAGTAGCTTTCTTGAAATTTGAGAGCCATTTTAGCTAATGCAATACCATTTCCCTAGATAGGCACAGATATTTTGGGCATACTCAATGGACTCATGAAAAAAATGTAAACTATGTAGTTTTTCGTGTGTAGCTGAACATGTGTGAGTTGGGCAGCTGTTTGATCTCTTAATACAGGATCGCTGGTTAGGTGCACACACAATCCCTGCATTCAAAAGAAACTCCTTGCAGTCAATCCTGACTTTTAGCAATTGCTAGTGATGAAAATGTAGAAGACACACTTGATTGGGTGAAGTCAATTGTGTCAGGGGGAGCAGCAAGAATGTGAAGTGAAAGAGGTGTCAAAATTGCATAACAGTGTGATACAGAGGGATTACACAAGAAAAAAGAATAAGCATGTGAGCTATAAAATGAATATGCCACAGTATTTGAAACAGTGAACATTTGACTAATAATTCAAGTTGTTTTGCAGAATGGACCATCTGAAGGCAGTACGGAAGATCTGGACACTTTGGGTCATTGAGATCATTACCTTCACCACCCTGACGGAATACTGCCCACCATATTTAGAAATCTCCGCTGATCTGGTGGAGATCTCTGTGCCTTTTATGTATTGCCACCACACAACTCCCACGAAGGCACCAAAGGTTTGCTGAGCAGTTGCCATGTTTTATGCGGCCTCTCAGCAAACTTTTTAGTTTTACGAAAACAAACTTTCAAAACAAAATACTAATGAGCCTGACATCCTAGGAGTTTTCTCCCAAGATTTGGGAGCAATTCTTTCCTATTCCGGACAGTCAGGTTTTCCCTGCTGGTCCCAAACAGAAAAAAGCATTTGCAATGCAATAGGTCTCTCATTTCCTTAGACTTTGAGCTATTGGCATTGCAAATGGCAATCACTTTTATTTAATCACTTTCATTTATGTGCTGTCTTTAAAACAGATAAATAAAAAGCATTGTCATTTACAATGCAAATATCTTAAACTCTCACAAATGCGAGACCTATTGCATTGCAAATGCCAGTTCCATGCTATAAAATTAGGAGAGTGTGTGCCCTGTGCAGCAGGCAGGACAACGCTATTTGAGAAAATAGAGCTCAGAAGCTGTAATTAAAGCCTACTGAGTAACAAAACTCGTAACAGGTAACTGGTGAACTTGGAATTACACCTGGTACAATGGGGCTCTGCAATTTGGCTTTGTAACTTCCGTTTGGCTGTGGTTTAAATGTTTTATAAAATGTGCACATCTCTTTGTACCACCTGCACTTTACATGATCTACCCAATCAGCTGGGGTTATTATTTCTGCCCTGGCTGATCAGGTTGCCGAGACTGGTTTTAATGTTTACTTCGTTGGCAATGTTTCGATGCTGTGAGGGTTCACTCATGATGGTCTTCTATGTATGTTTACATTTTGTCTTTCTTGGCTTGATTGGCTGAATAAACCTCTTTTTGAATTGACTTTGATCCAGCCCACAAACTGTAGGATGCACTCAAAGTCAGAGTAGCAGCACTTCATTAAGAAGGGAGAGTAGCAGCACTTCATTAAGAAAGGGAGCGTAGTAGCACGTCATTAAGAAAGAGAGAGTAGCAGCACTTGATTAAGAAAGGGAGAGTAGCAGCACTTCATTGAGAAAGGGTGAGTAGTAGCACCTCATTAAGAAAGAGAGAGTAGCAGCACTTGATTAAGAAAGGGAGAGTAGCAGCACTTCATTGAGAAAGGGAGAGTAGTAGCACCTCATTAAGAAAGAGAGACTAGCAGCACTTCGTTAAGAAAGGGAGATTACCAGCACTTCATTAAAAAGAGTAGCAGCACTCCATTAAGAAAGGGAGAGTAGTAGCACTTCATTAAGAAAGAGAGAGTAGCAGCACTTCATTAAGAAAGGGAGAGTACAGGACTTCATTAAGAAAGGGAGCGTAGCAGCACTTCATTAAAATAGGGAGAGTAGCAGCACTTCATTAAGAAATGGAGAGTAGCAACACTTCATTAAGAAAGGGAGAGTAGCAGCACTTGGTTAAGAAAGGGAAAGTAGCAGCACTTCATTAAGAAGAGAATCAGCATTTCATTAAGAAAGGGAGAGTGGTAGCACTTCATTAGCAAAGAGAGAGTAGCAGCACTTCATTAAGAAAGGGATAGTAGCAGCACTTCATTAAGACAGAGAGAGTAGCAGCACTTCATTAAGACAGAGAGAGTAGCAGCACTTCATTCAGAAAGGGAAAGTAGCAGCACTTCATTAAGAAAAGGAGAGTAGTAGCACTTCATTAAGAAAGGGAGTGTAGCAGCACTTCATTGAGAAAGGGAGAGTAGCATCACTTCATTAAGAAGAGTAGCAGTACTTCATTAAGAAAAGGAGAGTAGAAGCACTTCATTAAGAAAGGGAGAGTAGCAACACTTCATTACGAAAGTGAGAGTAGCAGCACTTCATTAAGAAAGGGAGAGTATTAGCACTTCATTAAGAAGAGTAGCAGCACTTCATTAAGAAAGGGAAAGTACAGCACTTCATTAAGAAAGGGAGAGTAGCAGCACTTCATTAAGAAAGGGAGTTTACAGCACTTCATTAAGAAAGGGGAAGTAGCAGCACTTCATTAAGAAATGGAGAGTAGTAGAGCTTCATTGCCAAGCGCGAGCAGAGCATCGGCAAGCGCGCACTTAGGGCCCGGCCCCCCGGCCCCCGCCACCTACTTGATCTAGATAGGGGCGGCCGGTCTGCCCCAATGGGCGACCGGCCGCTTATCACTTCCGGGGCAGGAGGACGTACTTCCGGTGCGACTGAGGGCGGAGCCTGGTGACCTATTTAGGTGCTTGGGGCAGGGACCCCGGCCTCTCCTTCCTCTGTGGCACCGGATCGTGGTGGCCTCCCAGAAGCGTCCCCCCCTCCTACAGCCCCTTATGATAGTTTTAAACTTAGTTGTAAGCTTTCAAATCCTTGAATCCCCTCGTCCGGAGTTAAGAGGGGGAGGCCGGAGGTCCAGCACTGCCGAGCGCGTGGTGGGAGGTGATGAGGAAGAGAAGCACGTCCGGTCGCAGCCGTCCATCTCGCCAGGTGAGGAGTCGGGGGTGCCGGGGGGCCTGTGTGCAGCCACGGATTGCGGGAGGGGTGTCGAGGGCGGGCGATGGTATTGAGTGGGCTCCTGTGGCCTGCGGCTGCCGGCAGGCCCCCTGGGCCTGCAGGCTCCTTCCTGGTTGACGTGGGCGGGCTGAGGGGTGCGGGGAGTGCACTCTATCACTCTCCCGGCCAGATAGGTAGACAGGAAAAAATGTAAATTTAAAAGGCGAATGTGAACCCCCTCTTTAGCAGGCGTCATAAAGAAGACGGAAGGGCGCTGCCCCTTGTTGGGGATCGGGTGCAGTATTTGCCCTTGCTAGTGTGTTGAGGGCGTAGATAAGGCCCGTGAAACAACACAACATATCTCCAGTAAGATTGGCGCGGTACTGGCAGTGCCGTGCTGGGGTTAGTTGGGGCGGGCCTTCCCTGCTCGGAATCGTCTGCCGCTTTTCCCGCCTGAAAGGGGGAGGATATGGCTCAGCGGTCAGAGCTACCGACTTAATATCGGGGACCGGTGTTCGAGCCTTGGCATAGACCCATTATCAAATCACTTTATCTACCGATGTAAGTTTACAAGGCCTTTTCGTTAAATGTCCAGACATCAGGGGGCCCTTAATTCAAGGGGGCGAGACCTGGGCTCGAGCATGGAGATTGTGGTCACTTCCTGTATACCTGGGTTCCATAAGGAGGAGCATTCGGGGCGTTGGAGGCGTTTGAACTGCGCATACTGGTCACACATAACTGTGCGAAAGCTGTGGTGGTTATTTGATGCTAGCGCCACGTGGTGAATCCTGAAGAGAAGATAACCTGGTCATGGTTAAGAAGCTTAATGCGCGTTAATTACAGTGCCTCAAATTCCGTAGCGCTTTATAAAACGACAGGGTATCCTAATAAGTAACCCGTTTGAAGGAATGTATATACCTGAAAGGGCTGTACTGGTCCCAGAAAGATCGGTAATTTGTTTTCCAAATACATGTTTGAGGGGGAAGCAGATTAACAGAACAAATATGAAATGCTTCAAGATTTAAACGTCGAACAGTTAATTGCATTAACGTTGGGCTAGTTGTGATTTCAAATCCAGTGTTTACAGCAGAGCAGTTGAAGAGTTTACACAGAGAACCCTTAAAATGTTATTCGAAGTTAGGTGAAATGTTATTGTGAACTGATGTTTTAAAATGTATGCAATGTGCTGTTTTCGGCTGCAGTGTATACAGTTGCAGTAATACTTCAACTTTGCGAAAGTAGCAGATAAAAGCGCTCTGCTTCGAAGCAGATTTAGTGAGCGCTCACCGCAGTTGTAGGAAGAAATATGATATTAGTTGTGTATTTGGCGCCGCAGCACAGGGCGGGAAAAACGAACTCATCATTCCAGGCCTTAAAATACAGCCTCTGGCATTAGGAGAACAAAGGCGGCAGCAGCAGGGCCTGTAATTATAGCTAAGACACACAAAGGGCTCAGTGCTGAAACAGGGTGCATCAGGTGCGCGTGCTATTGTGCGCAGACGCAGGGTGGCACCCCGAGTATGTTGTGACCCACCAGGGGCGGCAGGGACGCTCCTTACATGGTGCCTTTCGGGTAATTCTAAAATAGTGATGTCTATCTTTAGGCCCGGCCCACGAAAGCGATGTGCCTGGCTGGTGCCCAGGAGGCGGGTCCACCTGTGCAGTGTGAGGCTGTACCACTCTCCTCTCTACGAGTAAATAGAAAGGAATGCAAATTTCCTTCGCAAAGGTCAACTTTGATTTGTCCAGGTACCTAATAACTGAAATATGATCCTGAAGAAGTTTTACGTGAATAAAATAAACACCTTGGGTCCTCGGAAAACCACCATCACACTTTCCTCTGCTCTGCACCTATGTTCTGGGATAGTTTCAGCCGAGAGGCCCAGGGTTGAATGGGCACACAGTCATTACTCTAACAGCGTGGTGCAGGCAATGTAGGCAATGTATGTACGTGCGTTCAAAACTCTCATGAATTACCCAAGTAGACCCGCAGGTGTCAGAGTTCTTGCGAGAGAATGCTCAAAAAAGACTCCAATTTACGGTTAGGAAACGTGCACAATTTCAAATCCACTTGAGGTTAGTTTCATTTCAAAATAGGTTCCCTAACATGTCCGGGTCATGTCCCTCTCATCCGCCCACCCCATGTTAAGTGGGGTGATTTGTTCGCCTTCCCAAAAAATGTTGTGCGCATAAGTGTGACCGTTGCTCCTCATTCTGTGTTTAAATCCCAAAAAGGTTATAGCTGGATGGCTTTACACCCCGTTTGTTTGGGATTTCATTGTCACTTCCCAGACACTGACCCTGGGTTCCCCACGTGTGAAACGTGCTTCATAGATTTCAGGAAGCCCATCATTACACATTCTTAACTCACGAATTTACTACAGTTTTGTAAACAATCTGTACCTCGAAGACACTCCTGCTAACAGGAGTATATCAGTCGTAGGCATGTAGATATTCTTTGTGCCTGTTCACATGGTGCCTATTTGGACATTTAAACATGCCTCTGACATTAACAGGAGAAAAGACATGATGGTATGGTGTCATAATTTACTGCATTACTTTTCTGTGGTTGGGCAATCGAACAATGTCCTCGGGGGAGTGGATCTTGGAGGCATAGGTGTTACAAGGCAAAGAGTGACAAGTTTTATCTCTTCAAAAAATTGTGGTTTTAGCAATTTTAATGGACCCAGGCTGAATTACGGTGACCTTTGTGTCTGCTTATGAGAATTTCAGTAATCAAAACCTGGATGTAATTAAGGGCCATTGTTTGTTCACATCTTGCTCCCGATGGCTGGATGTGGTTGGTAAGTGCATATGGTTGGCGGATCCACAATAACACCAGAGAGGAACTTAAGGGGAACAGACCGTCGTGAGGGGGCAAGTCGTTACTGGTTGTCAGAGGGTATTTATTAGTGAACAAAAGGATCAGTAGGGGCAGAACGTCCAAGAGTTGAAGTTCAGCTCTGTGTGATTTAAATAGGGCAGGAGCGCTCCCTTACCATCGAGTTAAGAGGTTTATTGCTGGTACGGGAGACAAAGGAGGATAGCGCCATGTGGGTACCTGGCATAGGAGTCTCAGTGGCTTATAGTTTATCGTGTACATACGGTTCACGGTACTGCTAATTCCGGAGGGGAACCCATATGGTTAGCTGCGTTTTTAATTGTCAATTAGCATCCTGGAGAGTAGGCCAGATTCAAGGAAATAAGAAGTAGCTAGAATTCACCGGTCTGGTTGCCTTGTCTGATAACATAGGACCCCGCCTTCAATGGGCGTATAGTTCCCATATACCCTAGATAGGTCCGTCAAGTTGGGATATCATAGACTAGGTTTTGTAGGCAGACAGCCTCCATGCACCCCCTCCGTATACATTAGGCTATGTGGATCAGCGAGCGCACAGCTTCTAGCATCACCGGAACACGACGGCCCGGATTCCCAAGAGCATGGAAACTATACAGTCACTCGGGCTCACTTAGTTTGTTTCAGGAATACACAGGATAAAACGTACTGTCCGTTTCCATAAGAATGTATATAACAGTTTCCTTGGCGCGCAGCAGGAGTAGGACAGACCTGGGGTTGTACTTGCAGTATGTTGACTCTCGGTAACAGTACCAAAGCAAGCCGTCCAGAGTAGTGCTAGGGGGACTGGGACTGAGCGTGTTGGGATACCCGGCCCCCTCGGGCAGGATAGGTAGGGCAATGCTAACTGCAGAGGCAGGCTTACCAGACAGCTCAATGGAATAGGTCGGGCGCTGGTCGTCCATCGGTTGCATGAGACCCATTTGGCCAGAATGGGTGTGTCAGAAATGCTAATGATTTGCCAATGACCATACTTGACTTTTCTATTTCTCTCCTGTTCAGTGGTGTGCCCGCGAAGGTGGTGGTGGCACGTGGCACTCGTTCATGCGACAAGCTGCAAGGCGACTATGGCAGTGGCGAGTGGTATGGCCGATAGGCCTGAAGGGAACAGGGTTCCTGTGTCAGGGCGGGCGGCCCTGGGAAGAAGTCGAGAGCCTGGAATGTCTCTGTGTGGCGGCTCAAGTAGGAATTGCCCAAGTCGCGCTCAGTGTAGGGCCGCTTGGGTAACATTCCACCCGGATGGTCTCCAGTCTCCGGAGAGGTGAGGTATCACAAGGTTGGACGTGACCAGGTGGGCTCAGTGAAGGGCTGCTGGTGTCACATTCCGCTGGGTTTTCCGGTGAGGTGATGTATCGCAATGATGGAGTGCAGTTATCGGGCATCGGTACAGGGAGCTGGGTTAGAGGATTAGGGTCTTTCATGCACAGCGCAGGTGGGGAAGGTGACGGACCTGTGGGCCCTGGTCACCTTTGTGGCGGTAGAAAGACCTTGGAACAGTACAATTGACCGACGGAATGGACGGGAGTCCGCCTTGCGTACTCCCTAGGCTAGCACTGAGGGGGGAGACGGTAAGCTCTTCGCTGTGAAATAGGGCCCCGGCTGGGGAGGCTAGGGCGACAGGTTACGAGCCTCCTGGGTTCCTGGTCAGCCTGGTGGTCGGAGGGTGGGCCCCTGGAGAAGGCGGACAAGGATCAGAGGTTGGGGGCCCACTGCTCGTGGGGCGCAGGTGGGTTGCACCTCGCGTGGATGCACGGCATGGAAGTGGGGAGCCGGAAACCCCCCTTAGTGCTGGAGGATTAGAATCTTAATCTGGCGGAAGAAGATCAGAAAGTCAAGAATAAAATTGTGTTGATAACTGCATGTAATGAATTTTGAAATGCCTTGTCATGTTTATGAAATGTCAAAATATTAAACATGGCCATTTTACACCCACACAAATCTCTGTTGTTGATTCTCATGTGGATTGTCATGTTTTAAGGAGGGAGCGGGGAGCATGCTGGGGGATCCGGGTCCTATGCCAAGCGCGAGCAGAGCATCGGCAAGCGCGCACTTAGGGCCCGGCCCCCGCCACCTACTTGATCTAGATAGGGGCGGTCGGTCTGCCCCAATGGGCGACCGGTCGCTTATCACTTCCGGGGCAGGAGGACGTACTTCCGGTGCGACTGAGGGCGGAGCCTGGTGACCTATTTAGGTGCTTGGGGCAGGGACCCCGGCCTCTCCTTCCTCTGTGGCACCGGACCGTGGTGGCCTCCCAGAAGCGTCCCCCCCTTACAGCCCCTTATGATAGTTTTAAACTCCCACCCACCCGTCCCTTTAGCTCAGTGGATTCGAGGGGCGTGTTGCGGTAGAAAGACCTTGGAACAGTACAATTGACCGACGGAATGGACGGGAGTCCGCCTTGCGTACTCCCTAGGCTAGCACTGAGGTGGGAGACGGTAAGCTCTTCGCTGTGAAATAGGGCCCCGGCTGGGGAGGCTAGGGTGACAGGTTACGAGCCTCCTGGGTTCCTGGTCAGCCTGGTGGTCGGAGGGTGGGCCCCTGGAGAAGGCGGACAAGGATCAGAGGTTGGGGGCCCACTCCTCGTGGGGCGCAGGTGGGTTGCACCTCGCGTGGATGCACGGCATGGAAGTGGGGAGCCGGAAACCCCCCTTAGTGCTGGAGGATTAGAATCTTAATCTGGCGGAAGAAGATCAGGAAGTCAAGAATAAAATTGTGTTGATAACTGCATGTAATGAATTTTGAAATGCCTTGTCATGTTTATGAAATGTCAAAATATTAAACATGGCCGTTTTACACCCACACAAATCTCTGTTGTTGATTCTCATGTGGGTTGTCATGTTTTATGGTGGGAGCGGGGAGCATGCTGGGGGATCCGGGTCCTATAGGAAATAGTGGGACAGTCAATAAACGCACCTTTATATTTCCAAATGGAGTTCTGATTCTAAGCACTAGGTAAAGTACGTGCCCTTACAGCTAGGGTGGTCGACCTCACACTGGGGATCTGGGTTCGAGTCTCGGCAGGGACGCTCAACATCCTTTGGTTCTGGGCAAATCAGTTAATGCCCCTCTGCCTGACAAAAATGAATGTGTCCGTTGGAAAATGCAACTGGTGCTTATGTAAAGCACTCCGATACCTTCGGGTCAAGTTCGTAGTATATAAAACTCCAGGGGGGGAGGCGGGGGAAAGCATATCTCTTAAAACGCTAACGTGCCAAGAAGTACTGTTTACGAAAAAGCCTGGGTGGGCTGAAGGCGTCACTGGGGTAGGACGCAAGAGAATTACCCGTTAAATACACCAATAAATTCCATGGAGGCCTTTGAAGTGTCCACTTGCGGCACCATGCCCAAGAGCACACAAGTGAGAAACAGAGTGAGGCACTGCGGATGGGATCCGAAAGCTTCTGGACCCTAAACAGACAGATCAATCTTGCATGCAGGAAACGACCAACGGCATTTAATCAACATCGTCAGTTCAAAACATCACTAAAGGCACTGGAACTGCTAGAAACTTAAAATAATGATGCACAGAGGACTCTGGCTAAAATATTAGCAGCCTGCCTGAGCAAAAACTGCAAAGTGAACTTTACTGCAGATTCCAAGCAGGGGCGGCCACGCTTGATTTTCACAATCAGCCTTGAAATCTCATCTCACCCCACCGCTACCGGAGAGAGGAAGTGCAGACGATCACCCGTCCACAGAGTGTAACATATGTGCTTCCGCTACAACACAAGGCATGAGCATGTGGCAAGTTGTAACAGTTGAAAACATGACTCCTGCACGGACCCACATGTAGCGTCCCACTGCACAAACGTGCCCATAAGCGCTTTAAAACACGCTTTTTGAAAACATTGACCTAACTTCCAGTTGACTGGATGGGATTGGTTTCTAACAAGCTCGACTCTTTTCATTTCAAATAATTTTTATTGGGTGTTTCAGTATCAAATGAAATGCAAATAAAACATTACAGTCAAAACATTACATTATTACAGAAGAAACATTACAATAATACAAAAGAATAGTAAAGTACAAAATAATACACAATAGATTAGACTGGTACATATCGGTGTATGTGGTTGGCTGTAAAGGAGGTGCATGTATCAGTCTTCAGCGGTATAACATGAAGTAGTACAGACCAAGAAGCAATAAAGTTATGGGGTTGGAGCGCAGGGTCACAGAATGAACAAAGCTAGTAGGATAACTCCACCCTCGCGAGCTCGACTCTTTTATCTGTGTTTTGTTTAACCTCGACTGACCTTGTAGAGTGAAACATTCTAGTTAATGCCAGATAGTGGTGGGAATCGATCATTGCCCTGTTTGGTTACAAGGGGGGTTTCTATTCATCCACTAGAAATATTTGGTCAATTATACGCCGATTCCAAAATACAACAAGCGCGGTCCCGAAAGTGAAAAAGTACCGCGCTGCAGCCGGAGCATGAGGATCTCTTGTATTTATGGGGTCATCTGTTTCTAATTAGAAACAAATGGCCCCATAATGATAAGAAACTGCTTTGCGGCATCAGCAAAGCAGGCGACCGAGTCCGGCTCTGAGGCGAAAGGGCATCATCCAAAAACCCTCATTTCCAATGGCAGGCTACCGTTTAGCATAAACGGTGACACCAGCCAATGGAAATTAGGGGCGGGGCTTCAAGCCCTCTATTGAAACTCCTCGTTAACAATAAATCTCGCTGAGGCTGGCAGCGATTTGCGCTGCAACGCCACGCGAGATATAAAAAGTACATCGTACCATCCACTCTTAAGAGGGGGATAATAATAATAAATAATAATAATAATCACATTTGTAAAGTGCCTGGTTACACTAGGCCAGTGCGTCCCCGCGCTGCGGTGAGATGGGATGGTTGGATGCACTTACTCCAATGGCCCGAGTTCATTGGACCATCAGTGTAAGGTTTCTGCTACCATAGCCGGCAGTGGCACAGCTGGGAGAAACATGACAGTCTGCTAAACTCTAAATAGATTGGGTGGATCATCACTTTGGCAGACATGCTATTCAGCCACTGTAGTGACAGAGTACCCAGCATACCAAATATTATGGGGCTTATTTACAAGCCCTTTGCGCCCCAGGTGCATCACTTTTTTTGACGCAGCACAATGTGCTGCCCCATATTTGCAAGGCCACGCAAAGCCAGCCTGGTGGCTTTTCTTGCCCTTGTAAATATGACCCCTTTTCACGCATAACTTTGCGTTAAAGGATTGTGCCATGGGTGTTGTTGTGGGTGTTCCCACGCAGCACCCATGCATTTGACCATATTCCCAGATTTACAACATTTTGTAAAACCTGGGAATGCGTCAGAATCCTGTGTCTCTCCAGGGGAGGCATGAGGAAGTGCATTGAGGATAAATACTTTTATTTCTCCTCGTTTTTTCCTCTTTCAATGCGTGCTGCATTCTGCAGCACACGTAGAAAGAGGAAAAAGCCTCATGTGATTGTTTTTGTGCAGGAAGGTATCCCTTCCTGAACAAAAAACAATCATCCCCGCAGCACACGCACCCTTGCACCATGATGCAAGGGTGCTTGCATTTGCGCTTGGCAGCCAATTGGACGCCAGCACAGGGGAAAGCACAGGGATGCGTCATATTGTTATAAATATGACACATCTCTGTGCTTTTATAATTATGCAGCTTGGCGCAGCAAAATTGCTTGTGGCACCGCGCTGTGTCATTTTCTTGTGAATAAGGCCCTAATTGAGGATCTTTGTAAGTGCATGCAATGAAAATGGGGAAAGTGAGAGAACAACAGGGCTTATTTAAAAGCCTCTTGCGCTGCTGCTCATGACTTTTGCCATATTGAAATTGATTTGCCTGCGGCGCAAGGGGCTTGTAAATAAGCCACAGCGTGTAATGCTAAGAGGAAGGTATGGGTGAAAAAGTATTTCATCTGAAAGATGATGAAAGCAAAGTGGATCTCTAACGTGTTGTGTTATGTTGAACGGCAATTGGGTGAAGGTTTTGGCATATTCATTCGTTGAAAAATAGCAGGGTTTTGATGATAATAAATAGAGGAGTGTAATGTAAGATCAGGATGATACAATAAAGGCAGAAATCCTTCAGGGAAGTGATTCCGAATGAGAATATCTTTCATAAGAAACTTTTACTATGGTAAAGTATATTTTACCAAGAATTTGTATGCGTTTTTGCTTCTCTTGTCTGTGAATGTAAGTGAGAGATCGAGCATCAGAAAAACAGAAAGAGAGAAATTACTATTGCTGCTGTTAGTTTTTAATAATAGTGTTGTTTTTTTTATTCGACTCCTAGTTCAAATATTCCAAAAGAAGCCCAATAAATGTACTCGTCTACTAACTAGCTAGGGGAATTCAGCCATACTCTGCACTACAGTCAATACTTTCAGGTTATTTCAATTCTTGCATATATTATTTCGCTATTTTATGACTGTCATTGATTTTTATGGATGCCATGAAGATTCTGCCATTTCTTCAAAGTCCAAAGCAATTTGCCTTTTTAACTGCGCGTGCATAAAAATCAGTTCAGCCTCTGAAAAGATTCATTGACAGTGTCCCCTAATTTGCATGTTACAGAGACTGGTTTGCTTTTTATTTGTTACTCATTAGTGCATTCACCGATCTGACATTAATAACTAAAGGCTGGTTTTAGAATAAAATAAACAGCGCTGCAATCACAGACTGAAAATAGCAATTAAAAAGCGTATTCTTTGATGGAATAAACTTGAATAAAGACAGTAATGAGATTTGGAGGCTGGCAGGATATCTCACATCTATGCACACGCAGGATGACACAAATGCAGAAGGTAATATTTTTGATCATGGAAACTCATTATTTAAAACATTTTTTCGTAATCATCTACTGAAACACCATGAACTATCCATTCGCCCTTAAAATGGCTCATGGATTTTGCATCTATTTTACAAAACTTTGATTTGAAAATCGGTGGCCATGATACCTCAATTTTCATGCACAATCACTTCAAAGCTTCTTAGAGATAAATTATTGTGACTAGTGTGAAGTCACAAATACTGAAACAAACAAGTAAGATGCAATCTGAAACAGAACCTATGTAGAGCAATAACAGAAAAGATCATTAGGCAGCAAAATAAACGTCAAAACAGACTACAAAACCACTGACAAAAATGCAGTAAATAGGTGTCTACAACGTGACAGAAATATTAGTTTGACAGCCTTGATCATATTGCTCTCAGAAGTAGTATTTCCTCAATTCGTCTTTGATACGCCTCTATGTGGCATTGCTATCAACCACTTTATGACTCAGTACCTTGTGATATGGAACAGAATCTGACAACTAAATGGCATTCTTGGGTTATGAAATATGCTAACTTGCTTCACATTTTGTTTGTGGCTGTAGCGTCACTGCCACAGAATAGGGCTCTTCGTACCATAAGCTACTGAGACAAGGGGCCGGGAAACAAAACATTTTAAACTATTTCATGTCCTTGGTGTACATAAAGGCAGTGCTTTGTGCAAATTATGCCACCGTGTTATGAATGAAAATTTCTGGAGGTGGTAATTGTGTGACAAGCATGTTTTTACTTATTTGTTACTTGATTTTTTTAGTGATGATGTGTACTCCTGTTTATTTTGTGCTGCTGTGCTTTTGTGTTCCATTTTATTATGTGGTTTTGTGTTGTAGTATGATTGTCATGTTCAGTTTGGGCTGTTTGTTGTATTGTCCCTTGTTATGGCTTGTGCTGCTGTGTTACTTTGTGTATGTTATTCTGTCATCTTTTAAAGAAGTGGTATGCAACCATTAACCTCTATCAAACTTGTGGAAATAGCGCTGCTCCATTTCTGATATTGTGACAGAAATATCATGTACAAACATATATTTGTCAAAAATATCGATTTCTAAGGTAAGAAATATATATTTTTAAGTTTCTTTAAGGGTCTAAATTATATTTGAATTTTATATATTTTCTATTGTTTCTGTAATTGTTTTGAAATATAGTTTGTAATTTCAAGATATTGATATTTTTAATGTAATTGTAAAATAGTCATTTATAGTATTGTAGCGAGTTTTGAGTTTTATAGGGTACAGTGAGGGACGTTAATTAAGTATATTTATTTATGCTTTTTAAAATTAATATTAAATATTAATTTGTTTATTAAGAATGTAAATTGAGTAAATAATATTTGTAAGTTATATTTTAGGGGCTGGGTGTTGGGTGTGTAGGGGTATAGTGTGGAAAATTAATAAAAGAATGAATAATTATTATTCATTATTGATGTATTATTAATTAATTCATACAGTATTAATTAATTATGCAATTTGTGTAATTATTATAATTTCTTAATTTACATTTTCAATCTGGGTTGTTGAGTTTGTAGAGGTATAGGGAGAAAAGGTACATGATAATTGATCAATTATTAATGTATTAATTGTTAATTAATTAAGTACATTGTGTAATTATTATGATATTTTAATTTAGACATATGTCAGATGTGTGTTACTAGGTATGTGTGACTTTAGTGTAGGAATATAATTAAATATATTTTTTTCTTTTTTTATATATTATTAATTTTAAAAATGTATAATAATTGTACCTGTTTTTTTAATGTATATATTTGATTTTAACTTAGTAGTTTTATAATGTTATGAAATTAATACTTGCATTAAAATAAGGTATGTGTTTGAAGTGAAGTACTTTCCCTACTAGAGTGGGAATAGTAAATGTTCCCCTTTCTGAGTCCAACGCGTTCTTTACTGTTGCACAGACTGTAGTGGGAAAAGTACAGTCATTATTCCTAGAAATTTATAGGTGCTATATTGTTTAAAGTTATATTATTATCATTATATTTCTGTGTATTTAAAATTAAACTTTTAATTAGTAATGTTTGGAATATATAATGAATTATTAGTAAAATATATTTCTGTACTGCTTACTTCTTATTTGTAATCAAAATGGTATGTTTTTAAATGTTCTCAGTTTACTTGTTAATGTTTATAATTTATTGTGTGTATATGTTTTTTTTTTATATATATATATATATATATATATATATATATATATATATATATTTATATATACTTGTTACCAATGGTCTTGTCTATAACTACTGCAAAACAGACACAAGTGAGAGGCAAAAGATTCTTATACAACAGTGTCATTTGTCCCACCAAATCCTATATCTTTAAAACACAGTTTTCACACAAAGGTAAATTAATGAGACTGTTCTCTATTAGTTTTTAGAAAATGTATACAATTTTTATTAATATCACATTCAGTTTAGTTAAAAGTAGGTTAAAAACATTCTCAATTTAATACAATACACAATTAAAAAATTCAAAATCTAATACAAAACACAAGAACCAGAGAAATGTTGACGCGGCGTTTCGGCTTTTTTCTTTATAAAACACCTTCTTCAGGACAGATTCTAGGATAAAAGAACACAAAAATTACCAAACATTGATAATCATAGTGTTGTGTTTTTATACACCTTCTTTTACATTTCCTGATTGTCTAAACAACTTATCATGTACTACATTCTGTAAATATTAAATGTGGTTTACTTGTGATTGCAGCCTCTATCTCTATAGGTATCTGTTCCCTCTCTCCTTTGTCTGTTCATATGACTTAATCTAGTTTGTTGTCTGTCTTTTTGTGGTAGTCAAAGAGAACCCCAAAATGTCACCTACCTTTAAGATTGGGAGTTAAAGTAATTTGTTTTTAACTCAGTTGTATATTTCAGTTCGTTCTGTCACAGGGTCCCTTCAATCTTACGGGTCTGTAGACTATCAGTGCATCTTTTGGCGATAGTAGCAACTAACTGTGAGATAAAAGAGGAAAAAGGGGGTATATTTTTGCTTTAATTATCTTTGCCCTTACTCTTTCCCCAGTAGGAATCTTTATATTAACTTGAATGGTAGTGGATAAGACGATACACACTGCCTGAGGGAGCCACCGATATATGCGTAAAAATTTCTTAGTGATATTTCTGAAACCGAGATAGTACAGGATAAAGTTCTCCGGTGGTCTTCCAATTTTGATTTTGTGTGCGCCTAAGAATGAAACTCAAACTCACCAATTTTTTAATTGAGCGAATCACTCCAATAGCAGACCTTCATTTGCTGCGTAGATAGGCACATAAGGACCCGGGGGTTATCCTCTCGTCTTTATGCGGTTTCGTTTTTACTTCTGGAACGAAATTTGGTATAGTGTCATTTACCTATATTTAGGGGATGACTAGCGGTTCTTGAGTATTACACGCTTATTATATAATAGCCTGATCATCACACTGTTGAGGTCCCTTTATAGTCAGTGTGGTTGATGTTTTAAGTATATATCTAGGCTGTTGATTTTCCCCCTGGTCCCAGATAAATCCAGAGAGGGGGCCTCCTTATAATTTTTAAGTACATACTCAGCTTGTCAGCTGGGGAGGATTTTGCTATCTCTGTTGATTCAACAGCGGGTCTGATTAGTGTACTCAAATATTAAACAAATCTGAGAAATAAATGGAAGGAATGAAAACCTATAGCTTCTCTGAAGACCAGTTTAATAAAATCATTAACGGGTCATCAAAAAATGTTACCTCAGTTAGGTTAGACAAAACAGATGAGGAGCAATGGCCCATCCTCTGGAACTTAAAAAAGAAAGTGGTTAGAGCAGAACTTCATGCTGATTTCCTCGTAGAATATTGCAAAAATGGTATAATACCTAAAGGTCTACAGGTCACCAACGAACCTGGTATTTTTATTGCCAATAAAAAATGTATAGAGAATTGGACTCTAGTGGCTAACCGCTGCAGCCGAGACTGGATGCTGCTAATAATAGAGACGGCACATGAGGTCTTGGTGTTTGAACGTAGAGAAATTGAGGAACTTGAATCTAAAGTACAAGACACTACAGCCATAGATGAAGCCAAACTCAAACTTGAAGAAATTCAAACTGACATAGCTGGATACAGCGAATACTTAGTCAATAAAAAGAGTAACAAACTTAGGAAGGATATTACAAATTACAATCCAGAGTTTGTATATCCTTATTTACAGAAGGGTTTTTATGAGTGGCCAAGAGAACAATTTCAACCCCGCAAACAATGGCAACAACAACCACGTAACTTCCCCAAAAAGAAAGTTAGATTTGACGACACATCCTATACAAACTCCGAGTCTGAGGGCGAGCTACAAAATGATAAAAGGAACACTAAAGTAAGGGACACCCCCAGTGTATCTAATAGAGAGGGACTGTCTTTTTTAGAACAACGCCACCACAACCAGGGACAGCAAAGGGGACGAGGAAGGGGCAGGGGTCATTACAATCCCCAACCCCAGTTCCTTCAACGTCCAAGGACAAGAAGCCAGAAGATTTGGGAATAAATAATACAGAGAAGGCAGCTGTAATTAATCTCTCCCAATATGACCTCTCAAAAGCACAGACAATACTTGTGGAAAAGGGATTAGGATATGCTCTTTGCTCCCCCATAGATAGATACTCATTAGAACAAGACTTGCAGAGATTTTTTCGTAAAATCAGGCTAAACATTTTCTTTGAGGGCAAAGACAAACAACCCAAATCTAACAAATCGGGTCTCAAAAACAAATCAATTTGGACTCCTGCCCTTAACATGATCCATAAAGATATAGAGGCATTTGAACGAATAGTCGACAAAAATATCGATGATCTTTTGAACCAAAAATATTGGACAAATTACAATCTGAATAAAGAAGAATCGATAGCTTTGAAAATTTTAGAACAAAGGAAAGACTTGACTATAAAATCAGCCGATAAAGGCGGGAGTATAGTCATAATGGATAGCTCAGATTACAATAATATGATGTATCTTCTTTTACATAACCCAGAACATTTCCAAAGATCGAGCAGACAAGAATGGATAGATTATTAATCCAGGCAAAAGATAATAAAGTTCTTTGTGAGGAAGAGTTTGCTTTTTTATCCAACACTAACCCCATTATTCCAGCACTTTATAGTCTCCCAAAAATCCATAAAGACATAACAAACCCGCCTATGAGACCAATAGTATCTAGTATCGGATCTCTCACAGAACCACTCAGTAAGTATGCGGACGTGTTTTTACAGCCACTAGTCATTCAACAAAAGGCAAATGTCAAAGATACGACATCTATGATTAAGAAAGTAGAGTGCCTCAGTTTTAATCCAAACACGCAAATCTTAGTGACATTAGATATAGAGGCACTCTCTACAAATATTCCCCAGGACAGCACAATAGCCATGATAAGTAATCTCCTGAGCATTGAAGGTAGAGACCTGACAGCTCACCAAACATTCATTGTAGATTGTATCTCCTTGGTACTCAAGAATAATATATTTTTGTTTAATAAGGACCTCTACAGACAGGTCAAAGGGACCAGCATGGGAGCCACCTGTGCTCCAAGTTTGGCCTGTCTGTATGTCTCGAAATTTGAGGACAAACATATTTTCAATCCAACTGCACCCTTTTTTTTCAAAATGTATCAGAATGGTCTAGATACATAGATGATATTTTTTTCATCTAGACAGGCAATATGAACACCCTCACTGAGTTTATAGAATGGCTCAATTTGGGCGACAAAAATCTTAAATTCACTTCACACAAAGACCGTGAACAATGCGAATTCCTTGACATCATAATCAAACATACAGAAGGTTCACTTAGTGTTGAACTATATACGAAACCAACTGATAGAAATACTATGCTGCATTTCAACAGCAACCATCCGGCCTGACAAAAAAACAACATCCCTTTTGGCCAAATTTTAAGGCTAAAAAGAAATTGCACAACCATGAATGATTATGATAGACACTCTGAAGTCCTAAAACAAAAGTTTTTAGAGAGAGGATACCCGCGACGTATGATACGTCATGCGTATAAACGCGCGAAATACTTTAATCGTGAGAACCTCTTCATAGAAAAGGAAGTTCTTGAGAAAAAAGCACAACCTATAATTTTTGTGACAAATTACAACCAAGTGAGCAATAAAATAAAAAACATTGTAAACTGAAACTGGCACCTTATCACCAACAAAAATCATGAGAAATTACCCAAACCTATGTTTTCTTTTAGGAGGAACCAGACCATTGGTAACACCCTGGTACACACCTTTAGTGAAAACAAACAGACGTTGCAACCTTGCATCAATAATGCACCTCTACCAACTGGGACATTTCCTTGTACAGGATGCGTTAATTGTGGAAATATAATTAAAGGAAATATCATTACAAATAGGACTGCCACGTTGAAAATCAAAAGTTTTATGAATTGCCGAACAAAAAATATGATCTATCTTATACACTGCCCCTGCCAACTGTGTTATGTGGGAGAGACCTCTAGAGAGGCCCGTATTCGCCTAAATGAACACAGGTCGGCAATCAGAAACAATAAAAAGGGTGCACCACTAACAGAGCATTGGCATGCAGCAGGACATAGTCTTGATGATCTTAAATGGTGTGGCCTATAAATAGTAGAAATCAATGCGAGAGGTGGTGATGTGAATTCAAAAAGGAAAAAACTGGAAAAATTCTATATGTCCCGTCTGAATAGTGTCAGATGTGGTCTGAACACCAGAGAGGATTGGGAACCGATAGTGCGTTAAGCTGTCATTACAACACTCTAATACTAACTTAAACCACGCTACCCACAATCCATATACTCATCAGCAATATCAATTGGGTAACTCATGCACTGATAAACCCATTTCCCACTGCATGAAGGGACACATTAACACTGTAACCAATGGCCATAGTCCGTCCTTCAATATACCTGTTTTCAATGGTACTTGCCTTCCGTTTACCATTATTTTCTACACGTAACGCATAATAACTTCGTTTTTACGGGGGATATACATCATGGTAACTAAGGAGTGAGCAATATTAGGGGTAGATCAGTAGCCAATGCCGAATGAAGAGATTATCATGTATGTAATACCTACGTCCCTCCAAAAAGTAACTCATTGTCTCTGTATTTTTAATAACCTTCGCTATCCCTCTTGCGTTTCAGACAACAAAAATACATGTAGAATCTATGGGGTCTATTTTCATTATTTTTTATTACATCTTGCATTTCACTTGAAAGTAGCATATAGTTTCTTTAAATAAATAGCAGTGCATATTTTCCGAAGATAGCGGAGGATATATTTTGAGACCATCTCAGCAATAACTAGACGATTGGATAACATTGGACCAATCAAAAGCCTTAAATATCTGGCAAATTTGGAGCAATATGCGTCCAGATAGCTAGAACTTACCAGCAGTGATTGGCCAACAATAGACCTATCACAGAGTAAAACACATACCATAATGGACCAATCACAGAGTAGTTAATATTTTATAAACTGAAAGCTACTACTCCCAGTGAAATGCATTTAAGTTACCATAGTAACACAACTCTGATTGGTTATCCATCGACCAATCTTGGAGCCACAACCTGACCGAGGTGAGGATAAAAGCAGGGCATTCAGCATTCAGGGCCATTCGCCTTTTGCATCAGAAGAGGACGGATCTGGTGACGCTGTCTGAAAAGGAGCACGGAGGCCGGAATACACTGACAAGGTAATGAAACAGGATTCGTTTCCACGAGCGGACACACCAGATATATCTATATTTTGATCACTAAAAACTGTAATACAATGCTCACGTTTTTATAATAGAACACTCCCCTGATCAATGTTTGGTAATTTTTGTGTTCTTTTAACCTAGAATCTGCCCTGAAGAAGGTGCTTTATAAAGAAAAAAGCCGAAACGCCGCGTCGACATTTCTCTGATTCTTGTGTTTTGTATTAGATTTTGAATTTTTTAATTGTGTATTGTAATAAATTGAGAATGTTTTTAACCTACTTTTAACTAAACTGAATGTGATATCAATAAAAATTGTATACAGTTTCTAAAAAACTAATAGAGAACAGCCTCATTAATTTACCTTTGTGTGAAATCTGTGTTTTAAAGATATAGGATTTGGTGGGACAAATTACACTGTTGTATAAGAATCTCTTGCCTCTCACTTGTGTCTGTTTTGCAGTAGTCATAGACAAGACCATTGGTGTCTCCATGTTAGATTTATTTCTATATAGTAGACCCCTAGCATATTTTGGGGATTCCATATTGGGACAACCCGTGCTTTCATTCTCTTTTCCCCCTGGTCCCAGATAAATCCAGAGAGGGGGCCTCCCTATAATTTTTAAGCAAAACAAAATAGAAGACAGTCACTAATAATGTTTAATTTTCTTGCATACAAAAATAAATTTACAGAACCTTTTAGGCACATACATTCAAGTAATAAACATATATTAAGACCCAAGGTTTATAATATAGCCTCCCCAAAACTTATTAGCAACAGTATGACTAGCCCATTACTAACAATAAGTCACAATTTAAGGTATATAAAAAAAACATGCAAAAGATAGGGGAAAAATACTCCAAAGATACGATTTATTTACTCATTACTTTTTTTAACCTGTAATACAAAACCTTCAGAAGCTTGATGAGCAGAATAAAATCAAGGATCCAATCCTCTAGTGTTTTTTCAATTGCCAAAGCATTAAGAGTGATACATCTTTGGAGTTGCACTCAGGCCATAAATGGCACCTATACTGTGAAGAAATATCAACAGTACTGATTTACTCTAATTATGACCAAGGACCATATACACACAGAGTACTTACCTTGGAACTTAACTACTGTCCCATGGCATATATCTCAATGAACGTAACCCGAATTGGCAAGCCCCACATAAACTGAAACCTCTGAATGCCTAATTTACTCACATCATTTTCTAACACGCCACTCCACTTTTACTTGTGAATGTACTGTTAGGTTTCTATAATATTCAATGTCTGGTTCATCTCAACAGTTTCACTGAACATCAATGTGCATTTATTATGGTGATTATTAGTATGAAAACTGTACAGATATACTTCACAGAAAGTGCCCTTATGTTACTGTTGCTGAAAGTATGTAGATGCACTTGGAAAGCTGAATAGCACTGTAAACCCAATGGGATATAAAGATGAAAGGCAGTTTACACAATTGTTAAAGTCTTTGTAACTTTGAACTGATGATATTCATTTCACATTGGGCATTGTGACAGCTCCATGCAAGCCAAAGTATGTTTGCAAGTTGGTCAACCCACAAAACACAATGGAAGTGCGAACAATAGAAGGAATATATGCTCCACATACAGTGATGTTTTATAACTACACTTATATCCCTCTACCTTTAATGCATATCTTACATGATAAAGAGGTAGAGGCAAACAAATAGAGATACGAGCTAGAGCTGTTAATGGCAATAATGTCACTGCTGAAAATTGATTCATACACATTAGCACCCTTTATAAAACCATACCTGATCCAATTTGCAAGCCTATTATTGCAAACCTTTGCTGGTGCAGGGAAGATCCAAGGCTGCAGAAGTACAAAGTTACCAATATTCATCAACCATCCTGGCCAAAAGATTAGCCACATTGATTTTAAAAAAGCAGCCCAAATCTAATCCCCCCCTCAGTACATAAGCAGGACATCGAGTTCTGGTCCAGATTTATGGAAACGTAGTTTATAACCTGCCTTACCACTGATTCCATTCCTTTATCCTGGCAAGGATCAATGTTGCATCCCATCTACAAAAAGGGTCCAGTGGCAATTCCTGAGAGGTATTACCTAATTTAGCCCTCTTTGATGTTGAAGCCAAATACTTTGCCTCCCAACTACGGGGAGATCTGGACGCATCTACAAACTCCAAAAATCTGACCCCTCTTAATCAAATTGGCGTCAGGCCCATGTTGGGTACAACTGACAACCTAGTGACCATCAAGATGGGGATGGCAAAGCAAATAGGAAAAAACAGCTTCTTTATTGTTGCTTTTAGATTACAATAAGGCCTCTGACTATGTCAACCACCAGCTGCTTTGGTCAAAGCTCAAAGCCTGGGACATTCCTGATCAACTATTTCTGGGCATTTAATTACTTTACTCTAAAACATGGGCTAGAGTAAAATTGGATAATTACTCATTAGTTCTGGCAAGATAAAAACAGAACACGTTAGGAAATGGTGCATATTAGCCCTGGTCCTCTTTAACCTCCTGATCTTTGACCTAATACATGCGCTGGATTTGGTAATCAGCGATGCAACATAACTGGTGGACCACCCCATCACCTCCTTGCTCTACGCCGATGATGTCATCAAACAGAGAAGGTGTTTCAAAGGAGGATTGACGTCTTTCATCAGCACAGTACAGAAAATGGAATGATGGTGAACTTGAAAAGACGAACTTCAAAAAGAGGAACATCATGATATTTGGCTATAAAAGGATAAAATGGGCACATGGCGTTTAAGCAACAGCCGAACACAAATATCTGAGATGTTGGCTGGATGATAAAGGAGGCCACTTAACTCATCTAAATTCATTAAAACCTAAATCTGCCTAAATAAAATGCGCCTTTCAAACCATCTTCAAACGAACAAAACCGCCCACTCTAGAACCCCTGTTGAAGATAATAATGGCCAAACTCACTCACACACTGGGGTATGGCTCGGAAGCCTTCCCGGGGAAACTATGCACCTAATTTTTCAAAATCCAGAGTTTTATTATCAGATCACCATTCAAACACCCTCACCACACCTCTGTCACCCAGATCAGACTGGAATTCATGTTCTGTAAACATGCAGACCTTTCATGTTGTGTAAGCATGCAGGCCTTGTATTGAGGAGCTATGACAAAAGAGGACTGCAAAAATATATCACCGATATATTCTCCTTGCAACACAAAGCCAAGTTCTGCTTATTCGAATGGGCAACTTCTCCACACTAGACCTTCTCCCCCATGGACAAGTCGCCAATTCAGTGCTTTCCCTGTGTTAATTTGATCACTGCAGAAGGCTCCTTCATCATTTTCTGGTCAAACAAGGGACATGGACAATACAGGCCGCTCACCCTCAAGCAATCTTCAGTGTGATAAAATTCCTGGACAACATGTATAAACTGTTAAAAAATGTAGCCTTATTTCCAATATCTGTAGGACGATGATCCCAGAATGTGTCTGAGTCATGAATGTTTTTAAAAGTTTTGGGTGTGTAAGTCCTTGTTCTGCTTGCCAATGATAAGACACCATGGGCAGGCAGCTAGGTGAGTACTGTCAGAACGAAGCGGTCACAAGCTACATTCAACCATCATTACTTTTTGACCCAGTGCTGAACTTCACCTGTCCTGCCCCCTAGTCTTCTTTGTCTTGTCTGGTGTCTGATACAGGAAATGCTATTTTGTTTAGCTTTGCCATAGTGAATACTGTGCACTCTTTAGATTTTACCACAAGACAATTTTGATTCTAGCACTTTAAGTCTACCCCCTGGCTTTTTTTAAATCAACTTCTTGTTTCAATGTGCACTAACTGCAGGATCTTTTCTTCTATACCTTGATGCAGATAAATATCATGCGCAGTCCCACTGTCTATAAATACTGTGTTAGGTCAGTAATTGCACATGGCACTTTACAAACTGACTCTTTAACTCACCTGCCTGGACTTGCTCAATGGCGACAATTTAATTAATTGTAACTCAGGGTTCAAACGTGTAACAGCCACAAAAACACCTGTACAAGGTGGTCAGTCACAGTAGCAGGCATTTGTGCAGTCAACAACATTCATGACCTAACCTGGCTCCTTTCAGCATACTGTTACAATTTTGTTGCAGAAATAACCAGATTTTTCATCAGACATTCATTTACAACACTATTGGCCTGATTGCGAGTTTGGAGGTAAGGGGACCACTGATAAAGTGGCATAGGATTCCCCATCGCACAGTTGGTTTTTCGCCAGTGAATTAAGATGTTGGAGGTCTGTTGAAGGAAAAACCACTGGAGTCCCTCCAGCCATTCGTAGTCCACTGTGACAGAGGTAGGGGGAAACAGGTGTAAGAGGGTGATACAGAGAAATTCACCACTGTTGGAATTACTAGTTTTCTTTCCGTCGAGCTAACCGTAGCAGAAAAGCCACCTGCTTCAAGTTAGAAGAATCGAAGAAATTGGGGTGCGCTCACTGATGTCCTTTTCTTTTTTTCAGTCTCCCACATGGATCCCTTCCTCCAGGGCCCCCCTTCACAGCAGCATCTTGACCCCAAAGTAAAGGACCCTGTTTGTGCAGAAATCCAGGTCAATTTTGCAGTATTTACTGGACTGGGCACATATGGCTTGGGATCCTGCAATGGGAAAGTACTCATAGTAGGCATTTTTTCACATCACACATATGTGTACATTTAACACTTGTGCAGTCGAATTATACACACCTGCATCGACACACATGAAAAAGTATTCCGGGGGGGTGTGGCCAAGCACGGGCTGAAGATGGCCGTGCTTTGAGGGAGCTCCGCCGTCCGTCCAAGCGCACATCTATCCTGAGTACCGATCCGCTGTATCCCTCAACAGTTCTCGTGACCTGAGCACTAACAGAGTCCATCCCGCCGGCTCCGGTGTCTGGTGTGCCCAGCAGCGGAGTTAATGCCCCGGAAGCTTTGGCCTGTGGTAAGGCCTGAAGCCGGGATGCACAGTGGTGAGTCCCAGCCGGATGAGGGGTCCTGACCGGCCCTTTGCAGGCCAGTGTTAGTGCCGCGGCTTGAAGAGCAGACGCGAGGGTCGATTGACCTTGGACAGCCTGGGCAGTGGATACGCTGACACACGGCAGCAATGGCAGTGGAAATCAAGGAGCCGGGATAGGGCTCCGAGGAGGCGGTGAGACGGGCTGATTGTGGTGAGGCAGGGCGAGCAGCCGTGAGGTTGAAGATGGCGACGGCGCGTCCTAACATCCAGTGTTCCCAGTCACCCCCTGCTTAGTTGAACACTATACTTGCCCCCTGGAGTGCTGGGACCTGCATCAGGGCCCAAGAATCACACCCCCTATCAACTGTGGCCCCCCGGTGGGATGCCCTTGGCTGGCTTCTCTTTTATGGCAGTGGCGCGATGCTCCAGCGCACCGCTGGGTCCCCACAGTTGCTATAATATTGGCCACGAGGGACTCGACCGATGAGCCCAGCCTATTGACCTGATGGAGGTGTCCGCTCCCCCCTGCTCCGGCCTGTGTGATCCTGAGCCAGCGGAGCAGGAAGAATCAGAAAGCTAGTGCGGCCCGGTGCAGCCCGGAGTGCCTGATGCCTTACTACCAGCAGAGACTGTAGTGTTGCCTGCACTGGCAAGTTTGATAGGGAGCCCGCTCATTTGGAGGGTAGACTGGTGGGGAGTGTGGGGCTTGAGCTGGGCCCCCTCATCCTGGAGGTGTATGAAGGTGACAGGGAATAATAAGATTGACAACTGGGTCTGCCTCCATCCAGCCTTAGCCTACGACAATGTTTCTGCCCGACGGTGTGACTGGGGCATAGCTTTGTAACCACCATCGCAGGAGCAATCAAGGAGCAACTCCCTACAGCACCCGGGAGGGATCTGTGGCAGAGGCCGGGCCCTGCTGAGACTCGCCGGAAAACCATGGTGGTGTGCATGGTGGACCTGGTGGCCGTGAGGTGGCCACTGGCGGTGGCTGGTGAAGATCATCCTCTGCCTGCCTTGTTTCTGCCACCCTCGCCCATCCTCAGTAAAGACCTTGGCATCCAATCCAGTAATGCTTAGCCGCATCTTGTAGTTTACTGGCTGGAGCAGTTTGGAACAGGTTAAGATGGAGCGCACCAATCCTTCGGGGGCCCGTGGACCCAAGAATACACAGTCAAATAAACTAGACCACTGTAATGTCCCTAAGGATGCACAACAAGTCCGAGCACCCGGAGACTCTGGATGGGGGACTGGGCGAGGAGGTCAGAAGATCTCGCTTAAAGACGTTATGGCCTCTATCACTGGAGTCAAGACTTCTCTGGACACTGTGGCTATCGAGGTCAAGCTCATTAGGGCTGATATGGGCAAACTGAATGAAAAGGTCAAGCAAGTGGAACTCCCAACAGCCAGCCTTGTAGATGATGTCTCACAGCTCCAGGGAGCGATTAGGAAACTCCAGGACTTCCGCAAATTTACTGACCTCAAGCTGAACGACTACGAAGGCCGCCTGCGTCAAAATAACCTGCGCATCCTTGGGGTTCCGGAAAAATCGGAGGGGCAAACAGCAGATCTTTTTGTTGACGACCTCATCCTTAATCACTTGCAACCCAATCAATCCGTGGTATCTACGTGATCCCCATATCCGACGAGAGCTCCTTACAGCCACTGATAATTACTTTAATGAGAATGAAGGTTCGGGAGAATCCCCTCAGGTGCTTTGGGAGGCCTTTAAGACAGTGATACGGGGCCAGTCCCTTTCCTGAATCTCGGGGAAAAAGAATGAACAGTGCAAAGAGTTGGTGGCACTAGAGGTAGAGGTGGGGGAACTGGAGGCAGATCTAGAGCTGGACGTCACACCCGACAAGCTCCAACTTCTCAAACTCAAACCACAAGACTACAGGGCGCTGGTGACAGATCAGGCAAAGGCCATAGGAAGAGCGGTTCAGGGACGATTGTATAAGGTGGCCAACAAGGCCGGGGAAATCTTGGCCTGGTTGGATAAGAGAGAGTGGGCAAGCAGACTAGTACCTGAACTCAGTGGGCGAGATGGTAATTCCCTGTCGGACCCACAAGCTATTGTGGACTGCTTCGCTGCCCACTTTAGGGTTGTATACACATCGGTTGCCCCTACCCTATAGAGGCTTCCTGCCAGATGCTTACCCACATTGCCCTACCCAAATTGTCTGAGGTTGAACCCGACTTCATGGACAGCGACTTGTCTAACGCAGAAATAGCGGCAGCAATACTATCGCTCAAACCAGACAAATTGGCCTTGTACCTGAGGGCCATGTATGAGGACTCGGGGCAAGTGGGCATCTTGCCATTAGACCAGCATACTGCCACTATGGTGATTATTCACAAGGAAGGGAAGCCCAAGACTGAATTTGGTTCTTACCAACCGATATCCCTGTTGAATGCGGAGCCCAAGATCCTGGCTAAGCTCCTTGCTACTCGCCTCTTGACGGTGATTGGAACCCTGGCCCACCCGGATCAATCAGGTTTCATACCTCACCGTAACACGGCACTGAACCTACACAAGTTCACTGGGTTTTGGGCAGGGTGGCCTCTATACTGGAACCAGTGGTTATAGTTTCCTTGGACGTAGCCATGGCCTTTTTTTTCACCATCAAATGGCCGTACCTGTTGGCGGTATTGGAGAAACTAGGGTTTGGTCCTAAATACATTCAATGGGTGCAATTACTGTATTCCCAACCTGTGGCCTATGTGGTGGTTAACAACAAAAAGTCAGCCGCCTTCGGGCTGGGCAGAGGGACCCACCAAGGTTGCCCCCAACCCCATTGCTGATTGCCCTTGCGTTGGCGCCGCTAGCAGCTTGGATACGTCAGGATATGATGATCAGGGGTATGCGCTGGTCTCCAGATTGGGAAGATTGGATTCCCCTTTACGCGGACGATATCCTTCTGTATTGGTCCTCCCCTAGGAGATCTTTGATAGTGGTTTTGGATATCTTCACGATCTTTGGCCGGTACTCCGGGTATTCCATAAACTGGAGCAAATCCCTCCTGTTCATGGTGGCAGAAGAGCCTCCGAACCCACAGCGTGGCTGCCCACTACAAACCTGTACCGAAGGCTTTACATACTTGGGTATCTTCCTTTCTTTAGATCCCTCTCTTCGCTATGCCCGCAACATCCAGCCCCTGCTTATTCAGTTGCGCAAAGACATCGCCAGGTGGAAGTCTCTTCCCCTCTCCTAGCTAGGTAAGGCTGCCCTTTTTAAGATGATATCCCTACCCCAATTCCTGTACATTCTTCAGAATTCCATGAATCCGATACCCGCGGCATATTTCCGGGAGGTCAAGAGCCTCCAACAGGACCTTCTATAGAATGGTAACCCTCGCATCGCTCTTAGCAAACTTTCCCTGAACTGGTATGATGGAGGCATCAGCCTCCCGGATATAAAACTGTATTACTGGGCATCTCATCTGTACTCCACTAACCACTGTAACTATGCCCAGCCTTGCAACCCGGGATATAACATGGAAAGGTGGCTCCTTTCTGGAGGGACCTTCAGTAGAGCCCTTTACTGCAGGCCCCAACGCTATCCACTTACGAGCCCCACCAAACAGGCAGTACACGTTTGGCATGCAGCAGCAACTCGCCTAGGCTGGCGACTTAAACTAACGCTCGCAACGCCATTATGGGATTCCGAGCAACTGGGTGACCTGTGGAGGAGTAAGGGATTCGACAAATGGGATCTCATAGGTATTACATGCATAAGGGACTTGTGCGACAAATCTGATATTAAATTGTTTGCAGCACTGCAGCAACAATATAACATGGCCGAATCTGAGCGCTTCTGACACACACAGGTTCGACATGCACATTGCACACACCTACAGCCCGGGACCACACTGCCGGAATCATCCCCACGGGAAGACAGAGTGCTCGATGGTCATCTCCCAGACAGCACCATCTCCCTGATATATAAAAAGCTGGTCAACAACATCTCGGACCCTCTCCAGGCCCTCTAAGAGAAGTGGGCTGGGTATGGTATAGAAATGGATGATGAGGAATGGCAGGAGGCAGTCTCCTCTCCCAGAGTCGTAACAATACCAGCCTGTCTCTGCCTTGTCCAGCTAAAATGTCTCCACCGTATTTATGTAACGGGACCCCAACTGGTACGAATGGGCAGGGTAGGAGAGGGTCCTGCAGGGGGGGATGTGTCCAGCTGCAAACCTTTTTCCACATAGTTTGGGAATGTACACAGATCCAATCCTGCTGGCGTGACATTCATGATATCATCAACACTGTTTTGTCTGTACAGCTCCGTATGGAGGCCCGTAGGTGTCTCCTAAACATCTGGGAACCAACTAATTTAAATGTTTGTTTGATGCAATGGGTAACCCTGGGGCTAATGCTGGCCAAGAGGAACATCGTCCAGCGTTGGGGAGCACAGATCCCGCCCACGGTACAAGAATAGGAAAAAGACTTGGACTGGGCAATGTTTAGAGAAAAGACTGTATATGTATCATGTGGATATCCCAAAAAATGGTCTCGTGTGTGGGGACGGTGGAACTCCTATCGTGGAGAAATAAGTCAGCCTCCTTTAGCCCCAACAATGGATGACCCCCGTCACCCTAGACCTTCCATCATGTATGATTGTATTTTGTAACATTACCTACTGTATCAACGATGACTACTGTACTGCTCCCTCTGTATAGTCATGCTATTGCTGATGTTTGTTTTTTCTTAATAAAAAAAGTTTCACAAAAAAAAAAGAAAAAGTATTCTCGCCACTCAGAAATAACGACTGATGGCCCAGGGGTTACATTGTCATACGGCAGACAGGAGACAGCCGCATCGGCAGCCTTCTTGGGATCGCCACTGCAGCGGTATAATGTAAGGCCGTCAAACTTGTAATCAGGCCCTTTGTTATACCCTACTTATGGTTTCATCCACCTATGATTTAAATGTGTCCTAACCAATGTCTACTGTTCATTAGTATGCATTGCACCTATTTTAATCATTGGCATTGTATGCTGTTTCTACTTTAATGGAATTGAATGTTTAACTAAAGTATTTTAAACTTGAACTTGATAAGGAGGTAGCACAAAAATGATTTTAACAAGAGAAAATACATGGATGGCTACGGTGTTGATGGAAGAATCCTAGATGAGTAATATGTTTTGGAGAACATGTAAATAAACTATTAATCATATAATTAGGTTAGATAGGGAAGCTCATTGTCATTCCCACTTTTTATTTGTATTGTATTTAAGCAAGATTCACAATGGCCCCTTTACACGTTGTCTGCTTCATACCATAATATACTAGGCATCAGTGTTATTTGAAGCTAAATCTGGGCACACAGAGCCAGCTCAATCAGCAACTGGTTGTGCTGGATGTTCTATACTCAAGCATTTGTTGTTTTACAAGGATGCCTGAACCTGGTTGCAATCTAGAATATCAAATAGGAAGTATTGAGATAACAGAATATCAAGGACCATAATGCCAAAGAGGTCAAAAAAAGATACATATACCTATGTATATATATATTTATGTATATGTATGAATGTATATATATATATATATATATATATATATATATATATATATATATATATATATATAACCTACTGGCGGTCGCCAGTAGGTAGTTATAGTTAGGACCTTGTTTCTATTCAAAAAGCATTTTTTCTTTTCCCAATAACTTTGGCACCGGTTGATGAATCTTCATGAAATTTTCAAAACTAGTGGTGCGCTCCGGTCAGCTCCTATCTTAAAAGCTTTGGGGTGATTCCGCAAGCGGGGGATGAGATAAAAAGGGGGCCCCAAAAAGTGTTTTCTCCATGTTAATTCCCATGGGAAACTTTAGACACTGCTACAGCCCGAACTGCTGAAGGGAATTACACCAAATTTGGCAAAAAGGTAGCCCTTGTTTCAGAAAGAACTCTTTTTATTAAATGGTGTAAATCCGTTCAGTTGTTCCTGAGAAATTAAAAAAAAAAGAGGTCAAAAAATGCATTTCCCATAACAAACTTTAGTCACGGCTACAGCTTGAACTGCTGAACGGAATTATACCAAATTTGGCACCAAGGTAGCCCTTGTCTCAGAAAGAACTCTTTTCCTTAAATGGTGTAAATCCATTCAGCAATTGGTGAGGAATTAAAAAAATAAAAGTTTCGATATTTAGATGCACGGGGGATCTGCGCACCCTCTCGATCAGGAGCTGCATTAAATGGCTGTCAACACTTCAAACCAGGAAGTGTTGGCAGCCATCTTGTGCCTCGGTAGAACCCCTCCCACTTTTTTCTGCACCCCTTGTGGCTCTTTCAGCACTCCTCTTTCATTTTTTTGCAACCCTCTTGACTCTTTCTGCATACCTGTTCCCTCTTTTTGCACCCCTGCTGCCTCTTTCTACACCTCTCGTTTCTTTCTGTATCCCTCTTGCTTCTTTCACCTCCCCACTTCCACCTTTCTACATTTCTGTTGCTTCTTTATGCACTTCTCTTGCTTCTTTTTGCACCACTGTTGCTTATTTTTGCACCCCTTGTGCATCTTTCGGCACCCTTCTTCCCTCTTGCTGTACTCCTCTTTCCTCTTTCAGCATCTCTGTTGCTTCTTTCTGCTCTTCTCTTGCTTCTTACTACACCCCTCTTTCTGTACCTCTTTTTCCTCACTGTGCACCTGTCCCCCCTCTTCCTGCACCTCTCTTGCCTTTTTCTGCAGTTCTCTTGCCTCCTTCTTCACCTCTTTTGTTTCTTTCTGTACTTTTCTTTCCTCTTTCAGCACCCCTGTTGCTTTTTTCTGCACTTCTTTAGCTTCTTTCTGTATCCCTGTGCCTCTTTCTCCACCCCACTTCCCCCTTTCTGCCCCCCAGTTGGTTCTTTCTGCATATCTCTTGCTTCCTTCTGTACCTTTCTTCGTCTTTCTGGATTTCTGTTGCTTCTTTCTGCATTACTCTTGCTGCTTTATGTGCTTTTCTTCCTCTTTCTGCACATGTCCAACTCTGTAGGCATAGTTAGAAATTAGCATTTAAAAAACCTTAGAAATTCACTGAAAAAACCATAGGTGTTAGGGAAAGTTATAGTTAGTTGGACATTTCACTCGTACAAAACCAGAGAAATTCCCCTGTTACAGTTAGTTCAGCTAACTATAAGTCGTGCAACCACAATACACTGTAACGCGGTGAGTGAGTGAGTAGATGTGTGTGTAAACCTAAGAATCAGTGAGTGGGTATGCAGTTATTGGTGTTGGTGTGTCTATTTTTTTGTTTTGAGAATGGCAGTCTGTAAATTAGAGTGGGTGTATCAAAGGTTATATTAGGATGTGAGAAGATGCATCAAATTATTACATTGATGATGTCATCAGTGATGTCATCAGTGATGTCATTTGAGATGTCATCAGTGATGTTTGCAGTGATGTCACTGACCATGTCATGAATTATGGGTTATATGACGAGCCATCGGAAACAAAGACCGCGCTGGAGTTTTCAGCGTGGCCATAACATCGCAACGGCAGTCACATCGGCAATTTTCTCATCGCACGTTGTTGCGACGCAAATGCGGGCATTTAATTGGTTAGCTTGTCACATCGGCGACTTTACATCGCGCGACATGACAACGCACACACCACAGCCCAGCACGAATATACACACACAAAACAATTAAACAACGAAATGTGTTTCTCTTTTAACTGTTGAGGTGTTGTGGGCTGGGACCACTTCTAGAAAGAGTGCATACTTGGTCGGGGTAGTCTAAGAACCATTTGTCTATGTTCTGTGAAGTATGTTTCATTTACAGAGTTTGCTAAATAATTGCTACATGTTGATGTAATGATATGCACTGCATGGGCCCTTTTAAAGAACGAGAAGTAAATAGGCTAAATATGTATCTTGGTGCAAGCAGAGACTTACAACAAACGTAAAGCAGATTTACGAGTCTATCCCACTCTATTAAACAGTTTAATCTCGAAGTCTGTAAAATCAGCCTGAGCCTCTTATTCCTTCAGATAACGCCTCCCTCTGTAGACATGCCTGAGAGCGGCTCGGTTTGTCTCCTTTCGGTTCCTGTTCAGTTATGTCAAACCCTGAGTCTGAAAGCAGCTTTGATGTTAGACCTTGCAGTGATTTGCATTGAGCCGCGAGTCCTGACAGCACACTTGCTGAGCGGTAAGAATATGTCCACTCAAAGGAAGCCTACCTCATAATCACCTCAGTGATACCGGAACGCTAAAGCAGGAGACTGCCACACGAGTATTCTTCCGTGGCAGCATTTTGTAATGCAAATCAGTCCGTGCAAGCACACAGAAGCAACATCAATTCCATTTTACAACCGCCCCACCCCATTCACATTTGTATTTCAGCCAATGTTCTGCTTGGCAGAACTTTCGCCCATCATTCCCAGCCCTGGACATCTTGTATGAGCAGATATAGTCGTACAGCGGAGTGAGTGAACGACCCTTTGAAAAAGCAATGTGGTGATTCCTATCAAATGCAGATTGAGTTGGTATTACTTAGACCAGGCCAATCAATTTTCACCCTGAAATCCATAGGGAAATATGGCCAGATGTACTATAACATTGGTTGCAAGAAAATGTTGCAATTTGCAACCGGTATTTGTGTGAACTGATCTGAATAGGTTGGTTCCCAAACTTCCAAATTGGAGTGGATCAGCAGACCACCAAGTCTCTGATTTTGTTTAAACAAAGGACAAGTGTAATTTTTTTTTTAATGCATCGTTTTTTCTCTGTCCAATTCCACCTTGCACCACAGTTCATCTCTACACTGAAACCCTTTCACTCTAAACATGGCTCCAGAAGTTTCGACTATGCACCTAAACATTGTACAGAAATAAAAATCTCTCCCCATGGATCATGCATGGAGGTTTCAGAAACCAGTTTGGTATGCAAAGATCCTCTAATCTCCACAAATTGGTGTACAAATATTTCAGCAAGACATTCTCCCAGGCCTTACCATGTGTTGCAGCCAATATATGTGTCATCTTGCAATACCTTGTTAGCACATTCAGCAACATCCACCATCGCCCATCCGTTCACCCATCCATGCTTACAGTATGCCATATCTATCCATTGATCCATCCTTCATGCACGCATCCATCCAGCCATTTCCCAATTTGTCATGTTTTTCAACATTTGCGCCCATAATTTCCGCACATATTAATGTGACTCAATTCCACCCATAATAATGTTTAGTTAACTATTTCGGTCCATACTAATGTGCCTCATTTATGAAACTTTTTTGTACACATTTCCCAATTTGTCATGTTATTCAACATTTGCGGCCACAATTTCCGCACATATTAATGCATTCATCCACCATCACCCATCCACCCATCCATCCACCCATCCATGCATCCATCATTACAGGCATCCATGCATCCATCCATCCACAATGTATTCATCCACCTATCCATGCATCCTTCCATACACCCATCCATGCATCCACCCATTCATCCATCCACCCATCCACCCATCCATGCATCCATCCTTACAGGCATCCATGCATCCATCCATCCGCCATGTATTCATCCACCTATCCATGCATCCTTCCATACACCCATCCATGCATCCATCCAGTAATACAGTAATAAAAAGGTAATGTCGTGCGCTTCAATGTGATCCGTGAGAGGGATCGCTGAGAAGGAATATATATATATATATATATATATATATATATATTACCTACTGGCGGTCGCCAGTAGGTATATATAGTTAGGATTTTTTCTCTATGGGATTTTTGAAAATTCTATGTCTAATAACTTTGGCGTTTGTGGACGGAATTGGCTGAAATTTTCAGGAAAATGGAACATTTTGTTTCTGAGCAGCCCCTGAAAATTTGGGGGGGTTTCGTCAAGAGGGGGCCGAGAAAAAAGGGGGGTCCCAAAACGTGTTTTTAACATTGAGTTTCCAATAGGGCGGTTGGCCTCACTTTTAGCCCGAACGGCTGAATGGATTTGCACGAAACTTGGCAAAATTGTAGGGACTGTTAGCCCGATGTGCCTTTGCTAGGTCTCAATATATGTGCTCCAGTGGATTTTGAGAAATTAACGTTCAAAAAAAGATATATATCTGTAACAGCGGACTGGGCAGCGCTCCGGTTCGCGTACTTGATGCGTAACGGAACTTCGCGAAGCAAAGCTGATTGGCTCTCCGGTGTCTGTCAACATTCTAAACAGTCCGGAGCGGCTGCCATCTTGTCTCTCGGTAGGATCGAGAGACAAGAGGAGGCCAAAGCGAAGGGGCAAATGACCATAAGGGGGCATAGTAGATCCTCGCTGACCCCCTAGGTTTGATGTGGAGGCTTTAAAAGGGCCCCGCGGGGCAAAAAGAAGAAATACATTTTTTTTTGTTTTTCTCCGGTGTCTGTCAACATTCTAAACAGTCCGGAGCGGCCGCCATCTTGTCTCTCGGTAGGATCGAGAGACAAGAGGAGGCCAAAACAAAGGGGGAAATGACCATAAGGGGGCATAGTAGATCCTCCCTGACCCCCTAGGTTTGATGTGGAGGCTTTAAAAGGGCCCCGCGGGGCAAAAAAAGAAATAAACATTTTTTTGTTTTTTTTGCGTGGGGAGCGCCCGGTTCGCGAACCGGGAAGCGGCCCGGGGAGCGTACTATAAGGAAAAAAGAATGATAGACTTTTCAAATATTGTATGTTAATTGATTGTTTGTTTTGTTGATTTTTTTTTATTTATATATTTTTTAAACAATTATTTATTATTGTGATTGTGTTTCAAAATTTAATAAAATGTCTATCATTTCACTGTCTGAAATGTCGTTATTTTCATTGAACATAGCTTGTAATGTTTGAGTGTGTAAAATGTCCTCATTTTCAAGGAGGACATCTACTGATTGCACACATTGCTGTAGTTCTTGGTCCCAAGTTTCATCCATAAATTCAATGTCATTTGGATCAATGATTTCTTGGTTGGTCTCTGCAAGGACAATTTCAAATGAAACTTTCTGTTCGCCTTCCATTTTGTCTGAAATTTGCATTAAAAAAATATATATTAGTAGAGATAGGGCACTGTTGGGATTAATTTTAGATAGGCAGTTTTTAACAGTGAATTTATCTTTGGGCAGTGTATAGTATCAGAGTGGAAGTAGGAATATAAAAAAGTGTATGTGATTTAACGTAAGTAAATTCATAATTATACAAGAGAAGCCTAAGTCCATCCATAACTATAACAGAGAAGTCTATCTAAATCTATAACTACTACAGAGGGATAGTATATAACTATCAGAAAAAGTTTACCATATTAACTTAAAGTGCACAATATACTTCAGTTTTTAAAGTAACAACTTACCTTTAAAAAGAAGTTGAAGTTATTAGTGAAAATCCTATTGAAATGTACACCAGGAAGTAGTAGTCAAAATGGCTGTGTTTCCTTCTCTTCCTTTATATATATTCAGGTACATAACCAATCAAATGTCAGGTAAAAAAAAATAGAAAATGAAAGTAACATTTTAATTGGTTGTCAATTCCAACACTTCAGATGTGTTTTGTGAAGTAATTTACCTCAGGGTATTTAGAGAGGTCTACAGGCTAAATGGCTAAATGGAATTCCAAACAAATTTGTGAAAATGGTAGGGATTGGTATGTAGTATGAGCTAATCTATATTTGGTGAAAGTGTCTCCAGGGTTTCTTCTGTAAATTACTTTCCCACCTTTTTTGATGGAGCTCTTCCCGGTGAGCGCCCCGGTACGCGAACCGGCAGCGTTACGGGAGTCCACCATTTTGTGTTTCGGTCGAATTAAGATACAAGATGGAGGGCAAATAATGTTCAGAATGGGTAGAAGGGGGCACGGTAGACGTATCTTGACCCCCTAGGTTTTCTGAGGGTGGCTGAGAAGGCCCATATGTGCGGAAAAAAAACATTTTTTTAAAAAATTTCGCGTGGATAGTTTCCGGTTCGCGTACCGGTTCGCGCTCCGGGGAGCGTACTTTGTTGAAAATTTTCGAAAAAAGTTAGAGTAAAATAATAATTGTGAGTGAACAGATGTAGGGTAGCTCTGAGAAGAGCTTTTGGGTTTATGGTACATTTAGGTACTTATAAGTAGGTACCAATGCACAGTCTTAAATTCAAAATGAAAACTCTGTTGCCCTCATCTGAGAAGTGAACTCCATCTCCTCTGTAGATATCTTGCATGTAGTAACACAAGTTATTGTTGTACATGGAGCCCATTCCATGGTCTCTCATGTAAGCTGAAACAGATTTGTTTACATGCTTCCTCGACTTCTCAATTTGTGGACAAAATTGGTTCGACCTCCTCCATTTCTGTCTTTGGCATATATTTGAATATACCAAGGCAGTTTGAGGAAAAAGTGCCATCAATTGCTCAAAGGTGTCCTTTAAAAGCATTTCCAGACCTACACCAGTCAAAGTGCCCAAGTCATTTCCTCCACAGTGCACAATTAACAGGTCAGGTTTAGGCAAATGCATAAAGGTTTTCACCAATGGTATCAATTGGTGACATTTTAATCCTCTGTGGCCAAACCACTTAATTTCCACATCTTGTAAATTGAGGTTAGGTAAATTTCTGTTCTCAGCATACCTTTGAGCCCAGTAGATGTAACTATGTCCAACAATCCAGACAGAAAACATGGTGAGAGGAGGTTCTGCTGCAGTCAGATGAAGTGTGGCAATGAAATGGGAGTTGAAAAAATAAGAGTTTAAAATGAAAAAAACGGTGGAGTTTCTGTGTTAAGGAAGCAGTAGCAGTGATTGGTGGATTTTGATTGCTGAAAACAGAAAGTTAGGGTGCATGGATGTGTTGTTTGAAAGGTGTAATTTGAATGGTCAAGAAAAAATCATTTAATGAAAGATTGCACTGGATACGCAGGTGCACTGAGAGTTCAGAGTTCAATTGAAACATTGTTGTGTGAACTTGCAAACATGAGAGGTCTTTCAGGAGGTGGTTGCTATGCAGAAAAGGCAGAAAGGCCAGAGGGGGGAAGGGTGTTGATTTGAAAAAAGTGAGGGAAGAGTTTTGATTGGGTGACATGAGAGATATGTGTGATGAGTTACAGCATTTCTGTGCTTTTCATAGCTGCAGACTCTGGAGTGCATACCTTTTGCTCTGCTAAAGACAATTTGGTGTGTTTCTGAGACTGTTTTGAAACTCATAAAGCATTTGCTAAGGTGAGAAAAGATTCATTTAATTTAGGTAGAGAAAAGTATGGTTTAGGGAGAAAATTATGAAGAAAGTTGTGTATTTAAAATGTTGCTTTGTGTCAAGTGTTTTACAAATAGATTTTGTTTCTTTGTGTTACATAGCCATGTTAAAAGTGATGCAAAAAAAGTGCAAGGGTCTTACAAAAATGCTTTCATGTGTCTTAGGGTATTTTAACTCACTTCCCCATGAATGTATGAATATAATTGTTTTATAAGATGTGTTTAAAAACGTTTTTAAAAATCAATTAGGTTTCTTGATATGTACTGCTAGAGTTTCATAGGTTGCTTGGGGCATATTTTCAAGGCTTTTGACTTCCTTTGATGTAATTTTTCCCATTTTAATTTAAGACCTTTCCCTGTGGTGCAAGGTCCTTGTAAATATGCCCCCATCTGTGCTTGGCAAATTTAGATTTTAATTCTTTGACTAACATAGCCATGTTAAAAGTGACCCAAAAATGTTGCAAGGGCCTTAAAAAAAACGCTTTCATGTGTCTTAGGCCATTTTAAGTCATTTCCCCTTGAATGTAGGTATCTAATTGATTTAGTTGATCTGTTTAAAAACGATTTTTGAAATCAATTAGGTTTCTTGATATGTACTGCTAGAGCTTCATAGGTTGCTTGGGGCATATTTATAAGGCCTTTGTGTCTCTCTGATGTTATTTTTCCCATTTTAATTTAAGACATTTCCCTGTGGTGCAAGGTCCTTGTAAATACGCCCCCATGTGTGCTTGGCAAATTTAGATCTTGATTATTTGACTTACATAGCCATGTTAAAAGTGATCTAAAAATGGAGCAAGGGCTTAAAAAAAACGCTTTCATGTGTCTTAGGGTATTTTAAGTAACTTCCCCATGATTGTATGAATATAATTGCTTTACAAGTTGTGTTTAAAAACGTTTTTGGAAATCAATTAGGTTTCTTGATATGTAATGCTAGAGGTTCATAGGTTGCTTGGGGCATATTTATAAGGCCTTTGAGTCTCTCTGATGTTATTTTTCCCATTTTAATTTAAGACCTTTCCCTGTGGTGCAAGGTCCTTGTAAATACGCCCCCATCTGTGCTTGGCAAATTTAGATCTTGATTATTTGACTTACATAGCCATGTTAAAAGTGATCTAAAAATGGAGCAAGGGCTTAAAAAAAACGCTTTAATGTGTCTTAGGGCATTTTAAGTCACTTCCTGATGAATGTAGGTATATAATTTATTTAGATGATGTGTTTAAAAACGATTTTTGAAATCAATTAGGTTTCTTGATATGTAATGCTAGAGCTTCATAGGTTGCTTGGGGCATATTTATAAGGCCTTTGAGTCTCTCTGATGTTATTTTTCCCATTTTAATTTAAGACCTTTCCCTGTGGTGCAAGGTCCTTGTAAATACGCCCCCATGTGTGCTTGGCAAATTTAGATTTTGATTTTTTGACTTACATATTCATGTTCCATACAGTTGTAACCTTCTGCGTAGTCTTTGATATGCTAGACTCCATCTGCACTATGAGATACCTAAGCAAAGGAAACACAGGTGATGTGATTGTGAAATGAGGAAAAGAAACTCAACATTTTTCAATTACATCACATGTGTTTCCTAAGTTTACGAATGACATTGTGCAGATGAGGTTTAGGTCTGTCCACGGACACAGAAAAGGTCTGGCCTTTGTTCAAGAGTGAAGTGGACATGACTTACTTCATTGGTAGGGCTTCACATGTATTATCTCCTCTGTACTTTTCAAAAAGAGTAAATTTCATCTGCAACCCTGAGTAGGCCTCACCTCAAACAAACCTCTGGATAGGGCACACCTTATCGTCATCCTGAATCAATCATTTAAAATATTAGGGACAGATTTATGATAGGTGTATGCCTCTTTTGCGTCACTGTGCGTCACTTTTGTGACGCAGCGGCGGTGCAAAAGATTTGCTATGTGGTGACATATTTACAACTTGATGCATCTAGGCAGATGTGTCATGCTGTAAAGTCCCGTGCCACATGAAACCGATGCAGCAGTGATGCAAAATATGCACCATGTTGCAAGACAGGCCTCATTTCATCTCCAACAAGATAAGAAGCTGAATCTTCTGTAAATGTCAAAATTGTTGTATAAACTGCTCAGCTTATGTGTACTCTTTCATATGCTAGAGTCCATCTGCACTATGAGATACCTAAGCAAAGGAAACACAGGTGATGTGATTGTGAAATGAGGAAAAGAAACTCCACATTTTTCAATTACATCACCTGTGTTTCCTAAGTTTACGAATGACATTGTGCAGATGAGGTTTAGGCCTGTCCACGGACACAGAAGAGGTCTGGCCTTTGTTCAAGAGTGAAGTGCACATGACTTACTTCATTGGTAGGCTTTCACATGTATTATCTCCTCTGTACTCTTCAACAAGCGTACATTTCATCTGCAACCCTGAGTAGGCCTCACCTTAAACAAATCTCTGGATAGGTCACACCTTATCGTCATCCTGAATCAATCATTTAAAATGTTAGGGACAGATTTATGATAGGTGTATGCCTCTTTTGCGTCACTGAGCGTCACTTTTGTGACGCAGCGGCGGTGCAAAAGATTTGCTATGTGGTGACATATTTACAACTTGATGCATCTAGGCAGATGTGTCATGCTGTAAAGTCCCGTGCCACATGAAACCGATGCAGGAGTGATGCAAAAGATGCACCATGTTGCAAGACAGGCCTCATTTCATCTCCAACAAGATAAGAAGCTGAATCTTCTGTAAATGTCAAATTTGTTGTATACACTGCTCAACTTATGTGTACTCTTTGATATGCTAGAGTCCATCTGCACTATGAGATACCTAAGCAAAGGAAACACAGGTGATGTGAATGTGAAATGAGGAAAAGAAACTCCACATTTTTCAATTACATCACCTGTGTTTCCTAAGTTTACGAATGACATTGTGCAGATGAAGTTTAGGTCTGTCCATGGACACAGAAAAGGTCTGGCCTTTGTTCAAGAGTGAAGTGGATATGACTTACTTCATTGGTAGGCCTTCACATGTATTATCTCCTCTGTACTCTTCAACAAGCGTAAATTTCATCTGCAACTCTGAATAGGCCTCACCTCAAACAAACCTCTGGATAGGCCACACTTTATCGTAATCTTGAATCAATCATTTAAAATGTTAGGGACAGATTTATGATAGGTGTATGTCTCTTTTACGTCACTGTGCGTCACTTTTGTGACGCAGCGGCGGTGCAAAACATTTGCTATGTGGCGACATATTTACAACTTGATGCATCTAGGCAGATGTGTCATGCTGTAAAGTCCTGTGCCACATGAAACCTGCGTCAGTTTTCATATAAGTGTTTTGTTGCAAGGTATGCATTAATTTGCATGAAAGCCCTGTAAAACTAACACAGTGAAATTTAGAGGATTTCACTGAGTCAGCTTTATAGCATTGTTGAATCAAATCCTTACGCCTGTTTGAAACAGGCATAAGAAGTGATGCACCATGCAATGTGAGGCTTCCTCCTGTGTATTGCAGTAGACATGTCGCGCTTATGACGTGATTCCTGCAATGTGCTGCTTTTGCGGCACAGATGCGTGACGCATCTGTGCTGTTTTTGCTCAATGGTGCTCCACATTGTAAATGCGGCACACTATGGGTGGCAGAGCAGCGGTGCACATTAACTGGTGCATCCGTGGGGATGCGCCACTTAGCATAAATCTGCCCCTGTACATTTAAGTATGAGCAGGGGACACAGAGTCGGTGAGGCTTATCCAAGGTTAAGAAGAGATGAGTCCTGTTCACTGAAAACTTGGACATAGGCCTCACCTCCTCAGCATCGCTGGACATGGCTAAATAATAGCTGCAAAATGTTACTCTTGTTAAACAAATTTACTATTATAATCTCTGAGATTTGTCTCTTACTCTGCAACATCTCATTGTTGTTCTCTTTCTTTAAAGATAACAACAACATCAACATGAGTGACAATCAACTATCAGTTGATCTCGACCTCATTATTGAACTTGTAATTGAAACGTCAGTGGAAGTAGATCCCTTGGATGATTTAAATCCTGAGGATGATGAAGAATATGATGAGGATGCCGATTTGTCAGAATTGTATGACATAGGGTGGGAAGCTGACCTGCTTGAGCCTATGGAACTATAAACATTTATTTTTAAAATTTACAATAAATGAAAAGTAAAAATTTAAACTGTTTAATTTTAAATTAAACACACCTTCAAAAACAGGTTATGTGTAGTGTCTTCAATAAAATATTAAAATATGCTCATAAAATTAGATCAGATTCACATATAAAACAGGACAGGTAAAATGAAGAAGAATTCCATTTCTTTTCTGCTATTTCTGTATTCTAAATTTGCCAAAGCACTAAAAAATATTATATGTAAAAATGTTAAGTAGTGTGTTAAGTTTTTGATGACTGTTATTGATTTACTGTTTGGTAATAGTGGTTAATAACATTTTTTATTATATTTTACCACAGATTCAACTGCAGATCATTTCAAATTTTGAGAATGCCAACTAAGGAGAGAATGAGAAAGGCTACAAAACGTCAAAGACAGCAGGTCCATCATTTACAGCAGCAGTCCTCTACAATAAAAAATCGTCAAGTCACCAAGAAAGCACCGGGTAAGACCACGAAAACATTCATAAGAAACATTTCTAGAAAAAAAAGTAGTACTACAGAAAATGTTTTTGTCCAGATAAAGAGAAGCAATTTAAACGGAAAGGAAAGGCCAATCAAAAATGTTACTGCTAGAGCAAGAGATAACTCTGTGCATGATAGTAGAAGGAAACAACAGTTTAGGGACATTCGTAAACGAATGTTCCGCAACAGGATAATTGGCAATTTGTTAAAAAATATTAAGAAAGGTCAACAGAAAGTGGTTTTTTATAAGAGAAAAAAAAAAGTTGAGAAAGTTATTGATCAGGCATTTGAAATTAAACGAAAGGTATTTATTTTGATAATCAATAGAATTAGGAAGCTAAACAAGGCAATTTATGATTTCAAAAGAAATAGTAGATGGAAGAGAATAGTTAATCGTAGTAATTTTTGTGAATTTTTTTCCGGAGAATGGATGCATAGTTCAAGTTGTGAGGCATTTTTCAATGAGGAGAGTTATTTCCAGGATAATGATTTGGTGCATGCAGTTGACACCAGCGGTCGAGCTTATGAGGTGAAAGATGGTTGTCCAGTTGAAAAAGAAAAACTTGTGACAACAGAGGCAGAAGAGATGTTAGGTAATGAGGTTTTAGGAAGATGTCCTAAGGGACCTGTGTACACCTGGAAGTGTAGTAGTATTTGCAGTGTGCGACAGGATTCCATCAATTTGCTTTGTGATTTTGTACGGACATTTAATAAGAAATGTTTGAAGCAGAAAATGAAGTTGTTGCAAGAATTAGATCCTTGCAGAGTGAGAGAAGTGACAGGTTTGCATGGTCATTCACTGGCTTGTCTTTCCAGGAGAGTATGCCAGAGTGTTTTTCATCATTTCAGGATGCTAGCAGTGCATCATAATAAAGTGAGGAAATTAGTTAGAATGTTGTATTATGCTAAGAGTCCAGCAGTTATGCTTAAACAATTATGCGCTGCTCTTTTGCATGGTTCTGAAATAGATGTGAAGAATATGTGTGAAGAAATTGAGTTTTGTTACTTTGAAAGTAAAGAGGAGAATGTTGAAATTGACCCAGAAGAAGAGGGTAATGTGGAAGATAGTGTACAGGTTTCCAGTACAGATAATTTTCAGAAGGAAATTGCCACATTTCAGGTGAAATCAAGTGAGAGGCCTAATTTCACTTGTGTGTGTTGTCGACGCACTTATTATAAGAATCAGACTAAGTTAGTGGATTTATATGCAAGAAGTGAAAGGGAAAATAATAGTGAATGGAAGGATTTCGCTACATACTTGATGGTAGAAAATTGTTTTGATTTGGGATCGGATCAACGTGTGTGTACTTATTGTTGTAACAAATTAAATCAAAACCAGATGCCTGCTAGAGCGGTTCATAATAATCTGGAATTGGTTGAGATTCCTTCTGAATTGAAGGATTTAAATACTTATGAATCTATTTTGATTCAAAGTATCCATCCCTTTCAGGCTATTGTAAGAATGGAGCCAAAGACAGGGACATTGCCTCCATCAGATTTACAGAGAGGATTAAAGGGAAGAGTTGTTTATTTGCCTCTAGATTTGAAGAAAAACATTAACACAATTGGAGTAGAAAAAGTGGAAGAGGAACCTCTGGTTATCTTAGTTAATGGGGTTCCGACAAAGAATAAAAAAATATGGCAAGATTTAGTGGATGTTAGGAAAGTAAAAAAGGCAACATTGTATTTGAAAAAAAATAATAAGTACTATAAGAATGTATATGTTGCAGAAGAGGAAGTAAGTGAGGAAGAGGATAGCGATTTGTGTGCTGGTCAAATTGAGAAAGTAGAACCCTCTAAAAGTGAAGAAATATATGAACATTATAGTGTTCATCCTTTGCATTCCAAGGAAGTCATGGGGAATGCTATTGAGTTGTTTCAAATGAAACAAGCCAAAGGGAGTCCCATTAGTGTCTGGGAGGAAAGTTTGGAAGCTCGGTGTTTTCCACAGCTATTTCCAACAGGTCAAGGAGGAAGATATGATGAGCGACCTCATCAAATTCCTGCTTCTGAATACCGGACTTTACGATTGTATGCAGAAGATGCTAGGTTTCGACAATGCATTCCCTATTTGTTTCATCTCCTGTTTGAAAGCGATCTGTCTGGACTGTCATATGCAGTGAACCACATCTTGAAAAGTGGTATACAGATGCAAAACATCTCGGCAAGTGACTTTATGGATAAAGTCAATGTCCAAGACAGTATTTTGGATTGTCACCTGATTAATCTCATGGCGTGTCAGCGTGGTACTAATGAGTACTGGTACCGTCGTCATGGTGATTTAAAATGTATGCTGAGGAACTTAGGAACTCCCACATGGTTCCTCACTCTGAGCTGTGCCGAGTATGTCTGGGAAGACTTACTTGAATTTCTACGAGAGGCAAATGGAAACATCGAAAACATCGAATTCAAGACACCCGGAGAACTGTGCTCTTTGGATCCAGTGAATGTATGCAGGTACTTCAATCATAGATTTGAAGCTATGATGTCTTTCATCATGAATAAGAAGAATCCACCTCTTGGAGAGGTATTGGATTTCTTCTGGAGAAAGGAGTACCAAGCAAGAGGTGCTCCTCATATACATATGCTGCTGTGGATCAAGGATGCACCTAAATTTGGAACAGATCCAGAAGACTTAGTGATGAGTTTCATAGAACAGTATTCTACATGTGCTGTTCCAAACGCAAAGGAGTACAAAAGCCTAAGAGAACAAGTTCTACGCTTCCAAAGCCATCGTTGCGGAAAGTACTGTCGTCGTAAATTCAGAAACAAGGACAAGTTCTACACCAAATGTCGTTTCGCCTTTCCACGACCGGTGATTTCTAAAGGAAGAGTGAACAGTTTGATGTCTTCGCTGCGACATAATGTGACAAGGAAATCACCTAAAAACACATACAATTTGAAGAGGAACGAAGAGTCCAAGTACATCAACGACTACAACCCAGTGATTTTGTCCATGTGGAATGCTAACATGGATATACAGTTTGTGGCTGATAACTGTATGGCTGTGGCTCGGTATGTGACATCTTACATCACCAAAAAAGAAAAGACAGAATTGAAGGATATGTGGGAGGACATTTCCCATGAAAAGAGCCTCAGTAAGAAGTTGTACAGTTTCAGTCTGAAGATGTTGTCGCATCGAGAAATCGGAGCTTACGAATGTTCTGACCGGTTGTCTTCAGCAAGTCTCTATGCCAAATCTAGGAGTATCGTTTGGGCGAGTCTTGGTCTTGCTGCAACGCGTAATCGAGTTCTGAAACCTGTGCGGGAAATTGAGTATTTGGCGGAAAAGGAGCCAAACAGTACCGACATTTTGAAGACCAACATGTTGGATACATATTATCCAAATCGAAGCAGTCACCTCGAGAATGTTTGTCTGTATGAGGTTCTACAAAATTACATATTCAAGAGGAACATCAAAGAAGATATTGAGAAAGGAGTGTATGCTGTAATTGGAAGTGAGGGATGTCTGGTCAAGCAAAGAAAATGCCACTTGGTAAACCATCGAAAATTGAGTGGCGAATCTCCTGAAAAAAAGGAGTTTTTCTATTTAGCACTTTTGCAACTTTTCAAGCCTTGGCGTGCAGAAGGGGAACTGCTTGGAGATTTCCTCTGTTACGAAGACTCTTTCACTGCCGCCAAGGAGACCATAGAATGTCCTGCTTTTCCCAAATATCTAGAAATGTTGAATGCGGAAATCGAGCAGGAAGCAACAATTGCAGCCGAGATTGCCAGAGACAGTTCTCAGGACAGTCAGAGTTCTGTTTCATTGAGTCAGGATCCACTAGGAGGACCTGTTATCGAAAATGAGCTGCCACTGCCATGAATGAAGTGGAAAGAGCCATGGCACATGCTCAGGAGGATGCGGTTAACTTAGAAGACTTGGAAAGACAACTCAACGTTGAGCAGAGGAAAATATATGACGAAGTTACCAAGCAAATTGATCATGGATTAAGTCATGAGAAGAAAGAGTGCTCATGTACGTGGTTGAAGCCTGTTCGACTGTACGTGAGTGGAGAAGCGGGAACTGGAAAAAGTTTCCTCATTAAAGCAATTTCATGTTATTTGCAGGAAAGGACTGAGTCATCGCTGTCTTGTGTTGTCACCGCTCCAACTGGACTGGCAGCACATAACATTAAAGGTATTACTTTGCATCGTCTACTGATGCTGCCAGTGGAGCATGACAACAAATTACAATACCACAAGTTATCTGGAGATGCTTGTTGTGAAGTTTCAAGAGTCTTGAGGAAAATGAAACTTCTTATCATTGACGAAGTAAGCATGGTTTCCAATGTCATGCTTGCCTTTGTGCATTTGAGAATGCAAGAAGTTCTCAAAACAGAGTATGATGTGTTATTTGGTGGCAAACACATCATTGTTTTCGGAGATCTTCTGCAGCTGACACCAGTGAAAGGACAACCTGTGTTCAAAATGCTCATGCATGAAGATACCAGGAAGTGCCTAGGGAGCATTGGCAACGTCAATATATGGTTAAACTTCAATTATGCTGAACTGCATGAAAATATGCGTCAGGCGAAGGATGAAGATTACAAGAATATTCTACAAGATGTTAGAATTGGAAAAGTGACCGAGCATGGGAAGGAAGCTTTACATGCACGATTACTGTCAAATTTATATCCAGAACAAGACGTTGTGCCTGAGAATATTTTTCAGAAAATTACTGAGAAGAAATCTGGAATATGTTTGATGCCAACTCTTGCAGAATGTGCCATCTTCAACAACAAAATGTTGCATTTAGAAAACCAAGAGTTTGTGAAACTGGAAGCTATTGACAGAGCAGAGCATATGGGATCAACAATTATTTTGTCTGAGAATTTGAAATCAAAATTGGATTCATTAGAGAAGACTATATCTAAAACTGCAGGTATTGAAAAGTCTCTGAATGTGTGCTTAAATTGCCGTATAATTATAAGAAGGAATTTACATGTTGAAAGAGGTCTGGTAAATGGATCAATGGGTAATGTTGTTGATTTTGTGAAATACAGAAATAGAGATGGAATTGAATTTTTAAAAATTAAATTTGATGGCATTGAGGAAGTACAGCTAATTGGTTGTTGTTCTGCTAGATTTTTGCTTGTAAAAGACTTATATGTTCGCCGTAAGCAGTTTCCTGTTTGCTTGGCATATGCGGTGACAATCCATAAATCGCAAGGTTTAAGTGTAGACAGTGCATTGGTGAATATTGGCAGTTCTGTGTTCAAGGAGGGTATGGCATATGTGGCATTGTCACGAGTTAGAACTTTATCGGGATTGTACTTGATTGAGTGTGATGTCACAAACATTTGTGCGGATCTAGATTGTGTTAAGGAATACAATAGGTTAAGAAGAGAGTATGCGCCACATTTGCCTCAATATCCTTTGTTTGAGAAACGTGTGGTAGGCCGGAAACGAAGAAATGTGACCAATACTAGGGAGGTTGTAGCAAAAAGACGAAAAGTCGATGAACCTGAAATTATAAGCAGAAACAAAAAGGATTCTGTTGAAGATGTTGTTGGTTTTCAATTTGAAAACAGTTCTGGTGTCAACTGCTATGCTAATGTAGTGGTTAATGTTTTGTTTTCTCTAGAAAATGTAAAAGAAGAGATTGTGGTCAATTCTGATCAAAGATTTTGCAGTTTGTTAAATTCTGTGTTAGAGAAATGTAGCACTGATAAAACAAAAATAGAAAGTGTGTCTGAAATTCGAAATCTGTTAGACAGATGTTCAGATCAAACACAATTCTCTCAAAATATTCAGCAAGATTGTCAGGAGTTTTTAATGTATATGCTTGATGTATTGCATGCTGAAGGTGTAGATGTAGATCACCTGTTTGGGCTTTTTTTATCAATGGCAGCATGACTGCGAGAACTGTAGGGTATCAAGTACTACTAGTGTAGACTCAGAAAGATTTATATATTTAACTTTGCCAGACAGTAAATCAGTCTCCTTTAATAAGCTAGTAAAAGCAGCTGATCACAACATGGAGTGTAGCCAATGTAAATCTGAAATGATGTCAACATTATTTATACGAACATATGGCCAGTATGTCATTTTAATGTTCCAACGATGTAGGCCTGATGGAACAAAATTGACAACTTTAATTAAAAATGTTGTGGCTTCGCAGTTGTCAATATCAGGAAGGACTTTTGTAACTGCAGCAATTATATATCATGACGGTCCTTCAATAACATCAGGACATTACACAGCTTATTTAAAGTCTAGAAATGGCTGGTCATTCTGCAACGATTCTGTTTTAATTTTCAAAAAAAAATTGCCGTATGACCTTAAAAATTCTTACCTGGTGTTTTTAAAACCAAAATTTTAGGGAAAGAATCTCGGGATGTGCTCTGAGGAATTTCAAGAGGTTCTAATGGCTCCTACACGATTTGGCCTTGAGGATAAGTGTAGTACAGAGACATAAGTTTTTACCATAACACTTGACGTCATGGAAAAATAACTGCACTTTGAATGAGTTCAGAAAAACTGTTTCTTTTTATAAGCTAATTCAAGCAGTCAATCAAAACATGGAGTAGAGGGAATGTAAGTCTGCAATGCTGTCTACTGTTTTATATTGCTTTGTGATTAAAAGTGATGTAGAGAATTAAATAATTGTAGTAGTCATAGAGGTAGTGTAAGTCTGCTTCATAGTAAGCAGTATCAGTGTCATAGGAAAAGTAGAACATGAGTGAGCAAGAAGGGTAAGATATTACTAGTCCAGGATTGTGAAAGTGATCTTGAACGTTTTCTTTCTGAAAGTTGCGGAAATACAAAATTACGGGATTTGCTTACAAGAATTCCAAGAGTTATAAATGGCTCTTACATGATTTGGCCTTGTGGAAACGTGTGGTAGAGAGCGAGAAGTCATTTATTGTATGTAACATATTTTTCAAAACGATGGAGGTTTTCTTTCAGAAAGCGGCGGGCTGAAAATAAAAACAGCACAACCGAGTGTAAGCTGTTCATAGGACATCCTTCGACGTCATGGAAAGTAAGTTACTTTTGAGGAGTTCTGATTTCTGATTGGTTATGTTATATGGGTTTTTTAAACACAATCATTTTGATTGTGTTTTTTTTTCCCCGCTGTTATATGATGAATACCTTCAAGTCACTGTTTTTAGTGAAATTTGATACATTCTGAGAACAGCAAAAATAAACCATTTAACATGTATAATTAATTCTGTACTGTTTGTATTTATGATGTACCTGTAGAACTGTGTAGGAGGCATGGAAAAGGTGAGGCTTCTGTAAGTGTCAAAGTTGTTGCATACAGTGCTCACATTCTACGTAGTCTTTCATATGATAGACTACATTTCCACAATGAGATACCTAAGCAAAGGAAACACAGGTGATGTGATTGTGGAATGAGCAAAAAAAATTGCACGTTTTTCAATTATATTACCTGTGTTTCCTAACATTACACATCACATTGTGTAGATGAGGTTTAGGCCTGTTCCAGGAGACAGAGGAGGTCTGACATTTGTTCAAGAGTGCAGTGGACATGACTCACTTCGTTAGTAGGCCTGCACATGTATTACCTCCTCTATACTCTTCAACAATCCTAAATTTCATCTGCAACCCTGAGTAGGACTTACCTGAAACAAATCTGTGGATAGGTTACACCTTATCAGCATCTAGAAACAATTATTTAAAATGTTAAGGGCAGTTTTATGAAGGCTGTGTGCCTCTTTTACGCCGCTGTTCCGTCACTTTTGTGTAAAAGATGCACCATGTTGCAAGATAGGCCTCAGTTCATTTCCAGCAAGATACCGTCAGTTTAAAATGTATATAATTAGGACTGTGTAGGGGGTATGGAGAAGCTGAGGCTTCAGTAAGTGTCAAAGTTGTTGCATGCAGTGCGTACTCTTTCATATGCTGGACTACATCTGCACAATGAGATACCTAACCAAAGGAAACACAAGTGATGTGATTGTGAAATGAGCAAAAGAAATTGCACGTTTTTCAAATACATTACCAGTGTTTCCTAACATTACGAATCACATTGTGCAGATGAAGTTTAGGCCTGTCCAGGGAAACAGAGGAAGTCTGAACTTTACTGGTTGGCCTGCACATGTATTATCTCCTCTGTACTCTTCAACAAGTCTACATTTGATCTGCAACCCTGAGTAGGCCTCACCTGAAACAAACGTCTGGATAGGACACACCTTATTGCCATCATGAAACAATCATTTAAAATGTTAGGAACAGTTTTATGATGATTGTGCACCTCTTTTGCGCTGCCATTGCGTCACTTTTGTGAGACAACAGCAGTGCAAAAGATGCACCATGTTCCAAGATAGGCCTCACTTCATCTGCATCAAGATACTGTTAGTTTAAAATGTATATCTTTAGGACTGTGTAGGGGGCCTGGAGAAGCAGAAGCTTCTGTAAGTGTCAAAGTTGTTGAAAAACTGTTTGTCCTTCAATCTTTTCCCTTGTCTTTTCTAATTTTTAAATACATGTTTTAATATTTTTCAAATGTTTGTTATCTCTTTCACAGATTGAAAGTATAAAAATAACAAGTGAGTAAGTTAACGACAATTATAAGGTAAATGTTTTGTACTCTTTTCGTTACATTTCTATGACATTCACCTACTAGTAGTTCCACAGCTTCATTTCTTTAACCCTCAGTTTCCTGCCTTTGCTACTTCCCTCATTCCTTTCTCTATTACCTACTTACTCTACTCCTTCCACTCCTTTTCTCAGTCCCTCTCTTCTCATAGTTCCTCACTCTTGTTCACTCACTCCATCTCTATTACTCTTAGTGTCTTTGACTGATCACTCTTTCACTACGTGTTCATTATGCTTTTTCTGTGTAGTTGAAGCACACTAAGGGGCATATTATGAACACAGCCAATAAAATTATTGCTGTTTTTATCGGCAGAAAACTGCTGCAAAAGTGGTTTTAGCGGCAGTTTTCTGCCGCAAAAGCGTCTTTAGCGACACATTTCTGCCGATAAAAGCTGCAAAACTTTTATTGCCTATGTTGATAATATGGCCCTATGTTATTTACATTTCTTTGCTGTTTCAATTATTCTTTTTCTGTTACTTCTTCTTTTCTGCTTTCTGTTTTTTCTCTCTGTTATTCCACATGTTTTAATCTTATTTTGAACATTCACTCATATTCTCTAAGAAACTCTTCTTTGTTATTCTTCTACTCTCTTTTTTTTCTTTCACTTCCTTATCTATTTTGTTTTTCACAATTATACCCTCTTCCATCTTTTCTTCGGTAAATAAATCTATTAAACAGTATCTCTGGTTTACTCCCTATAGCTGTCTTTCTTTTAACATTACTCTCTGTTTACTTCCCTTATACTTACTCTTCTTTTTTAAAAAAAAAAATTTTTTAGTTCGCTCCCGGTTCGCGTACCGGGGAGCGAACGGGGAAGCGAATCAAAAGAAATAGAGATTGCCAGAGTGCTAAACATTCTAGCAATTTTTTTATAAAGGGGAGGTAGTTCTGAAAATAACTTTATTTTTTATTTTTTGTTGTTTTATATTTTTTTGTGTTTTTTTGGAGGGGGGGAAACAAAAATGATTCAGTACAAAGGGCTCAACAGGAGCAACCAAAAAAAAAGAAAATTTAGTTTCGGGGACGTTTTGAACATTGATGATGTTCATATGCTGTATTTATTAGAGTAACACTCATCTGTCCACATGAAATTAATTTGCCACAATCTAAACATGTCATTTTAATTTTTCCAAAGTTCTTCTGAATATTTGGGACCGTTTCCCTTGCCTCTGATGCTGTCAGTGCCACTTCATTGGTGGATGTACTGGCAGGTCGGGGGTTGTCCACCAAATCTCTCATTTGTGCAGCACTATAATTAAGCGGGTGCCACCTCTCCATGTGTCGATGCATGGTATAATTACCATAACTATATTTTTTTTCGGTCCCTCTGGAGAGTTGATCGTGGCAGATCAGGCAGGTAACGTATCTGGCATTTACTTTCTTTTCATGTGGAGGCAAAGAAAAAAATTGCCAAATAAAATTGACTTTAACATGGGACGTCCTTGGCATTTCTTTCAAAAAAACCCTTGTCCCTTGCTCCTGTTCCTCGTCTTCCTCTTCTTCCTCCTCTTGTTGGAAGATGACCTGGCCAGTTGGACCTCTCTTATTTCGTGGTGGTGGAGGTGGTGGGGAGCCACCAGCTGCAGCTACTACAGATTCCATGAGTAAGCACGCAAAAACAGGTCTTTCTCTCATAAAAACGAAAGTCGGAGTGAAGAAAAAAAGTGGGACTTCATCATTTGGGAAAAAAAAATATTGTAAACCAATGAAAAGTGATTATTTTACATCATATGATCAAACGTTCCATCATTAGGAAACTAAAAGTAAAATGAACCAATGAAAAGTTTTATGAACTAGTCACATGACCTGTTATGCTTACGTTACGCGCTCCACGCCGCGCCTCGGATCCTTTCCGGGGCTCTGCGTTTCGCGCCTTGGTTCGCGTTCCAGAGCGCTTCCGGGTGCGCTAACGAAGGGTGTCATAAGGCGCATTACGCAGTAACGCGATACGTTGTGATTACGCGACGCGTCACGATGTGGCTTTCTAACGTGGTACTTGCACTAACGAGACGTTTACCGGTTCGCGTACCGGCTGGAAAAATAAAAAATAATTTAAATTATAATATAAATTAAATTAAAAAAATATAATACAAAAATATATAAAATATATTTTTCCTTTACAAGAAGAATACATTTTACAGCTTGTCATATTTGCTATTAAAAAACCATTGAAATTCACTGAAAAAAACATAGGTTAGAGACCATATATAGTTAGGAATTAGCATTTACAAAACCTTGAAAATTCACTGAAAAAACCATAGGTTATAGACCATATATAGTTAGGGATTAGCATTTACAAAACCTTATTTTACTCGCACAAAACCATTGAAATTCGCATATATAGTTAGTTGCGCTAACTATATATCGCGCACCCGCAATCCACTGCTGATGATGTCACATATTACATCATTCATGACATGGTCAGTGACATCACTGATGACATCACTGATGACGACATCCAGTGACTGTATGTTTTTGTAAAGTTAAAATATGTCTTACATATTGAAAAATTAGTGGATGTATAAGTGTCTGGATGAAGGATTTAGTAGGTGCATGACTGACTGTATGAGTGAGTGATTAAATGTGTCTCACTGAGAGCATGGGTTGGTGACTAAACTGTCTTAATTTGTGCATCATTATGTCTGTTGTTCTGAAAACTGCTGCATGTGTTGATCAGTAGCTATATGAGTAACTATATGGGTTATTGATTGGTTGCCCAAGTATTTGTATGGGAGACTGAGTGTGTGTGTGGGGGTGGCTGGGAAGTGTGTGACTCTGTGCATAGATGTGTGAGCAGTTGATTCACTAGATGTGTGGGTTCAAAAGTGCATGTGGAAACAGCTGTATGGGTGGTTGACTGTGTGCATGAGTGTATTGGTGAGTGAATGGATATCTCAGTGCTACATGTCAAAGTAAGTACATATGTAAAACACAGTACATGTGAGAGTTGACATATATAAATAACTGTGCATAAGAGCCAGTGAATGTGTGAGTGGCTGTATGGATCATTGTGAACTTGTATCAGTGATTGTATAAGACAGTAAATATGTGTTAGAATATGTTTCAATAAGTAAGGTGTGTATAACTGTATAGTTGAGGAAATGGAGGTGTGATTGATTCAGTGCATGACTGACTAGGTGTGTGAGTAACTCCATGGATGAGTGATAGTCTGTGAGTGTCTGTTTACTCTGAATGTATCTAAGGTTATATTAGAGTCTGAAGAGGTTGATCGTATTATCACATGACTGATGTCATCAGTGATGTCATCAGTGATGTCATTTGGGTTGTCATCAGTGATGTCATCAGTGATGTCACTGACCATGTCATGAATGATGTAATATGTGACATCATCAGCAGTGGATTGCGGGTGCGCGATATATAGTTAGCGCAACTAACTATATATGCGAATTTCAATGGTTTTGTGCGAGTAAAATAAGGTTTTGTAAATGCTAATCCCTAACTATATATGGTCTATAACCTATGGTTTTTTCAGTGAATTTTCAAGGTTTTGTAAATGCTAATTCCTAACTATATATGGTCTCTAACCTATGGTTTTTTCAGTGAATATATATATATATATATATGGTGATAAGCACTTGCAAAAGTGAAGGGGTCCCCAGGCGACCCCTTACCCATTGTGAATGCTGGGGAAAATATGTTTTAGGGGCTGGCACTGTTCCTAGGGACCACTATCTGCCTTAAAAAAATGAAACAAAAACATTTCATTTTTCTTTTTTTAAAGGCATCCCATTTCCCTTCAAGGAAAATGGGCTGCATTTAAAAAACTGCTTTATTTAAAAGCAGTTCCAGACATGGAGGGCTGCTGAGCCCAGTAGGCCACCATACCTGGGAAGCCAGCAATTCCCAATGGGGTTGCAAATTGTGAGTGTCTCATCAATATTGATGAGGCATGCAATTTGCGACCCCATTGGGAATCGCAAACAGTATCTCTGACACTGTTGTACATTGGCATTAGCAACTTGCAAATTGCGACTTGCAATTTTTCTGAAATTGCAAGTCACTAATGCCAATGGTAGTACATCTGGCTCTAAGTCCCTTGCAGAGGATTCCTGAGAGCCAGTCAAAGGACCCGGCCCCTTTCTCCACTACTATGTAAACAAGACTACCAGTTTAAAAAAACTACTGGACGCATTAGTGTTTGGCTTGGTATGTCAGAGTGCGGTTTGCTGTATGCCTGATTGTGACAGTGTCTGCATTGAGGAGAGGTGTGGCGCAGTAGCCAGGGCAGCTGACTACGGGGCTCATGGTTCGATCCCCAGTGGCAGCTTAGCCCAGCACATTCTGACTCTGGGCAATAGCTTGTTTAATCTTCCGGTTTGCCCCCAGCACCATGAGACCCTTAGGGGTGATTCGTTTGTGATTTACAAATAATGGGTTATAGGTTATTATTGGTGTATGCCTGGTTGTGTTTCGGTATGTGTCAGTGTGTGCCTGAGTGTGTTATTGGATGTATTAGTGTTAGACAGGGTGAGTCAGTGTCTGCACTGCTACATGCCTGGCTATGTCAGATTATGCATTGGTGTATGCCTGGGTGTGTTAGTGTGTGAGTCAGTGTGTGCATGGGTGTCCTGTTGGATGCATTAATCTTTGTCTGGTTGTGTTAGTGTCTGTATTAATGTGTGGCTGGGTGTGTCACTGGCTATATCAGTATCAATCAATCAATCATGCCATTTGTATAGCGCACTACTCACCCGGGAGGGTCTCAAGGCGCTTGGGGGGAGGGGTTTGCTACTGCTCGAACAGCCAGGTCTTGAGTTGTTTCCTGAAGGCGAGATGGTCCTGGGTCAGCCGAAGGTGGATGGGGAGGGAGTTCCAAGTCTTGGCAGCCAGGTAAGAGAAGGATCTTCCTCCGGCGGTGGCTCTTCGGATGCGTGGTACGGCTGCGAGGGCGAGGCTCGTGGACCGTAGCTGGCGGGTGGGCGTGTAGAAGGTCAGGCGGTCGTTGAGGTACTTGGGGCCCAGGTCGTGGAGAGACTTGTGTGCGTGGGTGAGGAGCCGGAACGTGATCCTCTTGCCGACGGGGAGCCAGTGCAGGTTCCTCAGGTGGCTGGAGATGTGGCTGCATCGGGGGACATCCAGGATGAGTCGGGCGGAGGCGTTCTGGATGCGCTGGAGTCTTTTCTGTAGCTTGGCTGTGGTTCCGGCGTAGAGGGCGTTTCCGTAGTCCAGTCGGCTGGTGACGAGTGCCTGGGTGACAGTCTTCCTGGTCTCGGTCGGGATCCAGCAGAAGATCTTGCGAAGCATACGCAGGGTGTTGAAGCACGATGAGGAGACGGCGTTGACTTGTCTGGTCATCGAGAGGGAGGGGTCCAGGATGAAGCCCAGGTTGCGTGCGTGGTCGGTTGGCTTGGGTGCGGTGCCCAGGGCTGGGGGCCACCAGGAGTCGTCCCAGGCGGAGGGCGAACATCCCAGGATGAGGACTTCCGTCTTGTCCGAGTTCAGTTTCAGGCGGCTGTCCTTCATCCACTCGGCGACGTCTTTCATCCCTTCGTGTAGGCAGGTTCTGGCGGTGTCAGGGTCTCTGGTGAGGGAGAGGATCAGCTGGGTGTCGTCGGCGTAAGAGATGATGTTGAGGTTGTGCTGGCGTGCGATGGCTGCGAGAGGTTTCATGTAGATGTTGAAGAGGGTGGGGCTGAGTGAAGATCCTTGCGGGACGCCGCAGATGACTTCGGTGGCCTCGGAGCGAAACGGGGGGAGGTGGACTCTTTGTGTTCTTCCGGCAAGGAACGAGATTATCCACTCCAGTGCCTTCTCTTGGATACCGATGTTGCTGAGGCGCTGGACTAGGGTGCGGTGGCAGACCGTGTCGAACGCAGCGGAGAGGTCCAGGAGGATGAGGGCCACTGTTTCCCCCTTGTCGAGCAGGGTCCGGATGTCGTCGGTGGCTGCGATGAGGGCGGTCTCGGTGCTGTGGTTGGCTCTGAAGCCGGACTGCGAGGGGTCGAGGGATCCGTTTGTCTCGAGGAAGGCGGTCAGCTGTCTGTTGACGATCTTCTCGATGACTTTAGCAGGAAAAGGGAGGAGCGAGATGGGGCGGAAGTTTTTGAGATCGGTGGGGTCCGCTGTAGGTTTCTTCAGGAGGGCGCTGATCTCGGCGTGCTTCCAGCTCTCCGGGAAGGTGGCGGTGTTGAAGGAGGCGTTGATGATGTTGTGTATGGGTTTTTGAGAGGCTGTATCAGTGTTTGGTTGAATGCCTAAGTGGCTGTATTGATATGCGACTGAGTGTGTCATTGGCTGTATAGGTATGTGCCTAGGTGTGCCAATTTCTGTATCGGAATGTGGCAGGGTGAATCAGTAGTTGTATCAGTGTGCATCTGGGTATGTCTGCTGCTGTATCAGTGTGTCCCTGGTTGTGTCAGAGGTTGTATCAGTGTGAGCCCGGGTCTCTCAGGGGCTATATCGGTGAGTGCCTGGGTGTGTCAGTGGCAGCAATGGTCTGTGCATGGAAGTGTGAGGCTTCATTTGTGTATAACTGGGCATGTGAGTAGGTGTATTGGTGTATTTGTTTGGGTGTGTGAGTGGGTGTATTAGTGAATAACTGGGTGTATGAGTCAGTGTATCGGTGTGTGAGTGACTGTATGAATATGTGAGTGGGTGTATGAATGGTTGTATGTTTTTTTGAGTCTAAGTAGCAGTTTTTATGTGTAAATGGGTGTGTGACTGTATGGGAGTTTGAGTAGCTGTATAAGTCTATATATGGAAGTGTCAGTACCAGTATAAATGACTCTATAGGTGTATGATTGCGTGTTAGAGTACCTGCATGGGAGTGTTTGTGACCCATAAGTTAAATTACTGCAAATACTTTATTTTAATTTTACAAACACATCTTATTTACACACTACAAAACTAATTACACCAAACAATTAAACAATTAACAAAAAACATAACATAACTTATTTAACTATTAGCAAATAAACATTTGCACACAACTACCTCAGGAAGCACAAAAAAGTGATGTTTAGATGCAGCTTACAATACTGTCAAGGGAAAAAAGGTTTCAAATAAATATCTATACTGCAATACTTGTAGCAAGCAGTTATCCAGGGGCACAACAAAAATTATTACATGGGATAACTGCCATGTGCAAGCACTTCAAAATGATTCTAGAAAGGGGCCACGACTAAATAATGCAGCACAAACTAGGTGCAGCAGTATAGTCCACCTGTACAGCACCATTGGGAGACCCACCATCAGCTGCCGATTGACTGCAGTGTCAGCCAATTACTGTTTTCCTGAATGATGGCCATTTTCAAATTGATACAATATCTACTTCTGGACCCTGGGACCACTTCCCCCCTCCTCATCCCTGCTTCACTCCCACCAAACTGGAGTAACTCCATGACTATAACTCTACACTTTTGTCAACAGGAATAAATGAATTAACATTTAAACATTATTTCATCTTGCCCCATATCCCCTACAACACCCTCTGCTTGTTATTAGGTTATAATTTGACTTCTGTAGACTGCTTGCTCCAAGAAGGCGGAAATAGCCATTGAGCGTCGGGAGATAGTATGCACACCGTGGAAATACCTTTTAACCTTTTTCATTAAAATAAAATGGCGTTAACGTGATTATCCAATTAACATTTATACCATTGACATTATAACGCCTCCTCTAAAATGTGGCATATTTGTTTTTCCCTATTATTATGTTATATGACCATCTCATATTCCAATACAGCAGGTCACTTTAAATGCACTTCCCTAGGGCCACTGAACCGCCTTTAATACCAATCAAATTAGGCCATGACTAATATAGATGGTGCATTGCACACCACACCATCAATCGCCGGTGTGCACTGACTCCAGGGTTTTAGCCCAGGATGGAGTAAGAACTCCTGACGTTATGTGGAACCTGTGAGTACCTCTCCCTCGTACATGATATTCTGGCTTGTAAATTCTTTGATGAGGTCACTTTACAATGTTACAGCTATATTATACCATCAGTAGTGCCATAACACCATGCGCCAGTATTTACAGTTGCCAGAGTATATTCGGCTCGTCAAGCAGAATGCAACCTTCACCTAGAACCATGCAGCAGGTTCCTTTAATTTGCATGTACGCTCCAACAAGATCTTTGTGTAGGGATCCATCCTCGTTTGCCTTTCTATGGTGTCCCAAACCTCGACCTAACACCACCGCTGGAAAGCATTCCTCTTGTTCCTTTACAATAACTGCATGTTATCTACTTACTTATACCATATGTGTGAACTGTGATACTTCTGAGGTTTGTGAGGGGTGCACAATAGAACCTCTCTCTGTTACAAGTGTATGCTTTTGGGCAATCACTGTTTTTTTACACAGGTTGCAAAGCTACATTGTAGAAAAATGTCTATATCTATTTGATTGAATTTCCTTGTACATGTCACCCTAACTCCTTTGAAAGCTGGTACAATGATTGCTCAGATGTAATGGCAATCATTGTAGGCGTAATATAAGTGCATTGGCCACACACATTGCTATTTTTAAATGCAATTCAAGATAGATTAGTAGCAATGATATTAATCAATCGTGTTGCAAATTAAGTTTATTGGCTGCATATATTGTTCTTTTTTATTCAAAATTAATATATCAAGCTGATCTAGTCCACTGTAACAATTGATTTACATGGTATATTTTATTAAGGAACCTTGACTATTGATGTCCGATCTTACTTATGAGGTATTCTGCCTGGTCTTGCATTGATACAACACTCTTGCAATGCCAGCATGCATATATATATGGAAAATGTTATTTTTTCACTCTTAATCATCTTTTTAATACCAGGCTGTTGGTACTATTCTGTTTCTCTTATCATGATAAGTAAATATAGGGGTCCTATATCTTGCCTACACTAATTTATTACTTGATAAGAGTAACCTGATGATAATAACAAGCTTGCCAGCGCTGCCTCTTGGTACCAATTCTGACAAAGCTATTCACTCGGACTACCTCAGAATCTAATGTACCAACTATATTTCTGTTACACCGGCATATTAATCAACTTGACTATCAACTAAAATCAGGATGTACCTTTTTAAGGGATAACCATACATAGTAATACAGGGGTGTTTTACCCTCCGCTCCTCACTTTGCACCTGGTGATGGATTCACTTGATTCTAGCTGCACCCTTATCACTCACTATATTTAATCATGTCTCTGCTGCCTTGTGAAAGCCCCAGGCTAATGGGCCATCAGGGGGCAAAACACATGTTGGCTGCCTTGGCATATATTATATTGTGGAATTCTCCAACTATGATGGAATGATGGAAAAATTTCTACTGTGAATAAAATGTATAACTGAGACAATATACAAGAAGTGGAGTCAGTACTTACTACGGTTCGGAACACCTTTGAAAATGGAACACTGGAAAGATTAATACTAAAGGGAGGACACACTCACCCCCTTTAACCAATTCTGATTGAGAGGTATGAAAGGTCTAAACATTAAATGGTGATCCACCTACAACAAAAAGCCCATTGCTTAACAGAGAGGGAGAGCTTGGACTTGGAATATGTTGCTACAACTTCAAGAGCCAACAACACCCTTTTCTCTTCTAAGGCTCTCTCAGCTTCAGGTTGTCTCTCCTCTGCATCCAACTGAGCCAGCTGGGCCAGATGCAGCCTCAAGTCCCTCTCATCTCATCTGCCCTTAAGCTCCTCGGGGGACTGGGTTTGGGAGGAGACACTACTTCCTTTAACAGATCCAATAGAGTACTCTCTCTGAGGGGAATCATCTTTCTCTTCTAGAGACTTTGCCCAGTAATTTCTCTGCTCCTTTCCCTCCTTCTCAGAGTGAGCCACTATCCTTAGGGGCCATGATTCTAAGGTCAACACAATCAGGATTCTCCCTTCTCAAGAGTGATGAAGTAGTCCTCTTAAAACTCTTCTTGTGGTGCAGATTTCATTCTGTGCATGTCCTTCCAAGCTCTAGGGGTAAACTAGCAGCCAAACCTGGATGTACAGGTGAGTAAATGGATGTGTGATTGATTTTATGGATGTGAGGCTGACTGTTGCAGTCACTGTCTGGCTATATGAGTGATGGACACGTAATTGCTTTTGTGGAAGTGTAACTGGGTCTGTAGGTTCCTTCCTGACTGTATCAGTGTGTATATTACATAATATTAAATGACATACTATAAGCAAGTACCACATCTTATTTCAAACACATTCATTCATACTGACATAATACATTCAGTATACCAATTCCTCTTTCTACTTTATTATTCACTGGGTTTTTAGTTAATAGTCTGTTTCAAACACCATTCTCTTTTCCCTTCTGATCTACTGTCTAGTAGCTACACATTCATCAAGTGGAGCCAACGTTATAAGCAAGTCAAAAAACTCTTTTCCTATGGAAACTAGGTCCTAACTAGAACTACCTACTGATGATTGCTAGTTGATATTATGTATAGGTTTATTGTGTTTAACCCAATATCTACATACTGTGTGGTAATATATATCGTCAAACTACATATATACGGAGGTAAGCATAGTAAAACTATACTTACCTATATAGCTGTCACAGCTATTTACCTGTGATGGTATTTCCACAGAAGGATACTGCACCTGATAACCTGCTTATTCGTACTGAATTGCTCTTTCTGCCAGGCATCTTTAAAGATGAACACTTTAGAAGAGGCCTAAGGCTGATAGAATGTAATGAAGTCAAACCACATGCTTCAGAACTCCATGCTCTAATTGGTCTTGGTTTAAGCTGCTTGGGCAATCTTCTTTTGCTGCATGCATGATTGTGACTTTTTGATACAAAATAAACTGCTCTTCATCACACATAATACTAGTTTTGCCATTTCCAATTGATGTAATTATGATACTCTTACAAATCGAATAGCACCCATATTGTTGACCTTGGAAGAGTGAGAGGCTCTCTTCTTGGCACACCTAGAATCCAATCTGACTTTCTTAATTCTTTCTTTGGAAGAATTAGCCTTAACATTCAGGCTGACATCTAGGATATCTACCATTTCCTCAGGATGCCCCACAGAGCTTCAATCTCTTCTAGCTGTGTTCATTGTTCACTATGAGCAATCCTTTTTTCCTCTATGTCAGGAGACACAAGACTCTGGCTCTTTGCAATGTAAGTATTTTCCTTGTCACCCCATTATAATTCCCTGAAATATAACTTATTTTGTAATTGGGCTGACCTTTTGTTCAGGTGTGGGTTTGTTTTAAGCAAAGAGGGCCTAACAAAGTGGTACATCTTAAAATCCCATATCTTCTGTTTTCATAGTAGCCCTTTCAAGTTTTAGAACAGTTTGTACTTATTGAAAGCATCAAGTTTAGTGTTTGGAATCTTGAACTTTTTCCAGCTATACAGTTTCTACTTCCACCTCTCCTGGTTACTTTTGGATCCATGCTTGGGGCTTGATAGAAACATCCTTTCTGCCAGCGGGTCTCCACTTTTATTTGCATCATCTGCTGTGATGCTTGGCATGCAGGATCTCAAGAGTGTACAAGCTAATTCTTCTTACAGCCTTCCCTGACACCTCTGTAGCCATAGAACGGTATGCCTGCCATTGCATATCTCTCTCCTTGCAGTATGGTTTGCTGGGCTGGATGTTCTCTCTCATGGTCTATGCAAGTATTAATGTCCCTTAAAAACTATGCAGCAGTGCCTTTGCTGGCATATTGTCTTTGTTACTGAAAAGAACCATGTCTTTTGGCTTTTAGACAACAGCTGGTAGCTTATCTGTAGGACTCCTCACATTAGTGTACCTTGAGGGGGAGAGACTTAAATGGGCCACACACGGTCAAGTTGAGCTTGAGCATCTCTATGCAAATCTTGTCTTGCAACAGCCCATTTTTAGGTTTGGGGAAAGGATGAAATTACACCCATGTGAACTGTTTATTGGCCTCTGTAAGAAGTTGGATTATTTGTTAAAGTGGGTGAGAACAAACTTCAAATAATAATCGCAATCTTTGTCAGGGTGAACCACAAAAGTTTCTAAAAAACACCTGTGCTTAACTTTCTGGAAACTTGACACACAAGCAGTCATGCTTAACTTAGAGGCAATGTGTAGAGTATTTATGTTACACTCAGACAGTAATAATGTAAGAACACAAAGCAAGAATAATCCCAAAATGATTTAGAAAAATAGAGAATACACTTTAAAATAGAATGACATCAAAATGACATTAATCCCATCATTACAACAGGAGTTACGAGTTTTTATAGTTTTTTTTAATTCTTTTTTTATTTCATCATCAGTATTTCATTACATTACAGGAAAAAAATCCATACAATATTGTAAAGGATTATTTTACACCAAAAGGAAGCATCAAAGGGATAGTCAAAGAAAACAAGCTTGGACATGCCATCTAATGGCTGTATCTTTAACAAGACGACCAGAGTGCATAACACATTTAATTTTTAACATTGTGTTGGCCCGCCCACTCAATAAAAAGTAAAAATGCAGATGAAATCATAGCAGATGCAGTTTTTACACAGTTCACAACCATAACCAAGGATTATGACTGGGGTTGCTCCAATCTAGCCTTCCAATCCGTTAGTGAGGCCCAAATACGTTTCCCAATTTAAAAGCCTTCCACCCTTTCTTCTCGTAAATGCCTTTTTCCAGACTATAAATGGCTAAAAGCCGTGATACCCATAGTTGGAAGGTAGGAGGATTGGGATCTTTCCAAGCAGCTGCCACGCAGATCCTAACAAGTGCCATGGCGATAAATAAAGATTCATAATGTGCTACTTGAGTTCCTTCCCTGCTCATGCCTAGAACCACTAATTCATTAGGTAATTTTATTTGAATCCTCAGAGTTTGTCCCATAAAGTGCTCAATTGCCCTTTTCAAAGCATCCACCATAGAGCAGGAAGCGAACATATGTATCATATCAGCCTCCGTGCTGCGACAGCGCGGGCAGCAAATGGCCATTGTCCCTCCCCACTGGGATATTCTGGCAGGGGTGTAATAAAGTTCAAAAATAGTTTTAAAGTGTTGAGCTTGTAGATTAGCTACCTTCAATACCGTACATCCTAACTTAAGCAAGGCTATAAACTCACTCCCTTCAATGCCGATCTTCCCCTGTCATTTCTCAGAATACGTTTCAAGATCATCATTTTGGTGATGATTTAACTCGCTATAAATCTGGGTGATAGAGCACCCTTCAGGGTTTTGCACCCTTTCCATAACTGTGTCTTTGTCAAATGCTCTTGCTCCCCCACTTCTCATTATAAGGACCGACCGGATCTGTAAAAACTTAAAGAATTCCCTACGCTCCAACTTAAAGCGGGTTTGGGCTCTTTCAAATGTAATTATACCATCAGAATCTATAATATCTCCTACTGTTTTAACGCCCAACCAGTCCCACCACCTCATTACGCTGTCATGAAAAACCTCAGGCAAAGATGGGTTCCTATATAGGGGAGTATAGCGATTCCTTTCCTAACAGACAACCAAACCGATACTGCTGCTCCTAAGGTCTTAAATTTGTTTTTTTTATAGTAGCTGGCCTCACTGAAGCGTAGAAGCCAATTACGCGCTTAACCTTTTATAAGTAGATTGTATACAACAGGAACAGCATCCTCATCCCTATCAGTAAGAATACCTCCCAGCAGCCCATGCATATATTGTAATACTGCTGCCCAATAATATGCTTTTAAATCAGGCACTGCCCAGCCCCCTTTCTCCCTGGGGAGAGTCATAAACTTAAGTGCCCTTCTCGTCTTCCCGTTTGCCCAGATAAACCTGTTTATCATTCTTTCCATTTCTTTAAACCAACAGTTATCAAACTTTAGGGGTATCGTTGTGAACAGATATAAAACTTTTAGGAGGAATATAATTTTAATGATGTTACATCTTCCCACAATTGAAAAGTGTAAATTATTCAACCTATCAAGATCGCGCCATGATTTCTGGATCACTGGTGCAAGATTCATTTCAATGACCTTAGTTAGATCCGATGTAATGACAACCCATAAATAGGTGACTTACTCCGCCACTCGTGGGTCTACCAAGTTGGTCTTCTCATTAACAACAATTTGTGTCTTCCCCGGTTGAGTCTATAACCAGAGGCTGCCCCAAAGCGATCTGCCTCATATTCAATTTCGCCCAACACTGCAGTGGGGTCAGCGGCCGTAATAGCCAGGTCGTCTGCATACCCCAAGATCTTTGTTTCAAATCCATTAAGCCGTATAGGGAAAATGCCTCTGTTTAACTCTATCTTCCTGATAAAAGGGTCAATATGAAAATCAAAAAGGAGGGGTGAGCACGGGCACTCCTAGCTGGTTCCATGTTTAATATCTATTGGGTCGCTCTGTCCTCCCATAACACGGAGACGAATCTTAGGGTTCTCATACAGAGCCTGTATGGCTCTTATACACCCCTTACCAATATTTACATTCTCCAGTGCCAGCCAGAGGAAGCCCCACGAGACCCTATCAAACGCCTTCTCAGAGCACAGACTTTCCTGATATTTTCTGCAGTTCCCCTGCCAGGAATCAATCCAGGCTGGCAATTCAAAATCACTTTCCCTATAATTGTGCTAAGATGATTAGCTTAGATTTTTGAGTAGAACACTATTCATTAGGCTAATTGGCCTATATGATCCAGGTTCGTTAGGGGGTTTGCCTTTCTTTAAAAAAATAATCATGCTGGTTTCTCCCCATGACTGAGTAGGTGTGTGTCCGTTCTGAGCTCGGCGCATTATACAACATAGAAGTTCCCTTAATATTGAAAAATCTTTTTTATAAAATTCTAACTGGATAAAATCAGGGCCTACCGCCTTGCCAGATGGTAAATCTTTAATAGCTCCCTGGATTTCATCATCCGAAAAATTTACCTCCATGGCTGTAGAATCTTCTATAGAAAAAAACTCGGAGGGGGCTAGCTCTAGATAATCCCTTATACCTTTAGGATCCCGAGCAATAGATTTTGATAAAACCCATGGAATACTTTCCAAATATCCTTAGGGGTTGTAGCAACCGTCCCATCTGATGTTTAAATCTACGCGATATCCCCCTAGTGGCTATCTCTCTGGTCCTTCTTGCTAAAATGTGTCCAACTTGCTCACTAAATTCATGGTGGGTTTGTTTCCATGCCAAGAATTTACCAGCTGCTTTGGTAGCCAGTCCCTTGCGAGGTACACGCTATTAGGTGAAATCCCAGCTGATCTAAGAGAATCTTTCACGATCCCTCGATATGCGTCTCCTGTAAGCAAATTAAATTAGCCCGCAGAGTGTTGAGATATTCTCTCACGATCCTTCTTTTAGCGGCATCATTTAACCCACGTACATTGAGAGTTACAATTTGCATATTATGTATAATTTGTCATACTGCCTATTGCCTAGCGCTTGGTGAAAAACACTCCTGCTCCCTTTTTTTATTGTCTGGAGTCCAAAGATGCTTTCTTTACTTAATGGTGAACTTTTCCCCCAGTTTTCCCCTCCCAGAACCCCCCTCTTAACCCCTCTGCCCTCCCTGTCCCCGAACCCAACCCACTCCCTCCTCCCCCCAACTATAATGTGAAGCAAGCAGACCTAAGGTCTCTGTGATGGAGCCTGAAAGTCGACCCCCCTTGCTGCGCTCCTGTCTATTTCCTTTTTGCCCGATCTTTCATCAATATCATCCCTTAAGCTAGTCCTATTAGATTCCACCCGCCCCCCCCTTCTCATACGCACCAGGTCTCCCCTTTTCCTCTTTTTTGTCCCCCTTCTTTCCTTTTCTATTTTTAGTTTGCAATCTTGTTTTCATACAGTGCCTCCCAAGTAATTCAAGTGACCCATCTGAACCCTCTGCTATGACTTAAACATTGAGTGCCTACTTAACCTTCAGTTTGGAGTTTCAAGGAGTCCATATAAGCTTTAGCCTAAACTTCTGAAGTAAAAACTCTGGAAGTGTTCTTATAGATGATCTCTAGCCATGCAGGGTACATCAGGTATGCTTGTGCTCCAATAGCTTGACACGGCTGGATCAGCTCTCTTAATCGCCAATGTCTATCCACGGTTAAATGGCAGTAATCTGGCCTCGTGAAGAAAGACTGGCTCTCAAAGATTCGTTTGGCATTTGGGCGCGCTTTAGCGTAGATCTCTTCGTGAAGTAAAAAGTTGCCAAAATAGATTAAGACTGCTCTTGGCATTACTGTTTCATCCCTGCTTGGATGTGGTGATTCCTAAGCATCATGGGAAAGCGGTGGACGCGCTGCATCTCAGTCTCCCAATTACAATGTTGAAGTTCTGGAAAGGCACCCTTCATCAACCTCAGAATGTAGGCCCTCATGTCGTCATCTTCTACGCCTTCCTCAATACCAAGAATGCGCAGGTTATTGCGCCTTTGCCTGTTCTAAAAATCCTCCATTTTCCATTGGAGATCTATGAGCTGCTTATCATATGATTAACCCCTCCACTGCGACCGCGATTTTGCGGAAGTGCGGCACTTTTGCAAAACGGACGGCAGCACCAGCGAGGTAGCGTTGGCCGACGGCAGCATGAAAGGGGTTAAGCTTGTACCTGAACTTTCTCCATATTGTCCTCTAGTGTGCTTGTATGTTCTTCTATACGAGTCAGCCTTACATTTGTATCTGTACAAGCTTTTGCCATTTTTCTTACTGCGCCTTGAAGCTTCTTTATTGCCAGCCTGTTTTTCTTTCCATCCATACGTGTCTCCTCCTGCAGTTGTTTAATAGAATCAAAAATGATTTTTAAAGAGGGTGCAGACTCGTCACCTTCGTCACCCACTTGTCCTGCTTGTTCCGGATAGATACTCCAGGTAGCGGAGTAGTACCATTTCAGAGTGGGGTCCATACTTCCTCTACTTTCTCTGCGGTAGCCCTCTCCGCTTTTCTCCAGAGCTTGACCATCTCTCTGTTTCTTCATAAGTTTCTTTTTCTAACCACGGTATCTTTCTGTGGCGTGCCGGGGCTGGAAATAGAGCTGGAGAGCTGAATGTTGCTGCTCCCCTCTGCCTCATATGGGCTAAGCTCTGAGCCATCAGTCACTGAGAAAAATGTGCCCCCTAGATCAAGATCTAGTGTGTCTTCTGGGTCATTACTTACTATGATCCCCTCTATTAAATTACTCGTATTCATCTGGTCCTTGATATCTGCAGGGTCTTCCAACACAAGTCCAGAAGTATGCCTTGCTGTCTTTCCTCCATTACCCGAGCTTGGCCCAGATCTTGTTTTTCTGGCGGGCTACAGTTTCCGCTAGTTTGGCTGATCTCAACCGCAAGATCAGCTTGGGTGACATTCCCTGAGGTAGGTGACTTTTGCCCTGACAAGGCCCGTTGCTTTGCCTCCCTTGGGTGCCACAGTCCCCGCATTATCCCAGGCTTCTGCACTTGCCTGCGCATCTGGAGCATTCCCACGGGCTCCTCGGTTAGGCTTCGGGGGCATCTTTGCTGATTTGCTTTGTTTGGTGCTCTGTGCTGCTGAGCCACCCGGCCTCTCCAAACAGATCCCCCCTCCTCCTACGCTCTCAGCCGCAATCCAGCAAAGGTCCGCTAGCACCAGCTGGACCGATACCAGCACCACCATCAAAAGTTCCGTCGCAACAGCTAGGAGGCCAGCCTCACCCTTCATCGATCGATAAGTCATAGAGGGAGTAACAATCCCTTATTCTGCTGTATTTGGGCTGTTTGGCAATCGTTGTCAGCCAAACCGATAGTCAGGCAGCAAGGGGTGATCACTGCCGCCATCAGTCAGGCGCCATCTTGCTTTGCCTACACAGTACGTCGAGTTTTTAAAGTTTAAGTTAAAAACTTGCATCACACCACCATGCAGCCCCCACACCAGGGACAAAAGATACAACTCCAAGCGGGCGAAACCCTGTCCTATTCCCAGATGGTAATCCATCGGGTTCGGCCTAAACGTTTGACTTTGTCCCAGTCCAGCTCAACTAGATACCCACAGCTGGCTCTATTTTTAACTTAAACCTCGAGCTTTTAAAGTTTAATTTAAAAATAGAGCCAGCTGTGGGTATCTAGTTGAGCTGGACTGGGACAAAGTCAAAAGTTTAGACCGTACCCAATGGATTACCAGCTGGGTATAGGACAGTGTTCCGCCCGCTTGGAGTTGTATCTTCTGTCCCTGGTGTGGGGGCTGCATGGTGGTGTGATGCAAGTCTCTGTGTCACTCTGTATTGGATCCTGTGAATCCATCAATCAGGAGCTGCATTGTGCTGTGATGTGGGCCCTGAATCGCTCTGTGCCACTCAGATCAGATTTTATTAAACCTTCGGTTAATCATGGAGAAGTAGACTCTAACTCCAGTCAAGGGTCCATAATGATGAGGACTGCACTTGGGGATCAGGACACACTCCTAGGGAGGTTAGTACAGGAGATCAGGTAAGCACAGTTGGGTCTGGTTAGCTGGACATCATGAAAGGCCTCTGGAAGTTGATTTGTCTTTATAGCTCAAACAGACTGTCAGACAGTTGACTCTTGGAGTCACTTCTGGGGTCTTGGGTTTAAAGCAAGTAGGTCTGGTCTTCATTCTGGGTTCAGACTGCAGGACAGTCCTTCTTCTGAGTCATCATAAACCCTAAGAGTGTTCTGAGTTCAGGTTCTGTGATTGCCACTTTCGTATTCCCAGTGCCAGATGGTGGGTTGGAGACACTACTTTGCTAAAACCTAAACTGGTCTTGGTCCGGTCTTCACCGTAGTTTGTCTCCAGTCTGCCTAGGAAAACAAAAGTCAGACAGTCCCAGGTTTGAGCTGCATTTTCCAGTGACAGTGTAACCATCTTTTGAATTAAGGAATGGCTCGGGTACAGCCCTCAGACTATCCTGTGAAGTGCAATCAGGGCACGGGCACATCCCCTTCCGAGCCATCCTGTCAGGAAGACCCATTCTCCCTACACCCAGTCTTTTTTTTCTGTTAGTTTCAATGCACATTTCCCAGTTAGGGAGCCATTAACAGTCAGGAGACCGGCAGAAAGGAACATTTGGTTTAGGCAGAAAAATCCCAACTTTCTAAAAGTGGTTTACAACAAACAGGGGCAGCACTGCTCCTTAGAACCTGAGGCCAATGTACAATGTTATAGCAGCAATGGTTCAGGGAATAATTAAAAAAAACAAATATTCATAGCACAAAACTTAAAACTAATATAGACAATTAATTGAGGAGAAAATTACAGAAGATAAAATAGCGTATCCACAACAGTTATCTGAAAGAAGTTTGTTACTGAAAAAAGTACAATAATCAACTGGAGCTCACAAATTTCACTAGACATACAAAATGAAAAGTGCAAATCACAGTGTAAACAAAGGACAATAGCAGAGGAAACATTAACATGAAAATAAATCTGTCAAGTGACAGGAACAGAACACGACATATGAATGAGTAGATTGTAAAGTGCGTGAATCACCCCAAAGGGGTATCTCCACGCTAAAGTGCAACAACCCAGGTTAACAGCTGCAGAACAGTTCAGTTTTCAGAAGTTTCCTAAATGTAGGGAAGTCCTTGAATTTACGGAGGCAAAGAGGCAGGTGATTCCAATATAGGGGAGCTAGATGGAAAAAAAATGTACCCTCAGAGCGGGACTTCCTAAAACGAGGGTTAATAATGAGGAATTTTTCACCTGCCGGAAGGATCAAATGGTTGATAATGGAGACGTTTTTCTGTAACTGGGTCCTTTGCCGTTTAGCACATTGTGTACAATACAGCAGATCTTAAACTTAATTCTCAGTCTTATAGGTAGCCAGTGTAGTTGTCGCAAAAGAGGCTGTGCTTGTTCTGGATGGGTGCAGGGACAGAATATCGAGTAAAAATTATCGAATTGCACAAATATCGTGGGTCAGGAATATCAACAGACAAATTCTCATGGTCAAGAATATTTAGGTAAGTAATATTGATTTTAAAAATATCAAAGTGTTTAAAATCATTTACAAAGATATAGTTGTTAAATATATAGATTTTTTACTAATGTAATGTATTTTAGTATATATTTTATGTGTGCGATGTATGTTTTTTTTGTATAAAAATAGTTTCTATGTTTATTATATGTGTTAAAATTGTAGAAGTTATTAATTTTAATTATTTGAATTTTGCGTTTTTAGTTCCGTAGCGGGTTGTGGGTTTATAGGGGAATAGGGTGGGAAGTAATTTAATTATATAAGTTGTATTGATTATTTTTAGTAGTAGTTATTATTTTTTTATTTGAATTATGCATTTTTAGTTCTGTAGCGGATTGTGGGTTTATAGGGAAATAGGGTGGGAAGCAATTTACTTATATTACATCTATTGAATACTTTTTATTTATTAATATTTGTTCAATTGAGATGTTATAGTGTTAAATGCGTACAATAATTTGTTATTACTTATTTAATAATAAGTTGTTAATTAATTTTAAATAATTATTTGGCAAATAATTATGGTAATAGTTTCATTAATTTGAGGTATATGTTGTGGTGTTTACAGATGAAAATGGTGGGAAGTAATTTATTTTCAATTGATGAATTAATAATGAGTTGTTAATTAATTATAATTAATTAATTAGTAATTAATGATGGTAATTGTGTAATTAATTTTAGGTGTGTATTTTGGTGTCTATAGGTGGGAAGGGTGGGAAGTAATTTTTTTTATTGATGAATTATTAATTAGTTGTTAATTAATTTATATTAATTAATTAGTATGTTCATTGTGTAATAAATGTTAAGCGTGTGTTGTGGATATTATCATGTTAAAGAATGTTTACTCAATTAATGTTTATTCTTTTTTGAATAATATTTTTTTAATTCATTTTAAATTATGTTAATTATGGGACACATTTAAATAAAAAAGATGAAGTCTTTATTTATTGGTGTGGTGTTATAGGGTAGGAAATAAAATAAATACATTTATGTTTTAAATAATTAGTTTGTTAATATTTGCTCCTGTTAAATAAATATTGTTTATAAATATATTTATTAATTTATTTTACTTAACGTGTACCTTTATGTTATATGTAATTAATATTATGATATTTGTTTTTTTATATGTTTAATATATTTAATCAAATATTTTTTAAATACTGTTTATTTACATTTTAAGATTATTGCTTTTTTAATTATTTAAATGTTATTATTATTTTTTGTTTCTCTGCTATCCACACTTTCCCTACTGTTGCACTTACTGGAATGGGAATAGTCATGTTTACCCCTCCGCTATCCAGCACTTTCCCTACTGTTGCACTCATCGGAGTGGGAATAGTCATTTCTACCTCTCTGCTATCCCGCACTTTCCCTACTGTTGCACTCATTGGAATGAGAATAGTGAAGTGGGAATAGTAATTTTCCCCCTCCGCTATCCAGCACTTTCCCAACTGTTGCACTCACTGGAGTGGGAATAGTAGTTTGTACTCCTCTGCTATCCAATACTTTCCCTACTGTTCCTGTCACTGAAGTGGGAATAGTAATTGTTCCCTCTTTGCTATCCAATACTTTCCCTACTGTTGTACTCACTGGAGTGGGAATAATCATTTTACCTTTGCTGTCCATACTTTACCTACTGTTGCACTCACTGGAGTGGGAATAGTAATTTTTACCCCTATGCTATCCAAAACTTTCCCTACAGTTGAACTCACTGGAGTGGGAATAGTAATTGTTACCACTCCGCTATCCAGCACTTTCCCTACTGTTGAACTCACTAGAGTGGAAATAGTAATTTTTACCCCTCCGCTATCCAGCATTTTCCCTGCTGTTGTAATCACTGGAGTGGCAATAGTAATTTTTACCCCTCCTCTATCGAATATATTCCATACTTTTGAACTCACTGGAGTGGAAATAGTAATTTTTACCCCTCCGCTATCCAGCACTTTCCCTACTGTTGCACTCACTGGAGTGGGAATAGTAATTTCTACCCCTCCACTATCCAGAATTTCCCTACTGTTGCAACCACTGGAGTGGCAATAGTAATTTTTACCCCTCCTCTTTCCAATACTTTCCCTACTGTTGCACTCATTGGAGTGGGAATAGTAATTTTTAGCCCTCCGCTATCCCACACTTTTCCTACAGTTGCACTCATTGGAGTGGGAATAGTAATTTTTACCCCTCCGCTATCCCACACTTTTCCTACAGTTGCACTCATTGGAGTGAGAATAGCAATTTTCCCCTCCGTTATCCAGCACTTTCCCTACTGTTGCACTCACTGAAGTGGGAATCGTAATTTTCCCCTCTTTGCTATCCAATACTTTCCCTACTGTTGCACTCACTGGAGCAAGAATAGTAATTTATACCCCTCTGCTGTCCAATACTTTCCCTACTGTTGCTCTAACTGTAGTGGGAATAGTACTTTTTACCTCCCTGCTATCCAAAACTTTCCCTACTGTTGCACTCCTTAGAGTGGGAAAAGTAATTGTTACCCCTTCGCTATACAACACTTTCCCTACTGTTGCAATCACTGGAGTGGGAATAGTCATTTTTACCCTTCCTCTATCCAACACTTTCTATACTGTTGCACTTTTTGGAGTGGGTATAGTAATTTTTAGCCCTCCGCAATCTAGCACTTTCCCTACTGTTGCATTCACTGGAGTGGGAATAGTAATTGTTACCCCTCCCCTATCCAATTCTTTCCCTACTGTTGCACTCACTGGAGTGGGGATAGTAATGTATACCACTTCGCTATCAAGGACCTTCCCTACTGTTATGATCACTGGAGTGGGAATAGTACATTCTACCCCTACGCTATCCAACACTTTATCTACTGTTTTATTCACTGGAGTTGGAATAGTAAATTAAATTATTATGCTATCCAACATATTCCCAACTGTTGTATTCATTGCATTGCCAAATGTACACTTTAATTTTTTTATATTTTAATATTTTAATTAAGTATAGATTTCTTTTATTTTAAATTATTAATTTATGTAAATATTTTATATTTATATAATTTAAAAGTTTAAAAATTAAATAAAGATAAAGTTAATACATTATTTTAAAGTTAATATATGTTTATGTATAAATGACTATGTTTGTGTTTTTATATTTTTTTAATTAACTTTCTTTTTTATATTTAGTTAAAATCTATATTCAATTAAATGTATTTTGTTAAAGATAATATAAATATGTTCTATATTTAATATATATTATTTTATTTTGTTTATGTTTTTAAATCAATATTTTTTACATCTATATTTTTAACTTCAATATTTCTGATTCAATATTGTTGTACTTATCTGTTTAAGTATAGGGAGTCGATATTTTTGCATTCTATATTTTTCAATCGATATTTTTGTCATCTAAATTATTGCTATTGATATTTTGTCAGTGAACCTTCTGGATGGCATATTCTGTATCAGGCGTGCTGCAGTGTTCTGAACCACTTGCAATTTATTCAATAAAGCCTCATTAGTGGTAGCCAAAAGTGCATTGCAGTAGTCTAGGCAGCTAATCACTAGCGCCTGAATCAATGTTTTATGTACCTCGAGTGGAAGGAATTGAAATACATGTATGCTTCCTCTTAATTTGCCAAAGGAAGGCGTTGTTGGCATTTCGACCTTGTTAATTTGTTTGGTCATAATCAGGACACAAAGCAAACGTTGAGGGCAACCATCAATTTGAGTTTATAAACTCTTGAGTGGATCTAGAGAGAACTCCTGGAACAGACCATTATTCGTTCTACCAATTAAAGCAGAAGCCAGGATTAGCTGATTTGATGTTTCTGAACCTCCTCCAGGCTTAAATCATCTTCTGATTTAGCTCCTCTCGCACGCATCTCCAGAGAATGAATGAATTTTCTAAAAGTTGCATTTCCACAATAGTAATTTAAAATCCAGCTACCATACAAGACGGTTTAAATTACCATTACAATGAGTGAAATAAGTCTTTCTCTAGCTGGTTCCAAACTGAATTTACCACTTATTGAGTGTAATATGATAAACTAGTGTTAGTCTATGGAATGCTGGTGTTACCATAGTGAAAAATAATTTTGGGTGATTTCACTGCCAGGACATGTAAAACATGAAATACACATGTCCTACTTTTTAAATACCATGCACCCTGCCTTACAAGCTGTTAGGGCCTATCTTAAGGTGTGACTTAAAATTATTAAAAAGGAAGGTTTGAGCCTGCAAAAGGTTTATTCTGCCAGGTCAAATGGCAGTTTAAAACTGCACTACAGGCTGCACTAGCAGACTGAGACATGTTTTACAGAGGTTCTTTAGTAGGTGCCATGAGTGCTGCAGCCCACTAGTAGCATTTAAATTACAGGCCCTGAGTACACGTAGTATCATATATTAGGGACTTATAAGTAAACAAAATGTGCTAATCAGGTGCAGACCAATGTCATCATGTTTTAAGGAAAGAGCACACACATTTTAAATCTGGTTGTCAGGGGTAAAGTTCAGAGTCCTAATGCCAACAAAATGAGTTCAGCTACAGCAGGTAAACATCTGGGGTGAGCCTGCAGAAAGGGCAAGCTCCTGACAGCCTTAAAATGTAAACAAATGCAGAAGCTAGTGTCAAGTGGAGGGCCCTTAATATGTTGTAGTGTGTTTGTGATGTTTCCATACAGTATGTACCATTTTTTGCAATATTAACTTTGATCATTAGAACACGTGGCTATGAAAAATCCTTCTCCAAAATGAATAGTGCACTGTGCATTTTATTTTTTTATATTTGAAAGGTTTTATAATTCTGTGTGTGAGTCATGTCTTTTATGATAGTAGTGTCAAATAAAGATTTGTTAGCCTTATTCGACTTGAATATTGAATGTGTTGTTATGGTTTATCATGGTAATCATGAGCAATTGTGTAAGAAACTTGATTCCAAGATGGGGGGTGGATATTACCAAAAGAAAACAATCCCGTACCCAACATCTTCTTTCTATTCCGCCCTTTCGGTTCCACGCTGTCTTCCTCAGCTGTTTTTCGTTTTGGACTGCACTGGCATCTGGAGGGACATCATAAAGCTTCCTATAAAAGCAGCTGCATATAATTTGTGCCTTTGCTTCAGAATATAGATCCTATGCACAGAATTCTGGGGAGGAGACCCCTGCTTGGGTTTCAGGTTTGTTTAACCGCATCGCTGCTAGAGCGATTCCCCTGCTGTGCTGGACAGCAATAAAAACGGGTGTGGTCATGAATGGAAGGGGTTAATTGCCTGTATTTGGACATAATAGCGGGGGTTTCACTCCAACTTGTTGATCTAATTTTGGGTTTGACCTTCTGCTATTTCTGATTCTATAGTATGGACCTGAGCCTGGTCCACTTCTTCTTCGCTTGGAATAAACAGAACAGCACTGCAGAAGTGCTGCTCGCCTGCCCAGCTACTGATCTTCCCCTCATGAAAGCCCCCTGTCATTACCCAAGGTGTTTAGAGGCAATGAAACTGCCTACAAGCCCTTTCTACTTCAAGCCAGATACTGCAGAAGAGTGCTAAAGGAATCTACTGCTGGAAGGTGAAGGTAAAATAAGTGGCAGCTCTATGTGACTCTCACTGCACTAACCTTTGGAGGAGTGTAATCTTGATCCCATCTGAGATATTGTAGGAGTGCACAATATTTATGCGTAATCAGCACTCAAATATTTTGTGTAATTAACGTTACTTAAGGGAGTGGAATATTGAATATTTATAGTATTCCACATGACATACTTGTGTATAGACAGTAAATAATATGGGTTTATGTGAGAGTCACATATTAATGTGATAGGAGAATCTAACAAAGTGTTCCATTGTGAGGTTATTAAAATTGATTATGTGTAAATTAATGTTTAAGCATTTATATGTGTAATAAGTATTTATTTCATGCAGGTGGATTTTAGAATTACATCTTAATTTTTTACAATTTATATATGTATTAAGGAGCTGCATTTATTGTGTATGTAGAAATGTGCACATATTCTGTAACCTGTGCACTACTAAATTTGTCTATTGTGGGCCTCAAAAAATAGTTGGGTCCCTGATAACTTTTAGAGTTAAAATGTAATTCATATTTAACCTTCAGTCTAGAATGTGTGCAGTTATGGAGAGAGAAAGCCTCAGTACTTAGCATAGGACGGCTTTGTTTACCATAGATAGCAAGGTATGAGAAGACGAAGTTGGCAAGGATACGTGCGGTAACGAGCAAGGAGGTGAGTTCTCATGGGAGAGGAGAGGAATGACCAAGGATGAGCGAAGTGCAACTTATTAATGTGGGAAAGGTGCTGAAAGCATCCAGTTGTACTTGAGCTATGGGAATTCACCACCAAAGATCATATGGGATTGTCTACTCTGACTGCAATTGATAGTTTATGCTGAACGAAGTGAGGGACAGGAGAGTCATCTTAGTTTTTCACAGGGAGCAGACCACTGCTTCAGCTTCTGTGGCTTACTGCTACTTGACCTATTGTTGGAGTGTCTTCTACTGAAGACTCTGAGAGCTGACAACTTTCTGATTTCACCCTTAACAAATGCTTCTTAGATTAGAGTTGGAATTTCAAGGTAGTGTAGAGAGTGGTAGTTTGCGCATGCTCACTTTGGAGAATCATCAGATGAAATGTATGATTCAATTCTTTTTTCTGATCGTTGGCATCATCGTCATAGAGCTAGTTATCTGCTTTGTATTATATAGGGCAAACTTCTTCAGGAGTTTTGGTCTTATTTTGGTCTTTATGTACTTGTATATGATTATATTGAGATTGGTCTTTATTAATTTGTTTCTAAATTTATAATTAAACCCTACTAAACTCAGATTATGTCGAGTGGATTATTGTGTGGCCACATTGGGTGCACTGAAATGGGATGTTAACAAGTGGTAGTTTTCTCCTTTTACCTCTCGTGCTGCTGGAAAGATTGCCCCCTTTAGAAATAAATGTTTGACTGGGCCCAAGCTCAAGCAGTTCCTTCTTTTGACCCTGCTGCCAAAGAACCAGGAAAACGGAAGGTGATGAAAAGCTAAGCAACTGTTAGGGATGTGTGAATTACTACCTCAGGTAGAATAATTTTATCATCAATGTTTCACTTTTAGAATCATCTACTTTTTAAAAGAAAATTTGGCATTTTATGGTAATTCATGAGCAAGTAGGGTTGCAACTGATTCCAGAAGATGGCAACCATATTATTTTCAAGCCTCAACTAGAAACACTGGCAAATTTCCAAATAAAACACTGGCAAATATCCAATTGCAATAAAAATAGCATAACAAGTTTGGAAAAGTGTGCGATGAAATAGAAATTATTAAGGGCAATAACACTTCCCTATATGCTGGAAAAGACAATTTAAATGACACTGAATATATCTGTAAAAAACACAGTTGATGGACAGAATGTAGAACAATGTCATACATTCACCCCAGTACAAGGATCTGGGCCTAAATCCATCGTTTTTTTGCACTCCACACCACCCTGGGTTAGACACTGGCTATATGCAAATCAGCTCTGACCCTGTGCCTCATGGGAACAGTCCAGTCCGAACTACCAAGCCATGTCTTTCCCAGACCGGAATCAAGCATCCAAGGACCGGTTTCTGGCTATCAGCCTTCATCAGCCTGGATAGCTTGACTCCAGTGGTGTGGAGAGCCTGGGACTCACGTCTGAGCATCCCCAGCCCACTCGGGGTGAAATTGCAAAAAACACAGTTGATGGACAGAATGTAGAACAATGTCATACATTCACCCCAGTACAAGGATCTGGGCCTAAATCCATCGTTTTTTTGCACTCCACACCACCCTGGGTTAGACACTGGCTATATGCAAATCAGCTCTGACCCTGTGCCTCATGGGAACAGTCCAGTCCGAACTACCAAGCCATGTCTTTCCCAGACCGGAATCAAGCATCCAAGGACCGGTTTCTGGCTATCAGCCTTCATCAGCCTGGATAGCTTGACTCCAGTGGTGTGGAGAGCCTGGGACTCACGTCTGAGCATCCCCAGCCCACTCGGGGTGAAATTGCAAAAAACACAGTTGATGGACAGAATGTAGAACAATGTCATACATTCACCCCAGTACAAGGATCTGGGCCTAAATCCATCGTTTTTTTGCACTCCACACCACCCTGGGTTAGACACTGGCTATATGCAAATCAGCTCTGACCCTGTGCCTCAATTGCCGCCCTAAGTGCGCTGGGGATGCCCAGACGTGGGTCCCAGGCACTCCACACCACTTGGAGTCAAGCTAGCCGGGCTGAAGAGAGGTGTTACCTCGAAACCGGTCCGGTCCTCGGATGCTTGATTCCGGTCTGGGAAAGATATGGCTGTTGTAGTTCGGACTGGACTGTTCCCATGGGGCAACAGGGTCAGAGCTGATTTGCATAAAGCCATTATCTGACCCAGGGTGGTGTGGAGTGCAAAAAAACGATGGATTTGGGCCCAGATCTTTTGACTGGGGGAGTGTGTGACATTGATCCACATTCAGTCCATCACTTGTTGTTTTTTGCAATTGCCGCCCTAAGTGCGCTGGGGATGCCCAGACGTGGGTCCCAGGCACTCCACACCACTTGGAGTCAAGCTAGCCGGGCTGAAGAGAGGTGTTACCTCGAAACCGGTCCGGTCCTCGGATGCTTGATTCCGGTCTGGGAAAGATATGGCTGTTGTAGTTCGGACTGGACTGTTCCCATGGGGCAACAGGGTCAGAGCTGATTTGCATAAAGCCATTATCTGACCCAGGGTGGTGTGGAGTGCAAAAAAACGATGGATTTGGGCCCAGATCTTTTGACTGGGGGAGTGTGTGACATTGATCCACATTCAGTCCATCACTTGTTGTTTTTTGCAATTGCCGCCCTAAGTGCGCTGGGGATGCCCAGACGTGGGTCCCAGGCACTCCACACCACTTGGAGTCAAGCTAGCCGGGCTGAAGAGAGGTGTTACCTCGAAACCGGTCCGGTCCTCGGATGCTTGATTCCGGTCTGGGAAAGATATGGCTGTTGTAGTTCGGACTGGACTGTTCCCATGGGGCAACAGGGTCAGAGCTGATTTGCATAAAGCCATTATCTGACCCAGGGTGGTGTGGAGTGCAAAAAAACGATGGATTTGGGCCCAGATCTTTTGACTGGGGGAGTGTGTGACATTGATCCACATTCAGTCCATCACTTGTTGTTTTTTGCAATTGCCGCCCTAAGTGCGCTGGGGATGCCCAGACGTGGGTCCCAGGCACTCCACACCACTTGGAGTCAAGCTAGCCGGGCTGAAGAGAGGTGTTACCTCGAAACCGGTCCGGTGCTCGGATGCTTGATTCCGGTCTGGGAAAGATATGGCTGTTGTAGTTCGGACTGGACTGTTCCCATGGGGCAACAGGGTCAGAGCTGATTTGCATAAAGCCATTATCTGACCCAGGGTGGTGTGGAGTGCAAAAAAACGATGGATTTGGGCCCAGATCTTTTGACTGGGGGAGTGTGTGACTTTGATCCACATTCAGTCCATCACTTGTTGTTTTTTGCAATTGCCGCCCTAAGTGCGCTGGGGATGCCCAGACGTGGGTCCCAGGCACTCCACACCACTTGGAGTCAAGCTAGCCGGGCTGAAGAGAGGTGTTACCTCGAAACCGGTCCGGTCCTCGGATGCTTGATTCCGGTCTGGGAAAGATATGGCTGTTGTAGTTCGGACTGGACTGTTCCCATGGGGCAACAGGGTCAGAGCTGATTTGCATAAAGCCATTATCTGACCCAGGGTGGTGTGGAGTGCAAAAAAACGATGGATTTGGGCCCAGATCTTTTGACTGGGGGAGTGTGTGACATTGATCCACATTCAGTCCATCACTTGTTGTTTTTTGCAATTGCCGCCCTAAGTGCGCTGGGGATGCCCAGACGTGGGTCCCAGGCACTCCACACCACTTGGAGTCAAGCTAGCCGGGCTGAAGAGAGGTGTTACCTCGAAACCGGTCCGGTCCTCGGATGCTTGATTCCGGTCTGGGAAAGATATGGCTGTTGTAGTTCGGACTGGACTGTTCCCATGGGGCAACAGGGTCAGAGCTGATTTGCATAAAGCCATTATCTGACCCAGGGTGGTGTGGAGTGCAAAAAAACGATGGATTTGGGCCCAGATCTTTTGACTGGGGGAGTGTGTGACATTGATCCACATTCAGTCCATCACTTGTTGTTTTTTGCAATTGCCGCCCTAAGTGCGCTGGGGATGCCCAGACGTGGGTCCCAGGCACTCCACACCACTTGGAGTCAAGCTAGCCGGGCTGAAGAGAGGTGTTACCTTGAAACCGGTCCGGTCCTCGGATGCTTGATTCCGGTCTGGGAAAGATATGGCTGTTGTAGTTCGGACTGGACTGTTCCCATGGGGCAACAGGGTCAGAGCTGATTTGCATAAAGCCATTATCTGACCCAGGGTGGTGTGGAGTGCAAAAAAACGATGGATTTGGGCCCAGATCTTTTGACTGGGGGAGTGTGTGACATTGATCCACATTCAGTCCATCACTTGTTGTTTTTTGCAATTGCCGCCCTAAGTGCGCTGGGGATGCCCAGACGTGGGTCCCAGGCACTCCACACCACTTGGAGTCAAGCTAGCCGGGCTGAAGAGAGGTGTTACCTCGAAACCGGTCCGGTCCTCGGATGCTTGATTCCGGTCTGGGAAAGATATGGCTGTTGTAGTTCGGACTGGACTGTTCCCATGGGGCAACAGGGTCAGAGCTGATTTGCATAAAGCCATTATCTGACCCAGGGTGGTGTGGAGTGCAAAAAAACGATGGATTTGGGCCCAGATCTTTTGACTGGGGGAGTGTGTGACATTGATCCACATTCTGTCCATCACTTGTTGTTTTTTGCAATTGCCGCCCTAAGTGCGCTGGGGATGCCCAGACGTGGGTCCCAGGCACTCCACACCACTTGGAGTCAAGCTAGCCGGGCTGAAGAGAGGTGTTACCTCGAAACCGGTCCGGTCCTCGGATGCTTGATTCCGGTCTGGGAAAGATATGGCTGTTGTAGTTCGGACTGGACTGTTCCCATGGGGCAACAGGGTCAGAGCTGATTTGCATAAAGCCATTATCTGACCCAGGGTGGTGTGGAGTGCAAAAAAACGATGGATTTGGGCCCAGATCTTTTGACTGGGGGAGTGTGTGACATTGATCCACATTCAGTCCATCACTTGTTGTTTTTTGCAATTGCCGCCCTAAGTGCGCTGGGGATGCCCAGACGTGGGTCCCAGGCACTCCACACCACTTGGAGTCAAGCTAGCCGGGCTGAAGAGAGGTGTTACCTCGAAACCGGTCCGGTCCTCGGATGCTTGATTCCGGTCTGGGAAAGATATGGCTGTTGTAGTTCGGACTGGACTGTTCCCATGGGGCAACAGGGTCAGAGCTGATTTGCATAAAGCCATTATCTGACCCAGGGTGGTGTGGAGTGCAAAAAAACGATGGATTTGGGCCCAGATCTTTTGACTGGGGGAGTGTGTGACATTGATCCACATTCAGTCCATCACTTGTTGTTTTTTGCAATTGCCGCCCTAAGTGCGCTGGGGATGCCCAGACGTGGGTCCCAGGCACTCCACACCACTTGGAGTCAAGCTAGCCGGGCTGAAGAGAGGTGTTACCTCGAAACCGGTCCGGTCCTCGGATGCTTGATTCCGGTCTGGGAAAGATATGGCTGTTGTAGTTCGGACTGGACTGTTCCCATGGGGCAACAGGGTCAGAGCTGATTTGCATAAAGCCATTATCTGACCCAGGGTGGTGTGGAGTGCAAAAAAACGATGGATTTGGGCCCAGATCTTTTGACTGGGGGAGTGTGTGACATTGATCCACATTCAGTCCATCACTTGTTGTTTTTTGCAATTGCCGCCCTAAGTGCGCTGGGGATGCCCAGACGTGGGTCCCAGGCACTCCACACCACTTGGAGTCAAGCTAGCCGGGCTGAAGAGAGGTGTTACCTCGAAACCGGTCCGGTCCTCGGATGCTTGATTCCGGTCTGGGAAAGATATGGCTGTTGTAGTTCGGACTGGACTGTTCCCATGGGGCAACAGGGTCAGAGCTGATTTGCATAAAGCCATTATCTGACCCAGGGTGGTGTGGAGTGCAAAAAAACGATGGATTTGGGCCCAGATCTTTTGACTGGGGGAGTGTGTGACATTGATCCACATTCAGTCCATCACTTGTTGTTTTTTGCAATTGCCGCCCTAAGTGCGCTGGGGATGCCCAGACGTGGGTCCCAGGCACTCCACACCACTTGGAGTCAAGCTAGCCGGGCTGAAGAGAGGTGTTACCTCGAAACCGGTCCGGTCCTCGGATGCTTGATTCCGGTCTGGGAAAGATATGGCTGTTGTAGTTCGGACTGGACTGTTCCCATGGGGCAACAGGGTCAGAGCTGATTTGCATAAAGCCATTATCTGACCCAGGGTGGTGTGGAGTGCAAAAAACGATGGATTTGGGCCCAGATCTTTTGACTGGGGGAGTGTGTGACATTGATCCACATTCAGTCCATCACTTGTTGTTTTTTGCAATTGCCGCCCTAAGTGCGCTGGGGATGCCCAGACGTGGGTCCCAGGCACTCCACACCACTTGGAGTCAAGCTAGCCGGGCTGAAGAGAGGTGTTACCTCGAAACCGGTCCGGTCCTCGGATGCTTGATTCCGGTCTGGGAAAGATATGGCTGTTGTAGTTCGGACTGGACTGTTCCCATGGGGCAACAGGGTCAGAGCTGATTTGCATAAAGCCATTATCTGACCCAGGGTGGTGTGGAGTGCAAAAAAACGATGGATTTGGGCCCAGATCTTTTGACTGGGGGAGTGTGTGACATTGATCCACATTCAGTCCATCACTTGTTGTTTTTTGCAATTGCCGCCCTAAGTGCGCTGGGGATGCCCAGACGTGGGTCCCAGGCACTCCACACCACTTGGAGTCAAGCTAGCCGGGCTGAAGAGAGGTGTTACCTCGAAACCGGTCCGGTCCTCGGATGCTTGATTCCGGTCTGGGAAAGATATGGCTGTTGTAGTTCGGACTGGACTGTTCCCATGGGGCAACAGGGTCAGAGCTGATTTGCATAAAGCCATTATCTGACCCAGGGTGGTGTGGAGTGCAAAAAAACGATGGATTTGGGCCCAGATCTTTTGACTGGGGGAGTGTGTGACATTGATCCACATTCAGTCCATCACTTGTTGTTTTTTGCAATTGCCGCCCTAAGTGCGCTGGGGATGCCCAGACGTGGGTCCCAGGCACTCCACACCACTTGGAGTCAAGCTAGCCGGGCTGAAGAGAGGTGTTACCTCGAAACCGGTCCGGTCCTCGGATGCTTGATTCCGGTCTGGGAAAGATATGGCTGTTGTAGTTCGGACTGGACTGTTCCCATGGGGCAACAGGGTCAGAGCTGATTTGCATAAAGCCATTATCTGACCCAGGGTGGTGTGGAGTGCAAAAAAACGATGGATTTGGGCCCAGATCTTTTGACTGGGGGAGTGTGTGACATTGATCCACATTCAGTCCATCACTTGTTGTTTTTTGCAATTGCCGCCCTAAGTGCGCTGGGGATGCCCAGACGTGGGTCCCAGGCACTCCACACCACTTGGAGTCAAGCTAGCCGGGCTGAAGAGAGGTGTTACCTCGAAACCGGTCCGGTCCTCGGATGCTTGATTCCGGTCTGGGAAAGATATGGCTGTTGTAGTTCGGACTGGACTGTTCCCATGGGGCAACAGGGTCAGAGCTGATTTGCATAAAGCCATTATCTGACCCAGGGTGGTGTGGAGTGCAAAAAAACGATGGATTTGGGCCCAGATCTTTTGACTGGGGGAGTGTGTGACATTGATCCACATTCAGTCCATCACTTGTTGTTTTTTGCAATTGCCGCCCTAAGTGCGCTGGGGATGCCCAGACGTGGGTCCCAGGCACTCCACACCACTTGGAGTCAAGCTAGCCGGGCTGAAGAGAGGTGTTACCTCGAAACCGGTCCGGTCCTCGGATGCTTGATTCCGGTCTGGGAAAGATATGGCTGTTGTAGTTCGGACTGGACTGTTCCCATGGGGCAACAGGGTCAGAGCTGATTTGCATAAAGCCATTATCTGACCCAGGGTGGTGTGGAGTGCAAAAAAACGATGGATTTGGGCCCAGATCTTTTGACTGGGGGAGTGTGTGACATTGATCCACATTCAGTCCATCACTTGTTGTTTTTTGCAATTGCCGCCCTAAGTGCGCTGGGGATGCCCAGACGTGGGTCCCAGGCACTCCACACCACTTGGAGTCAAGCTAGCCGGGCTGAAGAGAGGTGTTACCTCGAAACCGGTCCGGTCCTCGGATGCTTGATTCCGGTCTGGGAAAGATATGGCTGTTGTAGTTCGGACTGGACTGTTCCCATGGGGCAACAGGGTCAGAGCTGATTTGCATAAAGCCATTATCTGACCCAGGGTGGTGTGGAGTGCAAAAAAACGATGGATTTGGGCCCAGATCTTTTGACTGGGGGAGTGTGTGACATTGATCCACATTCAGTCCATCACTTGTTGTTTTTTGCAATTGCCGCCCTAAGTGCGCTGGGGATGCCCAGACGTGGGTCCCAGGCACTCCACACCACTTGGAGTCAAGCTAGCCGGGCTGAAGAGAGGTGTTACCTCGAAACCGGTCCGGTCCTCGGATGCTTGATTCCGGTCTGGGAAAGATATGGCTGTTGTAGTTCGGACTGGACTGTTCCCATGGGGCAACAGGGTCAGAGCTGATTTGCATAAAGCCATTATCTGACCCAGGGTGGTGTGGAGTGCAAAAAAACGATGGATTTGGGCCCAGATCTTTTGACTGGGGGAGTGTGTGACATTGATCCACATTCAGTCCATCACTTGTTGTTTTTTGCAATTGCCGCCCTAAGTGCGCTGGGGATGCCCAGACGTGGGTCCCAGGCACTCCACACCACTTGGAGTCAAGCTAGCCGGGCTGAAGAGAGGTGTTACCTCGAAACCGGTCCGGTCCTCGGATGCTTGATTCCGGTCTGGGAAAGATATGGCTGTTGTAGTTCGGACTGGACTGTTCCCATGGGGCAACAGGGTCAGAGCTGATTTGCATAAAGCCATTATCTGACCCAGGGTGGTGTGGAGTGCAAAAAAACGATGGATTTGGGCCCAGATCTTTTGACTGGGGGAGTGTGTGACATTGATCCACATTCAGTCCATCACTTGTTGTTTTTTGCAATTGCCGCCCTAAGTGCGCTGGGGATGCCCAGACGTGGGTCCCAGGCACTCCACACCACTTGGAGTCAAGCTAGCCGGGCTGAAGAGAGGTGTTACCTCGAAACCGGTCCGGTCCTCGGATGCTTGATTCCGGTCTGGGAAAGATATGGCTGTTGTAGTTCGGACTGGACTGTTCCCATGGGGCAACAGGGTCAGAGCTGATTTGCATAAAGCCATTATCTGACCCAGGGTGGTGTGGAGTGCAAAAAAACGATGGATTTGGGCCCAGATCTTTTGACTGGGGGAGTGTGTGACATTGATCCACATTCAGTCCATCACTTGTTGTTTTTTGCAATTGCCGCCCTAAGTGCGCTGGGGATGCCCAGACGTGGGTCCCAGGCACTCCACACCACTTGGAGTCAAGCTAGCCGGGCTGAAGAGAGGTGTTACCTCGAAACCGGTCCGGTCCTCGGATGCTTGATTCCGGTCTGGGAAAGATATGGCTGTTGTAGTTCGGACTGGACTGTTCCCATGGGGCAACAGGGTCAGAGCTGATTTGCATAAAGCCATTATCTGACCCAGGGTGGTGTGGAGTGCAAAAAAACGATGGATTTGGGCCCAGATCTTTTGACTGGGGGAGTGTGTGACATTGATCCACATTCAGTCCATCACTTGTTGTTTTTTGCAATTGCCGCCCTAAGTGCGCTGGGGATGCCCAGACGTGGGTCCCAGGCACTCCACACCACTTGGAGTCAAGCTAGCCGGGCTGAAGAGAGGTGTTACCTCGAAACCGGTCCGGTCCTCGGATGCTTGATTCCGGTCTGGGAAAGATATGGCTGTTGTAGTTCGGACTGGACTGTTCCCATGGGGCAACAGGGTCAGAGCTGATTTGCATAAAGCCATTATCTGACCCAGGGTGGTGTGGAGTGCAAAAAAACGATGGATTTGGGCCCAGATCTTTTGACTGGGGGAGTGTGTGACATTGATCCACATTCAGTCCATCACTTGTTGTTTTTTGCAATTGCCGCCCTAAGTGCGCTGGGGATGCCCAGACGTGGGTCCCAGGCACTCCACACCACTTGGAGTCAAGCTAGCCGGGCTGAAGAGAGGTGTTACCTCGAAACCGGTCCGGTCCTCGGATGCTTGATTCCGGTCTGGGAAAGATATGGCTGTTGTAGTTCGGACTGGACTGTTCCCATGGGGCAACAGGGTCAGAGCTGATTTGCATAAAGCCATTATCTGACCCAGGGTGGTGTGGAGTGCAAAAAAACGATGGATTTGGGCCCAGATCTTTTGACTGGGGGAGTGTGTGACATTGATCCACATTCAGTCCATCACTTGTTGTTTTTTGCAATTGCCGCCCTAAGTGCGCTGGGGATGCCCAGACGTGGGTCCCAGGCACTCCACACCACTTGGAGTCAAGCTAGCCGGGCTGAAGAGAGGTGTTACCTCGAAACCGGTCCGGTCCTCGGATGCTTGATTCCGGTCTGGGAAAGATATGGCTGTTGTAGTTCGGACTGGACTGTTCCCATGGGGCAACAGGGTCAGAGCTGATTTGCATAAAGCCATTATCTGACCCAGGGTGGTGTGGAGTGCAAAAAAACGATGGATTTGGGCCCAGATCTTTTGACTGGGGGAGTGTGTGACATTGATCCACATTCAGTCCATCACTTGTTGTTTTTTGCAATTGCCGCCCTAAGTGCGCTGGGGATGCCCAGACGTGGGTCCCAGGCACTCCACACCACTTGGAGTCAAGCTAGCCGGGCTGAAGAGAGGTGTTACCTCGAAACCGGTCCGGTCCTCGGATGCTTGATTCCGGTCTGGGAAAGATATGGCTGTTGTAGTTCGGACTGGACTGTTCCCATGGGGCAACAGGGTCAGAGCTGATTTGCATAAAGCCATTATCTGACCCAGGGTGGTGTGGAGTGCAAAAAAACGATGGATTTGGGCCCAGATCTTTTGACTGGGGGAGTGTGTGACATTGATCCACATTCAGTCCATCACTTGTTGTTTTTTGCAATTGCCGCCCTAAGTGCGCTGGGGATGCCCAGACGTGGGTCCCAGGCACTCCACACCACTTGGAGTCAAGCTAGCCGGGCTGAAGAGAGGTGTTACCTCGAAACCGGTCCGGTCCTCGGATGCTTGATTCCGGTCTGGGAAAGATATGGCTGTTGTAGTTCGGACTGGACTGTTCCCATGGGGCAACAGGGTCAGAGCTGATTTGCATAAAGCCATTATCTGACCCAGGGTGGTGTGGAGTGCAAAAAAACGATGGATTTGGGCCCAGATCTTTTGACTGGGGGAGTGTGTGACATTGATCCACATTCAGTCCATCACTTGTTGTTTTTTGCAATTGCCGCCCTAAGTGCGCTGGGGATGCCCAGACGTGGGTCCCAGGCACTCCACACCACTTGGAGTCAAGCTAGCCGGGCTGAAGAGAGGTGTTACCTCGAAACCGGTCCGGTCCTCGGATGCTTGATTCCGGTCTGGGAAAGATATGGCTGTTGTAGTTCGGACTGGACTGTTCCCATGGGGCAACAGGGTCAGAGCTGATTTGCATAAAGCCATTATCTGACCCAGGGTGGTGTGGAGTGCAAAAAAACGATGGATTTGGGCCCAGATCTTTTGACTGGGGGAGTGTGTGACATTGATCCACATTCAGTCCATCACTTGTTGTTTTTTGCAATTGCCGCCCTAAGTGCGCTGGGGATGCCCAGACGTGGGTCCCAGGCACTCCACACCACTTGGAGTCAAGCTAGCCGGGCTGAAGAGAGGTGTTACCTCGAAACCGGTCCGGTCCTCGGATGCTTGATTCCGGTCTGGGAAAGATATGGCTGTTGTAGTTCGGACTGGACTGTTCCCATGGGGCAACAGGGTCAGAGCTGATTTGCATAAAGCCATTATCTGACCCAGGGTGGTGTGGAGTGCAAAAAAACGATGGATTTGGGCCCAGATCTTTTGACTGGGGGAGTGTGTGACATTGATCCACATTCAGTCCATCACTTGTTGTTTTTTGCAATTGCCGCCCTAAGTGCGCTGGGGATGCCCAGACGTGGGTCCCAGGCACTCCACACCACTTGGAGTCAAGCTAGCCGGGCTGAAGAGAGGTGTTACCTCGAAACCGGTCCGGTCCTCGGATGCTTGATTCCGGTCTGGGAAAGATATGGCTGTTGTAGTTCGGACTGGACTGTTCCCATGGGGCAACAGGGTCAGAGCTGATTTGCATAAAGCCATTATCTGACCCAGGGTGGTGTGGAGTGCAAAAAAACGATGGATTTGGGCCCAGATCTTTTGACTGGGGGAGTGTGTGACATTGATCCACATTCAGTCCATCACTTGTTGTTTTTTGCAATTGCCGCCCTAAGTGCGCTGGGGATGCCGAGACGTGGGTCCCAGGCACTCCACACCACTTGGAGTCAAGCTAGCCGGGCTGAAGAGAGGTGTTACCTCGAAACCGGTCCGGTCCTCGGATGCTTGATTCCGGTCTGGGAAAGATATGGCTGTTGTAGTTCGGACTGGACTGTTCCCATGGGGCAACAGGGTCAGAGCTGATTTGCATAAAGCCATTATCTGACCCAGGGTGGTGTGGAGTGCAAAAAAACGATGGATTTGGGCCCAGATCTTTTGACTGGGGGAGTGTGTGACATTGATCCACATTCAGTCCATCACTTGTTGTTTTTTGCAATTGCCGCCCTAAGTGCGCTGGGGATGCCCAGACGTGGGTCCCAGGCACTCCACACCACTTGGAGTCAAGCTAGCCGGGCTGAAGAGAGGTGTTACCTCGAAACCGGTCCGGTCCTCGGATGCTTGATTCCGGTCTGGGAAAGATATGGCTGTTGTAGTTCGGACTGGACTGTTCCCATGGGGCAACAGGGTCAGAGCTGATTTGCATAAAGCCATTATCTGACCCAGGGTGGTGTGGAGTGCAAAAAAACGATGGATTTGGGCCCAGATCTTTTGACTGGGGGAGTGTGTGACATTGATCCACATTCAGTCCATCACATGTTGTTTTTTGCAATTGCCGCCCTAAGTGCGCTGGGGATGCCCAGACGTGGGTCCCAGGCACTCCACACCACTTGGAGTCAAGCTAGCCGGGCTGAAGAGAGGTGTTACCTCGAAACCGGTCCGGTCCTCGGATGCTTGATTCCGGTCTGGGAAAGATATGGCTGTTGTAGTTCGGACTGGACTGTTCCCATGGGGCAACAGGGTCAGAGCTGATTTGCATGAAGCCATTATCTGACCCAGGGTGGTGTGGAGTGCAAAAAAACGATGGATTTGGGCCCAGATCTTTTGACTGGGGGAGTGTGTGACATTGATCCACATTCAGTCCATCACTTGTTGTTTTTTGCAATTACCGCCCTAAGTGCGCTGGGGATGCCCAGACGTGGGTCCCAGGCACTCCACACCACTTGGAGTCAAGCTAGCCGGGCTGAAGAGAGGTGTTACCTCGAAACCGGTCCGGTCCTCGGATGCTTGATTCCGGTCTGGGAAAGATATGGCTGTTGTAGTTCGGACTGGACTGTTCCCATGGGGCAACAGGGTCAGAGCTGATTTGCATAAAGCCATTATCTGACCCAGGGTGGTGTGGAGTGCAAAAAAACGATGGATTTGGGCCCAGATCTTTTGAATGGGGGAGTGTGTGACATTGATCCACATTCAGTCCATCACTTGTTGTTTTTTGCAATTGCCGCCCTAAGTGCGCTGGGGATGCCCAGACGTGGGTCCCAGGCACTCCACACCACTTGGAGTCAAGCTAGCCGGGCTGAAGAGAGGTGTTACCTCGAAACCGGTCCGGTCCTCGGATGCTTGATTCCGGTCTGGGAAAGATATGGCTGTTGTAGTTCGGACTGGACTGTTCCCATGGGGCAACAGGGTCAGAGCTGATTTGCATAAAGCCATTATCTGACCCAGGGTGGTGTGGAGTGCAAAAAAACGATGGATTTGGGCCCAGATCTTTTGACTGGGGGAGTGTGTGACATTGATCCACATTCAGTCCATCACTTGTTGTTTTTTGCAACTGAATATATCTGTGCCACACTTTAAGGGTCTTAAACTTGTGAGCAGCACTTTATAGTAGATGTCAGAATTGAGCGCTTAACTCACAGATTCTTCATGTCAGCAGTAGAACGGGATGTTCGCTTACTCGTCACGTTCTCCTTGAGGGTCTCACAGTCTATGTCACTCAGTTACACTGATACAGCAGTGAAGACTGGCATTGGTCGAGGACCGTTCTCTGATACATTACCTCAAATATAAAGCTGGAACAGAGTATTACATATGGTGAGTGCTCTGATGCTACTTACAACCTCCGGTGCTGTTTGCAGCAGACACAATCGTTGTTTGCACTTTGTCTTTGTTAATAAATGAAAACATTGTTTATAGCTGACATAAAACAACACTGCAAAGAAAATTTATCAAAATAGCAAGCTAATACACTAAGTAAAATAGCAGTAAATCAAGTTTCTATGCAAATGTACGCTTGCCATAGAGTGCATGTAATTGAGTCCAGAGCATGAGAACTTGCCTTCAGTGCATTTTGCAACATAACACACTTTGGAAAGAGGGGTGTGGCATCCGCAGCTCAAAAACTAAGGTCCTCATTTACAAGCCCATTGCGCTGCCGGTTAGTCACTTTTTTGACACACCAGCATCGCAATGGGCTTGCCCATATTTACAAGGCCACGTAAAGTCACCCAGTGTGGCTTTTAATGGCCTTGTAAATATGGGCCCCTTTCACGCATTACTCTGCTTGAAAGGGGTGTACCATGGGTGTTGCTGTGGGTGTTCCCACACAACATCCATGGAACCTGACACATTTCCAGATTTTCGTTTTGTAAAACTGAGAATACGTCAGAATCCTACGCCTCTCCAGGGAAGGCATAGGAGTGGCGCAACTAGGAGAAGAACGCATACAAAGAGGACAATTATATCAATGGTTGCTTTTAAGAAGGAAGGTGTTCCTTCCTGCACAAAAACAATCATCCCCGCAAAACAGGCAGCCTTGCAACATGACACAAAGGGTGACTGCATTGGCACAAGGCTACTGATTGTGCGCCGGAGCAGAGAAGAAGGGCAGGAATGCACAGTGTCCTGTAGATATGGCTCATTCCTGCACTTTTATTTTGATGCACGACAGCGCAGCAGGAATGCTTGCTGCGCTGCTGTGCATCAAAATATAGTAAATGAGGTACTATATTTACCTGGCATGAAAACTAGACAACTATGCACGTTCTCAAGAACATTTTAATTTGGATTATCCTGAAAGAAAAGATACGGGTCAATTTGCAAATTATTAATTCAACACATTAATACATCACTCAGTGGTTCCTAATATTACTAAGAGCACAAGTATCCTGAAACTGTGCCATTTTCAGGGTTATAGACAGGGATATTCTGCATTACAAGTTGTGAAATATCTGTATTGCTAAATTACATTTTCAGAGACTCCAGAAAAGTTAGCAAGCAGCACTTGCAATTTAACCTGGAAAAAGCATACAATTTTGACACAACTCTATACTGGCCTTAAGCATTTTATTGAGCTTACTTGAGTAGATTCTCTTTGAGGTAAAAATAGCAACTGTTGGTTCCATGAAACATTCAATTTATTCTAAGATTAAAGGATTTGGTGCGGGCCTATGCATCAAATGCCTAGAAGCAGCGATTAGTGACAACCTGTGAACCACTTCATCCCAGGGCATGAGTCATATCACTAATCCTATCTTGAAGTACAGAGCCAAAGGGATACAAGGCGCCTAACAGCGCGATGCGCTGCTGGGATAACACGATTGTTTAATGAAAGTTCCATGCAGTACAACAACAGAGAACAGCATCTTCACCTTCATAAAATATTATGGAAGCCTGTTGCACTGGCAGTATGATTTTGAGATAAAAGTTGGAGTTTTACCATCTTTTTGAGGAGGAGGGGGAACAAAGTAATGGTGGGGGGGTGAGGTGTGCGCACTTGGTGGTAAGCGTGGAGAGTTGTAGGTGTTGCTAGCCCATTGACTGAAGTAACATAGTTGTTTTGTGGCTGAAAAATATATTTCTACATAAGGCTACCACATTAATACACTAAAGGGTCAATTTAGAGTTTGAATTACAGGCAGTCATTCCTCCGTCATTGAGAAACAGAATTCTGTCCACCATATTTAGTTGGGCCTGAAGGACCACCACCCATCAAGATGGAGTAGGGTCCATAGTCCAATTCTCACTACTCTATAATTGTTTTCCCAGTCCACCGTTGACATATAAAACTATCAACACTGGTATGGCAGACATCTGTCTGCCATATTTAGAGTTGCCTGCCATCAGAGTGGTATGGGAAGACAGCCACATTGCAGTAAAGCAACGGAGGATGGCTTTTCAGGTGAGGGTCACATGCATCATAATGAAAGATGTGTCCATCAACACAAAACCGCTCTATATAAATTAAGACATTTTGTTTAAAATAGTTTTTGATAGCAACCTGAATTGCACTGAGAATTGGATTTATCGTCCACACACTCATGATGTTAGCACAAAAACCTACTCAAAGAAGCCCAACGGTTGAGGACCTTAAGGAGAGACGAGTCAATGAAACCAACCTGTGTTATGAAGATAATACTTCCACGCTTGAAGTAATTAAATAACTTTTATTGAGCTTTAACCCTCATATTGCCTTGGAAGTACGGACGCAGCCGCCAGTCAGCTCCTCTCTCAACTCTCGTCCCAACCCTTCTCTCCAAATCCCTATATAAAATTCTAGTGAACAATCAAAGGAAAATACTCACCCAGTATTGAGTGCTCGAGCTGTGTTTAGCCAAGCTCAGCTTGAGACACAACACTTCCCCCTCCCTTCAATGACAAAAAAACTAAAAATTATAAAATATATATATTTTTTAAAAAACAATATACATTTTATCAAGTAAGTATGAGCAACAATTAACGAATAAATGTAACATAGTCTTCAAACGTTTTTGGTTTGTTACAAACACGTTTTGAACGCAGGGCAACTGCACCACAATTTTCTGAACCAATATTGTCAAAAGAAGAACATTGTTTTGCGCTAGAAATATCATGACCTGATAACTCATTATTGCACGATGGTTCTTCAGCGGTGTCTAGTGGTCTAACCGACACTTTGATGTTTTCCTTGTCTTGCAAACGTAAAGTTAAGACTCATAGAGTAGTAAAGTTAAGACTCCTAACTTTAGGACTCCTAAACTGAGAAAAATCCTAACTTTAAGACGTTCAGTATTCACAGAAGGCATTTAGAAGTCCTATATTTAGGACTCCTAACTTTAGGACTCCTAAACTGAGAAAAATCCTAACTTTAAGACTTTCGGTATTCACAGAAGGCATTTAGGTGTCCTAAAGTTAGGACTCCTAACTTCTGTGAATTCCAAAATGAGCAAGTGCCTTTTGTGAATACCAAAATGAGTAAGTGCCTTCTGTGAATATCAAAATGGTAGCAAGTTTAGGATTTTGTCTTAAGTTAGTTCTGTGAATCGGGCCCTGAGTGTCTCTGTGAACATCTGGGTATTGAGTGAAATGATTAACTCTATCCTCCCCACACTCTGGGTTTCAAAGAGACTGTAGATTCAGTAAGAGACAAGGAAAGATTGGATAGCCCAGAGTTTACAGTGGACTTGTTGGCAATGCAGGGACAATTAGTGGACAGAAGTGGAAAAAAGGAAGAAAGGTGAGCTAGGCAGAGGAAGGTGGGCTAAGACATTGAGAGAAAAAGAAGAGTACAATTCTTTGGGAAACATAAAGAATGGGAAAAAGAGACAAAGAAGCTTAGACTGAGGAATGATAGTGAAAAAGTGTACCTCACAGTCAGATAGAGAGAGGAACAAGGGGAAAATGGAAAAAGAGAAGCAAATTGAAAGAACTGGGTAGAGTGAGTATGATATAAAGAGAAAATGCCAATATGGCAGAATGGACAGTCTGGCCCTACCAACATGTCATTCAGGAGCCAATTACAACATATATCATGCAAAACATGCATCTGGAGTCTACGTGTACTGTGTTGAGCATGAACATCCTGCTTTCTACTGCATCTTCTCATCCAACAAGAACAGCTGATTTAATGATTATGTGGCACTGTGAGCCCAAACTAACGGCAGAATGCACACCACATAAATGCGAAAAATTTATCAGAGCATAATATACTGAAAGGGGGCGACTTTCATTGGGAACAAGCAAAAGAGTGACCCATAAGTTCTCGGTATAGCATTCTTTCATGTTACTACTTGGTACCTTAATCACAAGTGACAAGAAGCTAATGTGTAAAGCTTTGGAAATGTTTGTAAACCTACAGATAAGTTAGATAATAAACCTAGAGATGTTTCAGCTAGTAGTACGTGCAATAGAAAGTTTATAAAATAACATGAAATGAACATATGAAACAATATTACATAACAAAATATAATTACCATAATGCAACATACCATCATGTAAATCAAATTAATGTAAAATGAAATGTTCCATAAAATAACTCATTTGATACGATTTAACCTAAAATTACTAAACTATTACAAGGCTGAAGTCATTATGAACAGCATATTCCTGAGCAAACTTTTACTTTACAGATGATTGTTATGTAGAACTTGAATTCAAGTGCTTTAATTTAGACAAGGAGCCCGTGTACATGTTTAGTTAACTTTTAGGAATGTCCTGTGCCCCATTGCAGCAAAATAGCCAAGTTTTTGCATTCCACTGTTTGCCTTGAGTTAGTGCGGGAAATTTCTTCAGATCGTTTCACATTGAATAGGCACTGTGCCCTTATCTCAAAAATGTATACATTTCCATTGAAACAAAACCTCCAGTGCGAAGGCGAAGCATCACCTCATTTATATTCTCACCCCTATCGTATACAAAAATTAAGTGAAATAAAAAATTGTTGTGTGATAGCTTTTTTTAAACATGTAAATTTACCAACAGCTTTGCTCTTTTACCATGGAAATCTGCTGTGCTTTTCAAGCTTCCTGGCTGTGGCTGTTCCTCCTGGCCTGGGTAGAGCCAACAGCAGCAGGCCCAGGCTGCTATCGGCCTGCCCTCCTTACCAGACTCATACTTCTCTGGCTACAAAGTCCTAGGTCCGACCCTGCTGAAAGAACACCCGGCAGCAGCTGACGCATTCTCCCTCAAATTTGCACTCGGGCTCAAAAGAAGTCGCAGTGGCATATCGACTTATGACACACGGCCCTGCGGAATTAACTTCTCCCCGCTCTTTTGTTTGAAGTGGACTCGCAAATCAGAAGACTGGGACGGCTGCTCGGCTGTATCCTGGCATGGGACAGGGCATAGGGCGACCCTACGTCACCGCCCGAGCAGGATCCTATCCTCAGACTCCACCACTACTCTAGGCATGCGCAGCATACCTAATGTAATGTCAATGGAGTGGGGAGCTGAAAAACAAAAGCGCCCTTCTCGCAGATGCGCAGTCGGAGTCCAGTTCTGGACTCCTGCTGCTCTCACCTGCGTGCGCTGTGCGTCTGTTGACTCACGCGCACTTTCACTTGTGAAGCTGCTGCCAGCACAGGTCGGAATTCAGAAATGTAACCAGACATAGTCTGCTTGCATTCTTGCTTTGCTGCCCGATTCAGTTAGCAGTTTCTCTTTGTGATTGCTTAGTGGGGAGCTGCCCAGCTGCCCCTATGGACCAGCCGCCGCTGTTGCCTGTACATCTTCAAGTTCTGAGGGCATCTCGCATCTGTGGAGTGACAACGTCTTTGGAAACCCTCGTTCTCAAAGTAAGTTAAGGCACAATTATCAGTGGTGAGTCAGTGACTCACTGTCACCGGGTCGACTAGTTACAGAAAAGAGTGAACACTCCCGTTGTCTGACTTCTGACTTGCTGCCTACAGTCTATGGGCATGCATGGAGGACGTTGTGAGTTCAACGAGCACTAGCTCGGCCCTCCAGTCCCAACCCTCTTCTTCTGAGCCAATCTAAACGCTGCTCCCTTGCTGAATAAACAGCATTAGAGCGGCACAAGGATTGGCTCGGTCAGGCACTGACAGCGCTCCTTAATAGACCGATGCACGGTTGAAATGGTTTCTGAAGGATATATGGGGTCATCTGGAGGCAACAAAACAACAGGATGGGGACACCCCAGCACCCCAATAAAGAAACCGTCTATTTATTGTCCTTATTTGATTTTCGGGAGACAGGCTTTTGTCTCCATCCTGAAAAAAAGCCTTACACACTCGAATGTAATTCAAACTGAGTGGATTTCATGCAAATTTCTACTAGAAATTCTGTTATCATATTATTGTTTCTAGTGAGGGCACCCAGATTACAGAAACGTTCCAAAGATTTTACCTCTCTTTCTAAGGTCTTAAATCTTAATATTACAATACCTTGATATGGGACACTTACATAAAACAGTAATTTGGTGTACAATATTACTTGTAGGGCTCTTTCTTAATTTAAACATGCGTTTCTAAGGGCTAAAGTTTGGATGCAAAGTGAAACCGAAAAAGAAGACTTGTTCTAACAAATAACTGGAAAGTGCAGAGTAAAGGAGGCACTCTATTTATTACAGCAATATTGCTGTGCTCAACATGAAACAAGTTTACTTCTGCATACGTTTTGTAAACCACACTATTTCACTCTTGAAGTTAGATGGCTATTGCTCCCTGATTCTCGCGATCGGCGTTTCTGGGATTTTTTGTCTTGATAAACCCATGCCGTGGCCGGCACGCAGCGGACCGAGTTATGGTCAGCTGTCTGTTGTACTGTGTTGCTGCTTTTGTGGGCTTATGGAAAGTTTTAAACTCTGTTTTAATTGGGAACACTCCAGAGCAGTCTACAATTTTGTATCACTCCCGCCCCGCCGTGGCTGATGTGCCGATTGAGCAGTGGGCGTGGCTGTTGCTCCCTGATTCTCGCGGTCGGTATTTCTGTTTTTTTTTGTCTTGATAAACCCATGCCGTGGCGGGCGCGCAGCGGGCGCGCCTAAGGCAAGTCCGTCTGCTCCCGTCCGCGCCCGTCCGCGCCAGGACGTCGCCAGATGCCAGGCTTGCTGCCGGTTTCGCTAAAGACATAGTCCGGAACTCTGGGGTTGACCTTCATGAGATTAGGAAGTGAAGCTTTTTCGAACTGGATTGATTATACTCTGGACTCCCTGGTTCCTGCCAGGTGGTCTAAGTGTTGTGGCAATAAGGCTAATGCATGGTACAATGGCAGGTTGGCATCCCTGCGGAGAGGTTGTAAAAAGTTGGAACGTGCCTGGAGAAGAGACTACAATCCATTACTAAAGAGATGCTACCAGTTAGCAATTAGGAAATATCATAATGCGATCCAATCTGAGCGGGCAGCCTACTACTCAGATGTGATCAGAAAGAGTAGCAACCCTTTTAAAAGCGTCTTCTTCATAGTAAAGGATCTTAAAACTTTGACAGATACTCTTACACCCTCTGTAATATCAGATGTTCAATGTGAGACCTTTGCTTCCTTTTTTGTAAAGAAGGTAGACAAAATATATGGCTCTTACCCTCAACAAGTGGTTTAGAAGGGTTTTAGGTCTGGATCCTCTTGTAATCATACGTTGGATGCCTTTCCACCTATCTCTCAAGAGGATTTAGTTATGCTCTGCCATAAGAATAAATCTGGCTCTCCTGCTGACCCCCTTAAGCCGGATCAATTTCTGAAATCATTGCCTGTGTTTCTACCATTTTTGAGCCATTTGATCAATCAGTCCCTGCTTGCATCAACGGTCCCTAACGCTTGGAAGCAAGCGAGGGTGATCCCGCTGTTGAAAAAGCCTAAGCTTGACACCACGAACCCAGAGAACTTCCGTCCCATCTCTCTCCTACCTTGGAATCCTACATTAATTCCATACTTGCTGGTTATCTGGAGGAGAACAACCTATTGGACCCCTCCCAGAACAGTTTTCGGCTGGGTCACAGTACAGAATCAGCTCTTCTGGCTGTGACCGGGCATTTGAGGGGGCCCCTAGATGAGGGTCGTACATCGGCACTGATTTTGCTAGACCTCAGTGCCGCATTTGACACTGTCTCCCACCCCGATCCTGCTACAGAGGATGGAGGAGGTGGGGATCAGGGACTCTGCGCTTGAGTGGTTTGCTTCCTTTCTTGCTGATAGGACCTTTCAGGTTGCAGTGCCCCCTTTCGCATCGAAGATCCATACCATAAAATATGGGGTACCGCAGGGCTCAGCTTTGAGCCCTAGGCTGTTTAAGGTATATGTGCAACCTCTAGCAGCAGTAGCAAAAAGCAGAGGGTTCACAGCAGTGTCCTATGCGGACGACACACAGTAGGTGGTCGCTCTCTCAGATGACTCCGGTCAGGGCGCATGCAAGTTCCGCAGGGTTTTAGAGATCATATCTGAGTGAATGACTGCCAACTGTCTTCAGTTAAATGCTAACAAGTCCGAGGTCCTTCTGGTTGGGAAAAACAATGCGGTGTGGAGTGAGCATTGGTGGCCTGCCAAGTTGGGTGGTGCACCCGCCCCCAAACAGTTGGTAAAAATTCTGGGGGTGTGGGTGGATTCCGCCCTTAGCTTTCAGACACAAACAAAGAAAGTAGCTGGATCATTTTTTGGTATCCTATGGGGGCTTAAACCAGTGCCTGGGTTCTTTGACCCGGCGATGAGGCAAGTGATTATCTAGGCATCTATTTTGTCTAGATTAGACTATGCCAACCCACTCTATTTGGAAGTTAACAAAGCAGAAGTTACAAGATTGCAAAGGGTTAAGAACATTGCTGCTAGAGCTTTGTAAGGTTTGCCAGGTCATGCCCCTCGTCCAATGCTATTTGTCGGCTACATTGGCTGCCTGTAGCTAAACGCATTGAGTTTAAAACTCTCGGCTTGTCTTTTAAAATCCTAAATCTGTCCTCCCCAGATATCGTAGCCAATCTGCTCACACCCTACATACCTTTCCGCCAACTTCAATCCACGGGCCAGCATTTGGCGGTTGTTCCTCGAGTGAGGAGGGTTCGTGCTGATGGTCGCTCCTTTGGGGTATTGGCAGCCAGACTTTGGAATGCGCTCCCCATTGCTATTCGTAGTATGGATAACTACCTGGCCTTTCGTAAGGCAATCAAAACGTCCCTCTTTCCTTCTTCATAAATTGTTGTTTGTTGTCTATTCTTTTTGCTGTTTTCTGTTCAGAGCTGGGACACCTTTTTGCTAGGGCAGATGTGCGCTATATTAAACTGCATAGCAAAACCGCTTAGCATAAAACAGTGTTAGAAAAACTAGTTTTTCTGAGCTTCCATTGACAACAAAATCATTATTTGATGGTGAACATTTTCAATAAGATCTTGTGAATAGATGAACTGTTCAGTGTGTGTTACAATTACAAAAAAACAGGAAAATGCAGCTAGAATATGTGCCACAAAATGCTGGATAATTTGCCTTATCGTGGCACTAAATATAGTCAGTCCTCTTGCATAATTTAACCCTTCATTGTTGCATAATTCCAGAGGCCAGACAATGTGCTGCATTATTGAGGTTATTCATATAAAGCATATGTAGTTTGCCTCAGTACTAGACAGATTCAATGGTGAAGCATTTACTGATTTTAAAATCTATGGGCCTCATTTATGAGTAATTGGCATAGGGCAGTGCCATAAGTCTTCTTTCTGTGCTGCCCTACGTCAATGTGAAAGGGCAGGAATGCACCTTATATTTATGTCCTTTCTCTCTGCACTGGCGCACAATTTTCTGCCTAGCGTCAACTTTTGGTGCAAGGCAGCAACGTGATGGTGCAAGGGGCCTCTGTTGCAGGCATGATGTGTGTGTGCAGGAAGGCACAAAAATAATCCTCAGAGGTGCTTCCCTCTTTCTATGTGTGCTACAGAATGCAGCACACATGGAAAGAGTAAAAACGAGGAGAAATGAAAATATTTCTCCTCGTTATGCCTGCTCAGGAGAAGTATAAGGTTTTGGCACTGTCCCAGGTTAATGTGATTTTGTAAATCTGGGGTAGTGTCAAAATCCATGGGTGTTTTATGGCAACGCCAATGGAATGCCTTCTTGACGCAGAGTAAGGCAACGCAGTACTTTGCGTTGCCTTGCTTTCCTTTATATCTATGAGGCCAAGCAAAGCCACACAACCTAAACTGGATCTATAATTTCCTGTCCATTGGGAGTACTATGAGGTCTAAGTAGACCTCCAGTGAACGATCCAGTTTGTGGGGTTCGCCCTGGACTGTGTACCACAATGAACCGCTACCAGTCTAAGTATTGCTAGTGTAAGTGAAGTGTTATTTTGTGAGTGCAGACATCTCACAAAAAGTGAAGGACTTGTCTCACACACCACCGGGTGTCATGCTTCATTATTGACCAGTCCTCGCCCTCTCAAAACTTGGGGGCATATTATCAAGGGGGTTTATCTCCGCTTTTTTGGCTTTAAAAGCCAAGAAAGCGGAGGTAAAATTATCTCCCTATTACCTAGCTGTCGCTAACACCAGTTAGCGACAGCTAGTAGGAGATAGCGACCATCTTGGGCCCCACTTTGCATGTCAGTGATATTTATCACTAATGACTGGCAAAGTGGGTGTGCCAAGATGTTAGCGACTGGAAACAGTCGCTAACATCGCTATCTCCTATTACCAACGTATGGAGATATTCGCTCTAAGCGCGAATATCTCCAAAAGCTAACACCTGCCCTGAGCAGTTCTTAGCCATGTTATCCAATGGGAGGTGGATAACATGGCTAAGAGCATTAGCTCGGTAATGCATGAATATCGCTGACTTTTCAGCGATATTCATGCATTGCGGCCGATTTTTATCGCATTCTGCGATAAAAATCACCGCAGCTCAGCGGTAAATTTTTGTCTCTAACCAAGCATTAGCGATAATTATTGCTATTGCTTGGTAATATGCCCCTTGGTTTGATAGAGGGCGGGCATGCACCTGACGACAGGGATGCACTTCTAAACTAAGTGGGGACCCAAAGAAAAATATAAAGTGAGTTAAAAGGCCATTATGGGTGTCTGCTTAGTTTTAATAGTGCTGACACCCATATGGTAGTTAAAATAAGGTGATTGGTGTCATGGGGATATTAGTGTCCCCCAACCGCTGTATGTGAGGTCAACATGTTTCTGCCTGTAGGCCTAGCTGGGTCCGCGGCATTCATCAGGACCTAGATGAAAGGGCTCCGCTCTTACCCAACTTTGGTAAGAGGGTTCCACTTGGTGGGGTGAGCTATATTCACATTCCACTGTTTTCAATGATTAGGTCTTAGTAAATCTGAAAGAAAAAAACAATTCAAACCTAATCGCACTATTACTTATACTAACATACAAAGAAACAATTATAGCCATAATCACCAAATTTCTAGCGTGAGTGGCTATTGGTGCAATCTGTGAAGTGAGAAAACAATCTGTGCACCAAAATTGGAGAACCTTTTCCCATTGCGCTTACCCTATGATGAGGTAAATTATGCCCCATAGGAGGGAGGGCTGATGGACCCTTTAGGTCTTGGAACTAAAACAGGGGGAGGCATGGAGAAAAACAGAATATTAAAACATGAACGGCCCATAGGGAACTGTCACAACAATCTATGAGGTATCTCTCTCTTGTTAGATAGTTGTGTAGCCTGTAAGGAAAAAACTCATTAATCTCCTCATTCAAACTCTTACTGTCAACTGACGTGATCCCCGCCTTACAGCCTAGAACTGCATGTCTCCGCTCCTCGATGGTAAATGATTCCGCTGGAGATTCGCTTTTATAGTTAGCGTGACCAGGTATTAAGTGATAAATTGGATAATGAGTGAGTGCTGTTACGGAGCAGCTGTGGGGATTCCGGTGTCTAAGGTCCCCCTTCAGTATGTGCTACTCGGAGTTGCCTGACTGCCCAAATATGGCCACCTTGATTGTAAATTATATCCGGCTCAGGAGTACGCCGCCGGGGGAGCGACCTTGACAGAGTGTCCCAGTGATGCGCATGCGCATAGACGAATGCGGGAACAGCGCATGTCAGGATAGGAAGCGCCGAGTGTTAGAGCTAGTCTGGCTAGCGTGTGCATTCCCACGACCGTGCTGCAGTGTTGTAATGCAAGCGTATGCGTACCCACTTAGCTCCAAAATAGAGAGAACGATGTTTACAGTTTAAGTGATGTTTAAATCATATAATCGGAACTCGTATGGAGAAACCAGTACTAGTATTAATAAACCATTGTTGGTATTTAATGTTGGTTAATGGATTCCTATGGGTTCACACGTGAAATCAAATATCAGCACACCACTCACAATCCAAAAGCCACAATCTACAATTCATACTTATAAATATTCCAATTTTATGCAGAGGATGATGGTCTTGTTTAAATTCATGTTTAAGATGGGGGTCATAAAAATACCCAGTATGTGTAAACTTTCATGTGAGAGTAGTTACGATGATGTAGTTTTAATGGATTACCGTCGTGATCAAAGAGTCTTAGAATGGTTTTAGGGTTATTGACTGAGTTGGAGCCACAGAATGTCATCATTAAGACCTTCTTTCCAGGCGCGCAGGCGGTACACCCACTGCTGTTCTCGAATGTACAATGGCCTGCTGAGGTCAGTGGTGTATTTTTTCATAACTTCTAGAACAGTCCACCTGAGATCTGTATCTTTGTGGTTCTTTTCTAAGAAGTGTCGGGTAAGTTTAGTGTTATTTTTTCTGCAGCGAATGGTGCTGCGGTGCTCATTGATGCATATCTTAATTTTTCTTGTCGTCATCCCCACGTACCTAAGGTTGCATGGGCACGTGAGGAGATAGGCCACATTCTCTGTGTTGCAATTGCTAAAAGAGTTCAGTACCCATGGGCGTGTCGTTCCAATGTCAATAGTTTTAGAGGTAGTTATGAGAGGGCATGCCACACATCCCCCGCAGGGCCAATGTCCAGTTGGTCTTTGGGTGTTCCATAATGTCATTTGATTATCTTCACTAGGTTCTGGATCCTTGGCCCGTACTAACTCATCCCGCAGGTTTTTGCTTCTCTTGAATGCGAACATGGGAGGTTCCCAATGTTTTTCAGCCCCCTGAAGGATGTGCCAATTCTTTCTGATAATACTCTGTACTTTTTTTGATGCTGGAGTAAATGTTGTGACACATACCATTCTATCTGATTTCTCTTTGTTGTTTGTTTTAAGAAGGGATTCGCGGTTGACATTTCTTGCTCTTTTCTTTGCCCTTTTGATAAGTTTCCTGGGGTAGTGTCTTTCAATTAATTTGGAGTCCAGCTCCTCTGCCTGTTGTAAAAGGGTGTTTGTCTCAGAGCAATATCTACGAATCCTAAGAAACTGGCCGATAGGGAGGTTGTCCCTCAGGGCTTTTGGATGGTAGCTTTCATAGAGTAATAAGCTGTTCTTGTCCGTTGCTTTGTTATGAACTTTGGTACTGATGCCATCTGGATCCATTGTGATATCAAGGTCAAGGAATACTGCATGGTTCTTGTTCATTGAGTGGGTGAATTTGAGATGTCTGTCTTTCGTGTTGACCCACTCTACAAAAGACTCAGCTGTAGTCTGGTCTCCTCGCCATACGATGAACACGTCATCAATAAAGCGTTTCCATGTCTTCAGGTTGGCAGAGAAGGGGTTGCTGTCATGGAAAATGTAGTCTTCCTCAAACTGTTGTACATATAGACACGCTAAGCTGGGGGCAAATGTACTGCCCATCGATGTGCCACCAATCTGATGGTATAGGGCACCCTCGAATTCAAAAAAGTTTTCAGTAAGGGCTATTTCTGCACACTCCATAACGAATCTTTGTGGTGTAAGGAAATTCCACTCTGTGTTATTAAGAATCTGTTCCACCACTTCCAAGGTGCGTTGTTGAGGGATGCTCGTATGAAGAGCCTCTATGTCCATTGTGATGAACATATCTTCCATGAAGTTGTTCTCTAAATCCCTCAGGAGGCATAGTACATCTTTAGTGTCCCTTAGGTAAGATCGTGATTTCTGAACTAATGGTTTGAGAAACCAATCACAAAATTGTGACAGAGGTTCCAGGATAGAACCTATGCCGGACACAATAGGTCTGCCCGGCGGTGGAAACTTCTCCTTATGGATTTTTGGTAGAGTATAAAATCTTGGTGTTCTTGGTTTACTATTCACCTGGAAGTCTGCTTCCTGCTTGGTGATCCAGTCATTACAGACAGCTTCATTGACAATTGTATTGATTTTGGTGGTTAATCGTTATGTCGGGTCGATGGTGTGACTCTTATAGCTGGTATTATCTGCTAGAAGACGATTGCACTCATCTCTGTACATAGTTTTATTCATTAGGACAATCGCCCCACCTTTGTCAGCTGGTTTTACTGTTAACTCCATGTTGTTTCGGAGTTGCTCCACAGCTTTTTGTTCTCGATTATAGAGGTTCTGAAAGTTTTTTCCTTTTTTGAAGTCGATCTGTTCCACCTCTTTTAGGACTATCTGTTCAAAAGCTAGAATGTGACACGGGATCGTTTGAGTAGGTGGCACAAATGTTGATTTTTTCTTGAGTCCTGTGTCATTGTTCCCAGAAGATCCATCATCATTCGTTTCCCCAAAGTAATTGCGCAGTTTGATTTTCCTGAAGAATTGTGCTAGTTCTGTGTTGAGCACAAAGGGGTCATCAACTGGTGTGGGGACAAAACCAAGTCCTTTGGAGAGAACCGACTCTTCATCCTCAGAGAGTTGGTAGTCACTCAGATTACCAATGTTTGTTACTCTTTGCTTGTTGAATGCCGTTCTCTCTCCCTCTGCTCCTGGTTCCCATTGCAACCCGAGTTTGGTCCTCCCATTGGACCCTTGTGTTCTGTCGTTTTTGTCTTCCTTTTCCCCGTCCGCGGCCCCGGTATAAAAAAGGCTGCGGTCCTGGTGGAAATCCGAATCCGGGTCCATAGAATGGTTGTTGCCAAAAAAGCCATATTGTGGTGGTGGCGGTGGATACATCATTTGTGGGGGCTGGTTCCGTTGTTTTCTTCCTTGATAGCTGTCAGTGCTTTCCTCACTGCTGCTGTTCCCATTCAAGCTCCTCTCTTCACCCGAACTAAAGGTCCAGTTTTGTGGAGTTGGCCTAAATCATTGCTGCCCTCTATTTTGTTGGGGCTGGACTGTTTTTTCATAATATTCATCAGTGGTGTATGGGTAAATAGTCTCTTTACTGAATTTCTGAACATGTTTTTTTAGTTTAGTGAGTTTAGACTGGGTTAGATATTCCTGGTATTCCGAATGATCCTTGTTGATCTCATCCAGTTTTTTGCGGAAGATGGCTGTTGTCTGTACCATGGTTTTGTGTCTATCCTCACTTTGTTGGATCTCTACCAGTAATGCATCTGCTAGTTCTCTGGCAGTGGTAATGATCAAGACTAGCCAGTCTTTCGTGCACTTCCATGCTATTCCAGACCAGTTTTTTCGAAATTCTTTGTTGTTCAGAAAGAGTCTGGGTTTGTTGGTAACGATAAGTCCCCTTGGCGCACTGTTTTTTCGTAGATATTCCGTCATGAAAGCTCCGTGGAGCGTTGTTCGGATACGGTCTTTTTTCTTGTTGGAAAGTGCCTCCCATTCATCTGTGTTCTGGACAGTTTGAGTTACTACTGTCTCTGCCAGTAGAGATGGTGTTCTAAGAATTTCTGCATAATTCTCCTCGCCGAATGCTAGTTCCGTGTCCATTATGCCTAGACGACACACTCCTCTTGTATCTCAAGGGTGTGTTGATTAGAGATATCTGGGTACAGTGCCAGATGTATTCAGTTCTCTCCCCACACTAGAGAGGTTTTTTAACCCCAACTGATGTTCCCACGGCTGTGAACCGTACTAAATATGTAACCACAATGGCCAGATAAATCTGGACTGAGGGAACCAGAGGCACAGGGTACTGGTAGCCTGCAGCCTCCAACATGAACTGTGTACCACAATGAACCGCTACCAGTCTAAGTATTACTAGTGTAAGTGAAGTGTTATTTTGTGAGTGCAGGCATCTCACAAAAAGTGAAGGACTGGTCTCACACACCACCGGGTGTCATGCTTCATCATTGACCAGTCCTCGCCCTCTAAAAACTTGGTTTGATAGAGGGCGGGCATGCACCTGACGACAGGGATGCACTTCTAAACTAAGTGGGGGCCCAAATAAAAATATAAAGTGAGTTAAAAGGCCATTATGGGTGTCTGCTTAGTTTTAATAGTGCTGACATCCATATGGAAATTAAAATAAGGTGATCGGTATCATGGGGATATTAGTGTCCCCCCACCGCTGTATGTGAGGTCAACATGTTTCTGCCTGTAGGCCCAGCTGGGTCCGCGGCATTCATCAGGAGCTAGATGAAAGGGCTCCGCTCTTACCCAACTTTGGTGAGAGGGTTCCGCCTGGTGGGGTGAGCTATATTCAGACTCCACTGTTTTCAATAATTAGGTCTTAGTAAATCTGAAATAAAAAAACAATTCAAACCTAATCGCACTTTTACTTATACTAACATACAAAGAAACAATTAGAGCCATAATCACCAAATTTCTAGCGTGAGTGGCTATTGGTGCAATCTGTGAAGTGAGAAAACAATCTGTGCACCAAAATTGGAGAACCTTTTCCCATTGCGCTTACCCTATGATGAGGTAAATTATGCCCCATAGGAGGGAGGGCAGATGGACCCTTTAGGTCTTGGAACTAAAACAGGGGGAGGCATGGAGAAAAACAGAATATTAAAACATGAACGGCCCATAGGGACCTGTCACAACAATCCATGAGGTATCTCTCTCTTGTTTGATAGTTGTGTAGCCTGTAAGGAAAAAACTCATTCATCTCCTCATTCAAACTCTTACTGACAACTGACGTGATCCCCGCCTCTCAGCCTAGAACTGCATGTCTCCGCTCCTCGATGGTAAATGATTCCGCTGGAGATTCGTTTTTATAGTCAGCGTGACCAGGTATTAAGTGATAAATTGGATAATGAGTGAGTGCTGTTACGGAGCAGCTGTAGGGATTCCGGCGTCTGAGTTCCCCCTTCAGTATGTGCTACTCGGAGTTGCCTGACTGCCCAAATATGGCCACCTTGATTGTAAATTATATCCTGCTCGGCAGTACGCCGCCGGGGGAGCAGCCTTGACAGAGTGTCCCAGTGATGCGCATGCGCATAGACGGATGCGGGAACAGCGCATGTCAGGATAGGAAGCGCCGAGTGTTAGAGCTAGTCTGGCTAGCGTGCGCATTCCCACGACCGTGCTGCAGTGTTGCAATGCAAGCGCATGCGTACCCACGTAGCTAAAAAATAGAGACAACGATGTTTACAGTTTAAGTGATGTTTAAATCACATAATCGGAACTCGTATGGAGAAACCAGTGCTAGTATTAATAAACCATTGTTGGTATTTAATGTTGGTTAATGTATTCCTATGGGTTCACACATGAAATCAAATATCAGCACACCACTCACAATCCAAAAGCCACAATCTACAATTCATACTTATAAATATTCCAATTTTATGCAGAGGATGATGGTCTTGTTTATATTCATGTTTAAGATGGGGGTCATAAAAATACCCAGTATGTGTAAACTTTCATGTGAGAGTAGCTACGATGATGTAGGGAACTTTTTAAAGTTCTACAATCCTTTGTTAGACCCATAGCTTGTGAGAGTCCAGATGATTTTAATCAAAACTTGTGTGACGAGATCTCGATGTTTTTTGAAGAAAAGATAGACCTAATCTATGAGAAAATCAACAAAAAACCAAATAATAGAGATATGATAGATAGTCCCAGATACGAATCTACCAATAATGGAACAAGCAGACCTACTTTGACTTCGATTCCAGAGATCAGTCTTACTGAAGTAGATACGCTTCTTAATCTAATTAAATCTGGATCACCGACTGATTTAATACCAGCTAAAATGATTGCTCCATTGGGCAGCATCCTGGCCCCTAGCCTTAGAGCACTAATCAATCTTTCGCTCAGAGAAGGAAGGATCTCTAACAACTGGAAAAGAGCAGTTGTGAACCCAATACGCAAAAACACCGCGTTACCATGGTCAGACCTCAATAACCTGCGTCCCATATCCCTCCTACCTTTCATCAGTAAGATGACGGAGAGACACGTTAATACTCATCTCTCTAAATTCATCGAGGCGGCGGACGGTCTGGACCCTTCTCAATCTGGGTTCAGGCCTAATCATAGCACAGAATCAGCTCTCCTCTCCGTGACCAATACCATCCGAATGGCACAGGATAGAGGAGGCTCTATGATTCTGGTGCTATTAGATTTGTCCGCCGCCTTCGACACGGTGTCTCATGACACCTTGATCAGTCGTCTGGAGGGAATAGGAGTGCGGGGAACTGTTCTATCATGGCTAAAAAGCTTTATTTCCAACCGATCCCAAAAGGTTCGCTTGGGCTCCCACTATTCCACCTTCAGGGAGCTCACCAAGGGGGTGCCACAGGGCTCGTGCCTAAGCCCCACATTATTTAATGTGTATGTGGCCCCCCTGGCGACAGTGGCAAGGAAATATGGGTTCACACCAATATCCTATGCTGACGACACCCAGCTGCTGTTCCCTTTCCAAAATATGACCCCTGCAGTAAGGAACTCCTTTGCTGCTGGAATGAGAGCAATAGCTGGATGGATGACCTCCAATTGCCTACAATGCAATGTGGGCAAGACGGAGGTCATGCTCTTTGGAAACGCCCCACTTCTTTGGTCCCCTGAGTGGTGGCCTCCAGAACTGGGTGCAGCTCCTTCCCCTAAGGAAAGTGTGAAAAATCTGGGTGTCAAGCTAGATCGATCACTGGTGCTAAAAGACCATGCCACACAGGTTACAGGAACCTGCATGAGAGTCATTGGCTTACTCAGAAGGGTATTTCCTTATTTAGCAGATTATCACCGGAGAACATTAGTGCAGACTTTAGTCATGAGTAGGCTTGACTACTGCAATGGATTGCTAATATCTGCTAATGTAGAACAACTGAAGAGGCTACAGGTTGTTCAAAACACCGCCGCTAGGTTGATCCTTAATGTTCCTGCTAGATCCCCTTCATATCCCTTACTGAATAGGCTGCACTGGCTCCCTGTGGGTCAGAGAGTACAATTTAAAATATGTTGTACAATTCACAAATGCTTGTACGGGACTGGTCCTAGGTATCTGACGGAAATCTTTCGACTTTATCAACCAGGAAGAACTTTAAGATCTGGAAATCAAGCTTTGCTTCAGATCCCTAGGATCAAAAAAGAAAGACAAGGAGGCCGAGCCCTTTCATTCAGAGGTCCTACTTTATGGAATTCATTACCCCTCTTTCTAAGACAAAATTCTAATCTTGTTACTTTTAGAAAATGTCTGAAGACGCACCTGTTTCCTATCCAGCAATCATAAATATGTCACACAAGCTTTCTGTCTTTGCCTACCTTTGGAACAACGCAGCGCGGAGATATCTCCTTGGAGATCGAATTCCTGCGCTATAGAAGAAATATATAAATAAAAAAATAAAATAAAATAAATAAAATAAATAAATGTAGTTTTAATGGAAGACTCTCGTGATCAAAGAGTCTTAGAATGGTTTTAGAGTTATTGACTGAGTTGGAGCCACGGAATGTCATCATTAAGACCTTCTTTCCAGGTGTGGAGGCGGTACACCCACCGCTGTTCTCGAATGTACAATGGCCTGCTGAGGTCAGTGGTGTATTTTTTCATAACTTCTAGAACAGTCCACCTGAGATCTGTATCTTTGTGGTTCTTTTCTAAGAAGTGTCGGGTAAGTTTAGTGTTATTTTTCTGCAGCGAATGGTGCTGCGGTGCTCATTGATCCGTATCTTAATTTTTCTTGTCGTCATCCCCACGTACCTAAGGTTGCATGGGCACGTGAGGAGATAGACCACATTCTCTGTGTTGCAATTGCTAAAAGAGTTCAGTACCCATGGGCGTGTCGTTCCAATGTCTATAGTTTTAGAGGTAGTTGTGAGAGGGCATGCCACACATCCTCCGCAGGGGTAATGTCCAGTTGGTCTTTGGGTGTTCCATAATGTCATTTGATTATCTTCACTAGGTTCTGGATCCTTGGCCCGTACTAACTCATCCCGCAGGTTTTTGCTTCTCTTGAATGCGAACAGGGGAGGTTCCCAATGTTTTTCAGCCCCCTGAAGGATGTGCCAATTCTTTCTGATAATACTCTGTACTTTTTTTGATGCTGGAGTAAATGTTGTGACACATACCATTCTATCTGATTTCTCTTTGTTGTTTGTTTCAAGAAGGGCTTCGCGGTTGACATTTCTTGCTCTTTTCTTTGCCCTTTTGATAAGTTTCCTGGGGTAGTGTCTTTCGATTAATTTGGAGTCCAGCTCCTCTGCCTGTTGTAAAAAGGTGTTTGTCTCAGAGCAATTTCTACGAATCCTAAGAAACTGGCCGATAGGGAGGTTGTCCCTCAGGGCTTTTGGATGGTAGCTTTCGTAGAGTAATAAGCTGTTCTTGTCCGTTGCTTTGTTATGAACGTTGGTACTGATGCCATCTGGATCCATTGTGATATCAAGGTCAAGGAACACTGCATGGTTCTTGCTCATTGAGTGGGTGAATTTGAGATGTCTGTCTTTCGTGTTGACCCACTCTACAAAAGACTCAGCTGTAGTCTGGTCTCCTCGCCATACGATGAACACGTCATCAATAAAGCGTTTCCATGTCTTCAGGTTGGTAGAGAAGGGGTTGCTGTCATGGAAAATGTAGTCTTCCTCAAACTGTTGTACATATAGACACGCTAAGCTGGGGGCAAATGTGCTGCCCATCGATGTGCCATCAATCTGATGGCATAGGGCACCCTCGAATTCAAAAAAGTTTTCAGTAAGGGCTATTTCTGCACACTCCATAACGAATCTTTGTGGTGTGAGGAAATTCCACTCTGTGTTATTAAGAATCTGTTCCACCACTTCCAAGGTGCATTGTTGAGGGATGCTCGTATAAGGAACCTCTATCGCCCTGGACTACCCACTCCCAATAAAGTTCCTTTGGGAGGCGTAAGGGAGGCGCAACGAGGAGAAATATCCTTATTTCTCCTCGTTTTTCCTTTTTCTATGTGTGCTGCATTCTGCAGCACACATAGAAAGTGGAAAAGCCTCTTGTGATTATTCTTGTACAGAAAGGTTTCCCTTCCTGTACAAAAATAATCATCACCGTAACGCAGGTACCCTTGCACCATTGTGCAAAGGTGACTGCGTTGGCGCAGGCAGCCCATTGTGCGCCAGCGCAGGGAAATAGGACAGGAATGCTCCTCATCTTATAGATACGGAGCATTCCTGCCCTTTTATTTTGCCGTAGGGAAGCGCAGCAGGAAGGCCTGCTGCACTTCCCTACGGCAAAATCTCATAAATGAGGCCCATAGTTTGGGTGATGGGTATTGCAGTACCAAACAGCTTGTACCATGGTACGCAGCGTGGAACTTTATGGTACTGCGGTACTGAAGCCATTACTGCAGTACTACAAATGCTTTTTAAAAAACATACATTCATCCGTCACAGAAGGCACAGATTCAACAACAAAGGCTAGTGGCAGCAACAGACCAGCAAGGGAGTAGACAAGAGCATGCACAAGGGGAGCGGAAGGGCAGAGAGAAGGGAGCAGCACAGGGGCAGGGGCAGCACAACAGACCAAATAGGGAGGGGTAGCGGAATGCACATGTAGAACAGGGGCTGAACGGAGGGGGAGGGGGCAGGGGCAGCGAAAGAGGGCTATGGTAGCATTGGGGCATTGTCAGCAATCTGACCAGGGAGAGAAGGGGCTAGGACAAACACAAACACGCCGAACATGGGCAGGTGATGGGATTTAGGGACAGGATTTTACACAGTTTCTATTAACATGCTGAATGATCCTCGACTGATCCTGGGTTTTGAAATAATGACTAAAATGAGTCCAAATTCAGCGACTTCAGCATATTCAGCAACAAGTGACCAGTATATTGTTGACTTCTGCTCTTTTTTAGAAAGTCCTGCTCAACTGATGTAATGCACTAAACATAGGACTCCAAAGGGTCCTCCATCAGCCATGGCTTTGACAATATTACTACCATTGTCAGTGGAAACAAATCCAATGCTGAGCACTTTGGGTTGAAACCATATGTAGACTTTGATATTGTATTCTTCCAAGGTGCTGGCAGATGTAGATTTCAATCATTTTTATTGGTTTCTTTAAATAGACCTTAGTGCAATAGTGACAAGTATATAATACAGATCAAAATTAATGTGCACTACAATAGTATTCAATAAAAAGATTTAAAAAGGAGATGTGCGCTTATATGTATAATAAATGGATTAAAAGGTACATCTTACTAAGAGAAATATCCAGAAAATGATGTAGTTTAAAAGTGATAATCAACATATATCCCATGTGACAAGCCTCCACAAACATTCAAGCATATTTCAACTAACAACATCAATAAAACCTACATTAATCCCCCACGCCCACAGTTACCCCTTATCAAGCAAAGTAGGCGAAAATGATGTGCCAAAAAAGTCCACATAAACAAGTATACCACAGTAGTACTCATATTCACCCAGTATATGAATTAAACTAAATTACCTTCTTTCACCCACAAAGACTCAGGGAGCTATTCAACAAACCTGTATCTCCTGCTGAGGCCAACAAACGATCCACCAGGTGTTCCCATGTTTAAACCCTTTTACGTTTTCCTCTCCCTCTCTTTATCTCACACAACAATACAGCACTCTTCAAACTTGCCATTTAATCATTTTTTATGCCATCTAGCAAATCGAGGATAATGTGCCGATTTCCGGTGCATACTCAATTCTCGCCTGACAATCCTAAATCAGTAAATCTAGTAGCAGATTAGAGCCAAACCAAGGGTGTACCAGTGATATCTTGCAAGGTAATCCCATTAATATAATCTCTTCCTTCCTTCTAGAAGCCCGACAGGACCAGTAGAACCTGTTGACACTGCCAGGTGTTAGATAAGCTCTATGCAGGATATATACATTAATTAATTTGAACCTAGCTTTTTCTAGAGACAGCTGGAATATGTGCCACATTCCTCTCAGTCCACATTATTAATTTGGAGCTCTAACTCTCTCTCCCGTTTTATTTTCAACTCAGCAAGACAAGAAAGAATATCTTCACGAATTGAGCAATATAGATACATGACTACTCTTACACACCCAGTCATTGTACAGGGCTGTTGTTGAACCTGATGCATGGCAGGTTCAGCATCTCAATTTCCCCAATAATGTCTTATTGTTGCAACCAATGCCCTGTGTACTTAAAGAAATTATGCTCTGGGTATATAATATTCTTCAGTCAAGTCTTCAAACCTAAGAAATATTGTGTCCCGATATAAATCCCCAGCATGGTTAACCCCAGAAGAGGTCCACCTCTCAAACCTGGCCAACGCTCCTACCTCTGCCACTATTTTTATCCATTTTAAAGGCACATGAATCGAATAGGGCACCAGCACCTGGGTTCGCTGCAGGCTACATCATCAGCACTGCTGTGCCACTAAGAGCTCTTGAGAAATTGCAGGCAGCTTGCGCCGAGGAAGCAAGAAGACTTTCAGTAAGACCTGAAATTCAGGTAGTGAGCCAATAACACCTTCCTTAGGGTTCATTCGACAGTAAACACACTTGTTTAACTATTGTAATTGTGCTGCCAAATAATAAAATTTAAGATCAGGAGCCCCCCGATTCACACATGGCACCTGTCCCAGGAGACACTGGAAGACCCAGCATATTGCGACTCCCTGGAATCACATATCAGATGGTACTTTGAGGAGAACCATGCCCCGGCACCTACAAGGGCCCTCACGTGGGATGCGTTCAAAGTGGTCACGAGAGGAAGTGGTGGGATCTGCAGAGTACTTGGGCGGGAGATCATGTAGGCAAAGACACTCATACCCACTCTTTAAAAGGTTATTGTCCAGGATGCCTTCAAGGGTCCTGCGATAGCAGAAGCCAGCCCTCAAATCACAACTTCGCTGCTTCAATCTCAATGCCTACATTGCCAGGATGCATTGAGTGGCAGGGAAATCTGTTCGCATTCTCACGTAGCCAGCCTAGCAGGATGCTGGCTAGAACCTGATCCTGGAGATCCTGCCAGCCGAAGATAGCCTGTACACACAGCAAGACATCTTAAATGCTTTCTTTTGATACCACACCTCCATATATAAGGTGTCCCCCTCATCAAGCATTTAAGCAATTGCTCCTGATGGGCCTCACCTTCCACCCCTCAGGATCCCTAAAAAAAAACAAGCCATACAGGACTTAGCAGAACTAATACCCCAGTTATATGTGAGCTACTGATTGAATACTATAGCACCTTCACCAAATGCCTTGGCCTTAGACCGGCGGTGGTATTTATTGAAGCCATGCAGAACGGGGAACTGTCTCTGTTCCTCCGAGAATCCATCCTGGTGTCACTCCTGAAACCCGACAGAGACCTGACCCAACTATCATCTTACCGACCAATCGCCATCGTTGGTGTGGATTATAAGATATTGGTCAAAATATTGGCCAACATCTATACCTGGATTTTTCCCAAGCTAATTTACTTCCAGGGTAAAGTACATCTCAGAATATCCGACAGCTGTTTCACATAATGGACCAAGCCCCCATGCAGTTCCCACACGCGGCCTGCCTAATATTTGATCTGGAAAAGACACAATTAAGTGAGACTATCTTTTCCAAATGCTGGTCTGACTGGGAATCGGTAGGCACCTCCTGGCCAACACCTAACAGCTATACATTGGCCTTGCCTCCAGAGTTCGCTTTGTCCACCTTATTTTGCACCCTTCCCAGTAGGCAGGGGCACCAGACAGGGTGCCCCCTTCTCCTTTTTATTCGTGAAAGCCATGAAGCCACTTGCTTCCAGGCTTCACCTGGAAGGTAAGTACTGGGGTATTTCTCTTGAATTAGACAATGCTACTTATACTGTGTCTCTATATGTGGAAGATCTACTCCTCTACCTCCGGAACATTCGCTCCACCCTCACCCCATCCATTCTAAACCTTCACGCATTTGCACAGTTGGCGGCAACATGGCCAAATAATGCATGTACCCACTTAGCTACAACAAGCCCACACTTGAGGTGAGACCGTAAGTAGGAAAATGACATGGTCTGCTACCTCAGAGTCTGTATCTATACCCCCCAACGGATCTCTCTGAAGGCAATCTATGCCCTTAAACTTCAAGTACAGATCTGAAAGAATCTACCTTATCCGTAACTGGGAAAACACACCTCTTCAAAATGATAATCCTACCTCGGCTACTCTATTTGTCTCTGTTGTTCCCCCACAGCAATTCTTCATTCAACACCATGCTTACAGAGCTTATCCGAGGAGACAAGCATCATCGCATAGCACTGAGAGAGCTGCAGCTCCAATTTGGTTAGAGGCGGGCTTGGCGCCCCATCATTGGAGGCATACTACCTGGCAGCGCAACTACAGTAGGTATTGCGATGGCTGGTAGGGAGGGACATGGGAGAGAAATGCAATGGATCCAGACCCCTGACGATATACTTGCTTCATATTTTCCTGCTTCCCCAGGTCACATGTTCTCTGCAGGACCAATTGCCTGCAAATGCCTTGCAAGGGTTAACTACATCACGTGCCATATTCCATCACACTGCCCAGCGCTCCATTTGCTGGGCCTGCTGCAATTTCCCAGCTCCTACTCCACCTCCATCTTGAAGAACTGGCATGAGCGAACCCTCAGCACCATAGGAAACTTCTTTGCTGAAGGACACTTCCACCGCTTCAAACAGCTTGTCTCTGACCATGGTATCTCGCATGGACAATTTCACACATACATCAGCTGGGTCACACTTGTCACATTCTCTGGTCCACGTAGGATGAAGAGCTCCAGACACACGCCGTCATGCAGACCTACTGCCCATGGGGACTGGGCACCATTTACTAATGTGGATATACAAATGTACAGATACAGATAAACAAAGCCATCTGGAAACATAAAGCATACCCTCTAGCAGTTCTAGGAGGCAAATGGGAGAACAATATAGAGTGGGCCTTACATGACACAGAGTGGGAATGGGCTCTGGAATTTCCTCAGATATTGTCCAGAAATGCCCGGTTTAAAAGTATGCAATTCTCAATTCTAGGCAAGGCTATTTGATTCAGCTCAACTGCTTCTTCCCTCATGCACACCTTCACAGCCCCCGATTCCGGTTGGTCTCCATGGATCTACAAAACAAGCTTTGGTCCTGCCTGACCATCTCCTATTACTGGTGCTCCATCCAAAGCGTACTACAAGAGGTCACCAAACTTACAGACATCAAAACTTGGCAGACTCGCGCCCTCAGCATATTCAAGGGTAGGAAGCGACACAAGGTGAGGGCACGCTTTTCTGGCAAGGCCCTCATGCTCATTAAGAGAGGCCGCAGCCTAATGGAGAGCGGTACATGAGCCATCCAATGTGCTGTAGCATTGGGTGATCCAGAAATGGGGGAAGGATGAGAGTGAGGTGCTGCAATATGAAGACGTCTGGCACCTACACAAGCAGCACATACCCTCCTTGACCACTTCAACCAACTCACCCTGAACAATGACCTTCCCCCATGAATTAGGCACAGAGGCCAGTGATATACGCCTCTTGTCTGCCTCTCTCACTCGGCTCCGCTGACTGCGCCAAGACGAGTCACTATCCAATACCCTACAGCAGGGGTCTCCAAACCGGTCCTGGAGGGCCGGATCCATGCCAGATTTTTTGGATATCCCCATTGAGATACATGTAGTTATTTTAAAAATCTGGCATGGATCCGACCCTCCAGGACCGGTTTTGAGACTCCTGCCCTACAGTATCCCTGCTCACATCATTGCACCCACAGGATCTTCCCCACAACAATACCACACTTCACTGAGTCAAGAACACTGGACTGCCACCTTACTCCTCAGCCAGATTCACAAAGCCCATGGCCACACAGCTGGAACTCAGCCCTTTGTCTCCAATGCCTCAGCAACAGGTATGATCCCGCCTATTACTGAGTCTGAAAGGACATCCCCCATTCTGCCCCTCCTTAGTTCAGGAGCACTACCTCAGTTCGTAGAATGGGCATGTTGAAGCAGGCCTGGTTAATGCACCTGCCTCCCTCGACGCATCCTGGGGCTACACCGCCCGATCCAGTGCACACAGGAGATGTGCAAAGACTTGACATGATGCAAATGTCTGTACTGCTGTTTTTAACTTTTTGTGTATATGAAAACCCTAATACAAACAAAATACAAAAAAATGAATTACTCTCTCGCACTTGTTACTCATACCCACACCTGCTTTGCTCAATAGCACAAGTTGCATGGTTCCTTTAATAAACCTACACTGCTGAATCCAAGTGCGGGGAAAGGCTGTTTTTCTTGTACACCCCCTTGTCCAAAAGGTGGGGGTGGGCATGCTTTTTACCTCCATCTTACCAACCTAGTGTAGAGGGCATTTTCTACCTTTTCTTCTAACATCCTGACTGTGCTATTTCATTCAGCCTGAGCCTGCCTGTTTTGTGGTTTATTTACCTAAGGCCTAGCCACCAGATATCAAAATAACTTCTAGACAGTCATTTAAACAGCTGGATGCCTGATATCTCATAGTGGCATGCAAAATATTCTAGTAACATGACGAGAAGTTATCATGCACGTCTGACATCAATCATCACTAATAAACGGGCCAATAATTCATAATCACTGAGGTATGAAATTAGGTAGTTGAAAGGAAAGGGCTGAGGAATATAAACCGCAAACAGTGTATTAGTTCTGGAGCAGAAGTGTGATGGAATTAAATTGATAGGGGTAGAGAGTTTCAGTTATGCTACCTTTTGCTGAAAGACAGCCTAATGTTTCCCACAGTTGACTGTTAACAGACGTGACTTTACCACACATCAATCACTCACTTTGAACAGTGTTCAAGACCAACAAAGATGGTTTCCAAGAGTGAACCACATATATTCATTAATTTGGACAAGGATATAGAGTGGTAAAGCAGAGTTAAGACTCAGACAACGAACCTTGCAGGACCCATTCAAATAACATCGATTATCATACCAACCCATCATTAACAAGAGACCTAAGGGCCAGATTTACTAAGAGATGAAGCAATGTAACGAAACTTGAGGAGGGCCCCCTGCAAAGTACATGGAGGGTCGCCCCTCCGGCCTCACTTAGTAGCTCTCAGGCCAAGACACTGTGCTGAGGGGACCCCCTGAAGCTCAGGGTCTCGCTGCACTGCGGGGACTGCAGGGGCCTTTGTTACATCACTGCAGCAAGTAAAGTTGTTGCGCTGTGCTGTGTGAACTGGAAAGAGAAAAACGGTGTCTTATATAAAGAAATCATGCAGATCTGGCACTGTATGCACCCATGCACCACACAGGCACTCTTGCACCATAGTGTAAGGGTGTCTGAATAGTTTTGAGCAGGGAGAGGTTCATTCTGGCACAAAACATATGCTTTAACACCTTCGCTGCGGCGGCTATTCCGCCGCAGCGCTAAGGGGGTGGGGCGGCCGTGGGGCGGCCGCGCGGCGGTTCCGTGCTTGTGACGGAACCGCTCCGTCACGGCTCGCGGGTGAGCTGTGCTTGTGACGGAATGGTTCCGTCATGGCCCCGCCCGTTCTTCAGAACGTTAGCGCAGGCGCGGAATTCGCGCCGCGCAGGCGCGACGGCAGGGCCATGACGGAACAGTTCCGTCACCAGCACAGCCCACCCGTGGCTCGTGACGGAACGGTTCCGTCACGAGCGTGGAAGAGGTTAAGGCAATGTCCCGTATGTATACGTGCGGCAAAATGCACAAAACATGCAAAGAGGAAAAAAAAAAAAGATATCTCACCTTGTTCCGTCAGCCTCAGGTATGTACAGGATCTTGGAGTAAATCCATGTCTACAAGTCTTTGAAGACATGGATTTCCATCAAAATCCATGGGTGGGAACATGGGAAACGCTCATGCACCATCAATGGAGTGCCTTTCTGGCACATAGGACCTGATTTAGTTATTGGCGGATCAGGTCCCGCCGTCACTTTTTCAATGGTCTTCCTGTCTGCCGACTTGGCAGTCCGTGCACCGTATTTAGATGTTGGCTGGTCCATAGAAGAAATGCGTCCTTGCATCACAAAAGGACATATTTTGTGCTAAGGAACCACAAAAAAACATAAGTGCCATGAAAAAGAGTCACTCACATTCTGGTTATTTACATTGTTCCTGCAGTTCCACGCTATAATTTTGCCATCAACCGCGGCCTAATTATGTGATATAGTAAGTATACAAAACAGTGATGGAGGGAATGCTTGATTTAATCTCAGCCAATGGTAATCACTCTGGCCGCATCCCAATTCATCACTATTTTGTACACCATGCCACCTCAGTTCGGCCCCAGCTGTATGCAAATCAGGCTTGAACCTGCTCCAATAGGAACATGCCGGTCTGAACTGCCAAGCCAGGTCCTCCCTGAACCGAAACACAAACAACCCAGGACCGGTTTTGCCCTAGTTATGAGCCCATCAGTCGGGTACGGCCTAGTTCCAGTGACACAGTGTGCACAGGACACACATTTGGGCATACCCATCCTACTTATGATGACACAGTAAGTATGCAAAATAGTGATCGATGGAATTCTTGAATAATCTCAGCCACTGGTATTCACTCACCCCGCATCCCAATCCATCATTATTTTACAAACCACAGTACCTCAGTTTGACTAAACTATATGCAAATCAGTCTTAACTCTGCTCCACTATGAACAGTCCAGCCGGAACTGCAAAGCCAGGTCCTCCCCGAACAGGAGAACAAGCAACCAAGGACCGGTTTCGCCCTAGTTAAGGGCTCATCAACAGGGTACCAAAAAACAAGGATTGCAAATTTGCTCCCCAGAATGGAGATTGACCACATGGAAACCTACTAAGGAATTGACAAGCGCACTTCGTGGTAGAAAGTATAATAGAAAATGTACCAACTTTCTCACAGTTGTTTGGGTGCACGCGTTACCTCACCACAGTGTTATATGGATCTAACAACTAGAGAAATCAGCACAGTTAAACAACATACTTCAATGGGATAGAAGGCACAAGTAGCATAATGAAGATATTATACTTATGGTGTTGAATTTATGTCGATGAACAATGACGAGTCAGTGATTAATTATTAGAAAACTAGGATAATCTGGTCAAACTAGGATAATATTACTCAGTGGAGTGCATAGTGGGGACGTGTTCCTTCCAGATTGACCACATGGACCCATAAATACCAGGGGGCATATTTATTAGTCCAATTGCGTTATACTTGCACCATAGTACATACGCGAGGCACCTAAAAAATGCAACTTATGAAGCCAGTCAAGGCAGCTTTGCAAATCGCTTACTCTGTCCTGGGAAGGAGTTCCATTTGAAGGACTGGACTATTTAAGGCCCAGCGGTGCCAGGGAACAACACCTAAACCTTCGTGGGATACCTGTTCTGGCGCACTAAAGACAGAGACACGGGAGACTTCCTTCGGCGTCAAAGATCAGCGTTTATTACTGCAGGGATGCAAAAGTCATGAGAAGTACAACAGAGTGTAGGTTCCAAGAGTCTGCTTCAAATTGCATTTGTGTGTCGCTCTCTTTTATACAAGATCTTGTCATTGCACAATATGTAAGCAAAAGGTTACAGCTCAGTTCCCACAGTAAAATTCAAAAGGATCGCTTTCATGTATTCAGAACCCCGGAACATAATTACATTAACATCACCAGTTCCAACTGTAAAAGCACATCTTCCCACCATTAGGTACATTCCACTTGAGTTGTAAATAAGCAAGAGAAAGAGACAAGAACAGCTGCAGGGAGGTCAGACAACAGGGAGGAGAGGGTGTGAGGATCATATTGGATGCGTAATCGTAGCTTAAAAGGGCTTGATCCCAGCACGTGCGAGGCTGGAACAATAGACCGGCACGGCAGAATCACCTTCGAGCGGAGGCAACTGCTTTAGCAGTGTCCTCCCCCTACTCATAAAAGACGCATGAAAAGGCATATGCTTCTTCCGTGAAGCTTGGGAACAAAAGGTCACGATGCGGACAGTTGCCTGTTCGCTGACTACGTGAGGGCAAGAAACAAAATGGATGCCGTATCTAAAATGGAACCCGAGGGTTCATTGGAAAAACCTGTAAATGAGACGAACTCTTCTGGGTAGCATGGCGATACCGCGTACACTTACTAAACTCGTCATTTACGGTTCATAGATACCACACTCGTCCATATTCGGCGATGCCCAAACGTCGTAACGATTTTCACGGAACCTCACATTTTCGTTGCATAGATGTTCCCACGCAACTCCCATGATTCTTGACGCATTTCCAGGTTTATCAGAACTGGTAGACCTGAGTATGCACCAAAAAGAAACGCCTTCTCAGGGGAGGCGTAACAAGCAGAAATATCTTTATTTCTCCCTGTTACTTTCTCTTTCAATGTATGTCTCTCAGGATTGTTTTTGTGCAAGAAGGTGCCTCTTCCTGCAGAAAAACAATCCTGTAGGCAACACAGGGGGTGCCTGTGTTGCCCCATGGTGCAAGGGGACTGCATTGGTGCAAGGCAGCCAAAATGGCACCAAAGGCTGGAATGTACCACAATCTTTTAAATACGGTGCATAGCTGCCCTTTCTCTGTCATGCAGAGCAGAGCAGCAAGGTGACGCGATTGACAGTGAAACGTTGTTGTAAATATGCCCCAGGTCCTTTTCCATGTTGTTTTACTGTTTCTAGGGAGAACGCTACAAAACTGTTTGCCTGCTCACAACAGGGAGAAAGTGATAGCAGGAGTATTTTTTACTATGTACTTTTATAGGTTTTTATTTTATTATCTATGTTATTATAAAATTATTATTACAAAAATATATATATGTTTAGTAAACTATATTTTTCGGATGTTGTTAGGTTTATAAGTGAAGTGATCAGTAGTATTTTCTAACTATATAGTAAGTAATGTTCATTAATTGATATATAAATTTTTTTATAAATGTGAATAGTTTTCTTAAAAACATTTTGTATTTTTTAACTATGTATTCATTTTTTTATTTCTGATTGTGTGGTATATTGGACAAATGAGAGGGTAATTCTTTAAATCATGTTCTAATTAATGATCATAGAGCCCTATGTTAAGTGATATTTTTTATGCAACATGTATTTTTTTGAATGCATGATTTTTTAGAATGGCGTACAAAATTTACATTTCAGGTGGTGGTGGGATTTATTGGGAGAGTTGGGGCAGTTTTTTTGAAAAAATATACATACAAATTAATATTCACCACTTGACATAATAAATATGCAATTGTTTTTTTAATTAACTAATTGTATGTTTAAATGTATTGTATTTATTTGTATAGTTAGTGGTAATGAATAATAAACTAACACTAATGAACAGAGTCCCTTGGTGAAACAATTGTAGAAACTGAGGGGCATATTTACATTAGGAGTGGTGGAGCGCAGCTTTAGCCTCTTTGGCTTAACGCCGCCCTTCGCAACTTCTGAAAAGCAGGGTTGCACCTTGTTTACAAATATGCTGCAGCCCTGCATTTGCCGCTGCGCTGGTGCTAAATTTAGCAGCCTAGTGACAACGCAGGCACTCTTGAACCATAGTGCAAGTGTCTCAGTTGCAGTGGAAGATTGTTTATGTGCAGGAAGGTGCTCCTTCCAGCACATAAACAATCTTTAAATGGCGTGTTTTAACTTCTATGTGTGCTGCTTAATGCAGCACCCATAGAAGTTGCAAATCATAATTTTTTTTTAAATGATTGTTTATGTGCAGAAGGGACACCTTCATGCACATAAACAATCAATGACGTTTTGCTGTTTCCATGTGTGCTGCACAATGCAGCACATATGGAAACAGCAAAAACAAAGAGAAATTAAACATTTTTCCTTGTTGTGCTCTGTTAAGACCAGGCGCTGCTACATATTTACGCTGCCCTTGTAAATATGGGGCAGAAAAATGTGCCATCGGTGCGTCACAAAAAGTGACGCACTAGTGGCACAAGGGGCTTGTAAATAACCCTCATAGTGTTGAATTCATGTGGATGAATAATGAGTCAGTGATTAATCATTAGAAAACTAGGACCATCTAGTCAAACCAGGATAATATTACCCAGTGGAGCGCATAGTGGGGACGTGTTCCTTCCAGATTGACACACGGACCGATAAATACCAGGGGGCATATTTATGAGTCCAGTTGCGTTTGGGCAACTCAAAAATGCAACTTATGAAGCCAAGCAAGGCAGCTTTGCAAATCACTTACTCTGCCCTTGGAAGGAGTTCCATGGGCATTGCTTAGATGTTCCCATGCAACTCCCATGGTTTTTGATGCATTCCCAGGTTTATCAGAACTGGTAGACCTGGGTATGCGCCAAAAAAGGGAGGTGTAACAAGCAGAAATATCTTTATTTTTTTTTTTTTCTCTTTCTATGTATGTCTCTCAGGATTGTTTTTGTGGCGGAAGGTGCCTCTTCCTGCAGTAAAACAATCCTGTATGCAACACAAGCACCCTTGCTCCATTGTGCAAGGGTGTCTGCATTGGTGCTGGGCAGCCAAAATGGCACCAGTGCAGGGACAAATGCAGGAATGTGCCACATTCTTTCAAATACGGTGCATATCTGCCTTTTCTCTGTCATGCAGAGCAGAGCAGCAAGGTGACACATTGAAACATTTTTGTAAATATGCCCCAGGTCCTTTTCCGTGTTGTTTTACTGTTTCTAGGGAGAAAACTACAAAAAATGTTTTGTTTGCTCACAAAAGGGAGAAAGGGTTAGCAGGAAGACTTGTGACAATCAGTTGGTGAGGTCAATGCACAGTTAAGGCTATCTAGGATGTAACATTGTCTGCTCCCCTTGTGTCTCTGCAGGGGGATGGGCTATGCTCCTGGCTACCATCTCTGACACTATTCCTGCATTGTTTTCACGAGGTGTGGATGCACATATGCACCAAGTGTCTTCTGGCATGAAGTTAATGAACCCTGAGACTACTGCTTTACTAAAGTAGCGAAGTTTGAAATACTGTTTATTTCAATATCGATTTTTGCTATGTAGTTTTATAGGCTTTTATTATAATATCTGTGTTAATATAAAATTATTATTTAAAATAGATATATATATATATATGTTTAGTAAACTATATTTTTCGGTTGTTGTTCGGTTTATAAGAGAATTGATCAGTAGTATTTTCTTACTGTTTTATTTCTGATTATGTGATTGATTGGACAGTTGAGAGAGTAATTCTTTAAAATTATGTTCTAATTAATGATCATAGATCCATATGTTTCTCTGCTTCTCCGTTCCAATGTGCAACCATCCCACAAGTTAAGTTGGTCACCCCGAACTCAATAGAGGAAACCATAATAATAACCCCACAATCTATGAAGCCTCCAGAACTATTACATTGTCCATTTCTAACATCTGATCAGGTCATCAACCTACTTTTATCTACCAAATCGGGATCCCCTCTAGACCCTTGTCCCCCAAAGATCTTTCGTTTTCTATCAGGAACAATTGCTCCTTATCTTGCCCCCATTTTTAATCAAATGTTCTCCTCAGGCATTTTTCCTACTAGATGGAAACTTGCATCAGTTCTTCCCCTTCTAAAGAAAGCTAATCTTGATGTGGCTGATCCAAATAGTTACCAGCCAAATTTAAGACTATCATTACCTGCTAAGATAGTTGAGAGGGCCATGAACATAGCACTATCTGAATATATCGAGACAAATTCTTTCCTGGATGCCAATCAGTTTGGCTTCCGGAAACACCACAGCACGGAACTGGCATTGATATCTGCGTCAGAACAGATTAGGCAGACGGTGGATGCAGGGGGTAATGTAGCACTTGTGCTGCTTCACCTTTCTGCTACATTTCACACCGTCAGTTACATAAAACTACTGGAATGCTTTGAGAGGCTAGGCATCAAAGGAAAAGTTCTCACCTTACTTAGATCCTTTCTGTCTGATCGAGAACAATTCATTGCGCTCTCTGAATTTAAGTCACATCATTTTACACTACCTTGTGGGGTCCCTCAAGGTTCATCATTGAGCTCTACCCTTTTTAACGTTTACGTTGCCCCATTGATTAGTTCACTGGGTTTCCCAGCAATATCCTATGCTGATGACACCCAAATTGTGTTGTCGGTGACAGGGTCACCATCGGATACGGCATCTCAGTTTCATACTTGCCTCCATCAAGTTAGAGACTGGATGGCTACCAACTGTTTGAAGTTGAATTCCAACAAAACCGAAGTGTTACTCTTTGGCAGCAACACTACCTGTTGGTCCCCAACCCTCTGGCCATCGGAACTGGGCCCTCTTTCCACCCCCTCAAATGAAGTAAAAAACCCCTAGGTGTCACCTTTGATTCAAAGCTCACATTGGAAGGGCATGTGAACCACATTACCTCAGCATCTTTCTATATGCTAAAACTTTTGAGAAAGATTCTCCTGTTCATTCCTGCTGATCTATGCAAGCTGGTGCACATTGCTCTGGCCCTATCCAGAGCAGATTATTGCAACAGTCTTTTAATCAATCTCAGGTCTAAATGCCTGACTAAACTACAGATCATGCAAAATGCTGCTGCCCGTCTTTTGTTGAATATTCCTAAGCACAAATCGGCCACTGAAGCTTTAAGTGAACTACTTTGGTTCCCAGTGAAGCGACACATTGAATTTAAAGCCCTCTGTATAGCATTTAAAGCAACTCATGACATAGGGCCAGTCTTTTTCAAGCAAAATATTTGTTTGTATGGTCCTGCACATCAGCTACGCTCAGTTCAAGCCCACAATCTGGTGATCCCTAGGTTCAAGAAAAGTGCTTGGGACAGTAGAAGTTTTCTAATCAGGGCAACCAAACTCTGGAACTCTCTTTCACGAAGGTTAAAAGACGAGACTCACCTGTTGGCCTTTAGGAAGGTGCTGAAGACTTGGTTGTTTAACCTCTGACTTTGAGTTAAGATCTTACGACTTATGTTTACTTGATGAGCTAACGCCTAGACACCTTTGGGTAATTGTTTGCTCTTTATATATTTCTTTTTCATTTCATTTCATTTCATTTCATATGTTAAGTTATATTTTTTATTCACATGTATTTATTTGAATGTTTAATTATTTAGATTGGTGTGCAAAATTCAAACTTCAGGTAGTTGTGGGATTTATTGGGAAAGTTGGTGGGTAGTTCTTTTGAAAAATGTGTAAATGTATTGTATTTATTTGTATAGTTATTTGTAACGCATAATAAACTAACACTAATGAATTGAGTTCCTTGGTGATACAATTGTAGAAACTGAGGGGCATATTTACATTAGAAGTGGTGGAGCACGGCATTAGCCTCCTTGGCCTATCGCAGCGCTCCGCAACTTCTGAAATGCAGGGCTGCACCATATTTACAACAATAGCCCTGCGTTTCCTGCTGCTCTGGCACTAAATTTAGCTGCCTAACGCTAACGTGGGCAATAGTGCAAGGGTGTCTCTGTTGCAGGGGAAGATTGTTTATGTTCAGGAAAGTATTCATGTGCTACTCTCTCCTTTTGAACATGTGGACACAAACAAATCTACTCTGCTTTATGATGCTTTTTAATAACAAAATATCGCCTGGCCTTTTCCCTGGTCACGTGTAAGTTTTAAGTTTGTCTCATCCTAAATCATCAAGAAGCATATGCTTACGAGCGCTACAAATAAATTACACCACAAATTAACATAAAAAATGAGATAACATAAATAATATAACATATCAATGTTAACATGCAGATGCACTAAAATTACCTACACATGTCTAAATAAACACACATCAATATGCATCACGAACAAGACTACAAATAGTAAGGAAGGCGATATGACCTTAAGAGAAAACGAGTCCAGCAATTGTACTCAGGAAGAAGCTTCCATTGAGAAGTCTATGAAGGCCTATAGAATGTCAATGTGACGCATTGACATTCTCCAGGAATGATATGGGGGAATTCTAGAGAGGAGAATGTGAGAAGAAAGACGTTGACGGTTTGCTGCCGGGCGGCTCCCTCCATTACCTGAAGGCTTACTACAAATAAAGACTACTCACCTTGTCCCACGTGAGTAGTCCTTTTCACTGGTGATGAGGGTAACAAACTCTGCTACAGGAAGGAGAACTTCCATTCCTGAAGCCAGCAGCATCAGGACCACTGTTGATGGCAGCGTCAGCCACAAAGCGAGATTCGACTGTGCAAAAATGAAATCGCTGCCATTGGTGCAGATGAGAGTCAGAGTCTCATCATGTACTTGTTTGTGCTCAACTTAGTTGTCAACAGTGAGTAAGACTGTGGCGCGTGGTTTGGCTTTGGTGGTTTTTGCAGCCATGGGCACTGCACTCACTCACAGATGTTGGCTAGCTGCATGACCAGCAAGTTCCCTTCAGCCGTTGCCTAGCAACTGTTTCACCTCAACTCCAGGGCGTATGCAATCTCACTATGATTTTGTTACCTAGCGATGGTAGATAAGTGTCGTTAATTATGCAGCCACATGGAAAGAGGAAGAAACAAGGAGAAATAAAGTTATTACTACTCGTTACCCCACACCTGGGGAGGTGCACGGTTTTGACGCATTCCCAGATTTATGTTAATTTGTGAATCTGGGAATGTGTCAAAATCCATGGGAACACCCACTGCACGCCCATGGCACTCCTTCCTGGTTCAGTATGAGGCAACGCAGCAACTTGCACTGCATTGCTTTACACCATATTTACAAGGCCATGAAAAGCCTTACAGGGTGGCTGTGCATGGCCTCGTAGATATGGGCATGCACTCTGCAGCGCCGGAGCGTCAAAAAGAGTGACACTTTGGCAGAACGCTGGGCTTCCAAATTAGCCTCACACTTCATAGGTATTTTGCAAAGTATGGAAGTCTGCATGGGTTTGGGCTTGCTGCAGGCAATGTTTGTGGTAATTGTTAATGAAATCAACAGTCAAAACTGGCCAACCAGACCATAAAACAAGCCCACAAACAGCAAAACACTGGCCTATACATTAATCTGTGAGACCAGCCCTTCTTGCACTGCCTAGTTTCCTTATAGGCCAGTGCAATGCTGTTTGGAGTTTGCCAGCATTTTCCAGTTCTAGGCTGAACTAGGCTTCCTCTTCGTTGGTGAGAACAGACGTTTTGTATCTATGGCATAAGGTGCATTCCTGTCCTTTCCCCCTGCGCTGGTTCTATTTTCACAGCCTAGCGCCAATGCCGGCACCTTTACATCATGGTGCATGGGTGTCTGCATTACATACACGATTGTTTTTGTGCAAGAAGGGACACAGTCCTGCACAAAACAATCCTGGGAGGCTTTTTCCTCTTTTCATGTGTGCTGTACACTGAAAGAGGAAAAAAACAAGGTGAAATAGTGATATTTCTCCTCATTGCGCCTCCCCTGGGGAGGCGTATGGTTTTGGCGTATCCCTAGGTTTACAAGGTCTTGTGTGGAATCACCAACCACAACGCCCATGACACACCTCCCTCGCACAGACTAAGGCAGAGCAGCGATTTGTATTGCTTTGTCTCACTCCATATTTACGAAGCCATTCAGCTTTGCTTGGCTTTATAAGTATGATTTGGTGGAGTGCGCTGCCGTTTCGTCACAAAAAGTGATGCAATGACAGCACAAGTGCCTCGTAAATATGGGGCAGTAGTCACTGATAGATGCTATCCACATAGAGGCAGCCTCGGCCCGTGCAGGTAAGAGCGGTGGGGCAGGGTGGAGGGGATTTCGACATAGAGGCTGTGGCATAGCCAGGGTGGCATTTGCCCCAGTGCAAGCAGTGAATATGCCCCTCCCTAAATGTTGTGTAAGTAGTGAAATAAAGCATGAATCAAGTGTCAGTAAGCCACCCAGGACTCCAGGGCCCCTGTGTCATTGCACTTGCTTCACCACTGATAGCTATTGCCCTGAATTGAGTCCTTTTCATTGTACTCTCCGCCATGTATAGGGGAATATTAGCAAGAACCTTGTTAAAATGACCGCTGTTTTAGCGGCAGGAAACTGCCGCTAAAATGGCGATAAGGGGCTTGCTAATATGCGTTATAGAATTCAAATAGAAGCCCAGGTTAGATGTCCTGCACATCTAACCTGGGCTTCTATTCGAATTCTATAACGCATATTAGCAAGCCCATTATCGCCGTTTTAGTGGCAGTTTCCTACCGCTAAAACGGCGATCATTTTAACGAGGTTCTTGCTAATATGCCCCACAGATTTTCCTTTTCTACTTCACCCAACACGGATAAAACCAAAACAAAATTTAAAAAAAAAGGCCTAATCACTCCCCTTTGGATATTTCCCACCTGGAACAATGCTGTACGTATTTCGAGCTCTTATAACCCTTCCCCCCCTTCAATCCACATCCATAAACATGAGGCAGCAGTATTTAAAAGCGAACAAAACTGAAGGGAAAGCTTGAAATCTGCGCTCAATCGTTCGGCTCTGGGCTTGTCAGTGTTTAAATACTGCCATCTTCAGTCAGGCTGAGGTACTGCTCTGTAGTGGACACTGGTTCTATCTCCCGTAGGGCTTCTCGGTCATGTGGAAAGTAATCTGCGTTCGAGTGTGTTATGCGGAGTGACAATTTACAAACAAACCCTGCACTAAATTGATAGCATGAATTCCTTTTGGAACGTCCTGAAATATCCAGCAGAGTTATGAAAGTAATTTACCAGATTATCAGTTTACCGCAAAGTGGGCTCATTAATAGTGTTGTTTGGGCTTTCCACGATTTATAATTTTAAATCAGACGTTTTACACACGTTTAATGGATGTTGCTTTAATTATACACGGAAAAACAAATGTACGGTTATACTTATCAGTGCTATTTTTCTCTGTTCATGAGGCCTCATGGAAAGAAAACAATCTTGTTAGATTTTCATGTTTGAGTGCGAGATGATTATATTCAAAACCTAGTGATACTAATGAGGAACGTTGAGGACGATTTCATGTTGCACGGAACTGTACAAATCTTCGTATAGTCATTAAACATAGGGCTCTCTGACCAGTTGACACGGTTTCAAAATACAGCAAGAATACAGGACATCCATATAATAAGACAGGACCAACCATTATTCCGAATGGGAACAGAGGTATCGAACAAAGAAATAAAAAACAGTGGCCCCCATCTAGTCGTTTTAATAATATTGTAAAATCAACATATCTGGAAGCCTGTATCCAGTATACAAACACAAGAACTGAAGAACTTTAGGGTCTCATATACAATAAATTGGCACAGGGCTGCACAGTAGGGGGAGGATTTAAAGGCCCCATGCGCCGCCGGTGCATCACGTTGCATGACGCACTGGTGGCGCATCCTGCTGAGTGATATTTACAATCACAGGTTAAGTCACCCTGCGTGACTTAACCTGTGCTTCTAAATATCGCCGCTGTTCACGAAACACTTTGCGAGTTAAAGGCGGGACATGGGTGTTGCTGTGGGTATTCCCACGCAATACCCATGTCCACTGATGCGTTCCCAGATTTACGAGAAATCATGAATCTGGAAATGTGTCAGAATACATAGCGAGGTGCAACAAGGAGAAATGTTTCAATTTCTCCTTGTTTTTCTCCGCGTTCTATAGCACACATTGGAAGAGGAAATCACCTCAATTGATAGCTTTTCTGCAGGAAGGTGCTCCTTCCTGCACAAAAACAATCTCCCCATGATCCAGGCATCTTTGCACTATGGTGCAAGGGTGCCTGCAATGGGGCATGGCAGCAGTTTGTTAGCCAGTGCAGAGGGAAGCACAGAAATGCCACATTTCGTTGTAAATATGTTGCATCCCAGTACTTCAAAACTAACATAGCGTGGCAGCAAAATGACTTTCTGCATCGTGCTGCATTAGTTTCTTGTAGATCTGCCCCCCAGTCTTTTTGATGCACTCCCCTACGTCACTTCAAAAGGGCAGGAATGCACCGTATTTACAAGATAAGGTGAATTCCTGTCCTTTCAACCAGCACACAATTTGGTGCCTAGCGCCCACGCAGGCACCCTTTCTCCATGGTGCAAGGGTGTCTGCATTGTTGGCAGATTGTTTTTGTGCAAGAAGGGACATCTTCCTGCACAAAAACAATCCAACATGGCTTTTCCCTCTTTCTATGTGTGTGGCAAAATGCAGCACACATAGAAAGAGGAAAAAACGTTGAGAAATAAATATACTTTGCCTCGTTACTACTACAGTTTTGATGCATTACCAGGTCTACAGTTCCTTGTTAATCTGCAAATGTGTCAAAACCATGGGTGTTGCGTGAGAAAACTCATTGCAATGCCCATGGAACGCCCCCTTAATGCAGTGTAAGGTAATGCAGCGTCTTGGGCTGTGCTGGTTTACACCCTATCTAGGGGAGAGGAGTTGGCCTAACAGCTAGGGCGGTCGACCTCGAATATGAGAAACTGGGTTCAAGTTTCCGCAATGACACTGAACATCCTGTGATTCTGGGCAAATCACTTAATCTCCCTCTGCATAACAAAAGTGAATGTGTCCCCATGTAATGCAACTGGTGCTATGTAAAGCGCTCTGATACCCGATTAGGGTCAAGTTTGCGCGATATAAACCTCTGTAAAATAAAAAATACAATAAATATCTAGGAGGCCATTAAAATCCACGCAAAGTGGCTTTGCGTGGCCTTGTAGATATGGGTCTGCACTCTGGGCCAGCAGGGCACCATAAAAAGTGATGCACCTGGGGTGCAACTGGCTTGTAAATGAGCCCCTCAATTTTGTTCAATGGATTTTCCACAACTCATTTGCACATTGCATGTATGACATAGAATTTCGAAGAAGGGAGGACAACAATACACAAGAGAGTGTGTATAAATCCATATTTGTTGTTTCAGGGATCAAGGAAAAGATTTGGACATATAATAGACATTCGGGACCTCTGTTGCCTCCTCATAACCTCCACAGTGCCTTTAAGTCACCTTCCCGGTAGGTTATGCATTCCTGCCCTGCACTAACACTGTACAAGTCTGACTTGGTGACAGGGGTGTAGCACAAGCTCTTGCAGCCTGTGCAATGGGGTAGAGGGCCTTCTGGTGCCTGACCTTTCATGCAGCCCTCAATCAGTCCAAGGCCAATGAATATCTGTGAGATAAAAGAGACTCTTGGCCCCTCATCATAGTCTGCAGGGTGCCCCATCTTTTTTCTGTATGCCACTGCTCCATGTTTGTCACTGCAGGCGGCGATCTCTGTCATTGTGACAGAACTTCCACAGCGCATTTAACTTTGCTTCACTGCGGAGTGTGCCTTTCTGCCCTACACTCAGGGGCCTATGTACAAGAAAGTCATGCAGTGTAGTGCAGCAAGTCACCTTGCTGTGCTGCACTGCATGACAGGGAAAGGGCAGGAATGTACTGTATTTAGGGCAATTTGGCACATTCCTGCCTTTTCCCCTGTGCTGTTCCCCTTTTGGCAGCTTAGCGTCAACACAGGCACCCTTGCACCACGGTGGAAGGGTGCCTATGCTGCAGCATTCAGCACACATAGAAAGAGGAAATAATGAAGAGATATTGCTCCTCGTTGACTTCACCTGAGAAGGCGTACCTTTTTGGGGCATTCCCAGGTCTACCACCTTTAATGCATCTGGGGATGCATTAAAAAGCATGGAAGTTGCATGGGAACACCCACGGAACACCTTCCTAGGGCAGAGTAAGGTGGTGCAATGATTTGCATTGCATTGCCTTACTCCAGATTTTTGTAGCTTCACAGGGCCACGCAAAGTGACCTTCTATGGCTTCTGTAGTCACAGGTAAGGTTTGTGTCACTTTTGCACCACATTGTATGGTGCTAGAGTGACTCAAACGGGTGCAAAATAGGTCCTTCATACTGTACGAGTCCGACTCGAGGAGAGGGCGGTGTAACACAGACCATTATGGTGCAAAGGGAAGCCTTCCTTAAGGAGGCCCCCAATCCATCAGGCAGCACCTAGTCATTCAAGGCAGATTCATTTCCCTGAGAGATGGGATACTCTCATCATATTCTGCATGAGGCCACTTTAATTTTCTTTATACCACTGCTCAGTGAGTGCCACTGCTGGTGGGGTTCTCTGTTGCAGAGACACAGCTGGCAATCCAGATGTATTTTTTTTCTGTAGAGTGGAAGTTTCAGCCCTGCACTGTCGAACCCAGTTTTGCTGCATCCATTACCACCGATGGACTCTATGAGCATTTCTGCTTCCATCATCTTGGCTGCCTGCATGCCTAGTATATGCCTGCATGTTTCATGGATCTCCTGGCCTCATAGATAGAGCTCGACGAGCCTCAATATTTCTGATCTGATGAGCCCAAAGGACCAATGGCCTTAAGGCTCTAAACGTTGACAATATATGCCCCACTTGACTGAACCCATTTAGACTTGATCTGAATGAACATATGATGACTAATATACAGTTGCTGTATTCATCAGAACTGAATTCAGCTTGGACACATCTGACGCATTCATTATAATCTTTTTCACATTTGTCACTCACGTTTTGAGAACCACATCAGTATCAATAACTATTGCTTTTAAATTGTTTGAAATTAAATATTTAAAGCCAAGCAAGTTAGTAAATATGGATGTGATCATATTTGAGAATTGATTAAAGTATTGGTGTGTAATGTATGAGACGCAGGTAGTCTTTCTTTCTAAAAACAGATACACAATCTTACACATCTTCCTATGTACTCGTCTTCCCGCCTCTGAAACACTAAATGTTACATATGCAATACACAAATGACTATGTAATCCACTAAAAGAAATGTAGCTCCTTTAGTTATATTGTTAGTATATTAGATACAGTGTACCTTATTTGTTCAATTTACAATCTTAATCCTGCATCAAATGGTGTAGGGTGTGGGGTGATCTAAGGGCAGGCTAGCTGGGATGTTCTGAATTAATTGGGATTGTAAGGAGCACTCCGTTATGAAACTTTACTAAGACTCTTGTTCACTGGTGCTGCGATTAACAAGGGTTGTCAATCCCTATTTTTTCAATGAATTATGATGGGTTGTAGTGCCCACCTAATCGTGCACTGTTCACCTGGTGCTCCGCACTTTATTTGCTTAAATATTTTACCATAGTTCTCAGTTTAACTTTTAATCATTATCTGTCTCTTTTGCATTTCATCTTGTTATTCATAATCATAACAATTTGCATTCTTACATTGCATTATACTTTTAACACATTAATTTTCAGAGCAATTCAACATTGTACATAGCGTTTTATATTAATTATATCTTGAGGAGCCCAATGCATTTCGGCACCTCGCGGTGCCTTCCTCAGGGGCAAATCTGTAAAAAAATATAAAAATGTAGCGTGTAAGTGTTTGTTTCTAGTGCATGGGGGTTCTAGTGAAATGTAATCTATTTTATGCATACCTTGTCTCTCCTGTCATGGAATGATGTTTCTGTGGTTATATCTTCAACAAAAAGCCAATATTCTGTTTAAACAAAAAATGAAATCCCAACTGTAATGGATCATGTGTTACTTATTATATGATTGGTATTAAAGTCTTTGTATGATCACGTACCTCGTGCTGATCATCAATTTGGTTTCTGTAATAACAAACATTAAAATGCTTAATACTCTATGCCTATCACCGTAATACGTTACGTTGCTAGTAGGTAATTTCACAACGTACCTTGTCTTTGCTATGGTTCTCGTTTCTGTAAAAATCAGAGACAATGCCACGGTTTTACTAACATGTCTCTCCTGATTCCCATTACCCCAACCATTATAGTTTACTGCCCGTACCTGGTGTTTCTTGCTCTTCCCTTCAAACAATAATCCGCAATCCTATGGACGCCTCTGTTTACCGCCACTCAACCACGAAGTTTTAAAACTTCGTGTACTCCGTGTGCTCGCGTGATGTAAAAAACTAAAGACGGACTATCTCATAGTACTGTGGTTACTAACTAGGTTAACTGGACGCCATCTTAGTGTGGTAAATATTGTTAGTTTGCTCGTTACGTTTGTAAATTTGAAACGTGTTACATTTCAAAAGTTCTTAGGTCATGATGATATAAACTAAACGTGATGCATAACTGGTTTTATTTAATGTTTGCTTCTACTCTATATTTCCATTCCCAAGAATCTAGGTCTCTTGCTTACTCCTCTGAATAATCCTTGTACCTCAGTATTCAAAATCTTATTCCTGGTCCTGTCTACGCGTTACATATCCTGTTTATTTTAATTATATGTATTTCACCTTATATATCACTGGCGAGTGATGTTTCTGTGTGGTATCTTCACTTTTTGTTCAGATATAATTAATATAAAACGCTATGTACAATGTTGAATTGCTCTGAAAATTAATGTGTTAAAAGTATAATGCAATGTAAGAATGCAAATTGTTATGAATATGAATAACAAGATGAAATGCAAAAGAGACAGATAATGATTAAAAGTTAAACTGAGAACTATGGTAAATTATTTAAGCAAATAAAGTGCGGAGCACCAGGTGAACAGTGCACGATTAGGTGGGCACTACAACCCATCATAATTCATAGCTGGGATGTTCAGCAGCTGAGGAACATTCTCTTGGGATGCTGCTGGAATACTCAGGAACTCAAGGCATTCATCCTGGGATGTTCACATTATTAGCACATATGCCTGTTCAGTAGTTAGGAGTTGGCTTCTTGAACACTCAGAGATTGAAGTCAGGCATTGAAGAATGCCCTAAAGATGGAGGTATATATGGGCAGCATCAATAAGCAATGTGTGTTGCGGTGGAATACTCAAAGCAACACCATTGCACACCCGTTTCCTGCAAAAGTGATGCATGTAAAGGGGCCGTATTTACCATGCAGCGTTAAGCCACAAAAAGTGGCTTAATGCTGCTTTGTAAATGTGTACAATATGACCTCAAGTACTACCAACATAAATAACTTCAGGTCTTTTTTTATATCTTCTGTGTCTATTCTCATTTTCATACTGAATCACTTGTCTCCAAATCCAAAACTTTTAACTCTTGCAAGGTGCTCCATGAAGCACTTAAGTTCTTCAGAGTTTGTTTAGTCACATTGAATATAGCCATTCACAAATCTAACTCACACCATTTAAGTAGATAGATCAACTGGCACCCGGTAGCGATTGCTAATACACTGCTACCTCTTTTGTTATCTTTTGTTAAGGGCTGGGGATTTAGGCCAGTAAATTGGGCCCATAAACCCCCTTCCATTATATATTCACTAATCTTACCCACACTAGTTTAAAATTAATATAATGCTCATGTTAGCACATCAGCCAGCTAAATGACTGTAATTCAAGTTCCTGTCTCAAGGGGACCTGGCCTGGCAGTTTGGAATGGATTGCTCCCCGAGTACAACCAAGGTTAGTTTGGATATACTTGCCTCAGTCCAGAGTCCCACAGTGAGTGAAAAACAATGAGCTGGAACTCAGCCCCAAGCAATTGCCATTTGCTGAGATTAATCCAATTACTCCCTGCATCATTTCTTGTGTGTTACTGTAGCTCAGGGAGAATGCATGAAATAAATTTTTGGATCACAATTTTGGATTCAACAATCAATATGTTTGTTAGACTTTAACTATATACTGGGTAGCTTGGGGTTTATTTAGGATACAAAGCCATGAGCCTCCTACCAGTAATAATATTTGGTTATTGAAATGTAAATACTGTATGGGAATGTATAACTCACTCATCTTGTTAGATTAAAAAGTTATGTGTGTTTGATACAACAATGTCTATATAGACTACATTGACTAATATGGTGTACAATGATGGGACATAGAGGTCAGTGAATTTAGGGAGAATTAGGATGGAATTCATGTGTGTACTCACCTGTGAGAATATATGTATTTATTTTTTAGTTGGTAGAAACATTAATGCTGTAGTGCTAAAACCGTGATTTGTTCAGCAGTACGTGGACACCTTATGTGGAGGTGGAATTTACTCATCAATTAAGTCACAAGTATGTGAACTTGACAGAACAATGCATTGATGGATATTTTGGGCTAATATTGAATATCATGATATGATACATAGGCCCAACAGTTCTTGTAGACCTTTTGGGCTACACTACTTGGATCGTGTATAGCTCTAATCGATAATAGATCAGTGGTTTGACGTATCTTTGGTCCCTATTACAAATTCGTTTTTAGACAACGATCGATTTTCAGATGAGGATCTAAGACATCATGGTAGCGAAATGTGACTGCCAGAGACGTCTAGATATTATATTGTTGAACTGGTGGGTACTTATATTTATATATTTGTTCTCTTTATGTGCCTATGGGTTGAATAATGCGATACAAAAGGGGATGATGGACTGAGCGTTTGAGCAAATCAAACACTCACCCCCAGTCAACTGATCTGGGTTTAATCCACCACCATTCTTTAGCTCACTCGGCCACCCCAGTTCAGACATGGCTATATGCAAATCAGTTTGACCCTGTGCCTCATGGGAACAGTCCAGCCCGAACTGCCAAGCCATGTCTTCCCTGGACCGGAAACAAGCATCCTGGGACCGGTTTCGGATTCATAATCCTCATCAGCCAGGCTATCTTGAATCCAGTGGCCAAGTGAGCAAGGGACTCACGTCTGAGCATACCCTGCCACACTTAGGGCGAACAAAGCGATACATAAGGGGATGATGGACTGAGCGTTTGAGCAAATCAAACACTCACCCCCAGTCAACTGATCTGGGTTTAATCCACCACCATTCTTTAGCTCACTCGGCCACCCCAGTTCAGACATGGCTATATGCAATTCAGTCTGACCCTGTGCCTCATGGGAACAGTCCAGCCCGAACTGCCAAGCCATGTCTTCCCTGGACCGGAAACAAGCATCCTGGGACCGGTTTCGGATTCATAATCCTCATCAGCCAGGCTATCTTGAATCCAGTGGCCAAGTGAGCAAGGGACTCACATCTGAGCATACCCTGCCACACTTAGGGCGAACAAAGCGATGCAAAAGGGGATGATGGACTGAGCGTTTGAGCAAATCAAACACTCACCCCCAGTCAACTGATCTGGGTTTAATCCACCACCATTCTTTAGCTCACTCGGCCACCCCAGTTCAGACATGGCTATATGCAATTCAGTCTGACCCTGTGGCTCATGGGAACAGTCCAGCACGAACTGCCAAGCCATGTCTTCCCTAGACCAGAAACAAGCATCCTGGGACCGGTTTCGGATTCATAATCCTCATCAGCCAGGCTATCTTGAATCCAGTGGCCAAGTGAGCAAGGGACTCACGTCTGAGCATACCCTGCCACACTTAGGGCGAACAAAGCGATACAAAAGGGGATGATGGACTGAGCGTTTGAGCAAATCAAACACTCACCCCCAGTCAACTGATCTGTGTTTAATCCACCACCATTATTTAGCTCACTCGGCCACCCCAGTTCAGACATGGCTATATGCAATTCAGTCTGACCCTGTGCCTCATGGGGACAGTCCAGCCCGAACTGCCAAACCATGTCTTCCCTGGACCGGAAACAAGCATCCTGGGACCGGTTTCGGATTCATAATCCTCATCAGCCAGGCTATCTTGATTCCAGTGGCCAAGTGAGCAAGGGACTCACGTCTGAGCGTACCCTGCCACACTTAGGGCGAACAAAGCGATACAAAAGGGGATGATGGACTGAGCGTTTGAGCAAATCAAACACTCACCCCAGTCAACTGATCTGGGTTTAATCCACCACCATTCTTTAGCTCACTCGGCCACCCCAGTTCAGACATGGCTATATGCAATTCAGTCTGACCCTGTGCCTCATGGGAACAGTCCAGCCCGAACTGCCAAGCCATGTCTTCCCTGGACCGGAAACAAGCATCCTGGGACCGGTTTCGGATTCATAATCCTCATCAGCCAGGCTATCTTGAATCCAGTGGCCAAGTGAGCAAGGGACTCACGTCTGAGCATACCCTGCCCCACTTAGGGCGAACAAAGCGATACAAAAGGGGATGATGGAGTCAGCGTTTGAGCAAATCAAACACTCACCCCCAGTCAACTGATCTGGGTTTAATCCACCACCATTCTTTAGCTCACTCGGCCACCCCAGTTCAGACATGGCTATATGCAAATCAGTCTGACCCTGTGCCTCATGGGAACAGTTCAGCCCGAACTGCCAAGCCATGTCTTCCCTGGACCGGAAACAAGCATCCTGGGACCGGTTTCGGATTCATAATCCTCATCAGCCAGGCTATCTTGAATCCAGTGGCCAAGTGAGCAAGGGACTCACGTCTGAGCATACCCTGCCACACTTAGGGCGAACAAAGCGATACAAAAAGGGATGATGGACTAAGCGTTTGAGCAAATCAAACACTCACCCCCAGTCAACTGATCTGGGTTTAATCCACCACCATTCTTTAGCTCACTCGGCCACCCCAGTTCAGACATGGCTATATGCAATTCAGTCTGACCCTGTGCCTCATGGGAACAGTCCAGCCCGAACTGCCAAGCCATGTCTTCCCTGGACCGGAAACAAGCATCCTGGGACCGGTTTCAGATTCATAACCCTCATCAGCAAGGCTATCTTGAATCCAGTGGCCAAGTGAGCAAGGGACTCACGTCTGAGCATACACTGCCACACTTAGGGCGAACAAAGCGATACAAAAGGGGATGATGGACTGAGCGTTTGAGCAAATCAAACACTCACCCCCAGTCAACTGATCTGGGTTTAATCCACCACCATTCTTTAGCTCACTCGGCCACCCCAGTTCAGACATGGCTATATGGAAATCAGTCTGACCCTGAGCCTCATGGGAACAGTCCAGCCCGAACTGCCAAGCCATGTCTTCCCTGGACCGGAAACAAGCATCCTGGGACAGGTTTCGGATTCATAATCCTCATCAGCCAGGCTATCTTGAATCCAGTGGCCAAGTGAGCAAGGGACTCACGTCTGAGCATACCCTGCCACACTTAGGGCGAACAAAGCATATAGCCATGTATGAACTGGGGTGGCCGAGTGAGCTAAAGAATGGTGATGGATTAAACCCAGATCAGTTGACTGGGGGTGAGTGTTTGATTTGCTCAAACGCTCCGTCCATCATCCCCTTTTGTATCGCTTTGTTCGCCCTAAGTGTGGCAGGGTATGCTAAGACGTGAGTCCCTTGCTCACTTGGCCACTGGATTCAAGATAGCCTGGCTGATGAGGATTATGAATCCGAAACCGGTCCCAGGATGCTTGTTTCCGGTCCAGGGAAGATATGGCTTGGCAGTTCGGGCTGGACTGTTCCCATGAGGCACAGGGTCAGACTGATTTGCATATAGCCATGTCTGAACTGGGGTGGCCGAGTGAGCTAAAGAATGGTGATTGATTAAACCCAGATCAGTTGACTGGGGGTGAGTGTTTGATTTGCTCAAACGCTCAGTCCATCATCCCCTTTTGTATCGCTTTGTTCGCCCTAAGTGTGGCAGGGTATGCTCAGACGTGAGTCCCTTGCTCACTTGGCCACTGGATTCAAGATAGCCTGGCTGATGAGGATTATGAATCCGAAACCGGTCCCAGGATGCTTGTTTCCGGTCCAGGGAAGATATGGCTTGGCAGTTCGGGCTGGACTGTTCCCATGAGGCACAGGGTCAGACTGATTTGAATATAGCCATGTCTGAACTGGGGTGGCCGAGTGAGCTAAAGAATGGTGATGGATTAGACCCAGATCAGTTGACTGGGGGTGAGTGTTTGATTTGCTCAAACGCTCCGTCCATCATCCCCTTTTGTATCGCTTTGTTCGCCCTAAGTGTGGCAGGGTATGCTCAGACGTGAGTCCCTTGCTCACTTGGCCACTGGATTCAAGATAGCCTGGCTGATGAGGATTATGAATCCGAAACCGGTCCCAGGATGCTTGTTTCCGGTCCAGGGAAGATATGGCTTGGCAGTTCAGGCTGGACTGTTCCCATGAGGCACAGGGTCAGACTGATTTGCATATAGCCATGTCTGAACTGGGGTGGCCGAGTGAGCTAAAGAATGGTGATGGATTAAACCCAGATCAGTGGACTGGGGGTGAGTGTTTGATTTGCTCAAACGCTCCGTCCATCATCCCCTTTTGTATCGCTTTGTTCGCCCTAAGTGTGGCAGGGTATGCTCAGATGTGAGTCCCTTGCTCACTTGGCCACTGGATTCAAGATAGCCTGGCTGATGATTATGAATCCGAAACCGGTCCCAGGATGCTTGTTTCTGGTCCAGGGAAGATATGGCTTGGCAGTTCGGGCTGGACTGTTCCCATGAGGCACAGGGTCAGACTGATTTGCATATAGCCATGTCTGAACTGGGGTGGCCGAGTGAGCTAAAGAATGGTGATGGATTAAACCCAGATCAGTTGACTGGGGGTGAGTGTTTGATTTGCTCAAACGCTCCGTCCATAATCCCCTTTTGTATCGCTTTGTTCGCCCTAAGTGTGGCAGGGTATGCTCAGACGTGAGTCCCTTGCTCACTTGGCCACTGGATTCAAGATAGCCTGGCTGATGAGGATTATGAATCCGAAACCGGTCCCTGGATGCTTGTTTCCGGTCCAGGGAAAATATGGCTTGGCAGTTCGGGCTGGACTGTTCCCATGAGGCACAGGGTCAGACTGATTTGCATATAGCCATGTCTGAACTGGGGTGGCCAAGTGAGCTAAAGAATGGTGATGGATTAAACCCAGATCAGTTGACTGGGCGTGAGTGTTTGATTTGCTCAAACGCTCCTTCCATCATCCCCTTTGAATCGCTTTGTTCGCCCTAAGTGTGGCAGGGTATGCTCAGACGTGAGTCCCTTGCTCACTTGGCCACTGGATTCAAGATAGCCTGGCTGATGAGGATTATGAATCCGAAACCGGTCCCAGGATGCTTGTTTCCGGTCCAGGGAAGATATGGCTTGGCAGTTCGGGCTTGACTGTTCCCATGAGGCACAGGGTCAGACTGATTTGCATATAGCCATGTCTGAACTGGGGTGGCCGAGTGAGCTAAAGAATGGTGATGGATTAAACCCATATCAGTTGACTGGGGGTGAGTGTTTGATTTGCTCAAACGCTCCGTCCATCATCCACTTTTGTATCGCTTTGTTCGCCCTAAGTGTGGCAGGGTATGCTCAGACGTGAGTCCCTTGCTCACTTGGCCACTGGATTCAAGATAGCCTGGCTGATGAGGATTATGAATCCGAAACCGGTCCCAGGATGCTTGTTTCCGGTCCAGGGAAGATATGGCTTGGCAGTTCGGGCTGAACTGTTCCCATGAGGCACAGGGTCAGACTGATTTGCATATAGCCATGTCTGAACTGGGGTGGCCGAGTGAGCTAAAGAATGGTGATGGATTAAATCCAGATCAGTTGGCTGGGGGTGAGTGTTTGATTTGCTCAAACGCTCCGTCCATCATCCCCTTTTGTATCGCTTTGTTCGCCCTAAGTGTGGCAGGGTATGCTCAGACGTGAGTTCCTTGCTCACTTGGCCACTGGATTCAAGATAGCCTGACTGATGAGGATTATGAATCCGAAACCGGTCCCAGGATGCTTGTTTCCGGTCCAGGGAAGATATGGCTTGGCAGTTCGGGCTTGACTGTTCCCATGAGGCACAGGGTCAGACTGATTTGCATATAGCCATGTCTGAACTGGGGTGACCAAGTGAGCTAAAGAATGGTGATGGATTAAACCCAGATCAGTTGACTGGGGGTGAGTGTTTGATTTGCTCAAATGCTCCGTCCATCATCCCCTTTTGTATCGCTTTGTTCGCCCTAAGTGTGGCTGGGTATGCTCAGACGTGAGTCCCTTGCTCACTTGGCCACTGGATTCAAGATAGCCTGGCTGATGAGGATTATGAATCCGAAACCGGTCCCAGGATGCTTGTTTCCGGTCCAGGGAAGATATGGCTTGGCAGTTCGGGCTGGACTGTTACCATGAGGCACAGGGTCAGACTGATTTGAATATAGCCATGTCTGAACTGGGGTGGCCGAGTGAGCTAAAGAATGGTGATGGATTAGACCCAGATCAGTTGACTGGGGGTGAGTGTTTGATTTGCTCAAACGCTCCGTCCATCATCCCCTTTTGTATCGCTTTGTTCGCCCTAAGTGTGGCAGGGTATGCTCAGACGTGAGTCCCTTGCTCACTTGGCCACTGGATTCAAGATAGCCTGGCTGATGAGGATTATGAATCCGAAACCGGTCCCAGGATGCTTGTTTCCGGTCCAGGGAAGATATGGCTTGGCAGTTCGGGCTGGTCTGTTCCCATGAGGCACAGGGTCAGACTGATTTGCATATAGCCATGTCTGAACTGGGGTGGCCGAGTGAGCTAAAGAATGGTGATGGATTAAACCCAGATCAGTTGACTGGGGGTGAGTGTTTGATTTGCTCAAACGCTCCGTCCATCATCCCCTTTTGTATCGCTTTGTTCGCCCTAAGTGTGGCAGGGTATGCTCAGACGTGAGTCCCTTGCTCACTTGGCCACTGGATTCAAGATAGCCTGGCTGATGATTATGAATCCGAAACCGGTCCCAGGATGCTTGTTTCCGGTCCAGGGAAGATATGGCTTGGCAGTTCGGGCTGGACTGTTCCCATGAGGCACAGGGTCAGACTGATTTGCATATAGCCATGTCTGAACTGGGGTGGCCGAGTGAGCTAAAGAATGGTGATGGATTAAACCCAGATCAGTTGGCTGGGGGTGAGTGTTTGATTTGCTCAAACGCTCCGTCCACCATCCCCTTTTGTATCGCTTTGTTCGCCCTAAGAGTGGCAGGGTATGCTCAGACGTGAGTCCCTTGCTCACTTGGCCACTGGATTCAAGATAGCCTTGCTGATGAGGATTATGAATCCGAAACCGGTCCCTGGATGATTGTTTCCGGTCCAGGGAAAATATGGCTTGGCAGTTCGGGCTGGACTGTTCCCATGAGGCACAGGGTCAGACTGATTTGCTTATAGCCATGTCTGAACTGGGGTGGCCGAGTGAGCTAAAGAATGGTGATGGATTAAACCCAGATCAGTTGACTGGGCGTGAGTGTTTGATTTGCTCAAACGCTCCGTCCATCATCCCCTTTGTATCGCTTTGTTCGCCCTAAGTGTGGCAGGGTATGCTCAGACGTGAGTCCCTTGCTCACTTGGCCACTGGATTCAAGATAGCCTGGCTGATGAGTATTATGAATCCGAAACCGGTCCCAGGATGCTTGTTTCCGGTCCAGGGAAGATATGGCTTGGCAGTTCGGGCTTGACTGTTCCCATGAGGCACAGGGTCAGACTGATTTGCATATAGCCATGTCTGAACTGGGGTGGCCGAGTGAGCTAAAGAATGGTGATGGATTAAACCCATATCAGTTGACTGGGGGTGAGTGTTTGATTTGCTCAAACGCTCCGTCCATCATCCACTTTTGTCTCGCTTTGTTCGCCCTAAGTGTGGCAGGGTATGCTCAGACGTGAGTCCCTTGCTCACTTGGCCACTGGATTCAAGATAGCCTGGCTGATGAGGATTATGAATCCGAAACCGGTCCCAGGATGCTTGTTTCCGGTCCAGGGAAGATATGGCTTGGCAGTTCAGGCTGGACTGTTCCCATGAGGCACAGGATCAGACTGATTTGCATATAGCCATGTCTGAACTGGGGTGGCCGAATGAGCTAAAGAATGGTGATGGATTAAACCCAGATCAGTTGACTGGGGGTGAGTGTTTGATTTGCTCAAACGCTCCGTCCATCATCCCCTTTTGTATCGCTTTGTTCGCCCTAAGTGTGGCAGGGTATGCTCAGACGTGAGTCCCTTGCTCACTTGGCCACTGGATTCAAGATAGCCTGGCTGATGAGGATTATGAATCCGAAACCGGTCCCAGGATGCTTGTTTCCGGTCCAGGGAAGATATGGCTTGGCAGTTCGGGCTGGACTGTTCCCATGAGGCACAGGGTCAGACTGATTTGCATATAGCCATGTCTGAACTGGGGTGGCCGAGTGAGCTAAAGAATGGTGATGGATTAAACCCAGATCAGTTGACTGGGGGTGAGTGTTTGATTTGCTCAAACGCTCCGTCCATCATCCCCTTTTGTATCGCTTTGTTCGCCCTAAGTGTGGCAGGGTATGCTCAGACGTGAGTTCCTTGCTCACTTGGCCACTGGATTCAAGATAGCCTGGCTGATGAGGATTATGAATCCAAAACCGGTCCCAGGATGCTTGTTTCCGGTCCAGGGAAGATATGGCTTGGCAGTTCGGGCTGGACTGTTCCCATGAGGCACAGGGTCAGACTGATTTGCATATAGCCATGTCTGAACTGGGGTGGCCGAGTGAGCTAAAGAATGGTGATGGATTAAACCCAGATCAGTTGACTGGGGGTGAGTGTTTGATTTGCTCAAACGCTCCGTCCATCATCCCCTTTTGTATCGCTTTGTTCGCCCTAAGTGTGGCAGGGTATGCTCAGACGTGAGTCCCTTGCTCACTTGGCCACTGGATTCAAGATAGCCTGGCTGATGAGGATTATGAATCCGAAACCGGTCCCAGGATGCTTGTTTCCGGTACAGGGAAGATATGGCTTGGCAGTTCGGGCTGGACTGTTCCCATGAGGCACAGGGTCAGACTGATTTGCATATAGCCATGTCTGAACTGGGGTGGCCAAGTGAGCTAAAGAATGGTGATGGATTAAACCCAGATCAGTTGACTGGAGTGAGTGTTTGATTTGCTCAAATGCTCCGTCCATCATCCCCTTTTGTATCGCTTTGTTCGCCCTAAGTGTGGCAGGGTATGCTCAGACGTGAGTCCCTTGCTCACTTGGCCACTGGATTCAAGATAGCCTGGCTGATGAGGATTATGAATCCGAAACCGGTCCCAGGATGCTTGTTTCCGGTACAGGGAAGATATGGCTTGGCAGTTCGGGCTGGACTGTTCCCATGAGGCACAGGGTCAGACTGATTTGCATATAGCCATGTCTGAACTGGGGTGGCCGAGTGAGCTAAAGAATGGTGATGGATTAAACCCAGATCAGTTGACTGGGGGTGAGTGTTTGATTTGCTCAAACGCTCCGTCCATCATCCCCTTTTGTATCGCTTTGTTCGCCCTAAGTGTGGCAGGGTATGCTCAGACGTGAGTCCCTTGCTCACTTGTCCTCTGGATTCAAGATAGCCTGGCTGATGAGGATTATGAATCCGAAACCGGTCCCAGGATGCTTGTTTCCGGTCCAGGGAAGATATGGCTTGGCAGTTCGGGCTGGACTGTTCCCAGGAGGCACAGGGTCAGACTGATTTGCATATAGCCATGTCTGAACTGGGGTGGCCGAGTGAGCTAAAGAATGGTGATGGATTAAACCCAGATCAGTTGACTGGGGGTGAGTGTTTGATTTGCTCAAACGCTCCGTCCATCATCCCCTTTTGTATCGCTATGGGTTGAATAATGGTTTCTCAAGCAAGCTTAGGTGAAGCATGGATTACCCTTGGGTTCATCTAACATTCCTAGTGGATTTCTTCTATCTTCACACACTCTTTTGCTGAGTTCATATACATTTTTCTTCCATGGGTGAAATCTTTGGTAATGCAACAAAATATCAGATTGGATGTTTTTCTCGATCTTATAAGTGAGTACTCATTGCACTTAATATATATATTAGATACTTTGTTATAGATGCTGTCATTCCAAATAAAAGGGGAGGCGACAATGAGAAACGACTTATACAGCTTGAATCAAAATATATCGTGCTCCTTAACAGTAAAAGCCCGGGAGGCCTGAATATGGGGGAAGATCTCCATAATTTTTTATAAGGGATGTAACGATAGAATCAACACTTAGTATCAGCAATACAATTGAGGGTATGCTCTCTTTCAGTTCCTAGGTTTCAATTTGCGCCATAATAATATTGACTAGGTGGGAGTTCCGTCATTTTCCCATGATGTACAATGATATTCATAATTTATGCTAAGGTATTGGTACCAACATATTTGTTAAACTGCAGCGATGCAGTAATTATAGTTGAGCAGATTAAGAAATGAGATATTATTATTATATTTTTTTATTATTTCTCATGCACAGTTCACATCTATGTTTTACATAGTATTAGCACTTAATTTCAGGTTCACTTACTATTTTAATAGTGTATACCTGTTTTAGCCAAACACACTTACTTTAGAGTACCGCACAGGAGTTACAAACACACATAGACCAAGTTATGCAGAATAGTCACAGCGATAACCTGTTGATATATTAGGCAAATGATTTATTGAGTATTTGTACAGACAATGTTTTGAAAAAAGTATCATGTAGTATACAATTATTGGTTATTTTATGTTATGTGACTATGATAGATTCACTGCACATTTCGCGGCAAGCTAGGCATGTTTTATGAAATGAATTAATGTAATGTATCACATGACCAGGCTATAACAATTGCATACGTATAATGTGAAAATGAACATATACGCGTGATTAACAATAACATTAACACTGTGTTAAAATGGCGCCCATAGAAATGATCTAACAGGGACCATAGAAGTAAATGTAGTCCTCTGTTAATGTTTACCTTTCACGAAATGGGCGCGCAATTTGGATGTTGTCTCTGGTTAAATGGCGGTTACTCCTAACACTCCACATCAGTGAGCAAGGACGTGAAGTCGGAAACGCGTCTGATGGCTTGCACCGAAATAAATACTTAAACTATATCAGAAGACTGACTTTGGCTTATTTTGTAGTCTGTGTACCTGCTGGTGCGGAGAAGCACAACTGCGGCAAGTTGGATTTGCATATATATATATATATTTACATATATATATATATATATATATATTCACTGAAAAAACCCATAGGTTTCACACATGTTATAGTTAGCTGGACATTTCACTCATACAAAACCATTGAGATTCCCCCGTTATAGTTAGTTCAGCTAACTATAACTTGTGCGCCCGCAATGCACTGCTGATGACATCAAATATCACATCACTCATGACATGGTCAGTGACATCACTCATGACATCACTTATGACATCTCAAATGACATCACTGATGACATCATCCAGTAAATGTGCGTCTCTGAAAAATAAATATTTTTCATATATGTATATCTAAAGGTCGATGAAAGAATAAATGGGTAAATTAATGTCTAAATGGATTATTTTTTTTGTAAAATTGATTGTATACCTGACTTATTAAGTGTATCTTAGTGAATACATGTATTAGCGAGTAATGTTTAAATATGTAAATATCTGTATCAGTGTCTCACTGTGTATACGTGGCTGCATGGGTTGGTGAGTGTCTATATGGGTTATTAGTTGGTTTTTTGAGTATCAGAACAAGTGTCTGTATGGTTTGGTGGGGGTTATTACTTAACGCACAGATGCATGAATGACTGACTCACTGTTGTATGTTTTTGAAGACAGCATGTGTGCAGGACTGTATGGGTGGATGTGTGTGTGTATGGGTGTGTTAGTGAGTGAATGACTGTCTCGATAGTATCTTTATGAGTAACTTCATATGTTTTAAACTAGTATATGTGAGTATTGATGTATATAATTGAGTATATGTGAGAATGAGAGAATGGAAACGTTCCTGTATAAATAGGTATGTGTTTCTATAAGTGATTGTTTAAGAGAGTAAGTATGTGTAAGTTTCTGTAGAAGTAAGTGTAGTGGTGTGTGTATAGCTGTATATGCAAGTAAATGGATGAATGATTGTTTATTGGCATGTGTGAGTATGTGTGTGAGTAACTCTCTGGATGAGTATCGGTGTGTAACAGGATGGATAGGTGTATGAGTACATATGATGAGTGAGTACATGTATGAGTGACTATATAGAACTGTTGGTGAATGAGTGGCTGTGTATGTAGAGATTGGAATTACTGAATAGGTTGTTGTAACTGGTATTGGTAACTCCATTTTTTTGAAAATTTTAGTTTCTATTTTTGAATGTGTGTATCAAAGGTTATATTACGTTGAGAGGAGGTCTGCCACTCTTTCACAAGGATGATGTCATCAGTGATGTCATTTGAGATGTCATCAGTGATGTCACTGACCATGTCATGAGTGATGTAATATGTGAAGTCATCAGCAGTGCATTGCAGGCGCGCACGTTATAGTTAGCTGCACTAACTATAACGGGGGAATTTCACTGGTTTTCAATGATTGAAATATCCAGATAACTATAACATGTGTGAAACCTATGGTTTTTTCAGTACATTTCTAAGGTTTTTTGAATGCTTATTCCTAACTATAACGTGGCTGAAACCTATGGTTTTTTCAGTGAATTTCTAAGGTTTTTTGAATGCTAATTCCTAAATATAACATGGCTGAAACCTATGTTTTTTCTAGTGAATTTCAAAGGTTTTGTAAATGATAATTTTTAAATGTATTAATTGTTATATTTTTTTATACTGATTTACTACATTGTTTTAAAGTATTTATTTTTAGATATTTTATTTTTTAAATTACATTACATATTTTTAATATAAATTGAAAAGAAAAGTTTTTAAAAAATATTGAAACTGTAATATTTGTTCTTTTTATTTTATATATTTTTGAATATATATATATTTTTTATAGCAGGCAATGATATCATATGGAAGGAAATTCAAGTTACTGGTAAGTACGGGTAAAATTACTTTTCGGGATCAGTACGGGCTGAAAGATGCAGCACTGAGGTCTAGTCCTGATAACAGGTGAGTAAATTGGAATTCGGAGTTCGGCTGATTTTAGAGGAATTCTTTAAAGTTCCAAAACTCCACACTTAGAAGAATTTCCAAGTGAAACCAGTCAATGTTAGCCTATGGAAGGAAATTCAAGTTACTGTAGGTAGGGTTAGAAATACATTTCAGGATCAGTAGTGGGCTGAAAGATGCAGCACTGAGGTCTTTCCTGATAACAGGTGAGTAAATCGGAATTCGCACTTCAGCTGATTTTAGAGGAATTTTTTAAAGTTCCAAAACTCCTCACTTAGAAGAATTTCCAAGTGAAACCAGTCAATGTTAGCCTATGGAAGGAAATTTAAGTTACTGTAAGTATGGTTAGAATTACTTTTCAGGATCAGTAGTGGGCTGAAAGATGCAGCACTGAGGTCTCTCCTGATAACAGGTGAGTAAATCGGAATTCGTAGTTCGGCAGACTTTAGAGGAATTTTTTTAAGTTCCAAAACTCCATACTTAGAAGAATTTCCAAGTGAAACCAGTCAATGTTAGCCTATGGAAGGAAATTCAAGTTCCTGTAAGTATGGTTAGAATTACTTTTCAGGATCAGTAGTGGGCTGAAAGATGCAGCACTGAGGTCTCTCCTGATAACAGGTGAGTAAATCGGAATTCGTAGTTCGGCAGATTTTAGAGGAATATTTTGCTCAATAGTGAAGGAAGGGGGCGGGGCCTGAGGTGACATGTGTGCAAACACGCCCTGTGGCGCGTTTTAATTTGGGGAATTAATTCCTCGTCCTAAATTCCTAAATTGGGGGATTATGTCCCCATGAATACTGGGGGTCCCTGGGGGCCAACTAGCCCACCAGGAACTTCCACTATGCGCCAGGGGAGTGCGTTGCAGAGAAGTGTAAAAAGGGGCATGGCCTCATTACACCTCTCTGCAACGCAACCCCCTGGTGCATACTGGAGGTTCCTGGTGGGCTACTTGGCCCCCAGGGACCCCCAGTATTCAAAGGGACTTAATCCCCCAACTTAGAACACGCCACGGGCGCGTTTGCACAGTGGTGAAGGGAGGGGGCGGGACTTGAGGTGATGTGTGGAGCGTTTTAAGTTGTGTAATTAATTCCTCTACAATCCAGAGGTCCCCTAGGGGCCAGCTAGCCCACCAGGTACCTCCAGTATGCACCAGGAAGCTGCGTTGCAGAGAGGTGTTCAGAGGCCATGCCCCTTTTCACAAGGCTCCGTGGCGCTTACTGGAGGTTCCAATAGCAACGTTTATCTTCACTGTGATAAAATATCCAGCGATAGCGGCGAAATGCCTGAATATCGCTGGAAATCCAGCGATATTCACCCATTAACGCCATGGTGGTCTTAGCCTGAAAATCCACCTCCCATTGAGGAATACAGGTAAGTCAGGTTTTCAGCAGGTGTTTAAATACTAGCGATAATCGCGTTTAGCGCTACTATTTTTTATGACTTCACCTGCGTTGGTAATAGGGGGATGTAGTGTTAGCGAATGTCTTCAGTCGCTTCTAGTCGGGAACACCCACCTTGCATGTCATTAGCGATAATCATAGCTGGCATGCAAGGCGATAGGAAAAACGGTTGCTAATGCCAGAAAGCTGTCACTAACGCCTGTTAGCAACAGCTTACTGATAGGGTGATAAAAAAATTGCAGCTTTAGCGGCAAAAAAGGGCTGCTAAAGAGGCAATAAAGCCCTTGCTAATACGCCCCATAGTTCCCTTGCAAAATCCTTTGACTTTGCAGTCGGAAAAAAGAAAAATATGCACCAATCTACAAGTTAAAAGAACAAACAGCAATCTGTCCAAAGACTTAGCCTGCCATCTGGCCTCTTTGTACGCTCAGCAAAAGTGACAAGGTAAACACAACCTTTAAAGCTATCTTTATTGCTCGTTCATATCTGAACTTCTGCATGTTTTTTCTGCTGGTGCTGCAGCACTCTACCACGTCTACTTCCAGTGCCTATGCCCATGTGCAAGGATGACAGATTCTAGAATGTGGGCATGCATGCCCATTCCAGAGACGCACATCATCCCTTCACCCCATAGAAATCTCTCATGCATATGCCTCTAGATACTTGGCCATTCCACACCCAGTCTATAAATTAACCCAGCCCATGATATGGGGCAAGTCTTGACGAAGGACTATAAATATACATTGTTTATGAGAGCAACAAAAAACACCTAACAATTCTGCCCAAAGCACTCAGGTATCATCCCAATTTACAAAGAAAGAGTGTACTATTCCTCAACCCATATGCATGTAAACATTTCTCAAAGCAAGCCTCCTAGTGAATGTACCTGCTTGTAGAAATGTAATAAAATACTTTGAAATAAATTAAAAAAAAAAATCTCAATTTAAGGAAACATTAGAAATCTTCATTATTGGTTTATTGAGCTTTATGTCGATGGACCATAACAAGAATGCTCATCAAAAAGGCATTTACAGAGCCAATAGGTCTGAATTCCATATTAAGTGAAATGCCAGACCTACTGACTTTGCCAACGCTACTGGGTGCACTGATGTTTGTATATCAAAAAGAACAGATGATGGATGGAATGCTGACCAAATCAAACATTCACCCCAGTCACAGATCTGGGTTTAATCCATCATTTATTTGAAAAAATAAAGATTTTTGTATTTCAGCAGCAGCAGCCCTGAAAATTGAGAGTAGGTGCTGCCATGCATGCTGAATCTTATCCACTGCCCAGTGGCTTAATATGGCTGTTAGGGAAGCAAGATTATTGCTTCTTCAGTAGGACACATTTAGGATTTGCCTTTTAGGATCCTTAGCAATTTGTTTGCTCTGTTGTAAAGTGAAGAAATGTGTCTTCTAGGGAAAAAAAGGATTGTTTTATTCCAGGAGTCTCCAACGTTTGCTCTAATAACAGTGACTTATGGTCAATGAAAATCATACCAAGCTACTAATATTATTAGTGTTGTAATAATGACCACATGAGACAAGATTACATTAGTGGCACTGTAAGCAAGATTACCATCAGTGGTTACCTCAGTGCATCAGGCAAGGTTGCAAGAAGTAATGTAGAAAGGCTTTCTCAATTTGGAATGTCTTTACATAGTTAATACATAACAGCCATAGATGCAACACCTCTTGCCAAATTAACAATATTAGTAATAAATCTCCCCAATGTCAAATGATTTATCACTTAAATATCAGCTTTAAATGCATTTGAAAAGTTCTAATATTTCTTTCCATATATCAGCATATGAGGTCAGAAAACTAAAACCATTTTTGTCTCAGATAGAGACTTTTCAATTTTTTAATACACATAGTAATTGACCAAGCAAAATCTTCAATTTAGTAGACTGGCATAGACACTGGAGAGCTACCTCCAGGTAGCTAGACAGCTAGTAGTAGCTCAGGAGCTACTGGTTCTAGAAGCCTGTTTTATACAGCCCATACTTGAAAAGTATTACGTTTGAGTGAATGTTTCAGACTTAAAATAGTCCCTTATTCATTTGAATGGAACTAGTGACTTGCAATGCAGATGCAAAATGGATGACTTCCTTCCTTTTTTCCAAATTGCACATACTTTAACTCAGAAAATCTACAAGTTAATGAATGAACTGCAGACACCACAGCTTGAAAATACAGGCAATTTATAGCATTGCGTTTCTGAGCTTTCGGGGTATATTGATGGGAGGCTTGCATTACGTTTCCACCACGTAATGTGGTACATGTGTGACGCAAATCTCTAAGCAGATTCATGAAGCCATGCAAAGCCGCTTTGCATGGCTCTAAATGGCCTTATAAATCTGAAGTAGCGCAATGCAGTGCAAATCTCTGCGTTCGCTTTTCTGCTCTTGGTAGATATTCCATGGGCATTGTAGTGGGTCTTCCCACGCAACTTCCATGGATTTTGACACATTCACAGATTTACAAGGACTTGAAAAACCTGGGGATGCCCCAATATCTTACGCCCTCCCAAGAGAGGCGTAAAGAGGATAAATATCTTTATTTCATTCTGCAGCACACATAGCAAGAGGAAAAGTCTCTTAGTATTGTTTTGTGCAGTACGGTACCTCGTCTTACATAAAAACAATCCTGGAATGAAGGCCACCTTGCACGATGGTGCATTGGGGTCAGTGATGGTGCTAGGCAGCCCATTATGTGCCAGCACAAAGTAAAAGTCAGGAATTCCCTGTATGCCTTAAATAAGGTGCATTCCTGCCCTTTCCCAGGGACACAGTGCAGCACAACAAGTTGACGACCTGCTCTGCACTGCACCACTTTCTCATAAATTTGCCCCTTGGTGTCTGCAATTCATGCACTAGTTAAGATTTTGATTTAATGAAAGTGCTGTATATAAAGCAATATCAAAAGGCATTGGCCAGTCCTTTATCTTCACAGCACTCAAAACGAGATTCTGATTTGGCCCTTGGTCTGATCCAAAATGTGATTGATGTTGTCTCAAAGTGGTGGCAAGAAGTGGGCTGACTCAAACAAGATAATGATTGAGGGGAGCTGAACCAAAGCCCACTCTGTATGCTGATTATAACCAATAGTTCTTGCAGACAATTTCACTGTTAAGCATGACGTAAAAAGGCTAAATCCCGTCAGGGCAAATCCATTCAAGAAGGTATTGCAGCATTGTGTCTATGTTTAAGAAAAGCTATCATGCAGCACAATTTATCAAGACACAAAAATGAGCGATGTTTTTAAGTATACCATGAGAGGACAGGACCAGAATCCATCAGAAATATCCAGTGCAAGACTGATCATCACTGCTGAGTTCTGCTCTTACTCACTTTCTTTGGTTTATAACTAACAAAGATCTGTGCAACCATCTGGACAGCCCTGAGTAACTCTACAACCTCATAACCCTTGCTTGGCCCAACTTTCCTTGGCTTTATTAATACCAAATCACATAAACACAGAGTGTGAGGCAGCAGACATTACACCTTCTAATCTGGAGATTGCCATCAGTATTGCTCAAACAAGGCAATACTATATTTAAGATTGGAATAATGGTGCAGATGAACACATTCCTTCTTTCAAATGCCATTTCCAAGGTCTTATACATAAAACAAAGGAAGGAAAATTATGTTAATACAAAATCACAAATATCCACATCCTCCATCGGGATCGGCTATAAGATGTTAGGTTAGACAACTCATTTGAGACTATCTTCACTGATATTATAGAAAACCTTCCTAGCTCACCACATAATAGCTAAACACTATCCCTGATCAACCTCCACATTGTACTTATCCTTCGACCACATATAAGTTACACATTAGTCTCTTCCCCCTCCTTTTTCTCCCATCCCCATTCTCACTCTGCCAAGTGCACAATTGTAACCGGTCCTTTGATTAGCTCAGCATATTGTTTTCATTACCATACACACGCCACTAACACTTATGACAATCCATGCATGGTTGATTAGCAGCATTTTATAACTGTGTACTTTGAAAATAAACATATGCCTACTCAACATCGGGCATCACATCAGCTTTAAGTCTTCATTTCCACTGCAGTCATAATGCTACTGTCTTCTTTTGCACCTTAGACAGCCACTGATTCCGTCGCTTATGCAATCATTTCAGATATGTCTGCATTAACTAAAAACAATGAACTTTATAAATTATTAAATAAATATATCTGTTCACACAGTCTTCAGGGCATCTGTTATGGCTATAGAAAACTGGCATCATGGGAACAATAAAGTGTTGTGATTAGTACCTGACTGATGCATTCATAAAGACCATATGCAAAGTGGGGGCTTCATTTAATTTTTAAATTACCCTCTGTGGACTAATAAACAATGTTAGGGTGCTGAATCCCACTCATTGTGACATTTCTGTTGATCTGACTGGCTCTGAGATAATCTTATAAACTTTGTAAACATCTGGAAACTCCTTTGCTAAGTCATTTTGGTGAGACCTGGGCTTTACCACGTGTACTCTTAAGAAATGCTATTGCGCTATCACCAGTTTTTTTTATCTGCACAGCTAGTAGGATGCCAGCATTTTGTCTTTGCTCCAAGCATCATTAGTTTAATTAGACTTGGGGAATACCTTGTATATTTTAGTACGATATGACTGAAAGATATTTTTACCATTGACTTCGCTTAATATAATACATGATTCCATAATTGTCATATCTCTAGTTTAGTCCCAATTTGTCTGCGGAAATGACATCTACCTTGGACTTCTAGGAAAACTTGCTATAAGGCTTCAACTTGTGCAAAATGTCTTTACTGACTTCTGTTTAACAAAAACTTCTTCGTGCAACAACAAACATACATGACCCATGATTAGCATCAAAGGCCATTTATTAGGACATGGTTGCAAACTTATTGAACTTTAATCATATAACATCAGCTTTGCAAATACAAAAAACATCCCACACATCCCTCAACTACTCACACCTCAGCTCAACTTTCAATCACCCAAGCCATTTGGGGCCAGATGAACGACCTGGTTTTGCATGTGCAACCGGGTTTGCGAACCCGTTTGCTCATGCAAAAACATCATGGGCCATGTACAAAGCCTATTTAGCGAGTCACAATTCATTTGTGACTCGCTAAATAACTTTTGTGACTCGCTAAGCAGCGAGTCTCTAAACCATGTACTAATGTTTTGCGACCGCAATTGTGGTCACAAAACATTTGCAATTACCACCTACTTCAAGTAGGTGGTAGTGCATTCCCAAATGGGAAGGGGACACCAGGGGACCCCTTCCTCTTTGCAAATGAATGCGAAAATATTTTTTAAGGACAGACAGTGGTCCCAGGGATTTATATCCATGTTTCCCCTGTCATCCCCTGTCATGCGTGTCTCAAGTGTGGTAAACATGGTCAATAACAATGTTGACATATTCTTCAATATCCTGGATGCTAAAGATGTTTCTCATTCCTAGGGCACAGGGAAATCAAAAAACTGAACTCTTCTTTCAAATTTGTAGGTCATGTTTGAGTAGGATATTTTTATTCTGAGGCTTCCATCTGTACACTGAGGTCTGATTACAACACCGTGGAATTGAACTCACCCACTACATTGCTAGCCACACTTCTAGCCCGTTAAGTGGTTCTTGAGATATTCAAAGTTGTCACTGCGGTCTACGCCTAGATTATATCTTTTACACAATATACCAAGAAGATGAGTGAGTGACTCATTCAAATTCTTAGTTCAACAGGGTTTCCATTTTCTCCTTCAGCCCTACATGTCAGCTGTGATGGCCCAACCAAAAGTGGGTGCTGTAGAAGATAGTTTTTCAACCATGACTATGGTTCTATTAACATAATCGAAATACTCTGTGTTTTTTATTACTGATGTGATAATAGACATTCAATATTCTTCAGTGCAAATTATAGTACTTCTATCATGTTTTCATGACTACGGCAGCAGTGTGTAAGTGCTGCAAGAGAGAAGGCGATAAAAAGAGACTATGGAAAAAAGTGTATCCCTTTTGGTAGTGGACATCCTGAGAGAGAGTAAAGATAAACAATAATAATTCTTAGGTTTGGCCAACATGGTCTGCTGAACAATTTAAAGTTCAATATGGATCCGAATCTGAGATTAGAGGACATTGTAGATGTCCAAGCGTACTGTGAGCGGATGTATGACGGTACGACGCGTACCGTCACAACGCGTGCTTTAACAACGCGCCCCTTACAACGCAAGTCGTTACCATGACTTGCGTTGGGGACGCGGATTGAGAATAGTATAATTTACTATTCTAACACCAGTCCCCGTGGACACTAGGGAAGGTGTTGGAAGAGTAAATATACTATTCTTAATCCTCTAGTGCCCTCCAGCGCAAGTCGTGGTTACGACTTGCGTTGTAATGGACGCGTTGTTAAGCCTTGCGGAGTAAAATCCGCGTGGTAAAGGATGTTTCCCACTGTGAGCACATGATGGGTATATTCTCTCATATCCAGAAGGTAATTCCAAATGATGGATCCTCCACTGTTTTAGAATGCTCTTGTTCATCATGACATCTCTAAGAACATGTATATCCCAGTTTCACCAATCTCTACACTGTGTAAGCAATCTATCAATTGGGTCCATGCACAGCAATACTATTGGGATGAAACTTACATCTGGTAATATGCCATCCAAGAAATAGAGAAAAATCTATATTTCCCCTCTGGTGAATAAATGTTCCTAATCACATATCATCTTACAAACTGTACTGTAGTTTCTCCTTCGCTCCACTTATTGTACAACTCAAATTGTCTGAACTACCTGGAGCACATGACCACTCAGCATTGTTTCTCATTTTCCTCCTAATATGTGTTATCATTGCCCACCTAGCTCATCAGAAAAGATAAAGGCCTTAATGAGGTAAGTAGGCATTTCGGAATCAGTGCTATATCATAATTGTGAGACTTCAAACATTGTAGTTTGTTTTCCTCTTAATACATGTGTTCTTGCTGTTGGCAATGAGTGAAAGCATTCTTAGAGCTTCCATAGGTGTACCTTCTCATTACTTGGTATGTATTCTGAGCTGGGTGACTACATCATTCAAATTCAGTCATCGAGACCTTCATGTGGCGATTGAGCATCTGTTATTTTGACCATATATAAGATGAAAAATGTTTCAGTTAAGATATTGCAGATCAGCAAAGTCTAAATAACAAAGGTATGAACATTATCACAAGTATTGGGGCAAACCACTGTTCAGCTGTTTACTTGTACCCCAAGCCATAGGGCCAGGTCCTATAAAATGAGCACTGGTATATGCACTACCATAACAAAACTTGGGGGCGCTCTCCTACAAAAGGGAGCACCCCCACCCCCGGGGGGTGGAGGCCCTCCACCCCCTGGACTCTGTCAGGAGCTGTCACGTCGGTGTACTGTGCTGAGGGGGGCCCCTATAGCTCAGTCCCCCCTGCACTGAGGGGAATGCGGGGGCCTCTTGTTACACCACTTGGTATCTGCAACAATTTTGGCCTGCCTTGTGTCATAAATATTTCAATAGCCTCAGTATTTTACCACCATAGACAGTGGTACATGGTTGTTTGTAGTTATAACATTAAAGGAATGTGCTGCATTTGTTTCGAAATGTATAATCATGTTTTGACATCACAAAAGTAAACAACAGAACATAGTATGGTAACATACATAAGGCAATCTTTAAACGCAATCAAAGCATAGTAGATAAAGTACAACAATTCTGGGAAAATCACGTAATCTCCCCACGTCTACAAAAAAATTCATGTGTAATGTAACTGGTGCTCATGTAAAGCCCTCCAATACCTTTGGGTCAAGCAAGAGCAAGTACGATGCGTTGTGCATACATGCCCATTGGCGGCTCTAGTAGCAGGTCCAACATTGATGTGCCACCCTTATAAAAAGTAGAGTGAGTGTTGCACAGAAGATCGCCTCAAGCAGCACACCCTGCACATCCTCCAGCATCCATCTGGGCCATAGCGTTATTGCCACCTGTAATGCCACTGGTGCTGTCTATGTCATCAACCACTGCAATTGACCTGCTAAGTAGTACAATTTGTATATCCATAGTCTCCAGCTCCCTGCCTCCTTCAAAAGGCAACATTTCTCAATGACCACCAAACATCTGACCGGGGCCCACATTAGGTCAGAGAGCCAGCTATTCAGATCCCTGAACAACCAGCCAGACAGCAGCAAAGGTATGTTTTTCATTACGTAAAGGAACCATGGGAGGACCACCATTTTTGCCAGTGCAATTCGTCTCATAGACGACAGTGGTAGTGACGTCCAGAAATCAATAATGCTTTGAGAGAAGTTACCACCCGATCCAGGTTACCCTCACTGATATCTCTGGGATCCCTGCACACCGGTACTCCAAGTACCAGGGGAGCATGCTGCTGTCAAAATAATATAGGGACCGACCCTTCTAATTATGCGACACTGCAATCGGACAGCAGGATGCATGCATTCACGCGGAGCTCAGACAGTGCCCCAAACAAGTCCAATAGCCACAGAGTGGGACTTAAGCTGGTGGTGACATCACACAGGTATATCAGGATGTTGTCTGCATAGAGTGAAATGATGTGGGACATCCGATCCACGTTCAGTCTGTGCAGCTCTGCCATGGTCCGTAGTTGACATGCCAGCGGTTCCATGGCAAAGTCGAACAGAAGCGGCGACAGGGGGCAGCCCTGAGGGGTGCTTCTGTGTATTTGATCATTGCTCCCAGTGCTTGCATCCTACTTGTACTCTTGCCACATCATCAGCTGTTTTTTTTTATATCTGCACAATAACATTTCATGTTACTTTTTCATTTTTGGGATGCTCTAATCGCACGCTCTGATCCCAATTTCGGGATTATGTCTCGCTGGAAAAAATCTTTCTTTCGAAATTCCATCTCTGGCAAACCGGCAGTCCACAGTATTTATCTTATTATGCATTTCCTGTGGGACCTGAGGTGGCTAGTGCACTGAATGTCGAGGGAGGGAGGGAGGGAGGGAGGGGGGGAGGGGGAGAGGGAGAGAGGGAGAATGAGAGAGAGAGAATGAGAGAGAGAGAATGAGAGAGAGAGAAAGAGAATGAGAGAATATGAGAATTTCCTAAGGTGGGTTTTAATCCCCTGTCAAGCCCTGACAAAAACTTCCCCTGGGGCATGGGGGGAGTCGACAGATGACGGAATTGGTTTTATTTCTTTTTTTAATTTTACCTATATAATCGTCTGCCAACTCCCCATCCCACCCTGCCCCACTGTGCTTACCTGGGCCAGTCGCTGCTGCCCCATACAGATGAGTGGAAGAGGAGCACAGTGTGAAAACACGTGAGGTGGGTTAGGAAACTAATGGCTAAGCCAATAGGGTAACATGGGACAAAACACGGAGACAGTAGGAAATATTTGTGGCATGTCAGCCGTCGGAAAAAAGTAAATGTCCGAACCACAAGGATCTTTTACTTGCCTATCACGTGGCCAGTGTTCATCCACATCCAAATAAACATCTGTATAATACTTGAACCATAAGAACTGCATGGTAATGACCAATCAAACCTTTTTGCTGCTATTGCACCACACACTTTTTATGAGCCTCCTTGTCTCTTCATATTTTTCTAAAATTGAACTTTACTGAAAGATTTGTTGCTATATTGTCTGCCGAACATACTTCAACTAGACTTGTCCTTTATAGAATATTCTTACCTGACTAATTTGAGAAAATATTACCTTTACTGCCGCTTTTTGTCTTGAACCGGCAAAGGATTTTTTATTTCTCTCATTTTCATTTTTAGTGGACCTGGACAACTCATCCTGCCATTCACAGCTACAATTAACACTAATTGGCATCCAACCTTTATTTTCACACATATTCTATTTTCCAGTGAACTGAATGTGTGTGAAAAACTGCTTCTCTGTTTTTGCATTGGTTCTGAAACGTTATCTTCCCAGTTGCATGGTCAGAGTTTGCTGTCTGTGATACTGATATTAACACATAATTAATCAGTATTATTTTTAAATGACCATTATAGAGGCTAATGGCATCATTCATGTTTACTAGTTGTAAAAACTCATTCTCGTCATTGTTTTAACATAAGATTTAGCTAAGAACATTGTTGGACATGGCCCTTTTTGGAGGGTCATCCCTGAACTTTTTGCCTTCCTTCTAGTTTTTTTTCTGACCTGGTGTTGGTGGTTTTAGGACTCTGGGCACTTTTTAACTGCTGTCCAGTGTTTAAAGTGAATGTGCTCTGTCTGGTAAAACATGGTAAGTTATGTCTACACCTGTTTGGCGTCTTTAATTTACCTGTCAGTCCCTTGTAAAGTGGTATCTCGGATACCCAGGACCAGTAAATGAAATGCTACTAGCCATATGGGCAGGGTGCATTGTAGGTAACATGTATGACATGTGCCTTAACTGTGTGGCATATCCTGGTAGTGACAAACAGCCCTTTTGGTTTCTCACTACTGTGAGCCTTCCCTCTCATAGGAATGCATTGGGGACTCCGTGATAAGTAGTTCAGTGGTAATTCCTGATATGAGAGGAGTAGTGTGAACAAGTTTGGTATGTTTGGAATAGTGGTAATAAATGCTGCGTAACGGTGTGCACAGATTTATTATCATTATTTTAGAAATGCCACTTTTAGAAGTGGGGATTTCTGTGTTCTATGTGTCTTTGTGCCTGCCTAAGGTGTATGCATGTCTGGCTCTGGAGTGAGAGGGACTGGTGAGGTGCAGTGGCTCCAGAGGGGCTGGGTGAGTCAGCGCTAAGCTGAATAGGCAGATCTGCATTTGGAGAAGCGAGAGGTGTCCCTGACCCTGAATATGTCTGTGCCTGCCTTTTACAATGCTGTCTCCGCCCCCTGTGGTGTGTCTGTGGCCAGAGCCTAATCTAACAATGAGGGTGTATGAGCAGTGTAAAGGAATGTTGGAGTGCCCTCCAGAACTGGTTTGGACCGGGCGCAGAGCCCTAAGAACAAAGACAATCATGGTATAATATTGGGGCTTTGACCCCATGTGAGTGTACTGCTTGGTGCTTACGTGAGGCCAGCAGGCTGCCCGACTGCCAGGAGGAACCGCCACCGTGGGCAGACCTGCTTCCCTGCTTGGCAGCTGGAGGATCTGCTGTCTGTAGTAGTGCTGCCTGTTTCCTGGTGGTGCCTGCCTGGGTGAGACTGGCGGAGCACTGCAGGCTCTGCTCATTGCCCTGGACATGGGTTCATGGGCATCAGAGCATGTGGAGCGCTTCTATCCCTGTTTAATTGGCGCCGGGGGTTCGCTCTGTCTTCTGCTCAAAGAGCGCAGTGCCCCACGTGCCGTGTGGTGCAGGAATTCAAGTCCTGGAAGGAAAGGGGAGAGCTGAGGGAAAGAAGTGCCCTCCCTCTCCCTGCGGGTAGTTTCCATGATGAAGGAAATACCCAAAACCTGATGGAGAGTCCGCTCTGTAATCCAAGTCCAACAAGAGGACAGGAACCCAGGTGGCTGTTGCCTGACTGTGGGCGGGTAGTCGCACCTCAAGAGAGGAAGCCAGGCTGGAGCAGGAAACCATGTGAAGGATACCTGGTTGTAGGCATTGCTGTCGTGCCGGTGAGGAAGAGCCCCATGTGGTTTCCAACAACAGAGAAGTGAGGGTGGGAAAGCCGGCCAGGGACGCCTATCCCGAAAGCGCCCGACCCTGGCACTTCCGCCAGTAAAGAGGAAGAAGACAGCTGCCATTTGCCAGTTGAATCACTAAACCCCCAAGGGATGGTAAGTGGAGCTGAGCCTCTTTCTTTTGCTTCCATCTGGGCTAAGATGTGGAGACGTCATTCCCAATTTTTCACTGCACGAAAGAAGCCCCAGTGAGTGGGGCTGAGAGGGCACAAGGATGGTGCTGGCGGGTTGAACCAGGAGGAGCCTAGTGAAGGGGGCTCCCAAGGCACTGTTAGTGCCGGTGGCTAATTTCACAGCTGCACCGCCAGACTGCAGGCAGCTGCAACAACGTGGGCATCTCTTTTAATTATGAGAGGCAAGGGTGGGTTGCACCCTCGCCCCATTGGAGTATGGGACGGTGGAGGCCATGTGCTCCTAGAGCCCTGACTTTGTGGGACAAAGGGCATATGGGACAGCCCAGATAGGCCCCCGAGGAAGGTCAGTTGGCCTGGAAGCACATTGCATCCTGGGGGTGCGTAAGGCCCTCAAGCGATGTGGGCACCTTACTAATGATACTATGGTGCACTGCTAAATGTGATTTATGCATAATGTGTGTATGCCTAATGTGAATGCCTAATGTGGTTTATGCATAAGTGCACATACCAGTAGTTATTGGTTGTTTTATTTTCACTTCTTGCATTCTAATGATTATGACAGTGGCCCGTTGGGCCTTGTCATGTATATAATCCCCTGTGATGTTATATCTAATACCAGGTTGCACAGTGTACATATGTGATTACATTTTAATGTGTTTATGAGTAATACAAAGGCTATCGTTTTATATTACCTTGTGAGGAGTTTTTTTTGTGGTGTGCCTAGTGTGTTGCTACTGTGTGTGTGTGTTGCGCAAACGCTTTACACATTGCCTCTGGGATAAGCCTGACTGCTTGTGCCAAGCTACCAAAGGGGTGAGCAGGGGTTATCTTCAGCTTGTAACTCCCTTGCCCTGACTAGAGTGGTGGTTTCTCCTTCCTTAGGCGCAAGCCCTAGCCAACCAGAAATCCATTTTCTAACAAAAGCGTTTTATTAAAGTTCATAAGGACATGGTGCAGATTTCACTTTATGTAGAAAAACACAATCACAAAGAAAACAGCTTGATTCACAAAACTAAACGTACACTGCACTTTTACTATTTTTATTGTACTCACAAACTACTAATTTATTTTTACTAACAGTAATTTAAAGTCTGCAGTCAGGGTGGAGAACTCTACACATAAAAAAGATAAGACAGGCCTATCTTTTTATGTGCAGAGTCTCGCTGCAAGTGCGGAGGCTTCGCAACTGTAAAATTGCACTTGTAGTTTGTCAATGTCAAAAAAGTAGCAAACTTACACCAAACTGTAAGGACCTGATTCAGATCTTGGCGGATGGGTTACTCAGTTACAACCGTGACGGATATCCGGTTCGCCGAAATATAGATCCCATAGGATGCAATGCGATGTATATTTCAGTGGACAGGCTATCCATTAATTTTGTAACAGAGTAACCCATCTGCCAAGATCCAAATCAAGCCCTGAACTTAATTTTCTGAATCAGGCGCATGTATTTTTCTCTCATCCCTATTATTATTATTCTTTTAAGCTTTTTGTTTCTTACTCATCACATTTATGTCTTGATTATGAGTGTGGCAAATATTTCAATCGAATTTCAAACCACTCAGGTATCAGGATTCCAAATTCAGTGGTAATCACTGGGCAACAATTTTTACGAGGTAAATGTCATCAGGTCAAACTTGACAACATGTACAGAGAGTAATATGCTGAGATATAATGTAATTTAGAGAATGAAGCAATGAATTCAACATGCACCGCTCAAGTTTCTTGTGAAATACTTCAAATGTGAGATATATATATATATATATATATCTTCTAGGAAAAAGAACAGGGAGTTGGAGGATGTTAGATATAGTGAACATGAGTTACAAAGAATTCTTCCTGGGATACAGAGTGTACATATTTTCATTTCCGAGATGTAGGAGTGTTCACCACATTCATTAAATTCTTTAAGCATGTAGAAGGATAATTTACAGTTTAGGTATGGTTTTGGTGTTCACCCAACATCAGTGCTTACTTTGTAAAACATGAAGTGACAAAACCTTCGTCAGGAGGCCACAGTCCCTGTCAGCATTGCCAGTGAAAGAACCAGCGCAATTATTAAACATCTCACCCTACATGTGTAAGAATTGAAACTAATTGAAGCCCCCAAAGCTATAAGGAGAGATTTAGGGGCAAGTAGTAGTCCTTTTTAATGTATATTGAATTAAGAAACAACTGTTCTTGTGTTCATCTATAATTTAGGCAAACAGTGCCACCATTTGGCAGACTGTCATAAGTGTCGATGTTGACAATTAAGTGCCTGTGCCAATCACCGAAAACGACCGGCTCAAATCAAGCACTTCTAGATGCCCCTACCTCTGTGTGTGTGTGAAGTTTTCACATTACAAAAATTACAGAAGTAATGCACAAATAGGATGAGGGAAATAATGAAAGTTAAAACATATATTTTTAATTCCTCCTTTATTAAATCATGGAAAACTTTTCCCCATTATGTGAACATGGTTTGCAGTGGGGCACTTTGCATCATTTCCTGCTCAATTGGCAAGTGGGAGAAATGTATTACAAATGTTAGTGAATACCTGGTAAACTATTACGTTACCTTTTGTAAATATTGTTTTAGGCACACTGGACATCCCTCGTGGTTTGAGTTTTGGAAAAAATACACTCCTTAATTTATTGATGTGTTTATACCAGTTACTGTCCTGCAAGTTACTCCTTGTTGAAAAGATTCACCAAAGCTATATTTTTCTGCTTGGTGGAAGGCTGTATGTTTTATTCTTGGGGTAGATACAACCTGGACCATAAACATTAACAAGAGAATTAGAAGAGACATGCAGTGGCTTCTTTTAACAAATCTTTTCCCAAGTCATAATGGGAAAATGCTTCAAATATATTGTGTTGAAATTACAAAGCTTCCATAAATATTTATAGGTTAAAGCTTTTACATTGTTAATATGATTTAATCTTATATTTATATCTAACACTTTTTCTGCGGTCCTAAAATAATACAAGAGTGCCAATTATCTACTTTCTACTTCTTTTGTATGTATTTCTGTTCCTTATATATGTGTGTATGTCATCTATCTATCTATCTATCTATCTATCTATCTATCTATCTATCTATCTATCTATCTATCTATCTATCTATCTATCTATCTATATCTATCTATCTATCTATCTATCTATCTATCTATCTATCTATCTATCTATCTATCTATCTATCTATCTATCTATTTATCTATCTATCTATCTATCTATCTATCTATCTATCTATCTATCTATCTCTCTCTATCTATCTATCTATCTATCTATCTATCTATCTATCTATCTATCTATCTATCTATCTATCTGTCTATCTAGCTGTCTGTCTGTCTGCCTGTCTGAAAATAGAAAATAACAAAGGTTAAAATTACGTTATATTTAGGTATGGTAATAGGACCCTAGATTCCATTAAATACCTAGGAATTAATTTACAAAAAACATTGTCCCTTGGAGTGCAATTATTAGTTCTGTGTACAAATGGGAGCAGGGTAAGACATTTGGACCAACTAACATGTCTGAAACAGCAGGTGCAGTTGTTCTTCTGTAGTCATTTAGGTCCTGATTTTTCTAAAGAAGGTGTGTTGGTGTGCCACTTATATGCCTGACACTAGCTTGTGGATGGAAGTGAATCCCACATCATCCATAATCATTAGTTTTCAAAATTCAAAGGGTAACTATACCCACTTTTTCAGATGTTTCTGTGTGCCCTGGTCCTAACCTTTCCACATTAGCCGAAAAGCACTAAATCAAATATATAGAAACACTTCTACCATTGAATCTGTGTGCCCACAAAGAGATCTGGTTAGGGTAAGATGAGTGCAAACAAATTCTGGGGTCAACTTTTACCCCACTGGATATATGACTGCTTAATTTGGATTATAAAGGATTGACCCTCTTTAAGTATTATCCAACATTTACTTAGGACGGGGAGGTCCCTTTGTCAAAAATAAGTGTCTGTCCTCAGGCCAACTGGTCATACCAATAGAGGAACCAAAATACTACACCAGATCCTGGAAATTTTCTGTGCTCCAGGAGCAGTTAGCACATCTAGTCAGAACGAATTGCACAGCTGGGTGACATTTGCAAGACTAATGCAAATTATCCTCCAGGACCTTCAGGTATTTTAAACTGAAATTCAGCATTTCTACATGTCCTGGTTTGAAATATTATGCACCTTGGGCTATGGGCTACAGGACTTACAAAAGGCTGATTTATTCAATGAAGTTTTTCACATGTCAAAAAAGGTCATTTTGACAGGTGGGACTACATTTTTAATACACCAATAGTCAGGCCACAGTGGTAGGACAGGAGTAATGTTTGCTTGCCACACTAGTAGTGTTGTTACCCGTAGGTAAGATTTAACTTGCCATGCCATGTGTGAATTGTAGGATACCATATACTACAGCTGTACACCAAAAAACTATTATGCCAATTACAATAGCAATAACGTTGGCATATTGTGGAGACTGGAGCACCTGCACTGTGTACCTGGATAGCAGTGTCTCACTAAAGTCTAAAAAAGGAACAGCGTCAAAAAGGCTATTCCTCACAGGTATAAAAAAAGTGTGATGTGATTGCATTGCCCCAAAATAAGGGTACCGTTCCATACCTTTCTTGAAAAGGTAAATTCTTAAATTAAGACTGACAACAGAGATAACATGAGCTTCGCGCATAATGATGCATTTCGGTCTTTTGTATTTGTAAATGCTATAATATCTATTTTATTATTTTGATTTAGATTGTTAATAACTAAGGGACCTGACAGCCAAAAAAGCCATAACATGTAATAGATAACAAAATAAAGATACAGACAATATCTTAGACCTCAGAATATTGGTTCTCAATGTTTTGACTACTTTGTACACACACCTAATTATTACTGGAATCTCAGGACCCTGAAATATTTATTATTATAATCTGGAGACTCCTACGGAGTCATTGGTGTAAATGGGTTACCCCATCCCAAGAAACATTGATGATACTGCAAAACAGTACAAAAAAATATAGAAACAAGCATCCATCAAACAAATTCACAAAGTATGATTTTTTTTAAATTCACATACAAATCTAATTAAATCTAAATTCGAATTTTAAGGGGAATGTTAAAGGTTTTCTCAATTCATTTAGGGTTACGCTTCGTCCATACTGTATTCTGTTTGAGGCACTTGCACTTCTCCCCAAAATTTATTTGAGGGTACCAGCTTAATTTTAACCCTCCAAATTCAAATTCCTTCTCATTTACACAACATTTAAAACTTTTCAATTTTACATTTCATTTTGCTCTTTTATTTATACACACCTTATTATTCTGTTGATAATAGTTAGTTTTAAAAGCAGTTGCAGACCCCCTGAGTTGGCAAACTTGCCAAAGGTTAATAACCGCTGGCTTGGAACATTTAGGGGCATATTCACAAGGAGCTATTGCTGAATTAACAGCACTTTATCACAGCCAAAGTCGTGATAAATTTACCCCCCCATTCACAAGGCCTTGGGTCCGTCATCCAGTCACCACCGACAGATGGGGTATGTGAAGTTGTCGGCCCCTTTTATTTGCGGGTCACATGGCCTGTGACCCCTGTGCCAGATGGGTGTGATGTGCATGCAAACCTGCCCTCAGGAAGTGGCTGTGACATGCTGACAAATAGATCAGTGACCCGCACACCCACAGTGATTATACCTGCGACGGGCAGCAATGGAGCCCTCCTGGAAGCGTTAGAGGAGTGGTCTGTCCTGCCGTACGTCGGAACAGCGCAGGGCTTGCAAAAATAACTCGTGGGCAGTGGGCGTAGTTCAGTTTATGTCGGGACAAGGAAGTGGCTGATGCGTGTGTCCCTGTTGCGGTGTCCACGGGACCCGTGACACAAATTCCTATGTAGCACCCCCTGATTGGCATTCCACAGGATGAGCATCATTATCGCAAGGGAAATCACTGTGCCTACACTCATCCACATATACATTCATGAATGATGAAAGACATGACACAGCTGTGTGTCACTGGATGTTTATTGCATATCCAGTGAAGTTCTGCAGCTGGAGCTGTACAGGGCACTGCCGAACACACTACACAATATGGGCCCGTGGACGTCCAGCCAGAGTCCATCTGTGGAAGACAAGTACTGCAGAAGAGGAGGAGTGCAGTTCGCAGTCTGGTCGCTGTGTCATTGGTCATCAAACAGGATGTGGCAGTCCATGTGGTTGTCCAAGGTGAGTGCATCTGAGTGAATTGTGGGTCAGTGGAAGGTCATGAGGCCATGGGTGTGACCTAGCAGGGACAGGCCAGGTGGCGGAAATGAATGCTACTGAGTCCTTCTGATCACAGGCCCATCCACATCCTCATCCCCAGATGTGTGCTCTGCCCCACCTGTGGGTGTTGCTGTACCGGCTGCAGCACTGTGTGCCACTGACACATCAGGTGCCGGAGTGGATAGGCCTGCCACACTGGGAGGTACTAACACACCAGGGGGCGGAGATGTGGATGGTGTGGGCCAGCAGCATTCATCATCACCACGCCTTGTGGCAGCAATGTCATGATGAGGATCTGCAGGGCATGGTAGATGCCAGCTACATTTCGCTGATGCGCAGCGGTGGCTGCCATCCTTTCCACCTCCCTCCACACCCTGTCCTCCATGAGCCCCAGCATGTGTGCCAGCTCACGGCTGGTATCACTGGTGCTACTCTGAGCGGACAGGTGTTCTTCTCTCCGCTTCATGACTCCAGCAATGTCAGTCAGGGCTCGTTGGATACGCTACACACCCAAGGATGGCATGAAGTTTGGTAGCCGTAAGGTCGAACCCCAACCGCACCTGCTCAGCTGTCTCCCTCTGGTCCTCCAGCACACGACGCTGGAAGGCCATGTGTTGTTCCTGGGGGTCTTGGGAGGGTGCCAGGGCTGTGGGTGCCTCCTGCTGGGTGGTTTGGGTAGTGGGTGGGGTCTCCTCAATGCAGCTGACCCTGATCCTGGAGGTGAGTGGCGGATGAGGTCAATTAGGTCTTGGATGGTTTGGGTGTCGATGCTGGTGTTCTCCTCCTCGTCATCAGTGAAGAGTGGCTGGGACCTCTGTGCAGGAGGTGTTGACGGTGCCCCTGACGATGTGAAGGGGAGATGGTGTATTACAATGTGTTCACATGTATGTAGCCACATGGTACATGTTGACATTCAGACAGCATAGCATTCTACATTGTAACAGTCAGTAGATCTGGGCAAGGACCAAGAGTTATTGTGGGTGTGCACTGTGCTCTGCTTGATTGTGCATGTGTGCCATTGTGCCCATCCCCACCTGCCCCCCCATTACCTGGTAGTCACTCACCTTGTAGGGGTTGTGTTGTGTCCTGTCGAGCAGTGTTCGATCCCCCGACTCCGGCCACAGTCTCACACTGATGACTTTCAAAACCAGCTCCTCCATGTCATCCAGCATGAGCTGTGGCACTGGGCCCCCACCTCCAGTCTGCGTTGCTGCCTTCTGGTTGCCAAAGAGTTTCTCCTTGGTCCTCCGCTTGATGTCATTCCATCGCCTCTTGACCTCATCCATTGTCCTCTTGTGCTCTTCGACGGCATTCACCTTGTCCACGATGTACCGTCATATTCATTTTTGAATGCCCAATGACACATTGGAGGTGACAAACAGTTGTTGATGGTGTTCCACCACCTCCGTGACTATGATCTTGTTTGCCTGCGGACTGAACTTTGTCTTCCTCTTCTTCTTGTCCTTGCCCTTCCATGTCCCCGAGGTCCCGGGCTGGTCCGGGGAGCTAGTGGGGTTGCGCTCGTCCTCTGCGCCTGCTCCGGCTGCCTACATGGTGCTTGGGTGTTGGTCAGTTTGTGTTTGTGTGTTTTGTTAGGGCTCGTGCGGCAGAGCCCTTTTGTATGGGGTTTTGAAATCTGACCACACGCTCGTGCTTGTGATCAGGCTTTCGCGTGTTTTTTTTTTAAAAGGTACGTAGTTGGGCAAAGGAGGGCGCATGTCATGCCTTTGCAACGCCCTTTCCCGATGCTGGCTAGCACGCGCAGCAGCGCGCGTTCGCCTCGCTGCCGCACTCCCTCCCCCGCTCCTCTGTGGTGGGCCCGCACCACTGGTTTCCTTTCACTTCCGCGCCATGCGGCCGTGTCACTTTCATGACCACGCGGCGTACTCTTCGATTCAGTGGCGCTGTATGTTTTGCAAAGGTAAATTCCTGCAAGGAAGTAATGTGAGTACATATTTCTTTATTTTAGGCAGCCTCCTTTCTAGATCCTTGATGTATTGCATCGCAAGGATAGCTGAGGGGTGAATGAACCTGCAGCAAAGATCTGGTGCGGCAGCCTTTCATCCTTCAAAGAAAGTTAAAAAGCGGAATTAAGCCCTGGGCAACGGGAGCAATAATAAATAGTAGTGGCAACCCCCTTGACCACCCACTCCCTCACCTCCCGCCCCACATGCCATTGCAGCAATAGGCTCTATCTAAAAAATGAACTATTTTTACTTTTGAATTTATACACATGGTTGGTTGACTAAAGTAAGACATTAGCTCTTCCGCTTCCTCTTAAAATCCTCTTCATTATCTGGAGCTAAATAGGACTCTTCCTCACTGCCAATTATGATCATGCCATCGGTTTCACTCTGTATTATTTTTTATCACAAAATGCGCAGCAGCTTCCGGTCCAACTCCTTACTCGAAGCCTGCAGCTGGCTGTTACCCGAAAGGTCTGCTAGCACCCTCAGCTGCCTGACAGCATTTACCTGAGAGTCCTGTGCTGCTTCCTCTGCTCTGTTTGCCAATTAAACAACTGTTTGCACTTATATGGAGCTCGCTTTAAAACCACAACCTCTTGCCTGCTTTACTCTCCACAGGCGATGAGGCACTGCCCCCTCCAACAGCTGTGTTTTAACCGCATGCGTGCGGCCGTTTTTCCCGCGGTATGCGGCATTTTTAAATTTACCGCGTTACATGACGAGCTCAGCTCGTCATCAGCACACGGTAGGAAACGCTGATGACGAGCTGAGCTCGTCATCAGCATGGAAGGGGTTAAATAGCGCTTTGTCAACAGTGGGAGGAGACAGGCTTTTACCCCTGTGGGGGGAGTTCCAGGCTCAATGTCCAATGCAAACAGGAAGCACAAAACAGATGATGAAGGCAGGGTCCTATTTCAAGCAGTGACACTTTCTCCTCCATTTCTACCTGTTGTAGTGGTCACATTCTACCATCAATGGGGTGGAGGGATTCTGAAAGCGCTAGCATTCTTTTTTCTTTTTTTGCAGTGTTATATATCGCAAAGTTGACCCAAAGGTTATTGGAGTGTTTTACATGGGCACCAGTTACATTACGCAAAGATACATTAATTGTTTGGTAGGCACTGGGGAGATTAAGTGATTTGCCCAGAATCAAAGGATGAGCCGACCCAGAATCGAACCTGGTTCCCTATGACTAAAGACGGCAGCTCTGACAGTTATGTCATATCCTGCTTCCACCCCTTGTATGTCAATTTTTGTTTCTGGCTCAAATGGATCTAAGTCACGAAAAACAGAGCAACACATGTTGATGTGCAGTGGGAAACCATTGGCAAATGTTTACTGGTGACACCTTTCTTTTGCTTAGTGCTGTGTTTGAGTGTCATAACAGTACTAATGAGGTTAAACCTTTGACCGCATAAAGTTAACGTGTAAAAATTACAAAATTATGAGTAATACTATCACACAATGTGCTACATTATGCCATATAATTTCTTTCCTTGCTGCATAATTTTGCAAACTGTGGCAATATTTGTTCCTTTCTGCCGCATACTTCCACTGGTCCTGTACATTCCTTCCACTTTTTCTTTCTTACTCTCATAAACTGTCTCTCTATACTCAGCCCGGTTCAACCCTTCCCCTTCTCCAAGAACTATGTTTCCCTCTGTAAGCCCTCCCTATATACTTCTACCCCTACCAATGGTCTATTAGATCAACCCCTTCTATACACTAGTACTTTTACCTATACACTGGCGCCAGTCCTCCACATAACTCCTGCTCTCTTGCCCTTTTTTTGCAGTTCTTATCCTTTGTTTCATTTTTTAGGGTATACTGGGCAGCACATGTGCTGCTCTGCAGGGCCTGCTGTATTGAGGAAGGGACTTGAAGCTCTGCTCACTCTCCCCCATGTTTTTCATTGGCTTGTGTCATTGTACACTGTACACTGTTCATTGATTAGGTTCGCACAACAAATAAAATGTGCCATTTTCAAAAACAATGTCTCTCATTCTGTCACACTCTGGGGTATATTATCAAGGGGGTTTATCTCCGCTTTTTTGGCTTTAAAAGCCAAGAAAGCGGAGATAAAATTATCTCCCTATTACCAAGCTGTCGCTAACACCAGTTAGTGACAGCTAATAGGAGATAGCGACCATCTTGGGCCCCGCTTTGCATGTCAGTGATATTTATCACTAATGACATGCAAAGTGGGCGTGCCAAGATGTTAGCGACTGGAAACAGTCGCTAACATCCCTATCTCCTATTACCAACTTTTGGAGATATTCGCGCTAAGCGCGAATATCTCCAAAAGCTAACACCTGCCCTGAGCAGTTCTTCACCATGTTATCCAATGGGAGGTGGATAACATGGCTAAGAGCATTAGCTCGATAATGCATGAATATCGCTGACTTTTCAGCGATATTCATGCATTGCGGCCGTTTTCTATCGCATTTGCGATAAACCTTGCTAATAGCAAGGTTTATCTGCGATAAAAATCGCCGATGTGCGGCGATAATTTTTGTCTCTAAACAAGTTAGAGACAAAAATTATCGCTAGTAGTTGGTAATATGCCCCTCTGTTCAATAGCTTCCCTGTGAGAAAACACAATGCATGAAAAAATGGACTAGAAGAGCTCTAGTCTCACTCATTGCAAGTGACAATCGACATTTGGTATTTGGGTTGGGAATAGACGCTCTCCTTATTTTTTTCTTATCAGCACTCATCTGGGTGCATAGCAACGCTGAGGATGCTGTAAGGGGCCTTCCCATCACAGGAGAAAACAACCCAGAGACCCTTGTATTGAAGAACACATACGTATCTCAGCTCTGCTCTACTAATTTGGAACAATGTTTTCTGCATTTAATCTGGATACCTCTTAATACTATGCATGTTGTGCCAATGCAGTTCATTTCTCTTTTAATGACACTTTGCTCTTATTTTGATTTAATTTTGAACTGTTCTCAAGCTTACAACGATGTCGGATTCATTAAAATCATCAAGCAAGGATGAGAGAGGATGTTGCCTAACGGTTAGAGCGGTCGATCTCAAATTTGGGGAACATGGTTCAAGTCTCCGCAAGGACGCACAACATCACTTAATATCTCCGTGCCTAACAAAAACGAATGTGTCCATGTAAAGCGGTCTGATGCCCGATACCTTCGGGTCAAGCTCGTGCTATATCAAATTCAGAAGGACAACAAAAAAAGTTGTGTGACATTATTGCCTGCGATATACTTAAGTATGCTTTTACTACTCCCTTACATTTAGAAACACACATATATACCCCGTTTGCGCAAAAAAGACGGAACCAAAGTAAAACCTGGTTTTCCAAGGAAGCTACTTGGCAGAGGAGAAATGGAGTTGGGGGAAGAGTAATCATCGATGTAGGCTATTGACCATGCGATCCTGACCAATGTTGCCAAGTCACCATGCCATCATTGACAGATTCTTACAGTGCACACAAACGGATGTTCCACTCACTGCCCTCATCATGTGCATTCGGAAGGTGTCCAAATAGTCCTATGCTTCTTTTCTGAGATTGCGGCCACTATACTATTTGTGATTTTCTTTTTAAGTGTAAGTCTCTCCCTGTTTCTCTTTTTTCATGCTCTTCCTGCCCCCTTCCTCTCTCGCTTTCTCTCTATCTCCGTCTCCCCTCTTCCTCTCTCTCGCTATCTCTCCCCCTCTTCCACTCTCACTCTCCCCCTCCCAACTTCTCTGTGTCCCCTCCCTCTTTCTCTCTCCCTGCCCTCATCCTCTCCCTCTCTCTTGCCCTCTATCCCTCTTCCTTTCTCTCTCCCCCTCCCTTTCATGCTTCCTCTCTCTCTCTCTCCCCCTACCTCTCATGCTTCCTCTCTCTCCCTCACCCTCTCCGCAAGACAAGGCAACAGTCTCAAAAGCATTTGCAATGCAATAGGTCTCGCTTTACTGAAGTTTGAGCTATTGGTGGTGCATTACTTTAGCAATGACAATAGCTCAAACGTTAATAATGCAAGACCTAATGCATTGCAAATGCTTGCCTACTTTTATGGTGATTTTTCCCGCCTGCCAGATGTGTGTTGCAGGCCTGGTGCTGCTTATCGCTGATTTCCTCATCGCGCTTTGGTCCATCGCACGATTTATCGCGTTGTGGTTTGTGTTTTTATCTCCGTCGAGGTGATTGTATCGCGAACATTGGCCGCAGTTTCGGCAAACTATCACATGTTACCGCTGTGTTGAGAATTCCACATTGTCACGGGGTTGTTTTCCCAAAATGGGCTTAAGTGTTGAAAGTAGCGTACGCTACTCTTGCGGTAGTTATCACATGTTCTTGTGAATATACCCCTAAGTGCGCTTACAAGTATGTTGCCTTATGGGTTATGTAGCCAATATAAATATTAATTTCACTCATGTTAGAACCCTTTTTCTTTTGCTAAACATTAAAATCTTGCTGACAATTTGACACATGTTTATGTAAGTTTAAATAAAGTCAGTTCAAGGTAGAGCACAGTTTGTATTTACTATACAGATGTTGAGAGGTAGTTGTGTTCTGAAAATAATCAATATCTTAAACCAAGCTAAATGAATGTAAAAATAAAAATCATGATGACCTACACATAAATTCATAGCTTTAAATACAAAAACATTTTCTTTAATTAAATGTCACTTCAGGAACTTTTTGCAGGCATTTTAAATTAGAATGTATTATAGCAAGAAAATTAAAACAAAAACATAGAAGTTATGAATCATTTTTAAAAATATATATTTTTATTGGATTTTCACCTTATTAGGCACAGCAGCACACCAGAATAATTATACAGAAAACAAACAAACATCTGAGATGTATACTTCATAACAAAAAACTGGTAACACAGAGATTATAGCATCCATCATAAAGAATAAACAAAAGAGAAAAAAGAACTATGAAATTAACATCCACATTAATCATGGGAGTTGATTCTCCAAAATATAGGAGAAAAAGCATAACTTGAAACATTACAGATTTTCCTTCCAGCTTGAAATGGGTTCCCAGATGTGTTTCCTGAGAATTCTCCCCCTTTTGCCCTTCCTCGCATAGATCCCCTTCTCCAGATTATACACAGAGAGCAATCAAGTAAGCCATTGTTGGAAGGTTGGGGGTGCTGTATCTAACCATGCTGTTGCAATACAGATACGCAAAACCGACATGGCCATGAATAGAAAATATTGCGAAGGGCATTGATTATCTTCACCATTTACCCCTAGTAATATCAAAGATGATCTTAATTCCTAGGGATCTAGCAAGAAAAGATTCTATAGCTCTCCGCAGTAACTGTAACTGAGGACAGGATGCAAAAATGTGAACTATTTCTGAATCTGAGCTATCACATCGTGTACATCTAGTGCCCGTGGTGACTCCCCGCTGTGCTATCCTTGCTGGTGTATAATACAAGGAGTAGATTGTTTCATATTGCTGGGCCTGTAGCCCTGCAGAGCACAAAATAGTCCGTCCTAACTCTAATAAGTCTCGGAAACAGTCTTGGTCTATCCCGAACTTGTCTGCCCACTTGTTCCCTTATTTTCCAAGATCATCCTCTTTCATTGCAGACAGCTCAGCATCGAACCTTCGTATAGTACAATCGATCCCACCCTCAATGACATCCAATATCTTATTTTTGGCAAACCCAGCGGGCCCACCCTGCTTATTTACTAAGAAACTCCGAATTTGTAGATACTTGAAAAAATTCTTTCTATCAACACCATAAACACCCTGTATATCGGAGAATTGGTAAATTCCATTAGACACCAACAGACGCCCAGTTTCCGGACTCCCCATCATCCCCATTCTACCATTACTGAATCTGCAAATATTTCCACCGGGAGGGTTGGATTCCTAGCTAACCGAGTATAGGCATTAAACCTACCAAGTCCACATTTTTTCCGGAACGACGCCCAGACTTTATAAGCAGCCATCAAGGTCTTGAACCTGGTTCTTTTAAAATAACTAGGATCAGAAAACTTTAGGAAGCAGCTCTCTGCCTCCCCACCAATGAATATAGAATATATATCTATAGATCCTAGTTTGACCTGCGGATCAGACGCGTCCCCTCCTAACAGACCACCCATATATTGAAGAGCTGCTGCCCAATAATACATCTTAAAATCAGGGACAGCCCAACCTCCCCTAGCCCTAGATAAAGACATAAAACGTAGAGCCCTCATGGTTTTCCCATGTGTCCAAATAAATCTGTTGATCAAATGCTCCAGTGCTGAAAACCATTTAGCCTTAAATACAAGTGGAATTGCCCGTAAAAGATAAAGAAACTTGGGCAAGAGAATTATTTTTATTACGTTACACCGCCCTACTAAGGAGAGATTGAGGTTATGCATTCTATCCAAATCCTTTTTGGCTTTAGATATTATAGGCTCGATGTTTCTATCCACAGTCTTGTCCAAGTCCGCCGAAATATTGATCCTTAAGTATACAGCGGAGTCAATGACTCGTGTATCATTGCACATTACCCCTTCGTTCTTAATTATCAAGGCTTTAGGACCATTTAACGCATATCCTGACACCTAACCGAATGCCAGGGCTTCAGATTCCACTACAACGAAAGCGCTTGCAGGTGATGGGGTCACTATAGCAACGTCATCTGCGTACGCTACAGTTTTAAAATCTTGACCTTGAACTGTTATAGGAGGATCCTGTCATTTACTTCCAGTTTGCGAATTAATGGATCGATATATACCGTGAATAATAGCGGCGAACATGGGCACCCTTGACGAGTGCCGCGCTTAATTTGCAAGGGTGCGGTATATCCTCCATTAACTCTAAGTCGGGCTGTAGGCGCTTTATAGAGAGCTTGGACTGCATTAATGAATCCCTCCCCAATACCACACCACTTCAAAGCCATCCAAAGGTAGTCCCAGGAGACTTGATCAAATGCCTTTTCTGCGTCCACCATGGGATCTCCTGAGACTTCCATGGCATCAAAAAGAGTGATGACCTAGCGAAACACACATATATACCCCATTTGCACCAAAAAACTGAACCAAAGTAAAACCTGGTTTTCCAAGGAAGCTAATTGACAGAGGAGACATGGATTTGGGGAAAGAGTAATCATCGATGTAGGTTATTGACCGTGTGATCCTGACCAAAATTGCCATGTCACCATGCCATCATTGCCAGCTTCTTATAGTGCACACAAATGGATGTTCCACTCACTGCTCTCATCATGTGCATTCTGAAGGTGTCCAAATAGTACTTTGCTTTTTTTCTGAGCTTGCGGCCAGTGTACTATTTGTGATTTTCTTTTTAAGTGAAAGTCTCTCCCTGTTTCTCTTTTTTCATGCTCTTCCTGCCCCCTTCCTCCATCGCTTTCTCTCTCTCTCTCGGTCTCCCCTCTTCCTCTCTCTCGCTACCTCTCCCCCTCTTCCGCTCTCACTCTCCCTCCTCCCAACTTCTCCTTGTCCCCCTCCCTCTTTCTCTCTTCCTCTCACTCCACTCTTCCTCTCCCTCTCTCTTGCCCTATATCCCTCTTACTTTCTCTCTACCCCTTCCTTTCATGCTTCCACTCTCTCTCTCTCCCCCTCCCTCTCATGCTTCCTCTCTCTCCCTCATCCTCTCCGTAAGACAAGGCAACAGTCTCAAAAGCATTTGCAATGCAATAGGTCTTGCTTTACTAAAAATTTAGCTATTGGTGTTGCATTATTTTAACATTGCCAATCGCTCAAACTTTATTAATGCGAAACCCATTGCATTGCAAATGCTTGTCTACTTTTATGGTGATTTTTCCCGCCTGCCAGGTGTGTGTTGCAGACCTGGCGCTGCTTATCACTGATTTCCTCATCGCCTTTTGGCCCATCACAGGATTTTTCGCAATGGTTTTTTTCTTATCTCCATCAAGGTGATTGTATCGCGAACATTGTCAACTATTGCATGTTACCGCTGTGTTGTGAATTCCACATTGTCACGGGGTTGTTTTCCCGCGATGGGCTGCGATGTTGAGAGTTGCGTTACGCTACTCTTGCGGTAGTTATCCCACGTTCTTGTGAATATACCCCTAAGTGCACTTACAAGTATGTTGCCTTATGGGTTATGTAGCCAATATAAATAATAATTTCACTCACGTTAGAACCCTTTTTCTTTTGCTAAACATTCAAATCTTGCTGACAATTTGACACATGTTTATGTAAGTTTAAATAAAGTCAGTTCAAGGTAGAGCACAGTTTGTATTTACGATACAGATGTTGAGAGGTAGTTGTGTTTGGAAAATAATAGTCTTTTGATAAACAGTATCTTAAACCAAGCTAAATGAATGTAAAAATGAATGTAAAAATAAAAATCATGATGACCTACACATAAATTCAGAGCTTTAAAAACAAAAACATGTTCTTTAATTAAATGTCACTTTAGAAACTTTTTCAGGTATTTTAAATTAGAATGTATTTTAGCAAAGAAAATTAAAACAAAACCATAGACGTTATGAATCAAATGTAAACAGTTTAATGAAGTTACCAAATAAAGACTCAAATAACATTTCATTTCCCATTAAAATATCTGAGAAGGAATATCCATGTAATCAATACAATTTTTACGTGGCACCTTTGGCAAAGCTGATTGAGTCTCTGGGGGTTAGAGTAATATCCTACGCTGACGATACGCAGCTTATTGTCTCCCTCCGAGATAACTCACTTGCTGGCTCTGAAAATTTTTAAATCTGTCTCTCCAATATTGTGGCCTGGATGACCGCCAACACGCTAAAACTTAATACCGACAAGACGGAGGTGCTGTTTTTCAATCAAACTGTCCCGTGGTCGCCTTCCATCTGGTGGCCACAGGAACTTAACCCCCCTCCTATTCCGGTAAAAGTGGCTCGCAATCTTGGAGTCCAATTTGACAATGATCTATCTTTTAAAACTCACATCCAGAAAGTCACTTCAGCATGCTTCGTGAAACTTCACATGATAAAGAAAATTTCCCCCTTCCTCCCGACGGAAGCGCTGAAGAATGTGATACATGCCCTGATCACTTCGCATTTGGATTATGCGAATGGCCTGTTTGTGGGACTACCAGCGTACCTCCTCCATAGGCTGCAGATTGTGCAGAACGCCGCTGCTAGGTTGATCTGCAAAGTCCCTTATCGACATTCTATCTCCCCCCACTTGAAGAAATTACATTGGCTCCCGATCACGGCCCGTGTCAAGTTTAAGGCCCTGGTCCTTGCTTTTAGGGCTCTCAACGGAAAAGGCCCAAAATATTTGAAGCAAAGATTAAAACCAGTCCACTCCTCCCTTAACCTCAGGTCTAACCATCTGCATCTTCTACTTACCCCTAGATTCCGTCTAGTAAGAAAGGGTGGCAGAGCATTTGCGGTGGTGGTGTCAAAACTCTGGAACTCACTCCCCATCAGCCTTCGGCTCATTGACGTCGAGTCTCAATTCAGGGGCAAACTGAAAACCTTTCTCTTTGCGGGTCAATAAACATTTCTCTCCCCTGAGCTGCATTCCTCAGCGCCGGGACACCCCCGTTGGGGGTAGCTGTGCGCTTAATAAATGTCTAAATAATAATAATAAATAATATAATAATCAATACATTTAGGAAATAAATACAGTCATCCCAAGACAAAACTGCTGATGAAGTGCAAAAAGACGACTTGAAGAAATGTTCAGTACTAAGGTAACAACTATACAAGAAAGTCTCATTGATGTTCATTTTGATACATAGTGACATACTATATGTATACCTACATCATCTTCTACTGATACATTTAATAATAATGGTGTGCTAGAAAGAAAAATTATGTTAGTTGTTTACTATGACAGTTGGGAGCCAAAACAGAAACATCCTTTATATTAATCTTGTGTAACTTTATACAAGTGTGCAATCTCGGAAAATAACAAGGAACAACATTTTACTAACTAGTTTCCTTTTATCAGAAAAAATATATAAACCTGTTATTAACAAAAATTCGACTCATAAACAACAACAAAAAAAGATCGCTTGTAATTGATTTTTTATTGTGCTGAAAACATAATAATTAAGAAAGACATTATAATAAATACAATACTGTGTATTTGTTGTAACATATCTATTTTTGTGATGTAGTGTTTTGGAGCTATTGCCAAATGCAACTTGCTTAATGATTCTATTTCGTAAATATGTTATAAAATGTTTGGTAACATGTATTATTTTCAAAATCACATATATTGGGAAGAAATACATTAACAATATGCATAATTATAAAATGAATGCAATATATATTTTAGAAAATAAATGTATGTTATGCAGAAACTCTAGAACGAATATTCGACAACAAAACGAGCCCATCATGGGAATTATTTATAGTGAAAGAATAATATATAACTATATAATTTTGTCAAACATGACAATATAAATTTCTAGATCTTTGCTTTTAATGTTAAAATGTTTGGAATAGCAAACAGGCAATTTATGGATAGATGTAGTAAAATACTTTCAAACAAAATATATAAATATGCGTGGTTACAGTTTTTTTAACACTGTCTCTTGCACATTTAAAATACTATTTTAATGTTTACATTGTGATAAGTAACACTAATCAGTATTATGATGAGGATACTGTTAACAATAGCTGGATACAAGCAACAGTGGTTTAGGTGCACATGACTGTTCACATATATACACCAATGCACATTTTCATAGAAAGACAAATTGATGTTTACGGTTTGCATTTATATGATTTAGAATGAAAGAAAACACAATTCCTATCACAATGAACTCATAGGAAAACTTTGGCTTGGAGTGATAGGATTGATATAGACAAATATTTTGGTGAATTTTGACAGTCAAAATAATGTAAAATATACAAAATAAATTCTACTAACAGAAAACGGTATCATCTTTATTTAAAACAATCATACACAACAAACCAGCAGATTAAAGGCTTATTTTCATTTACCCTGAAATAATGGCAATGCCTCATGATTGACAGTTTATCTGCCTTCTATGCAAGCAAGCATCTCTAACTACTGCCACCTGCTCCTCCATTGATGCCAGCTCATCATCAATGTCAGGACCTCAACGCATTTGCAATGCAGCCTCACATTCCATGCCAGTTTCTCAGTAGTCCTGAACTTGTAATCATGCCACCTTTCTTGCTTGTTAGTGCTACTGCATTTATTTTATCAACTACCATTCTGCATCAAGCTTCCTTCTTGGACAGTGGTTGTTTTTAAGTGACAAATACTTCCCTTATTTTGCCACCTTTGCGACATGAAAAATTCATCCCAGATTTACTAACACTTTGCCCCAGGTTTGCGGCATGTTTGTGATGTAAACTCGATGCAAAGTGTTAGGGTGGGATTTACTGTTCAACGTGAATGAGAATTTGCACTGGATAGTATCCCAAAGTGATGCACTGTGCACTGCTTAGCTTTCCGTGTAGAAGTTTTACATGGGTGGTGCGTGGACATTCGTATGCGATCACAAATGGGCTTTGATGTAAATATCTTCTTCAAACATTGGTAGGCAGAGATTTGTGCCAAAATCATATGCCTCCTTGAGGCAGGCATAACAAGCAGAATTTGTTTAATTTCTCCTAATGTTTCCAACTTTGCAAGGGTTTTGCATTGTACAGCAGATATACAAAATGGGAAAAGTCATAAAGTATAGTTTTTGTACTGGAACGGCCACCTTCCGTTACAAAACCTATGCTTCAGAGAATTCACACACCCTTGCACTCTAGCCCAAAGGATGTGTACATTGGTGCCTGAGTTCCAAAAATGCGCCTTTGCTAGGGGAGAGGAAAGAGCACTATATCTTAGCAAATATGGTGCATTGTTTCTGTCTCCCTTTGATTTAAAACTGTGTAGCAACTTAGGTTCAATGTTGCCTTCTGTCAAAGAATAGTAAATCGGGGTATACAGAAGTGCAGAGGTGTTTGAATGGCGACTACTCAAAGCTGATCAGTAGATTTGCCAAATTTATGGACATTGTTATATATTTTTTTCATGAGTGCTCTATTGAAGTTGAAGCATGTTTGTTTAATGTGTTTGGCATGCAGTACAGGGCATGGAAGTTGTTTCGTTTGGTTTCATATCTGTATTATTCAGCTTTGTAAGAAAGTTAAGGATAAATCGCTAGGTCCAGGATAAGTGGCCAGTTCGATTTCTATCCACCAGCCAGTTTCATTACTTTTATTAAGCCAGTATATAAAAAAAACTGATTGATTGATTTATTGACTCGATAGCAATCAGCTTGGCTGAAGTATACTCTGTCCAAATCTGTCACAGGATGTTTTATTTTATGTACGTTCAGACACTCTGTAGGAAAGGTTGAAGGTCTTCACCTATGGGAGTGGATTTCTTCCTTAGAAAATCAGAAATCAGAAAAGGGTAAAGATGGCAGTGCAGGGCACTGCAACTGTTTTTGACAGAATAGGGGTGTTTCACTTCATAGTGCTTAACAGGAAGGCTGAGAAGAAGTACCCTGGACACCTTTCTGCCAAACCTTATTCCAGTAATATTTGTACTTAAAAAAGCAAACGACTTCTCACCTGCCCTGCTTTCAGAAGAATGTAGATAAACAGGACCAACCTTGCTCTCCTTCAAAAATTGTAATCACAAAAGTAATTAAAAGAAACACGGTTAACTTTAGAAGCTTTAATCACCCATGCAGTTGCATCGGAGTGCATTCTGATTTAAAATGAAATGCATGCCAATTTTGATTTAAAAGGTGGAGAAAAAATTATAACTTTCTGCCAGAATTTAGGGAACAAATCTCTAGCTACAACTATAGCTGTGTGTCTATGCAGCGGAAATATATCAATGCATCAGTGAAGATTCTGCTCTCCTAGCGGTACGGCTTCTGTATTCATCATTACTGCTCCATAGGAGGTGGACAGTCTATCTTCTTCTGAAAATAGGCTTCTGGGTTTTAGAGGTGACGTGTTGAAAGACCTGATCAGGATCCGCAGATAGCAATGGATTGCATAGACACCTAATTGTACATATTCATTTTTTTAATAATCGCTAAATGTTGCCTGCTACTATAAAAACTCAGCACCACGGAAAACAATGGCCCGTCTGTAGGGAGCATGGCTTCCTCCCTCAAGACTGATGCAGGAGGCTGGCAGAGGTGAGGGAATTCTACTTCTTGTAGCCCCTGTCCTGTAGTTTCTGTGGCAGGTCTGAAATCTCTCGGCTCAGAATTTTCATGTTCCTAGTTTTTGGATCCAAGGTACTTTGGTTCCTTCAATTTAGTGGATTCCCTTTCAATGTTTTCAAATGTGTTGTGATTACAGTAGGAAAAAAGAACATTCTCCCCCAGTCATTGATCTGGGTTAAATCCACAATTCTATTGCACGCCACACTATTCCAGTTCAGATCCAGCCATATGCAAATCAGTCTTGACCCTGCTTCCCATGGGAACAGACCAGCCCAAACTGCCAGGCAAGGTCCTTCCTGGCCCAGAAACAAGCATCCCAGGACTGGTTTCAGGGTATCACCCTTCATCAACAAGGCTAACCTGAATCCAGGGGTGCATTGAGCATGGGACCCAAGTCTGGGCATACCCTTCCCACTTAGGACAAATAATGCAAAAAGAACAGATGATGGACAGAATGCTGAATAAATCAAACATTCACCCTCAGTCACAGATGTGGGTTAAATTCAATGTTTACTGTACTCCATGGCCTTCCAGTTCAGACCAAGCCATATGCAAATCAGTCTTGACCCTGCTCCCCATGGGAACAGTCCATCCCAAACTGCCAGTCCAGGTCCTCCCAGGCCCAGAAACAAGCATCCTAGAACTGGTTTCAGGGTATCACCCATCATCAGCCAGGCTAGCCTGAATATGGTGGCATAGCAAGCACAGGACCCATGTCTGGGCATACTTTTCCCACTTAGGGTGTCACATGCAAAAAGAACAGATGATAGTCATAATGCGGGACAAATTAAACAGTAGGGACATGTGTAGCAAAATATAGAATGACTGAGATATGAGGTGTGTCCAAGATGGTGCAGCGTGGGGCAGCAGCAGTGCTTGAGTTAATCGAACATTATAAGGTGTGAGAGCAGAAGGGTGATTACTAGCGCAGCAAAGAAGGCTCAGACAAGACAAGCTAGAGTGGCAGATGCATTGCCCATGAAATGACAGCAAGCCCCATTGAAGAAATGAGGAACGGTTAAAGCTGTGGGTATGGGCAACTGACAGAGTCCAGAAAGTGAGAGATGAGGCAGAATATATTTATTTGTTTATTTATTTAATTTTATTATTTATTTGCTCACTTACTTCTAAAGCTCACTTTAATCACAATTATATTACGGTGCAAGAACTTAAAACATGGACAATGTCAGCACAACTCCTCACAACAGAAAAACAACAAGATGAGATAGAATTAGCAAAAACAGCAATATCTGTTGGATACAAACCAAAGATCTCCTTGTAAAGCATTACGGAGCTAAGGCCCAAGAATATGAAATAACCTACATCTACAGTGTGCCTCTCTGAACATGTATCAAGGCATGATGGCTGGTCCACAGAGTCTGACTGCAGCATGGAAAATCAGAGGTTTTGAGTGATACCTCAGGCCACATTGGTAGTAGACTTGATGAATCAGACAGAAAATTGTAAAATTAATTATCTTCTTAATGGGATGTAAGTGCAAAAATATCATATGAAAGACTCCTGATCATACCTTTGGAGGCCACAGACAAGTTTCCTTATATTTTGCACTTCCTGTAGTCATGAATTCAGTGACGCCAGCAGGCTAAAGTACAAAGCATTCTCTAATTCAAGTGGGAAAGTACACAGGCATCTCGCACCTCTTCTTTCCACTTAACAGAACCATTTAACTCAAGAACCTCAGTTGTAGAAAACAGATTGATTAGTCTTTTTGGATCTGAACCACACAAGAAAGCCAAGTGTTTGGAGTAGTGGGTTGGCTTTGACACTCTCTCTAAATACGTAGCTGTCTCATGCATACTAGTATTCCACACTGACAAATGCAAATGGGCAGAACATCTTGTCATGATTGAAGCACTATTCCGCACAACTGTGTGGCGGGCAGCTTTTTACTACAGCTCTGGTAGTCTCCCCATTGTTCAGTTTTCCATTGCCGAACTGCTGCATTGTTACAAGGTGAACAAGAGGAAAGAAGCAACAGGTCCTGTGTTCATTAGCTTGAAGCGGCCTCCTGTTGCCTACATATTGACCTGTAGAGACATTTGCTATCTTTTTTGACTTCTTGCACTGGGATAGGTGAAGTCATGTGAGGTGATGTCAGGTCCCCAAAGAACCCTCATCACAGCTGCTTTCTGCTAAGAAACAACAAAAGGCAATATTTATCTCAGGCAACTCAGTTGTAGATATCTAGTCGTTAAACCTTTTTAGATCTGCATCTCAAATAAAAGTCAAAGATTTATAGCTGTAGGTTTGTCGTGGCGCTCTCACTCTGGAAGCAGCTGGCTGACCCATGCCGGTTCTGCACCCATAAGCAGGAGGGTAGCATGGCGTGTTGATGGTGCACTGCTGTGCAGGTGGTTCGGTGGATAGGCAACTTTGGACACAAGTCTGACAGTCTAATAATAGTTTTCTTGCTGGACAGCCTACAGGTTCCGCAGATCAAGTATAGAGTCTGGAAAACCTGTTGAAGGTCTATCATGGGCCCACAAGTGTGTGGATGGGTGCGAAACTAAGTCAGTGCTCATGAACCCAAGAGGGGAGCAAACAGGTATGGACAAACCTTTGCACAGGTTTGCAGATTCCAGGACAAGGTTCATAGAACCTTCGAACTGCGATGAGGTCCACAACCCTCTCTCAGGTTACGGCAACCAGGTGAAAAAAATGAGTTTTCATTTTAACTTGAGAGGAGATCTCTTCGGAATTCTGACCTGAATTACGGCGTCACAAATAGAAGGACTAGGGAAGAGAAATCTTACTAGGTCACATATATCAAAATGTGAGATCTGTATATCTGTTCCGCCTATGTTGTGAGAATCTCCTTAAAAAGGTAGAAACATAAAAATAAGTGGAATGTAGAAGTGAAGAAAGATACAATAACCATTTTCAAATATGCTAGCGCTGCAGCCAATTTGTAGAGGAATTATGCTTAAACTGCAGTGTTTTCCTACAGGTAATTGTTTCCAAATTTTCTTTGGAACGGTAAGGCCCGAAACTCATGGGAAGAGTGAGACTTGACCAATTGGCTGGGCTATCTGAAATTTGTTGGATCATGTCTTCATTTTATCTTCAGAATGATCAAATGTGTTCTATAAAATGAACCAATTTGCTCTTTTTTAAATTCTCAAGGGTAGAACTCTCCCAAAACTTCCCAGAAGGAAGAAAAGCTTTTGAATTAATTTGCTCAATGCAACATGGAGAAGATATGTACTCCCACCATGTTGTAATATTAGAAGATGCCAAAGGCCAATTAGTGTTCTAGTATTAATGAAAGGAAAAAAACATTGCACAGATGTAGTTCCACTTTGAAGGGCTGGCTAAGCCTAAGCATGCCTAGGAAGCCAGAGCTTAACTGAGATACATTGTAAATAGTTCAACTTTCAGGGTATCAATAATGTACTCAGAGTTATGCATTGTGACCATTCAGTGATCTAGTATTGCATTTTAGTTTGCATTTATATTGTTCATCCTTTTTCAAAGTCTTGGAATGAAAAAGTGTGAGCATCAAATGGTAAAGAGTGGGTATAGGGCATGGATGATGAATACAAAATATAAGTTACAGCCGTGCTTACCAAGGGACATTTGCCAGCACTGAAGTTTGCTTCATATATACCTATAGGTCTTGAAGGAAATAATGATGTACTTTGACACTCAGGGCGTGATTAACAAAGGTGTCTTTTTTGGGTTAAGTATTTTTTATTGAAAATTCATAAAACAATAACAATATGCTTAGCTAGTAGAATATAGCTCTGATAAATCCGACAGTGAATTACAATAGCTGAATGAGTTTGAGCAAAAAAAGACAACTTATGAAATATAACACATCCATATCATTTAATATTAAAAAAAGGAAACAGAGAAAGAAAGATAGATGGGAGAAGAGACAGTAGGAAGAAAGCGGAGAGATATGGTTAGAAAGAAAAACAGAGAGAGAGAAATAGAAATGAGAACTAAGATACTAGTGAGCAAGAGGATACCTGAGTAGTAAAAGGCAACTAATATAAATCGGATTTAAACTCCTGACAATTATAATGAGGAAAGATTAGAAATTCTGTTCATCACAAATGAAATTCTACCAAGTTGATACAGATAATTTAGAAGTATCTTTCTTTTTTCAGTTCAATGAAAGTTTATTAAGCATAATAAAAGGCAAGAATACAAAATAAAATAAAATAATTGTGGGGAGAAAAAAAAGAAAGAAGGGGGGAGGGAAGGGAAAGCAGAAGTAGAAAAAAGCAGTAAACATTGTAAGAATGAGAAAATGGCAATAAACTTTTCATGAGTAATAAGGACAAAAATAAAAAGTACAATATTGATACAATAAAGGTCAATGCAAATGAGGGTATTTAAATAATTATGGTAATAAAGAAAGTGGGATGTAAAAGGGAATCAAGGGGGTTTAGAAACCTCCTGCTGACCAGGACGTAGACAGAAGGAACGGTTTGAGCAAGTATCTAAATACATAGTAACAGGAAGCCATAAATCTGTGCGTTTAGCTGCCATCTGGGCAGGAAAAACAAAAGCAGTGTCGAGCCTATGGTTGTGACAAACATTATACCACCATGCTTGAAAAGTAATGGTAGAGGAAGACTTCCAGTTAATAGTAATTTGTTGAAACGCAACAGCCAGTAGCAAATCAACAAAACAAACATAAAGATCGGTGGCATCCCAACAAGGAGAAAGACTCCCCAAAAAGATGTTAGTGGGAGAAAAGGGAATACATGTATGAAAGATAACATTGATTTGTGCCCAAACCTGTAACCAAAAGGCATGTACATTCTTGCATAGGAACAACATATGAAACAGATTAGCATTGGGTAAGGAGCAAGACCAACATACATCTGGGGTGGTAGGGAATCGCTTGTGAAGGGTAGAGGGAGTCAGAAGCAATCGGTTGTAAATGAAAAATATAGATTGCGTCAAGGATGCTGCCCTAGAGGTTTTACGGACTTTTGTCCAAATCTTGTCCCACAGAGATATTGGCCATGAGGTAGAAAGATCATTTTCCCAATGCTCCTCCACCTTGGACTTGGGTCTAGGGAGTGTATGTGCATGAAGCTACTTGTAAATGACGGAAGCTTTGGGAAGAGCTTGTAGGATAGAGTGAAGTGGGAGAGTAAGGTTAGGTGAAACAGCAGGAGAAGTTGCTTGTTGAAGTCTCGTATGAACCTCCATGACCGCTGCTTTGAGGAGAAGGTATTTGGGAGCGAAGGAGGAGGGTAAATCAAAGGTAGAACAGAGGGTGTGAAAAGTCATAAAGGTGGATTGGGAGAAGAGCTGCGAAATCCAAAGCAACCCCTTGGATCTCCAAGATTTCCAGTAAAAGGGTTTACCTCGGATCAAGAGGTATTTATTGTGCCAAATAGTGGATGAGAGGAAATCGGCAATATTCGCAGGTGGGGGAGGGTTAGAGGACAAAAGAAGTTTGATAGTGAATTTATGAATGAGAGTAGGAATGCGTGAAAAAGAAATATATTCAGCAAAGGAGAAAGGGGAGAGGAAGAGACGTTCAATTTTGGTCCACAGAGGGCAGGGGGAATCGGGGTCTTGTAGCCAAAAGGAAGCTTGACGTAACAAAAAACCTTTGTGATAGGCCGGGAAGTCCGGAAAATTAACTCCTCCTTCAGAGGCAGGGCAAGTGAGCCTAGCAAGGGACATTCGGGGTTTTTTGTTGTGCCATAAAAAGGAGGACAAGACTGAATTAATTTCCTTAAAAAATTTGGCTGGAATAGAGATGGGGATATTGGAGAGCGTGTAGAGGATAATGGGGGAAAGCATCATCTTAATGGTGTCCAAACGACCCCACCAAGACAAATAAAGAGGATGCCATGTGGCCGTGAGGTCGGATATTTTCTGAGTGCATTTGGTAAGGCAAAGGGAAATAGTGTCAGGGAAAGAAGGGGTGATGTACAAACCCAGATACTTAATGTGGGAAGGGCTCCAGGTAAAATTGGAAGCGCTAAAGTCAGGTTTAGAGGTGAATTTTGTCAGGGGAAGGATCTCACATTTATCATTATTAAGCTTATAACCAGAGATTGAGGAGTAATGCTGTACTTTTTCCAAAAAAAGCAGGGAGAGAGACCGTGGGATTCGAAATGAAGAGTAAGATATCATCTGCGTAAGCAGCTAGTTTAATGGAGGAGTCTGCTATCTGAAAGCCATGAATGTCGGGGTTCTGGCGCAATCTGGACAGGAAAGGTTCTAAAGCAAGATTGAAAAGAAAGGGTGAGAGGGGGCATCCTTGGCGAACTCCTCTGCCAAGGTCAAAGTAGGGGGAGATTTGACCATTAGCATATACTGCAGCTCGCGGGTGAGTATATAACAATGAGATAAGGGAAATGAAGTTAGGGCCAAACCCGAACCATCTGAGGGTATGGAAGAGGTAGGGCCATTCAACCCTGTCGAAAGCCTTTTCGGCATCCAAGGCAATCGCTGCGAGGTAGTGCTGGAGGTGGGACGTTTTTGACAATATGTTAAATAAGAGCCTGGTGTTATCAGTGATGTAATGACCTTTAACAAAGCCGCATTGCTCTTCTCCTAAGAGGTCAGGGAGTTAATGATCCAACCTCATCGCCAATGTTTTGGCATAAATTTTATAGTCAATGTTAACAAGAGATATGGGTCTGTAGTTCTTGCAATATTGCACGTCTTTACCGGGTTTGGGTATTAAACAGATATGTGCATCTGAGAAGGATCCCGAAGAGGCACCTAAATCAGCAAAGGAATGGAGGAGGGAATGCAACTTCGGAATCAGTAACTTGGAGAAATGAAGATAAAACTCAACGGTAAAACCGTCTGGACCAGGGGCTTTGTTGAGTTTAAGACGCTGAAGCGCGGTGAGCAACTCTGTCTGTGAGATGTCAGTCTCCAAAGAGGAAAGATCAAGAGGGAAATGGGCAGGTGGTTGAATTGTCGAGAAGAAATGTGAAAGAGAATGGGGGGAAGGTTGAGTGTTAGAGGTGTATAGGGATTCGTAGAAGCAGGAAAATGTAGCAAGAATGTCAGCATCTTTGTGTTGTAAGTGTGTGTCGGTGTCATACACAGATTCAATAGTTATCTTGTTGTGTTTGACCTTCAGGTAATTGGCAAGGATTTTCCCAGCTTTATTTCTATCACCATAAAACTTAGCACTTGACTTAAGTAAATATAAGGAGGTATCTTCAGTAGACTTTTCATTAAATTTAAGCTTGGCAGCGACCAGATTTGTCAGACTATCTTTGGAATGCGAGGTGAAGTAGGCGTGTTCCAATCGTTTAATGTCTAGAAGAAGGGTTTTAGTGAATTGGCGAGCAGTCTTACGCTTCTTTGCGGCATAAGTGATAATGAAATCGCGTGCAGCTGCTTTGAAGGTATCCCAAACAATGTGTTTCGAAATGGGCGGAATATCGTTAAACAGAATAAATTCATCAAAAAAGGCGGTGAAAGAAGCGGAAAATCTGGGATCCAAGAGGAGGGTATTGTTAAAACGCCATCTCCTGGGCCCATCAACTTTAGGAAGCACATCAAGGCTGACTATGACAGGGGCATGATCCGAGAGCAAAATCGGACCAATTTCCGCAGAATTAAGCGTTTGAGCAAGATCATGAGAGACAAAAATGTAGTCAATCCGTGATTGTGAGCGATGATATGGGGAGTAAAAGGTATATTCCTGTAAGGTCGGGTTGCAAAGTCGCCAAGAGTCAACAAGCTTATGTTGGGATATAGCTTGAGTAAAGAGTTTGTGCGATTTGGTAGGGACATAGGTGGCATCAGATCTCCTTTCTATAAACGGATCAAAAGGTTGATTGCAGTCTCCCGCAAGGATGAAATTATCATCCATGAATTGGGTGATGTGTGGAGAGAATTCAGCCCAAAAAAGGGGTTCACCAGTGGTGGGTCCATAAACATTAAGGAGAGAGATTGGAACACCTCTAAGTGATAGTCTGACATGCGTCCATCGGCCATTAGTACCAGAAGTTTGGGAAATGACAGTGAAAGGAAGAGACCTGCGACAGAGAATTGCAACACCATTGCGTTTACCATCACCTTGCGAATAAAAAACTTCACCCACCCAACCTCTTTTAAGCTTAGCAGACTCCACGTCAGAAAGGTGAGTTTCATGAAGAAATGCAATGCCAACATTCAATTTGGCTAGGTGAGATAAAATACGTTGAAGTTTAATTGGGGAATTGATACCCTTAACATTCCAGGAAGTTATATTCAGAGACATGTCATATGCAGTAAGGTAATAAAACCATAATAGATACAAGAAACTGTAGAGTAAATAAGCAATAGAGTACATCGCATACAAAAGTAAAAGAAAAAACCCATGAAGAAGGAAGAATAAAAGGGAAATAGAGGTAGGACAAAAATGAAAGAAGGAAAAAGAGAGAAAAAATTGGTGAAATCAGGAGGAAATACAACAGGAGAGAAAAAAGTAAAGACGAGAGTGAATTTTAAATGTGTTAAAGGAAGAGGAGAGATAAAGCAGAAATGTCTACATCCTGAAAGAAAAGAAGTTATGAGTACTACACAAACAAGGAAGCGAAAAGGAAGTACAATTATTAACCAATTGGGGAAAGAGGTGGTAAAATGAGAAGAAAAATATAAACGTCCTAGGGAAAATATGTAAAAGAGACAAAGATAAAACCAAAGAAGGGGGGAGGAGAAATTCAGAGATGCAGAATATCTAAGTAAGAGAAGGCATGAGAAAAAAAGGGCAAGTGGGTAGGGAACAAAGAATAGAACAGGAACCAAATGGTAAAAAACACTAGGAAAAAGGGGAAGACAGGAAACTTACATAACATCTGGAACAAGACAAAGCAAAGGGTAGGAGGGTGGAGGCCACGTGAAGGATGACGACGTAGCCACAGCTCATATGGGGAGACGGAGGAAGGGAGAAGACCCAACGGACCTCACGAAAACAAGGAAGGAACCAGAAGAGCCGGGAAAAAATCTGTGTAAGAAAGAGAAATAAGAGATATAACATATCAACAGTAATAGTTATACAATATATACTATGAAACATAAGTAAGCATCATAAATATTAACTGAAGAACAGAGAGGCAGCAACAATGCAGTAACAGAAGATCACTTGGAGGTTGAAAGCAGAAGCAATATCCATCGTCTCACTGGAATACGAATAGAGAAAGCTTTTCAATTTCAAAGGGTCATCATAAGTGGTAGTCTTGTTGTTAATGGTCACCTTAAAAAGACAAGGATGAAACAATCCATACTGTGCTCCCAAGGAACGAAGTTAGGGTCGAAGAGACAAGAACTCCTTACGTCTGTCAGCTGTTGATTTGGCATAATCCTGTGAAAAGAATAAGGGATGGCCAGACCAAGTGATGCGATTCATAGCTCTTGCTGCAGATAAAACTGTGAGTAAGTCAGTGTACTCGAGGAAGTACATAATCACACGTATTGGTTTCCTCGTTGAAGCAACAGGAGAAGACGTGCCTCTGATTGGGCCTAAGCGATGCGCCCTTTGTATGTTAAGATTGGTACCTTCTGGCAAATGGAGGAGCTTTGGTAGAAATGATTTAAAGTAGGCAATAGGGTCAGATCCTTCCAGTCCTTCCTCAAGGCCATAAAGACGTAGGTTATTCAGTCTACTCCTATTTTCCAAATTTTCGATCTGCTTGTGTAAAATCGAAACTTGCGCACATATTGGATCGACCTTGGAAACTGAGGACTCAATTGATGCCACATTTTGTTCAAGTATAGTAATCCGTTCATCAACAGAGAGCCATTTGTCTGAAAGTTGTTGTATTGTGGATTTGGTCTCTTCAATAAAGGGACGCAGGGCCCTTATTTCATCTAATAGTAGGTCAATAGTAGTAGTAGAAGACGTCTGAGAAGGTGGTGAAGGAGGATCTTTTTTTAATCTTTTGATTGTACCTTTTTTGGTGACAGGCAGTAATGAAGTTGAAGGCAATGAACCCTTTGTGGAAGCGGAATAAGGTAAGTCCTCCATCACTAAACACTGATAACGGGATCCTGTAGGACCCAAGACCTTCTTGACAGTAGTGGAGGGCTTTATGTAATCTCCCCATACAAAAAATACACAGGCTAAACGCGGGAAAATTACGAGAACGTATTGGCGCAAGCTGGTTAAAGTAAGCAGAAACAGAGTAATATAGGTAAATCAGGGAAACAGTTTAAACATATTTGAACAATACTCCATCAAGACTAAGAATACATAACGTCAGCAAGAGCCCCATGTAGAGGAATATCCATATATAGACTACTCATGAAAATGAAATGTAAAGTAGAACATGAGGTGAGAAATGTTGTTAAGCTGCAGAATTCGATGAGGGATAAGTAGTCATTCATAGAGCATTGAACACACTGTGAAACCAACTGGGAACTGCAGGTAACGTAGGAATTCCATAGCCACACAAAGTTAGTTGGAAAAAAGAGTCAAAACATTATGAAAAAGATTAGAGGGAGCTGAATTAGCATTGCTTCTGAAGAGAGGCCAGTACAAAAAGCGCTGGTGTCTGGGAAGAGCTCAACCGCAATAAGCGGGAACTGAAACTACGACAGCGCCGAGGAGAAAGTAACCGTTATGCCTTGAGGAAAAAAAACATCCAAAAGCGCGTGTGGAAAGCGCAAAATGGAATAATGCTGGCAATGTGAGGCAGAGATAGTATTCTTGATGAGGTGCACTTTTAAGGGGAAAGCAGTGTTGGTGAAGGACAGTCACGTCACAAGGTAGAACCGCTAGGAGCCAGGCTCCTTCGGCGGTACTACAAAATGGCGGCCGCGATCCCCTTGACGAGCGCTGCACTCACTTGTGGCCAGAGAGCCTCTTTGAAGATAGAAGGAGAGCAAAAAGGGTTTCTTTCAGCGCCCCTCACATTCCGACGTCGTTTGCTTCAGGTTCGAGGCAGAAAGTGCTGACAGGAGTCACGCTGGGTCTCCCGTCATCCGCGCCTCCCGGAGAGAGCTACGGGGAAGCCGCCATCATCGTCGGGCGCTAGCCACGCCCCCATCTAGAAGTATCTTTCTAACAAGAGAATATAACCTTAGAGGCAAGGGCCATGAAAAGACAAATAACAAAGGTTTGGGTGAAATATGGTCAAAGTCAGGTGACATAGATCCAAAGAAAACATTTTGGATTGATAGTTGAATATTACATTGGACTATCTTTAAACATTTGGACCAAATAACTTTCCAAAAACTTAAAACTAAAGACATTAGAGCAATAATAGAGTAAATGAGTTGCAGTAGATGGATCAAATTTAGTAATAAACTCAGGAGTAATAACAGGTCTATTATAAACAACAAATAGAGCTTGTGTACTGACTGCAGCTTTGGCGGTATTAAACACTTTAAGTCATATTTTATCCCATTGATGACCAGAGAATGATACAGAAAAGCAATTTTCCCATAATCATTCAATAGAATTTTTTAACTGTAAAGACGGTGGTGATAATAAATATTTGTATTTATAAAAAGCTTGGGGAATAGAATCTTGATCAATATTGTGTAATGGTGTCAAGGGTGTAAAGGGGGCGAGGCCAGGAGGAAAATTATGAGTCCATAAAAAGCATTCAAGAGCAGAAGCTGTTAATTTATATTCCTGTAAAAAAGAACTTGGTAAATTATATTGTGTTTGTAGTTGGGGAAAAGGTATTACAAAGTTATGTCTTACCGTTTGGTGTACAAATAAAATACCTTTATCTTACCAATGTAGAAAATAAAATGATTTACAGCAAAATTTAATATACTTATTTTATCAAATGGAAGAGGATAAAAACATTGATGAAAATCAAGATCAGCTGCAAACATGGTATGTAACAAATGCTGCGGCTGTTTTAAAATTGGGTTTTGGGAAATAAAAGTACAATTAGAGACGTGACCCACATCTTTGAATGAGAAATACTTCAGTGAAGATCATTTAAAATGATCCATTATGGAACAGGAGAGTCTTGAAAAATACTAATTAGGCCTAAAACAGTTGATAAAAAAGCAGAATGATATAGCTTAAAATCAGGGAAACTGACACCCCTCCATTCTTTGCATGTTTGAGTTTAGATAAGGCAATGTGTGAATTTTTGTTGTTCCAGAGAAATGTGGTACAAATAGAACTATTATGAGGAAAATAATGATTGGGTATTTTGAAAGGTAACATTGAAAGAGTGTAAAGACGTGTGGCACAATCATCATCTTGAGGGTATCTAATCTATCCCACCAGTATAAATGAAGGGGAGACAAGGATATGAGTAATTTCTGTATTTCAAGTTGTAAAATATTAAAATGATGGCAAGGTATTCTGGAAATAGTAGGCGAAAACCACACACCCAAGTATTTTATTCTGGAATGGCGCCATGTAAAATATGTGTTTGCAAACATATAATGAAAATATAAGAATTTTGACTGTAAAATTTCCATTTTGGAAAAGTTATGTTTACATCCAGAGATGTTGTAATATAACTTGATCTTTTGTAAAAAAAAGGTATTAAGGAGGCCAGTGGATTCAACATGCATATCAAAACACCATGAGCATAAGCTGATAGCTTGGTTTCGAGGGAATTATATTTAAATATGGAGATAAGTATGTTGCACCGAATGCACTCAAGGAAGGGTTCTAAACAAAGAATAAAAAGCAAAGGAGAAAGGGGACACCCTTGCCTGATGCCGCTATCTAAATTAAAATAAGGGGGAACATGCCTATTAACAAACACACTGGCACGAGGGTCAGAGTGCAATAATGTTATAAATGATATACATTTAGGGCCAAATCCATACCGATGGTGAGAAGTAAACACATTTTGCCAATTAATGCAGTTGAATGTCAAGAGATAGGGGAGAGTGATATTTCTTACCCAACTCAAGAATATTAAAGAACATTCTGGCATTATCCACTGCAAGTCTGCCCTTAATGAAACCAGAGTGATCATGTTAAACAAGAAGGGGAACAACATTTTCGAGGCAAATTGCTAGGATTTTGGCAAATATTTTGCAATCAGAGTTAATTATTGAAATAGGTCAATAGTTCTTACAAAGGCTGTAATCTTTGTCTAGCTTAGGGATAATAACAATCAGGACTTCCAGAACAGAGCCACTGGCCTTTAAATTCAAAAGAACAGATTTAAAAAAGTCAAGTATTTTGGGGGGGCAAAAAAAGATGAAAAGAAGGAAATTAGTTCACTAAAAAATCTACCTGGGCCAGGAGCTTTAGTTTTGTTAAGGGATTTGATAACATTGATAATGTCTTGTAGTTTTATGTTGGCTTCTAATGTTTTGACTGTATCGGGGGTAGTGGGAGGACTGGGAAGGCCATTAAAAAAAGTCTTCATATCATGTTCAGAAGGAATGATGGCTTCTGTATATAATGATTTGTAGTAAGTTTGGAAAACACTGGAAATATCAGAATCAGGGGATGCAATGTTGTTAGTAAGTTCATTACGAATGGGACCAATATTTTTACGTTGGGATTACATTTTTAAGAAATTAGCCAACAATTACTCCACTTTATTTTGACCATCATGAAATTTTGAAATTTAAATTTAATCTTAAGTCGGATATTACATGTGTCAGTGATACCAAGCTTATAAGGGAAGATTTGACTGTAATCAAATCATGTAAAACTGAAGACTTAGAAGTGAAGTATCATCATCATCATCATCAAACCACTTTATTCAGTTATTAAAAACCATAAAAGTACCATAAAAAACGATACATAAGTCACATTTAACACACAATAAAATATCATATCCAAATCATCAAGGATGAGGGCGACAAAATACAGTACTGGAGGCTATAAATCAGAATTCACGAGGTTAAAAATCTTGACTGTAAATAAAACAGCTAAAACAGGGCGTCATACTCTAAATAAATCAGTGTAAAAAGGCAAGTGTTTAAAAATTAATGATAAAAAAGCCTTTACAAATACACATTGGATAGCATGGAGAGCAGTTTTTTCCTTAGCACGACAGCTGGGACGAAGAAGCTAGCAATGTTAAAAATCTCCCATGGGTCATTAACCGCTTCAGCGCGGCGCAAATTTTCGTGCTGTGCTGAAGGTTCTAATGAGCCAACGGGCTCATGACGGAACGGTTCCGTCATGAGCACAGGCCAACCGATGCTCATGACAGAACCGTTCCGTCATGAGCATCGAAGGGGTTAAGCAGTTGCAAGTACAGGAAAGCAGGTTTGACCTGAGTAAAACCGTTCACCTTAAGTATTGGAATGAGGAACCTCCTACAAATATCATGATTGTGGTCACAGAACATAGTAAAATGCATTTTATCCTGAGTCGAGAAATTGTCACAAGTACAAGGACCTAGGTCACTCGTCCTACATTAAACTTGCGAATTACCCAGAAAAAAGTGAATCAGGTTAAAACAAAATCTGGTTAGAAGCAGGCGGTGAAATGGCTTCGTAACAACCCTCAGGTGAGGTTCAATCTCTGGGTTAGTTTTTTAACAGAAAATGGGCTTTAACTGATGGTTTCATTAACTCAGTCTCCTCCCGCTCTGCCGACTTCAGGTTCAGAAGTGAAGTAAGTATGATCATGTGTTTTGAATTGCTGAAGCAGAGTAAGGTCTTGGGAATTCACTTTCGTTTTCTTTTTGGCAGAATAAGCTATAGCGAAAACTCGTAATGAGGCTTTGAAGCAGTTTGTTAAAATTGAAGAAACTTTTTAATAATAACAGTGGCTTCTGTAACAAAATTTTGATCTGATAGCAGGAAGTTGTTGCACCTCTAATTAGAATTAATAAGGGATAAATCAAAAGAAGAAAAACAGGGGCATGATCTAAAATAAAAATTGTACTGATTTCTGATGATTGAATAGAGAGAAGTAAGGACTTAGTAACTAAAATATAATGAATTCAGGAAAAGGTATGGTAAAAGATTTAAACTCACAAGTATCGGGATTACAAGTTTTCAAGACATCAAATAATGAACAACTGGTAATGGCTGATTGGAATGCCTTATGAGATTTGTCATCATTGAATTTGCATTGAGATTTCATATTGGTAAAAGGATCTAACTATTGATTAAAATTGCATGTGATAGTAAAGTTTTGATTATCAGTGGAAGAAAGTTTTAATTACATAGTGGTTACTATGAATGGGGAGACAGGAACATGGTTGACAAGCTGTAAAAACGGAAAGGGAAACAAAAAGACACCATTTATTCTTAACAAAATGAATAAGAAATACAAACAATAATGATTGAAGATATATGAGCACTCACATAGTCACAAAAAAAAGGACAGGGACAGAAAGAAGGAAGACTTATATAGAAGAGGATTAAGTAACAGATCAAGGATAGAAATCTGGTGAGAATGAGACTTGTCAGCACCAGTGTTAGAGCAACAGCAGGGGATAAAGAGTAAAGTATATTAAAAGAAGCGATATACACAAGAAATAATGGAAAAAAAATAAAAGAAAAGCATGCACATATCACAAATCCTAGGATTTTTGACAAACAGTGTCCAAATTATGAGATATAACATTTTGAAGAAAGTTTTTAATTTAGCAGGATCATCAAAGGAGCGTGAGGTGCCTCCATGAGTAATTTTGCAGAGACAGGCATATAGAATGCCATAGAGAATGTGTAATTGTCATAGGGCAATGATTTCCTTTCTTCTAGCATTTGTTGGATTAGAGAGGTTTAGAGAGATGAAAATGTTGTGGCCAGAGCAAATGAGGTGACACTTTTCTTTGGCTGCTTTCAAGACGCATAAAAGAACCGTAAATTTCAAAACTTGCATGATGATACCACAGGGTCTAAGAGAATGAGTCTGAAGACGATCAAGAGGAGGAGTATTCAGAAAACCAAGAAGATCAGGTAGAACCTTCTTCAGGAATGCAAGGAAGTCAGGATCCTCAGGGTTCTGCGGTAATCCATATAGGTGAAGATTATTCCATCTATTCCAGTTTTCAAGATCCTCAGTATGTAACTTAAGTTTTTGAATTTCCTGTTCCAGAAAAGGAATTTTGGTTGTGCTGTCTTGAAGATTGCTAGCACTTTGCTCCATTTCAAACACTTTACCCTCCTTAACGATCAAGCAGTCTTCAAATTTTTGAAGCTTTTCAGTAGTGGCACTGGATTCGAGACTATTGGACTATGGACTAGTTGTCTCGATACACTTCTGGTGGGAGATTCCCCAACACCGATTACATTCCAGTGTGAGCGTATTTTCAGGCTGCATCCCTGCTACGAGGGTGGCAGAGTTCCCTGTGCCGGTTACTGGATTACGCACGGCTGGGATGTTGCTAATATTTTCCCTGCTGGCTCCTGTTTCCTCCATGCTGGCAGGGAGCCCTTTGCTCGGTGTTTACTCTAAACACTGAGTTCATCAGTGGATTCTGCTAGTGAGTCTTCATTTCAGTTGAGAGTACGTGCCTATTTCTTTCATGGCCAGCATTTAAGTATGGCATTTAAGCTCCGTGCATTAAGAAGATTCCATGTGGTAAGTTACACACCCTCTTCTACTTTTGGGGAGAGTCTTTCTATGTGATCTTTATTTATTTTTTATTACTGCTTTGTGTTATCGTGCATTGGAGAATTCTTTGACAGTCTAGCAAGATTTATGGCTTCCTACATACCGCTCTTAAACACAACTTTGACACTTACGCATTCTGCTGCGGGCAAACTTGCTTGCATGGAATAAACTCAGTTTTAAGTATTTAGCTAACTGAATAACTTTGCCTTGCCTAACCTTGAGAGAAGTTATCACAGGATTATTTGGATGTTCTTTTTATTTTCTTTGCTTGGTAATTGAATGTATGAAGCAGGACCAATGCCTCCAAAGTTTGTCTGCTAAAGAGCCCAGCTTTGTTGGTGTGTTACATGAGTAAGTGTCAGAGGTTGGGGGATTAAAGCTGGAGGGAAGGAGGTGATTGAAATTACATTAATAACTCTGATGTACTCTTCCTTTACCTGCAGGTTGCACTCACCCTGACCGGCCTTCATTGGTAACCTCTCTCAGGTGCACATTCAGCTAGAGGAATGTCTTGCACTGTGTGGCTGTTCTTTATTATTTTATCTACTCCCCCTTCCCCCTGTGTGCTCACCTTGTAAGGGTAGTTCTTATATGTCCTTCAGGGAAAATATGAAGGGGACTGTTCGGACTGTCATTTCTTCATCGCCCCCGTCGACCAGAAGATTCAGGTTAGTATTTGCGTTTTGGCTGACCTAACACACAAAGAAATGCGCAACAGCAGTGAAATAGAAATCAATAAAGGTCAGGCCATCAATAAAATATAATTCTGTGTTCAAAATGCTTCTGTGAGAAAAGCAGAAGAGAAGTATAGCAGAGAAAACTCACAATATTGTGTTGAAAATAAGGAAGGAAACCATTATGTAAGTCAACATTAAGGCTGTAGAATTAACTCAAATTGCACTATTCAGAAGCATATTTCAAAATCTTGCTTGTAGAGAAATTTGTGGAGTGAGTGGTGCCTTGATAAAATGGCTGCGGTTCGTTAATTATATTAGTGTTTTCTCACAGATTCACAGTAGGAAAAGGCTCCAGAAATGATGAGTATTAAAGTGGTGAAAAATACTGGGTTCCCATGGTAAGCATGAAACCATTGCTGATCGAGCACACATCCCACTATCAGCCCGCATCTTTAGAGGGGTACAGGACCTCCCCGATGCATGCCCAAAATACACCACCAAGTGTGACTCTTCCCAGGGACTAACTTCTGGGGCTAACTTCTGGCAGGCACTCCTGTCAATCCCTATGGACACTTAGGGAATTGAATCGGTATAAAATAAATTTCTCTTTTTTGATATTACCACAATTGTTTATGCACATCATGATGCATGATGTGTTCTGGTCTGAAGATTCCCTAATATTCCCATACAATATTCCCTTTGCAGACATCAGCATCCTTAAATCACAGCTAAACTCCTAATGGCATATACATAATCTAACTATGCCTAGACCGCAACATGGATAGGTTATTCCTACATCACATAGTCCGATGGCATCATAATGCCATTTTACCAATGTGATTTATAATCACAATTCTTTTTAAATGCTGCTTCTTATATTTAACAAATGTTCTCAAACAAAAAATAATTTTTGAATACATTTTTGTTCCTCGAGACATAGGGGGTCATTAGGATCGTGGATTTCCCGCATCTTAAAACCGCCGCGGATGCTTGAAAGACCCACCGCCAAATTAGGATGGCTGGTGAGTCTTTGAATCTGTCAGCCACTTTTCCGCCGCGGTCGCCTTCCGACCGCGGCGGAAAAGCATTAACATGGCTGGCGGTGTCTATCAGACACCGCCAGACATATTATGATGGAGTAGAAAGTACGCTTTTCCACGGCGGCTTTTCCGCCGTGGAAAAGCATACGGACCTTCACTTCGGGGGCCTGTTGCGGGCCCCCTGGGTGAAGGGGGTGTGGGGGGTGCACATGGGGGGTACCCTGCATTTGCGTGAACAAAGCGGCAGGCACCGCGTGGTGCCTGCTGCTTTGTGCACGCAAATGCCGTGCATGCATTTTTAACATTGCGGCGGGTGCAGCTTGAAGCTGCACCCGCCGCAATGTTAAACATAGAGGATGTGACCGCCACCCTGGCGGTCACATCCTAATCTGCATGGTGGGACCGCCGCTGCCCCTGCGGATGGTCCCTCCTACTCTATGGTGGCGGACGGACTCAGGTCCGTCCGCCATCATAATCGGCCCCATAGTCTGTCCTCCCTTCCTACTAACCACAACCGAGTGATGACACGATCGTTCACTCACCAGCCCCAGATGGCAGGAGACTACACATATAACACGGGTCTCGACAGTGACCTTACAACGACGGATTCCCAAACCGATGCCGCAACAGGTATTATCAGAGGGCAGTGAACCTTGATGAAGTAAGCGGAGCTCCCAGACTTAATTTTCAGATCAGCACGAGGGGGCTGTTCTCTGCACCAGATTCCACTAAATAACTTTTCATTCCCTATTTTTTCTATATTTCAGCCTGTGACTACAGGCCCTGCCCCCTTGCAGGATTTATGCTGCACATGGCAAATTCACCACAGTAAGCATTGCACAAACCGAAACACTTAACCCGGCGCAAAACTAGCCGCTGTGTTTTTTTTCACGATAGCGCTTAAAAATCAGCTAATCAGTTCGATGCACGCACAAGTGAAACATACTGTCACCACCACAAAGATCGAGAAATTATCGAGCCTGACACTGTGTGTGGCACACAAGAGTACATGTATTTCTCATGTTTAAGCAACTATAACTTTATGTTTAGGTGTTTTGTGTCTTGTTTGTCCTTCCTTTACAGGTTTCGATGGCATTACAAGGAGGAAACAATTGGTTCACCTCCACTTTTTTCTTTTTTACCTTAGTGCGTGCAACACTTTTTTTCACTATAATTGGCCAGGACACCCTGACCAACACACATAATTCTTGGCACACTTTTCTCAACAGGTCCTGACAAAAGTCAGAACTCTTTTAGAGACTGGCTCAAACATGTATACCTATTTCCAGGATATTAGAGTCATACAATAAAACTCTAGACAAATCCACATCATCTTATTTTAATCTTGTCATAGGGCCCACCATTAAATTCAATTTATCCAGGGACCCAATAGGCTGTTTTAACATCACTTTCACCACATCACATAAAAAAATGCTCAGCTGCAATCCAGGCGTTGTAGCACATCCGAAGTGCACTCGGCACTTTGGGTGGGACCCAATGATGAAGCATGCAACCAACTATGTTGGTGGGCGAGGGTCTTCTAGAGAAACCCACTGGTTTCCCATAGACATAAACTAGAGACTTCTAGGTTGGAGTCAGTTCTTCTTGATTATTGTGATTTCCACCGGGGAAATGAACTAGCTCCCCTTTTTCATTGTTCCTCTCTCTCCCATTGACCTACACATGTTAAAAATTTGTCACGAAGTATCGGGCAAAAGCAACTGGGGGCAGAGATAATGAGCGGTGCACTGCCAAAATGGCAGCTGCTCACTTCTGAGAGAACTCACTGCTACAGCCCTTGGGCACACAGGAAGCCTCTCGCTGGACACCCACCGGTCATAAATAATGTGGGAACAAGCACCATCTAGAATGCATGCCCTGGTAAGGCAAGTACAGCCAGAAAGGTGGCAAATTGCCAGTCCGTTGCTCTGCGATACAACGAAGCTCAGAGATCCGCCGCCACCTTGTTTGGAGCAGAAATCACACACCCCTGATTCACAAAGGTAAACTTACACTTTTGCGTACGATCACAATTGTTTGCTATTCATAAAGGGATTTATGATTAGCATCTTTAGTAGGGCGGAGTATCCACACATAAAACGATAGGACATTTTATGTGCAGAGTCCCCGTACTCATAAAGATTCTTCTCGTGAATTCTTTAGCGAATAGCAAACAATCGTAAACTTACACAAAATAATACGTTTACCTTTGTGAATCAGGTGCTAAGGTACTTCATCCATCAGATTTTCATGTTATAAGTAGGCTGGCACACAGCTGCAAAATGTGTTTTGTATGCATACCATGTGAGCTGTTACACTTCTAGAAGTTGTAACAGGTTACACAGGCCCCGAACTACTACTTCATGCTCAAAGACAACAGTCTAATATGGAGATCTGATTACCTTCCTCTGCTAGGATAACCTCCTGTGCTCTAAATCCATCACATCAAATTAAACTTGCTACATCTTCTCTGCCACTCATACAGTAACCTTCATTATATTGCAAGACTCAGCAGGTTACTTATTGCTTAGTCATTCATTTTTTAAAAGCCTAATATAGGGGATTGCTATAAAGCAAAAAAGTTGAACTTTTGATCGGACAGAAATAACACACAGATTTTGCATAACATAGCAGAAGGTCTGGTAACCATCTTTAAAAAACCACTCTCTGAACAACCTACTGTAAATTGTACAGATGCTCATGCGTGAAAGGAGCAAAAACATGGATAACAGACACAATCACACGCCATAAACTGCACCTTCTAAGATATTAAAACAAAAGACTTCCACTATGGACCATTTAGAGATCCAAAATATCCTAACTTAAATCAGTGCCTTAAGAATTGCCCGGGCATGACTCTCCAGGATGAAACACATGCTGGCTACGAGTAGATAAGGGAACAATTAAAATATGTACTGAAGGCAAATCGTACCTAAATAAAAGAGGCATACATTTGGATTTAACATACACTGCACATGCAGCCTTAACACATTAGCGTTTGATAAAGCATCACCTATTTCAAATTGGAAAGAATCATTAGATCTATTAAGAAATGCTCACACATAAAATTGCATATTTACAAGATAATGGCGCTGCGCTGCAAGCCATCTTGCTGCACCGAGCTGTGTCATTGGGAAAGTGCAGAGATGCAACATATTTAAAGCAACATGGGGGCGCTAGAGGGTGCATGGCAAGATGGCTGCGCCTTAGTGCAGCTCTGCCGACTAAACAGACTACCCGATTAAAATCCTGCTCTATTTCCGCCATCCATTGCCCACATTTAGTAGGTGAGGTTGACGTGATGATGTGGGCTACACAGGAGAGACATTGAGTTATTAGAAGATAAGACACGGGATCTGGAATGTGCATACGCATGAATGCCGCATCCTGTATTGCTGGCCCAAACTAGGGACTTATTTTCTGAATATGATAAAACTGCTGGTCAAGAGTCACAGCATAGATCTCGGAGGTGGGAAGCGAGGTGGTATGGCGAGGGAGGTAGGCCTAGCCGTTCTCTGGCTGAAACACTCAGATCGCCGAAGAGTCAAAATCACATTGTAGAACATTGTAGAGAGCTTTGGGAACTCGTGCTGAAGTTGTGAACCAATATGCATCAGCTCTGCGATTGTTGCACACCCGGACATTTCGGTAACACATGAAAAGAGGGCGTTTAGCATACTGTCGGGTGCAGGCATCACAAAAAAATGGGGGACATGTACCCTGATGGTAAATTTCTATCACTAAATGCCTTTATGACGGACCTCAGTATACTGCGATACAGAGGTTTTTTTATTGTTTCTTTGAACATGTGTATATTGGATAACAAATATCACAGTATCCTGACTGTACTTTGTACTCACAAAACTCAATAACAAAAAAGCAATATGACACATCCTTGTGATCTCCTCTGCACTGGTCCACAATAGGCTGCCTAGCGCCAATTCAGGCCCCCTTGCACCATGGTACAAGTGTTCCTGCATTGCAGGGATTATTGTTTATGTGCAGGAAAGGACAACTTCCTGCCATTGATGGTGTTTACCTCCTATGTATGCTTCAGAATAGAATGAGGAACAATTGAGGAGAAATAAAGGTATTTCTCCTCGTTGTGACACTGTTTTGCCTCCCCTGGGGTGGTATTAGAATCAGATGTATTCCCAGATTTATGAACCCTTGTAAATCAGGGAATGCACCAGACTCCCTGGATGTTGGGTGTAAACACCCACAGCAACACCCAGAGCAATGCATGAAAGGGGGCCATATTTACAAGGCCATGAAAAGCAACACAGGGTGTAAATATGGGCCAGCACACTACGCCACCGGGGCGCCAAAAAAATGACATGAATGCTAAGTGAGCGAGGGGGAGACCTGTGTTTCTGGAGAGAGAAGAGAGAGGAGATGTAATTGCATGCCTCACACCCCACATCCCGAAGCCGTACTTCATAGCCATCTTAGCTGTCTTCAGGCTCCGCTCTCAGCCCACATGTGTTCTTCATTTGCTTGCTGGCCTTGGAGCGGTTTGACCATTTTTCAGCTTCACCGCTGAGCTGCAATGACCGGGCGCAGAGGGAGTGGACAGAAGTGGCAAGCTCGGCTCTTTTGCAAAGGTTGCAGAGTACTCTGCCTATCAGCTATTTTAATTGGAGTAGCCCATACATTGTAAGACAGCGTTGCTGCTGGTGTACTGTTGGAGTAGCTGGGCGAGGAAAAGTAGAGCAAATAGGGGAGCGGCGGTTTAGTTACTGCTGTGTTGTCGTTGAGCCCTATGTTTGCAGATGCGGCTGGACCAGGTATTAGTGTGGCTTGCAGGCCTAATTAGCTCTCCCCCTTTTTTTGCTTCCTATACAGCAACTTGCCACCTTGAACGGCTCAGTTAAGGTAGTTCCAAGGAGTTTTTAAACCGCAGAATAAAGAAGCAGCTGGTTCTAATCTGAGTTTTTTTATTAAAGGTCCACTCTAACGGGAAGTAACTTTTTCTGGGGCACGATGGATGCTGAAATCAGGTAGCTAAACAAGGCAGAAATGTCTAACACCCTGGTGTCTAGACCCAAATCTCCTTTAAAATCCCCACCAATAAAAACCATGGCCTGATCTGCTAAAAATAAGGAGGCTTTGATGGCAGCAGAACAGATTCTACCTTTATCCCCTGTGGAGAGGGAGCTTACCCCTGTCCCCCAATAACTGAGGTCACAAGTAAGTACTCTCTATCCTTTTTTCACAAGGGACTGCCTTCCAATGCATTAAACTCTAGATTTAACCAAAAAAAGAAACATCACTGAGTGGCTGCACACCTGATTGACTAAAGGACGACAGTAAAATTGAGTTCTGGAACCATTTTACGGCATGAAATTCAGAAGATGGTATACAACTATCCTCGTAGCACCGCAGGGTGTTGGAATAAGACATCTAGGTTCGCTTGTCCCAAACATTGAACACTACTGCAAAAGCATTTGAGATTCAATTGAATAAATTTGGTACACAAATATCTCTACTGGAGTGTTTGGCACAATATACCGCCATTAAAGAATCACTCTTTGAGAAATTGCACTCAACAGTGAAATAATTATTCAGTGAGTCCAGAAAACTGCATTCTACTGCTAATTGAAGTCAACTCCTAAAATGCATATGTAGCCCCATTGTGGAAAACTTAATGGAATTCCCTGTTATTGTGTCCTCTCTGTTCGAGGAAGTTAAAGCCATTATGGCACATTTTCTTCCTTTTACAAATGTCACTCACACTGGGGTGCCCCTCTGTCTGGAACCTTTAGGATAATTACAGCAAAACCTTCCTCAACCAATCCTAATTGAGCCCCAGGCTCACACTACATTATGTGTGATAGCAAAGGTAACACAAAAGTCAGGATGATGAGGAAAACAAGGGGACCAAATTGTCCAACTTTAATGAGCATGCACCTGACATACAAATGTTATAATTTTCTGAAACTTCAAGCCTTTGCAATAAAGGTCCTTCATTAAATATCCCTATGAAAGTTTCCACTTCCTCAAGAAGTAAACTGGAAAGAATAAGAAAAAAAAGAAAAGTGCAAAAACGCAAAAGCTTTGAAGTTAAGAGAAACTACTGCCAGATTTTTCCCAATTTTCAAACAAACGCAAGGAGATCCTGCTGATAATTGATCTCAGGATTGTACAAACAACTTAAAGGCCTAAGAGGAGGTTCACTATGGTCACTGCCACAGACAAATACAACATGAGAATAATACTATCTGTACTACTCACATGATGGTTCTTACAGAACAGAAAAGGTCACAACTTCATTTATCTGAAAGAGAAAATCATCTGGCAACTCGACCCTCAAACTCAACTTCAACTTTGCAACTAACAGGCAATGAGCAAATTAGCATTTTGGAATCATCAAATATCAACAATGGACAAGAGGCAATCAATTTCTGGGAACTAACGGATGTTAATTTGGAATATTTTGACACCAATCGAGAAACGGATTGACCACCATCACAGCATGGACATAAAACAAGTGATTACTCTTAATGGTTTATCTCAGGTATCTAATATTGGTTTGAAATTATTAAACGTATTGGAAGATAAGCCTCTACTGCAATATGCCCCCTTTCGTCTCCAAACAAATGATGTAAGGAACCCAAGGGGAAAAACCAAGACTGTTTTTCAACTTGAATATAAGTCCTGGGGCAGTAGTGACATCCTAAACAGACACAACATTCTGAAACTTGTAGCCGCACAGAAACACCTGAGTCATCTCTCATTTATTGGTATAGTGGTAGTTGAATTTAAACCAGGGGACCCCCATGAGACCCCGTTGGTGACCAGGTCTTCAGCTACAATTACAGAATTGGTGCTCTCAAAACATACAGTCTTTGCAGAAAGGGGAATAATGATATCCTACATGCCCAAGGAACAGTAACTGGAGATGCTATTAGCCGATGATTATGAACAGAAATCATTGGAGAAGGATAAACATCGCCTTAAGCAGTGTACGATGAAAAGTGAGGTAGGTGCCTGTGGAACCAGTGAGTCTTCCCAAATGAATGCTGTAGTGATTGCATTAATTAGCTCACAAGGTCGCCTTTGTTCGTTTTCAAGCTCCTCAAATTCTCAATCTGCTGATCTGGAATTGGCTAGCATCTAATCTCAAACAAAATAAAACTGATTGACGCTGCCTAAATAAAGACTCTGATATCATCAACATGACAAAAAACTTGGTACAACAACTCTTGCTTGACTGGACCACGTAAAATACAAATTATTGCGATAATAAGCCTCTTCATAGGATTCATGGTTCATGTCCATTATCTCATGAAATATATGAGGAACTAAGGGCCAGATGTAGGAAGCCCAATTGAGCTTTCGGGATGTAGGAGACCGAAAATATCCGAATCGGTAAATTTACCGAATCGGAAAAGTTACCGAATCGGCAAAATACCGAATCGGAAATTTTACCGAATCGGTAATTTTACCGATTCGAAACGGTTTGCGATTCGGTAAATTTACCGAATCGGTAACTTTTCCGATTCGATAAAAAACCGAATCGGTAAATAAGAAGTGGTAAAAATGGAAATTGAGATGTAGGGAAGCTCTTAAATACCGAATTTGCTTCAAATTCGGTATTTAAGAGTCGGTATTTACCATGGATTGGAATCAGGTGGTAACCAGGTGCAACCTATAACAAAGGACCCAAAATGCAATTCTGTTTGCACAAGGCGGCATTTTATGTCATTGCAAGAGGGCTACGGCTACAGGAGGAAGGAGAGAGGGAATGGCAGAGAGAGGAGCAGGTCTACAGGCAGAGAGTCACCTTGTTCATGCTCACAGAGGCAGAGATACTGCAGAGGTACAGGTTGGCCCCAGACACCATCTTGGAGCTCATCAGGGACCTCCAACCACTGTTGCAGCACACTACCCCAAGGGCACATGCAATTCCACCCCATGTGCAGGTGCTGTGCAGCCTCCACCTGCTTGCGTCTGGGAGCTACCAGAGCGTGGTTGCTGCGGTAGGTGGGGTGACACAGAGCAGCCTGTCAAGGTTTTTCCACAAATTCCTTGACGCCATGTTACACAGGATGGAGCATTACATTTATTTTCCTGCTACCCATGCTGAACTGGTGCAAACAAAATCTGACTTTTACCAGATGGCTCGACTTCCAAATATTATTGGCTGCATAGATGGCACACACATTCCCATTTGTCCCCCTGCTGACACAGAATATATCTACAGGAATAGGAAGTCAACCCACACCATCAATGTGCAGGTGATTTGCAATGCAAAGTCCACCATCACTGACATTGTGGCAAAATTCCCTGGGAGTACCCACGACTCCTATATTTTTCAAAACAGCGGCATCTATGCACGGCTGACTGCAGGGGAATTTGGTGAAGGATACCTCCTAGGTAAGACACAGTGTCTGACCCCCATAATACCTATTGCAGTAAGAAGTAAATGTATGCATGTGACTAATGTATTACTTTTTTCTTTTAGGAGACAGTGCACATGCCCTCCGCTCTTTTATACTCACCCCCTACCTCAACCCCTCAACACCCAGCCAAAAGAGATATAACCGGGCCCACAAAAGCACATGGAATGTTGTTGAAAGGACCTTTGGTATCTGGAAAAGCAGATTCAGATGCTTGCACAAGAGTGGAGGTGCAAGGCAGTATACCCCCATCACCTGCTGTAAGATAATTGCTGCCTGTGCCATGTTGCACAACCTTGCTGTTAAGAAGGGTACTGAGGTGGAGTTGTCTGACTCAGAGGATCATGACGACGACATTGCTGTGCCAGACACACCACCTGCTGGAGTGACAACTCCAAGTGATGGCAGATACAGAAGTGAGGAGATTACACGCAACTAATTCTGAGTAAGTAATGAGACACAGACAGGTTGTGAATGAGAAGAACGTCATTTAATGTTGCCACAACGTTCATGCACTGAAGTGCAACAAATTAAAGAAAAGAAAGGTGGGGACTACATGTCCTGGGTTACATCACCCACACCAGCAAAGTCATTTGCGCCCGCGCTTCCCAGAGCCACTGGGATGTTGCTCACTGCTTTCCTCATGGCCTGCAGGCTCAGCTGGGCACCTGCTGCTCCTACGTGGCTGAACCACAGCGCTTGCCAAGCTGCTGCGGCTACTGCTGTCGTCTCCCTCAGCCACATCCAGGGCAGGATCCAGTGCAGTGTGTGATATTATCATTGCCTCGAGGGCACTGGTGATCCTGGCCATGCCCCTGGTGACCTCTGCCGTGTTCTGAGTGAGGCTTTCCTGCATGTTAATGCCTCCACGGCATAGCTGTGATGTGGCAGTGGCCAGACGATTCATGGCCCTATTGTTTACACGGGCGTCCCTGCGCCTTGTGTGCTCCAGGCTGTCCTGTTTTGAGCACAGCTGGGTTATTGAAGTGCTCATTTGCTGCATTCCTGCAGCTAGGTCAGCATTGGTTTTTGATATCTCCCTGTTGCTTTCTACCATGTCTCTGATGCCCTTCCCCATTTCTCCAATTTGTTGGTTTAGGACACGAAATTGGCGGTGGCAGGCCTGTATTGATTTCCCCTGCATGCGTTGTATGCGCGCCATGCTCCCATCCAGGCCACGGAACATAGTGCCATCTCCAGGAACACCTGCACTGCTGGGCCTGCATTGCCGTCTGCGCGAGGTGAAAGACTGTGGTGGGCTGCAGTGCAGCAGGACTCTCAGGTGCAGTGGCTTGGGCCTCTCCCTCTGCTGCCTCCATCACTGGCAGTGGGGCCACGACTCGCCTCCTGGCTGGTGAGGTTGCAGGTGCAGGCTGTAACAGTGATGGGGAGGTCTCAGGAGAGAAAAGCAATGGAGGGGATTGTGAGTGGTGTGGGGAGTGGGGAAACTCGGGTGTATGGACTGTCTCCTCTTCCTGGGAGATGGCAGTTGTGTGTTCTTCCTCCTGCGAGGCATGGACATGGCTTGGCCCTGCCTCGTCACTCTCCTCCCTCGCTGGTGCAGTCCCTGCTGTTGCTGTGGCTTGACTGGCTGATGTTGCCCCTAGGTATAAATAAGCGTATGTCAACTGAGTGCTACTGTGTCACAGTCACTAAAATAAATGCTTTACACATTTTACTGTCATTATTCAGCATTACTTTCACTGCCTTGCTGATGTCTGTGTAGTTACACATGGTCTTCTATTAGCTGACTACATTTCCCATAATGCATTGCTCCTGTATAGTGCTAGCAGTACTGGATTGGGGTTGGCCTGTGCACAAAGGGTTAAAGGAAGCAGGTTGGTATGGGGTGTCATGCTGCGCATGCGTCTTACCTTTTACTTTGGCTCTGGCTGAGCTGTCCACATCTCACAGTCCCACAACACTGTCTGGCTCGATGGTTGACGCCACCAACTCCTCCAGGTCAGTCAGGGGGGCGCTGGGTTCCTGCCTCCACCGGTGACACCAGCCTGCTTATGTAGCTCCGCCATCTTTTTCTTGGTGAGGCTCCTGATGTCGTAGAAGCGTTTCTTGACGTCATCAATGCTCCTGCTTGTAACTCCCCCAGCATTGACCCTTTCTCCAATATCAAGCCACATCTTGCGTTTTGCTGACTCTGCTACAGTGAGGGAGTGCCTGCCAAACAGTTGTTTGTGGACTCTCACCACCTCCTCCACTAGTACTTGCCGCTCCATGCTGCTGAACTTTACTTTCCTTTTCCTCTCTGCCTTCTGACTATCACTGCTGCTAGCCATTTTCACAGAGGTAAACTCCCAAAAATCACTCCCTGCTGCTCTGTGTCTCTGTTCAGCTCTGACTGCCTCTCCAGAACCTTCTAATGAGTTGCAGCTGCCTGGGTAGCCACTTCCTGGTAGGGAGGGGGAGGGTGGTAGCACCTGATTGGCTGTTTTCATTAGTTTCACTTTTGCTTGCTTCCCGATTCGGAATTTACCGAATCGGTATTTACCGATTCGGTATTTACCAATTCGGTATTTTCAATGCATTCCTATGGGGCTTTAGGCCCATAGGGATGAATGGGAAATACCGATTCGGTAAATACCGATTCGGTAAATTCCAAAAGTCCAATACCGACTTTTACCGATTCGGTAAAAAATACTGATTTTTTACCTACATCTCATTTACCGATTTTTGAATACCGAATCGGTAAAATTCGGTATTTAAGAATCGGTAAAATCTGATTACCTACATCTGGCCCTAAATAACTCAATTTAGATGCAGAACTGAAGTCATATTTTAAGAGTTTTTATGCAATCTGCCTTTAACCCCTTCCGTGCGGCCACGATTGCCCCCGTGTGTGGCCGCCGAACGAACAGGGCGGGGCCGTGACGAACCCCAGCCGTCATCAGCACACGAGCACCGTGGAGCGTGACGGCTGGGGTTCGTCACCAGCATGGAAGGGGTTAAGAGACATGATACATGGGGCACCTGTGACTGGAGGGCTATGTGGACATGTTTACTGCAGCAGAGAAAGCCATGAGAAATGTGCACCCTAAGGGTGGCCTTTTAATATATGTGACACTGGGTAAATCTTTCGGGAGAAGTAAACTCGCCACACATACTTGGCTTAATAATGCATAATTGAGACTTTGGAATTTAAATTGAGCCAATTATCATTTTAAATGACTACATTAACCCAAGCTCCATGCAAAAACAACAACACCTAAATGCTAGAACATTTACAGGTGATTTTAATCTTAACTTGGCAAATCATATCAGAAGAAGGGGAGGCCTGAGGAGAACAGATATGCACTGGGGAATACCATTACAAATCTCTAAATACAGCTCTATCAATAAATTAGATCATGGACTCCACACCGTAGAGGCAGTTGGATATCGGGCGCTCAATGGGTGAAGAATATTGAATCTCTATATAAAATCCAAGATCTAAAGCCACTCCTGATAGATAATGATCACCCTATAACACCTTTTTCCTTTTTCCCAAGTGAAATCACGGGTAAAATTGAGAAAAGCAGAGGAAACGGTGCACCTGGCCCAAATGGGCTCCCTGCAGCTGCAGCTGTATACAAAGAAGATTGTGAGTTTTGGTGCACCTGATTCCATACTTTATTCAATTTCTGTTTATCTGAGAAGGTGATACCAGACTCATGGTGTGATTCAACTAATATACAAAAAAAGTCCCCTATGCCTCCTCTGACAGGTATTGTATCGGCATCTTTATGAATGTGGACTAAAAGATCTTCCCAAGCTTTCTATTTGGAAGACTGGGTGGAAAGAAAAAACGTAATTTAATTTAATCTAACAGGGTTCACAGCTAAATCTAGTGCTACAGATAACTTGGTGGGGCTCATAATTATTGCCCAGAAATATATCATAAATAAAAAAACAGATTTTATATACCTGTTTTGTCTATTTCTCTGAGGCCTTCAACCATGTTAATTGAAATCTTCTATGGAGAAAGCTGGCCGGTTGGAACATACCTGCAAATTTCTCATGTTCCATTCAACTTTTATACTCATGCAATTGGGCCAAGGTCAACCTTGGGCCTAACAGCGGCTTGTCATCCAAAATTGTAGCCAAGAGGGGATTCAAAAAAGTGTGTGTACTTGCCCCAATGCTTTCTAATCTTTTATTATCTGAACTAAGTCCACATCTAGACGCAGCAAAATCACATCCAACAAGACTGGGGGTATTGCCAAGTTACTTAATTACAGAATGCTGATGATGTAGTCCTGATGAACCTGACTGGAATCAGGCTACAGAGGCTCTTAAACAATCTCCATTCTTATTGTGTTGAAAATGAAATGGCCGTGATTCTTACAAAGACTCAAATTGTAGTATTCTGAAGGAAAATTAAAAAGAAACTCCTGTTATAAATATCTGGGGTCTGGCTGCCGGATCACCTATCTTATCATTTACATTTTAACTCATTAAAGCCAATGACCACTTCCTTTGTTGTAGCCCTTGAATAATTACACCGCAAACTGCAAAGCCCAACTTTGGCACCTCTTCTTACAGTGATAAAGGCTAAGTTCATTCCAACAGTTACCTTTGGCACAGAAGACTTTCAAGTTTGGATCCTTTCTCAATTCTGCACAAGGTAAAGCATTTCGCCTTCTCTGTCCCAGATACAGCTGGATTTTGGCTTGGTTACCCAAGCACTAGTTCAACGTGGTTCCTTCCTTAAGTATATTTCACTATTAAGATTGTCCGACCAGGCAACACTGCGCTCTTGGATATGGAAAGAAATTCAAACTGCTATCCCAACAAAAACAAATAGCTGGATGAATGCTTTTGAGTTGGCTTTGAATGAGATAGAAACAAATGTAGTATAGAAACCCTCACTACTTCATGACCTCTTTAATAAGTTTAAAACCTTAAAAAGAAACAGTCATTAGGTGAAATGCAATGGATCACCTGACCTCCAGTCATCAGGAGATCGACGCGATGTAGTCACCTATCTTTACCACTGTTGTAATGTGCCCCTGCACTTAGCAATGGAGCCTGCAGATAAATATGACAGGGGCATTCTCTGAACCGTTAGAGGGACCGGTAGGGTGCACATTTTTAATCTTCTTGCATGTTTTGAATGTACACCATTGCCCTATAGTTGTTATACCCTGAAGATAGCCCTAGACCTTTTTAGGCTCATACAGAGGTCAAAACATGTTGGTAACATGTAAATACTAGGTCAGGTGATCCATTGTATTTCACCAAATGACCGTTTCTTTTTAAGGTATTAAACATACCAGAGGTACGCGTTGAACAAATAATATTTTGAGTATAGCTCTAGGTATATTTTATAATCACTTTTGTCCCCCCCCCCCCCGAAAAAAAAACAGGTCCCAGTGTATTATCCTGATCTGAGCTTTATAAGAACTCCCAGGTATAGACTAGCTTTCCCTGGTCTAGTCTGACTAGGCGCATTGCTCCTACCCCGGTGTGAGAGGTTGTCAAATGATGAAGCATGCCTCGATAAGTTGAGGGGGAGATGACTTCTCAATAATATTTAGATGACACACATCTAGGAATAGTCAGTAAGGCAAATAGGATATAGCTGACAAAAAATACCCTCCAGTATATGTTTTGTGTTGCAACCCTCTACTGCCCACAGTCCTGCCCCTGACATGGCAATTGCTATTGTGGGGCTGCCAAGCATCCGCTGTCTGCCTGTGGCAACTCTCAGTGGAAACTCCAACAGCAGTGAAACATGCCCCCTTTCTTCAAAGCACGAAAAGTTTGAAAGTAAACAAGGCAAAGTTGTGAAACAACATACTTCACAACTTCACACGCCCTGGGCTTCCAGGACATTTTGTTCTGCTCAGAAGCATTGTAAACATGTATAATTTTTGGGAGCTGAGGTTAAAATCCCCAGAGGTGTACCAGTAATACTGAGCGCCTCCTATTAATTAACTCAAAGAGCTCCTGCAGCCTTTTGCAGCCATGGGAGATTTACGGAAATGAATGCTGGAAATTATGTTTCAACCACTCGTTCACTAAAACCTCCAGGCATTTTATCAATATTCCTGAAATGGCTGCTGGTAATTTAAATACTGAACAAACAATTTTCGAAATATTTTTCAGCCATGTTGTACATCAGGGCTGACTAAGACTTGGCTCACCATGATTAGTTTGGATACAAGCACTAAACACCACACAGGAAATAAGTATTTACAGGAAATAAGTATCTATCATCAGAACAAAGTACGCTAGTATCCTCCTGTACACTTTCATTCACCTCAAAGTGACTGACTTAAAAGCGGATCCATGTGGCATGTAACACATTAAAACTCATAAATAAAAAAAGAAAACAAGTCTTTAAAATAAAACTTTTTCATCGGTGGCTTCTTATATTCCCACCATCATTCAAGGGCCGGTCATCGTTTCCTTGCAAGCACTGGGACCACACAGTGAGATCCCTAGTCGATACAACACACTTACCTAGTAATCCTGTTCAGCAGTAGTTTTCAAGTACCTTACATGGCAATCCTGACATTATTATAGAGAGGCACGGTCCCCCAGGAAAATCAGAAAGGCCGCTTAATTACAAAGAGTCCCTTAGAAACTTGCTAATTATGCCTCCAGACTATTTTACTAAGTGATAAACTTCACCCAATTACATATCATCAATAATAAATTGCAAGTGCAAATAACCAATTAGAATGTGCAAGCACAAAATCAATTTAGGAAATGGATGTACAACATCTTTTCCATATACCTCTATACATCACCCTCATTGTGTAACTAGCTCTACTGATGCACAACACGTTGACAACGAGAAAAGAATGTTAGATTAAAAATATATATATAATCTAAAATCCCAATTAAGGAGTAGAATTCCTGACACTGCTGCATTAGTTAAGGCTTCCTTTTCTGTTGCATTATTTGTCCCTGTGATGGAGAGATCAGCTTAGTAAGCCACCAAAATAGCTGGCTGTTCTATTGATCGAGAGTGTGTTCCATTGTGGTGTTCAGATTTGTGAACTCACGGGTATGTAATCAGACAGAACACAGGACACACCTTATAGGTGTGAACACAGTATTATGCGCATGAATTAATTTTAGATTGATCAGTTAAAGGTTTCACTATTTTAAACTTGCATCAGTTCCGCTCTCTGGTCCGAGTTCACTACTGCCTCAGGAAGTACGGCAACAAGGTACTCCCTGCAGTTGCCAGCCATTCATAGGCCTCTCGAACCAGATGCTTGTGCGAGCTCATTGACATGCCAAGAACGTCTCCTTTTGTCTCGGGGGAAGTAAAGGCAAGTCGTTATGGCTTACTCCATGAGCAGTGTTATGACATTATAGAAATATAAGACTTGTCTTTCCTTTAACCCCCTGGCTGCGACCGGAATTCTGCGCCTGTGCGGCACATTCCGATCGCGGGCGTGGTCATGACGGCTCCCGGGCGTCATCAGCACACGCCCACCGTAACTGATGACGACCGGACGCCGTCATCAGCACCGAAGGGGTTAAAGTTCAGTACCATAGTAATGTGAATGTAGATTACTTTTCTACTGACAAAAGACTAATTGACAATATGACTCTTCTTATACTGCAGATCTATAATTATGTACACGAGTAACAGTGGGGAGTGTTTTTCGCCAGAATGGCACCATGCGCAGCGCAAGAGGGTGCTTCTTCTTTCTGCTGCTCGAGTAGATGTTATACTCAGGGGACAGCGGGAACGGGTTTCTCAACACGAGTGGTAGCAGCCATCCGCGACAGCCCACATTTAGAAATCTCACAGCGAGGTGGTCTGGAGCAAGATTTTTCCTGCTTGCGCTCGCCAACTTAATGCTGGCGAGTGGGAGCGAGGAAATAAACTACGCTCCACTACATGGAGCAGAGTTTTTCGGAACTGCGCACATTAGGAGGAGTGAGGAGTGGTAAAAACTCTGCAAACTCCGTGAGCAGAACGGAATTTCACACCCACGCCTAATTTTTAGCGTTCAGTTCTTTATTCTAACTCGGTCAGAGCTGGCCTGTGATGTCCGATAGATGCTTGACAGTGTGTGTGGGAAACATAACAGATGCAGATATGTTATTTGCTGAATGGGTTCACAGGGCCAGAGTCTTTGGAAATAAGGTACGCTGTAGGTCAGCACTCAATTAAGGGAAGTGCAGTCTTTGTGGCATCTATAGTCAGGTGGATGTGTAAACTCTCCACATTCTTAAGCATGGGAAGCTAGCACAAACGGCCTTGACATGTCGGCTTCAAACCCCAACTTTCACAGAATGGCAAACTATTTGCATTAATGTTGAACACCAACCACACCCTTAAGGATAACATTGCCAAAGAACAAGGGTAGCCGGGTACTAAGTCATCTACCTGGGACCAGCTCCCTCTTCTAAAGAAAGTGAAAACATACACTCCAGAAAGCAACTTCAGAACTGCTGTTCAGGACCTCAAACTTTCACATCTGGACGGTGGCAATACCAAGTTCCATGAACTCCCAGACTCAACACTGGCACTCCTTAAGTGTATTCTGTATGCTACAGTGTGCCTTATCTAACACAAATTGCGGGCCATATTATCAAGCAAGGGCAATACATTATCGCCAGGAAACTGCAGCTAAAGCGGCGATAATGGGCTTGATAATAGGCCCTTGTGAATTCGCCTTTGAAGCCCAGGTTCTAGTGTGTAACCTGGGCTTCTATGGGAATTCACAAGGGCATATTATCAAGCCCATTATTGCCACTTTAGCGGCAGTTTCCTGCCGATAAAAGCGGCGATAATGTATCGCCGTTCCTTGATAATATGGCCCATAGTGACATCACCCCCACCCTGGTATAACTCCATTGCCCTCCCCCCCCCCTGGTGGCCTTTAGCACCTTCAAACCAAGCTGCACCATTTACATTGCCTTCATTACCAGCAGTCTTGGGACCTAGTGTGCCATTTCATGAAAAGTGCTTTGTCAACTGTTGCATTATGACTTTCTTAATGATCACAGTGAAGAGTAGGACACATTCTTGAGGGCACTAGCTATCAAATATTCAGGCTTATTTTAAAAGCAAGGTGGCTCAACCCTATTAAACATAAAAAGGAAGGAAACTGTGGATAATTGTGTGAATCCAGGGACCGCATTATACATGTGGCGCATTTTCCTCCATTGCACAGGATGCAACTCAGCGCAATGAAGGAAAATGCACTGTATTATGATTAATGTACTGCTCTGAGGGCAGCAAGTGAAAAACGGAGTAGCTGCTTTGATGCTGCTCCATGTTTTCACAGTGCAGGCTTCAACCCGCCTGAATTTTTAAAGGGGATTAGAGATCCCCTTGCAGGCAGGTGCAGTCAGTGATAGCACCCGTCAGCAAGGTGATGTCTGGGGGTCCATAGAGCCCCCTATCCCAATCTAGAGGGCTGCTCTCAGGGGGCGCACTGACAGTGCACCACCTTTTAGGTGACGCACTGTAAGTGCGCCTCCTCACAGCTTCTTTGCCTCTGCACCCACCTCTGTAATACGGTTGAGGTGCAGAGGCAAAGGGATTCCCTCATGTGCATGGGGCGCACCCCCTTGTAAACGAGGAACGTCCCCTGAAGATAGCGCTGGCGCTTTATGTGCACCAGCACTATTAGTATTACCAAAGGGGCCGCAGATGCGCCCGCGGCCCCTTCAGTAATACCAAAGGGCCAGAGGACGCACAAAGTGGGCGCAAACACTCATTGCAGCACCGGAGCACTTGGGGTAATAAGGCCCCAGGTGGTTAAAAAAGTCGCTTAATGGCTCTGATCCTCGCTGTCTGTCTCAAGTGTCTAAAACAGAACTTATAAGTATACACAAGGCACGTAAGACACAGAATGTGAAACAAAGGTAAGTCAATCTATTGCATTAATGCTATATATCAAGCAACTATGTATTAGTTATTATTTTCAATGACACATATTATAATAGTAAACTCTAAACAATGAAGCAGTAAGCACTAGTTATGGTTCATACATCATAAATTGAACTTAAAGCTTGCACTAAAAGATAGATTTTACATGCTACTGTCAAACTGTTGATTTATGAAGAGGATGAATTTCAATATTTGAAACGTTTTGAGTGAATGGAAAATGATCTCTGTTAGAATTTGATGCATAAATATCATACTGCTAAGACTCCCATGGAGCAAGTACCACTGAAGCAGTCAAGTTTGCTCCTATGAACCACACTTCTGACACAGCCACTGTGGCTGTTTATTGTTTGACCTGACCCCTTTTGCAGGTTTATCCATTGACTTTTTGTTTTTTGCCTCCTATTTTTCTGACCCTTTTTTTGTTGGCTTTAGGACTCTGGGTACTTTGTCTCTGCTAATCAGTTCTGAAGTGCAAGTGCTCTCTGTGTAAATTGTAATTCTGATTAGTGATCCATGATTGGGGTATTTGATATTCTGGTAAGTTCGTAGTAACATGCACCATGTGTTTCCAGGGCCTGTAAATCAAATTCTACTAGTGGGCCTGCAGCACTGGTTGTGCAACCCACACGTGTAGCCTTGTATATTTGTCTCAGGCCTGCCATTGCAGTGTATGTGAGTGCAGTTTTAAACTATCATGTCGACCTGGCTAGTGCACCCACTTGCCATCCCCTAATCTTCCCTCTTACTACATGTAAGGCATCCTTAACATGGGCCCAAGGTACCCCCATGGATAGGGTGCAGTGTATGTGAACGTTAGGACATGTACTGGTGTGTTTTGCATGACCTAATAGTGAAATACTGCCAATTTTGTTATTCACTATTGCAAGAACTAGCTCTCCCATTAGCTATCATTAGAGCTGCCTTGTAACATTTTACACATGTACATTTTGATTAGGAACAGCTAGAGAGTTGAATTTAAGGTTCCCTGAACTCAGAATTTAAAAATACATGTTTTAGTGAAGATAGTTTTTAAATTGTGTGTTTGAAAATGCTACTTTTAGAAGGTGGGAGCAAAAACAACAGGTGATGGACAGAATGCAGAACACTGTCATACATTCACCCCAGTACAGAGATCTGGGCCTAAATCCATCATTTTTTTGCTCACCATGCCTTTCCAGTTTGAACCCAGCTATATGCAAATCAGCCTCGACCCTGTGCCCCATGGGAACAGTCCAGCCCGAACTGCCAAGCCAGGTCCTCCCTGGACTGGAAACACGCATCGAAGGACCGGTTTCGGGCTTTCAGCCCTCATCAGCCTGTATAGCTTGATTCCAGTGGCATGGAGAGCACGGGACTCACGTCTGAGCATACCCGTCCCACTTGGGGTGACAAAAGCAAAAACAACAGGTGATGGACAGAATGCAGAACAATGTCATACATTCACCCCAGTACAGAGATCTGGGCCTGAATCCATCATTTTTTTGCACACCATGCCTTTCCAGTTTGAACCCAGCTATATGCAAATCAGCCTCGACCCTGTGCCCCATGGGAACAGTGCAGCCCGAACTGCCAAGCCAGGTCCTCCCTGGACTGGAAACGAGCATCCAAGGACCAGTTTCGGGCTTTCAGCCCTCATCAGCCTGGATAGCTTGATTCTAGTGGCATGGAGAGCACAGGACTCACGTCTGAGCATACCCGTCCCACTTGGGGTGACAAAAGCAAAAACAACAGGTGATGGACAGAATGCAGAACAATGCCATACATTCACCCCAGTACAGAGATCTGGGCCTGAATCCATCATTTTTTTGCTCACCATGCCTTTCCAGTTTGAACCCAGCTATATGCAAATCAGCCTCGACCCTGTGCCCCATGGGAACAGTCCAGCCCGAACTGCCAAGCCAGGTCCTCCCTGGACTGGAAACAAGCATCCGAGGACCGGTTTCAGGCTTTCTGCCCTCATCAGCCTGGATAGCTTGATTCCAGTGGCATGGAGAGCACGGGACTCACGTCTGAGCATACCCGTCCCACTTGGGGTGACAAAAGCAAAAACAACAGGTGATGGACAGAATGCAGAACAATGTCATACATTCACCCCAGTACAGAGATCTGGGCCTGAATCCATCATTTTTTTGCTCACCATGCCTTTCCAGTATGAACCCAGCTATATGCAAATCAGCCTCGACCCTGTGCCCCATGGGAACAGTCCAGCCCGAACTGCCAAGCCAGGTCCTCCCTGGACTGGAAACAAGCATCCAAGGACCGGTTTCGGGCTTTCAGCCCTCATCAGCCTGGATAGCTTGATTCCAGTGGCATGGAGAGCACGGGACTCACGTCTGAGCATACCCGTCCCACTTGGAGTGACAAAAGCAAAAACAACAGGTGATGGACAGAATGCAGAACAATGTCATACATTCACCCCAGTACAGAGATCTGGGCCTGAATCCATCATTTTTTTGCTCACCGTTCCTTTCCAGTTTGAACCCAGCTATAAGCAAATCAGCCTCGACCCTGTGCCCCATGGGAACAGTCCAGCCCGAACTGGCAAGCCAGGTCCTCCCTGGACTGGAAACAAGCATCCAAGGACCGGTTCCGGGCTTTCAGCCCTCATCAGCCTGGATAGCTTGATTCCAGTGGCATGGAGAGCACGTGACTCACGTCTGAGCATACCCGTCCCACTTGGGGTGACAAAAGCAAAAACAACAGGTGATGGACAGAATGCAGAACAATGTCATACGTTCACCCCAGTACAGAGATCTGGGCCTGAATCCATCATTTTTTTGCTCACCATGCCTTTCCAGTTTGAACCCAGCTATATGCAAATCAGCCTCGACCCTGTGCCCCATGGGAACAGTCCAGCCCGAACTGCCAAGCCAGGTCCTCCCTGGACTGGAAACAAGCATCCAAGGACCGGTTTCGGGCTTTCAGCCCTCATCAGCCTGGATAGCTTGATTCCAGTGGCATGGAGAGCACGGTACTCACGTCTGAGCATACCCGTCCCACTTGGGGTGACAAAAGCAAAAACAACAGGTGATGGACAGAATGCAGAACAATGTCATACGTTCACCCCAGTACAGAGATCTGGGCCTGAATCCATCATTTTTTTGCTCACCATGCCTTTCCAGTTTGAACCCAGCTATATGCAAATCAGCCTTGACCCTGTGCCCCATGGGAACTGTCCAGCCCGAACTGCAAGCCAGGTCCTCCCTGGACTGGAAACAAGCTTCCAAGGACCGGTTTCGGGCTTTCAGCCTTCATCAGCCTGGATAGCTTGATTCCAGTGGCATGGAGAGCACGGGACTCACGTCTGAGCATACCCGTCACACTTGGGGTGACAAAAGCAAAAACAACAGGTGATGGACAGAATGCAGAACAATGTCATACATTCACCCCAGTACAGAGATCTGGGCCTGAATCCATAATTTTTTTGCTCACCATGCCTTTCCAGTTTGAACCCAGCTATATGCAAATCAGCCTCGACCCTGTGCCCCATGGGAACAGTCCAGCCCAAACTGCCAAGCCAGGTCCTCCCTGGACTGGAAACAAGCATCGAAGGACCGGTTTCGGGCTTTCAGCCCTCATCAGCCTGTATAGCTTGATTCCAGTGGCATGGAGAGCACGGGACTCACGTCTGAGCATACCCGTCCCACTTGGGGTGACAAAAGCAAAAACAACAGGTGATGGACAGAATGCAGAACAATGTCATACATTCACCCCAGTACAGAGATCTGGGCCTGAATCCATCATTTTTTTGCACACCATGCCTTTCCAGTTTGAACCCAGCTATATGCAAATCAGCCTCGACCCTGTGCCCCATGGGAACAGTGCAGCCCGAACTGCCAAGCCAGGTCCTCCCTGGACTGGAAACGAGCATCCAAGGACCAGTTTCGGGCTTTCAGCCCTCATCAGCCTGGATAGCTTGATTCCAGTGGCATGGAGAGCACGGGACTCACGTCTGAGCATACCCGTCCCACTTGGAGTGACAAAAGCAAAAACAACAGGTGATGGACAGAATGCAGAACAATGTCATACATTCACCCCAGTACAGAGATCTGGGCCTGAATCCATCATTTTTTTGCTCACCGTTCCTTTCCAGTTTGAACCCAGCTATATGCAAATCAGCCTCGACCCTGTGCCCCATGGGAACAGTCCAGCCCCGACTGGCAAGCCAGGTCCTCCCTGGACTGGAAACAAGCATCCAAGGACCGGTTCCGGGCTTTCAGACCTCATCAGCCTGGATAGCTTGATTCCAGTGGCATGGAGAGCACGTGACTCACGTCTGAGCATACCCGTCCCACTTGGGGTGACAAAAGCAAAAGCAACAGGTGATGGACAGAATGCAGAACAATGTCATACGTTCACCCCAGTACAGAGATCTGGGCCTGAATCCATCATTTTCTTGCTCACCATGCCTTTCCAGTTTGAACCCAGCTATATGCAAATCAGCCTCGACCCTGTGCCCCATGGGAACAGTCCAGCCCGAACTGCCAAGCCAGGTCCTCCCTGGACTGGAAACAAGCATCCAAGGACCGGTTTCGGGCTTTCAGCCCTCATCAGCCTGGATAGCTTGATTCCAGTGGCATGGAGAGCACGGTACTCACGTCTGAGCATACCCGTCCCACTTGGGGTGACAAAAGCAAAAACAACAGGTGATGGACAGAATGCAGAACAATGTCATACGTTCACCTCAGTACAGAGATCTGGGCCTGAATCCATCATTTTTTTGCTCACCATGCCTTTCCAGTTTGAACCCAGCTATATGCAAATCAGCCTTGACCCTGTGCCCCATGGGAACTGTCCAGCCCGTACTGCAAGCCAGGTCCTCCCTGGACTGGAAACAAGCTTCCAAGGACCGGTTTCGGGCTTTCAGCCTTCATCAGCCTGGATAGCTTCATTCCAGTGGCATGGAGAGCACGGGACTCACGTCTGAGCATACCCGTCCCACTTGGGGTGACAAAAGCAAAAACAACAGGTGATGGACAGAATGCAGAACAATGTCATACATTCACCCCAGTACAGAGATCTGGGCCTGAATCCATCATTTTTTTGCTCACCATGCCTTTCCAGTTTGAACCCAGCTATATGCAAATCAGCCTCGACCCTGTGCCCCATGGGAACAGTCCAGCCCGAACTGCCAAGCCAGGTCCTCCCTGGACTGGAAACAAGCATCCAAGGACCGGTTTCGGGCTTTCAGCCCTCATCAGCCTGGATAGCTTGATTCCAGTGGCATGGAGAGCACGGGACTCACGTCTGAGCATACCGGTCCCACTTGGGGTGACAAAAGCAAAAACAACAGGTGATGGACAGAATGCAGAACAATGTCATACATTCACCCCAGTACAGAGATCTGGGCCTGAATCCATCATTTTTTTGCTCACCATGCCTTTCCAGTTTGAACCCAGCTATATGCAAATCAGCCTCGACCCTGTGCCCCATGGGAACAGTCCAGCCTGAACTGCCAAGCCAGGTCCTCCCTGGACTGGAAACAAGCATCCAAGGACCGGTTTCGGGCTTTCAGCCCTCATCAGCCTGGATAGCTTGATTCCAGTGGCATGGAGAGCACGGGACTCACGTCTGAGCATACCCGTCCCACTTGGGGTGACAAAAGCAAAAACAACAGGTGATGGACAGAATGCAGATCAATGTCATACATTCACCCCTTCACCCCAGTACAGAGATCTGGGCCTGAATCCATCATTTTTTTGCTCACCATGCCTTTCCAGTTTGAACCCAGCTATATGCAAATCAGCCTCGACCCTGTGCCCCATGGGAACAGTCCAGCCCGAACTGCCAAGCCAGGTCCTCCCTGGACTGGAAACAAGCATCCAAGGACCGGTTTTGGGCTTTCAGCCCTCATCAGCCTGGATAGCTTGATTCCAGTGGCATGGAGAGCACGGGACTCACGTCTGAGCATACCCGTCCCACTTGGGTTGACAAAAGCAAAAACAACAGGTGATGGACAGAATGCAGAACAATGTCATACATTCACCCCAGTACAGAGATCTGGGCCTGAATCCATCATTTTTTTGCTCACCATGCCTTTCCAGTTTGAACCCAGCTATATGCAAATCAGCCTCGACCCTGTGCCCCATGGGAACAGTCCAGCCCGAACTGCCAAGCCAGGTCCTCCCTGGACTGGAAACAAGCATCCAAGGACCGGTTTCGGGCTTTCAGCCCTCATCAGCCTGGATAGCTTGATTCCAGTGGCATGGAGAGCACGGGACTCACGTCTGAACATACCCGTCCCACTTGGGGTGACAAAAGCAAAAACAACAGGTGATGGACAGAATGCAGAACAATGTCATACATTCACCCCAGTACAGAGATCTGGGCCTGAATCCATCATTTTTTGCTCACCATGCCTTTCCAGTTTGAACCCAGCTATATGCAAATCAGCCTCGACCCTGTGCCCCATGGGAACAGTCCAGCCCGAACTGCCAAGCCAGGTCCTCCCTGGACTGGAAACAATCATCCAAGGACCGGTTTCGGTCCTTCAGCCCTCATCAGCCTGGATAGCTTGATTCCAGTGGCATGGAGAGCACGGGACTCACGTCTGAGCATACCCGTCCCACTTGGGTTGACAAAAGCAAAAACAACAGGTGATGGACAGAATGCAGAACAATGTCATACATTCACCCCAGTACAGAGATCTGGGCCTGAATCCATCATTTTTTTGCTCACCATGCCTTTCCAGTTTGAACCCAGCTATATGCAAATCAGCCTCGACCCTGTGCCCCATGGGAACAGTCCAGCCCGAACTGCCAAGCCAGGTCCTCCCTGGACTGGAAACAAGCATCCAAGGACCGGTTTCGGGCTTTCAGCCCTCATCAGCCTGGATAGCTTGATTCCAGTGGCATGGAGAGCACGGGACTCACGTCTGAGCATACCCGTCCCACTTGGGGTGACAAAAGCAAAAACAACAGGTGATGGACAGAATGCAGAACAATGTCATACATTCACCCCAGTACAGAGATCTGGGCCTGAATCCATCATTTTTTTGCTCACCATGCCTTTCCAGTTTGAACCCAGCTATATGCAAATCAGCCTCGACCCTGTGCCCCATGGGAACAGTCCAGCCCGAACTGCCAAGCCAGGTCCTCCCTGGACTGGAAACAAGCATCCAAGGACCGGTTTCGGTCCTTCAGCCCTCATCAGCCTGGATAGCTTGATTCCAGTGGCATGGAGAGCACGGGACTCACGTCTGAGCATACCCGTCCCACTTGGGGTGACAAAAGCAAAAACAACAGGTGATGGACAGAATGCAGAACAATGTCATACATTCACCCCAGTACAGAGATCTGGGCCTGAATCCATCATTTTTTTGCTCACCATGCCTTTCCAGTTTGAACCCAGCTATATGCAAATCAGCCTCGACCCTGTGCCCCATGGGAACAGTCCAGCCCGAACTGCCAAGCCATTTCTTGCGCCATTTTCTTGCGCCTCTGTCTACTTGTGGAATCAACGTCTGGTTTAAACTGACAGGGGCTGTTTGTGCATTCACTCCAAACCCTCACACGAAGGGAGCTGAGGTGTGCCCTATATATACTGAAGGGTCTTCCAGAGTTAGAGTGGTGGGAGGAGTTTTCACTGACACCTGAATAACGCTGTGTCTGCCTTTCACAATGCTGTCTCCACCCTCTGTAGTATGACTGGACCTGGAGGACAGAACTGTTTCTAGTAAACAAGAGAGACTTTCTTTTAAACCTGCACACTTCAAAGGCTAAAAGTAGTATAAGTAGTGGGGCTCTGCCCCCAGGACTTTAGAACACTTCTGGATCAAGAAGAACATCTGCCAAGGAGAAGAACTGAAGAGCTGTGAGGAGGAGTAGTTGCCATTTGCTGGGTGTTGCTTTGCTGGGTTGGCCTCAATTTGCTGATTCCGCTTCGGAGAGGAAAAGTACTTGACTTTTGCTGGGTATCCTGCATGTGAAGGTATGCCAAGGGCTTGTGGGTGCTCTCCTCCTGTTGGGCCATCAAAGACTTCATCTGCAGCATCTCTGAACTCCTCTACTGGGAGTTCCGACCTGCCAAGTGCTGCCAATTCCAGTACTGGGCCCTGGAGTTGTTGGCTGGGGTGCACACCTCAAGAAACGGATTACCGATGCAGTGTCCGATGCTGTTGTCTGCACTGACACCGTGGTCACTGCATGCTGGGTGAGCACACCACTGACCACGACATCACCGTAGCCCTGAAGCCTGCTGACGCCTTCTCCACATCGACTCCAACTTCATCACCTGGAACGCTGCCTGCACTAGGGCTGAGGGCACAGCTCAAGGGTTGCGCAAAGCACTGCCAAGACACGACCGATGCCAGTGTGTCTTTTGTACCATTGCAGAGTTGATTTCCGATGTGGGTGATGACCAATGCCACACCGTTGTAAGGAACTGATGCATCACTGCCGATGCCCCATCAGTTCCCCTGCAAAGTAAGGAACTGATACCTCACTTTCCCTGCGTAGCAGCAAGGAATCAACGCCTCTCCTCCACTCTGGCAGTAAGGACCCAACATCTCACCTCTATTTGGCAGTAAAAACCGCCCAGCACAGGCACCGCATAACCTCCCCAATGCTGTGCGATGCCGTTGTTTGTATCAGCACAAAATGTACTGTTTATCTGGGGATCCGTGTGACTCAGTGGCTGGCTCGCATTCCTTGCAGTTGGTGCTGTACTTTGGATTAGTACCTGTTAGGATGCAGAGAAAGCCCCAGTTGGAGCTATTGTTATCTGGGTACTGTATTTTTGCAACAGCCATGCAAAAAATATATTTTGATTCATGCACGTTGGATTTTTGTCATTTTGGTCTTGTTTTGATTAGATAAATATTGGCTATTTTTATAAACTGGTGTGTAGTCCTTTGTGCTGTTTTCACTGTGTTACTGTATGTGTGCACACATGCTTTACTCATTGCCTCTGTAGTCTAGCCTGACTGCTCTATGCCATGCTACCACAGGGTCAGCACAGGCAAATTTAGGTATGTACTTTACTCATCCTGACTAGAAGGACTCCACTTGGACAGGGGGTATATTACTGCCAACTAGAGACCCCCATTTCCAACAGTGACCTTGTCCTTGAGCCTGGAAAATAATGCAAGCAATTCCTGACAGCTCCATTTGGCATCATCAAAAATGTGTTAAGGACTTTGTTCTGCCAATTGTTCTTATCCTTCTCAGCGGTGGCTAGTCTCTGTTCAGTGGTCATTGATTGATAAACCACTGGCTTCCTGGACCCAGAGGCTAATCAATTTTTGTTTGCGGACAGAGTCATTAATTCTTATCCAGGAATGTGTATTATGGTTCTGGAGGGAAGTTTGGGCAAATTGGTACTGACCAGTTTTTTCTCACACAGCACAAAATGCACTTTGCTAAAGTTACTCTTCCACTAAAGGTATCAAAAACCTACTTTCACCTTTAAAATAGATTTTTCAATCTAAGAGAAAAACTACTTTTAATGTTCTCTTTTGCACGCTCCCATGCAGAGATAGGAAATAATGATTTGAATACAATCCAGGTCAGTTCCTGGAACATTTACCTTCCCTCACATAGTAAAAAGAGATTTAGGACAATTTTTCAGTGTGATGACATAATATTTGCAATTTGTAGTATGACACATTTGTATATGTTAAGTATCCAGGGCCTCATTTATGAAAAGTGACGCATCGCTGCGTGAAAACAGCGATGCGTCACTTTTCACTGCGCTCTACCGCCAACATGATTGATGCGTCATATTTATAATATGACGCATCATGTCGCAAGGAGTTACAGATACATCAGTATTTCTGACGTATCTGTAGGCGCAAAAGTGACGCATTGCTGGAGTGTGTCACAAAAGTGATGCAACTCCAGCAATGCTTCCTTTCACATGGGGAAAGCCCCATGTGAAAGGGCTTGCGTCAGTCTTACGCCTGCTGTGAGGCAGGCGCAAGATTTTGACGCAACAGCATCCTAAAAGTGACGCAGTGAAATCTTATAGATTTCACTGCGTCACTATTACGAGGCTTTTTGCGGGAGAACGCTCCCTCTGCATACATTATACCTGACGCAGGTATAATGTAGCGCAGGGGTTTACAAAGTGACGCATCTGCTTAGATACGTCACTTTGTAAATAGTGCGCATCACGAGGCATGTTTTACGCCGCCGATGCGTCACAAAAAGTGACGCATCGGAAGCGCAAAACTCACGCACGGCCTCATAAATGAGGCCCCCAGTCCTTTTGGCTTGCGATGCACACATTGGGTGTGACTTAACTAATCCTTTAAAGTAGGATTTCCTACACTGTGAAAGCACGTTCCCTGACCTGTGTCATTACAGTGCCTTTAAACTGTAATCCAGTCAGAGCACAGTGATGCTCCCTAAAGACATACATTTTTGCCATATATGTTATATGGTGTACACATTGCAGCCCACATATGTCGTTTCACTTCAACCTCACAGGAGCAATTAATGTGCCAACTTACAATGGCATTATTGGAAAGGTTATTATATCAATTGGGTGAAACCAATTTTATGACCGCATTTTAGAGGCTGAGCACACATTTTGTAGCATAGATTGGCAGTGTCACAGTGCACAGAGTCCTAATACCAAAATTAAAAGGAACTCTAATTCATTTAATAAAGAATCATATTAAAAAGCAGCCATTATACATACTGCTAAAACATAAAAGATAATCAATAACGAAGAAATTAAACAATTTCAATACAATACATTCACATAATATTTAAAAAGCAATATTTAGTGGCAATGATTATATAGAATATAATCATTGCCACTAAATTTTGCTTTATTGATTATCTTTTATGTTTTAGCAGTATGTATAATGGCTGCTTTTTAATATGATTCTTTATTAAATGAATTAGAGTTCCTTTTAATTTTGTTGTTCCTTCATGAATTCACCTTCCCTTATATTTTGTCAATATTGTGTTGCGATATTCACACAGCTTATGTCCCTGTCCTAAGAATTATCTATTCTAAAACAGGGGGTCCTTGATGTTTACATTGCAGAGTCCTAATACCACCACACAAATATCCAGAAAAAGTCAGAGGATCCACGGAGACCATGCAGAAAAAGGCAGCTTTGCTACAAGAACTCATTGAGGTTTACAGGGCAGTGTAACCTTTCAACCCATATGTGTGCTGAGACGAAGGGTTCCCTAATAAACACCCCAGAGGATACCTTATTAACTATTGACAAATGTATCACATGTCTGTGCAGTTATTTAGGAAAAATTAATTCTAACTTTGAAAAAACAGCCGAATGTAAACAGAAATGGTTCTACTACAATTACATTAATTCTAACAATTAATCAAGACTGTCTCACTCTGCCTCTGCTCATCTTAGACCCCACAGGCGCCAGGATACTCGTGAGTAATCGAGCGCGCTATAAAACATTCTATAAACATAAACATAAACATTATTTTGAAAAAAACACCCTAACCTCCCTAATCCAACAGAATGCACTATGTTTCTATATTGGAGGTTTGGATGGATTAGCGTAATGACAGTAACATATTGCAAAGTTATAAGACCTTTTCTTGGCAGGCTGAAGGGAAGAAGAACAATGTATTGTGTTTATATGTGCAATAGCCAAGCTCCCAAAACAACCATAGGGGTACTTTCAGGAACTTGATGAGCTCTTGGATAAGCATTGTGATCCGGTATGGGCCTAAAACCTGAGCTCTGTTGTCCACGGACGAACAATGAGTATCTTTAGAGTGCCATTATTTTGGCTGACCATGGGAAAAGGCAGGCACTTAATACAAATGACAAAAAAGCACATATGCTCAGACACATAAATACAAGATGTGATAAAAACTGACCACAGAACATGTCTTAGTGAACCAAAACAGAGCATTGCATTAGGGGTCTTTAGTGTCATTTATCGAGTTTATTATCATTATGAGACCTCACAAATCCAATGTACCATTGTGTAAGATCTAAAGTCTTGAGAGAAGTGCATTAGCCTCTTTTTGGACCTCACCAATATAAGGGATCAAAGAAGAGCCACCATCACGTTCCAACAAATTGGCTTGGAGTATAAGTTAATTGTCTGGAGACCTAGATTAGAATTCCCGTGGGAGGTTCAAATACTCTTCCATTTTAGTTGTTTCAAAGAAGATTTAGCACATCTTGTTGCACTGATAACAGTGCCATTAGTTAGATGAAGAGCAACCTTTTGAAGCATTATTAGGCTTGTGAAGTAATAGGGCCATGTAGCATATCATTGGAGAAGCTTGTTATTTGTAATGAGAGGTTTCAGGGCATTTTGACACCTTACATGATTATGATAATAACATAAAAGATTGATATGATGATCAGCAGGTAATCAGTAATCAGCTGCAACATATATGCTGCAGGGCAGAGTGGCAAGTAATAGCTGAATGATAAAACGAACCTGCATAGATATACTGATCTTCAAGAGACAACTAAAGTTAATGAGCCTTCAAAGTACGAACAATGCTGAGATATCCCAAAACTCCACAGGTCAATCAAACCCTAAGCAAAATGGTGTTGGCAGGCTACCATGTTATGCTTTCTTGGGTCTACTCACTCATCGTAGCAACACAATGGAAGAAAAGAGAGGCCAAGGGCTGCAATCTGAAGACAGGATGAGACACAGCAGAACAAAGCAAGAGAAGAGTATTGCCAGGACAAAACATCCAGCTTATGGCAGTGAGAGAACCTTGCATTTAAGATAGGTCAATTGTTCAGCAGTACCTGGTGCCCTTACAAGCTGAGATGTTTGTGTATTAGAGGCTCATTTAATATGTACAAACTAGATTTTTCTTTTTACATTTCATGAATGGATTTTTTGGAGTAACTTCACAAAAAGAAACAATAATGAGGTTGCAGTCCATAGTAAGCATGGGCGTAAAATCCGTTCCGCTCGCGGATTTTGTGGATTTTCGGCAAATTCGCAATCCGCGAACTCTCGCGAACTTGCCGAAAATTCGTAAATCCGTGCGAAGCAGATTTTTTGCTTGGTCGCACTTGCCAACTAGAATACTATACAACTTTGCGGGAGTAAACACTTGCGAACACGTAGATGCGGCGGGCAGCGACAATCTCGCAATTGCGAGATTGCAAAATGTGCAATTTCGCACAAGAAATCCACCAGCAGGCAGCATAAACCTTGAAAATTATGATTTTTATCAGAATAACTCCTCAGGTTGACATTTGCCTGCACTTTTTTTTGCAAGGAGTCCATTTGGGGGGGGGGGGGGGGGAGGAAGGAAGTGCCCCACAGTCTCCAACTTCCTGTTCCTGTCCAGCAGGCTTCTCCCAGTGCTTTCTTCGTGTGCTGGTCACTTTGATTTGGATCTTGACCTGGAAGGATTACTTTTTGTGGATGCTGCTGGATATTTGGATTTTTGCAAAACTGAAAGCACTCAGCAGGTGCAAAAGTTCAATCTTATCATTAGTAACCATTCCCTGTAGTGCTTCCTGAGGGGCCCCTTCAGAGTTCAGTTGCCTACTTGCAACTATTCTATGACCCTGCTCCGATCCTCACAGCAGGCTCAGAGAATAGCTACAAGTATACAACAAAGGTCCTGTTAAAAAAATTACACTGCAACAGAAAGCAATTACAGATAAGGAAGCAGGTGCCAGCCTGGAAGTTCAAATTCAGTGACACATTAATCAGCCCCTAATTCATTCATGTCAGTTGAGGCAGGGCAGGTGTGCTTTTCCCCCCATAATCTACAGTGATGAACTAGAGGGTGGCATGGGTGAGCCAGAGGGTGGCATGGGTGAGCCAGAGGGTGGCAGTGGGGAAACAGAGGGTGGCAGTGGTGAAACAGAGGGTGCTGTGATGAACCAGACATAGAAACAACATGGTTGCGACCGTTGCTATCCGACAAGTAAGTTCGTGTTTGGGAACTGGTAAAAAACCCTTGCGAAATGGCAGAAACACTTGCGAACACAAAAAAAAAGGAATGCGCAAAATTCGCGAGAATTCGCGGATTTTGCGGATTGCGAATCCGTAAATACGCAATTTCGGGGATTGCCAATTCGCAAAATCCGCCGATGCTTAGTCCATAGTTCTAATCCAGTTTTTTGTTTAGGCTGAAATAGTTTGGAGCCCAATAGTAGGTGTATAATTCTGGAATACAGGATCAATACTAATAGCGTACACCCTGCTCATTTATCTGGCCCAATGTTGTTGAGTCGGCTATAAAGTCTAACTCAGGGCCAAATTTAGAATTTGGCAGATGGGCTACTCTGTTACAAATGTGATGCGTATCCCTACATCCATAGTACAAGTGCATTATATCATGTGGCACTTGTAATAAGCCGGATGGAATATCACAGTTTGGTAGAGTACACGTTTACCAAACTCCAAATCAGGCCATCAGCTTAGAACTAGTTATTTTTTCTTTGGCCTGTATTTGGGTAGAAAACTACAGGTAAACAGTCATAATATCGATTCCAAAATATAGAATGGACATAATATCAAAGTAAATATATAGAATGGACAAAATATCGGATGGGCACAATATAGTGGTTAAAAATATCGAATTTAAGGTAAGTAATATCGATTTTCAAAATATAGAAGTCAAAATATCGAAGTATACAATATAGGCATTAAATATATCGATTTTTTAATAATATCAATTTTTTAAAAGTGTTTTGTATGTTAGTATATGTGTGAAAAGTGTATATTAATTTTTGTAATGTATGTTTAATGTATTTTAAGTAATGAATTTTATGTTATTTAATTTTTGCGTAATTTAATTCTGTAGCGGGTTGTGGGTTTATAGGGGAATAGGGTGGAAAGTAATTTAATTATATTAAATTAAATATTAATTTTTAGCAATTATTAATAATTTTTAATTAAATTTTGCTTTTTAGTTCTGTAGCGGGTTGCGGGTTTATAGGGGAATAGGGTGGGAAGTAATTTAATTGTAATTAATTAAATAATGTTATTTATTTATTGGTATTCATTTTGAATTTATTGTTATTTTTTAACTGGTAATTAATTTTCATTATTTGCCAATTAATTTGTATTAATTGATTAATTGTTAATTATGTTAATTTTCTAAATTTATTTTCTGTAGCGGGTTGTGGGTTTATAGGGGAATAGGGGGGGAAGTAATGTAATTGTAATTAAGTAAATCATTTTTTTTCATTTATTGGTATTGATTTTAAATGTATTGGTAATTAATTTTTAATTGGTAATTAATTTCTATTAATTGGCAATTCATTTTTATTAATTGGTAAATATTTTGTATTAATTAAATATTTGATAATTATGATAATTGTATTAATGTATTTTCTGTAGTGGGATGTGGGTTTATAGGGGAATAGGGTGGGAAGTAATGTAATTGTAATTAATTACATATTAAAAATACTTTTTGTGTATTGATAATTAATTTACTGTTAATTTTTAATTGGTATTAATTTTTATTATTAATTAGTTTTTGTTATCGAAAATTAATTAGTTGTTAAATAATTATGAATAGGTTATTAATTTTTAATAGCTAATATGTAGTTGTATTTCTAATAAATGTTTACATAATATTAAATTGGTTATTAATTTCAATTAATGTTTTATTGGTATTGATATTTAATTTATTTTTAATAATATATTAAATCATTACTTTCCCTACTGTTAAACTCACTGGAGTGGGAATAGTAATTTTCACCCTCCCGCTATCCAACGCTTTCCCTACTGTTGCACTCTCTGGAGTGGGAATAGTATTTTTTACCCCTACGCTATCCAACGCTTTCCCTACTGTTGCACTCTCTGGAGTGGGAATAGTAATTTTTACCCCTACGCTATCCAACGCTTTCCCTACTGTTGCACGCTCTGGAGTTGGAATAGTAATTTGTACCCTCCCGCGATCCAACGCTTTCCCTACTGTTGCACTCTCTGGAGTGGGAATAGTAATTTTTACCCTTATGTTATCCAACGCTTTCCCTACTGTTGCACTCACTGGAGTGGGAATAGTATTTTTTACCCCTGCGCTATCCAACGCTTTCCCTACTGTTGCACTCTCTGGAGTGGGAATAGTAATTTTTACCCCTATGCTATCCAACGCTTTCCCTACTGTTGCACTCTCTGGAGTGGGAATAGTATTTTTTACCCCTACGCTATCCAACGCTTTCCCTACTGTTGCACTCACTGGAGTGGGAATAGTATTTTTTACCCTCCCGCTATCCAACACTTTCCCTACTGTTGCACTCACTGGAGTGGGAATTGTATTTTTTACCCTCCCGCTATCCAACACTTTCCCTACTGTTGCACTCTCTGGAGTGGGAATAGTAATTTTTACCCCTACGCTATCCAACGCTTTCCCTACTGTTGCACTCACTGGAGTGTGAATAGTATTTTTTACCCTCCCGCTATCCAACACTTTCCGTACTGTTGCACTCTCTGGAGTGGGAATAGTAATTTTTACCCTTACGCTATCCAACGCTTTCCCTACTGTTGCACTCACTGGAGTGGGAATTGTATTTTTTACCCCTACGCTATCCAACGCTTTCCCTATTGTTGCACTCTCTGGAGTGGGAATAGTAATTTTTACCCCTACGCTATCCAACGCTTTCCCTACTGTTGCACTCTCTGGAGTGGGAATAGTATTTTTTACCCCTACGCTATCCCACGCTTTCCCTACTGTTGCACTCACTGGAGTGGGTATAGTATTTTTTACCCCTACGCTATCCAACGCTTTCCCTACTGTTGCACTCACTGGAGTGGTAATATTAAATGTTACCCTCCTGTTATCCTAGGGTAAAATATTGTACATTTTTTATTAATAACTTAAATTAATTATATCTTAATTTTAAGGTTATTTGAGTATTTTTAAGTATGTTTTAGTTAATTATATTTATTATTTCATTAATTTTAAATTACTTTTAAGACATTTAAAAAAATTGATATTTTGACTGACTATATTTTTTACAGACTATATTTTGGATTCGATATTCTTGTACTTACCTGTTTGTAGATAGGAATTCGATATTTTGGCATTCTATATTTTGGTGACTATATTTTGGTAAGTCTATATTTTGTCATTCTATATTATGTCAGTGATCCAAAACTACAATATAGCTACTGGTCCTATTCTTGACCAATATAAGTAATGAATTTGCTAGATACATAAATGAGAAGAGAAGACATTGGGGAAAAGAACCATATGACATAAATACAAAAATGTGTTTCCAAGAGACAGTTTAATTTTTCTCTTACTGTAACAATACCTATTCTCAAGATATTTCTTCTTATTTCTCAGCTACTGGCTGCTTATCAAAATCCAGAATATTTTACTGTAATCTCACACCATGGCCTAGTGATTTTCAAATTTCACTTCTATACATACAACAAGAAACTAAGCTCTCTTAGATTTTATTTAAGTATAATGTGGCCTGAAGATGCTGAGTACATCTAAACTATGAAGAACAGAATGTATAGACATACACATACTAAACAAACTCTGAAGTGCAACTGCCACTGTTCTAAAAGATTTGTACACAAAATATCCCTTGAGGAATTGTTTATATCAGAAATAGGTTTTGACATTTATTCACGGTCACAAGTGTGATCTAACAGTATGTTCACAATATACAAGCAGCATCACTGCCACTACCAACACAATCCCATAAGATTTTACACCTTTGTCAAGGGATTGGTGGAAGTGTAATCACCCTTTTCCCTAAAATAATATGGACAGCAAATGTAACAGCCCATAGGATCCAAACTTCAAATATTCAAATCAAATAGACATTTTTTTAAATCGTGATATTCAAAGGAAATAAGAGTGTGTTGTCGACGTTTCGGTCTTTAATGGTCTTTAATGGCCACATGGGTCCACAAGACCATCCTCTGGACTCAGTGTTGCACAGAAGATGATGACTCCTTTAAATACTTGCTCCCTTCTCACTAAGTTTCAGTGAGATTTCAAAGATTACATATATATCCAATAGCGATTCCAAGGAAATTTTAATCATCTCTTTCACTTAACTTTGATCCAACTACGGCGTAAAGCATGATACATAGAATCTGTACTGTCTATCACAACAAATTAGTGACACTATTTTAGCTAAAGAAGCAAAACATCAAATGGGAATAAATCAGCTGAAACAAATACATTTTATAAAACGTCAGCAAGCAATTCCACCAGGGAACAATGACAATACATGTGTAGAAACTGGCAGACAAGGATATATCATTGTAGACATTTACTATGCTGAACCCTTTCACTCCAGACTATGGTCATTTAACAGTTAATTATAATAAGGAGATCACAGATGATGGTGGTGTGAATCAAATTGAAATAAATGAGATTCTTGACACTTTTTCAAGCTTTATTCTCCTCCAAACCGTAAGGAACAAAAATGGTTTTAGGAAAAGGTAGAGTCTTACTTAGATCCAATTAATCTGGTAAGGATTATGAGCTGTTTGTCTAGCAAACACATAGCCAAAAGGCAATTGAGCGCTGTACAGGGTGAAAAGCAAGCAAACAGTAAACGAGGGATAGGAGAGGTTGCTGGTTTCTGGGTGCAGAAGTACAGTGTTACTGCCTGGTGATGTTGTATTCTTTGAAGAGGGGCATCTTCAATTCCTTCCTAAATCGGAGCAGTGTTTGGGTGATTCCAATGAATATGGGGATATTGTTCCAGATCCTAGGTGTATAGATGGAAAAGACATGTAGCTTTGTTTTTCATTTTTTAATCTTCTACGTCTCCTGTTTGATGGAGTCCTGGCTGTGCTGAGAGCCACTAGAGATGGTGTGGTGTTGGTCCTTATGGTTTTGTAAATGAAGCAGCTGCTTTTGAAGATGGTGCAGCCCTTAAGGGAGTCAATAAGGTTATTTCTTCATGCCATCGATGAGATGTGCAGCGAACAGCACACAGGATGCTCTTAAAGGCTGTTTTTGTAGTGAATGGGAATCCACAGAGCAGGGCTTTACCCCCAACCAGCCCTTCCCTGTTTTGTATTTTCTCTTTTGTTTTTGTTGTATATTCACTAACCATATGAAAGTTATTGTTTTACATAGCATTACCCCATTTACCCAACACTTGGTTACCCTGCATCATTTAAAGGTCACCAGAACTTGATTTTCCCAACAGTGGAGCAGGAAACAACTTCACCATTGGCAAATTCATTCCACTGACCTGAAGTCAGTGGACAAGGTGTTAGCAAGGTTCACCTGTATAAGGTGGATCCTTCAATACCTTTTCCACCTGTGTCCTTTCTTCCTGAGGCGATAATTGTGGGCCAAGACAAACTATTGTAATGTTCCCCCCCAGATGCTAGAAGACCACCTGTGCCTGGGGAACACTTAATATGTTGATCTTGAGGATGTACCCCAACTATCTTTTAGAGATCACAGAAGTGCCAACAGCTCTGCCTGAGGTCATGGCAGCACACAGAAGTCATCGTTTTCTCTCAAAAAGCAGCTTCTGCCATGGAGATGGGAGTCACTTCAGGGAACAAATATCTGCACACAGGGCAGACAGCCCTGAATTTGGCAGGTCATCCGCAGCTCATGTTACAAAGGTGGCACTTCTGCCGTTCTCCCCAACCACGTGAAGCTAGCCCATCAAAGAATAATGCCTTACATCAGTAGATCCTCATCCATTTTTTGGCCTCAGTCTCTCTGTACATGCGAAACAACCTCTCACCTTTCTAAAACTTGAAACTTGCAGTTTGACAGCTACTTTTCTGTACAATGTTAATAGATGAATTTATATCAAATCCAGTTTTCTAGGTATCACTATTCCTCACAGAGTCAACATTGCACAGAAGATACTAATTAACTTTTCAAGTTCTTAGTGGTTTACTAAAACTATTGCACAATGTCACTAGAATAATGTCCTACCCTACTCTTACCCTAATTAGATACAGACACTTTCCCAATTGTCTGATGTTTTTGTTTTACATTAGCAAGCTTAGTAGCGGTAAAGTCATTGATGCCACTAAACAATACAAGCATATCAACCCAATAGATGGTGTCAAAGGATACATTTAAGTTTATTTACTGAAGCATTCATGACTATTGCCTGCACGCCATGCCACCAATAACCCTGCAGAAATATCTCCAGTCAAAGGATCCACACCATCAAAATTATTTTGTGTACCCATGCAAGCATGCTAAACAATTCTATTGTGGTCCCATGTCTTCTCAGAGTGGTCATGCCATTCCAATCCTCCCAACCATCCCTCCCCAGCCCTGCCCCCCCCAACAGGATATAATTGGCTCTGATATGCCCCTGATTCCCAGACATTTTAGCCCTTCTTGCACAAGTTGCACAGCTTTAGGCCTCCAATGTGAAACCAGTGGTGAAGGATGGCTAAGTTAGACCGTCATCCATGTCACTGCCGAACCTTCAACCCTTTCCCTTCCCACCCCAATAAGGAAGGTCCAATAAACCAAGCAAATGAAAATTACACAAGTGCAAAAAAACTGAAGAAAGGGAGTGGACAAGGTGAAACAGATGGACACCTATCAGCCCAAAGACTCTCAGCAAAGTTAAATGGTGCAGCTAACTCCCAGCTAGACTATTAACTGGGTCTGGGAACAAATGAAAAGACACTGATATCAACCAAGTGTGGAAATAACTGTGGCTTTCTTAGCAGTTGTGTGCTTTACTACATAGTGCTTCAGACTTATTCATAATGCTGGGAAAGCAGAATGGGATTACTGATACTAGTTCAGAGTACACGGAAGGAGCGGTGGATAGAGAGGCCGTGGGTTAAAAAAATGCAACCTCCACACAGGCTCATTAAACAGCCTATGGGCCTTTGCCTCAAGAATGTTCCAAAGATATCTATGCGTGCAAACCCACCCAACCCCCAAGAAGACCCTAAAAATGTCACTGCCCCTGCGAAAAGCAAATAAATTATGTGCCCGCTCAATTTCGGTTGGACTAATATCCGGGCTCTCACATCCGCACGGGCCAGAGTCACAAGAAAATGAATGAACATTGACCAGCTGTGGGAATACCATTCTAGCTACCTATCGTAATTTCAAAAGTTTTTAATTTACATTTTTAGAAATACAATGGAGCTGCAAAAGGTCACCAGCAGACACTGGTAATCCAAAACGGATTGAAAATAGCTATTTTAGGGGCATCACAGGTAAGACACATGAATCCAGTTCCATCAACGTAATTCCTGGGTTTGAGGTATTGTCATAAAGATACATTTATTGCTATTTGCTGAGCAATGTAAGCATGGCATATCTTCATAGCTGCTACTGTAGAGTGGCGAGGTGATATGGGTGAAACTAGCAACTGGTCCCCCCTTCCCTAGGTTAGGAAGTAACAAACCACAATGGTAGTGCAATGGGTCCTTCACACCTTAGGGCCCGGTGCCACTGCACCCGCTGCACTAATGAAGCTACTCCCTGGGCACCGCTTCCCCATAGCCTTGAATACACCCTAGGCACCGCGTCCCCATAGACTACAATGCCTCTCAAATGAAAGCCGAAGCACAGAGAGGCACAAGCTAGAGCGTGATGCTTCCTTTGACCAGCTTACAGCCAACCGCATGTTGTGTCTTTACTGTGGTGTCTTGGGCTACTAGGCCCACATGAGGCATTAATGACCACACAGACACAGTGGTGGGGTACTGTAACTGTCCGAGAGCATGTGCGTCCTGCCCCTTTTATTTGCAGGGTCACCTGACCAGTGACGCCTGTGATGGTGGGTGTAAGGTGTGGGGTACAAACAGGCAAATACTAGAACGTGTCCAGCAGGACACTACTTCTACCACATGGTGGTATTCTTCCAATCTGAGGCTATTCGATTTTTAGAAATGACAGAACTGAAAAAGTTGGGGGAGGTGTTGCAGCCATCTTTAGAAACTCCCTTAAACTTAAGGCTTTTCCTATCAGCTCCTTCCGCACGTTTGAATGCCTATCTCTTGAGCTTCAACTACACCACCGCTCACCCCTCAGATTCCATGCCGTTTACCGCCCGCCTGGCAGCGGCCCTGTGTTTATGGAGGAACTCATTGACTTCATCAGTGACCAATAATCGCAAAGTGACAATCAGACCTTCGTGGGTGACTTCAATATCCACTGGGGCTTACCGCAAGACTCTTCCACGAATTCGCTGGCCACCTTCCTCTCTGCAAACGATCTTATCCAGCACTGCACAGAATCAACACACTCCAATGGCTCAATCCTGGACCTTGTTATCTCTAAAGCAGGCATGCTTTCTATCGCTACCCTGATTCAAGTAGACTGGTCTGACCACCTCCCCATCCCATTCTCTCTTCACCTTGCACACTCTATAACTCTTGGCCAACCTAAGAGGACTACCTCCAGGTTTCGTGACACTAAAAATATTGAAACCGTTTCCTTCTGTGACTCAGCTTTGCTGTCACTTCCCAGACTAGACCTGAACCTAGATGTTAGCGAACTCACCTCCCAATGCCTCACAGTCCTTGCAGTGGAAATCAATAACGTCGCTCCTCTCCAAAGCAAAAAGAAAAGGCCCATTCCCTCAGCACCTTGGTTCAACAAATCCAAAGGAAGCACCTAAGACTCCTGGAGAAACAATGGAGGCAAGCGCCCACCACTAATAATTTGACCACGCTTCGTTCCGCAAGATCCAAGTACCACAAGCACATCTTCCTTGGGAAAGCATTGCACTTCAGAACCCTCCTTGATACAGCCAAAAATAAACCCAAAAAATGATTTGATCTCATCAAGAATACTAACTGCTCTCCCCCAACCTCCAAGCTGGAGGATTCTACAAAGAAAGCAGAGGATTTCGCTGTATTCTTCGACGAAAAAGTTAAATCACTGGTGGATCAGGTCGCTCATCCTATCCCTCCTGAGGAGCGCAAATCACTAGTCGTTTGGCAGAACTTTGACCCCATCTCTGAAGATGCCCTCCCCAATTGCATCCGTGAAACAAAGCCCTCCAACCATTCTCTTGACCCCATCCCTAGCGCTATTGCCATTGACTTCTATACCCATTCGCTTCCCTATTGGACCACTCTAGTCAACCTCTACCTCTGTCAAGGCTCCCTTCCTGTCCCCTTCAAAACTGGGCAGGTCACCCCTCTGCTTAAAAAACCCACTGCTGATGCGAATGACCTCAACAACTTCCGCCCCATCACTATCCTAGCCTTTCTTGCGAAGATCACAGAAAGATGTGTAGCAAAACAGCTCTCTCGTCTTATCAAGGACAATGATCTTCTTGACAATTTTCAGTCCAGCTTCATCCAAAACTGCAGCACTGAAACAGCCCTGCTGCAAGTGATTGAGGACGAGCTGCGGATACTCGATTCTGGAGGGTCTTGTCTTCTAAATCTCCTTGACCTTTCTGCAGCCTTTGACACTGTCAATCACAACACTATCCTCAACACTCTTCAACAGAGAATGGGCATGGAGGGCACTGTGCTTAAATGGTTTGCTTCCTTCCTCTCTGATAGATCCCAAATTAGATCAAAATAGCGAACAGTCTTTCACCTCCGTCTGTGGTAGGTCAAGGTGTTCCTCAAGGCTCTATACTTGCACCCACACTGTTCAATCTCTATTAAGAACCACTGGGAGATCTCCTAAGTAAATCCGGGGTCCACTATCATCTCTACGCAGACGACACTCAAATCTACCTCAATGTTGCCTCCACTCACGATCTCTCCGTCCTAAGCTCTACTCTGGACTCCATTCAAAACTGGATGTCAACATATCAACTGATTCTGAATCCCTCCAAAACGGGATTCCTCCTCCTCTCCTCCTCACTCTCTCCTCCCCCAGTTCAATCATGGATGGATCAGTTGAATCTACTTAACAATAAACGCATCATTGTTGACAGCGCAAAATCCCTGGGTGTCATACTCGGCAAAAAACTCAATCTAATCTCCCACATCAACCCCATTGCAAAGTCTGCTCAATACCAACTGCGCCTTCTTTGGGGAATTTGTCCCTTCTTCCCGGAGCAAGACCTTAAAGCCCTGGTCCAATCGCTGATCCTCTCCAGACTGTAATACTTCAATTCTCTTCTCACTGGCCTCCCCAAATCCCACCTGTCCCCCCTTAAATCTATTCTCCATTCAGAAGCTCGCTTCATTTATAGGGCCAAAAGAAGCGACCACATCACACCCATGCTATCCACCCTCCGCTGGCTTCCCATCGAGGCAAGATCTATCTACAAGACTGCCTGTATCACTCACAAAGCCTTGCACTCCTCCTCTCCTTGCTACCTGGTGAACAAACTGAAACTCTCTGGAGGCTCTAGACCATCATGTAATGCCGAAAATGTACTGCTTGAACCTCCCATTTTCAAGAAGGAAAGATCGATGGCCCAATCCTTTTTAGGCAACGCAGTGAGAATCTGGAACTCACTTCCGCCTCAGCTCCGGACCACCACTTCCCCCCAGGCCTTCAAAACTGACCTCAAAGTTCTCCTCCTTCAAAGACACTTCCAAATGTAATTCATACCCTCTCTATTATCTGAAGGAAGACCCTCCATTATTGAGAATCCTTTTCTCCATGACTATGGAAGTGCCTTCCCAGTGTGTTCTACCAGTTATTGCAGTATTATCCTTCTACCTGTGTTTGGTACTCGTTTGTAACATACTCACATCACTTTACTCTTGTAACACGCTGTTTGCTACCTCTTACATTTTGTTTGCTTTATATACTTGCACAAGTGCCACCATTGCCTACCTAACGTTAGTTCTTGTGCTTGAGTGTCTGCCATGTACTTTGTACGCTTTTGTAAACTGCACACGTCACTTTTTCCTCCTGTAATGCACCGTTTTCTACCTCTTGTATTTTGTTTGCTCACAATTGTCATTTTTGCCTCATGTAACTTAACGTTTGCTTTCGTAATTTGTTCATTTGTAATGTTTCTCCTCATGTATCAGTTCTGTTCCTAATGTGAAGCGCTCTGACACCTTCGGGTAAAGTCCGCGCTATATAAAAACGCATAAATAAATACAAATAAAATAAAGTGTCATAAGAAGCTCACTATTCGCTTAACAATATTGTGATCTCTTGCCTTTGATGCTTATCTTTTCTTAAAATACGGGTACTTTACTAGCAGTCATCGGCTGTGCCATATAGTGCTTCAGTCATGTGCAAACTGAAGTGCACAGCAAAACGTTCGGCCAGAAGCTTTGGTCAGAAGCTGGAAAAGGCTATCTATGCAAAGGTTTTGGTCTATGTGTCCGCACCACTTTCTTCAGGCGTTTTAAAGACCCGTCATTTTAACACGAGAGACAACAAATGAATTTATTTTCCCTTATTCATTTATTTATTTCAGGTTTCAGTACTGCGCGGACCTGGCCACCTGGACGTTTGTTCCTGTCACTAACTGAGCGAGCCTGGTGCCAGGGGCCCCGGGTGGCTTCCTGGACGCTGCCTGCACAGTATAAGCCCCCAGACACTCCCCTCCCCTCCTGAAGAAGCTGAATTGATGCATTTGTGTCCTGCAGCAGCTGACGGGGAGCTGCAGCCGGCCAGACAGCCGCTCCATTAGAGATTTGAGGAAAAAGGTGATCTCATTCTATCTGATTAGTGCATCCAGCACCAGGCCTTGGATGCAATTAGTCCGCGCCAGCCTTGTTCGGGGCTTGGACGCCGTTCAGCAGAGTAGAAAGGAGCACTTGAGCTCCGTTGAAATGGAGCGTGGCATCTGCTGCGGACTGAGGAGAAAGGTTTGGGGGTCAGCACTTGATTTTGATAAAGCGTGCCAGATTAATTGTCTCCCCTAATCCTGTTTGTCATGGTCGATGTGCGGGGAAGCCATTGTGGCACGGCCTGACATATGGGTTGGGCTGCTGCTCGCCGATTCGTGTTGGCACTATGCCACTCCGTTTCTTTCCAGGGGAAGGGGCCTCCTGCTTCTGTTCAGCTGGCCGAAGCCTGTGTAAACAGCTCCCTTAATCTTCAGCCCTCTGTGGCCTGCTCAAAGAACGCGCATTGTGAAAATGTTGGAGACTGGCGAAAAGGGGGGATAAAGACAGAGAGCGAGAGGGAGAAAGTGATTGAGAGAGCGAGGCATAAAGCTTGTGAGAGAAAAGCGACTGGCAAATTTAGAAAGCATGTGATGTAGATAGAAGATAGATAGATAGATAGATAGATAGATAGATAGATAGATAGATAGATAGATAGATAGATAGATAGATAGATAGATAGATAGATAGATAGATAGATAGATAGATAGATAGATAGATAGATAGATAGATAGATAGATAGATAGATAGATAGGAAAAACAGGGAGAGGGAAAAGAGAAAGAAAGAGTGATAGTGAAAGAAAAGGCAAAGAGAGGAAGTTGTGGGATAAAAGAGTAGAGAAAAATACAAACATAAAGAGACAAAAAGAGTGAAGTAACAAGGAGATGGAAATGAATACAGAGAAAGTGAGTGAGTGTGAGAGGTAGACAAAGAATAGCAGAATTATAGAAAAAGTCATGCTTATAAGCAGTAGCGGTCTGTGGTAGGAGTGCTGCCAGGCGGTGACGTGGGGTGGGGGAGTGGCAGGGTGGGGGGTAGTAAAGTACGGAATACGGCCAAGTAAATATACAAATAAATAAAAATAATTTTGTCGCGCGCACTGCATCGCATTTGGCGGTGCAGTGCGTGTAGCAAAATTTGTTTACTGTTTTGAGTGTCAATGTGTTTTTGATGAGTGCTCCTACATCTGTCCTATCAATTCCCACAGCTCTGGGGGTAGACATGTCATCTGTTGATTGGCATCAGGGGCTAGTGCTCTGAAAATCTCCATCTGTAGGCGATGAAGGGCCTTAGCTATTAAGTTCACTCATCCTGATACATTGCATGCTTTAATTTTCATGTTTGTACTGAGTTGCCTCTAGACCAGTTAGTGGAGCAATGTCAATACATATGGTAAGTCCACTGAGCTGTTATTAATGAGCTGTACGACGAACGCCGGAATAAACAAAAACCTCACCACAACCTACAGAACATCCAGAACGCTGCCGCTAGACTGAACCTGCCAAAAGACTGCCACATCTCCCAGCACCTGTGCACTCTCCACTGATTCCCCATCGAGGCAAGAGTCACTTTCAAGATGCTCACCCACACACACAAGGCCCTCCATAAGACCGGACCAGCATACTTGAACAGCAGTCTCAAGTTCCACGCCCCCCAAAGGACCCTACGATCAGCCCAGCTCTCCTACGCCGTGGTCCCACGTACCAGAAAAAAATGATTGGGAGGCCGCTCCTTCTCCTTCCTCGTGGCCAAAGGCTGGAACGTCCTTCTGCTCCATCTCAGATGGACAACATGGCTCCCCATCTTTGTAAGAAACCTCAAAACCTGGCTCTTCGACGTACCCCCTCCTTGAGGGACGGAAACCTGCACCCCCCACCCCCAGTTCCTTGAGACCCCTACGGGTGAGTAGTCGTTCTTAATAAACACCTGATTGATTGATTGACATGGTGATCTTGTCCCGTATCTCCTCTTCCCATGTATGATTGGCTACTACAATTGGGAAAAATTCTAGAGTAGTTTTATTTTTTGCAAGACCACGTGCTTTCCAGTCATTCAGCCACACAAAGGTGCACTATGCATTGCCCAGTATTGCCTCAAAATCCATGCTGCCAGCTGTGTCCTTGATCGGCTGGGTCTGCCTTCGTCACTGCCTTGCCTACCCTTAGAATGCCTGCGGTTGACTGTGGGCCTACGCCCTGATCCTTTATTGTCAGCCCACTAGGGAGAGGTCCCATTCGCTCTGTGCCCTGGACTAACCCGTGTACCCCCCAGACAGCCACAATATATGCCCCCGAAGCTGGCTTGTCAACTTAATGAGGGAGCTCTCCTGTGACTCATTGTATGTCAGGGCATGATGCGGCAAAATACCTTGGCCCCACTGTTGCTGGGTCAGTATTGGCTGCTGCTCGTGATGCATTGGTAGTAACTCCTGCCCCAAAGACTGTATACCATCCAGACTGTCCCTCTCCATGTCCCATATCCTGCTCCCAAACCCTGTGTACCATGCACAAGTGTCAAGCATTTCTCTGGAAAAGTCACCTGCCCTTTGCTTTGTTGTAAGAGACTGACAGACTGGCATAATATGCATATATATCTTTGTGAACATTCTTAAAACTTTTCAAAGTTTTTTAACAGCCAATTTCATGCCGAATTTCATGGCTCACGGTACAAAAGGGGGTGGTCATGGACGGATTTCATGGCTCACCAACATCACCGCTCACCAGAAAGTTTTGATATATTTTATGAGGTATTTGGAAATGGATTGACACCCCAGAAAAAATGTTCTCCTGATTTAGGACCGTTGGATGGCAGCAAGATTGTGCACGAAAAAGAAGAGCTCAAGTACATTTCCAAAGATAATTTTGAGGATTATTGCAAATCACCAAAAAGTGATAAGTGTATAGAAATATCAAATTACAATTGTATGTATATGTGTTGTGGATTTCTAATGTTTTAAAAAAACGGAATAAATTGGAAACATGAACATCAAGATTATTGTTTTTAAGACCATGAAAATGCAAGAGTGTATTACAATCTATGGTAAACAGGTGATGTAATAAAGTCTGCCTAGAGGCAGACAAGTAGCACCACAGAAAATCTCCTGCATATGTAGATTTTTAAGTGGCAATAAGTTCCAAAAGATGGAATTCATATTCCTCATGCCTTTAAAAACTTACTCTGGAAATCAAGATTTGCCATGTGGGAGCTTTTGGAAAAATGTCACAAATGATTTGATATGTGAGGTAATATTCGGTGCATTATTGGGACACTAGTAATAGCTAGGTCAGTAACCTATAACTGACACATTTCAGTCTTTGTTTTGTATTGTATTGTTAGCTCTTGTCTTATTCAAGCACCTAACTATACCACCACTCTAACTATTAGTTTTCTCAGGTACATAGATGTGGAGTTAAGAATATTCAGTGTATACTTGCCAAGATATAACTTGCCATTTTAGTGGTTGATACTTTGAAAATGATATTATGATATCAGTATTTTTGTAGTAGATATCCTGGCATACAAGTGTGCCAAAGTATTCAGCTTCCCAAATGTATGGTAAGTATTTGCTGAGCATATTAATGGCTCCGTCATAACCTTTTTATTGAAGACTGACACTCTTTCCTTGGCAAGAATATCTTTGAGATATATTGGTGGATCAAGCATCCATAATGTACATTCTGCTGGTGTACATGAAATGTTGCCCAGGCCGGTCCTGGGCGCGGCAGTTGACTGGCACCATTTCATGTGGAAACATATCAGCAGATGCAATAGCAGCGTTGAATGATTTACCACATATCTAAATCAATGAATTATTGACCAGTGACAGTAGCAATACATCCTCAATGAATTTGGTGAATTTACCTTTACCGTGGTCGACTTTAGGGCAGTGCGTTCGGTGCGGCCACACTGGGCGCTGACCTTTAGAGGGGATGCTGACCTCAGGTGGGGGCGCTGTGTTTAGCAATAACTTATTATTGGGTAGATGGGGTGCACTTTTGCCTGGTGGCAAGGAGAGAATCTGAGGAGGGGTCATGGGTGTGGGGGCACCAAAAATTATTTTCGCACCGGGTACCACCAGTGCTAAAGCCGGCACTGACCTTTGCCACTCTCTTCTAAATCAAGCGATGAGTCTTTATCAAAAAAAATTCTGCTTCACACACATTGCAACGGAAACTGCAAATGGTGGGGTCAATCCAAAGTTTGAGATATTCCAAAGAGGGTTTGTCTTCTACAGTAATGAGTAGTGAAGTTGTTATTAAAATCCTCATGGAAGTTGATTATTTGAAGACTTTTACAACTGAAATTATTTTATTCAAAATAATAGTCTCAATTTCACCTGGTGCACCATATTGGAAACCACACTACAACTTTTGCAGATCATTATTTCATATATTATCAAGGAAAAGGAATTGCAAAATCAACTAATTTAACAAAAGAAAATCAAAATGAAGTTCTGCACTTCAAGGTGATGGTAAAAAAGACATTTAATCTGGGATACACTGTGCACATATAAATACAACTAAATAGTGCCACAAATCTTGGATGCAGAAGGAGATTCAGGAGGACCAGACCCAGTCTATACTTTCAGGATACCCACTGTCTAATTGAATATGCTCCTTTAAAATGTATTTTATGCAAAATTATTTTATGTCTATGCACAGAAAATCTGGCACAGATCTTGCTCTCCTGGACATACATTGGACACTGTCAGCATTCAAGACGTGGAAGAAGGAATGCTCTGGCACAACTATATGAGACACAAAATTAAAATATGATTTACACTTTTTTCACTGCAGAAAGTATATAGTAGCACAAAGAAGAAAGGAGGGTGAACGATGGCCTTACATTGTATCCCTAATGAAAACCTTCAAATATTTTCTACATGGAAAAAAAAAATTGTGCTCCTCTCCCCGACTTTGTGTAGCCATTTAAATAAATGATTGATGAGAGCTGTGTGACAAAAACACTGACAAAAAAAATTATATAGCTTCTTCGTCATGATATGACGAAGTGCACAGGCGTGCCTTTACTTTGGCTAGTAAGCCTCCTCAGGCACCATTTCAATCTCATTATAATCTACTGTACTATGGGGCGAGTCAAAGAAGAACAGCAGGGGAGCCTTTTAAGCAAAGTGATATTTTGTCCACAGTGTAATGCAAATAAGAGAGGGCCAGTAGAAATGTGAACATGGACACTCACCCATCTAAAACAGTTAAGCATGTCAGGATGCTGGGACGGAGATAGAAAAAATATTGGGAAGTCTGGGCAAATATTGAATGTCACTTCACACAACTTTCAGGTCCTGAATGTTGGAAAACATGCTGGACCTGGAATTACCTTGTCAAATTCCGCATGTGCTCCCAAATTCTGAGTTTGCTTCCAGGAACATAGAAGACAGGCGTGTAAAGCATTGAAAAACACAAATACATTAAACAAAAGTAAGTCACAACATACAATAAAAATCCAACACCAATGTATTAAACAATAGGAAATATTTGTATGATTAAAATTACACCAAAATGAAAAACATTCAATGTAGGTAACTGGAGATATGAATTTTTAAAGAATAAATACTTTATAGTGCCCAAAAATGAAAAGCTCCAATGTGGGACATCTGGTCACACTTGAACGGGAAAAAGTAAAAGTTGAGGCCGATGGACTGCGGGTAAGATACACTGAGCTGTAGGACCCGGTCAAGCTTTTGGACTTAGTCATTTTTCTAGAGCTTTTTCTGTTGTCACTGAGCGAGGAACCTCGACAAGCCAGATTTCGAGTCGACAGCAGAGGATTGGTTCAGCACAAGGCCTTGGTGAAATCCTGAAAGTCTTGAGCTCCGGAGCTTTCAGCGGGATGAACCTGAAATCCAGTTTAGGTCGCGGTTCGATGTCGGCAGCTTGACTCTCGACTATGGCTCTATCCACTTAGGGAGTATTTTACCCAAAATTCTCCAAAGGTCTCCAAACTTAGGGAACTTGAAGAAGATCCTTTCGGGGGGTGCAAAGTGTCCACAACACTAATTTAAGGATCCTGAAGCTCTGAGTTGCTCCTTTGGATGTTGGGACTATGTCTCCCACAACGTACCTGGCAAAATCATTTAAAGTCCAGCGGAAGGTTATCAGCTGGTTTTTCCTTTCTGGAGATGATGCAGGTGGAGTTATTTTAATCTGTTGCTTTCAGGGAGTCCACTCCTTCACTTTTTAAAGCAAGGCAAAGTCCTTACGGGCTGAAGACCAAAGTGTGTAGCAGGTACAGTCGTTAAGAATGCAGTTCCCTTGGTGTAGGCCAGGGTTCACCAGGGCAGTCCTCTTCTTCCTATAGTTTCAGGCAGGGATCTGAATTGCTGGCCAGGTCTCCCATATTTATTCAGTGCTCTTGGATGACAAGCAAGGGGACAGCCCTGACCAATGGAGCACAGAGTGTCACTGAGAAGTGTGACAGCTTCCTCCAAGGTGTTGTATATTCTTGTCTCAGAAAGCACTGTTTGACAACATCCAAAATATAGATTCTCTCTCTTGGAAGTTAAGATATGGCTAAACTAATCCATTGGCGTTGCTAACTTTTGTCAACACTCCCCTTCCAGCCCCTTTGCCAATTCAATGACGGGGCTCCTGTCAAGCTGGGGTCCAGGCAGTGGGGGTGAGTCTGTGTCCTGTCCTGACTGTCATTAACTTTTTTCAGACCAGTTTGGCGTATCCTGCCCCATCCTGCCTTTTCCTCTGCAGCTCTCTTCACATCTCATCAGAGCAGTTTGGCTCAGCTTGGAAAGGCTGCTAGCTAGCTGGATTTTGGCGCATCAGAAAATCAAGTCCTATAACTTCTGTTCTGTAATAGTAATATTCAATCTAACAGTGGCAAGTTGTTGAATTTATGGTATGTATGAATTAAGTCTTTCAATTAATGTTTTAGCTCACTCCTGTCACTAGTTAAAGTTTCTTATGTTAACCTAAGGAACTAATGTACTACTTGCAGAAAAACAGAAATGGCAGTTTCCCCTCACAAGGGCATATTTTTAATCTTTTATAAAAATCCATGCTTATTTTAATATTGCTCTCTACGCTTGGGGCGCCAAGGGCAGACCTTAGGGGTGAGACATGTAAAAACAAGCATTTGCAATGCAATAGGTCTTGCATTAGGAAAGTTTGAGCTATTGGTCTTGTAAATTACAAATTTTTTATTTATGTGTTGGTTTTGAAAATAGCGAAATTAATAGCTTTGTCATTTACAATGCCAATACGTTTATCTTTTGCAAATGTGACACCTATAGCATTTGTAATGCAACATGTTTTGTATTTACGTGACTTAGATGTATTGATATTACAAATAACAATGGCTTTTAATTTTTTTTAATAATTAATACTTCAATAAAAGTTATTGTAATTTATAATGGCAATAGCTTAAACTTTTGTAAATAACTTTTGTGAAGATTAGGTTCAGTGTATTTTATTGTGATGAAAATCCAAGAACAGAAGTGAAATAATAACATCTTTTTTTGACATTTGTAATAAAGCTTGAAACATTGAGAGAAAATATTTGAACCAGTTATTGTTGAATGGTTGCACAGATTGATACTGTGGTGGCGCTGAGTGATGTTGTGGTGGCGACGAGTGATGCTGTGGCGTTCAGTGATGCTGTGGTAGCGCATAGTGATGTTGTGGTGACCCTGAGTGATGCTGAGGTGCCCCTGAGTGATGCTGAGGTGCCCCTGAGTGATGCTGTGGTACCCCTGAGTGATGCTGTGGTGGTGCGATAGATAGCTAGAGGGAGGGCGAAAGATAGCTAGAGTGAGGGCGATAGATAGATAGAGTGAGGGCGAAAGATAGATAGAGTGAGGGCGAAAGATAGACAGATAGAGTGAGGGTGAAATATAGATAGATAGAGGGAGGGCAAAAGATAGCTAGAGGGAGGGCGAAAGATAGCGAGAGTGAGGGCGATAGATAGCTAGAGTGAGGCCGATAGATAGATAGAGTGAGGGCGAAAGATAGCTAGAGTGAGGGCGAAAGATAGATAGAGTGAGGGCGAAAGATAGATAGATAGAGTGAGGGCAAAAGATAGATAGATAGAGTGAGGGCGAAAGATAGATAGAGTGAGGGCGAAATATAGATAGAGTGAGGACGAACGATAGATAGAGTGAGGGTGAAAGATAGATAGATAGAGTGAGGGCGAAAGATAGATAGATAGAGTGAGGGCGAAAGATAGCTAGAGGGAGGGCAAAAGATAGCTAGAGGGAGGGCGAAAGATAGCCAGAGGGAGGGCGAAAGATAGCTAGAGGGAGGGTGAAAGATAGCTAGAGGGAGGGCGAAAGATAGCTAGAGGGAGGGCGATAGATAGCTAGAGGGAGGGCGATAGATAGCTAGAGGGAGGGCGATAGATAGCTAGAGGGAGGGCGAAAGATAGCTAGAGGGAGGGCGATAGATAGAGTGAGGGCGAAAGATAGATAGATAGAGTGAGGGCGAAAGATAGATAGATAGAGTGAGGGCGAAAGATAGCTAGAGGAAGGGCGAAAGATAGCTAGAGGGAGAGCGAAAGATAGCTAGAGGGAGGGCGAAAGATAGCTGGAGGGAGGGCGAAAGATAGCTAGAGGGAGGGCGAAAGATAGCTAGAGGGAGGGCGAAAGATAGCTAGAGGGAGGGCGATAGATAGCTAGAGGAAGGGCGAAAGATAGCTAGAGGGAGGGCGAAAGATAGCAAGAGGGAGGGTGAAAGATAGCTAGAGTGAGGGCGATAGATAGATAGAGTGAGAGCAAAAGATAAATAGATAGAGTGAGGGTCTCTAGCACCTGCCCTGACCCACCTACCCCTCAACACAAATTGCTTAACTCACTTGTCTATTGTGCCTATTCTGTAATCTTTTACTTCAACCCAGGAAGATGTATGCCTCCAAGCTAATTGCAGGTAGGGTATTTGATGGATCCAAATCAACAAGCAAGCAATGCTAGAATACTGGGCTTATACTTAACAATTGATTTAAAATGTGTTAATTCAATTGGATCAACTGAAGTGAAAAAGGACTAAATCTCCTCGAATGCTTTAAGATGTTAAACAGATACCCAGTATTGTAGCACTGCTTCCTTGGTGACATGGAGTTATGTGTTAACATTACCAGCAAGACAGAGAAAATTTGGCACACCCGATTAACTCGATACGTATGTGCAACCTTCTCAACAGCCCGAAAGAACACACGGCTGACAAGTAAAAACTGGTTTTAGGTATACCGCATTCATCTTGGAGCTAAACGGAAAGACCAGCACAGGTAAACATTTCCACAATATAAAGAAAAAAAGTCCCCCCATCCACGGAATATGATGCAAATATCAGTAAGACTGCCCCTGTGCTGTTGTGCTTCACACAAGATATTTGTATTCACAATGTTCATCACCCAAATGAAATGAACATTCTTTCTGTCAACCGGACAAGGAAAAAGACTGGATAGGCATTTCCAGGAAGATGATGCAACCTTCAGATCAGGGAGACATCCTAGCAGAGCATGCTTAAATGTCTGACAATCTTACTGGTCTTACATCTTAATCTCAAATGGCTTAGCCCATGTATTAGTGCTGCTCTAATTGTCAGCAGCATTCAATGCAATAAACCACAGAACCCCCTACAAATACCCCTTTCAAGAACGGAAGTAAAGGACACAGTGCTGAAATAGATCCAATCCTTGATCACTTCCGTATCATAGCTGGTGAAAATTGACACATTCAGATCCCGTTCTCTTCCAGTTTTTTCCAGTGTACATCAAGGATATATCCTGTGATCACTTCTATTTGACCTCTGCATGGAAAGCCTTGGTACTATGCTTCACACGCAGAGAATTTCTATTCAATACACCAACAACTCCCAAATATACTTTAGTAACTAGATTATCGAACCCTTCAGACATCTCCACTCTCAAACTGCTCATGGAAAACCTAACAAAATGGATGAGCACTTTGTCACTTCTACCTAACCACCTCTTCAACCTAATTCCTTCTGCTACACATGGAACACTGGTTTCAGAACCAAACTGAGATGGCTTCACACCAACACCAGTATTCTGTGCTAAATCTTTAGGATTCACCCTTAACAATAGCAGTTTCATTGCAAAACACATATCCAATCCAACTTCACCACCTCAGGCAAATTAAGCACTCCATCCCTCCGAATAGCTCAGAGCCATGGCTCATGCCTCAGTATCATCTCATCTTGATAATGGCAGTGATCTACTTGCAGACACCTGAAAGGCTATTCTCACCCCTCCCTGGAACATCCTATACATCGCTGCTTGCCTCGTTAAAGTGCAAACAAATCTAGACACATCAATTAAATTCTGAAAGACTGCCATTGGTGGTCCTTAGATGCTGGAATTCACTTTAAAAGTGCCTGCACCACCCATAAGGTCCTGCACCAAAAGGCACACACCTACATGAACAACAAACACATGCCTCCAGAGGTAGGAGAAATACCAGGAACCAAGTTCAAATGATAGTAGAAATTCTGAAACAAAACAAAAATCCAAGACTATGAACCAGGCCCTCTCATGTTGGCCCCTAGAATTTGGAACAACCTGTTTGAAGACCGGAGGACCTTATCCACTTCAGGTGGAAAACCACCTATACAGAGATCATCTATACTTTTTTTTTTTTTTTTTTTAAACCTTTATTTGCAAGAGACAAATAGAAACAAAGATGTGCCTACAACCCTCTGGGCCGGCCGGTGCAGCATCTCAAAACAACATTAAGGTACACAGCTCATCAGCCGACAACCAGGGGTCCAGCAGCCATGGTGCATGACATCGATCAATTACAAAACGACAGGATATAAAGAGGTTTCATTTTTTTTTTAAAACAACTAAACAAACAAAGAAGAAAAAGGCAAGGCTATGCCCAAGTTGTTACGTCCGTTTCATAAGATGCGGGGCGAGTCAGACCTAGAACAATAGGGAAAGACAGGAGAATCTTCAGAGGATAAAAGAAAAAGGGAGGGGGGGAAAGGGGGGACCCAGCGCCAGTGGTCTAACAAAAATACAGCACGGGAAAGAGCCGAAACACACAGCTAAGGGGAACAAGGAGTATCAGGGGGATCAGTGAAAGGGGGGTCGCAGACATCCCCACGGAACGAGTTCCATTGGCCCCATATCCTACCCCATTTTTGGGGCCTGCCACGGGAGACATACACAATCTTTTCCTTGAACATGCACCAGTCCATACTATCTTCCCACCCGGAGACTGATGGAGCCCTCTGAGATCCCCACAATTGTGCAATGTCCCTCTTTGCATCCACGTTCCCCAGCGTCACCCATTGAGTCTGAGCAACATTACAATCAGTCGGCTCCCATACATTCAAAAGACAACGCCGGGCTTCAGGCAGCAACTGAACATGCGTAACTTCACTCATCACCGCATACACTCCATTCCAAAAAGATACAACCTCCGGACACTCCCATATAATATGGAGGAAGGTAGCAAGCATACCACAGCCCCGCCGACACAATCCATCCTCTGAAAAACCCATATGCATCAGTCGGGGACCCGTGACATAGACCCGGTGTAGAATTTTCAGCTGAACTAGTCGCAGACGCGCCGGAATCGCAACCTCCCTAGGAGAGGATATCGCGGCCTGCCAATCCTCATCATCCAGCTCCAGTCCGTCATCAATCCAGGAAGTACGCAGATGAAGAAGCAAATCCGACCGAGTATTAATACGTTTCTTATATATAAGAGAGATAGTGCTGTCCGGAACATGTCCGTCCAGCACCCTGTCTTCCAGGGGGGAGCTCTCCGGGATGGCAGACCCAGCCGGAAAAACCGACCCAATGGCATGACGAACCTGAAGGTACCGGAAAAACTCCGAATCAGTCAAACCATATTCCTGTTGCAATTCAGCAAAGGACTTAACCCTGTCCTTAACCCAGAGGTCATCCAACTTACTGATCCCGATGAGGTCCCATCTATCAAACCCTTTTGAGGTCCACAACTCACCCAGCCTCTCCGCGGCAAAGAGAGGGGTCGCTCTGGTCAGCCTATCTGTCCATCCGGTAGCCGCGGTCGCGCTGCCCCATACCCGCACCGCCACTCCAGTGGGTCCCGTCAAGTTCTTCCTTGCACCCCGAGAATAGAACGCCCTGTAATAGTTTCCCCCGGGCAAGAGCCACCGGTCCATTTCGTAAGCAGGATTCGGAACTGGACCATACATAGCATGATTCACAGCACTCAGTTGAGATGCCCAATAATACCGTCGTATATCAGGTAACGCAATGCCCCCATCGTACCAGGGTAACGTGAGCTTAGCCAACGCAATACGAGGTCAGCCAGCCCATACCAGCTTCCTTTGGAGGCCCTCAATTTCGCGGAAATAGCTAGCCGGCACTAGATCAAGTGTGTTTTGCACAGCATATAAGAACCGGGGAAGAGACATCATTTTAAACAGGGCCGCCCGTCCCAGGGGGGATAAGGGCAGATTACACCAAGCCGCGACGTCCGACCGAAGTCGGGCGAGTGGAGGCAACAGATTCCGATCATAGCGCAACACAGGGTCAAGTGAAATATAAATACCCAAATACTTAAAACCCTCGGTGCGGACCGGGATCGGGCACACTCGGGGCAAAGAGAGAGGGTCACCGGTAAGCGGGAAAATACAGGATTTGGACCAATTGATAACCAACCCGGAGTTACATCCAAAGGAACGCAGGACATCAAAGAGAACTCCCAATGACTTACGGGGGGACGTCAAATACAACAAAATGTCGTCGGCATATAATGAAACACGGTCTTCAAAATCAGGGGACCACCGAATACCCTTCAAGGAGGGTTCCCACCGGAGCCAGGCGGCCAGCGGCTCGAGCGCGAGGGCGAACAACAGCGGTGACAAAGGACATCCCTGCCTCGTGCCTCGTCCAAGAGTGAAGGGCCTTGAAGCTCTACCATTTACCACCACCTGCGCCAACGGTTGCTCATACAGGAGTTTAACCCATGCAATACATTTTGGGCCAAAACCAAACTTGGCGAGAGTAGCCCACAAATATGGCCACTCAACCGTATCAAAGGCCATCGAAGCATCAAGAGAAACCAAGATGGCCGGCTCACCAAGAGATCCCGCCCTCGCCATGACGCCAAGCAGTCGACGAAGATTGAGCGCAGTATTACGCTGGGGGATAAAACCGGACTGATCAGGGTGAACCAGTCCGCTAATCACCGTGGCTAGTCGGTTTGCCAGTAGTTTCGCCAATATCTTGGGTTCCGCGTTCAAAAGCGAAATCGGGCGATACGAGGAACAGCACTCACGGGGTTTGCCGTCTTTATGAATGACCACAATAGAGGCCAGCCTCTGGTCTCTAGGAAGACAGCCGAGGTCACGCGGCGCCGCAAACATACGCAGCAGATACGGCGCCATTTTATCCGGGCATAGCTTGTACAGCTCGACCGGTATGCCGTTAGGGCCCGAAGCCTTTCCTGAACGAAGAGAGCGAATAGCGAGCGCGACCTCATCGATGGAGAAATCAGCTTCCATTAAAACCCCATCTGATTCCGAGAGACTGGGCAGCTCAAGATCACGAAGTAGCAAGCGCGAGTCCTCCTCCGGTAAGCCCGAAACCGGCGCATACACAACCCGAAAGTGCTGGGCAAACACCTCAACTATCTCAACCGGGTCCACGACTCGCACTCCATCAACTCTCTCAACCACAGGCACCACACGATTCAGTCTGTCTCGCTTATCCAGCCATGCGATCAACTTCCCCGCTTTGTCACCCACGTCGTACAGACGCCCCTGTTGCATACGATGCAGTGCCTCAGCCGAGGTAGTAACCAAGGCTCTGTAATCAGATTGCTTAAGAGCCAAAACATGCAGCGTCTCAGGCGTAACCTCAGCTTCCAACCGCTCCTCCAACACAGTAATCTCAGACTCCAATCTCACCACCTCTTCTTGTGTGCGCCGCTTCTTGTCAGCAATTAGGGATAAAGTCTGACCACGGATAACAGTTTTATAGGCCTCCCATAAGGAGACTGGGGAAGACACCGATCCCTCATTTTCAGCAAAATAAAAATTCATGCCTTTGACCACCTCTGCTCTGATCTTAGGGTCCTGAAAATGCCATGGATTTATCGGGGCAATTCGGCCCCCATTCCCCAAACAGATATCCAAGTGGAGCCATATCGGGGAGTGGTCTGAGATCCCTCTAGCCAAGTGTTTAATTTCACGCACAGAGAGCAACTGCACCACCGGCAAGAGGAAATAGTCAATTCTCGAGAGACTGCCATGAGCCCCCGAGTGGAAAGTGTACTGAAGCCGGCCAGGGTGCAGCTGCCTCCAGCAGTCGGCCAAACCAAAGGCATCCAAGAATTTCCCCAACCATAACTGCGAGGCAGGGAGGAGCCTGGGGGGGCTACGATCACTCTCTCCATTCGCCACAGAGTTAAAGTCCCCACCCAACACCAGTAAGCCATCGGGCAAACCAAGGACAACCTCACCCAAGTCGGTGAATGTGGTAGATTGCAGCCCAGGCGGGACATAAATAGACAGTATGGAAATCAATTTCCCCTCCCATCTCCCCGTAATGCCAGCATAGCGGCCCCTGTCATCCAGCACCGTGCTATCTATCTCCAGGGGAAGGGAATTCCTGACCAGGATACCAACCCCTCTTGATCCCGAAGTAAAGCCGGAATGTGCCACCAAACGATAGCCTCTTCTGTCCAATGCATGACATGTATTGCCCACCAAATGGGTCTCCTGAAGCAAGACCACATCTGGGGTGTGTCTCTTCAAATATTGTAGCACAATCCCACGTTTTATCCTGTCCCCAAGACCGTTAACATTCCAGCTCAACACCCTGAGTCCCCTTCCCCTACCCCCCATCCCGGAAGAAGACCGACCGCCCCTCCCATCCCGAAACAGACACATGAAAGCAATTGTAAAGCAAAGCACAGCCTCTAAACCAACAAAGAGAAAAGAACCCCACCACCACCCCCAAGGAACCCATCAAATTCAAACCCCCCTCCCTGCACCCCTGCGGTAGACCTAATAGCCACCCCAACTTGCAGTGTGCCTGTCGCCCCATTAAACTAACCTACAGAAAGAGAGAAAAAGTCCCCAGAGGAGGAAGATCCCCGGACCCCCCCCACCCCCGGGCATTCACACAATGCTTGAAACAAAGTCTCTAAGCCACTGCAGCGGATAATGGCTCGCCGATGTAGACTCACTGCTCCAGGCCCTCCACGCCTCCCTCAGCACCTCTCGAGTCCTCCGGGCCCTCATGATGCGTCGACAAAGTGTCCAACCAGTCACTAACCACCTCAGGGCGGTCAAAGAAGAATGCACGATCAGCATGTTCGATTCTCAGGTGGGCCGGGAAGAGCATAGCATATTTCAGTCCCAGGTCCCTGAGTCGTCTTTTCACACCCGTAAAGCCCATCCTCTGTTTCTGAACTGCCTGAGTAAAGTCAGGGTAAAAACTGATTGAAACGTTCTCAAATTTAGTGGGCCCATTGGTGCGCGAAGCTTGCAGGATAGCGTTCCTATCACGAAAGTTGAAAAGTCTAGCAATTACGGGCCGCGGAGCGGCTCCCGACTTTGGCTTGCCACCCGGAACACGGTGGGCGCGCTCCACAGCGAAGAATTTACTGAGGCCTTTCGGCACCAGATGCTTCAACACGAGGTCCTCCACCAGGATATCAACAGGCATGTCGGCAGAATTCTCCGGGACACCCACAATGCGGACGTTATTGCGCCTGGCCCGGCCCTCGAAATCTTCCAACCGATTGGCAAACAGGTCACAAGTAGTCCTAAGATGGCGGACCGTGGTCTGAAGGTCCGAGACATCCGTGGTCAAACTAGCAGTCTTGAGATCGAGAGATTTGACACGCTCATCCGTTTTCCCAAGGTCCGCTCTGATGAGGGTGACATCAATCGCCACCGTGTCAATCTTAGCCGCTAGTGTTTCATATTGCTGACCCATGGCGGATTGGACACTCGCAATAGCGCCCATAACGTCCTTCAACGTTGGCTCCTCGTCATCAGGAGCACCATCCCCAGATTCTTCCAGGGCAGCACTCAATCCGCCCGGGGAGCCCCGTGGTCGAGTAAATCGATCAATGGTCTGAGATTGGGTGACCCCCCCTCGGGACGAGCCTCTATTGCCGCGCCTCTCAACGACTGTTCTGCCCGTCATGTCGTGGAAGGAGCTCCAACGGGAATTGTAGAATCAAGGCAAAGCGAACTTCATCGTGGCAGGCTCTGAACTGCGAGTGGATAAGGGCGCAGCATAAGCAGCAGGCTGGCAGCGATAGCAGAATCGGAACTCCGTTCTGGAAATGAGCGTTCACAACAAAGAGCAGAAACGAAACCGAAAGTACACCAGGGGTAGCAGGCGTGGCTTATCCGCCGTTGTTGTTCGATTGCCACCTGGGTACCTCGGGGACTCAAGCCCCCGGCTGGCATACGATATAGGCCTCAAAGTTCAAAGGGCAGCAGGTCCAGTATCCGACGGCCAAATCGATTTCTGAAAAGAACGCTGGCATCAGCAGGGCTTCAATAAAGAGCACCCATCGTCAAAATCAGGATCTTGCACAGGATAGTCGCGGGAGGCGGAAGGGGTATCGGGAGCCCTTAGCTCACGTGTCCATCTTGGAATCGCGCGAAGCTCCTCCTCCCATCTATACTTTCTTGCTCTTTGTACTCTTTTCTCTCTAAACCCATACTGACCACGTTTTCCCCGTTAATCTACCTTCTTCGTTCAATATATGGTTACCAGGTATTCTGTAAAGCACCCCACTGTCCATGCTGCCAGGTGCTTGCGATATAAATAAATAAGTAAATAAATAAGGTTTGAATGAATGGTATATACTGTCCCACACCTCATTGTACCGATCCACGATCTTGCTATTTTAAAACGGTTATTGGACGTACTTCGGAGGCTGTGCTTTCGATGTTGTAGGATTTAGTTATACATTGTTTCTGCCAGGTGTAATAATTGGCATGTTACACAGACACCTGACCTGATTTGCGTGCTCAAAACTCACCCACTCTGCCACTGCAGTGAATATACGGCAACCTGTTTCGTCGTTGTTGGACCAATAAATATATTTACAAAATAATAAATACATTTAAAATTCAAACTACGGTGACTTTGTAATCAAGACGGTTACCAACAAATTTCTCTACGATAAATGTTGTGAAGTACTACACACATCTCATCGTGCCGATCATACCTCAATGAGTAAGATGCTTCTAAAGAAATACAGAGCAATAGCTCATCTGGTACAGGAGTGTGGCGAGCATGCGTGCGAAACGTCTATAAAAACATATGCACGAACACTAAACTGAGACGAGTCTTATTATCTTGGGTTTAACAGAAGGATGCGCCCAAGCAGAAGTGCAAAGTTCAGGGAAGAAGCGGGATGGACACTTCTGCTGCTAGATTTGGCAGGGTGGACAAGAATGTGTTGCACAGGGTGTGCACCGTCAGGCTTTAGCAGCGCACAGTAACATACACTTAAGAATCCCTTGTCTGCGTCCTCTCCTTACAGGTCTGCCGATAAGACACTACAAAGTGATTGCTCCTTCTAAATGACGCACTGTCTATGAATGCCTGTTACTAGCAATCGGAAAAGGGAATCATCAAAAGTAGGCATAATACACTAAACAAGTACGTAAATGAAATAAGTAAAACTGTGGAGCACGCAGTTGAGGTTCTTTTGTTTTCCTGTATTTGGCGTACGTCGGCCTGGAGCGCAGAAGAGACGCGAGAGGGCAGGAGCGTGACGCCGTGAGCGTGCACGTTGGCGTTCCCTGCGGCTTGTGACAGTGGCGGCGCCTGCAGTCTTCGCCCACTGTACTTGAGGAGTGCTGTGAGGCTGTGGGTCGGGGAAGAGTATAGCAGACCCAGTGAGGGGGGGCCTCGGGGCACATTGATGGTGCCCGCCCCCCCCAGTGATGGAATCCCTGCGTGTGCCCGGTGAGCGGGGTTGGGAGTGTGTGTGTGCGCGTTTGAGTGTGTATGCAAGCGGGGGGCGGCTGTCGGCGGGCGGCGGCGGCGGTGGTGGCGGGGGGGGCCGGTGCGCTTGTATGTGCCTGCGTGTGTTGTACCTGTGTGTGTGCCTGCCTGTGTGTACGTGTGCCTGTGTGCAGGGGTGTGGGGGCTGGCTGTGTGCACACGGGAATGTAAGGCACGAGAGGGGCACGGCGATGTGCGCGCTCACGAGGTCAAATCTGAGCAAATCTGCGCTCGTGCACCCTCTCGTGTCCACATTCCCAAATACGGGTAACATTAGTTGTCTTGCTGACAGCATTCAATGCTTTCGCATTGAATGCTAGGTCAGCTCGACCTAAAAAAGGTGGTTTAAGACTTTGGAAGTACCTTTACTTCTAAAGTCGAATTTGGTCATAGTTTTAAAAGCAGCTTGCAAAGCAGAGCTGGCTTTTAAAACTACAGCAGGCAACACAGCAGTGCACACTTAAGTGGATTAAATCTACTAGGCCCCTAACTCTACACGCCATACTATATACTAGCGGCTTACGGGTAGGTTGTCATACCAATTGCAAAAATTAGGGTCTAGATTTATTAACAATTTGTGCTAGTTTGAGTCATAAAAAGTGCATTGAGCAGAAAATGCTGCGGTGACATTTACATTTGCACTTGAAAGTTGAATAATGTAACACAAACAAGCACAAAGCTCTACTTTCAGTCAAGGGGGCACACCATCGTTCGTGCTCCCATACAGCCACCCTTGGGTTTTGATGCAAGTCCCTATTACAAACATTTGTAGATAGAGGTTTGCACTACAAAATTAGTGCTCAAATTAGGGTGCAACAAAAGAGCAATTTTTAAAACTGTCCACAAATTTCCAACTTTGCATTTGAATTGCACAGTACAGCACACAAACAATGTAGAAAATGTATTACTGCATAGTTCTGTACTGGAAGCATAGCTTTCCAGTGCAAAAGCTTTGCTTGTTAAAATGCACAGACCTGTGTGCATTAGCACATGGCATTCTAAAGCACCGAGGTGGAGAAATGCAGCGCCTTAACTCAAAAGAAATGGAAATGTTTTTCTCTCACACTTTGATGCAAAGCAGCTCAGTGTTGCACCAAAACGTAGTAATACTACCCCTTCACATTTGAAGAAATGGTGACCAGTTGCAAAACATCTGGGACCAGATTCTGAACACTGTCGTGCATCACAGCACCTAAGAGGCTGTGCTGTGCTGTCTGACAGGGAAAGGCAGGAGAGTGCCACATTCACAGAAAAATGGCACTATCTTCTCCCTAGCTTCGGCGCATATTTCAGCTGCTATGCGCCTGCGCCATACACACACCTTAGCAGCAAGGCTCTAGGGTACGTTCCTGAGTGTAGCATAAGTTTTGTACAGAAAGGGTACCCTTCCTGTACAAAATACTATACCTAGACATGTCCAAAAGCATTTCCTACTTTGTATGTGTGATGCAAGCATGCAAAGTCAGACAGGCACGGAGAAATCTAAACATTTCTTCATTTAACGCCTGCTTTTCAGCGACGTTAATTTTTAGTGCTATACCTTTCCACTAATGTTAGTGAATCGGGTTTAGTGCCAAAAAGCATGGGTGGTTGCACGGGAGCACCCATATACCACTCATGTAACACCCCTTTAACGAAAGCTAGGCAAAGCAACGTTTCGCGCTGCTTTGCATTACTTTTCCGTTTAAACCCACACAAATATTTATTTGTGTGGGTTTGTGAATCCCAAAACAGTTTTAGCATCGAGTTAGTGTCAAAATATAACCCGATGCTCAACTTTTCAGAATCTGTGCCCTAATGTCACACAAATACTGCTGTTGACAAGTCAGTTGCCAGGGAATACAGCTTCTCTAATTTACATATGGATGTGAATTTTTTTTTCTGGCCACATAATTCACAAGATTGCATTGTCAATAATACAGCATCAATAAATACGTTATTTGTGTGATACTTCAAACTGGCAGCATGGGATGCAAGATTCGATTACCTACCCTTGAACTAACCGTGTCAGGAGGCAGATAGCTACGCTAAAGTCGCAGAATGTCTGGGTCCTAAATCTGCAACTCCTTGCAACACAGTTATTGTCATAGCTTCGAATGCATTGTACAGATATACACAAGTAGGAACATCTCTACCCTGTGGGCATCATTTATGAGGTTTTGCCATAGGGAAGCGCAGCAGGCCTTCCTGCTGAGATTTCCTAGGGCAAAAGAAAAGGGCAGGAATTTGCCGTATCTATACGATAAGGCGCATTCCTGTCCTTTTCCCCTGCGCCGGCGCACAGTTGGCTGCTGAGCACCAAGGCAGGCACCTTTGCACAATGGTGCAAGGGTGCCTGCCTTGCGGGCATGATTATTTTGTACAGGAAGGGAAACCTCTCTGTACAAAAAATAATCACAAGAGGCTTTTCCTCTTTCTACGTGTGCTACAGAATGCAGCACACATAGAAAAAGGAAAAACAAGGTGAAATGACGATATTTCTCCCCGTTGCGCCTCCCTTATGCCTCCCCTTGGGAGGCATAAGCTTTTGGCACTGCCTAATCTGGGGGAGTATCAAAAGGCCATGGATGTTGATGGGAACGCGCCAAGCAACACCCATTGCACGCCCCTTTAAGGCAGAACACTGCGTTAAAGGGACTGATATTTATCAGGCAGCATTAAGCTTAAAAAAGTGGTTAGTGCTGCCTGATAAATATCACGCAGGCTTCTGCGCCACGGAACGTCACCAAAAGTGACGTTCCGTTGACGCAAGGGGCCTCCTAAATAAGGCCCTCTTTTTTTTATGTAGAAGTGTACTCATGTCTAAGATCGTGATACTTCTTTTGACTAACCGATGCTCACAAATTGCCCAGCGCAGGTGTTCTGCGCTACTCTAAGCGCAGTATGCATTTGCCACAGGCACAAACACATACATTGCATGGTATTGTTAGGTGACAATTACATTTTAAATAAGTGCACCAGGCAACCTAGCTCAAGAGCAACAACAAAGAATTAATCAGGTCCCCCTTTCTTCCTGGCCACAAATAATGATTTACTGGGGCTAAAACCAAAAGCACATCTCGAATCGAAGCAGCCGTGAGTGGCCTTATAATTTGAGATATAAAGAATACCTCCTTTCAGCCTAATGAGCTGGACTCCGGGCTGGCGCTGCAGGACAACACTTTACCCGAGGCTGCGGCTCAGAAACAGAATAGCCGGAGCACTCCAGTGCTCAAATTGCTGGGCACTTCAGAAAAAAATACTCCCTGGCCCTAATGCCATCGATTGACGTTGGTTTCTGGAGCAACGGGGCTTCTGCGAGCAAACAACAGAAGTTCTTGGACTATAGTGCTTCGAGGACAGCCCGAGATCTTTGTTCTCGTCTCCCTGCCAGCATTCAGAGAATAATGATAGTGGTTTCTGGGAAGAGGTTAAAGGGACCGAGCAGGAGAAAAGCAGATAAACCGGGTTTATTTGAAAATCTTATTGATTCAGGTGATCACTGTAAATGGAGCCTGTTTGCTATGCTATTGGTGAGGGAAGTTCTCCCCTTCACATTGATTCGGAAGAAAGGTAACTAGGCCAAAAGGCTGAAAAAGACAAGCGTGCTACAGGGCGGTTTAGTATGCTAATGCCCACATGCATCAAGGGTTTTTGCATTCGCAAACGGTGCGAATCGCAAAAATTCGGCCGTTTGCGAATGCAAATCCCTTTTTTGGGATGCAGTAAGGTTTTGGCTTTTTTCGCAATTTAAGAAATCGCAATTTATTTGCGATTTCTTAAATTGCGATAGCATTTAAGAAATCACAATTTTGCGATTTCTTAAATGCAATGCATGATTTTTTTTAAATTGCGAAATCTCAAATTGGAAGTGGTAAATTACCATGAAGTTAACCTTCATGGTAATTTTCGAAAACTTTCAAAAATGCACAAAAGTGCATTTTGAAAGTTTCATTTTAAACACACACATTTGGGCATGTGTGTGTGAAAAAAGCACTTTAAGGTACATTTCAGGGGTGCAGGGGGGGGTCCTTTGGACCCCCCTGCACCCTTGAAATTGCCTTCTCATTTTGCGATTCCTTAATTGCGAATCGTAAAATGAGAATGCCTTCACATTCATTCCTATGGGCCTCTAGGCCCATAGGAATCAATGGAAAGGGATTCCCTAATTGCGATTCGCAAATTGTGAATCGCAATTAAGGAAAATTAAGGAATTGCAAAAAAATTTGCCATTTTCTAATGCATAGCCGTTTGCGAATTCTTAAATGCGATTCCTTAATTTTCGCAATTAAGAATTTGCAAACGGGAACATTGATGCATGTGGCCATTAGTGTACCACAGTTCTACATCGCACCAATATTGTGATGTAAGTTCCACCTTGCAATGTTTTAAAATGTGATCAACAGTTTGCTTAACTTGTTAGTTGTATGACGTTTAGGCTCAGATTCACCAATGCTGTATGCCGGGTTTGCATCGCACCCCTGTGCAAAATATTGGGGTGGGGTTTACTGTTTAATGCGAACCAGCATTTGCGTTGGAAAGTATCCCAAATTGTGCTCTGTGCTGCTTCGCGTCAAGGAAGCGTTCAGTGGGTGGTACATGGGCGTTCCCATGCAGCCACCAAAGTGCTTTGATGCAAGTCCCTATTTTCTGACATTCTTAGATGGGGATGTATGCCTAAACCTTACGCCTCCCTGATATAGGCGAAACAAGGAGAAATGTTTGAATTTCTCCTTATGTTTCCTGCTTTGCATTTGTGTGCTGCATTGTACAGCATATATTGGAAGTGGGAACAGTCCTTAAAGGATAGTGTATGTACTAGAAGGGCCCCTTTCCTCTACAAAACCCATGCTTTAGAAAATACACACATCCGGACTCCATAGTGCAAGGCACATACCAGCCAATATTTCACCAGCTTTGGTTGCTGTACTGCTTTATGTTAAATATTCACTGAAAGGTTCTCAATGAGACCATAGACAACTTGAGCTTTACTCTTGTTGTCTATTTAATGTCGCTCAGAACCACTTAGTTAAAACATCCTTTTTAATCACAGTTATCCATCCATAAATCTATATGTTAAGTATATCTCTAACTAAGAGCCTGTAGCATGCATCTAACAAAATCTAAAGTTGGTTATTCACTGCTATGACATCGCAGTAGTAGGAAACGCATGTTTGCAACTGTTGCTATGTGGCAAATTAATTTCAGGCCACACTCACAGGCCTCTCTGATAGCCTGTCAGCACAGATCTGGTTCTCTGCTCTGATGGTGAGCATAGAGTACAGCTTCGGGTGCGAAGGGGGAGGGAAGGCACAGAGGGAGGGGGAGTGGTGGATTGAACAGATGGGGGTGTGGGTGGGCGTACATCAGATGCTTTTTCATATCTGAGTGGGAGATAGCGTTGAAGCTATTGTTGATGGTGGTGTGAAATAGCAGGAGATAATGTATTCTTTGTTGAGGGGTAAATAAGGGGGTTGATTTTGGTACATTATATCAGCAACGCTTGACTTTTTTTATATTGACTCACCCAAACAGTGAGCAATCAAGTCGTTAAGGAACCTTAAATTATACACATTTAAATCGACCTTCCTTGATTCCTTCAGAGAGAGAGCAAGAAAATGTCCTCTAAATACTGGTTCTCCAAGTTGAATAGGGAGTGGCGATTATGGATGTGCCTCGAAAACGCTGATGGATATCATTAACAATAGATTGTAATGTAGAAGTGAGAGAACAAAGTCTCCCAACATGGAAAACATTGACTGCACTCACTTAGCCTATTAGATATTTGATAGGAATCCAATCTCATTAAAACAGTTTACACATATTACTCTAGAACGCAAAACAAAGATTTGCTTAACTGATAACGTCCCCATTTTTTCTTTAGTGAAGCTAATCTGAAACTGAATGATAACAGTACTTTGCGATCAAACTATATAAGGCTGACGACAATGGAAGGTAACACCCATGGCTATCCAGATACTCTAGACAATGCACATTCTACAACCTCTTCCATTAAATGTGCAACCATGGCAATATGCAAAAAGATAGGTGTGATAATAGAGATGACATGTTTCCTAATTCATTCAACATGATAAATAACACCCCAGATTTTACAACCTGTAGTGAGACAAAGAGCTTTGGACTATGAAGGTGTAGTAGATACACAAAAATGTGTCTTTCAAAAGATTACTGCTTCACAAAAGCAATTTGGTAAATGGAAAGTGGTTGTGTCAAACGTCCTTTGAAACTGAAGTGAACTATAGCATGAGTGAGGACGAATGGCATTGAACATGCATTGCATACATTCAATAAAAATGATCAATACCATTCTTAAAGGGTTGTGGGTAAAAACGCACTTGCTACATACGTTTCATAACATTTGCAATCTCATAATAATACATTTTGGGATCATCTGCGGAATATGGAAAGCTCCTGGTGCAGTAACTCTGTTTTACAGTGATCATAATTTCAATATTTCTGATTGACTTGAAGGCCTATGTCACTAGTCTTTGGATTGGTGCAGTACATGTTTTTGATACAAGATGCCTCTTGGTTGAGTACTCAACTCTGGGGAGTTAAGGTTGATTGCTGTTTAACTTAGGTGACAAATGTGCCAACATCTATATTATACCCTAACTCGATGGGATACAGGCATTTGTATCTGCTCTCACAATGTTGAGGCTCCCAAAGATCCTTTCTGGTGAAGCAGGGTAGTCTTCCTTGGGCTTTGTGTGTGAGTGTATGTGTGTATATGTGATTGTGTGTAAATGTGTAGGGTGTTGTGCTGCATAAGAGGGGTTGTGACACACCATGCTGGAATAACCAATGTCTATGGGTATGCTCAAGTTAGTAAGATGAAAATATCGGGGTTTTCGATATGTATCTCCTTTTGTCTTCCACTCCCTTCATGTCCTTGACCTATTCATTCCTCTAGATCATGTATTGTAGCAACAGTGCTGTGTGAATGGTTCAGATCAACAAGTTCTTATGAAACAGAGAACATTTATGTGTTCCATCACTGACTAAAGATAGCTTGTACAAGTTATACTTAGGTCTGAGATGAAAATATCATAAATAACACTGTGGCCAAGGGCTGGAGGAGTACCTTGTCCACAAAATTCTCGGTCTTATTTGAAGTTGGTTTTCAATTAGCAGTGCCTGTGTTGGTGCCAATAATGTAAAGCTTTCTCTGATGGCCTTACAGAGTTCTGAACATTAAAGTAAGGATCTCAGACCTCACGCACATTTAGGGCTGACAGTCCTTTTTTTCTGTCTGTCCTCTCCTGTGAGAACCTGGAGGTACCAAAAATAAAAAATAAACTCCGAGTTTGGAAGTTATATTTTTTATTTTTAAACAAAAGGTTTGGCGTATAACCATTAAAACCATTCTTGCTGTCCACCAAGTTTTTTCACCTTCAGCGGAACCTTTGTCAAGGCGTATCATCTAAAACTACAGAGATCCCTTCTGGCCCAGTGGCGATGTCTACATTTGAAGGGGGTAGGCCCTCAGGGTGGCTGACATAATGTTCTCTGACACCCAGACTGAAAGACTATCACCCAACAAACTCTAAATCAGGCCGTATGTTCCTGATGTCCTCTTGAAAGAAAATGTTATCCACAATCAAGCAGAATTTGAAGCATGCAACTGACATAGTGGAAATATATGAATGGTTTGTGTGCCTTAAGCAAACTTGCTACACAGTGCTGCACAGAGGCATCCCGTGGCCTGTGCCATAAGCAAACCTGCTGCACAGTGCTGCACAGAGATATCCCTGGGGACTGTGTCTTAAGTAAACCTGGTGCATATTTCTCCACAGAGGCGTCCCTGTGGACTGTGCCGTAAACAAACCTGCTGCACAGTGCTGCTCAGTGGCATTCCTGCAGACACTTAGGGTCACATTTATGGCAAAGTCACGCAGCACAGAAAGCCACCTTGCAGCGCTGAGTGAGAGGGAAAAATACGGTGCATTCCTGCCTTTGTCCCTGCTCTGGCGTCATTTTGGCTACCTAGCGCCAGCACAGGCACCCTTGCAACATGGTGAAAGGTTGCTTGTATTGAAAGGAGGATTGTTTTTGAGTAGGAAGGAGCACTTTCCTGCACAAAAACAATCCTATTAGACATATTCCTTCTTCTATGTGTGCTGCACAATGCTGCACACATAGAAAGAGGAAGTAACAAGGAAAAATAAAGACATTTCTCCTTGTTACACCTCACCTGGGAAGGCTTATCATTTTGGCGCATTCCCAAGACTACCACTTTTGGTAAATCTGGGAATGCATCGAAATCAATGAAGATTGCATGGGATGACCCACACAACACCCATGGGATGCCTCCCTGGTGAAGAGTAATGAAACACAGTGATTTACATTGCGTTGCATTACTCCGGATATATGAAGCAACTCAGGGCCATGCAAAGTGGCCTTGCACAGCTTAATAAATCACATTGTGGGCTTGTGTTGTACTGGAACCATCTTGCGTGGTGCCAGTGTGATGCAACCCAAGTCATCAATATGCTCCTTACTCTCTACACAGAATTCATTTGTGTACCTACACAAAATCAGTGAGCTGGATGTATGATGCCCTCCAAGGATGTGATTCACCATCTTTGAGAGAAGATAGATTCTCTCAGATTTTTTGTGCCACTTAGAAATAGTGATGCAGGAAAATAAAATGAGGGAATATTTTCTGGAAATCAATGAATGTCATTCATGTCATAATAAACAGATTGACATGCTTAGTAAAACACATACTTTCTGGAAGCCTTGTTTCCGACTGACTTGGAATAATTTCAGATGGACCGATTATGATGGTCGGAAACCGTTTGACTGTCCGACTCAGTCCTGACTCGCGTCCGATTGGCATTGGAGCCGACTCGTACATCTCTACGGGCCATGTTGCTGACCGAGTGATTATGATGTCGGATTCGGACAGCTGTCTGACACAGATCACCTGTCAGAATCCAACTATGGGGGCCTTTAGCAGGACCCCCTTCAAAGATAGGCCTCTGGTTCGGGTGCGTGGGGGTACCCTTGGGTCCCCTCCTTCCAACCATGTGGCAGGCACCATGGGGTGCCCGCCAACGGCTGCAAGGTATTCCGCAACCACCCCTTTTTTGTAATAGGAGCCTGTGTTGTTGGTCGGAACACAGGCTCCCATTGAAGTCAATTGGAGTCCGACCGAATGGTGTTCGGAAACATTGTAATCGGTCGGTCGGACTCCCCGAACCCAAGTCTGTCGGAAACTGTTCCGAAACCAGCATTCCCACCAACATCGTAATTGGCCCCTTTGTAGGTTCCACAGTATTCTGCTGCTGCTTTGCCACAGAATTCTGAGTAACTCGAGAGCTAAGATTCTGTATTGACGATACACCTGGATGCCACGTTGCTGGCACAGAAATATGGGATTTAATTGCACTGATTATTGTTAATACAGAGTTGAATCCTGTTGTTTTAAAATAGGAAGGGAGGTGTCGGGTATAAGTCTATTTATGGAATGTGCAGTTTAAAAAGTACTACAAAAGTGAATGATAGAGTTATTCACTTCCAATCAAAATACCCATTACTTACTATTTTCCTTAGCCTACCCAAAAACCTGTCACTTTAACCTTGTTAGATTTTAAAACTTGAAAACAGGAATATTTTGGAAAAAAACAAAGGCATTTTCTCCATTCCAATGTGTAAGACTAGTTTTTATAGCGCAGGAGTGAATAATTTGCAGATTAAATTGCAAGTTTATTTAATAATTTTGTGCAAAAATCTGTGAAAAGTCCCCCAAAAGGTATTTGCATTCAGAGATTTTGTGTTCCCTTTGCACCACCAATTTCATAACTGAGATAAATTGTTATAAAGATGCCTTGAGTACTCTGACTTCGATGTCTACGTGGCACTGAGGGGCATTTTTACAAGCCCCTATTGCTACAGGAACGTCACTTTTAGTCATGTCCCTGTGGAGATAAACCCTTCACCTTATTTACAAGGCAGCATTAAGTCACTTAACTCCGCCTTCTAAATAATGCCCCCTTTCAGAGTACACTCAGCGTGAAAGGGTGTGCAATGGGTGACGTGGTGGGTATTCCACCGCAACACCCATTGATTTTGACCCTGCCTCAATTTTATACGGGTAGCGTAACAAGGAGGCAGCGCCAAAATTAAGACCAGGGAAAACCTAGTCTTAACATGGCGAAACAAGGAAAAATGCTTTACTTCTCCTCGTTTTTGCTGTTTCTATGTGTGCTGCATTGTTCAGCACACATAGAAACAGCGAATTGCCATAAATTATTGTTTATGTGCAGGAAGGTGTCCCTTCCTGTACACGAACAATCTTTTAAAAAATGTTGATTTGAAATTCTATGTGTGCTGCACAATGCAACACACACAGAAGTTACAAATCTCCATTCTGGATTGTTTATGTACAGGAAGGAACACCTTCCTGCACATAAACAATCATTCCCTCAATGCAGGCACCCATGCACTATGTTGCATTGATGCTAGGCAGCTGAATTGATTGCCCATTCGTTCTAAACAGGCTACCTCTTCCTCAGGCGAATGAGAATGGAGAAAGGAGAGTGACTGTTGTGTCCAGCCCTTGAAAAATGTACAGCTATCTGATTCCAGCCTGAAGTAATTCTTTGAAAAGCTGTTCCTAATGTTCTAACTATAAAAATCCTCATGACAAGCTAAGAATTTTGCTTTTCAGCTATAAAAGTGCAGTTGTTTGCCTAATATAGAACAAGTCCAGGAGCCATCACTAAGTCATGCAGGGTTCATCTGTATTCACGTCATCTACAGGAGTTGGACAATAGTAAGGGTGCCTATGCCCTCATGCAAGCAAGGAAAATGTGCCCCACTACCCCCCAGTTTTCTTGACAAATACAGACATAATTAGTCCAGAGGGCTCTTCACCCCCCCCCCCGGGTCCTGGCGCAACTTCTCCTGCTGCACACAGTTGGAATAATTTCTATACCCTCATCCATCAGGCAAGGAGCAACCACTTAGGAGATTTGAAGACAGACACCTTCTTCAGATACTCTTTCCTTTAAAGTCCAGTCCCGCTTTGCAAAACGCCTTCCAGAAAAACAACTAACAAAGAATGCAACTTTGCTCTGTTGACTCATCCTTGGCTGCCAGCTGCATTACCCCAATTCCTTGTAGCCCGTTGTTCTGTGAGCTCATAATCCTGCTAAATATTTCAAGAAATACTCACGTTTCAAACACATCTTTCACAGCTGCAAAGAATACTTTATTGTAAGGCTTCAACCCCAATTCACATTGGCTAGTTGTATACATTTTAAACCACAATAGGGATTTTTGCTTTTCTGCCAAGAATCAGGGCTAGTAAAAATGCTTCAAGACTGTCCATTGTCTAGACATTCATTCTATTCTTAGTTTCTGATTTGAATTATGTTTTAGATTATGTCTTAAATCCCCATCTCTGCTGCAGGCATTAAACTTTGAGTCTGTCCAGGTCACCAAAGAGTGACTCACCTCTCTTCTTCATCTGCGGTAACCCGTGCTGAATACTTGTGTGTCTGAGTATAGTGTGTTTAGACTTCAAATCTCCTCTCTGTTTACAGGGCAGCGAACTTTTTAACAACAATGCAATATGTTCTGAGTTGGAGTGAAATTGTAAGGAATGTATGGTGTATTTATTAGGCATTTTACTGTGTGTCTTTTGAACTATCGGTGCTGATGAGGAAGTGTAAAAAGGTTAGCCATGGACGACTCACAATTCAAGCCTTAAACGGAGGTGGAGTAAAGGGATGATATAGACAAGTCATGTACAGTCGCGATTGGATCGAAATGTATGCAAAAAGGCCAAGTTAATAAAGCATGTGGCTCAATTAAGCTTTGGAAAGGACATAACTAAAGCAGGCTTGACCTTTAGAAGATTCAGAAAACGAATGCATAACTTCCACTTTAGTAAGGCTCACCTAAATGTATACAAGTATGCTCTCCTAGTGCCCACACTCCCAGCGCTTACTCACTCTGTGCCCCATACCACTTACAACCAAGGAAACGCATGAGACAAATTAGTGGGAAAGCAGTGGTGCAGGTTTATTTTGCACAACAAGTGGAAATAAGGTGGGTCATCTTACGGGCGATCCAATGCGGCAGCCCCTCGCTGACCCGCATGCCTAATGAGCCATTCTTGCACGGCGAGTCGATGCTCTGACGGTGCAGTCCATTATCACTTCCTTTCGTTCACTCCCGCCCCCCCTGTCAGGGCGGAGCGATGAGGCACACCCCCGGCCGGTTCAGGCCCCCCGACCGCCCGAAGGACTAACGGGGCGCCGACGCTGTTTCCTGGAACCCCCTCGGCTCCAGGTTCTTGGCTCAGGCACCCCTACTGTGCCCGGCAGAGGTATTGACTGTGTCCTTCTGCCGCAGAGGTACCCCTACTGTCCATCTGCTTCCAGATCGCCCTGTACTCCGCCACAGCTCAGGAGGAGGCCCCCGCCGATGACAGAGCCCCCCACCACCTCCTACTTTCCTTTACTGCTTTCCTCACTTGTCTCTTTCTGTGTCTCGCCGCATTGGTACCTGTCGCAAGATCACTGGCACCCTGCTGCTGTTAGGCACTCTTCTAAGTCCATGAGAAAGACATCCATACCCAGCCCAGACAAGTGTACCCCGTCCTTTTCGTAGTAACCCACAGTCCTTTCCTGTATCAACGCATGCCTGATGAAACCCAGACCTCTCCTTTCCATGAATTTTTGCATAGCCCTATTGACCCTCTTCCTGCCTTGCTCTAGGGCAACCGCCGATCGCGCTACCTTCCAGGCCCTCCGGGGAACGATCTCCGACCATATTAGCTCTGTGGCACCCAATTCGTTCGTTATGGCAATTGTGTCCCTCTGAATGGCGTCTACTAACGCTCTCCTCCCCATCGTGACCAGATCATTCCCGCCCAAGTGGATGATGTGGATGTTGGGAGGCCCACCCTGCGCTGCTAAACATTGGTCAATCCTGCGCCTCAGCTGGCCCCATCTCATACCCGGGAAACCTAGCCATAAAATTCGTGTCCTTGCTAAGGCCGCCTCCCATTGCCTGTAGGACGCCCACTGTTCCAGCCTGGTAACATACGAATGGCCCATCACCCATACTCGACAGTCAGCTGCAAGAAAAGACACCGTTTGCATTAATCTTTTATTAACAGAGCACTGCACACAAGCAAACTTACATAAACTGTACCACCGTTGGCATTAGTCCTTTCTTTATACTGAACACTGCACAAAAACAAAATTTTAACTTTAACTGTACATGCTGAATTTGGCTACGCAGGGCCTTGTTGACCACCGGCCTGAACCTCCCAGGCTCCGGGCATGTCAAGGGCGAACGTATCGCTGGTAGCACGAGGATGACCACCTCCCCACTCTCTTGACACCTTCCTCGCCCATCCCAGCCCTATATGCAGCCGTGGCTGCCCCTATTCTGAATGAATGGCTTGAAAATTTTTGGTTTCCCTCTGTCTGAGACAAGCCTGCTTTGGCCAACACCTTTGCCATCACTCGCTCAAATTGGAATTGTGTTAGTGGCGTGCCATCAGCGTGAATTAAGAAGGCGCCCGCTAGCAATGGCCTTATCTTCAGGTATTCCCTAACCAAGGAGACTGGGCAGTATCTAGGGTCCTCGAAAGCATGCAAAGTTATCGCAACACCCTTGCCAGCCTGATCCGTTTTGGACTTGCGCAGCCACAGAACTAACGAATCCCTGGCACAAACGTCTATCATGTCTAGCGCCCTCCCTGACTTGTCCAATTTGGATTTCGCCACCAGCTCGCTGGCCCGAAAGGCACCAAAAAACGCCAAACAGAAGGCTGTTGCAAAGAGCTGCGTCTCGAAAGCTGAATTTGTGACAGACGGCAGCGTGTCTACCATGCGCTGCAGGGCGGGGAACTCTATCCCTGCTCTCTTGTCTGGGGACCTGACTTCGTCCCGGGCCCACCCCTTTAGTGCAGCCCTTATCCTGAACTCCCCAGTTGTGTCCAACTCGCCATTTAAACGTGTCTCGTGTTTGAGCGCTGCCAGGTGGCTGGACACCCAAGAGTGGGACTTGCCCGTTTCCCTGGCCCAAACTACAAAACACTCCACTTGTTCCCTTGAACTCAAAGTTGCTGCTCCCAAGGACTGTATTACTGCTCGGAAAGTTGTCAGTTGGGCCTCATATCTTCTCCTAGTTGACTGGGCCAGAGAACGTTGGCCCATCCTCTTCAGCCGTTCCCCCACCGAAGTAGTCGCCATAGTGCTGCCGGGAACGGTGTCATCTCCTCCCCTGCCTGCGGCCATGCCTCCCGGAATCGTGACAGCTGAAAGCGAGAGAGAGCGTCAGCTGCCACATTCTTTTTTTTTTTTTAAAACCTTTATTGAAATACGCGTATCAGTACAAGCGCAGGCCTACAACCACAGGGGCCGGCCGCAAAATCAGGAGAGCCCAAAAAGGAGCAACATCAATGTGTACGGCAAAATGAATACAGTATAGACGTGGAATAAAGTCGCTACACAGTAAGCGCCAGGATAAGAAAGGTTCCATTTTATGCTTTATAGAGGAGGCAGTAGCCATATCTACCAGGGCGTCATGCAACATACACAGAAAAAAGGGGGGGGGACGGGAGGGATATAGCCCCCCACGCAATCAGGTAACCATAGTAGGGCAAGGCCCAACGACATCCCATGCCCATCAAAGGGTCAAAAATAAAGGACAAGTCATAGTAGCTGCCACATTCTTCACACCTTCGACATGTCTAGCCCTGAACTCAATGTTGTTACGCAGCCCAGCCCTGACCAGTTCTCTCAGCAGACTTAAGACTAGCGGGCAGTTAGCAGTAGAACCATTGATTGCCTGGACCACAGCTAGGTTGTCAGACCAGAACACCACCTTCCTGTTGCCCAAACCTTCTGGCCACAGGTGCAGTGCCACCACAATGGGAAACAGCTCCAGGACCGTGATGTTTGCCGTCACGCCTTTCTTGCGCCAAGCATTCGGCCACTTCATTGCACACCACTTCTCTCTAAAGATCACCCCGAAACCTACTCTACCGGAAGCATCAGAAAAGAGACACAGGCCCTGGCTGCTTTCCCAGGGGGCCCTCCATATTACTGTACCATTGAAATTCTTTAAAAATTCGTCCCACATGCACAAGTCTGATCTCAGTCCCGGTCCCAGACGTACTAGGTGATGCTTCTTCTTTACACCAGCCGTGGCCTTAGCCAACCTGCGGGAAAACACTTTGCCAGCCGGAATGACTCTTGCAGCGAAATTCAATTTTCCCAACAGGCTCTGCACTACTTCCAGCGTTGCGCTGCCCTTTCCAACAATTGCGCTGATGTCCCTTCGTAGTTCACACACTTTTTCCCCTGGAAGTCTGCATTCACCTTTAATTGTATCGAGTTTTATGCCCAGGAATGTGAGCACCTGCGCGGGCCCTTCAGTTTTCCCTGGTGCCAAAGGAACTCCCAAATGCTCCGACAGGGCCTCAAAGGCCAGCAAGGCATTGGCGCATTCCTGGGAACCGTCCCTGCCGAAGAACAGGAAGTCGTCCAAATAGTGAGTGACTTGCGAAATACCATGCCTAGCTGTGAGGGCCCACTGCAGGAAGGAGCTGAATGCCTCAAAGAAAGCGCATGAGACCGCGCAACCCATAGGCATGCAGCGATCGAAAAAGAATGCCCCCTCCCACCTGAAACCCAGCAAGTGCTGACTGTCTGGGTGAACGGGTAGGAGGCGGAATGCTGACTCGATGTCTGCCTTGGCCAGCCACGCTCCCTTGCCTGTTCTCCTGATCAGATCAATAGCCATGTCCAGCGAGCAATATGAGACTGAACACGCCCCTTCCTCCAACCAATGATTCACTGAATTGCCCTCTGGATACGACAGGTGGTGTATCAGTCTGTATGACCCTTGCTGCTTTTTTGGGACCACGCCTAGCGGGGAAACTAAGAAATTCTGTAGCGGGGGAGAGGGAAAAGGCCCAGCCACCCTCCCAGGTCAATCACCTTCCTGATCTTGTCACTGACTACCTGATGTAATTCCCTAGCTGACCTCAAATTCCGGGCGTCCCTAGAACCCAGGGGGCCTTTGTAAGGGATCTTAAAGCCGTCCACAAATCCGTCGACCAATATCTCTCGCTCTTTTACCAGTGGATACACCCTGAGCAGAGGTAGAATGTTCTGCAGCACTATGGGGGATGGACCCTTGGAATGCTCCGTCCCGCCTCCTTGCTGGGAGAATGCGTCGTTGGTCGTTGGATAGTAGCTGTCTGGTTGACCCTTGCCCTGATCTTCGCTGGACTGTAGGCCCCTGATGTGTCCTGTCTGCTCTCTGTGTTGCCAAGGGAATCTGCCAATTGTCTCGTTGTCCTGCTCAGTCTGTCCAGTCTGCCCTTCCAGTAACCTATTGCCGGGCACCCTCTGATCCTTGCGCTGTTGTGGGGGTTGGATGTTGGCCGCCGGTGCAGGAGATTGCCGCATGTTGGGAACCACACTTGCTGCACTCGTGGGCAAACTTGCACGCCCTCCCCCAGGTACATGCCCCGTTATTAAAAAGTCTACATGTTCCTGAGTTGAATCGTCTAGTACCCGCTCCATGACCCCTCCCCCGCCCCCCCCGAAAGGGCTGTTGGAAGGACCGTCTTGGGTACTGTTCCCACCTTTGATCCTGCTCCCACCTTTTGGCATCACTACTCTCGCTCTGTGCCCTGTGAGGTGTGTCCCTCTTGCTGCTTCCAGTCCTACACATGTGTTTGAACCAGAGCTGGATGTTCGTGTGGTCCCACCCTATTTCCGGGCAGCTGGCCATAGTCTTTCTGAATTCCTGGTCGTATGTAAACCAACCCATCCCTCCGGATTCCCTTGCACCTTGTTGGATGGAGTTTGAATACTCCATAAGGGCCTCGCTCTGAGCCGGGTCCTTCTGCACTACGATAGCTGCCAATATATTGAATGCCTCAGTCCAATTTTCAATTGTCTTTTCAGGCCATCGCTGAAACCGAACCTTGTCCTCCTCCTTCTTACCCATCCTCCTTGTGTCCGCCCCCGCATTATCGTGCATTAATAAGGTCAGGATGTCAATGTACTCCCTTCTCCATATACCTTCTTTTGCCGCTTGAGGAACCTGTCTGGCCAAGGAGCCTCCCCCTCTCGCCTTGATGCCATGTGTCCCTACGCCCACTGGCTGCCCTTCCCCTGCCAGAACTGAAGAGGCCCCAGCCACTGGCCAACCTGTACCATTCCTTGAGCCCACCGTTGCTCCCTCCGCAGCCCGCGCCAGGCCTGCTGACTGTGCGCTAGGAGTGGTGGTCTGCGACGGGACTTGTGGGGTACCTAAAGGAATAATGGGGGGCACACTCTGGGGAACAACGGGAGCCACGCTTTGCTGGCTGTCTGCTGACACTCCCTGTGAATTAAGGGCGTTGACGATCTGAGGGGCCACCGTTAGAGGGCAGATGTTGGTCATACCTTGGTGAACAGCGGGAGTACCATTCAGCTGGGCAACTGCTGATACACTCTGTGAATTAAAAGTGTTAACAATCTGCGGGGTGACCGTGAGAATCGGGGCGACCGTTTGGGGAACATTAGCTGCCGTGCTCTGCTGGCTAGCTGGTGAGGCACTCTGCGTGGTAGGAGCATAGGCACCGTTGGCGGGTGGCAATACTGATGGCCCGACCAGTAGCGGTGGCCCTGCTACCGATGGCGGCCCTGACTGAGCCCATACTTGACTCACCGGATCCCTTGATGCCGACCCTGACAGAGGGACCAACCCTTCCTGTGCAGCCGCCATGGTGTCTAAACGCTTTTGAAATATATTCATCAACCCCAACATATCGTCCATTGTCTTACCCATTTGGGGCTAAGTCCGTCATTCCTGCCACTGTCTCATGTACCACGGTAGGTACGGCCCCAATCTCTACTGGCGGCCCGGCTGGAGCGGATTGTTTTGTTTTATTACAGCGTGCTGGCGCGGCTGGGAATTCCTTCCGTGTGCCCTTCCGTTTGCGGGTGGACCGGCGAGTCCCCTCTCCTGAAGTGCCCGGGGCGTCCTCAGGGGTCACAGGCCTACCAGCCTCCTCGAGCCGGCGCCCCTCGATGAAGCCTTGTGCCCAAGCTGGCCCCTTAGCCTGCGCGATCGCCAAGAATTCAGCCCAAAGCCCCTCCTGCGGCAACGCAGCGCCGTGGGAACTCATCGCGAATGCTTCTGCCCTTCCGGGTCCCTATGGATGAGAAAGTACACGAATTTAACAACCCATTTCGCGGACGTATTCCCTGCCAGCACACCTGCAAAAGAACCCGCGTTAAACGCCGCATCGTTCCCCGCCGACCTATGCCACCCCGTATTACCTGTTGCTCCCACAAAGATAGCCGGTGACAATCCTTGCCCGTGATCCTGGCAATGTGCTGCTCCTTCAAGGCAGCCGCTGCCTGTCCCAACCCGCGGTCCTGAACGATATCTGTAATACAACACTGTGTTATCTGTGGACAAACCAGTCCTTGCCAGTCCAGCACGCCACACGATACCCCGCTCTCCCGACGTACGCAATACGTGCATTACCTGCTACTCCTTAAAATTCATCCGCTGCCAGTCCTTTCCCCCTTAATGGCTGCTACTTGACGTATCTGAAAGAACAAAACACTGTTATCCGTCGGCATGTGCACCTATGTACCAACCAACTTAGTGTGACCTCCGATACCAGCTGGCCCTGTAACACCCATCATCCCGAGGGCCTCACAGCTATAAAATTCGCTCTTTTCAGAAAGAAACCACCACATCATAAAATGGTGTCATTACCCTCCCCATAGCTCATGCTTTCTTAATGCGAGGCCTATCGCATTGCAATGCTGTGGCCACTGAACGTGTTTCCGCATGCTGCATTGCACGAGTTATTTTGTACCTAAATGCCGCTCCGTGCTTCTTCTTGTATATTAAAATCATAATTATAGTATTTTAAACACGTCTCCTTGTTGCAATACATTACCCTTGTCCTCAGTTACCTAGCAAATTAATTGGAAGGAAGCGCCATCATCATGAGCAACTAATTTCATTGGAGGTGTTTCACAATTGCAATGCAGTGCACAAACACAACGCCAGGAGTTCAGGGTGGAGCGTCAATGAAAGCAAAGAAAAGCCCAAAATTGCAGTTATTCTTCTGCATTCACTTGCCTATTTGTTCTATTTGATTGCCTGAGTTATTTTGGTTTTGTACGGTCGGTTGTGCCAGCCCCCATTGTTGTGACGGGATTGAGCAGGCATGATAAATCCCTCTGAGATAAAGGACCCACTCTCGACCCATTTACGAAGTGACCTGAGAGTAAATTATACACTGTGGGTTTCCGTTGTTGCATTTTCTTTTTTATATTCCACCACAACCCACCTTTTAAGTTCTGTAACAAAGCACTACTCCACGTCTAATGTTACAGTGGGTCTTGAGCTTATTTTACTACCCTATTGTTGCTCAGGGTTTAATGCAACCAAAATAGCTGTCAATCATGTTGGGAGAGATGACGAATTCCGCGCGAGCTCAATGGGAGGGCAGTGCATATTTATATTTTCCTATCTCCGTGGCTGATAATACTGCCAAGGAATAAATCGCTGAAAATTCAGACCTCACAAGGAAATCGGAGGGACTTCGTGACCCAAACTACAGGACAAAATTACTTCGCCGTTAATGGAACAAATGAACAGAAGGAAGCACGAACGGTGGCCTTAAAGTCCCGGCGGCACGTGACAGACTCGAAGCATAAGCGCCGCTAAGAAGTTTTCGCTTCGCAAAGTCACACCTGGCATAGCTTGCAGTCGAGTCAAAGCAGCACGTGCTGTGCCAGCCACAGCAATCGTCGATGCCCGGACGGCATGCTGAGATTATGCCTGGCACATCGTCTCGCTCTCGCGTCCTCAGTGCACGTTCAACTAATGGATGATCACTGTTGTGCAGATGTGCTTAGGGTGCGGTTTAAACTTATTCGTCGATGCCCGGACGGCATGCTGTGATTATGCCTGGCACATCGTCTCGCTCTAACGTCTTCAGTGCACGTTCAACTAACGGATGATCGCTGTTTTACATGATGTGCCTAGGGTGCAGTTTAAATTGTTCGTCCAGCCAAACGATCACGAGTCAATCCCTCAGCTTTCCAAAGCGGTTCAAAACCTTAGAGGTTTACACGCATTTAGACGACTAGATGGAAAAGCTGTCTCCCCAGGCCAATGCTTGTTATTTCTATTTTTTACTACACATGCCGCTGTATTCCCACGAGAACATGGCAGCTTTGCAGGCATATTCTGCCGGTACTTGACATAACATGTCTGCAGCCGCCTGGTAAAATGTCCCGTTTTGCGCGCTGCAAAATCCAGCCTTTAAATGCACACTGCCGCTTGACCTGCCTCGTGGTCGGCAATGGCGGCAGGTACTCGCGGCAGTTGCCAATTACCATGCTTCACGACGCGCTTTGGACCGCCCATAACAATTATGCCAGAACCCGCGCACCCGCTTTCACATTCACAACCCGACCCGCTCTACACCCGTTTCCCTGGACGCGACCAGCCGCTGATACGGAGCCTGGATTTGTTATTATTTCCAGAAATTGACTTTATCGACCGTGTTACAGGACCCAATGGTACAGGGACTTCATCTACTATTTTCTGTTTTTTGGCACTGCTTGTTACGGCGCAGGGCTGCAAAATCGAGATTCTAATAAAATGAACACTCCGGGGTGCTCGGATGCTTACCTCGTGGTCTCGTAGTGACGGTGGGTGTGAGACCGCGGAAAGGTGTTGGGGCTTAGATAAACATATCTGAACCTTAAACCAAATCTTCTGAATCTCTTATTTTCGGCTTCAATTACGAATAAAATATACTAATGTTGATCTGATGCTTACATCTTGGTTTCGCGGTGCGGTGGGTATGAGACCGCGGAAGGGTGTTGGGGCTTTGAGACATGCTCTTTAATCATATTGGAACCATAAACCAGGCATTCAAATCCCTCCTTTCCAGCTTCAATCGGCGATTCAATACATGTTATTCACCTCATGGCTCTGACCCCAGCCTAAACATCTATATCACCAAATTACCGACAATCTAATGTAAGGTTTATTCACAATTTATGTCCTTTCAAGCATGTCGGCTAACAATCATTAAGAAACGACCGCGAGACCGGAGTGGTACCATCAACGGCCTCCAGTTCGCAAGCCGATACCAGACATCCCCTTGTACCCTTGCACCGGCATCCCTTAACCGTGGGGGCGCGGCCCCGGACGATTCGGTACCCGAACCTGCCTAGCCTGTTCACGCGACTCGAGCTCTTGCTCGCTTGGCCAATCACTCGCCCCTGTTCTGAATTGCAATAGATGGAGTTATGCAGAAGGCTAAGGCTGTTTAGACTGAGGGGCAGAAGTGCACAGCTGAGCTAAGTGATTATTATACTGTATCTGTAGGTTACCCGCATTTCGATGTATAGACCAGGTTACACGCATTCTGATGTATAGACCTACTCGTCTATCTCCAAGTAGACCGAAACCTCTGGCTCGAAGTAATGGCCCTTCGGCAATTCGTGCCTCCGCTAAGAGCTCCTACCCACGAGGCCCCACCCCGAGTACAGACGGACAAAGCCGACCCCGGCACACAGCTCCTACCCCCGAGGCCCCACCCCGAGTACAGACGGACAAAGCCGACCGTCCGACCCCGCAGCCGCGCGTGCAGGGCCCCGGGCGGCAAGGATCGCCCCCCAACACGCAGCCCAACACACGCGGCCGCGAATACAATACAACCGAAACACAAAAAGGGCCCCACCGTCCGCCCCGGAACAGAAAGCCCCAAAAGCGCTCGCTGCTGCCAATGCCGGGTTCCGAACCCTGGCCCCCAGCCCCAAGACTCGCTAGCTCTGCGCATGGAGCCATCTCTTCTCCCCGAAGCACCCTCCCCGATGCAGTTTTTTGTCCAAAAACCCAAAAACAAGGAAACCGGATCAAACATATTATCAGGCCGCTCATCCCAACCCGCCGCTCAAACTGATCCCGGCCCGCCACCACCAACCCCCCCCGTGGTCGCACCACTGGGCCCCATCGACCTGGTCATGCCCAGGGACGGGGCCGGGGGGAGGCCTAGTAGTGACCAACATACCTTCTTCACCCGACGGATTCACACGACGGAACAGCGCAGAGCAGCCAGGAACGCGACGGCAGAAAAGACCGAGCCTTGCTGCCGCGCTAAACTTAAAGCCCCTTAAGGGCCGCCCTTGAAAAAGGGGGCGGCCACGGGCTGCGTGCACCGTTGGTTCGCGCGGAATGTGGGACTAAGAGGCTGTCTCGCTGAGCTCCCCTTCGCGTCGCGCGGCCAGCGGCAAAGTCGAGCATATTGGGAGTAATGCAACTCAAATGAGGCGACCACCAGCGACGGCCTGTGTAGGGCGTTACACCGGGCAGTGAAGTGGGGCGGGGGAGGGGCAGGGTGGGGGGGTGTAAAATACCAGAAACGGACAATTACAGGTAAGTAACATAAAAAAACGAATTTCGTTGCGTGCGCTGCAACGCCAAATGAGATGCAGCGCGCGCAACCAATTATTATTATTTTTTTTACGTTACTTACCTGAAATCGTCCGTTTCCCATATTTTACAACCCGCACCCTGCCCCTCCCCCACCCCACGTCACCGTCCAGTTGTAACGCCCTACACGGGCCGTCGCTGGCGACCACCCACGCAGCATTGGACTCACAGGCCCTGGCACACACAGTACACTGTACTACGGATTGCGTAGTAAGTCAAATAAGCCAATCATGGAAACACCAATCCATTTTCACAATCTACACAGGGAGCACTTGCACTTTGGCACTGATCAGCAGTGGCAAAGTGCCCAAAGCATTTAGACCAGCAAAAACGAAAGCCAGCACACAGCAAAAATACCAGAGGCAGAGGCAAAAAGACAGGGGAAAACGACGCCAAGGATGTCAAGTCTAACAGTAATCCTAACAGGCTGTGAGAGAAAGTACACGTTAAGAAGCTCACTTTGCATTGAGAGAAAAAATAGAGTGGAGTGTTAAAGGGCGGCTTCGTGCAGTAAGAACAAATGACCATCTACATAATAAACCACAGCATTGAAAACTGAGGTAAGGCTGAATTGCTAAAATGTGTCAGGTGACTGATACAAGTGAGTTTTTAGGACCTCTGGACCAAGTAGATATACTTTTATATTTCCCAGCCAGGTTTGGCCAGATAATTGACAGGCAGTAAATAAAGCTTAAGGAATCTCCAGCAAAAAAAAACCCCAAAAAAACCAAAGCTCACATCGAGTAAGTGTATTTATTGATAGGGTTTGTTTCTTGAGACCCACTACCATTAGAAACACTTAATAGAATTATTTTTCTCTCCTGTGATAAAGAACAGAAAAAACCAACTAAACTGAGGGAATAATCACAAAGAAAACGAGTGGTATGTGAAATCCACCTTGAATACATGTGGAGTTTGGATACAATATGGGGATCCACTACAAGTCCCAGAATCATTGTGACTGAAGTGGAAACTTCCAGTTCCTCAGTCACAAACAGTAGCCCATCACTGTTGGTGTATTCCCCTAACACTAGGAAATGGCAATAGATAATGTGTCTTATTCATTTACCATTACTGTTGGCATGTAGATGCAATAGAATAAATAGGTGAAGTTGCACATATTCAACATTTCATGGTTATGTCTGGTGACTTTTCCCTTTTATGGCCACATACAGCCAGAGTAGAGTAACCCAGTGGAGCAGGAGTCCCTGTACTGCAGGGAGGCAACATCATGGGGCACATCAACCCATACCACCAGGCCAAACTGGTACCTAAATATGGCCAGGAGATGGTCTAAACTGCTACATTTTGATCAGACAACCCATAGATATATTACATAGAATATTTCAACATTCCCAAACCTGTGAACTGAACTAGGAAATGTTATGCATCACGTGTTACCTAGAATGAAAACTGATAAAACAGTCCTGTGAGGTTGTCCAGAAAAACACAGCCAACAGCGATCTCTGCTACACATATGGGTGTGAGTTCTAGTCAGGCACCACACACTGGGCAGATGCAGGACCCTGGTGTGTATAACTAAGAATGAATTTACCAAATGCTCACACTCCTAAAAAGTGGATTAAATATCTGCAGTATGTGGTGTGTGTCTAATATCTCTGTTGTCACTCATCTCCATGTGCTCACATATGGCTCATAATAGTGTCCCTCTTCGTAACATGTTGGCTAATGAAAGGATGTCTCAAAATGTATGGTAAGTGAGTACAGTACGTACCTAATTGCTTATATTGTCTCCAATGAAGAGAAAATGCCACAAATGGGTTGAACGTCCATAACATGAATACCTGCTAACAAAATCTGATGCGCCAAAATGTATGGTAATTGATGCGGATGAGGGCAGCGCTGAGGCTATCAGGGTTGCTAATATCACTTTTGCCACTCATCTCCATATGCTGACATATGGCTAATAACAGTATGCTTCATAAACAACTAAGGAGTGACTCAGTGGAAACAATAAAGTGACAAAACTAAACTCTAGTTTTATTAGATTAGTAAAAAAAAACATAAACCAAGAGTGAGTCCAACAAAGGAGAACCGGCCACTGGAAGTAGCTTATGTCCAGTTGTGCCTATAAAAGAAAGAGAGAATCCTCTTTCTTTATAAAAGGACCCTCACTCACCACTAGTTGGTGACATGCTTCATCACTGGGTCCCCGCTGGGGTGGCCGAATGCCTCCCCAGCGTGCTACAAAGCCTGTGTTACAGCGGAGCAGGATGTGTTGAGTGCAACAGTGCTCTAACTAAATTGTGAGAATAACTGTGGGTGCAGATTAAAAAATACAAGGTTGATACCCAAAAAGACTTGTAATAGAGGTCAACCCGATTGAATAAAAACAGTGCGAACGGACCAACTGGGTTATAAATTAGGAAACCTGTGTCCTTTAGTCAATGTCGGCACATTTCCTGGAGAAAAATCACACTCCCAATGATTTACATTGGACTATTATCGCACATTTGGAAGCAGCTTCTGAGACAGTGTTATTTGAAAAGGAGCAACGCTGCATATATCGTTTGGCCACCAATACAGAAGGACTTAACGATGCTATCCCTTGGGGCTCAGTTTTGCGACACTAACTATTTCTGTGTTCCCAACATATAATGCAGACACATGGTCTTTTATAGGCACAACTGGACATAAGCTACTTCCAGTGGCTGGTCCTCCTTTGTTGGACTCACTCTTGGTTTATGGGGGTTTTTACTAATCTAATAAAACTAGAGTTTAGTTTTGTCACTTTATTGTTTCCACTGAGTCACTCCTTAGTTGTTTATGAAGTAAGTCGTGGGGTATAGGAGTGCCTACTCTTACCCTTCCTCTCCTGTTGATTCTTAGATAATAACAGTATGCCACTTCATAACATTTTGGCGAATGAAAGGAAGACTCAAAATGTATGGTAAGTGAGTACAGTATGTCACATTATAGCTGCTGGCAGGGCTTTTTCAAAGATCCAAGGGATCCAGGGGTTTGGGAAACATCCTGGCTGCAGCTGTCAAAAAAAACTTTATTCGGTTCTATCGACCATAAAAGTTTGACACACATAGATTACACTTTAAAATGTTCATGGCATATTTGTACAACGGTATAGATAAAATCAGTAAAAAATTATTAATTCATAATGTTCAAATAATTTAAGAAGAGGGATATAATCCTTACTACCAGATACCTGATGCAACAGACTATATCACAAATCCCCAAATTTCATAATATAAAAATTGCTATTTAAAGAGAAACAGAAAAAGTTACATCAGTCCTCATCATCTATTGTGACTCATATAACTTTCTAATGGCCATTGCAACTTTAATGAAATTAAAAACTGCAGTACAAACGTCAAAAGTAGCCAGCGTGCAAAAAACTTAAATCCTTCAATATAGACACAAGGCCGAATTTCCCCGAGAAGTGGGGCTAAAAATGTTCCCCTCAGCTCTTTATAAAGGGGGCAAAACAACATAAAGTGGAACGTGATCTGAACGGTCAAAATATCACATGAGCAAGGCATGAGTATGTCGACCCAACATGCTTGTCTCGGAAATGCCACTAAAAAGTGCAAAGCGCATAAGCGTAGCCTGGATAAAAGAAATTGTGCCTGTGCATTGATGGTGAAAGTTAAGAACATTTGCTTAAAACGAGAGACCTGTCTCATCCAGTTGTGACCCAGAATAGTATGCCTCTTTTATGAAGACTTTCACATTTGTATCAATACTGTCAGGGTTATCATAATAATGCCCCAGGTCTATCTAATGGGATTTGTCTCTCACAAATTGAAGCTAGGGATTTGAAAGTGCATTATGTAGAATAATACAATCCTTAATGACATCCATTGACAACATTAATTCCTCAGACAGACAGATTTCTGTCCATAGGAGCAGGGGGTAATGCCTATTTGGTCCTCTAAGAATTCCAGTCCCAGCTCACAGTGTCAAAGAGTGTGGGGGCACTAATTGGGCTCATCAATAGTCTTTTTATACATTTGTTTTCCAAGACCTGTAGATGGTGACCTTTGTGGTAACCCCAAACTCCTGCCCCACAGGATACAACAGATAAGAATTTGGCCTTGTAAAGGGTAACCAGCTCTGTCACCGGCTTGTGACCTAATTTACAGGCAATGCAGAATAACCCCTTTACAACCCAATTAGTGTGTTGCACCCTTGCATTGACAAGAGTATCCCAATTCATAATGTTATTAAAAATATTCCCTAAGTATGTAAAATTGGTTACCTTGTCAATAGTCTTGCCCCTAACAGCACAATTTCGGGTTATGGTCATTTTAGTGCCACACACCATAGTGTACGATTTAATAAAATTTACTTTTAAGTCCAATGCCAACATAAAATCTGTAAAGGCATTAAGTGATTTTTGGAGACTATTTGCTGTCAGGGCCATTAGCATGGTGTCATGCGCATACGATAATAGCGGTACCGGGTTTCCTCCAATCCGGGGAAAATCAAGTTCCTTCTCCAGTAAAAATGCCTCTAGGCTATTTGTATCAATTAAAAAAAGAAATGGAGCGAAAATACACCCCTGTCGTACACTATCTGTAGAGACCATAGCCTGATCTTTTCCTCCTAGGGGCAGTATCTTATAGCAACAGTGGTGGAGGCATGCAGCCTACGTAGAAGGGAGATCAGTGCTTCCTGAACACCCATTTTCACCATTAGTGCCCACAATTTCTCCCGATTTACAGTATTCAAAAGTCCTTGACAAGTCCATGAAGGCCAGGTGGAAAGAGCCCCTGCTGGCCTTCATGTGCTTATCCATAATCAGGGACAAGTTAAGGCACTGTTCTGTGGTACCCATCTCCCTCCTAAAGCCATATTGCATTTTTGTCATGATCCCTGTGTTGGTCCCCCAGCTCTCAAGTCGAGTTGTGCAAGGACAACCCTCCCCAATACCTTTGCCGTACCATCGATAAGGGAAATTGGCCTGTAACATGAGGGGTTACTCCTATTGCCCTTTTTAAACCCAGGAACCACAATGTCCTCCTTCCGGGTTGTTGGGATGAGACCAATCATCACTGCTTTAAAAACATTGGTCAGCAAGGGTGCCCAAAGGTTAATATTGCTCCTAAATAAATCTAATGCGACCCCCTCAGGGCCTGGGGCTTTCATACAGGTTCCCTTTGATAAAGCCTCCTCAACCTCAGCTACTGAGAGGGATGCACTTAATTGGGAGGCCAAGGTTAAATCTAAGTACACCACCCATTTTGCTCCTCAAGCTAGACGGAGTTTGGGTTAAATATGGCTGAGAAATGGAATTCCCTAACGTCCCCCAAAATCAATGAATCCATATGCCTAACCTTGCCCGTAAATAAAGGGCAGTTATTGACGTCCCAAAAACTTTTAGTGTCCTTGAGGGCACTGGCTCTCTCCAGATCTATCCAAGCTAAGCTCCTCAGTTCTTCTTTCCTTTGATTAATAGTACTTGTTTATACCTGCCTTGCGCTGTTAATTTGGGTTCTGTCACGAGGGTAACTTTTAAGATCCATTGTAAGGTTCTTTTGGGTTCTAGAACACTCAGTATTAAACCACCGTATCTCCTGGGGTTCACTACTCTGGGCTGCTCTGGTTAGTCTTTTGGTTACATCAGCACAAATCAGTTCAAAATCAAAAACAACCTTGTCAGGGCTAGAATCATGTTGGAGGCATCTCATAATAGGGTCTAGGTTTGCTGCAACAGTTTTTTTCTCAAAATGGGTAGGATGTATTTTACCCATTTTAATTTTTCCCTATTATTGGGATTATAGTGAATGATGCAGCTGTCACCTTTCCCTGCCTGGGCTTCTATACTGAGAGAAGCGGTGAGGGGATTGTAGTCACTTGCATTATTTGTTTCCACTTCGAAGTTGCCAACAAGCGACAAAAACTTCCTCGAGATGAACATATAATAAATGAAATTTTCCTTGCCTCCTCCAACATAGGTAGGGCACTGTGGTAAGGGACTACTTGCCAAGTTTTTGATAAGGCCTAGGTCATTTTAGATGATAATAGGGCCTCATTTATGAAAAGTGACGCATCGCTGCGTGAAAACAGCGATGCGTCACTTTTCACTGCGCTCTCCCTGCGACACCAATGATGCGTCATATTTAATGTATGACGCATCAGGTCGCAAGGAGTTACAGATACGTCAGTATTTCTGACGTATTTGTAGGCGCAAAAGTGACGCATTGCTGGAGTGTGTCACAAAAGTGACGCAACTCCAGCAATGTGTACTTTCACATGGGCAAGTCCCCTTTTGTTAGTGCCTGCGTCAGTCTTACGCCTGCCATGAGGCAGGCGTAAGATTTTGACGCATTAACGTCCAAGAAATGGCGCGGTGAAATCTTATAGATTTCACTGCGACACTTCTATGACGCTTTCTTGTGTCAAAACGCCCCCCCTTGCATACATTATACCTGGGGCAGGTATAACGTGGCGCAGGGGTTTACAAAGTGACGCATCTACCTAGATGCGTCACTTTGTAAATATGGTGCAACAAGGCACATTTTTTACTCCGCTGGTGCGTCACAAAAAGTGATGCACCAGCGGCGTAAAAGTGACGCAAGGGCTCATAAATGAGCCCCATAGAGTTTAAGGCCACTCCCTGTGGAGTATGAATACAATGTGGTTGGGGCTGACCGTCTGTGTCCAGTAACCACAGAATCGTTTGGTGCTGTAGATACAGGTGGTACAGTTGGAATTCCTCACCCAAAGGATGCATAATGTCTGGCATTTCCCTGAAATATTATTGATTTCCACCTGTAGAGCTTCAATAACATGACAACTATTTTGGTCAAAGATGTTATAATACAAGTTTACCACCAATAACTTAACCCTGATCAGGTTGGAAATCAAAATTAGTTGGTACCAGGGTGAGAAGTTTATGCCACAAGCTTGTATGGACCCATATTTAACTGAAATTAGCAACACCAGCCCTCCTTTTGCCCCCCCTGCCCTTGAAGGTGTTGCATGGATGGTGAAAGAATGATACCCATCCAGCACAATGTCATTCCTATCTCATGTTTACTGGAGGAAGATGATATCAAAACCCCTAACATACTCTAGCCATACCTTGTTGGACAGTTTCTGGCAAATGCCTGCGATGTTCCAGGAAACAATTTTAAATGAAAGAGAGGTATGTCCCCAATTCGTTGGGCCCGTAGATGTAAGATTAATGGCGGGCATGGTAATAGTAGTTTCCAGCCCAGACACCACCCCACCAGCTTTTTCAATAGGGATTGTCATAAAGGGGACCGGAGCGTGTTTTAGAATACTCTGTATTCTTGCTAGCACTGGTGGAATTGTGCAAAATGGAACCAGATGAGTTACTGGCAGTGTCCCCCACATATAAGTCTTTCCCTAGGTTGATGTATTGTAAACCATCCCTTCTCAGATTGCTTGGACTACTAGTTTGCACGCGTAGTCAAACAATTTCTGACAAACCAGAGAGAGCGTCAAAACGATTAGGGTAGACAAATGGAGAAGACTGGGAGGGGGGCTGTCAATTCGGGCCTAGCCATAGGGGCTGTTGTCTCGTGGTAGTCCCCTGGTGTGGGGGTAGAAAACACCCAACGGACGAGCCTTTAGCAGTTCATTAGGTGAATCTCTGAAGCTCTTCAGAGCAAGATGCACACACCTATTATTACTAATAGTAAGCACAACACAATCCCCTTCCACACTTTTAGCCATGTAGCCCAACCAGTTCACCTGCCTAGCTATGATGATATGTTCAGACCAGTTTATCTGAGAAGGAATTTTCCTAGAGCACCAATGCGCTGATTTAATAATGAGGCGTTGCCAACTTTCCTGTTGTCCAGGGGAAAGATGGGGAACCCCTGTAAGGATAAAAGTGTATGGTGTGCAATCAGGGATTCTGTCAAACCCAGTACCATCTGTCCGTCAAGTAAGTGTGTCATAGAGTGTTGTAAACTATTGATTCCCAAATCATGCCCAATAACCAAATCCTTTTGAGCGGACGTTAGCAGATATAGCCACATTTGCATAGCAAAATGTTGTGTAGAATGTTCTCAACATAATCAGTGAGATGTGTCTGAAGTGTGCATGTTCACACATAATTCATGCAGAACATTAAGTATGGTGTGACTTCCTTCTCAAGCTGCTAGATCAAGGACAATAGATTCTGCTACATACTTGAGGTGCCAGGTTCAGCAGCTGACATCATGGGATCTCGATACCACACAGAGCTGGAGTTGGAGCTGGTGAGTTTGCTTTTCATTTGCACATCTGCATTTAACACCTCTCTGCTACAGTGCGAGCTGTCATGTTTAGGTGTTCACATGTGCAACAAAAAAGCAGGCTAGGATGGGAGGTTTCTTCAAAAACATAAGGAGCTGTGATTGGGATAGTGTTTTAGACTCCTAGGGCCATAATGCCAACCATTGGGAATACCTATTTCCTAATTGTGATTAACTTTGAATCATAATTAGTAAATTGTTGTTCCTAATGTTTGTAATGTTTTATTCCCAAATAGCGATCCCATGTAGGTCGTAATTTGATCTCCCTCAAGGATATTAATGAGATAGTTCACAATTTGCAACCCATTAACAATGATAGCCATCACAGGGATGCTGGCCTGCTGAGGACAGCAGACCATCATGCCTGTGAATGCTTTTAATAAAGCAATCTTTTTTTATGCAACCCGTTTTCCTTAAAGAAAAATGGGATGTGTTTAAAAAGAAAAAATGAAACTTTGAAGTTTCATTGTTTAAGAGTAGACCACTACCTGCTCTTAAAAATATTTTTTTAACATTCTCTAAGGGGATGTGGTCCCAAGAAGACCCCTACCCATTTGTGAAGACGTTTCCCTTCAGTTTTAAAATGGTGATAAAGTATTACTGTTTTGTGACAGACCAGGATTTGGTTGCAAAACAGTAACCAATCCATACTGATTCAGTATTTGGTAGAGATGCTCAAAACATGCTCCTTCCAAATACAGAATCGCAAATGCAAATTGCAATTTGGTAACAAGTTACCTAATCGTATTTTGCATTTTCTATCTGTGAAAAAGCAGTTTTCCTGTTGCACATGAGTTGATTCTGCAAATTGGGCCGTTTGAGACCCGAAAAATGCTTTGAACATCTGGGCCTAAGTTCAATATTTATACTGATTGGGTTGATCTTGAAAGTAAGGGTATTTCCAAACACGGATTTGCATTTAGTTCTTCAAGATATTGGAATATAAACCTTGGAATGGGAAAAGTATTGGGCTGAAACTTATCATCTAAGGACTTCTGAAGGCAATAATGCAGAGAAACACTTTCAGTCTAGCTGACATTGCTTTGAGGGAAACGTCTCACTATCTTCTTCTGAGAAAAACTGAGACCCTGATTAAGGGTTGTAGAGAAGGGGTAACATTTGTGGTAAGTACTAGGGGTGAGCATAACTCGGATAATTCCATGTACTGTACTGTAAACAAATGGAGTTACCAAAAAATTAGATTAAGTGGCATTACTCAAAAAGACAAATTCTGCATTTAGTGCTATTTTCTTAGCACATAAATGCTCCATTGTGTCTAAAATAAATGCGAGGATGCATTTTGTGTTAAGAAATAGCAATAAACACATTAGAACTTGAATAGCAGTGCTAAATGTGCACTTGAGGTAGGATTATCCCCAACATACTCCCAGCATTTAGTATTATTTTCTTAGCACAAAATGTACCTTTGCGTCAAAAATGGACATGAGGATGCATTTTGCGCTAACAAAATAGCACACAGAAGCACAAGTAGATGCTCATACTCACTAAATGTTCTCTCACAGTGGGAATTTTTCCAGCAAATTACGTGAGGGGGCATAATCTCTGTTATTATCAGTAAGTCTGCATCTAATTGTAATGGGAAATTACTAAAATGACTCTGATTATTCTAGCGTAATTGAAATTTCATTCAAACTTAGTAATTATTACCATACCACATAATACCATAACCTTCAGGTTATGGTATGTACCAGTTGTTATAAATAGTTTTTTACTCCAGATGTTTCCTTTGGAAATGAGGTGAAATTGTGGAATTTAGTATTACCAAATTTCAGAACTTTTCTCCTGATTAATGTTTGCAAGACAAATTGTAACGGCATGAAAATGTCAAGGACTGGACACTGAGAAGATTTGGTAAAGTTCCCTTTTTGATTGCCCTAGGAAAGGACACCAGTATCCATGGTACCAACATTGATGAGCTTGGTCCTTCGTAGGCCCAAAAAATAATGGTAACCTAGTGAGTGATGAAGATGGTACAGTTAAACTATCATGCAAATCTGCTGTAAATAATTTAAGGAATATATATAAACAAACACCAAGAATGTCTTGAAATAGGATGATTAATATACTTTTGAAATAAATTGATGACACATAGAACAATAAGTGCTGCACCACACAGATGCAATGCTCACTATTTAATTATATAGAAAAAAAACAGGATGTTATAGATATGAAATACAATTTAACAACCTTTGAAATTCACAGAAAAAAAACACAGGATAAATGGGATTATAGTTAGGTTGACATTTCAGTCATGCAAAACCAGAGAAATTCAGCAGTTATAGTTAGCCGAGCTAACTATAACTCGTGCCCCGCAATGCACTGGTTATCACCTCACATAGTACATCACTCATGACATGGTCAGTGACATCACTGATGACATTTCAAATGACATCACTGATGACATCATCCAGTGACTGAGAGTGTTCTTATAATGTTTATGAGTGTTTTTATAGGTGTATAGATGAATCAGTGGGTGTATAAGTGCCTGTTTCAATGTTTCAGTAGGTGTGTGGCTGACTGTATAAGTCAGTGATTAGGTGTCTCAGTGAATGTATGGGTCACTAACTAGATAATCTGCATTTCTGTATCAGTCTGTCAGTTGGTGTCAAAGTGACTATATGGATTGGTGAGTGGGTACATGTGTGGGTGTATGTGTGGTTGATCTGTTGTCTGAGTATCTTTATGGATGTATGAGTGTCTCTGTGGGTGGGTCGGTGGGTGAGAGGGTGTGTGACTCCCTGCATGGATGAGTGAGTGCATGAGTCAGTGGATGGAAGGTTTAGTGAGTGTAAGAGAAGGGTTGTATAAATGACTGATTATGTCTATGCTTTTGTCTGTAAGTGAATGGAAGTGTCAGTGGTATATGGGTGAGTAAGTGGATATGTGAAAGGCAGTATAGGTAAGTGTTGGAGTATATCAGTGACTATGTGTGAGAGATGGATTGTGATACTGGCTGCATGGGTTAGTGAGTGTATGTGTGAGGGTCTGTATGGGCAATGATTGTGTGTTAGTATCTGTGTGAGTAAGTGAGTGGGTGTGTGTATAACTTTATATGTGAGTAAATGACTATCTGATTGGTGAGTGAGTAGGTGTGTGAGTAGCTCTATGAGTGACTGACAGTGTGTGAGTATCTGAATGGCTGTATGAGTGGATATATCAGTGGCTGTATTAGTGAGTTAGTTGGTGTACGAGTGGCTGTATAGGTGACTGAGTGGATATGTGGGTAGACCAATAAATCAGTGAGTGGGTGTGTAAACACTGGTATGAGTGTATCAATGGTTTCCAGAATGGTAGCGTGGAAGTTGAAGTGAGTGTGTGAAAGGTTATATGGGGTGAGAGTGGTGCGTCAGAGATTATGTGGGTGATGTAATCAGTAATGTCATTTGAGATGTCATCAGTGATGTCATCAATGATGTCACTGACCATGTCATCAGTGATGAAACATGTGAATTCATAAACAGTGCATTGCAGGGTACATGAGCTATGGTTAGCTCAGCTAACTATATCTGCTGAATTTCTCCGCTTTTATATGAGTGAAATGGCAGCCTAATTATAACGCCCCAGTAACCTTTATTTTTTGCTGTGAATTTCTAATGTTTTTTAAATGCTAATTCCTCACTATAACTTACCTGTAACCTTTAATTTTTCATTGAATTTCCATTTTTTTTATTTAGCAATTGTGTTTGCAGAATGCTATGGAATGGGGGCAGGGCTAGGAGGCACATTTGCAGAATCATGCTGAAAGGATGTCCTTGATGATTGCACAGGTAGTGCCTTTATGATTCTATGAGTGCCACTGTCAAGGACAGACTACGAATACCAGGTGTTTTCAACAAAGTGTAAAACACATATAGACATTTTTGAGATAAAGTTTTAGAGTAGATATTCAGTAAGATACAAACATAACTTACCCCTTTCCATTCATTTGTCAAAATAACTACATCAAAAATGCATTTTCTTTCTTCACAGCAACACCAGAGGTCACAATGACATTAGTAGTCAAGAATACAAATGAAAAGGTGTAAAACAGATATATAGACATATTTTACACAAAGTTTGAGCCTAGCTGTTTAGTACCATATTGGTGTAACTTTATTTTAACAACATATGTTTTTTTAAAACAACACTCTCAAAAATAACTTTCAACATCTAAACACACGAACACAACATAACTTCCAAACAACCCTTAAACTATGGGGAATGAAGAACTGCAGCAAGCTAGTGCAATGCACAATATCTGACAAGACCCTCTCTAGAAGAATGAACAAAAAGTATTCATGTGGGACAACATCCATGTTATACCATTTAAATCAGAGTAAAGCTGGAGGATCATCTACTTGAGTAGTAGCAGTAACAATTGCTGGTCAGAAACTCCCTTCTGAGGTACTGACTACTGCAACAGATATGACTCCAGAGTTGTCAAGAATGCCCGCTTATTGCATGAAGTATAGTGTTGTTATAAGTGCTGGTGAGCAGTGGGTTCCAGATATTCAAAATACAGTCACAAATCATACATGGTATTTTTTCCTCCTTTTATCTTTTTTTCACATTTCATAAGCAAAGTTCAAGTGAGCAGCAAGAAGGCAATGCAAAGCTGAATGAACCTCGACTTCAATAGCAGCACAACAACACTGAAGCAGAGAGTCCATTCAAAAGTCCAATCTCTACTTCAAGATTTGGTGCCACAGTTTTCCCCGATGGCATCATACTGCATGGATTTTTGAGTTGTAGATAGTGCTGGTGAGCAGTCATAACGGCCCTTCACAATTTGGCAAAGAATAATATATGTTGATTTGTTTTTTTTATTTTTGACATAGTTTTTCTACATTAGCAGGCATTTTATTATCTTAAAAAATGTTCATTTTATTATCTTCCAATTTATTGTAACACTACTTACATATAACTTGCAATATATACGAGTCGAGCCATCCGTCTTCAAATAAATACACAGCTAACTTTTGCCAGTTATCATAATTTACTTTTTCACTTTTTAAATATAAGTCAACAGTCTATGTTTATATCTTCTGGTAAGTGCATCAACAACATATAAACACATACTCTGCTTTTTACAAACAGCTCTATTAAATTTTGTAATCTCTTTTTTTAAAGTTGTCAGCTGTAATATCTGTGTCTTGTCCCGGAACTCCTCCTCTTAACAATGCTTAATTTTCTCTAGAATCCTGCTCAGGACCAGAGAAACGAAACTGCACATCACCAGAAACCTTTTCTACACCTGCCACAATACCATGCAAGAGTGCTCTACTAATTTCTCCTAACCATAAAGCAGGAGTTTTCACATGATACAATCTCCTACATAAAATTTGGATTGTTGAGTGGTATAACTTATTTGGGGTTTTAAACTTGGCCTTGGAAAAGATACATAGGAATTTAATATATCAATGGATTCCTGTCTAATACTACAAACACTACTATAATTCCGTTTGTATACAGTACCCTGACTACACCTTCCTCATTGCTCTTCTGCAGTACCTTCTACATTTCTAGATACCATCACCTCTTTTGCTATAGGATTACCATTCTTCATTTGATAACACCGTCCTCTTTAATCAATAGAATGAACTAATTTGTTATAAATTATACAGCATTCTTCATTAAAGAAAGATGCTGTACATGAAGTATGTAGCGATTGTCCACTAAAAACTGTACAACAGTTACTTCTTTTCACTAGTCTTGTCTTCTGGTTTTGTCTCCTCATGCAAACACTATTTTGTCAAGAGTCGTAATTTTATTTAGAATCAAAATGAAAATCATCCTCTTCAAAGCAAAGGCCTTATCAACTACTCTCACAGCTTGTTCTTTCTGTTTTACTGCATATCTCCTTCGTCTAAACACATTTAACACTAAATTTACAAGGCTGTAACTATGCAATCATTATAACATTTGTGCAGAACCCATACAGCCATCTAAACATCCACTTACCCATGCATGCATTGAAATACTGAGGCATACTGATGAAACACTCAGGATCTACTCATGCACTCATGTAATTATGTAGAGAGGACCGTTGTAGTAACCTATTACCCATATTATCTAAAGACTACATATTCCTCAGTAAAAGTTGTTAATACATTGGTTTGTGGTTGAATGAGTGAATATGTAGTGCCTAGGTGATTCCGTGAGGATACAATTAGTGCCTAGGTTATTCCCTGACTATGTTATAACTCCATGGGTCATTCCATATCTGCATACCTACTGCCTGCATGTTTACATAAGTATACCACTAGTATCTGGGTGTTTGGGTGACTGCATGAGTAAATACTGGTAGGATGATTAAATGAGCGGAAGTTTAGCACTTGGATGATTGCAAGAGTGCATACAAAGTATTTAGGTAATTTATGCAATGCATGGATAGTGCATAAATGATTGTTTAAGCCCATGCATAGCACCTAGCCAATTGGATCAGTGGATGAATAGTGATTGGATGCTGCCCATGTCTTTTTGGTTGACTGAACTGGAAGTGCCTGGATGCTTACATAACTACATGAGGAGTGCCCGGAAAAATGAATAAGTGCTTCAGTAGTGCCTACCGAATTAGATGACCGCATAACTAGTGTCTGAATTACTGCATCATTCCATTGTTAAAGCTTGGGAGATTGGATGACAGTAAGTTCACAGCTGGGGTGATTGTATTAGTGCAAAACTATTGGCTCAGTAATTAAATGACTGCGTAGGTACTGGATGGGTGATAGGTTTACTACAATGGTACTCTCTAATTAATTACATGAGAGCATGAGTAGAACCTGAGGGTTTCATCAGTGCATCATGTGTGCCTCAGTAATTCAATGTTTATAAACAACAAGGGACCCTAAGTAAATCAGCAGAGGACCTTAGGGAGCAATTCTTTGAAAACAACAGTGGTCCCATGCAACAAAGAATAAAGTATACAAATAAATACAGACACAATAGATTCTGTATTTAAGTGACTTGTCCAGCCGGACAGTGGTCGGCAAGTATATTTACTAAATAACAAAAAATATAAAGAGAATATCCTTCCACAATCTCACGATGTGGGGCACAAGCCTGTACCTCAATTACACAAAAACACTTTAGTACATTCAAAGTGAGCAGGAAAGGGCTTTTTAGGCAAAAAGCTTAAATTGTTCATTGAATCATAATATGAACAGATATTCTGGGATGCACCATTACATAAACACAGTACAAGGTATAAACACTGTATATGGCACACAAATTGGTCGACGGCGTTTCGATCCCACATTTAGATTACTGGGATCATCATCAGGACATTTCATGAATGCCTAATCGTTACAAGCCTCAAAACCTAAAAACAAAGTGTAAGGAAAGGAAAGATTAGGAAACTGAGCAAAAGGTCTCTACATTCAGTTTCAACGTGATGGTTGATGCACATTGGTTGTTGGTTGTTGGGTGCACAAACCTTACCAGTTACCGCCGTGAGCGTGGAGAACGAGTGGTAGTGTCCAGGCCATTGAAAGGGATCAGTAAAGGTGTGCTGTGACTAACGGTAGTTCCCGTGGGTGGGAATCTACTGATGTGATGAAGTTGTGGTGAGCAAATGCTAGTTCCACGTGGTCGAGGAACGAGCGTGATAATAACAGGAGCAAGGAGTGGAACCCGCAGTAATTCGGTCGGCCTAACCGGTAACAGGGTCGATTGGACATTAAACAGTTGGATAGGTGCCGAGAAACGAGGCGGTGACGTTTTAAAATAGGATTTTTGGCGCGGTGGTGGGAATTACGGCGCATTGAGGATCCAAGGCTTACCATTAATGACATGGCAAGATCACGGGTCAGTCGGTATCAAGTCCTATTCGTCAATGCGTTCTGTTGGTGCAATGGATCAGCGTGGAGCACGCTCATATGGAGTCATGGACAATTGAGAGAAACAGAAAAGGGCTCTGGCGCCTGAAACGGATGAGATTACCAGGCGGCCATCTTAGAGTGGTGAAGGAAGGGGGAAGTTTAGTTACTGGGACGCGCAGTGTTGGTGACATACAACAGTGAAAGGGTGCCAGTGTCAGCAATTGTGGGGTGTTCCGGCGGTGTGAAAGGATAAATACACACAAAGGAAGCATAGCACCAAACAATTTCTCCGCTAAAACCTTGGCATTATATACAGTTCAACTTGAGTATCCTGAGTGGTTTATTTACATAGAATGCATTCTAATGGGACCAATAATCAGACTAGATTCGTCCAGTCTTCCTGCAGATTAAGTCCGGTGTTTAAACTGTCCGTTCTCAGGATCCATGTAAGTTCCTCTTTATTCAAGAGTCTTGTGAGGTCGCCTCCTCATGGTGGGAGGATGACTTGGTGGATCACTGTCCATCGGACATCATTTTCATTATGCCCCTTCTCAGTAAAATGTTCAACGAGGGGGCGTTTGCTGTTTTACAACGGATTCTGCTACGATGTTGGGAGATCCGCAGTTTTATCTTCTGTGTTGTTTGCCCCACGTAGATCTTATTACAGGGGCAAAAAATGGCATAAATCACATTACAGCTATTACAGTTGGTAAAGGTCTTACGTTCATTTTTCACATTCTCAAACACAAATTCTGTACCCTCAACACAGGATCCACACACAATACAAGAACCACATCTATGGTGACCCTTAACTGGCGGAAGGAACCAGTAGTCATTAAGAGTCATGTTTGTAGTGGTAGTAATCGGCAAAGCTACCCTGACAAGTTGGTCCCTCAAACTTTTGTTTTTCTTGAATGCAAACTGTGGTGTCTCAGGTGTAGGGGACCTGAATTAAGGATGTGCCAATTCTTTTTAATGGATTTCGGCACTTTGTTACAAATAGTGGAGAAGGTGGTAACACATACAAGTTTTTCCGTGTTTTTTTTAGGTTTGGGTTGGGTTCAACACAGAAGATAAAACTGCGGATCTCCCAACATCGTAGCAGAATCCGTTGTAAAGCAGCAAACGCCCCCCTCATTGAACATTTTACTGAGAAGGGGCATAATGAAAATGATGTCCGATGGACAGTGATCTACCAAGTCATCCTCCCACCACGAGGAGGTGACCTCACAAGACTCTTGAATAAAGAGGATCTTAAATGGATCCTGAGAATGGACAGTCTAAACACCGGACTTAATCTGCAGGAAGACTGGACGAATCTAGTCTGATTATTGGCCCCATTAGAATGCATTCTATGTAAATAAACCACTCAGGATACTCAAGTTGAACTGTATATAATGCCAAGGTTTTAGCAGAGAAATTGTTTGGTGCTATGCTTCCTTTGTGTGTATTAATCCTTTCACACCGCCGGAACACCCCACAATTGCTGACACTGGCACCCTTTCACTGTTGTATGTCACCAACACTGCGCGTCCCAGTAACTGAACTTCCCCCTTCCTTCACCACTCTAAGATGGCCGCCTGGTAATCTCAGAACGCATTGACGAATAGGACTTGATACCGACTGACCCGTGATCTTGCCATGTCATTAATGGTAAGCCGTGGATCCTCACTGCGCCGTAATTCCCACCACCGTGCTGAAAATCCTATTTTAAAACGTCACCGCCTCGTTTCTCGGCATCTATCCAACGGTTTAATGTCCAATCGACCCTGTTGCCGGTTAGGCCGACCGAATTACTGCGGGTTCCACTCCTTGTTCCTGTTATTATCACGCTCGTTCCTCGACCACGTGGAACTAGCATTTGCTCACCACAACTTCATCACATCAGTAGATTCCCACCCACGGGAACTACCGTTAGTCACAGCAAACCTTTACTGATCCCTTTCAATGGCCTGGACACTACCTCTCGTTTGTGCACCCGACAACCAACAACCAATGTGCATCAACCATCACGTTGAAACTGAATGTAGAGACCTTTTGCTCAGTTTCCTAATCTTTCCTTTCCTTACACTTTGTTTTTAGGTTTTGAGGCTTGTAACGATTAGGCATTTATGAAATGTCTTGATGATGATCCCAGTAATCTAAATGTGGGATCGAAACGCTGTCGACCAATTTGTGTGCCATATACAGTGTTTATACCTTGTACTGTGTTTATGTAATGGTGCATCCCAGAATATCTGTTCATATTATGATTCAATGAACAATTTAAGCTTTTTGCCTAAAAAGCCCTTTCCTGCTCACTTTGAATGTACTAAAGTGTTTTTGCGTAATTGAGGTACAGGCTTGTGCCCCACATCGTGAGATGGTCGAAGGATATTCTCTTTATATTTTGTGTTATTTAGTAAATATACTTGCCGACCACTGTCCGGCTGGACAAGTCGCTTAAATACAGAATATATTGTGTCTGTATTCATTTGTATGCTTTATTCTTTGTTGCATGGGACCACTGTTGTTTTCAGTAATTCAATGAGCGCATGGGTAGTAAGTGGGTGCTTAGATGGCTGCATAGATTCTGCGCAAATGTTAGAATGGTTGCATTGTTACAGGCTTGTTCACTACATAACTCAATAGATAGTACCTAGATGATTAGATGAATGTATATGTAGTGCCTGCATACTTCAATAATTACATCATTTTTGCATGCCTGATTGCAAGAGTACATGTATAAGTTCTGGATAATTGAATAACTTCATGGATACTGAATCACTGATCTGATAACTCCCTGTGTAGTGGCTGGGTGATTCCATGAGTGCCTGAATACTGCCTGACTGACTGAGAAAGAACCTTCATTGCTGTTAGATACATAACAGTTGTCACTATAGCTCTGAATCATTGGTTATCTCTTCTGTCAGTATCAAAGAACCTGTTTTACTGAATACATGCTTTTCTTCTGAGCTATGTGTGAGTAAAATCTAGGTATCACACTTGATATATATTTGCATACATGGCCCTCTAGAAACATACATCGCTTTGTTACTGAGCGTGCACATGCATCAGTAAGTTTCTAAAATAGAAAACAATATATTCACATTTTTCAAAGCACAAAATGTTTTGCAAGTTTCATACCTACATCATTTCTCAAATACATCTTCTGCTTCTAAAACATATATTCACCATATCGCAAACAAAAGTTACACTCAAAATGAAGCTAGCACAAGAAATCTAAAGGCTTTCTGCACTATTAATCCCTCTCAATTTTGAACAATCCATGTTTAAAGAAAAACACTATCCTCATCATATACCTTATATTTTCATAAGCTTTACTGAACATAGATCACCATGTAAACATATGCAATTTCTTAATAAATGTACACTTTCAAGCCATCTTTCCCAAAATATAGACTTCATGCATCTTTAAGCAAACTCAAAATTTCCACCGTATATATAGCTATGCGCAAGCACAAAAACTATATCTCACCATTTAGGCATATGCAAATTGGTCATATTAGTTAAAAACCACATTGACAAACTGTTAGAAACAAGGATTTCCGGTAGGCTCGGTCATGCGCCAAAGCCAGGAAGAAACCCCCATTCTAGTCAGGGCAAGGGAGTTATACCCTAAAGATAACCCCCGCTCACCCCCTTGGTAGCTTGGCACGAGCAGTCAGGCTTATCCCAAAGGCAATGTGTAAAGCATTAGCATAACACACACAAACACGGCGACACACTAGGCACACTACAAAAGAGACTCCACACAAGGTTATATAAAAATAGCCTTTGTATTATGTAAAACACATTAGAATCACCATCTCAGATATATACACTGTTCCAACCGGCACCAAGTCACAGTTTACAGGGGACTATGTACAAGGCAGCGCCAATCGGGTCGCTGACAGAAGCATCACAAGCATAAATAGTAAATGCAAAACCACCAGTAGTAAATGTATAACAGCTAGTAGCTACTGGTAAAATAGTGAACCCAGCATTATACCACATTAGGCATAGATTATGTTAGCATTAGGCATACCCCCAATAGGCATAAATCACTTTAAGCATGGTAAACATGATGCATCACATTATCCGTGAAAAACATTATTCATCAATACATAATGCATAATCACCCGAGCTTGGGGCACGGAACATGATCAGTAGTGCACACAGATTATCACCATTCCATTGTAGGGCCCAGCTTGGTATGCAAAACAACCATGCCCCTCATTGCAGCTGCCCACGCTCTTGTGGTGCAGCTGTAAAAATAAAAAAAACGGACTCGCACTACCGTGCCAGCTGTGAGTGTCAACACAGAGGCACTGGTACTTTGGAATAAAATTGGCCACAACGTTGCAGCGGCCTGCAACTGCCGTGCCGCTGAATAGTCAAACAGGTTGGAGCACTCTCTGTGCTTTAAGGACAGCCCCCACTCCGGGAACTTACAACCAGGTACTGCCTTTCACGTTAGAGTAGGTCTCGTGGTGGTGCGAAGCCGTGGCCTGGGCTTGGCCACACATATTCCAAACAAGAGGTTGCCACTCCAGTGGAACACACTCGCCGTAGGTCAGGCCAAAGACAGGGCTGCTCACTCAGGATATCTTCCCACGTGTGCGCCGCCTACGCGTAACGACTTGCGTTGTAACGGCCGCGTGGTAAAGGTACCGCGTAGTAAAAAATTTGTGGTAAACGTTGTTTACCGATATATATACACACACAAAAGGAACAATAGGGCCTTATTGGATTAATATTGTGGAATCACATTACCGGTGAGGAGGAAGTGAACACACTTTAGGCTCAGCAAAATCTGAACAAAATCATGATACTGCAGTGGTTCTGAAAAAAGGTTATCCACTATTAATTTGGATGCAGAGTATTTATCTCTTCACTCAGAACCCTGGCCATCCCATTCAACCTCTTATGCAGCCATATGACTCTACCACAGTCACTTCCCAAAAACAGCCCCCAAAGCCCCTGGATATCTTCACCCTCAAGTCTGTTGTCCAATCATGCCTCTATCTGATAGCCAAAGAACTCCTTTAACTCCTACCACTATCCCCATTGCTCACTGTCCTTCTATAAATCCATTGGTCTCTAACCCAAAAGGCTGCCATCCAATCCATCTTTAGGCAACAGACAGAAGCTCCCACAGAGATCCCCACCCATATTCCCATGCCATCCTTTATCTTTTAACACCATGCCCCACTTTCTGAAAGCATCATTATGACAAGTGGATAGAGACCCAGCCACTAATCTCCCTGCACTTCAATGTGAGATGCATGAGCAAGAGTCATCTAAACATATTTGTTCTACTTTCAGAAGCAGCACTGGATCATACTTATATCAGAGGAACGTAGCTGAGCAAAGATTCTACACTCATGTAACATGAAGCCATTCCACCTATTTGTCAACCAAAGTGTGTCAGCAAGATTCTAGGAGGCGGTGCATCCATCCATGAGAAATCTTTATAAATATCTCATATGAAAGACTTCACCATGAACGACTGTGACTACTTGCTCGGAAGATATCACCTACCACTTGCCTTGATGGGAAAGATTTAACAGGAACCACTGCCATCACTTCCAATCTCAAGGCCTTCAATTTCCAACAAATCATATTATGGATCAAACTATCTCCAATGATCACACATTGGATGTCATATTCCACATACTGGTACAGTCATTTACAGTTATCACCATGCCATTACCTCCAGGATCAACCTACTGATCTATTACAATACATCCAGCAGAGAAACAGCCATGAACCAAAACTCCACAAACAAACAATGGAAAATGGGACCTCTAAACTATTAACACCCACTACAAAAGAACACCAATGAATATACACTTTAAGGCCAGCTACAGCTAAATACCATACCATGGTTAACCTCAATTTTGGGATGCAATCTAAAATGATAATCCATCCTATCCATCCTATTAAATATTGGAACTCCCTCCCGATGTCTATCAGAGGACTTCAGAATCATCTGACCTTTTGTAAAGCTTTAAAGACCTGGCTCTTCCCAGCTTAACTGTTTGGGTTTTGTTAGAGTGGCATTTGGAATTTGTCTTTTGGGTAGCGAAGGATGCCCTGTTGCTGGGGCAGCTATGTGCTGTATAAATCTATAAATAAATAAAATGATATCAGTATAAGTATGATCCAGAGCTATAGAACAGTCCCAGTATAACTGGCCAATGATGTTGATATATAGATGAAATATAATACCTACACCATATGTCTCTCGCTCAATATTAGATTAACCCTCTGCCACACCTGAAAACCTGCAACCCACCTTATAGATGTCTCTAACCATAGCCCAATCCCACATATCACAGACATAAGAAACAAAGGACCAGGTTCACATATAGCCAGAGAACTCCATAGCAATGGCAATAGAGTTCCCTCCCCACTAGCATATTTGTTTGGTCGCCCAATTTAAATTCAAGTGGAACATGGTTTGATGATGGCAGAGGCTACTTCATCTCCACCGTGGTCAATCTCCTCCTTCGGACCCATGGAGTAAAGGCCGTCGAAGGTTTGACTGTATGTCTGCCTTTCTAATTCAGATGGGCAGACATATAGCTGTTTTCCAATGCCCATGAGTGCCAGGACAATCCTGATGGTAAGGGGCACTGAAAAGTGCTCAATGCCCCCTTTGCCATGGGACGAATCTCCCACTTTGAAATTTTCTTTTTGAAAAGAAATTGAAAGTTAGACATATGACTCTGTCATGTTGATGGTTCTTTACATTCCTGTCAGTGCTTGAAATGTGTACAGGGCCAGTGGACATTTCAAAATTTGGTAGGAGATTCCTCTATTATTGCTACAAATTAATTTCCTGGGTTACATCGGGACACAAAAAGGACATACTGCCAAAATATAAATTGTCCCAAAGTCTGACACACATCCCATATTCCTACTCAAGCGGGAGGACAGTAATACTAGTCTTAATATCAGTCCTCCCCCTCTCTATATTCTTTAGAATCCAGGTCACTATCCGATATCATATACCACTTCACTACCTGACCTCTCATTGTCAACATGACCGGCACATATTGTATGAAAGGACATGAGCAATGTTTGCTTACAATTGTAGATACAGGCTATAAGTACCCGTGTAACTAAACACTCCATACAGACCAGAGAGGCTTTAAAAGACCGCAGCTTGTACGATCATTGGTTAATTCTAACCTAGTCCACCCTACAGGTCCCAAACAGTCAAATACATTTATCACTGAGATCTAATAACGACAAAAAGTATGATGATAAGACAGTTCATCTGGGTAAATCTCCTTACTTGATGTCACAGAATGGCAATCATATATTAAAGTACTGAAACAAAGTCTATCTGGGCAGATCTCTGATTCCAATGACCTACTAGCTCTGCCATATCCATTACACCTCAGAATAAACAACTTCCTGCCACAGCAAAATAGATTTAGAACATAAAATAAGCATTACCAAAACAATAAATGTATCTGCAGAGCTAATTAGAGCTGTCAGCATAACACCAACTACAAAAAAGTGCAAGACTATTTCTCAGACTTTCTAATCCATCCATGTGCTGCACCCCTTAACTCTATAACTGCACCTTGGTTTCCACATGTTAGTACTTTCCACATCAGATCAAGGCAAAGATTAAACACTTCCACTGACACTCATACACAGTGCAGCATACTACACATGTGGATATCTGCTTCAGCACCCCACATAATGGCAGTAAGTTGTATACAATTGCTATGATACCATATAATACAGTAGCTTGCTGAAGCATAGCAATGATCACAACAAAAACTGTGCTGACAAAGGTATTGTTCGAGGAGATCAATTGACATACTGGTCATTCTTCTTTGACCAAGAGATTTCAAATATTACAGTGCCATTAAGGAGAAGGAACAATATCAAAAGGTGAAACTTCTGTATGATCCCCAAAAGAGATGTGCAATGGAGAAAAGGCTTCTTATATCAGTCTTGACATTAATTATGAGCCACCAATCACTGCACAAGTCTTTTTATGTATGTTAGGAATTTTTTTAGTTTTAATTAGTAGCCATTTCATATGTGTTGCTATCCTACAATGTAGTGGTAGTAACAGTATTTTCTTCTTCGGTTATCACCGACAATCAGTAGAAACAACAAATAATAATCAGCATTATTCATAGAAGATACAATATAAGGGAGCCAATGCACGCCTGTCCTCTTTACAGAAGAGGATTGAGTTCTTACAGCTTCCTCTGAGGCCATTTAGCACTGTCCTAAATTATATGTTCAAATTCACTTCAATAATGACACAGCCAAGCCTTATGTCGCCGCTTTCATTTACCATCAAGGGATGCCTCACAGCTCAGGCCTGCATATTTTCTTCTTGAGAAAACGAGTCCACTTAAACCTCTGATAACCAGATGAAAAAGCTCTAGCATAATCATAGTAGCTTCCCCAGAACTTCCTGAAATCCTTTCTTCTCTCCTGTAACCTGTTTTCAATCACCAGCACTAAATCAACACATTTGAAAAAAGAAGTAGGTTGTTGAAAATGAATCAATTTGTTGTAATTACTTCTATTAATCAATAATGAAAGAGAATCATCCAAGTTCTTTTCACCTAGGTTGTTTCAGATGTCAATCGAGGAAAATGAGTCACATAAGCATGCATTGCGCTATGTTGAATATTACACAGTGCTTCCTCAAGACACTTTACCAAGCCAAGATAGACAATCATCATCTTAAATATATAATAAGAAGTTGTAAAAAACTGCAAATAAGGATCCACATTTTTTAATTAAGAAGTTGTCCAAGTCCATGCGGATCCAGTAGCACATCTAAACAGGTATTCCGCTTTGTTGTGGTCCTTCCTAAACTGTGCAGGATGAACAGCAAAATGCACTGAAAGGGAACCAAACATTTCTCTTGACCTCACTGAATCCCTAAACAAACTTGGGACACTTGAAAGGACTACAGGGATATCAATAAACTGTGACAGTATGGTTTGATTTAATGCTGAATTCTCAAGGCACAAATGTTGTAACTCTTGAGCTATGTCCTGAGAAAGATTCATAGTGTTGCCAAATCTCAGGATTGCTTGGTGTCACAGTCCATCAAGAATTGGATGCTGGGAAGGTCCGTTGTGTTCCCTTTTTGATTGCCTGAGAATAGGGCAACCCCCAACCCCCAATATCAATTGTGTCACCCTGCTTGAAAAGTGTCAAGTGCCCCCTTCAGAGGGTCCCAATTAGGGGGAACAAAATGACAAATGGGTAAAAACCTCCTTTTTAAAAATTAAGTTTAATTTGGAAGAAGCCAACAGTGCAACAAAATCCTTATGACAGCAAGAAGACAAAGAAAAGGAAGAATCCAGCATAGAATCGGGTTGAAGGTCCAACTGCAAAAAACAAGATTCTGAATCAAATGAGTAGCAATGGCACAGGGAGTGTGATAAGAAACTTGGAAGGGATTTGTACATCAATGTGTCTTATATATGGTTTAAACAGGAACTTACATCACAGAAAAAGTAGTCTCTACTTCATCTTGGATTGTGAACCTTGCACGACATTCCTGGAATAAACACAACTTGGAAAGTACTGATTATAAATCTTGTCAATGGCTTTTTTGTAAAGACATGCTTTAGTGATTTGGTAGATGAAATATAGCCCAAATTTGTACTTCTTCTTTCGAGCAAGAATCCTGAGTCTTACTTATGCCCTTTGTGCCTGGTGCTCCAGGCAGCTTGCGGAACACCATTGCGAGTTATTATTATCAGGGTGACACCTGAGTGGTTGCGGTCGCACTGATGTTCAGCCATGCATTAATCACAGAATCTTGAAACATGCTGCCTCCCCACTCAATGAGAGAGTCTTTCCAACCTGAATGTTCATGGTCTTTGCTAAGTTCTTGAAACTGCCCTCAGCAATTAAGATTGCATAATTATCACACAACCCTATTCTGATTCCTGTAAAAATTCCTGTTTGCAGATGGATAAAAATGTAAATCCTAGCTTGAATATACAAGGCCTGAAAATGCTAATCATGTCTCAGATTTGAGTATTTCTTGGTGACTAGATTTGGGATGTGTGCTAAGATTGACAAGTATGAAAAATGCTTTTATCTATAGGATTGATTCACAAATTTCTCCTAGTGGATGGCCTGATAATGGAAATATAGCCACACCTACATCCCCACTTGAAGGAAAAGATTTGTGAATTGGGCCATGTGTTTTTTAATGAAATAAGATTTTTTTGCGCAGTTTCTGTAGGAAGATTTGCATTATGAAACCTTAGAAAGCATACTGAGAATTATTGTAACTTATCCAATGTCCACTGTAAACAGACTGATTCACCAAAAACACAAAAACAGATTTAGAATTCTGCCCGATTCTAATTTTATGTTTTTGGGAATTTGTCGACATTCTCAACAGAATGCCTAAAAAGTTGTGCCGACTGCAGGATTGCACTCATGCAACCAGAAATGTCATCGTGCAATTCACCCAGGCTCCCCCTCTCGTTTTTGGGAAAGCATTTTCCCCATGGAGAAAGCTCCTCATCTTTAACCCTATCAAATGTATGGATGATCTTTTCCTCTTCTCATCCTGGAAGGGGAGAAACTCCAGCCATTTCCTGAGTTTAACAGCTAACTGCGTTTGTGAATTCCCCCAAACACAATTGTTTATGGGTGTTTCCACACTTTGAAGGCAATCTATGCCTTGACCGTCCATTTATTCACCAACACAGAGAATGACATCTCTGCCTAATTTTTATTTTTACCTTTTTTTGGATTTCACAAACTTTTCAAACAGAATGCCTAGAAAGCCTTGTAAGAGGAAAGTTTGAACTTGGACTATTGAACATATCATGTAACAATTCAGGCAGGATCTCACTCCTGCAGTTTAGAGAATTGTTTTCCTCCTTGCCTAAAGCGTTTCCCACTCCCAGAGTAGCTTATTCTACTGAAAAATTATTCTCACTCATGGTGAGTAGACAGACACATTTATTTCTGTCATTAATCAGTTTGTGAATTCCTGGAACGTGTAAAAGAGGTTTTCTACTGTAAACCTACTCAGGTTTTCGTGGAAAATACGTTTGTGAATAGGCCCCACAGTGTTAATGGAAGCGTCTAGTAACAAAGAAGGATGCTTGTGTTTTTCATGTCATCAGAGAACGAAAGGCCAAGTTTTTTTTGACTCACCATCTGCAAAGGTTCTAAAATACGTGTACGTTAATGTCTATTTCTTTTGGCGTTGCCTATGTGATTAGAAACTGTGCATTCACTTTCCTAATACGTGTTTTTATTTATTTACATTACAACAGAAAACATGTTTTTTTATGGTAGCCAAATGCATTGTCAAATGGCTTTGGATAGAAAAAAAATCGTAACTTCCATTGCATTTCCATTTGTTTAAAGGAGTGATGTTGTTCCCAAGTATTTGATTCTGGAAGCTTTATGAATGCACAAATCAACCGTTTCCCTTACTTATAACACGTGCTACATTTCTGGCATGTTAAATATATACTAAACGTCTTCTGGGAAAATAATGAACACCGTGATGTACAAATTAGATTTAGTAGCAGGAAGCTTTGCTTTGTTTTAAAATTTAACGCGACGTGATCTGGCAACATTTTAAAACACTTTTGATGCCTCGTTTATCACTGCAAGCCTGGCACATAGCTTTATAGCTGCAAAACATGCCGTGGCATTCATCTGGTCACACTTTGTTTAAAATTGGGCTGCAAAGTCTCAGTCAGACTTGAAGCAGTGGCAATTTATTTAAGTGCCAGAAATAATAGGACAGCTGTGGTTATTTTAAATATTTACACTAGGCTTACATAGGCATAAGCCAGTCAGAAGTTCAGAACATCGATTTTAGACACTGTGTGCCACTTAAAATGAAAAAGAAAACATATTTTAGGCTAATCGCAGTGCATTTTCCTCTAAGATAGTTTTTCTTTGAAAATTGCATTAGAAAGTTACATAGAGCATTTAAAAAGCCTTTGCATCATATACCAAAATCTTAGTATGTGTGAGATTGTAAATCTATTTCTGCTTAGCTCTACCGTGCCATACAGTAGGTGGCACTTATACACGCACAGGTCACACACTAGAAAGCAAAACAAACCTAGGTCCAGATGTATTAAAATACTGGTCAAAACATGTTGTTTCAGTTTTAGCACTGACTTTTCTGACCAGCAACAGACCTGTGGTTCTATTAGATCCATTTGCAAAATAAATATTTATAGAGGGTCACAAAACGATGTGCCTAATGACAATTAATTAGGAAGGTTACAACTTGTGACCCCCAGCAATTGGCTAGACACACAAGGATTGTGACCTGCAAGGGACAACAGACAATCATTCCTATGTTTGCATTTTAAAAACGAGATTTATTTTTATTTAAAGCAGCCCGTGTTCATTAAAGGAACCAATTTTGCTTTACAAATATAAAAGTTTTTCAATTGCAAGCACATTAGGGGGGGGTAGCCTAATGCCCCAGAGGCTATCCATGTAGAGGAGCACAGGCCAAGAGCAGAGCCCAAGCAGATGCTTCCTCTCATCAACAAGAAGGAAAATCAAGGATGAGCCACGCCCTGGTTGTGGTGTTTCTCAAACCCTGAATTAGACTTTCGAATGCTTGGCTTTTATGGTAGATGCTTGAATCTTGAGATGCTCAAATCCTCTGATGAATTGTTGAATCCTACTGGGGTCCGCCACTCAGATAGGCCATACTATCCAAGCATTTGGGGAGGCCAAATGTGGACAGGAATGACTGTGCTGATGATGGGGGCATCATAACTGGGCAGCACACGTGCGGCGCCACAATCTTTTTCGGCATAACTCATGTCATGGTAGTAAGTGTGATGACCAAGTTACCACTTCCAAAGCAAACGATTCTATACAGTGACTTCAATATGTTTGTGAATAGTTGACTTCAAATGCTTTGATGTTTTGGGTATGGTTTGCTTCATCTTTACTTTCTCTCCCACCTACACCATGTAAGTTACTTTATCACACTTCAAAACAATAATAAAATATAGGCAACACCAAATTACCTGTTAAAAAAATAAAATAAAAACAGAGTATCTTGGTGACCAGTCCTCCTCTTTATGACAGCCGGTTATTTTATTATCATTATAGAGAAATAAAAAATCCCCACAACCAAAGTTTCTTTAATAAACCATGCTGTTTTACAATCATAGAATTCAGCTTAATGTGTTGGAGGAATACAGGCCTTAGCAAATAACGGAAACAGACTATTTCAAAGAATGTTTCAAAATGTTTATATTCAACATTTGTATAATATAAGGCAACATAAAGGTCAAATGAAATGAATACATCAGGACATAGGTATGTATGATTATATGGAGTGTATCTGGTAGCAAATGGGACAGATCAGGAGAAACCACTGCTTCTGTCTTCTATTGACATTCATTAACAAGTGGGTGAGAAGCTGTCATAATGATATTTATCCAAAATAGCAGGAGAATATGGGTTGTTATTGATGGAGATATTGCTATCAGCGGGAGGAGGATTTGCTCTTTCATATATGTGTGCCAGATCTAGCAAATCCGCTCAATCTTGATGCCTTTACTGCTCCAGTGAGCCTCCCAATAGCAAAGACTCCTCTTACTCTACAAGCTACTGCTATTGTAAAGGGATTCTAGGTCCTTTTATACAGTACTAGAGGCTCAGCCTGGATTAGTTGGCATAGCACTAGTTCAAGCAATGACTGCTGATCTTGGAAAATACATTCAAGTTTCAGTTTCAAAGTACTTTATTCGGTTTATAGATAGGTATAACCATAAAAGCATATAACATAAAATTTCATATACATTAACATTTTTACAAAAGATTTCTTAAATGAGACATGTTTTCCTTCTGGACAAACTGTTATAAAACATCCAAGAGAATTGACTTGCCCAATATAAAACATAAAACGTGCTAAAAAACTGTTACAACGGATAAAATTGTATCTAAACTCGTTAGGTCTAAGAGGACTGGGTGACATGGGTTATAGTGCATTACATGTTAGGTGCAAAATAAAAAAAGTTTCCTTAGAGTAATGTCCATAACCATTCAATCCTATAAATCTAAACCAGAAAGTAAGTCAAATCGGTTGGAAGTGGGAATATTATAGCTACTCAATGCAAGGCCTCTACTGCCCCTCGAGTAGTTACTCTCTGCATTTGATCTTAATGGTGGGAAGTATGATGTACTAGGGTAAAAGTCACGCAGTTCCCAGGTTACAATAGGGCCGTCTCCTATTTGTGGCTACCAGGCTTGAAGATATGGAACGAAATGTTTATCCCTGAAATTTACTAGTACCAAGTCTCCGGCTATATCCTTTGGGAGGGGTCCTAGCCAACCCACCCTTCTAACATTTAATATTCTTCCATCGATGTTAGGTGGCAGGGGTCTATTTTCTGTTAACCAGAACAATACCTTGTTTTTTAGTTCCTGTTGCCTTTCGGCTTTTCCATTTGTTAGTACAGGCACTCCCGAGAGGATGCACACAAATGGAGCGGCCTCCGGTGGTAAGTGTATATGGTTGATTTTTCTTGGTATATTGCCTTGGTTAGCAACTGTCCCCTCGTAGAATGTGGGTTCTTTGTTCTGCCCTTCTCTGGGAGCAGAACTCGGTACTATTACCGGTTTTAAGGTTGCCTTCTGGGTATTTGGAGATGACGTATGTAGGACTAGTGGTTGATTTTGGACAGTAATACTATGTGCGGTAGCTTTAGACGCTGCGGTGGCAGCTAGCGACTGTAATTGCTTTGATCCTAGCATGCTTTGTATGAGTAGCGAGTTTGCCTTAGTCGTTTCCTCTATACCCATGAGCCTTTCCCCTAAGCTGATCATTCTTTCTATCAGCGGGGATATTATAGATTTAACCAGGTGTTCAATGTAGACCAATAGAGTTGCCTGTGGAGAAAGTGGAGGAGTTTCCAGTATTGAATGTGCCTTAGATGCTTTAATGGTGGGGTAATAGCCAGGGGGGGCTTGAGTACAATTTTTGATGTTTTGCTGAACTCTCCGTATGTTTAGCCCCATTTAGCTTTCTTTTAACAGAAGGGACCTGAGGGAGCACTATCGGTTGCGTGTTATCTTTAGCTGATAGTAAGAGGGGAGTACCCAGGAGACTATCATTTAATTGAGAAGGTATACTAGACTGGGGAATTGTATTTACTGTAGGGCAGTAAGGGACGCTAATTTGCCCACTTCCCGGTCCCAAAGAAGCGTACATGGTGTTACACATCTTGTTTAATTCCTCCAAAAGAGAAGAGTTTTGTGCTGCGTCAACTGACAGTAAAGGAGATTGCTTACTAGATGTAATGTCTGTAGAGAGACATCGTTCTGTTCTCTCTATTTCGCGATCAATAGTCGATGTTGCCCTATTTAAGTAATGGTCCAGTGTCCCCTTAAGCGAGTCCCTCTTGGTGATGGTATTTTTGGGAACCCCCTTACAAGTCATGGTGTATCTGGCTTTTATATATTTAGAAGGAGGGCAACAACAAACACCTAAAATGTTCTTGCTACACAATATAGAGTCCCTCAAAGAAGGCCCAGACGATAATATAGATGATCTCCGGGGGTTGCTTTAGTCTCTTTACCTCCTTTTGTGGCAAAGCCAAGGGGGTGGCCCTGCCCGGCCTCCTCTGGCCCCTGATGGCCATAGATGGTCCCGTCCTTGTCCCGGGCTTAGCCCGGCGCCACCCGCGCGCGAACCCGCGACGCGGAGGGGGCTGATTCCTTTTATGCGGCTCCGGGCGCCACAGTGTCCGTCAGTAGGTGGGGTCCCCAGCCAGCAAAGGATGCTGGATGCTGTAGTCCAGCCCTCTCCCCACTCGGCGACCGCGTCAGCAACAGCGGCAGCGGGGGAGAGCGAGGAGGGCGGCGATGTCAACGGGACCAGCGGGACTCCAGCAGTGTTACCGGGACCCGCTGCTAAAATGACAGGTCAGCTCCAGTTGCCCCCAATGAAAGTAGATAAGTGCCCCGCTCCACCGAGGGGGCTGATTCCTTTTATGCGCCTCCGGGTGCCACAGTGTCCGTCAGTAGGTGGGGTCCCCAGCCAGCAAAGGATGCTGGATGCTGTAGTCTAGCCCTCCCCACTCGGCGACCGCGTCAGCAACAGCGGCAGCGGGGGAGAGCGGGGGAGAGCGGCAATGTCAACGGGACCAGCGGGACTCCAGCGGTGTTACCGGGACCCGCTGCTAAAATGACAGGTCAGCTCCAGTTGCCCCCAATGAAAGTAGATAAGTAAATTCTCAGTAGTAGAGCCTCTGGGGTAAAGAGGAGGCTCAGACTTGGGTTTGATACAGTTAAAAATATATTTTGAAAATATGTGTACCATAGGGCAAGCACACCCATTACCTATAAAGATGACTGTAGCCCTACACTGTGCGATGCTTAATTAGACTTTCCCTTTTTAGGTTACGCCTGGCTATCCGCTGCGCAGCAGCGTTCGCGCAGGCGAAATCTTTTGAGAACAGTATGTGGCTTTGTCCCGCCTCTCTTTTCCATTGGCTAGCTCCAGAATTGGAGGCTAGCCATTGGAAGAGAGAGGCGTCCGTCATTGTCCGAGGCGATTTGTGGGCGTTCCGGCGATTTTTTCCCTCTCCGCCCCTTTGTGAACGTCATTGCGGCGGTGGGCGTTTTTTTTTTTTGCCAAGGTTTGCTTTGTTTCATTCCTCTGAAGATGGCGCCGGGGCCCGTCAACTTCTCGCATCTACTAGTACGTTGCAGAGTGTTCGGTCCGTCAGAGCGGCTTGTTGTCTTTGCGTGTATCTCTCTGTATCTTTCTCTGTACTTCTCTGTTACCCCGTGTCTGCCTGGGTGTTTGTGTTTTGTGAATGCATAGCTGTTTGTTTCTGTGCATGTATCTGTCTGTATCTTTCTCTGTTTGTTTCTGTTACCCCGTGC